>NC_060149.1:405445748-406890291 GCF_021461385.2 Schistocerca piceifrons
TTACTATTAACCTGATGGGTCAAACAATTATATAAGCGCATGGTAGTGGCCTCACAAAGTACACCCCACGTGGGTTGAACATAAAGAAAAGTTACTATATTGAAAAATATTGTCAAGACGAGACGTTATAATCTCACGCACATTCGCGCTTAAGATTGATGATCTTAGTTAGAGTTACTGATCAACACGTGGTTCCACTTTACTCACAAAGTAGTGACAAAGCAACTACCGGAATATATTCTGAACTTCACACTCGAATTACACTCGCTGCAATTTAAGATAACATTAGATATTTTAGAGCTAAATCTGAAATAAAGGTGATTAAATTTTCAGTTAGGCTGAACTTAAGAAATCCATTGTCCTATGGACTTAGCAGACACGCGCTTAGCCAGAGATCTTACCACTTCAGACGCTCGCCGCGGACCGACTGCAGTGGTCCCTTCCTGAGGGTGGCTCACAAATACAAACGGAAGTGGCCAGAGGGGCAGCTTCCTATACCAACATGAAAAAGGATGGACAGGACCATACTAAGACTAGAAACCTCTCTGCTTTTAGAAAGCATAGCTACCTGTTCCGACGTTGGTCCTACTGTTCTCTAGCAGACAGTCTTGTCTGCTACCCTCAAGCATGCAACTAGAAATACATTTGCTCATTCATCCTCTCACACAGAAGGGAAGGGGGATGACAGTATCTTATCATATACAGTATATAAAAGAAAGCGGATGTAGGTTCCGTATGAGACTGTGTGACATGAGTTACATATAAACTGTGTTTTAAAGTGTAGTAGTGTGACAGATCGTTCTTGTTTATGTGTAAAAGTAACACGTTCCACTACTCAGTCTCCTCCCAGATAGTCAGAAACGCCACAGTAAATTTAGAAGAGGAATTTATGCCATAAATGACAACAGATTTAAGAAATTAACATGAAAGGAATCCAGCAGAGACCTTTCATAACCCCAGTGCTCCAGGAAAAGACTGTGCAGGGAATTTTCTGGTCATGCTAGGACATTCCCAAGCAGGCTTCTCACACCCAACTTAAACCAAAATTGTAAAGAAAAGGCAAAAGGTCACCAGCTACTTGCTAAAACACAATAATTTCAACACATCTTTAGAATCTACCAGTTTCAAAGAGAAAAAAAACAATCTGTGACACCTATTTAAAAGACCTAATTCGGTCAGCAAGTAAAAACAATGGTTCCTGTGTCATTAATATGAAAACAATTTCTGGTTGCTACCCTTATGGAGTTCACCAGTATTTGCTCATTGCAAGAGCCAACTGATCATAGGAAAATTTATGACTGTTTATTACCAAGTAAAATTTATGAAAATAGGAAAGGTGCCACAGCAATTAAAAACAAACATGAAAATAACATCAGTATTATAAAGCAGAACATTACAATGCACAATCCACAAAAGCAAAAAAAAGATAAGAGAAAAAAAACGTGTTTTACAAAGTGGTTATCGCAAAAAAATTCTAAATCTTAGAAAACTAATAATTTGTATAATTAAAATAACTTTGTGGCACTAATTTAATCACTCTACTATATTTCAGTTAGTTAGCAAACAATGATCACTGTGTCATTATACTGAAACTACAATGAATTTTGTGATTGTTACCCTTAAGGGGTTCCTCACTATAAATATGCCCCATGCAAAGGCTAATCGATCACGGTCCAATGAGAATGAATAGCTATCTGACTGATAAACGAAGCAATGCCACAGGAATGAATTTACGAAACAAAATATCACAAATCTAATATATCACACAAGAACAAACATTGATCAATAAAACAGCTCTGAAAGTACAATAGTCAACGTCTAAAAAAAAAACCCCAATAAATAAAACACCTGCAAAATACAAGAGTCAAAGTCTAAAAAAAACAATAAATAGAACACTTGCAAAATACAAGAGTCAGTCTAATAAACACCAATAAATCGAACCCCTGCAAAAAACACGAGCCAAAGTTTCTCTGACAGAAACACACGTATATGCATTGAACTAAGAACCGTATAATCACTGTTCACTGACACATTCAGTAGTTCCACTGTTCCGAGGCACAATATAAGGGGAGGGGGGGGGGGTTGGTCGCCGCAGCTGTCAGTAGGGTTTTTTGTCCATCTGTTGCGTGCAATCCCGCCGTCTCTGCCCTCTCATGAAGTTTCTCTCGGTGGCCCGTGTCACGTACATCTCGATTTGGTTCCATGTTTGTGTTGTCAAATTCGTGCAGTATCCTCGTTTGACACGCCAGGTTGATATTCCTGGGCAAGGATAACACTTAATGGCTCTTCTTTGTGTGCCACCCTTAGCTACCAGAGAACATCGAACTATGATTTACTGTCGCTTGACAGTGGGCATCCGCCACGAAATGTTGATAGGCGTCGTTGAAGTCTGCCAGTTTCTCTGGACAGTATGTGTTAAAAGGCTCCACACCCCTTGTGTTGTTACATACTTGAGTTATCCTCAATTGGCTCGCCGGTTTGATATTCCTGGGCAAGGATGACACTTAATGGCTCTTCTTTGTGCCACCCTTAGCAACCTGAGAACATTGAACCATGATTTACTGTCGCTTGACAATGGGCTTACGCCAAGAAATGTTGATAGTCGTCGTTGACATCTGCAAGTTTCTCTGGACAGTACCTGTCAAAATGCTCCACGCCCCTTGTGTTGCTAAATTCTTGAGTTATCCTCAATTGGCTCGCCAGTTTGATATTCCTGGGCAAGGAAGACACTTAGTGGCTCTTCTTTGTGCCACCCCTAGCAACCAGAGAACATCGAATCATGATTTACCGTCGCTTGACAGTGGACATCCACCAGGAAATGTTGATAGTCGTCGTTGACGCCTGCAAGGTTCTCTGGACAGTACCTGTCAAAAGGCTCCACGCCCCTTTATCCTCTGTCTCCTGTCGTCTCTCCGCGGCCGTCTCGTCATGGTCGTGTGCGTGTGGTGCGTTGACAGCAGACGGATTTCCGCGCGGTGGACCGCTCGCCCATCTCAGGTCATCGCCTCCACGAAGGGTCGCACTGGGGCGGCCGCCCATTATTAGCTCCAAGTGCAAGGGAAAGTGTTTGTCGCGTGCCCTTCTTTTGTTGTCGAACGCGCTCCTGAAGTGGCCCGGTTGACAGCGTGTCCTGCTGGGAAACCCGCCTGTTTACAACTAAAATGTGCGTCATTTATGTTGGCGGCCGAGTTTAGGTTCGTTCTGCGCATCTGACGTCACAATACACAGTCAGCCAATGAACAGAGAACGACGTTGCCACATCTCGACTGAAGTGTAGAGCATGGACGAGTGTCTACAGTTTTAGAAACGTTCAGTCATAAATAAAAGAACAGAACAAAAGCAATGTCTTGATAGCAGACATTCTTTTATAGAAAGTTTGGAAAAAGCATTCTTTATACCAATTGCTTCATATTCTATTAATTAATTAAACCAAACAAGCAATAAGACTCCTAATTCAGGCGATAGCAAGGAAAGATGTTTGTATCACTCTCACGAACCGCTTTTTCGCAGTAAAGAACAGTGGTAATTGTTTATTTCCTATTGTACTTCGATGAAGCGTGAGTAATTCATAGTCATACCAACAGTGTTTGTCAGTATTTTGCGTGATGTGTATAGCCCTAATGGCATTACATAGTCAGATGAGGTACGTTAGCGTAACGGTTAAGATGTTGGGCTGATACACGGAAGGTTATGAGTTCAAAACTTGTGCGGTGTTTAATTATCTTCATTATTTAAAAACAATATCGAAGTGCCTTACTTCACGAATTAAATTCGTTTGAATGCAATTTTTTGATATTTCTAGTGCTTTGTCTCTTCATTAACCCTTTCGCTGCTGCAGAGATGTGCTCGCTGCATTCAGCGCTGTGTGCGATTTTGTCATCACTGCACTGCTCGCCTGTGCTGACACATGGTGTTCCCACTGCTTTGACACACTTATCATTCGATTTCACAAAAAGTATTTAGCCCAAAAATTTGATTTTTACACGTCTTCTTGACTGATACCTTCTCCCCATAAATGACTTAATTTTGTTCCGATGTTCAACGCAGTTATTATGCAGCATTAAATGTAGTAAACAATTGCACGAAATTTTGAAGAGTTTGCAGAGGTAGAAGTCCATAGCGTATACTTTCCGTATGGTTGATTTTAGTTGCTACAATGTTGAGAATGAAATGAGGACAAGATACCTAAATTTCATATAAAATTTACTGTATAACTATATCTCATTTAATAAGTACGACATAGGTGTCGTATGTAATATTGAGAAATATTCCGTCTTTCGCGACTGTAATAAAAGTATTATTTACACCGGACGCGTTTGGCTATATTTTAAAGCACTTCAATCAATTAAAGGTATGGCACATACACAATGGTACTCATGTTCTCTTTCTTGTTTTTGTTCCACAGTCGCAGTTTTACCAATGGTACTGAAATATATTCCTCTTCTGCAACTGTAATAAGGGGCTTATTTAGACCAGACGCGTTTCTCTCTTTTGAAGCATCTTCAGTGGACAGTATTTTGTCTTCTCCATTGCCAAGTCACCTTTCGTAGTTTTGTGCTGCGGTAACACAATATTCAACGTTTGTGTTGGCAGATCAGTGTTTTAGCAAATAAATGATGTTTCTATGTGCCACACACAAAAATTATATTTGACATAGCCCAGAGCACTTCACTGACAGACGGTATATTCAGATCCTAATGTTTTTGTAAGTCCACAGTTTTGTTTAATGTATTTTGTCTACTCCCTTTTGATTGATTGAAGTGCTTTAAAATAAAGCCAAACGTGCTCAGTGTAAATAAAACTTTTGTTACAGTCGCGAAAGACGGAATACACTTCTGGAAATTGAAATAAGAACACCGTGAATTCATTGTCCCAGGAAGGGGAAACTTTATTGACACATTCCTGGGGTCAGATACATCGCATGATCACACTGACAGAACCACAGGCACATAGACACAGGCAACAGAGCATGCACAATGTCGGCACTAGTACAGTGTATATCCACCTTTCGCAGCAATGCAGGCTGCTATTCTCCCATGGAGACGATCGTAGAGATGCTGGATGTAGTCCTGTGGAACGGCTTGCCATGCCATTTCCACCTGGCGCCTCAGTTGGACCAGCGTTCGTGCTGGACGTGCAGACCGCGTGAGACGACGCTTCATCCAGTCCCATACATGCTCAATGGGGGACAGATCCGGAGATCTTGCTGGCCAGGGTAGTTGACTTACACCTTCTAGAGCACCTTGGGTGGCACGGGATACATGCGGACGTGCATTGTCCTGTTGGAACAGCAAGTTCTCTTGCCGGTCTAGGAATGGTAGAACGATGGGTTCGATGACGGTTTGGATGTACCGTGCACTATTCAGTGTCCCCTCGACGATCACCAGTGGTGTACGCCCAGTGTAGGAGATCGCTCCCCACACCATGATGCCGGGTGTTGGCCCTGTGTGCCTCGGTCGTATGCAGTCCTGATTGTGGCGCTCACCTGCACGGCGCCAAACACGCATACGACCATCATTGGCACCAAGGCAGAAGCGACTCTCATCGCTGAAGACGATACGTCTCCATTCGTCCCCCCATTCACGCCTGTCGCGACACCACTGGAGGCGGGCTGCACGATGTTGGGGCGTGAGCGGAAGACGGCCTAACGGTGTGCTGGACCGTAGCCCAGCTTCATGGAGACGGTTGCGAATCGTCCTCGCCGATACCCCAGGAGCAACAGTGTCCCTAATTTGCTGGGAAGTGGCGGTGCGGTCCCCTACGGCACTGCGTAGGACCCTACGGTTTTGGCGTGCATCCGTGCGTCGCTGCGGTCCGGTCCCAGGTCGACGGGCACGTGCACCTTCCGCCGACCACTGGCGACAACATCGATGTACTGTGGAGACCTCACGCCCCACGTGTTGAGCAATTCGGCGGTACGTCCACCCGGCCTCCCGCATGCCCACTATACGCCCACGCTCAAAGTCCGTCAACTGCACATACGGTTCACGTCCACGCTGTCGCGGCATGCTACCAGTGTTAAAGACTGCGATGGAGCTCCGTATGCCACGACAAACTGGCTGACACTGACGGCGGCGGTGCACAAATGCTGCGCAGCTAGCGCCATTCGACGGTCAAAACCGCGGTTCCTGGTGTGTCCGCTGTGCCGTGCGTGTGATCATTGCTTGTACAGCCCTCTCGCAGTGCCCGGAGCAAGTATGGTGGGTCTGACACACCGGTGTCAATGTGTTCTTTTTTCCATTTCCAGGAGTGTATTTCTCAATATTACATACAACACCTATGTGGTACTTAAATGAGCTATTGTTATACAGTAAATTTTATATGAAATTTAGGTATCTTGTCCACATTTCATTCTCAACATTGTGGCAACTAAAATCGACCATACGGAAAGTATACTCTATGGACTTTTACCTCTGCAAACTCTTCAAAATTTCGTGCAATGGTTTACTATATTTAATGCTGCATAATAACTGCGTTGAACATCGAAACAAAATTAAGTCATTTAAGGGGGGAAGGTATCAGTCAAGAAGATGTGTAAAAATCTAATTTTTGGGCCAAATAGTTTTTGTGGAATCGATTGATAAGAGTGTCAAAGCAGTCGGAACACGATGTGTGCAGTGAGAAAATCGCGCACAGCGCGGAATGCAGGGAGCACGTCTTTGTAGCAGCGAAAGGGTTAATGCGGCCGTGGTGGCTTTACTTCATGAACTGCGCGCTCCCCCCTAAACGTAATCTTGCGAACTATGCTATACTATGGCGCTGCTTCTATTGGCGCGTGCGTCGTGTGCAACTGGCAACGCAGTAATCTCCCGCGTCTGGGCGGGCATGCGCGAGCTGCCAAGATAAAAGAATTGAACTATAGTCCTCCTCCTCGCTGCTCCCGCTGTCTCGTGAGAGTTTAGCCGGTTCGCTTTGACGTTCTCAACTGCATTCACAGAAGTTGTTCATCATAGTTATGTGATTACAAAATGTCATACATAATACCACTTAGTATTGTCTTTCACAATTTTTAAGAACAAAAGTGAGACTTAATTTTTTTAAATAAAAAACTTAGATGAATCGACAATATAAAAATAAAAGTTAAATGACTTGACAATATAAAAAAATAAAAGTGAAATGAATTGACAGTATAAAAATAAAAATTAAATGAACTGACAATATAATACCTAAATCCACATCACTAATGTGGTTCACTTGCGTTTTAATAAATCAAATGCTACTAATTAATTCACTACAATTAATAGTATTATGCCTTGTGCAAGTATAGGCAGGGCAGCATAGGGTTCACATGTTATTTACACACACACACACACACATGCACACCTGTTGTCTATACTACAAACTAACTACCCATAAACATGTATTACTCAAAATTCTACTTCAATCCACTACTAGTTAAGCCAACAAGCTACTTCAATGTTACTTCAACACCATGTTTATACCACTACAACATTGTTCTAATTCGTCCTCTTCTTGACGCTTGCGGCATACGTCTTGTCACATGATAAACATGGAGAAACGTTCCTTAAACATACATAGTAGAAAGAACGATGGTTATTTGCACGTCAAAACATTTATACCAGTTGACACATCTGATAAAAGACTCGCAATTATACATTTATCATACTCATATATTCACACATAAAACAGTAAGAAAATTTCATCTAAAATTACGTTATCACAAGAATTAATCACATAGATGACTCTGAGCAGGGTAAAAATATTTTCCTTATACAGGTTATACTACATTTTCTTACCCATTTCGTTCCTTCTTTAAGTTACCTTTCGCTTTCAAATCAGTTATTTCGCCTGTTGTGGTTATTCTGGATTCATTTCTCATGAATGGCAAAATTGTGGTCTCCTCTATTCTGTAAAACAGTTTCATCTTAACATATTGAACTTACAACAGACACAAAAGATCCGAATCCTCCTGTAGTTTACATGACAAATGTTTTGCTTCATCCTTATTACCTTAAACCAAGCTTTCCTTCGGTCCCATAATCAAAATTATTTAATCTTCCTCTACCTTCAAGAGGGAAATTTCCTCAGTACAAATCATATAGGCTGCAGTGCATCCCGCACCAGCGAAAACAGTAAGCTGTAATGCTCACAGCATCAGCAAAACACATAAACGTTGCTCTTCTAGGACAAGTATTAACGCAGAATAATTTTTCAGGCTTTGGCTCAACATCAATCAAGACTACAGAAAGGATCCATATTTCTGTTCCATTCCCCATTTGCTGATAAACTGCTCGTATTTGACTACCACAATAATATTTCAGGGCCACGTAAATTACACAAACCACAATTCTTCTTTCACCTTGAACGGAATCAATATACTGACGAAATCCACAGACAGCACTTTACATACTCAGCTATAAAGAACAAAAAAGACATATATCATCAATATTGACATATCATCGCCTATTGGGAAGCCAATGGTTAAACAATCGTATTATCGCATCCTGTTGTCAAGATTGTAAACTTCCTCATTCCTTTCTCAGAGTTCTCCTATCTTAAAATATTCATACAGCACGCATACTATAGTAAGAGATCCTCATTTACACTGACAGATATAGAATAGTAATAGATAGATAGTAGCACTGAAAGCAGAAAATCGGTAACAAGGCTACTAACCGCTGGGGACCTGGGTTTGCCAGTCCAATAATACCCACAGATCGGATATTCCCCTGAGTTTTGCATTAATTCAACACAGATCTTGCTTCTCTCAGGAGCGACTCTTTTTCAATTTACACAAAAAAACCATAAACAGCATTTCACTCGTTCACAAAGAAACCTTGTATCTTCACATTTGGACCAACCTAAATCCTAACTGCACAAGGAGAGAAAAAAAAACTAAAAACATCAATCAATCACATAGAAACATCTTTATCATTATTTTTACCAACATATTATTCAGAATGCATACGTCACAAATTTAAACTAATCAATTCTTTCTCCTCACCGTCCTCTCTACTCCTCACTGTCCTCTCTATATACCCTATGTACTCATTTGCCATGTCGCTCAATTGTTCCGATTGGGCGCCTTCTGCGCTGATCATTTTTCATTGCCGGATTTGTCCATTTCTATTTGCTGGATTATGTCTAGGGTTGGCCGGCCGAATTTCAACATCATGATGTGCTCCGCCTACAATCCTATTCCCACCGTGTTCACCGTAGTATCGATTCTGGTTGTCGTACCTGTAGCGTTCACGATCCTGTCCACGTCCTCGATCATTTCCGTTGTTCCACCTGTGTTCGCGACTGTTACCCCAGTTTCTATACGGCCGGTCCCGATTATTGTTCCGTTCGCGTCGCGACGACCAGTCACGCCGTTGATTAGTACTACGGCCACGACTGCGATCGCGCTGCTGTGCCCCGTAATAGCTCTGTGCCTGATTAAGCGGGCATTCTGCTGTATTATATTCCAACTCTTGGAGAAGTGTCTTAAACGTTTCCACGTCCTCTTTGCATCGTCCCGCAAGAATGACGTGGCGCAAGTGCATCGGCAATTTGGTGATGCATATCCTAATTAGTTCCGGAGGCCCGTATGGGTCGTATAGAAATTGATTTGCCTGCAGCATGTGGTCGAATAGGCGTGCTGGGCTGCCGAAACCAGACTGGTTCAAATTTGGCAGCATAATTGTGCCATGCTTGACCCTATCTTGTGCCGCTTCCGACCAATAGGCGGACAGAAAGGCTTGTCGAAACTCCCGAGTGGAGTTACAGTGACGCGCTGCCGACCTCATGCGAATCGCCGGTTCGCCTTCCAAATAGCCACACATATATTCTGTCTTATGTGAACTTGCCCAGTCGGGGGGAAGACATAACTCAAATTGCTCGAGCAATGCTCGTGGATGTATTCCTTTTTGCGAATTTCGAAATATCTTAAACTTTCTCACCGTAAGGAAATGTTTGAAATCAAATCCCCGCATTTCCTCCCGGCGAGGCCCTTGAATGTTTCTATTTTTCTCATGTCTGCCCCTCAAAATACATTCTTCCCTGTCATTAAAATCTCCCTCGTGGCCGGAGTCCCTCTCTGCACTGTTCGTACGGCTATTTTTAGTGCTATTGGCGAGTTCGGAATCACACCCAATGTGGCTTTCCAGATGCGCCACACATTCTTGTAATTCGCCTGTTACAGCTTTGTGCCGCCTGTTCACTTCGAACTGTCCCTTCTGAAATCTAAGAAGCGAACGCACTTCTTCGGTCTCTGCGACCGCTACCTGTGTAGTATTGTTATCGCTCTCCGTCACCTTCATCGTGCCTACGATGTCTGCTAATGCCGCAATCTTATCATGTATTTGTCTGTTGTCCTCTGCCCCAGTCTGCTTCAATTGTTCTACTTGCTGTTCGAGTGCGTGAATCAAATGGTTCAAATGGCTCTGAGCACTATGGGACTTAACATCTATGGTCATCAGTCCCCTAGAACTTAGAACTACTTAAACTTAACTAACCTAAGGACAGCACACAACACCCAGTCATCACGAGGCAGAGAAAATCCCTGACCCCGCCGGGAATCGAACCCGGGAACCCGGGCGCGGGAAGCGAGAACGCTACCGCACGACCACAACTGCGGACAGTGCGTGAATCGCTTGACTGTTGTCTGCTACTGTGTTGCTAGCGGACGCGGGACAATGCGTTTCCCTTTCTGGACCCTCGAGAGTACCTGCTGGCGTTCCCTTTGGCATTCTTCTCTCAGCGCTTGGAAATTCCTAAGTAGCTGTTCTTCGCTCTCTCTCGATTCCGCATCGCGACTACTGTTGCCCTGTTCTAAGGCCTGCAGACGATCATCGATTTGTTCAAATGTACGGCCTAATTCTTTCATAATATCACTTTTTATTTCGCTTGCCAGATGGTTTATTCTTTGCGAGATATCATCGGACACTCTCTGCATCGACTTGCCGACTTTATTCGTCTGCTGGATTAGTTTTTCGTCTATTTGTTCGCCTAGCTCGCGGATCGATTTTTCAGATTTCTGCGTCATTTGTTCGCCTAGCTCTCTGATCGATTTTTCAGATTTCTCTGCGTTTTCTTTATTTTGTTGCAATAAGGCTTTCATGAGTTCTGCCAAATCAATTTGGTTAGTTGGAGGCAAATTAATTTCTGGCTCTGATGTGACCCCGTTCGTTCTGTTTTGCATTTCCTCTGAAATATTCCCCAATGCATTTTCGCAACCGTCCAACGCGTTAATATTCGAAATCAAATTATCCCCTTGGTCCATGTTGCTTAAGTTGTTGGACCGCCTACTTTTAGCTTGGTTACGCATCTGCATTAGTTCAATTTATACCCGGTATGCAACACACTAATCAGAATAAATGTATCCCCCAAAAATTACGACAGTCACACGAAAGGTACCCAACCTAGTACGCACTTTTTCACACGCAAAACAAATTTATATCTTTGATCGAAGTCAGTGCAATTTACAAGCGAGGAAAAAAACACATACATATAACACACACAAATATAGAAAACAAAAGAAGACAAACAACACAACGCTGCTCAACAACGCCGTGAATCTTTTGAAAGTCTGCTCAGACACAACGCAGAAGTTGTTTGAGCGCTGCAGGTAAAAAAAATTAAGATTATACAACGCTCGCAATCTAACATTCCAGATATTCCAGAGTCCAGCGGAATCACAGAACAGGGTTGCCATGTGTCATGTTGTTGCTTTAATTTGCTATGAAAGCGGTGCTGATAGACAATAAAAGCGGGTTAAAAGCTGTGAGCTGTCTGGGGAAGTTAACCTTGCATTACTGAGCAACCGTTTCACCAGGTATCCAGTCTAGCTTTCCAAATTCCCAACCAGACTAACATTAATTATAATCTTTTAATAGTCACACGACAACTAAAAGAGGATTTAAATAAAAAGAAATAAATCAGTTTATATTTGGAAATTTATTTTAACACTGATCATTGAAATTTCAGCATATTAAACTTGAATCATAACTAAACTGAAGCGTTATTTAGGATTGTGAAAGTGTGAGTTTGTAATCTTACAGAACACATCAAATATGGAGCCAAGATTGGGAGACTGCATACAACACTGCATTCATAAAATAACACACAAAGAACGCTGCAAGAGGAAATTAACCACAACCAACCGATTCAATTTTCACCCAAAGAAGTTACGTTCGCAGTGCAATCCTGTCCGTCATGAAATTACCACACACTGGTATACTAAATTCATACTAACTCTCTGTGAAATCTCCTCAAAAAGAATAGCTGAGGGCTACTTTGATGCTTACACCACATGCTTCACGTGGTCAACTTGGTTTACACAAAGAGTGTAACTCCACAATAATTTTGATAATTAAAATAAATTAGATTGAAAAGCAATTTACAAAAGAAAAACCTCGAACTGGTTACTAACGTCTTACTATTAACCTGATGGGTCAAACAATTATATAAGCACGTGGTAGTGGCCTCACAAAGTACACCCCACGTGGGTTGAACATAAAGAAAAGTTACTATATTGAAAAATATTGTCAAGACGAGACGTTATAATCTCACGCACATTCGCACTTAAGATTGATGATCTTAGTTAGAGTTACTGATCAACACGTGGTTCCACTCTACTCACAAAGTAGTGACAAAGCAACTACCGGAATATATTCTGAACTTCACACTCGAATTACACTGCGCTGCAATTTAAGATAACATTAGATATTTTAGAGCTAAATCTGAAATAAAGGTGATTAAATTTTCAGTTAGGCTGAACTTAAGAAATCCATTGTCCTACGGACTTAGCAGACACGTGCTTAGCCAGAGATCTTACCACTTCAGACGCTCTCCGCGGACCGACTGTAGTGGTCCCTTCCTGAGGGTGGCTCACAAATACAAACGGAAGTGGCCAGAGGGGCAGCTTCCTATACCAACATGACAAGGGACGGACAGGACCATACTAAGACTAGAAACCTCTCTGCTTTTAGAAAGCATAGCTACCTATTCCGACGTTGGTCCTACTGTTCTCTAGCAGACAGGCTTGTCTGCTACCCTCAAGCATGCAACTAGAAATATATTTGCTCATTCATCCTCTCACACAGAAGGGAAGGGGGATGACAGTATCTTATCATATACAGTATATAAAAGAAAGCGGATGTAGGTTCCGTATGAGACTGTGTGACATGAATTACATATAAACTGTGTTTTAAAGTATAGTAGTGTGACAGATCGTTCATGTTTATGTGTAAAAGTAACACGTTCCACTACTCAGTCTCCTCCCACATAGTCAGAAACGCCACAGTAAATTTAGAAGAGGAATTTATGCCGTAAATGACAACAGATTTAAGAAATTAACATGAAAGGAATCCAGCAGAGACCTTTCACCGATACACCTGACCTGTTACAGTTCCCCTGTCAAAGACATGCAGGGGTGTACGTGCACCAATCATAACCCCACATCACACCATCAAACCACAACCTCCATACAGGTCCCTTTCCATGGCTGTGTGCCTGTATTGTATAACGCTACGCAAGGCGGGTGACCTTGAACGAGCTTCGCTTTGCTGGCTCTGGGGTTCGGCGGTTCGCGCTAGAGTTTTAACTAAGCGCGATCCACTGGAAAAGTCTGCTTCCGGTGCCGCCATTGCGCTACTGAGCGGGCTTACTTCCTGCCACGAGCAGATAAGCTTATCAGTATGACGTCACGGGACTGTTTATCTCTCTCGAGAGAGAACAGCATGCTCATTCGACTCGAGACAGCCGCACGAAGCACACAGCCATGCCTTACAGGAGGAGGAGATTTACAAGGAGGTCCAGGATGCCTGTTCACGCCAGATGAAAACCCGGCGAGAATCACTGTTCAGACAATACCTGGGGACCACTGTTCCAATGATCATGTACTGTGTTTTGGACACCAGACTTTACGGGCTCTCCCATGACCAGTGGTCAGTGGAATGCACCTTGCAGGTCTCCAGGTGAATAAACCATGTCTGTTCAGTCGTCTGTAGACTGTGTGTCTGGAGACAACTGTTCCTGTGGCTGTGGTAAGGCTACCTGTTGTACTCTGTGTCCGTCTGGGGGCACTGATGGTGAGATATCGGTCTTCTTGTGGAGTTGTACACTGTGGACGTCCCGTACTGTAGCGCCTAGACACATTTCCTGTCTGCTAGAATCGTTGCCATAATCTTGAGATCACACTTTGTGGCACACGGAGAGCCCATGCTACGTCCTGCTGTGTTTGACCAGCCTCCAGTCGCCCTAGTATTCTACCCCTCACAACGTCATCAATATGTGTTCTTTGAGCCATTTTCAACACACAGTCACCATTAGCACGTCTGAAAACGTCTGCACACTTACTCGCTGCACCGTACTCTGAAACGCACCAACACACCTCTGCATATGTGGCCTGCTGCCAGCGCCGTGCGACGACCGCAGGTCAAATGAACCGCATGGTCATACCCCGAGGTGATTGAAACCCACAAACCGCCCACTAGAACGTTGTTTCACCATGTATCAGCATTATCCTTAATTTATGAGCGTGAGTGTATTAGTCACAAAACAGGGCGCAATATATGACCAGAAGAAATGAATGCCACCAACCGACACCGGCAGAAGGATGGATGCCAGCATGAGGACGTCCACCATACTGCGTGTGATGGACGCTCTCACTCCAGTCCATTGTTTCCGCATCATTCGAGTATGCAGAGTATCAGCCCTGTACTGCAGTCTGTGTAAACCAAGTCCTTCATCACTTGGGGAAGGGTATGTGTTTCATACCGGACCTTAAAATCCGTTCCCACCATCGGATAGTAGCCGAAGGCGGCTTGCAGTCGAAGTTCAGTCGTGTCTAATAAAGGTAGTACTTGTGTAACATTCACCAGTTTCGATGCAACATGGCGACTGAGGTAGACGACCCGCTGAATAGGGCCGAAATGGCGGAATACAGTGTTGTAGATCTCGGTGCAAACACTGCAACGCGTGCTGGAAATTAGTGGCTGTCTTAGGAGACGTATTGGGGGATGAACACAATGCCCAGGTACTTAATGGTCTTCGCCCTTGGTTCGGCATCGACGAGGTCGCATCTTACTGGCAGCGCTGCAGATTTATTCACGTTCATCGAACTGCCCACTGCTGCACCGTATATCACGATTGCTCCAATGGCCTGTCGTGTTTCCATTCCCGAAAAGTGTGTTGTAGTGTGACTTCCATGAGCGTAGATTTGAGATTTCCCAGTGTGGGTTCCAGCACAAAGGTGCATAGCAGGGTCGACAGTGGACAGCCTTGTGTGTGTGTGTGGGGGGGGGGGGGGGGGGAGGTGGGTCACGATAATTGTCCTTCCCTTGGTCAAGAGTACCGAAAGTTTTGTAGTTTACATAACATTGGTACCCGTACAAGATCCAGGCGGTGCAGCAACTGTAACCTCAAGATCCGCAGTAACATTCTGAAATTGCTCTTCGGCTTCTGGAACGGATCTAAGGTTCCTTTTTTTTTTGTGGTAGGGTCTTATGACACCAAACTGCTGAGGTCATCGTCCCATAAGCCTACACACTACTTAATCTAACTTACACTAACTTACCCTATGGACAACAAACACACCCATGCCCAAGGGAGGACTCGAACCTTCGACAGTGAGAAGGCGCCTCACACCGTGCGGCTACCCTGGGCGGCCGGATCTATGTTGATGACGTGCAGTCTGGCAATATCCTGTCGAGTGACGGAGCACATTTCACACTACAGGG
Organism: Schistocerca piceifrons; assembly: GCF_021461385.2. NCBI lineage: Eukaryota > Metazoa > Arthropoda > Insecta > Orthoptera > Acrididae > Schistocerca > Schistocerca piceifrons. The sequence continues at coordinate 405,461,432 of NC_060149.1, forward strand.
TGCAGTGAATACACAGAAATGCCGAATTTGGGGTACTGCTACATCGGGTGCTGCTCACGAAGATCCATTGCACTCGCCATATATGATTGTATGGGGTGGATTCACAAGCACCTTTACTGTCGGTCAGTTCTTCTTTGGAGAGTATTCACCCAGCGGGCTTGCCAGGTGCACCGTAACGTCTGCACGTTATCGAGACCTCCTTGTACATCATGTGACTCCTGCTTTGGAAGAGCGCAAATGTGTTGAAACCCCTGTTTTCATGCAAGATGGGGCAACACCTCATGTCGCTCGCCCAGTGAGGGATGTGGGTAATACAACATTCCACAAACGTGTTATCTCCAGACATTTTCCAGATGCATGGCCTGCAACATCACCTGATCTGAGTCCACGTAAGTTTTTGCTCGGCGATACCCAAAAGAACGCTTTTGTGAGGGACACATTCGGTCTCTACTTGATCGGATGGCCAATATATGGGTAAAATTGAAACAATTGAAAGAAAATCAGCCCTCGGTCACTATTTTTAACAAATTAACCTGTTTTCGACACTGCTAGGAGTGTTTTCCTCAGAATTTAAAACAAAGAATGGTCTATATTCTATAACATGGTCATAGAATTATTACTAAAAATGTATGATAGAGTATAAGTACGGAATCGTCGTGAAAGACTGGCAGTACTTATATGTCATTTATAACATAATAAATATGCCAAAAGGGCATTAGTCATAACGATATTTAAGATCAAGAAAACTGTGATGGCGAGCCACTAAGGACTGCTCGTTGCTTGCGTGGTGCAGGTTGCGCCATCAAGTAGCCGTAGATACAGTTAAGCTACTTCACATTGAAATACAGCAGAAATGATTATAAATAAACAGTATTTGGTACATAATGGAGAGCAATGTTTGCTTGATAGTAGCATACACCATAACATTTTGTTTACATCAAAGCTTATAACAGTCAGATAAAACATGAAAACATCATTATGAAAATGTACATAGGACTGAATGACAACTTGTAGAAAGCAATATTGACGTGAAATGCAGCCAAGAAAGATTTGATAACTGAAAAACATAGGACTAGAAGGAAAAGAACATTTCGGCAATCTGCACAAGGAGACCCGAAGTCAGATATCGATTAACGGCTTAATACCGTTGAAAAAATTTTTGTTATGTAGCTGTAGCTGTTTCTCCTTTCGAGAGAAATGCTTGAAAATCTCTGTTTATTCTAGAATATCTAGTCTACATCCTTTCTTTTCGGTGTGCAAAATGTTTCTATCGCAGATGGCTTTAGGTGAATGACTTGTAATTAGAAGATGGTCGGCAAAGGCGAATTTTGAGGGCTAGTGTCATTTTTTCTTAGCAAGTGTCCTTTATATCTGGTAGTGGAGGCACGTCCTGATGTCCTATATAGTACGAGGAGCAAGTGTCGCAGACAATTTTGTAGACACCAGAATTTTCTAAAGGGGAATGCATAGAATGTAAATTATGAATGAAGATTTTTTTTTCAAATTGTTATTAGTAGAAAAAGCAACGTTGCAATCGTATTTCTTTCGAAGAATGCATTGGATCTAATAAGAGATAGGCCCCACGAAGGGAATAGAGAAATATTTTTTTGAGTTAAACTCGACAACAGAAGTTCAAAATGGGTCAAATGGCTCTGAGCACTATGCGACTTAACTTCTGAGGTCATCAGTCGCCAAGAACTTAGAACTAATTAAACCTAACTAACTTAAGGACATCACACACATCCATGCCCGAGGCAGGATTCGAACCTGCGACCGCAGCGGTCACGCGGTTGCAGACTGAACCTGAACCGCACGGCCACACTGGCCGGCTGATAACAGAAGTGCCTAGCGTAGTAAGTCTTTTAGCAGTTTTCTTTTTAAGGACGTCATCTACTATGCTAGGTTTATACTCGTTAACTGCTATTGTTTTAAATAAATTGACTTCGTTGTTGACGTTTTCTTTAGAAAATGGGATGGAAATGGCTCGGTGAACAGCAGAATGAAAGAAGGCTGTTTTATGAGATTGTGGATAAGTAGAAGACGCAGGAACGATCTGGTCGGTATATATTACTTTACGAAAAATATTGAAATAGATTTTATTTGTTTCTATAGTAAGCGTCAAGTCAAGGAAATTTAATTGACGGGCCTCATTTTCAAATGGGAACACGTTGCTGAGAGGCCACCAGAACTGCTGTGAGCAACTGTTGATCTTCTCATTTTACGAATGCAGCATCTCGTCGACGTCTCCAGTGCTCATATTCAACAAATTTGGCAAGAGATCGTTAATGATAAACTCAACACTATGCCATTTTCGCTTGTTTGACCTTTTCTTCCCACGTACCGTTCCCAACCAATTAACAACGGAAACATTTCTACACATCTTTTTTGGATTCACAGCGTTAGATTGGCACCTGGTGGCCAATATTTGAACTATTTTTTTTAGCATAAATCTGTTCCACATTAACGCACTAGAATATCTACAAAGTTCGCTGCCATACGACAACCACAGCCCACACTGGACCTCTATGAGTAATTGCGCCTTAATTAGACCGGTAGATGGCGTTACTACGTCCTGCTTTGTGCTAGTAATGTGCGTATCCAAGTGTGTAGCATGTAGCATGTAGCCATTTTGGCGTTTGCTGCACGCTGAATTCGCGGTTAGAGTGTGTAAGATGAGTCCAGCACCGTTTACTTTGTAGTTTCGCATCAGCGGTCCGTTTCCCCGGTCACCTTGTACTGGCTTTTCACTCCTCGGCACTGCGACGCAACAGGCGCCAGTTCTGGCCCTGGGAGCGACACGCTTCCCTGCTCGGCTGTTATCGTCAGGCGCGTGTTTATTCGGAGGGCGAAAAACAGCTATATCTGGTGCGTGCCTTATCTCTCGTCCATGACTGATTTATAGAAGTTTGAGACGCGCCAATCCTCTTGTAGCCGCTGTGCGATATAGCGTGTGCTGCAGTGATGGCAACTGCGTGGATAACTTAATGGCACGCTCAGGTTCCGTCGGCGTTGTGCGAAACAAAGTGAGTCGATAATCTCCAAGTTCTCCTGCCCCACAAGTCAAAAATGGTTCAAATGGCTCTGAGCACTATGAGACTTAACTGCTGAGGTCATCAGTCCCCTAGAACTTAGAACTACTTAAACCTAACTAACCTAAGGACATCACACACATCCATGCCCGAGGCAGGATTCGAACCTGCGACCGTAGCGGTCGCGCGGTTCCAGACTGTAGCGCCTGGAACCGCACGGCCACTCCGGCTGGCCCCCACAAGTCATCGAAGAATATAGTAAAGTCATAAAAAGGTAAAAACGAATTGCAAAATGATTGAGACAAGATGTTTGCATGGTGGGAAGAGAGGCAATTCACACTAAACAATAAAAAGTTCGAGGCCCTCCACACGAATGATACAAAAAATGCATTAATTTTTGGCTACAAGATAAATAATACGAATTTAAAGGTTGTAGAATCCACTAAATAGCTATGGATTGCAATTACAAAGAACTTAAGTTCGAACCATCACAGAGGAACTATTCCGGGAAAGGAGATCAAAAGACTTTGTTTTATTGCAGAACACCTAGGAGATGCAACAGATCTACCAGACTGAGAGACTGCCTACACCACGCCTGTATGTCCTCTTCTGCAGTACTGCTGCGTGTTAACGAATCCTTACCAGCCAGGACTGAATGAGGACATAGAAAAAGTTCAGAGAGGATACTCGTTTTATATTATCACGAAAAGGGGACAGAGTTTCACGGATTTGATAAGCAAGTTGAGGTAGCAATCATTAAAGCAAAGGTGGTTTTCGTTGCGGCGACATCTTTTCACGAAATGTCAGTCACCAAGTTTCTCCTCCGAATGCCAAAATATTTTGTTGTATCCCATCTGCAAAGCGAGAATTGACCATCGTAATAAACAAGATTGCTTAGGACAAATTTAGTAGATTAGTTATAAAGCGTTTCTGAGAAAGAGAAATTTGTAAATATTGAATATAAATTTAGGGGTTTGGAAGTCTTTTTTAAGGCACTTTTATGGAGTACAGCCTTGTACGAAATTGAAACGTGGACGTTAAACAGTACCGACAAGAAGAGAAAAGAAACTTTCGAAGAAAGGTAATGGTGGTTCAAATGGTTCTGAGTACTATGGGACTTAACATCTATGGTCATCAGTCCCCTAGAACTTAGAACTACTTAAACCTAACTAACCTAAGGACAGCACACAACACCCAGCCATCACGAGGCAGAGAAAATCCCTGACCCGGCCGGGAATCGAACCCGGGAACCCGGGCGTGGGAAGCGAGAACGCTACCGCACGACCACGAGATGCGGGCAGAAAAGTAATGATGCAAGTTTTAATCAATGACCGCATTTACTGTACACAACACACAAAAGTACTAAAGTACTCTACTACATGTACCCGTGTTGTAAACAAGAAAATATTATTGCAATACTGGTCTACTAACTAACATTCTTCATAGACAAGTAGCATTTTTGCCTTCTCTTTGTTGCACATTGCACTCACACAAATCTTCTGCCAACACAGCTGACTGAATGACCAGCGTCGATCTGTCTTTGTTTACTTTTGTTTAGTGTCAGCTCCTGCAACTGAACGAGTTACGTTACCTGGCAAAGGAGAGTCAACGTCAGTTTTGTGTTACGTTTATAACTACGTCATCTTCACGTGAATGGTACACTGTGATACGTTTTTGAACAGTTCTTGAGGAGAGGAAGTGAATAACGGAATAAAGAAATATATGGTGCAATTCAAAAACGGCACACTGCTGTTCACATCTTCGAAACGAACAAATTTACAAGAAAGGTGCTCATGCTGGTTAACGATCCCTGACGCTAAACCCCATTTAATTGATACATTTTTTTATTTTGCTTCTGGCCAAAAGTTATCTGGAATATATAAAACAGATCCATAACAGAATTCAGTGGCACATGACTCCAGTCACATTTAAATCTCTTCCCTGTTACTTGACCTTGACATTAGTGGACTACCTTCTGCTTCTTACTTTCCAGGTACTTAGTGAAGCATAGTTAGCTTTTTCTCTAATACCATTATGTTCCAATTTCTGTAAAAGTATTGCATGAATCAAAAAATCAAAATCTGTTGTTAAATTAAAGACAATGTTCTCGACCTATCGTTTAACCTGTTAACACCTCACACACGAAAGGAGAAATTGCATGTCCTGTGGGTACTCCTGTCCTGAATGAATTTCCTGAACGAAGTTCCGTTTTAAACTCGTAAGGACGGTTCGTACGTATCAAATCTTGCCCTTACTCGTGACTGCCGTTCCGGAGCCCACAGGTGGCGCGGGGATGGCCAGTATAGCAGCGTTTTGGCGACGGCCGATTTGGCGCGCGGCAGTTGGTGCGAGGGATTCTGCAGAATGAATCGCAGGCAAGTGCAGCGTGCACATTCACGCATCGGAGTGCGAAAAGTATGGACAGACATTAATAACTGCTGATTCGTGTTAGTTTTGTGTGAAATGAGGCAATATACAACGTTTTACGGCGACCAGATCGAATAAAAACAGCAATGGCTAACTCGAGTGAGTTGTGGAATCGCGTGAATGCCGACGTAATGAGTTTGAACCTTAGACACCATAGGAGCATTTTTATGAACTGAAATTAGTGTTTAATACAATTTTTTTTTATTTATAGGGATGTTTCTTATAATTTTCTGCGCGTTAATATTTAGCGTATGGCATTGGTGGGCGGGAGACCCCTCGCGGGACGATTCGGCCGCCTCTCCGCAAGTTCTTTAACACCACTACGGCGACTTGCGAGTGAATGAGAATGAAATGATGATGAAAGACACATAACACCCAGTCACCTCGAGGCAGAGAAAACCCCTGACCCCGCCGGGAATCGAACCCGGGACCCCGTGCACGGGAAGCGAGAACGCTACCGCAAGACCACGAGACACTGACTTCTACGCGTTCCTGACTTAGGTATGTGCAGTAGTGATATAGAGCACGTGTCGGTTAGGAACACTGTTAGGAACTTTATTACCGTGATACGTATACCCTGGAAATAAAGCTACTCGCCAATGCTGTCAAGATGAAGTCTGATGACAAATAAATACGAAACCAAACTAAAAACGCAAGTGCCCGAGAACCAACATTAATCTAAAACCTCCGTGAGGGCTTACAAACTGCTTGAGAATGACACAAAATTCGAAACCGGTCAGAAGAAAATATAAACTGAATAAAAATTAGCAATTATAAGCGAATATTTTAAACTCAGACTGACAAAGTCGGCCTTCTACGCCATGCCTGAAGGTTTGCCTCGCCATCACGTATATCAACGCTTCCTGCAGGAAACGCTCCGTCAGAGCAATTTGTCCGACCTGATGCAGAGCGGATAATGATGCGGAAGCCGGCGTAGACTTTCTCCGTCCCAGATCGGACGATCGGACACCTGACTCACAGCCGCTTCCACGCCTTGCACCTACATTTCTCGAGAAGGGAGCCCCAAATCCCCCGCAAGTCGCCACACCTCGGATGCCGCTTTTACGCTATCTCGGCGCTCGTTCCGTTTTCTCGCGCTTCCCCGACGACGGCTGGGTTGCTTCGAGGTCGTGCATCTCGTGCTGAGCTGTGTGAGTTTCAAGGTCCTAGAGCATTTACTAGACTACAGCATTAGGAAGTTCCTGGAGGAGAACTAGCGTCTCTCAGAGAATGAGCATGAATTCAGCAAACACCACTCGTTTGAAACACAGCGTTGTTTTCTTTTCTTCTGTTAGCAATTTAAATTTACTAGCGGACAACATGATTCCGAACACGACTGTAAACGCTATTTGTGTTTTTTATCGACCAATTTCGTGTCTAATGTCACTGTCAAACAGCAATTATTTTGCTTGCGTGCCTACCACTTAGCTGGCAAGCGACTAGCATACGGCAGGAAACTATAAAACCAACGGCACGCAACCGCGCTAGTGTGTCGTGTTCAAAGGTCTGGAGATAACTACGCCAATACAACACAACATAGCACCAGGGGCACCAAATCGACATTTCTGGCCGCATCATATGTTCCCAACCACTCGCCATGTGAGGGTACGTTCAGCATTGTTTAACGTGATCATTTCGGTGATCCAGGTGTTATGGTATGGGGAGGTATAATTTTGCATAGGCGACATGGTGCCTGCCGCGATGGCCGAGCGGTTCTAGGCGCTTCAGTCCGGAACCGCGCGACTGCTACGGTCGCAGGTTCGAATCCTACCTCGGGCATGGATGTGTGTGACGTCCTTAGGTTGGTTAGGTTTAAGTAGTTCTAAGTTCTAGGGGACTAATGACCTCAGATGTTGAGTCCCATAGTGCTCAGAGCCATTTGAACCATTTTTGAACTGAACATGGTACAGTCACCGGTAAACGTTATTTTGACACTGAACTCATTCCCCACGTCCGTCTTTTCAGTGGTACATTCGGTCTTGTCTTCATTTTTATGTACGACGATGCGCGACCGCATTGAACAGCACAGGTGGAGGAGCTGTTGGAACGAGAGTATATTCGGCCAATGGACTGGTCTGCACGTTACTCCCATTTAAATCCCATTGAAGATGTTCGGGATGCTTTGGAGAGACGTATTGTAGCATGTCTACATGCACCAACGACCATCCAGCAATTGTTGACCGCATTGGTGGGGGAATGGAAGGTGAAAGTAGTGTCTTCTAGTGTTCAGTAAGTATATGATGTCAGTCGTCTCGCTTTATTTATTTAGATCGCATGGCCATAAAAGGGGCAGATTTGGACAATTGATCAAAAATATTAGTTAGGAAATTCATTTGCATCCCTTTATGTCCATTGGACATTGATATATAAACATTTAATCTACAATAAATGTATTAGCGGAAACAGCATTTGTCATTTGGTAGTTACTAGTTCCCTTAATCATTCATTTATGTTTACGTTGTAATTTAAATGTTAAAGAGCAAGAAGGGGGAGACAAAATGGCTCTGAGCACTATGGGACTTAACAGCTGAGGTCATCAGTCCCCTAGAACTTAGGACTACTTAAACCTAACTAACCTCAGGACTTCAAGAACTCCTTGCGAATCTTGTGGCGAGATCGATGACCTAGCAGTTTGATCCCTCCTCCCCCCCCCCTCCTCTTTTAAACCAACCAACTAACCTTGTGGCCAGCATGGCATCACGTTGCAGAGCAAGTATTGCTGTCCGTGGTGATCACATCGCACCCTATCGAGTACCATGTCCCGCCTTTTGTAATGTCCAGGGCACCAACAGAAATCGCACAGACTGCACTACTATTATTGTATTTGAACAGAAGTGTTATTTCTGTTCGTCTGATTGCGTACTTCTTTCAGTTACCTTTCGTTCTATATTATAGCAGTTCTTCGTCATGCTATATTTGCCGGCCGGTGTGGCCGTGCGGTTCTAGGCGCTTCAGTCTGGAACCGCGTGACAGCTACGGTCGCAGGTTCGAATCCTGGTTCGGGCATGCGTGTGTGTGATTTCCGTAGGTTAGTTAGGTTTAAGTAGTTCTAAGTTCTAGGGGACTGATGACCACAGATGTTGAGTCCCATAGTGCTCAGAGCCATTTGAACCATTTTTTGCTATATTGTAGCAGTTCTTTGTATGTATGGACCAGTTTCATTGAGCTATGTTACTTGGTAGTGACACATCATGCGAAAGTTAATTCCGTCCTTAACTTGGCATATTTCCGCAGCTCGTGGTCTAGTGGCTAGCGTTGCTACCTGTGGATCACGGGGTCTCGGATTCGATTCCCGGCCGGGTTGGGGATTTTTCTCAGTCCGGGGACTGTGTGTGTTGTCGTCATCGTTCCATCATCATTCACGAAAGTGAGTAGATTGGACTGTGTACAGACTGGGAATGTGTGCAGGCGCTGATCACCGCACAGTTGAGCGCCCCACAAACCAAACATTATCATCATCACTATGCAGAGCGTGGAAATCTGCAGTTTAGTAAGGTGACTTTGCAAGGTGGCTATTATTTCATAACTTAAAAGCACTCATCTACATGTTTTGCCGTGATTTACAACCGCAATTAGGTATCATTTAATAGGTTGTATATCGTATATATGAATACACTCCTGGAAATTGAAATAAGAACACCGTGAATTCATTGTCCCAGGAAGGGGAAACTTTATTGACACATTCCTGGGGTCAGATACATCACATGATCACACTGACAGAACCACAGGCACATAGACACAGGCAACAGAGCATGCACAATGTCGGCACTAGTACAGTGTATATCCACCTTTCGCAGCAATGCAGGCTGCTATTCTCCCATGGAGACGATCGTAGAGATGCTGGATGTAGTCCTGTGGAACGGCTTGCCATGCCATTTCCACCTGGCGCCTCAGTTGGACCAGCGTTCGTGCTGGACGTGCAGACCGCGTGAGACGACGCTTCATCCAGTCCCAAACATGCTCAATGGGGAACAGATACGGAGATCTTGCTGGCCAGGGTAGTTGACTTACACCTTCTAGAGCACGTTGGGTGGCACGGGATACATGTGGACGTGCATTGTCCTGTTGGAACAGCAAGTTCCCTTGCCGGTCTAGGAATGGTAGAACGATGGGTTCGATGACGGTTTGGATGTACCGTGCACTATTCAGTGTCTCCTCGACGATCACCAGTGGTGTACGGCCAGTGTAGGAGATCGCTCCCCACACCATGATGCCGGGTGTTGGCCCTGTGTGCCTCGGTCGTATGCAGTCCTGATTGTGGCGCTCACCTGCACGGCGCCAAACACGCATACGACCATCATTGGCACCAAGGCAGAAGCGACTCTCATCGCTGAAGACGACACGTCTCCATTCGTCCCTCCATTCACGCCTGTCGCGACACCACTGGAGGTGGGCTGCACGATGTTGGGGCGTGAGCGGAAGACGGCCTAACGGTGTGCGGGACCGTAGCCCAGCTTCATGGAGACGGTTGCGAATGGTCCTCGCCGATACCCCGGGAGCAACAGAGTCCCTAATTTGCTGGGAAGTGGCAGTGCGGTCCCCTACGGCACTGCGTAGGATCCTACGTTCTTGGCGTGCATCCGTGCGTCGCTGCGGTCCGGTCCCAGGTCGACGGGCACGTGCACCTTCCGCCGACCACTGGCGACAACATCGATGTACTGTGGAGACCTCACGCCCCACGTGTTGAGCAATTCGGCGGTACGTCCACCCGGCCTCCCGCATGCCCACTATACGCCCTCGCTCAAAGTCCGTCAACTGCACATACGGTTCACGTCCACGCTGTCGCGGCATGCTACCAGTGTTAAAGACTGCGATGGAGCTCCGTATGCCACGCCAAACTGGCTGACACTGACGGCGGCGGTGCACAAATGCTGCGCAGCTAGCGCCATTCGACGGCCAGCACCGCGGTTCCTGGTGTGTCCGCTGTGCCGTGCGTGTGATCATTGCTTGTACAGCCCTCTCGCAGTGTCCGGCGCAAGTATGGTGGGTCTGACACACCGGCGTCAATGTGTTCTTTTTTCCATTTCTAGGAGTGTATTTAAAGACGACTGACATTGTCACGTACACCTTGAAAATACACTACTGGCCATTAAAATTGCTACACCAAGACGAAATGCAGATGATAAACGGGTATTCATTGGACAGATATATTATACTAGAACTGACATGTGATTACATTTTCACGCAATATGAGTGCATAGATCCTGAGAAATCAGTGCCCAGAACAACCATTCTGGCCGCAATAACGGCCTTGATTCGCCTGGGCATTGAGTCAAACAGTGCTGGGATGGCGTGTATAGGTACAGCTGTGCATGCAGATTCAACACGACACCACAGTTCATCAAGAGTAGTGACTGGCGTATTGTGACGAGCCACTTACTCGGCCACCATTGACCAGACGTTTTCAATTGGTGAGAGATGTGGAGAATGTGCTGGCCAAGGCAGCAGTCAAACATTTTCTGTATCCAGAAAGGCCCGTACAGGACCTGAAACATGCGGTCGTGCATTATCCTACTGAAACGTAGGGTTTCGCACGGATCGAATGAAGGGTAGAGCCATCTGAAATGTAACGTCCACTGTTCAAAGTGCAGTCAATGCGAACAAGAGGTGACCGAGACGTGTAACCAATGGCACCCCATACCATCACGCCGGGTTATACGCCAGTATGTCGATGACGAATACACGCTTCCAATGTGCGTTCACCGCGATGTCGCCAAACACGGATGCGACCACCATGATGCTGTAAACAGAACCTGGATTCATCCGAAAAAATGACGTTTTGCCATTCGTGCACCCAGGTTGGTCGTTGAGTACACCATCGCAGGCGCTCCTGTCTGTGATGCAGCGTCAAGGGTAACCGCAGCCATGGTCTCCGAGCTGATAGTCCATGCTGCTGCAAACGAAGTCGAACTGTTCGTGCAGATGGTTGTTGTCTTGCAAACGTCCCCATCTGTTGACTCAGGGATCGAGACGTGGCTGCACGATCCGTTACAGCCATGCGGATAAGATGCCCGTCATCTCGGCTGCTAGTGATACGAGGCCGTTGGGATCCAGCACGGCGTTCCGTATTACTCTCCTGAACCCACCGATTCCATATTCTGCTAACAGTGATTGGATCTCGACCAACGCGAGCACCAATGTCGCGGTACGATAAACCGCAATCGCGATAGGCTACAATCCGACCTTTATCAAAGTCGGAAACGTGATGGTACGCATTTCTCCTCCTTACACGAGGCATCACAGCAACGTTTCACCAGGCAACGCCGGTAAACTGCTGTTTGTGTATGAGAAAGCGGTTGGAAACTTTCCTCATGTCAGCACGTTGTAGGTGTCGCTCCGGCGCCAACCTTGTGTGAATGCTCTGAAAAGCTATTCATTTGCATATCACAGCATCTTCTTCCTGTCGCTTAAATTTCGCGTCTGTAGCACGTCATCTTCGTGGTGTAGCAATTTTAATGGTCAGTAGTGTAATTGTAAACGCATATTGGATGAAAGGTGACGGATTGTCTTTATAATCAGAACGGTGTAATGAATGATTGCCTATACTAGTAGAGGTTGAAATGCCATTGTAAATGAAGCGGCAAGCGTAACTCAAGCCCTTGGCGGAAAAGCCCGCACAAGTGTGTTGGTCCTGCTTCACACAGGAATTGCCAAGACGGACTGTCTGGGAACCTGAGCGCGGATGCACAACACAGCGTTGGCGAGCCGGTGTTGTAGTGGGGCCGGAAGGATAACCGGATATTACTTCGGAAACTCTGAAAATCTTGGACGCAGCAGAGAGTAACGAGGAAACGTTACCTCGGAAATAGCAGGCTGGGTTATAGTTAGAACGGTTAGGCGCTGAACTGTTGCGGACTTATACAATTCTGGGCTTCGCCTCCGGGTTGGGAGTCGTTGTTGAGTACGCAGCGTTCAGTGATTGAGAGTACTTCTTCTGCCTATACTCACCTTGAGACGTTATCTGAACTCCGTCCTTGTGGCTGGGAGTTCGCGTTTCTCGTCTGTAGAACACAGAGAGAGGACAGTATTAGATTATACTAGTCAGAGGACCGTCTTGTGCAGTCCTAGTGTTTGAATGATATATATATATATATATATATATATATATATATACACTCCTGGAAATGGAAAAAAGAACACATTGACACCGGTGTGTCAGACCCACCATACTTGCTCCGGACACTGCGAGAGGGCTGTACAAGCAATGATCACACGCACGGCACAGCGGACACACCAGGAACCGCGGTGTTGGCCGTCGAATGGCGCTAGCTGCGCAGCATTTGTGCACCGCCGCCGTCAGTGTCAGCCAGTTTGCCGTGGCATACGGAGCTCCATCGCAGTCTTTAACACTGGTAGCATGCCGCGACAGCGTGGACGTGAACCGTATGTGCAGTTGACGGACTTTGAGAGAGGGCGTATAGTGGGCATGCGGGAGGCCGGGTGGACGTACCGCCGAATTGCTCAACACGTGGGGCGTGAGGTCTCCACAGTACATCGATGTTGTCGCCAGTGGTCGGCGGAAGGTGCACGTGCCCGCCGACCTGGGACCGGACCGCAGCGACGCACGGGTGCACGCTAAGACCGTAGGATCCTACGCAGTGCCGTAGGGGACCGCACCGCCACTTCCCAGCAAATTAGGGACACTGTTGCTCCTGGGGTATCGGCGAGGACCATTCGCAACCGTCTCCATGAAGCTGGGCTACGGTCCCGCACACCGTTAGGTCGTCTTCCGCTCACGCCCCAACATCGTGCAGCCCGCCTCCAGTGGTGTCGCGACAGGCGTGAATGGAGGGACGAATGGAGACGTGTCGTCTTCAGCGATGAGAGTCGCTTCTGCCTTGGTGCCAATGATGGTCGTATGCGTGTTTGGCGCCGTGCAGGTGAGCGCCACAATCAGGACTGCATACGACCGAGGCACACAGGGCCAACACCCGGCATCATGGTGTGGGGAGCGATCTCCTACACTGGCCGTACACCACTGGTGATCGTCGAGGGGACACTGAATAGTGCACGGTACATCGAAATCGTCATCGAACCCATCGTTCTACCATTCCTAGACCGGCAAGGGAACTTGCTGTTCCAACAGGACAATGCACGTCCGCATGTATCCCGTGCCACCGAACGTGCTCTAGAAGGTGTAAGTCAACTACCCTGGCCAGCAAGATCTCCGGATCTGTCCCCCATTGAGCATGTTTGGGACTGGATGAAGCGTCGTCTCACGCGGTCTGCACGTCCAGCACGAACGCTGGTCCAACTGAGGCGCCAGGTGGAAATGGCATGGCACGCCGTTCCACAGGACTACATCCAGCATCTCTACGATCGTCTCCATGGGAGAATAGCAGCCTGCATTGCTGCGAAAGGTGGATATACACTGTACTAGTGCCGACATTGTGCATGCTCTGTTGCCTGTGTCTATGTGCCTGTGGTTCTGTCAGTGTGATCATGTGATGTATCTGAGCCCAGGAAAGTGTCAATAAAGTTTCCCCTTCCTGGGACAACGAATTCACGGTGTTCTTATTTCAATTTCCAGGAGTGTATATATATATATATATATATATATATATATATATATATATATATATATATATATATATATATATGTGTGTGTGTGTGTGTGTGTGTGTGTGTGTGTGTGTGTGGCTGGAGTTCTTCCGTCGTTGCAGTTGTGTACGAGAACTATCACTCCGACCCACCGGGCGCAGTAGATACGGTGATATTACTAATTGCTTCGGCTTATTAGGCCTATAAACCTAAACAGCTGTGATCAAGTAAATTTTAGTTCCACTGCGGTTGCACACCACTGAACATCATCTTTGAAAGTAGTGTCTTCTAGTGTTCAGTACGTATATGATGTCAGAAGTCTCGCGTTATTTATTTAGATCGCATGGCCATAAAAGGGGCAGATTTGGACAATTGATCAAAAATATTAGTTAGGAAATTCATTTGTATCCCTTTATGTCCATTGGACATTGATATATAAACATTTGTAATGTAAAGGGGTTTTAATCTACAATAAATGTATTAGCGGAAACAGCATTTGTCATTTGGTAGTTACTAGTTCCCTTAATCATTCATTTATGTTTATAGAATGAAATTTTCACTCTGCAGCGGAGTGTGCGCTGATATGAAACTTCCTGGCAGATTAAAACTGTGTGCCCGACCGAGACTCGAACTCGGGACCTTTGCCTTTCGCGGGCAAGTGCTCTACCAACTGAGCTACCGAAGCACGACTCACGCCCGGTACTCACAGCTTTACTTCTGCCAGTACCTCGTCTCCTACCTTCCAAACTTTACAGAAGCTCTCCTGCGAACCAAAGGCAAAGGTCCCGAGTTCGAGTCTCGGTCGGGCACACAGTTTTAATCTGCCAGGAAGTTTCATTTATGTTTATGTTGTAATTTAAATGTTAAAGTGCAAGAAGGGGGAAACAAAATGGCTCTGAGCACTATGGGACTTAACAGCTGAGGTCATCAGTCCCCTAGAACTTAGAACTACTTAAACCTAACTAACTTCAGGACATCACACTCATCCATGCCCGAGGCAGACTGAAGCGCCTAGAACCGCTCGGCCACTCCGGCCGGCAAGGGGGAGACAATCACCAGTAAGAGATGCTAAGATCTGATCAGGTGGTAGTCAAACAGGGCCAAATATTCATTTTCGCGTTCAGTATTACCGTTGAGCACATTCATTTTATACCTGCCTGGAGTAGCATCTTGTAACTTAATTTATTTTGTTTGCTCAAATGACAAATATTTTCTTCTTTCTCTGCGCCAGTACAGTCCAGGTGGATCCACAGAGAGGAAGCTAAATATTGCACCGATATCTCTCCATGTTTCTCTAAGGAAAATTTTCCACCGCGGAAGAGATATTCCGCATGCCTCTTCCTGTACATCAGAGTGGCGAGATGCATCATCGCCACTTGAGTCATCCTTCGAAGTACATTGTAATTTTATTAAGAGTTTCTGTTTCTTCTTTTGTTGCGAGGTTATTGTTTCTTTTGCTTTTTAGGTTTTCGCTCTTAAAAACATTTTTGCCTTTAGACTGTAGCTTAACTATCAATTCGAGCTTCAGTTGACTTTTGTATGGAGAATAGGTTAGCATGAATGATGTTCCTACTTCCCTGCCTCTTTTGGACTATGGTGATATCTCTAAGGGAAGAAGGAAAGTTTTTGATGAACTAGGAGCGGGCGCATAAGAACACTTAGAAGAACATGGAAGAGTTGGATCGGAACTCTTAGATGTTCCGTACAGCCCCACAAATCAACTTGGAAAAATAGCCTTTCTGTCGTTAAAGAAAAAAAAATCGATAACTAAAAAATGGCTACTGCATAATAAAGTAATATTCTGTGAATGTGCATTGCACCTAGTCTCAGTGTCTAAGTCACACGTTCAATAGTTGACACAAATTTTTGAAAAATTATCTGCAGAAATTTTACAAAAATGAGACTTAAGCTTTCTCGGGCAGCGATGAAAGCAATATTGGCAAACGGTCGACAAGCACTACAAAGCACCATGGCAGCCCGTTGAAGCAGTGTACAATATTCCCACGACACAGCAGCGAATAAAAGCGGAAAAGCATGATATTCCATTTTGCCTGACTATTCGATTCTATCCAGATCTCCCATAGACGAATTGCACTATTTGGGCATCAAAATCCGTGACAATGGCATAAGCAGAGAGGATGTAAGTGCAGACTGTCGACAGGAACAATGGATGTAGAAAAAATATGTTAATAAATTTTTTTGACCTAAAAATAAGCGACAACAACGGCCATCATCAATTTGAAACACATAGAAAACCTACTACAACCGACATTAACATAAATATAAATTCTTGTCATCTAAATTCGCATAAATACGCATATCTCAAAACGTTCAAATGTGTGTGAATTCCTATGGGACCAAACTGCTGAGGTCGTCGGTCCTTAGACTTACACACTACTTAAACTAACTTATGCTAAGAACAACACACACACCCATGCCCGATGGAGGACTCGAACCTCCGACGGGAGGGGCCGCGCAATCCGTGACAAGGCGCCTTAAGCCGCACGGCCACAATGCGAAGAACGCATATTTCAAATCTATGATTAACAGAATTTTAAAGTTAGATCTCGATAATAGCGCGATACAAAATGAACGTAAAACACTACAATACAAAGCACAGCGACATGACTTCAACCCAAAAACAGTACTCAGATTATATCAACAGCATACAAAACCGAAAAATTAAGAATAGCAAATAAACTTACCTTTGTCCAAGTATCGAAGAAGGTGAACAACTTGTTCTAGAAAACAAAAATGAAATTTGCATCTCCTACCAACAACAATTTGAAGTCCAAAATACGATCAACAAAAAATAATACGTCCTCTTTTTCACGTCCAAGCATCTACAGAGTTTCTTATGACAACTATAATAAATTTGATATAGGACAAACAGATAGGAGTTTCGGAATTAGGTCTAAAGACTATACACGAAACTGCGAAAGAAACCAATCCACATTTTACTTGCATTTAAAAAGCGAAAAATATAAGGGAGAAAATATTGCAAAATGTCCTAAAACTTCTGCACAATGTATGTAAAGGACGTACAATGAACATTTTGGAGGAGACGGAAATTTACACTTATACAGAAAAATACCCAGAGGACATCCTTAATGAACATTCATTTTTGAACATAAAAAATTCCTGGAAAATTTTATTGATGTTCTAAAAGAAATATGATAGAATTAGAGTAAATTTTCACGACAAGCGGAAAAAACAGACCATTTATTATTTACGTAAAACAACAAAATACTGTCTCTGAAAATTAAACGTGATCACTCACTTCTCGTGAAATATAGTTTCCATTATAAACAAATATAAAGCTTTGCTGGGGCCAGAACTGTCAAAAAGCTGTCAAAAATAACTTGACCGAGATCACACAATTTAAGTACATAGAAATAATGTGATCATAATAAAGAGGTTCAAATGGCTCTGAACACTATGGGACTTAACTTCTGAGGTCATCAGTCCCCTAGAACTTAGAACTACTTAAACCTAACCAACCTAAGGACATCACACACATCCATGCCCGAGGCAGGATTCGAATCTGCGACCACAGCGGTCCATAATAAAGAGAAGACAGCCGATATCTACCTTTCAAGATGCAATATGGAGAACGTCACACCCGCTAAGACGTAAGCACAATGCGTCATATGTGGACAGAGTAACTAACCTAGACTTAAGGAAAAATACACTCCTGGAAATGGAAAAAAGAACACATTGACACCGGTGTGTCAGACCCACCATACTTGCTCCGGACACTGCAAGAGGGCTGTACAAGCAATGATCACACGCACGGCACAGCGGACACACCAGGAACCGCGGTGTTGGCCGTCGAATGGCGCTAGCTGCGCAGCATTTGTGCACCGCCGCCGTCAGTGTCAGCCAGTTTGCCGTGGCATACGGAGCTCCATCGCAGTCTTTAACACTGGTAGCATGCCGCGACAGCGTGGACGTGAACCGTATGAGCAGTTGACGGACTTTGAGCGAGGGCGTATAGTGGGCATGCGAGAGGCCGGGTGGACGTACCGCCGAATTGCTCAACACGTGGGGCGTGAGGTCTCCACAGTACATCGATGTTGTCGCCAGTGGTCGGCGGAAGGTGCACGTGCCTGTCGACCTGGGACCGGACCGCAGCGACGCACGGATGCATGCCAAGACCGTAGGATTCTACGCAGTGCCGTAGGGGACCGCACCGCCACTTCCCAGCAAATTAGGGACACTGTTGCTCCTGGGGTATCGGCGAGGACCATTCGCAACCGTCTCCATGAAGCTGGACTACGGTCCCGCACACCGTTAGGCCGTCTTCCGCTCACGCCCCAACATCGTGCAGCCCGCCTCCAGTGGTGTCGCGACAGGCGTGAATGGAGGGACGAATGGAGACGTGTCGTCTTCAGCGATGAGAGTCGCTTCTGCCTTGGTGCCAATGATGGTCGTATGCGTGTTTGGCGCCATGCAGGTGAGCGCCACAATCAGGACTGCATACGACCGAGGCACACAGGGCCAACACCCGGCATCATGGTGTGGGGAGCGATCTCCTACACTGGCCGTACACCACTGATGATCGTCGAGGGGACACTGAATAGTGCACGGTACATCCAAACCGTCATCGAACCCATCGTTCTACCATTCCTAGACCGGCAAGGGAACTTGCTGTTCCAACAGGACAATGCACGTCCGCATGTATCCCGTGCCACCCAACGTGCTCTAGAAGGTGTAAGTCAACTACCCTGGCCAGCAAGATCTCCGGATCTGTCCCCCATTGAGCATGTTTGGGACTGGATGAAGCGTCGTCTCACGCGGTCTGCACGTCCAGCACGAACGCTGGTCCAACTGAGGCGCCAGGTGGAAATGGCATGGCACGCCGTTCCACAGGACTACATCCAGCATCTCTACGATCGTCTCCATGGGAGAATAGCAGCCTGCATTGCTGCGAAAGGTGGATATACACTGTACTAGTGCCGACATTGTGCATGCTCTGTTGCCTGTGTCTATGTGCCTGTGGTTCTGTCAGTGTGATCATGTGGTGTATCTGACCCCAGGAATGTGTCAATAAAGTTTCCCCTTCCTGGGACAATGAATTCACGGTGTTCTTATTTCAATTTCCAGGAGTGTATTATACCTATTTACCATCCACGCAGGTACTCTTGATAATGGTAAAACGCCGATACTAGCTAGTAGTGTAACCTTGTAATTACTACGAGTAAATAAATCAATAGTGCAGCAGAAACCTGTACCAAAAATAAAATAGGAAAAAAAATTTTTTTGGAAAAGAGAAATTTATAAACATCGAATATAAATTAATGAAATGTAGACAAGAAGTGAACAGAAGTTTTTGAAATGTGGTGCTACGGAAGAATGCTGAAAATGAGATGAGTAGACCGGATAACTAGTGAGGAGTTACTGAATCCAACTGGGGCGAAAAGGACTTCATGTCACAACTTGACTAGAAGATGGTATCGACTGATAAGACGTAGGACACATAATGAAACTACTATCCCGATTGAAGGCTACAACAAAAAGGGAACACTGGGCCAAATGAGATTTTGCAATGTGTAGCACCTCCAATTGCTGTGACATCACTTCAAGAGTAAATAAAATTATTTTTTTCCATTTTAGGGTTCCGTATCTCAGTTGGTAAAAACGGAAACCTGATGGAATCACCTTGTTGTCCGTCTATATTTCTGAATGTCTGTCTGTCTGTCCGAATATTAACACCCATTTTCTCAGGAACGGAAAGAAGTATCAAGCTGGAATTTATTTCACATACTAAGGTCTACGATCCCTAGGCGGTATGAAAAATTTAAGCATCAAAATAACGAAATAAAAAGATACACAGTTTATGTCACACATTTCGATACTCGCAAACTGAATCATCAAAACCTATAGGTGGCTTCCCGTTGACCTAGAATCATGAAATTTGACAAGGCGCAAGATTTGACAGTACAAGGAGGGGAAAAAATCCAAAAATTGTTAGCTTGTAATTATATCATTATATCACACAGAAAAATATTTTTTTGACATTTTTGGTTTGTTTATCCGTTTGTCCGTCTATTGAGACCCATTTTCAAAAAGAAATGGCTCCAAGCACTATGGGACTTAACATCTGATGTCATCAGTCCCCTAGACTTAGAACTACTTACACCTAACTAACCTAAGGACATGACACACATCCATGCCCGAGGCAGGATTCGAACCGGCGACCGTAGTAGCAGCGTGGTTCCGGAATGAAGCGCCTAGAACCGCTCAGCTACAGCGGTCGGCCATTTGAGTCTTCGAACTGCTGATCGAACTCCTGGCAGTTGACATCATGGACGCCTTCAGTCCATATAGCATCGTAAGGCAATGTAGCCGAACAAGGGGCACAATTTCGAACATACCTGGTCCTCAGTGGCGTCCACCAGATAACCATAGACCTCCGTCGTCATGTGTCCTCCTACCTCCACATGTGCGGCTGCTGCGTGGTTGTCATTTATGAAGGCCAACTTGGAGTTGCACAGGATGCAGCAAGGAAGGGCATGTTTGATTAGAATGTCTCCAGTGTAGCATCACACAACTGTCTGCCTCTGACATGACGCCCGCACCACAACTGTCATCCCTTCTGGTGACAGTTCTCGTTGCCCCCGCAACTTCGCAGTACTGCTTGAATCTCATATCGTCAACCACATTGGACGCCACCGATGCAATCGTTACACAACCTCCACAGCAACAAATGGCCATGTGGGTACCACTGGCATCACCACCAGTGGAAGCCGATCATCCCTCAGTCGCAAGATGGAGTTTATATCAACAACAGTATTGGCGACAGCCTTTCAGCTGGAGTGAAGTGATTTGCTCCCATCTTCTGACACGGAAGGCTGGTCATGGTAGCAGTGGTCATCCAAGCGCCATTAACGCAGGTGCCACAAGGTCTCTGATCAGGATGCCTCACCTGCAGTTTCCACAGACGACGACCATGAGTCGGAGGACAACTGACCCTTTGGATGATTCTTCGCCAGTCAAACACCCTATACTGCCGGAGCGAACGGATAATTCACTAGGGCTGCACACTTCTCCATGGAGCGACGATACAGAAATCGATCCAGACCTCCAGTCAGCGTGGGCGCCTCTGACAGACACAGACTAATCACACCTACTTTGCAACTTTGGTAGCTGGATGAGACGGTCTGTGACCGCCTTGTTCGCCCTCGATTACCTAAAATGTGACACCAACCTCCCCTTACTGCGCCACCAATCCTACAGGCTTGCAACAATCAATACTAACCACATTAGTTGGCCTCCGAAGTTATTTCTATTTCGAGACGTGATGAGGGCATCTGACGTTAACATTGCACTCCTAAAGGAAGCACAACTGGCTGTTTTAACTCAAAATGCAGGGTATATATCTTACATCTCTGCCGGCGAACCCCTAGGCAATGGCTTGGCTGCATATGTTCGTGAAGGAATGCCCATTATGGATCTCACCATTCTCCCAATGGCACGAGGCACGAGGCATGGCCTTCACCATTATGGCCATGTGAATCATCGGCATCTATGCCCCGTCCGGTTCTGCCCACTGGCAGGAGAGAGCCACATTCCACTCCAAAGACTTTGCCCTGTTGTTCTTAGGTCGTTAAGCTAGTCGCATATTTAGTGGCGACTTCAACTGCGCCTTGCAACAGAAAGTACAGGCGACTCACTTTAATGCCTGTCAAGAACTCCATTTCATCGTAGGACCTCTGGCTCAGCGACAGATGGACAGAGAAGTTTGGCAATGCCCATGGCCACATATCAAACAAACCATTCGAAAAGTTGACTTGATAGGATTAACGTCTCCAGGGAGCTAGTTTCTGATGTCCAAGATGCTGAACTGTGACCGCTGGCTTTCCCTGACCACAGTGCATACATCTGCCCATTTTCCTCAAATCGCAACCAGTGTGGCAAAGTCGTACGCCATGGAAAATATATATCAGTAATCTCCAGGAGTCAGAGTGTCAACGGCGCGTAACAGAGACTTGGACGACTTACGACCGATGTCTCCCCACCTACAGACCTACTATGAACTGGTACTTAGGGTGGGCAAAGCCCTTCTTACGGCAAAACCTGATGTTATACAGGAAGGACATGGCGACATGGCGCTGACATAGAACTAAACACAATTTCGCTATTCTCTGAGATTAGGCACCCAAGGACCTGGCCCGTCCATCCAAAGGGAGCGGCAGTGGATTACTGCGCGCATAGTAACGATGGCCCGACATCGTCTACAGGGAGTCCCTGTGAAAACGCATTTACAAGACTTACTGGACCACGAGATACCTACCATGCATTATATTGCAACTAATGACCGCCGCCGTCGACGACAGCTCGAAACTAAACTCGTCACACCACACAAAAAAATTTCACCCAACAATCTGAAACACTTATTGTTTTGGCTGATCACTATAGGAACATTTACGGAACCGGGATTGCCGTCGCGACGGCAACTGGTCAGGTCTTGTCTTACATCACTCCCTCCGTCCCCTATGGGGAGGATACACAATTGATGGATGGAACATCAGGGACGAGGTGGAGGCCACTATCGACAAGGGTGCCATAACAAATCCTCCGGTATAGACGGGTTGCCTATAGAATTCTATCGTGGCATCTGGACGTTAATGGTCCCAAGATGGATCAGCAAGTTCTAAGAACTTTTCCCGCTGGGCCATGTTGTCCCTCCTGACTTTGTCATGGGTATCATCATTCCTATACCTAAGCCACGCTGTGCAGCAGCGATCGCCGATTACTGTCTGCTAATCATCTGTAGTACGGACTACACAATCTTTGCCAATATTTTGGCGGTGTGCCTTTGTCCCATTCTTCCCACCATCCTTTCACTGGAACAGAAAATCCCAGGTGGTCAGGTGACTACACGGACAACAACTGGCAAATCTCGCGATGTGATAGCACTGGCCGTGATGTGCCAACTCTGGGGTGCTGTGATCGCAATCCACTTCGATAGCACTTATGACAAAATAGATCACCGTCTACTCTTCTCTGTGACAGCTCAGACGGGCTTCCCACCCCTGTCTCAACGTCTTACATGGCATATATGACAGCGCTAGCTGCCACATACAAGTCAATCAGTCCAGTTCTGTTAGGCGATCTGCACTTCAGGACTGTTCACTGACGACCTTACTGTACACGGTCAAGCTGGAACCCCTCATTAGGAAATCTCAAATCTAAACCCATGGAAGTCGAGATACGACAACACACTTTCCGTTTTCGAGCATATGGCGACAATCTGCTCCTCTTGCTCTCTCGGGAGTGGAAAGACGACAGTCCTACTAGGCTGTCCACTGTCGACCCTGCTATGCACCTTTGTGCTGGAACCCCTCATAGGGAAATCTCAAATCTACGCTCACGAAAGTCACACTACAACAAACACTTTTCGGAAGTGGAATCATGACAGGCCATTGAATCAATCGTGATATACGGTGCAGCAATGGGCAGTTCGATGAACGTGAATAAATCTGCAGCGCTGCCAGTAAGATGCGACCTTGTCGATGCCGAACTAGCAACCTTCCCAAGGGCTCAGACCATTAAGTACCTCGGCATTGTCTTCACCCACCAATACGTCTCCTATGACAGCCAATAATTTCCAGCACGCGTTGCAGTGTTTGCACCGAGATCTACAACACTGTATTCCGCCATCTCGGCCCTATTCAGCGGGTCGTCTACCTCAGTCGCCATGTTGAATGGAAACTGGTGAATGTTACGCAAGTACTACCCTTACTGGACACGACTGGACTTCGGCTGAAAGCCGCATTCGGCTACTATCTGATGGTGAGAACGGATTTTATGGTCCGGTATGAAACACACACACTTCCCCAAGTGATGGAGGACTTAGTCTACTCAGAGTACAGTACAGGGCTGATGCTCTGCATACGCGAATGATGCGGAAACAAAGGACTGGGCTGAGAGCGTCCATCACACGCAGTATGGTGGACGTTGTCACGCTGGAATCCATCCTTCCACCGGTGTCGGTTGGTCGCATTCATATCTTCTGGTCACATATTGCGACCTTTTTTGTGACACAGTTATGTGCATCCCGCACTCCTGATCACGTCAACAGACATTTATATCACCCTACTACGTCGAGACTCAATTATCATCGTCGAACAGATGTACCCTAGGATCCACTGGTCAAATGTACGGCTCCATAGCCAACAAGTTTATCTACTCATATATGTTACCAATGGCGACCAATGGTGAAAATGTGACACAATTGAAGTTACATGCAATTGGATTAATTGACACCCTGTTGTGTACTGTCTTCCAACACTTCGAGGGGGACACCCATCACCTCATACGCCAATCAACCCTTGACGTCTGGAAGCCCAGTCGCAAGATTTTCACCTGCTTTTTGTCCACTTCTCCGACCTCGGTTGAACCGGAGGCATAAATCTCTTCTGAGAACATATAGTTCTCGGCTGCCAAGACCAACGCCATACTCCCAAAAGGTTGAACGCTCCGCTACTTCTACGGCGACGGCGACAAGGCTTTTGGCGCAGGTTACAGAACGCCCACGCCGCCTTGGAGCGACGACCCAACTGAAAGACCCTGTTTGCCAACTACTTGCGTGAAGTATTCATGTCCCGCCCCTCCTCCCTATGACTCACCGCTCCCATTCGTCTCGTTGCATCTGCATATCTCGTCCCCGCCTCCTGGGGACGTCACAAAGGCAAGTGCATCTTACCCACCGATCAAGGCAGCCCACATTAGGTAGCACCAAGACTCTTAACCCCCACCCCACGTCACCCGAATCGGGATTAAATGAAAGGAAGTCTCACCCATACCACCCTAAATACCACACGCACTCCGCTCCTATGCATCCGACTGT
The DNA here is from genome assembly GCF_021461385.2 of Schistocerca piceifrons. Lineage (NCBI taxonomy): Eukaryota > Metazoa > Arthropoda > Insecta > Orthoptera > Acrididae > Schistocerca > Schistocerca piceifrons. The sequence continues at coordinate 405,486,284 of NC_060149.1, forward strand.
GGAGAGGTCTGGGAGCACCGTGATCAGGCCTCAATTACGATCCCTACCCTTCTGGCCCATCTGCTCCGTTGATGGGCTCATGTATAACCCCAATTGTTTCTCCTCTCCCCCTCCTTCCGTTATAGCGCACATTCTAATGTAAATATGTTTCTCTATTGTTCCTCTTACTGACATTTCACGTAAAGACAACAACCAAGTCCATCGGGTTGAAAGAACATGTGACTGGCAATGTAATGTAATGTGTGCGAAATCTTATGGGACTTAACTGCTAAGGTCATCAGTCCAGTTTACACACTACTTAACCTAAATTATCCTAAGGACAAACACACACACACACACCCATTCCCGAGGGAGGACTCGAACCTCCCCCGGGCCCAGCGGCACAGTCCATGACTGCAGCGCCTTAGATCGCTCGGCGACTGGTCATTTGAGAACTCCCTCACCGTATACGTCTGCTTCTCTATTTCGAAATTTAGCCAGGGGAACTTTTGACGTAAGTAAGAGACGGAGGGGCCGTCCTAGAAATGGAAGGTTTTGTATCTTGATTTGAGAATTCAATAGAGCTCAAAGAAATCTTTTCTTGAGGTTCAGAAACATGACACTCTTTCCCATATAGTAGAGAGCATACATTAAGTATACCGTTCCCGATTTTTTCTTCGTCGTAGCTCTTCTGCTTGTGGGGGTAATCAAGCAGCAATTGCCATGATTAGTGCAGTTGGTCTGAGCCGTCCCAATTATCAGCAGTTGAAACTGCATTCGACGACCTTTTCAATTTATTCGCTAATTAAAATCGAAACAAGGAATATGCCTTTTGAACAGAAGGCGCAATTGAACATTTTCTCAAAGTAAATGTCACGTCACTGCAAATATAGCAGCAGTTATATGCGTTAATAATGCATTTACGAGACATTGCTGTATAAGCATGTTAATAGTAGATTGCCTGTTAGAATTATGCTACAACACAATTATCATGAAATCAATTAGAGAAGCGTCAAAACACAACTCCTTTATTGTAACAATCCGTAAGAACTGAAGGTCCTTTAATGTCCACAGTTCAACAGTCTGCGTGATAAACACGTATGTAACATATACTTGATCACGTAATGATACGGTGCTGTTATAGTTACAACATTCTTAGACGCTGCTGTTAACTATTGATACGCGGAATCCAATTTTGAGTCAGAAGGCTGTAATTAGAGTTAACGACTCTGATTAGAAACATACAAATAATACGCGAATTCCAACGTCAGGTTCGATTCGTTGGCACCAAATTAACAATGTTTAATTTATTTAATTATCTTAATATGTTTTGTGTTCAATAGAGTTAACACAGTGAATAGTTTCTCAGAGACCTCCATGTGAAACGAATTAGGGACTCCCCAACTTGTTCTTGCGACGCAACGTCGGAAGACGACGATGAACGTTTTTGTTCACGAGACTAAGTAAATTCAATTTCCCAGTATTAATCTCACCAGACAGGACAGTCTGACCCTTAAAAGAACACATGAGTCCCTTTGAACAGCTGTAGACGGTGTAGAACTGGTATTACGTGGTCATGCGGCCTTCGATCTCCAGCGTAGGTCACGGCAGTAAAGTGGTGTATATATGCCGATATGGAATAAGCGAAGTAAGATTTGTAGACGTGGAGACGTGACAAAATGGCTGGACAGAGTTTGGATGTGGGTGTATGGATGTGGCCACACCGTGAATGAAATTGCTCGATCTGTTGGTTTCTCATTGCGGGTTGTCGAACTTGTCTACGAGAAATTGTGTTCCACACGCAGTCATGTAAATTTCCTTGAGAGGAAAAACTTTTTTCCACGTGGTTTTAGAAAGGATGGCTCGTTCAAACACAATTTTCTTTTTTTCACATGATAGCCTTCAAACTGTGATTTTATTTACTGATTATTGATGTGTAATAGAGGAATAATGTAACACATACACCATTAAACACAGTACTGATAAAGATTTTCGCAATTGCAACACTTTTAAATTGAATAGCATCTTTGTACCTTGGGGCAGTTTTCCACATATGGCTAAATATTACTTTTCCGAACTAATTATTGTACTTTCAAAAAAAACGCTGCAGCACACTAAAAAATATGCTAAAATTTCAAAATTGTATATGAAAATGTATTTAACTTCTAGAGGCGAAAATCTGACTGGTGTTTCACGTTGCAACACTCTTCCCTGTTAAGTTTTTATGCTCTTAAAACTTTGAGCCTCGATTTCAGGAAACTCGAGAATTCGAACGTACTAGATCAGCACTTCTTAGTCTGAGAATGAAAACCACTCATGCGAAATATGAGCAACATCGGTGAACCGCTGGATATGTGCTCCCCTTGTAGGGGAAAGTAGGTGAATAGTGCGCACTTAAACATTACCTTTTTTAATGATGCTGCCGCCATTTGACTGTAATAATTTTTATTTTATTGCTATAAATTCAGTTTCAGCCTTAAGACATTTTCTAGTACAGAAAGTTATTACGGTATACTGATAATTTTTACTTTATGGACCGTCTTACTACAACTGAATGAAACACTGTTTTCGTGCCATATGCGTTTCGCCTTTATTTTCTGCAAGACATCTTCAGTGGCCTGGAATATGTACATATTTTTGCTATTTATTTTACATTTTGGTCAATGTATCTATAGGTTATAAACAGTTCTGGTGGTTTGTTTTTGTTATTATGTAGTAATATTTTGAACTGTACTTACAGGTTGCGTGGCCGATTTTATACATATTACGCTCCTGTTGCATTATTGGTGTTGTTCCTGTTCTTACAAATGCCAATTTGCGGTTTTATCCCACATTTCACAGCACTAGGAACTGAACACTTGTTTTGATGCAATGTTTTGGTTTGTGTTGTCGACTGTCAGATGTTATTGCCAAAGATCGAATGTTATTGCCAACTTTCGAGTGTAATTATTGAAGTATCTCTGACCTGTTTTTGTATGCATTTTTTGTGGGCTGCCTGTATTTTTTTATGGGTTGTGTGTGTGTGTGTGTGTGTGTGTGTGTGTGTGTGTGTGTGTCCTGAAGGCGAAGGGGAGGGAGATTTTTTTTCTGATTGTGTGAGGGACGATTTTTATCGTATCTGTTCTATTATTAAGTGTAGTAGGGAGCCTGTGCTGATGTGTGTTTGTTCATTTATCACATGTTTGTTTTCAGCGACAGCTTTCTGAATGTGGAAGTTTTCTTGAATTTGTATAATATGTTTGTCATGGTTGCTTATTCTCATTATTTTCATTTCTTGTTCCATGTTTGTAGGATGGTCATTATGGTGTTTTAAATGTTCTGCAAATGTGGAATGGTTTGTTTCGTACTTCCAACTCCTGATATGTTATTTGTATCGTGTTTTAAAATTCCTGCTTGTCATGCCTATGTATACTGCATCACAACTTTGACATTCAAGTTTATATATTCCTGATTGCTGGAATTTGTCCCTCTTGGTAGCTGGTTGGCTTCGGTGTGATTGGAGGGTTTGCCCAGTCTTGTATGCTATTTGAAATCTCTGTCTTTTTAGGATGTTTGCAGCTCTGTGTATTAATTTGTGTGTGTAAGTCATGGTGTTCCATCTGGTTCTTTTCTGGGTGGTGCTGTAATTGTGTGTGTTTGTTGAGTGTGTTTGTAAGTATGCAGTTTGTGAGTTCTCTTGTATTCTGGAAATGTTGTGTTTGTTTTGTATTTGTGTTTTTATTTTTTGATTGAGCCTGAAATCTACATGTGTGTCATACCCATTTTCCTAGCTATTTGTATGACTGTACTCTTTTCTTTTTCATAGTTCCTCTTGTTGAATGGGATTCTGTTTAATCTATGTAACATATGTCAGTGCAGCAAGTTTCTGGTTGTGGGGATGGTTAGACGTGGAATGTATTATTGTGTCTGTGGCTGTTGGATTTCTAAAGATGTTAAATGTATGTTTGCCGTTTTCTTTTTTTATTGTAATGTCAAGAAAATTTATTTGATTTTCTATTTCAAGTGTGAATTTAATGTTCTGATGAGCTTTGTTGATTTCCGAGTGGAGTTTGTCTTTTTTTCACCTGTCTCCTCTGCCAGACAAATCATGTCACCCACATATCTGTACCAACATATGATGTCAAAAGACATCAGACTGGTATGAAATACAAGTCCTTGTCGCAAAAGCATATCTGGTCATATAACCCAGATCAGTCATTAGTGAAAGTGAGAACATCTCTAAAATGTCTAAATATATTGCAAACTTTCATTTGTAGACCCTGTAGCACAGCTGTTATATGAAACTGCTCATCAATAAACAGTTTCGTATAATAACTGTACTATAGGGTCCAGAAATGAAAGTATCCAATATATTTAGGCGTTTCATAGATGTTCTAACTTTAACTAATGACGTATCTGGCCTATATGACCATATATGCTTTTTCGCCAAGGACTTATATTTCATACCTGTCTAATGTCTTTTGACACATAAATAAGCTTTTGTACTTGGAAACGGTCTAAGGCCGAAATCTGGATCGTATAATAATAAAATAAAAATTATTACAGTCAAATGGCGACAATACCATTCAAAAATTTTACCATGACCATGGTTCCAACCAAAATAAAAATTATTGAACATTATTATTTTGGAACATCCATGATAAGAACCATAAGACCAATTGTACGTAGGACTACTGTAGTTCCTCTACTTTCACTATACTAAATCAATTTAAATGGAAAATCACAGAATAATTACAGTAATCTGCAAATGTCACAAATGGAAGATTGCACACGATTCCACATGCCATGGGGTAATTATCCACAATGATTGGGAAATTGTACGCTTGAGAAAGGAAGCTTAAACTTCTGTTAGAAGATTAGAGTAATGAAATATATTTAAACGGTAATATTGAATGTGTAATTGCTGTAATTTTTACATTTCAACGATTTTTAGAAAGCTCATTTATTGAATAAGCTGTAATCAGCATCATCATCAAGTCTTCTCTAGCACATGCAGCAGGATTCTAAACCGAGCAGTCAACACAAGTGTACCACAATTCTTCGTCTACTTCTCCACAGATGCAACGTAACTCATTAGGTTTTTTCGTTTCTTTAAGAAATTTCCGCCATTTGACTAAAAATTACTATTCATTTATTCCACACAATTATTATTTAGGCTTTATAGCCATTCATAAGTACAAATTGAAGTGTCACAAAATGCCTGACATGCCTAATGACACATCATCGACGAAGTAACATGTCATTTAGGCATGTCGGACACTCTGTGACATTTCACATTGCACCTGAGAACGGCTAGAAAGCCAAAACCATGATTGTGTGAAATATATGAACAATAATTTACAGTCAAATGGCGGAAATCTCTTTCAAAAAGTTCTACATGACTTTGGCCTCCCACGAAGAAAAAATCATAACTCATTAGGTTCCTTACTAGGTGTTGGTAGTGTTTCCAATGTTCCAGTAAACTTGTTATGGTAATCACCGTATCATACTAAATTCTGGAAACTTTTGACACCTCAGATGGCTCTGGCATTTCCTCTTTACTTCTGGTTTTCTTCTCCTGGTGCCCAGTAAGGCACCCACGTACAGCTTTCTCATTCTTATTCTTCAACTCAGTCTGTTGTCTCTATTCATTTCCCACTTTATTCTCCACTTACGCATCTTCCAGCTTCTTTTTCACGGGGTTGCGCACCTGTTCTCTTTCAGTGCACCAGATAACTTATTCAATAAATCAGTAATAACTATAAACTTAGAATGAAACAACAAGTTCACTGATACCAGCCACTGTTTATTTATATCCACAACGCGTTTCGAAGGCTTAAACCTCCATCATTTGGTTGATTTGGGGGGAGGGGACCAAACAGCTAGGTCATCGGTCCCATCGGATTAGGGAAGGATTGGGAAGGAAGTCGGCCGTGCCCTTTTAAAGAAACAATCCCGGCATTTGCCTGAAGCGATTGAGGGAAATGACGGAAATCCTAAATCAAGATGGCCGGACGCGGGTTTGAACCGTCGTCCTCCCGAATGCGAGTCCAGTGTGATAACCACTGCCCCACCTCGTTCGGTCATCAGGTGCATTTACATGTGTTAGTACGACATATGTATGTGTTGTGTTACGATTTTGGGGCAACTTGTGGCACTGTCGCCAATGGTCACAGGCTCCTTTCTCTGCAGTAACACATCACATGTAAAATCATAAAACAACACACATGTGAATGCACCTGATGATGGCGGTTTAAATCTTCGAAAAGCGTTGCGGATTTAACGAAACAGTAACTGGTAACAGTAAACTTGTTGTTTCATTCGATATCAGTACCAGTCACTGTAAAGCATAACCTAAAATGTTTGCATTTAAATTTAAACTTATCTTATTATTTTCTGTCTGCTGAAGATAACAAGAAACTGGTCTGTCTTATTTACCTCACTCTCGCGCATACCACAACTTAAATAGCGCCTGTATTCTTGTTTCTGTTTGTCACTTACAGGAATCAGAAGAGAACAGTAATAGTTGGAAGTCGTCATGTTTATCGCGAGCTTATAATATTGAATATATACATCTACCCGCTGCGCACAGTTATCCGGTTTTCCTCTAAGTCTTATTCTGACACAGATGTGTTGTAGTATGATATTGTCAGACGACCGTGAAATTTTAGCAGCCAGCCATGACCATGGGGAAGCTAATTCGGAAGGGCGGCAAAAGAGTCTTCCACGTTCCGAGCGCGGCAGCCTCGATCCGTCTGGCCTGGAGCGGCCGATTACGGTATGTGTAGCCTCCACTGGCCTCGCAGCAGTTCCCTTATCCGGAGGCATACGCTTGCGCTATTGGCATTGCCGAGGCCAGGCGTTCAGCTCCTTCTCCGGAAGCTGAGGGAACTGGAATCACTATTCTCACCCACTGCGCTCATCCAACGGTGGGAATTCTGTTCGTCATTGCTGTATCGAAATGGAGAAACAGGCATGCGTCTCTTATCGATCTAAACATATTGGAGAAAAAAAATAAGAGCAACGGACAAAACATTTTTTACCTAATACTATGTAACGCTGCATCCAGCCTTTGAAAATCGTCTTAAATCGGCGAAGAAGAAAGCCCACAAGTTCCGTCGTGTAAGTCATTTCCATCTGAAGCCATTCACTGGTTTGATACCATACAGCTACCATATTATGTGGATGTTGATTCCTACTTTTCACCCGCTGTTCTAAATAAACGTGTGAACATACTGGGTGGTTATAATTAAACTGTCGGTGTTTCGAGTGCCGCAGTTCTGGCTCTATACGTCGCACGACGCTGGAACACCGTACTTATGTTTATTAATCGGTGCGCTCGCGGCGAATGCTGAAAAGATAATACTTCAACTTTCTGCCACCGGTTGGAAAATATGGCGCTGTAAACAGTCAGAATGTGGTGTGGGTCCAGTGGAAGGGAAGTAACGATCAAACACTGATAACAGTGATTCTGGCACGTTTGTTAGTATATGATCACAAGTTATAACATGTGTTGAGTATGGTCTCCTGACACAGAAACATGCTGCACCAGTAACATTGCAAGGTCTACAGTAGCTCTCAGCATATCCGATGTAATCAGGTTGATATATCGTCGCACACTACCCTTAATATCAGGTACCACAGTCCTGTCACTTGCGCCCAGCTTCCAGCACTTGGCCCAGTTAGCGCCCTCAGAACTGAACACTCCTATCACAGCACATTAAACTCATCCTCCATTCCAAACGCAACACCGCCACTGTTCACGACTGCAATACCCTCCGCCACCTCAAAGAATGTCCTCTCTCCTTCCTCGCCACCCTTGCCACCGTGTGCAACACTATTCTCTCCACTGGCTTCTACGCCGACCGGTGGAAGAATTCCTGCATCCTTTTGTTCCTCAAACCTAACAAACCCCCTTCCAACACCTTCTCCTATCTCCCCATTGGCCTCACCTCCATGATCAGTCAAGTCTTTGAGTCCATCCTCTCCTGCAATATCCATCACCACCTAAGTCAACACCACTTTTTCTCTCTTTCCGGCAATCCTTCTCCGCCAACGACCAGATCCTAACTTCAGCCGTCTCCTCTCCCTCCAACTTAACTCCCATCACTCTGCTATTTTTGTTTACCTAGACCTGCAGAATGCCTATGACCATGTACCGCATTCTGGGCTCCTTTTCAGGCTCCATACCTACGCCCTTCATACCAACTTTATCCGTCTCACTGCCTCCTTCCTCTCCTGTTGTCCTTCCTATGTCACCATTCATGATACCAATTCCCATACCTCCGTCCCTACAGCAGGTGTGCCCCAGGGCTCTGTCCTTTCTCCTCTCCTATATCTCCTGCACACCCCTGATATGCCCAAACCAACCCCATCCATCCATCTCCTTCAATATGCTGGTGACATCACCTTTCTTGCCCTCTGTCCTACCCTTCGAAGGTCCCAGCGCAACCTCCAAACCCATTTGCACCAGTTCACTGCTTGGTGCAACCAGTGGCTCCTTCGAATCAATCTTTCCAAAACCCAGGCAATCATTTTAGAATGTACCATGCCCTCCCTCTGGCTCCATGATTTCTGCCCCACCATCTATGACCATCTTATCCAAATTACCCCCACCTTGAAATACCTTGGACTCACTGTTGACTGTCACCTCACCTGGACTTCCCATCTCCTTACCATCCAACGCAAAGTCAACAACAAACTCTGCCTCCTAAAATTCCTGTCCAGCCGAACATGAGGATTGCACCCTTCCACCATTTTTTATAGCTACAAATCCTTGACCCATCCCATCCTTTGTTACACCAGTGTTGCATGGATCTCTGCCCCTCCTAAATTCTATAAAGCCCTCCAAATGCTTGAATGCCATGCACTCTGCCTCACTTTCGATTTTTGGCGCCTGTCCTCCACGAGGATCCTCTATGACCTCATCCCCTTCCCACATCTCCTCCTCTTCCTTGAACACATCCATATCCTCTACACTAACCAACACCTCAATCCCTCTCACTCCATGGTTTCTCCTCTCCTCTCCTCTCCCCACCTGCTGCCGTGCCTTTACTGATGTGTGCCACCCTCTCTCCATCACCACACCCTCCACCTCATCTCCCAAAGAACCTTCCAATGTCTCCCCATCCCGAATGATGTGCTTCGCCCTGATATTCATCCTTCCTTCCAACCCTGACCCTCGTCTTCCCCTCCTCTCCTCCCTTGGGCTCCCTCTCCTTCCCCTCCCCCCACTGCTGTTCCCTCCCTCCTCCTCCCTGTCCTTCTCACTTCTCCCTTCCCAGTCCTTGCGCTCCCACCACATCTCTTGCCCCTTGGTGTGCTACCGACTCCACCCCTTCCTGCTCCCCCTCCTCTGTCAACCCCCATCACTCTTTCCTCTCTGCCTCCACTCTGAGCACCCCTCCCTTGGCATACCCTTCACATTTTAATGCACTTACTTCATCGTGTTTTGGTGCCCACTGTGTACATAACGTAAGTACAGTGTGTGTTCAGTATCGCCACCCCATACAGTGAACGCCATTTTTAATAGCGCTATTCGTGCCGCGCCGGCCCCTGTGACCGAGCGGTTGTAGGCGCTTCAGTCCAGAACTGCGCTACTGCTACAGTCGCAGGTTCGAATCCTGCCTCGGGCGTGGATGTGTGTGATGTCCTGAGGTTAGGTAGGTTTAAGTAGTTCTAAGTCTAGGGGACTGATGACCTCAGATGTTAAGTCCCATAGTGCTTAGAGCCATTTGAATCATGTTCGTGCCGCCAGTGTTTACGTGCTATGTCTTCATCGAGTGCTATTTTAAATGTATGTGGATTCAATGTAAACATGCCTTGTCAAACCATCCCTATTTTTGTATATTGAAACTCCAATTATTTCCCCTTCTCATGTGTAAATTACATCTTTTATCCCCATATTTTATTTATGTACTATTCCCCTGTGATCTTTATGTAATTTTTTGACTGAAGAGCGACGAGTTCTGTCACTGCCACCCTACCCCTGCTCACGTGGTGCAGGGGAATGAAATGACAATAAAGTGAAAAAAAAACCTTCAGAACAGGAAGAATCCGGATACACCCCTGATAGACACGATTTTTCAGATATTCCCACAACCATGAACCTCATGGATTTTGGTTGGGGATTTTGAAATTGCCTAGGGATGATGCGGTCTTTACCGAAGGTTTCTCGAAGCAAATCTTTCACTTGGCAAGCGACATGTGATATCGACCCATCTTGGATGAAAACAGTGGTGTGGACACAAATGCATTCTTCGAAACTGGAATCAGGTGTGGCACAACGAGGTCCTTATAACATGCAGAGGATGTCACTGTACACCTAAGAGGCCCGTGAGGTGTCATTTCCTCGAAGAAAAACGTACTGAGAATGGACTAGCTTGTGAAACCACACCACACAGTCACATAAGATGAGTGTGGTGGATGTTCCTGCACAACATGTAACTGAGCAGAGATCCAAATGCAACGGTTCTGTGTATTCACAGCCCCGTGCAGAGTGAAATATGCCTCGTCCATCCAAAGAATACTCCCCGTCCACATGTCATCCATTTCCATGCGTGCCAAAAAACGAAGAGCAAAGCCACGGCTTTGTAACCTACCTTGGGAATACACTTGGTGCACATTCAGAATCTTGTAAAGATACCAATGTAAAATGCGCCGCAAAATCCTTTGAACTGTTGGTCAGGGGAGAGACAATTCCCGTGACACAGCTCGAGGACTGGCTGGAGAATTTGAGGCGTGTATTGCACTTTCGGCTAAGCTACAAAATCTCCATCGACAACTGCCATGCGAATGTGCTGCCTTCCTATCCCTACTGCACGACCTGATTCATCTGTTTCTTCAAATTCCTTGATCATATTCTTAAGCCCATTTATTGACATGTGACCTCTTCACAGCTGTTTCTGGCAGCGATATTCCGCAATGCAGCGCTACTATTGCTGCAGTTCTGATAAAACAGTTTTACTAGTAGTGCACCGTCTCCTTCTCGTCAGACATCGCGTTTCATACGGGAAACCTCAACATTCTTAACGCTTTACAGCAACAGTCACTTCGCAAAAGAAATCAACATGTTTCGTCAAGCGACAAACAGCATACTGACGTCAAAACAGGAGACATTTCACATTCTAACTGCTTACAGCTCCATATTTTCACTACGGAACTATCATTTTTTCAGCTTACTCCGCGAGCGCACCGATTAATGAATATACTAAGTTTCAGCGTCTTGCAATGTATACGACCCGTACTGTAGCACTCGGAACGCCATCAGATTAATTATAACCAGCCGGTAGCAGTGTAGCTGATGTCATGTTGGGAGACAAGCGTATCTTCAGCATACTCATCGTGAAGATGCAGAAGTCAATAAAAATTTCGACATAAACATCCTGTTTCATTTTGACAGTAAACTGAATAAGTAGGCCCAAGTGATGGTAAGAAAAACGTCATCAAAACATAAGAGAACTGTCCTCGGCCTGAAGTAAACCCTCCACTCACTGTGGGTTAAGCCGGGATCACACACGCAACAAATATGTCGCCGCAGGTAGTGGCATACTGCAGTTACACGTGTGAACTCTTAGTTTTTCTAGGTGCAATGTAATAGACGCAACTTCTGTCATGCCACCAAAAAGTGCAACTTGGTTGTACTTTGGTGCGCCACTTCCCTTCCGCCACTGCTCCCTAGTGGCAGTATTTTGAAACACGAGCATTCTGTCGCAGTCATAGTAGACTAATTGCTGTTCTGCTCCATTCGATTTCAGTGAGTTTTTATTTTATTACTGAAAAACATTGAAAACAGTGGTCGGCAGGTGCATTTTCGCAGTTTCTGAAACTACAAGAACAGCAACTTATGTTTGATTTTCTGCAACAGTGAGTGTGTGTGTGTGTGTGTGTGTGTGTGTGTGTGGAAGGGGTGGGGTGAGGGGAGGGGAGTAATATTTGCGAACCAATGAAGTATCCCACAGTCTTCCAAGATTTTTTGGACAAATACATAAATAAACTGAATATACGAAACCAAACAAGTGAATCGTATAGACTTCGTGATTTGTGAGACTAAGCATTGTATAAATTGTGAAGTATATGCAGGAAATAGCTCCCCAGTCTGATGTGGCAGATGTTAAACTAAAAATTAGTGATTTTAAATGTCTATACCAATGAATACAATAAAATTCTAAAATCTTGGAAGAGTGGCGTGTCTGTAGCTGATATTTACATGCCACCTGTTGGTTAGTTTGCCATTGCAGACACTATTTTCGTCTCTGTGTGTTATTTATTTTATAAATGTGTTTGCGACACGTAATTTATTCCTGTGCAGAATCTATTTTTGGATACAGCATTTGGGTTTCGTCTTCCTCTTGTCACAGTCCTAATGCCATAATATGCACTATAACATTCATACCAGCCCACATGATTTCAGTTGACGCCATATTTAAAGCTGTGCAACTACGAGAGTGAGTCAAATGAAAACCTTAAATTTTTAATAACAAATCAAAATTTCGCGCCGTTATCCTGTAAGTTGGCAAGCGTGCTACAAACAGCGTGCAGAATGGCCTGTAGGTGGTAGCATAGTGCAGATGCACACATACCGTCGGAGTATCAGTATAAAGATGGCCGCCCCACTTGCGACTTGCACCAGGGAAGAACAGCGTTCTGTTATTCGGTTTATGTGTAGTGAAGGCTTGAAACCTATTGAAATTCATCGACGAATGAAGGTTCAGTACGGTGATGCATGTTCGTCACAGCAGCATGTCTAAGAATGGAGTAGGAAGATCGCAAATGGTGTGACATCAGTGGAAGATGCTCCTCGTCCAGGTCAGGCACGACGAGTTGCGACTCCACAGAACATTGCAGCAGTTGAAGCCATAGAAATCATCTGTGGCCTGTAATCAAATCAAAGCGACGTGGATTGCTGTCAGCAGGTGTCCTTTTGCAACATGACAATCCAAGGCCCCACACTGCCCGTGCAACAGTTGCAACAATCACAGACCTGCATTTTGGGTGTCTTCCTCATCCACCATACTCACCAGACCTTGCCCCAAGTGATTTCCATATCTTTGGACCACTCAAAGACGCAATGGGAGGAAAGAAGTTCCGTTCTGATGAAGAGGTACGCCACGCGATGCATGAGTGGTTGCGCGGACTACCAAAAGAATTTTTTTCTAAAGGAATTTATGCACTTCGTAAGCGCTGCAGGACTTGCATTGAGCGTGTGAAGGTTGCCGCCTCAAGCTGTGGCACCGCATTAGTTGCGTGTGTATGCCCGATTTTAGGAGCTTCATTGGGCGATCACTGCACCCGACGCCTTGCATCGTTTGAAAAGGGGTAAAATCGCTACTCAGAGGATAACGCTATGCACCCCCAGTCAATCACTCTCCAGTTTCTGTGTTGTTTGACCCATTGAAGCTATGCAGCTTTGTGCTGCTGTGAGCAACGGCCTTTTGCGTGATATCTGACACCAAATTTAAACTGTACTCAGTTCCCTTCAGGTATGCCACATCCAACTGCAGCCGCTCATTGTTGAACAGATCCTGCACAGCCACCATATTTCCTTTTCCGAGATGTTAACTGCAAAGCTTCATCTGCTATTCCAAACAGACCCAGACATAACGAGTTTGTTTGCGTGGGCATCCTCTGCAGCAAGCACTGAATTTTGCAAATAAAAGCGCCTTCTCTTGCTGCACTCTATTTTATTTTCCCAGACGTGTTTCGCCTTTTTTCACTTTAAGGCATCATCAGTTAAGATACACTTTAGTTTTGATATGTATTACTCGCAGATTATAAAACAGTTCACTTCTGGCTTTTTATGTAAATAAGTTATTACTTACGGTTCTTCCCGTTTTTAACATCGATGTTTCCTCTCATCTGGTCGCATGGAGGTTGCACTACCCTTCTATTTACGAAACATAAGCATGGTTTTTTTTATGTTTGGAACGTTTTTCTTCCCACTTTCCATTCTGTTTGCACTTGTTGTTTTGATACACTATCAGTCTTCTGTCACTAATATAGACGTAACACTAACATAGACATAACTACTTTGAGTTCCCTGTGTATCTCATCCTGTTTGGTTTGTTTGCGTACACGTACATGATGGCAACCTAACGGAGTATATGCTGAAAATTAATGTCTATTCATTTCTGTTATGTTTATATCTGTGTCTGTGTGGGTGTGCGTATGTGGGTGAGGGTGAGAATGAGTGTGTGAGAGAGAGACAGAGACAGAGAGACCCTTTCCACTTACTTGTCCATGAACCTATCCACAAAATATTTAACCATAACTCAAATCGAAGGAAAAAAAATCCGTGCAGGGAAACGCTCGCTCTCTCTCTCTCTCTCTCTCACTCAATCTCGCCCTCACACACACACACACACACACACACATATATATATATATATATATATATATATATATATATATATATATATATGCACACATAACAGAAATGAATAGACGTTAGTTTTCGGCATATACTCCGTTAGGTTGGCAACATGTACGTGTACGTAAACAAACCAAAGAGGATGAGATACACAGGGAACTCAAAGTAGTGATGTTTATATTAGTGTTTTGTGTAGATTAATGACAGAAGACTGATAGTGCATCAAAACAACAAGTGTAATACAAAACGAAAAACTGGGAAGAAAACTGTTCGAAACATAAAGAAAACATGCTTATGTTTCGTAAACAGAGCGCTAGTGCGACTTCCATGTGACCTGATGAGGGGATACACCGATGCCAACTAAAAATAAGGACAGTAAGTAATCACTTGTTTACATAAAAAGCGAGAAGTGAACTGTTTTATTATCTATGAATAATACATATCAAAATAAAAGTCTATCATAACTGTATGATTATATCCCGCTGATGATGTCTTAAAGTGAAGAAAAGCGAAACGCGTCTGGAAAAATAAAATACAATGCAGCAAGAGAAGACGGTTTTGTTTACAAAACAAATAAATTCAGACGTATTCTATTGGAATTAGAAAGGACGGTTTAGCGGCCCAGTCGAGGTGCTACATAGTGCCTAAGCGTTTGGCGAACGGGGAAAGTTAGCGTGCAGCCCTATAAAATAGAGATAAGAAATGAGCTCGCTTGAAACCCGCCAGAGAGTCCTGTGACGTCATCTCCGAACTCGTCGTCTCCGTGTCCCCGTACAGTCGACCCGAGAGTCTCCGCTGCTGGCCACTCATCACCCGAGTCTGTTATCGGGTACAAGTGGACTCGACTCGCTCAGCAATGAGAGCAAGTACACAAGCTCGCAAGTACACTAAAGCGACAAAGAAACTGGTATAGGCATGCGTACTCAAATACAGAGATATGTAAACAGACAGAGCACGGCGCTGCGGTCGGCAACGCTTAACCCAACAAGTGTATGGCGCAGTTTTTAGATCGGTTACTGCTGCTACAATGGCAGGTTATCAAGATTTAAGTGAGTCTGAACGTGGTGCTATAGACGGCGCGCGATCGATGGGACACAGCATCTCCGAGGTATCGATGAAGTGGAGATTTTCGTGTACGGCCATTTCACGAGTATACCGTGAATATCAGGAATCCGGTAAAACACCCAATTTTCGACATCGCTGCACCCGGAAAAAGATCCTGCAAGTACGGAACCAACGACGACTGAAGAGAATCGTTCAACGTGACAGAAGTGCAACCCTTCCACAAATTGCGGCAGATTTCAGTGCTGGGCCATCAACAAGTGTCAGCGAGCGAACCATTCAACGAAACATCATCGACATGCGCTTTTGGAGCCGAAGGCCCACTCGTGTACCTTTAATGACTACATGACACAAAGCTATACGCCTCGCATTGGACTGTTGATGACTGGAAACATGTTACCTGGTCGGACGAGTCTCGTTTCAAATTGTATTGAGCGGATGGACGTGTAAGGGTATGGAGGCAACCTCATGCATCCATGGACCCTTCTTGTCAGCAGGGGACTGTTCAAACTGGTGAAGGCTCTGTAATGGTGTGGGGCGTGTGCAGTTGTAGTTATATGGAACCCCTGATACGTCTAGATACGACTCTGACAAGTGACACATATGTTGGCATCCTGCTGATCACGTGCATCCATTCATGTCCCTTGTGCATTCCGACGGAGCTGCGCAATTCCTCAGATCTGAAGAACATCCTCATAACTGCCGCAGCCTCCAAGCCCCCACTTGAACCACTATAATTTTTAGAGCACGCTACTGCATGCTTTTCTTGCTACAGTTTCTCTCTGTCTTCATTGTTGGACATTTTCCTTGTTGCACATGGTGGCAGTATTTAAATATAATTTCTACATTTAAAACGTTACCTGAGTCAATATCAGTAACAGATGCAACTCCATACAGAGATTTGTGACCCGTTTTCATCCAGGTCCCATCTACAGACACACAGAGGTCGGTAACATTTGTAGGATATTCACTGTCATGAATATGTACCCCAGGATCTATTCCTTTTGGCTTATTTCCACCAATTCCTCCACTGCTTTCTTCATAGAAACTTTGGCAGTATCGCATACAGCTTCAGACTTTTCTCTGTTTATTTATTCAAACCTTGCACAAGGTGGAGGCACGTTCAGAAACCACACAATAACTTACGTCCTTCCCTGCCCTGTCCAAGGCATCTCAGAACATATGCTAACCTAAAATTGCTTTCACAGGTGCCAGTGCCAGTTTTTTTGGAGGAGGAAAATGAAAATTCGTAGCCACACGAATTATAAATTAATTTAAAATCACAAGCTGTTTCCACTCTTCTTTCTTCAACAAAAATCATACAGTCCGTATTTTTACAGCTAACACGTGAACATGAAAACTTTATAGCCTGGCAGAGAAGCTCTAAATCAATAAGTCTAAATGCAGTGGAATCAATATCAATATCATTCATGCACCTTTACAATTATCCTGTCCCAAGTTTCGATGCTGAAGCTGAGAGCTTATGTTATTCATTTAGAGCTGCTTCTCCTTTTTTGTTTGTAAACCGATTTCCATGAATCCTCCGTCTCCTAAACACAGTTTTTCCACCACCCGTTATGCATAAATCTTGACTTCCATCTACTAATATGTGTTAGTATTATCAAAACGTAAATAAACCACATGCAAGGAAGTTTTCAGGCAAAGATATAGATGTCAGCCTGAGATATAGATGTCAGCCAAAGATATCGAAAGAAAATAGCCTTCTCACTGACGAAAATTCTGCTGAAGCATGCGGTTTCACAAATGTCGGAAAAGGTGGGAGTTGGCCGCCAGTGCAGAGTTACTCAATTTAACAATTTAAAGGCATTTATAAAGCTGCTATTACGATGAAACTCACACACAATATAGGTTAAACTGTGTAGACCAAGAAAACAATATTTTAGAAAAATCGATTTTTTGGACCAAAATCCATTACATCCCCCCCTTAAAAGCTCAGAAATTTAAAATTTTGCACTTCACGAAACAAAAAAGACGTTATATCTTATGACTGCAATATCGACGATTTACAGTAAGAATCAGTGATCCACTGGCGATCAGATCATACTAGATAATGAAGGTGCCACACTTAAGTCAAATATATATTATGCTCATACATTGACATAATACACTAAGATATAACTACAACTCGGTAATTTTTTTAACGCGGATCTGAGTTGTATATAAGCTGTGATGACATGAATAGGACTGTCCACACTAAGTATATCTCGAATACAGTATATGTAAGTAGCTACCATCTGGACCATGTTGTTACTGACTACCCGGCGTTGCGTGGGTATATATTTATTCCAGTCTCCTGTTAGTCCATCTCCTCCTTCCCCCTCCGTCGATCTCCTCCAGCCCTTCGCCCTGCCCATCTGCTCCGACCTCTCTCTCTGTCCAACCCCACCCCCACCCCTCCTATATCGCTGACCATCTGCCCCCCCTCCCCTTCTCTCTGTCCAGCACCTCCTTCCCGCCTGTAAGTCCATCTTCTCTTCCCCTCTCTAAGTTCATCTTTTCACCCCATCCCTAATCCATCCCCTCCACCCCCTCTCTCTGTCCACCTCTTCCTCCATCCTATCCGTGTCCATCTCGTCCGTCCTGCTCTCTATACATCTCCTCCTCACCTTCTCTCACCACCACCGAGTTATCACCCCCACCACAGCAGCAGACTGGCGGTTCTGACCCCCACAGTATTTCTTTCCAGATAGTAAGTAATATTTGTACCAGGTTTGGTTGAAACAGACCCAGGGGTTATAGAGCAGCTTCTTTCCCGCCACTTTGCCAAAGTATGCACATTTCACATAGATTTAACATATGCTACACATATTTGTACACATACCAGTATTTCACATATATCTATAGCGAATTTCGCCCTGCAGTTTCGTTGTTTATCTACTGAACTGTGTCCTACACCGATATAACTTGGTAGGTACATTCAGCGGCATACGTAGATACTGTCTGCAAAATGTGTTGCGAATAGAATTAGTAGCACAGAAGTAATAAATTTAAACGCCATACATTATACGGCAGCTTTTCACGAATCTCATTGTTTATGATGTCATATTTCCTGAAGCATGTCTCGTACAATTACATAATTTTGCAGATACAGTCACTGGTATATGTGAATATTGTATGCAAGTGTCAACGTAACATCATCGATATAAGTTTTCGGAGCTGAAGGCCCACTCACGTACCCTTGATGACTGCACGACACGAAGCTTTACGCCTCGCCTGGGCCCGTGAACACCGAAATTGGAATGTTGACTGCAAACATGTTGTCTGATCGACGAGTCTCGCTTCAAATTGTATCGAGTGGATGGACGTGTACGGGTATGGAGAACCTCATGAATCCAAGGACCCTGCGTGTCAACAGGGAACTGTGCAAGCTGGTGGGGGCTCTGTAATGGTGTGGGGCGTGTGCAGTTGGAGTGATATGGTACCTCTCTTACGTCTAGATACGACTCTGACGGGGGACACGTATGTAAGCATCAAGTCAGATCACCTGCATCCATTCATGTCCCTTGTGCATTCTGACGGACTTGGGCAAATTCCAGCAGGAACTCTTCCGCCGGCCACCAAACTCTCCAGACACGAACATTATAGAGCATATCTGGGATGCTTTGCAACGTGCTGTTCAGAAGAGATCTCCACCCCCTCGTACTCTTACGGATTTATGGACAGCCCTGCAGGATTCATGGTGTCGATTCCCTCCAGCACCACTTCAGACATTAGTCGAGTCCACGCCACGTCGTGTTGAGGCACTTCTGCGTGCTCGCGGGGACCCTACACGATGTGCGGCAGGTGTACCGGTTTCTTTGGCTCTTTAGTGTATAAATCGTATGGTTTCGACGCATTTACTCATAAAAATTTTCATCTCTGTAATAGGTGGCATGTGAAAATGGGCAAACCACTGCAAAATTTAGCCAAATAAGATCGCACAAAATAGTTTCGATTATATATCCTCCTCAGTCCTGAGCTTAGATTTCACGAATAAAAAGTTTATGTTGTTGGTCAGTGTATTCTCCTTGGACCACATAAGATTTAAATACTAAATTAAAATAATTGCGATACGCTAGAATTTCAGATCATGTTGAAAGTGAATACTGTTTATATTAGGAAATAACTGAAATATATGCAATAATCCGAAAACTCAATACTAAGCACCTAAAATTATGAAAACGATGCCACTGTAATGTGAAAGTATAGGTCGTTGCCGAATGTAGTCCCAGTGCCATATCGCTGTATTGTTTCGATCAGCCGGCCGGAGTGGCCGAGCGGTTCTAGGCGCTACAGTCTGGAACCGCGCGACCGCTACGGTCGCAGGTTCGAATCCTGCCTCGGGCATGGATGTGTGTGATGTCCATAGGTTAGTTAGGTTTAAGTAGTTCTAAGTTCTAGGGGACTGATGACCTCGGAAGTTAAGTCCCATAGTGCTCAGAGCCATTTGAACCATTTTTTGTTTCGATCGAATAAACAATCACTTATTTGATAGCGTAGGGTTTATTAAGATATAACACAATGTTCTAAGCACATTCTACTCAAAAATTATTAACAACAAACAGAAATTACTTTTATTTCTCGAATACATGCTGACACTGTGATAAACAGCTATTTAAGCAGACGCTGCCACCTACTGGGAATATGCAGAAACGAAAACAAGTGATGCACTGAAATCACGTGGTATAAAGTACATGCTACAATCAAGCACAGAGAGCTTCGTTTATTCCCTGAGTTAGGAGAAATAAAATTTTCGTGTAGCATATAATGCTGAGGAGGCTGTAATGAGGCCCGCACCACAGAATTAAAACAGAGAATTTTTTTATTTTAAATGTTAGTGGTGCAGGCCTCTAGCCTGCGCGTAAATGTGGCCTTGCCCGGTCAAGCATATGAAGGGGCAAAAAAGTGGCCCGGAGAACAGAGTTCCAGGATAAAGGAAACACAGCAGAGGAAAGGAAATGCAGTACTAATCTGACTATATCAGATGATGAACGTGACCACCACACATCTCTTGGCACTTTTGGGCCCTGGTCAGCAAGTTGCTGAAGGCGGATCGACGCTGGGCTGCTGGAATTGTTGCAGTCTCATCCGAAATGTTCTACTGCAGTTTTTGAAGACTGTGAGAGTTGTTGCATCATATCTTAGACTTGAGGGCTCCCCACACAAAGTAATCGCACACTGACAGATCAGGTGACCTGATTGGCCAGCTGGGGCTGCTAACAACTCCGTTAAGCGCGAAAATTGTATAAATGTGTTCGGAGATTCGGCCGGCTGTATGGGCGTGCGGTAGACCTCTGAAGCATTTTCTGGTGAGCTACAGCTTCATTTTTTGGTGTGCGGGCACGTTTCGGAATGTTTTTTACCTTGTTCAAAACAGGTCCTGTCTGACGCCATTTTCAGACTAAGCGTTGCATGGTACCGTTTGCTGGCACTTTGACACCATGAAACTTCTCAGCAAACAACAAATCACACCGATTTCACGACTCTGTTGTCACGTAAATTTCCACAACGAACACCCGCCGCTCCACTGTGAGTACCATCGTCCCCTTTGCACTGCTTCACTCACACTGACAGTCCACACTAAGCTCTGAACCGTGGCCCACGCGTAAGACAGGCCGCGGCGCGTACGTCACGAAGGTAGTCCTGAACTCGCTCGCTCGCTCAGATCAGTAGACAAAATGCGTTTCTAAACCTGTTAACTCGCAGCTGGGCGAGTAAGTTCTAACGAGAATTGCATCTTCCACTGCAATCTGCTGTCATGAAGTCTTACTGATTAACAGTAATACAACAAAATTTAATTTACGATCAATACTCGATATAAATGGTATAACGGCTTGTTTATAGCATTTAGTGTCTTCTGCTTAACAGTACTCATTACATGCTGGAAGTGGTGCCTTATGCAACTGATAATCATATTAGCATGATTTTATTTTACTGTAAGCCAGTACAGCCGTAACAAATTATAAGTAGGCCAACGGACTTTCGCTCATTATAGGACTAATAACAGTAAGATTCCATAATAGCGGATTCCAGTAGAAGATTCAGTTTTCGTTTGTATGGACATGCCTAGTGACGAGTTAACAGGTGTAGAAACGTAGTTTGTCTGCTGATGTGAGCGAGTGAGCGAGCGCAGGCCTACCTTCGTGACGCACGCGCCGCGGCCTGTCTTTCTCGTAGGCCTCGCTCTGAACCGATGTGCATCACATGGTGGGCGTACAGATGATGTGTGCGCCACGGGGTGTGGTTACATGCATACATTCACGTCCAATCGTATCCACCCGTCCACACTTTTATTTGCCCCACCCCGTAGAATTAACAGTGACAGTCAGCGTCTACAAAGAAGAGCGGCACGAAGGGTCACACGTTTGTTTGACTCAAGGGCGAGCGTCAAGGAAATGTAGAAAAACCTGAACTGGCAAACTCTTGAAGATCCGTTACTGCCTACTTTCAAAATTTCGAGAACTAGTTTAAGGTGAAGAATCTAGAGACATTTTTCATCCCACTATGTGTCGCTCTCTGGGGAGGGGGAGGGGGAGGGGGGAGGCGTGAAGACAAAGGCAGAACGAAAATTTCCGTAGTGGGACTGGGATCCGATCACGCAACCTCTCGCTTTGCAAGCACTCGTTTTATCGATAGACCATCACGCCCGACTATCTGAGAAATAGTAGCTTGTTATTCGAACACAAAAGCAAATACTTTTAATCGGAAATACGCAAACCCTATACCATAGGAATGGATTCAGCTCGGCAAAAAAACGGAGGAGTTAGTGATTGAATCCAACATAGACCTGCAAGTACTACGGAGAGAAACTGGATACATATTTGGAGCGATATGAGGGAAACTGCAAAGTTACGCTCAGAGACAATTGAACATAGGCTCACTGAACTAAAGGTATATCGTCCCCTTCCATGAGGACACTGGTCGCTTTGGAGTGCTGTAGACGGTGTAGAAATGGTATCACAATTTCACGTAACCCGCCATTGTTGAAACAAGTCATGAGAGTGAATGGGTGCGTACGTGCCAGTCGTCTGAAGATAACTTCTAAAGAGCAGTATAGAGATACAGCTAAAACGCAATATATTGCAACTTAACTATATCTTCAGATAATACAAAGATAATGGCTTTCAAAGAATTCAGTCAGATCGAAAATAATAATAAATTAGAAAATTTTAGAATAAGTATCCCACTTCAGTTACCTAGAATGTGATATTAGTTTTAACTGTGACACAGACATTGAGAAGAAGTTAACAGATATCAGGCTGTCCGCGGAACGGTTGGAAGAACTTTGGGAGAAAAAAACAAGAAAAGAAACGCAAACGAAATTTTGTAAGCTTATGGCTGTACCTACTCTTGTATAAGGATCCAATTCATGGAAAACAACAAAAAAAGAAAAATAACTTATACAAGCAGCAGAGATTATGTTCACGAGAGATGTAAGAGGCTGGAATAAAATGGATAAAATAAGGAGTGGAACAATAAGATCAGATTTAAATATCTTTTCAGTTAATGACAATATACAAGAGAATAGAATGGACAGATCATGTTGAGAGAATGACAGAAAAAATGTTTCCAAAAGAGATAATGAATTATAGGCCGATTGGAAAGAGAGGACCATGTGGACCTCGTAGCAGATGGATTGATGATAGAGACCGTAATAGGTTATTACAACATCTAATCTTTGGCTGGAGATGATGATTATTATTATTATTCCTATTAACTTTACGGATTACATTCTATTCGTCTTCTTTGATATCTGTCTTAATTCGAGCATAAACTAGACGTACCGCGCTACCCTGCTCTGTGCCTCTCCTTTAATCTGCTGCTAACTTCTGCATTTTTAATTTCACCCAGCATTCCAAGCCTTGTTCCTCGTATCCTCCTCTTCCCTGTAATCTTTGTTTTGGTGGCTCTTCGTTGGAGATGATTTCTTCGCAATGTTCCAGCCAACATGTTTCCTACATTCTTATCATTTCCTCTATTTTTCTTTCTTCTCTTCAGCGCGGAGACGTAACAGAATGACAGAAAAGAGCTATCGTGTTTGGACGTACCCGTGACCGCAACACAGAATTGAGAATATACAGAATTAAAACTCGACCGCAATTCATGTGCCAAAATTTAGTGCGCATGCGTGATGTCTGCCATATTGAAACCAAGTGAACAGCTATGCATGAAGCCAAAGGCGAACGGACACGTTTTGTTTATTTTATTAATTATACCATTTCGTTGCCGGGCTTACCAAAATGTAAACAGTTGTTCGATGCACTGTTAAAGTCAGAAATATATAATGAGCAGTGGTAAGAGAGAAGACAACACAGAAAAGTAACGAGCTGTTCCCACGATGCGGCTGATAGCAGTAGTGCATGAGAAAAATTAGTTTTCCGATTTTCTTGCTGTAAAGATTAAACGCTCGTTAAACTATAAAAAATAGTGTACGTAAATGAAGCAAAGCTACATCAACTCCTGGAGTTCGTTTTTCGGTAGAGGATTTCCCTATCCTTTAAAAATTTTAAAATGATTTGTTTAGCATTTGCGATGTTTCTTCACTACTGTACATAATTCCTCTCATTTGATTCTGAGAAAACTAACTGGCGCACAAAATTTATTTCTTTTGTATCTTACAATTTCATATCACAACTCGATTATGACGCGTCTATTTTTTTGCTATTGGTCATAGTTACTGTCATACTTAATTCCTTAGTACTCTGCACCATAAAGTTTGTAGAGTCTGCAGTGAAAAATGTGGTCATAAATTTAGACAACACAGTCTACGGGGAACAGCGACCTGATGCTATATTTATGTTAAAATGAACAGTGAGGATCGTAATAATATTTGTATATTTACCACGATCGTGGTATCACGAGACAACCGAGGAGCCGCCGGCACCAGCCATAGGGGGCCAAAACTTCTGAAGATGGCTTTTACACAAGCCGAAACCGGTAAATAAACAAATATTATTGTGATCTTGACAGTTAAGTCTAATTTAAAAATGTGATCACTGGCTACTTATGTTGCTGTGTAGTAAACGCAAATCGCAAATCATAAATTATAACTCTCTCTCTCTTTCTCTCTCTCGTTTTCCCGAGCGCTCTGCCTGAAAGCGTCATGTGCAAGTGCCTTGCAGCTCTGTCGTAAACAGTTCGTACAGCGTTTCTCAAACTAGTGATCGCAATTTATCGTTGTACTTACTGCTGGAACAAGAACATAATGGTTCAAATGGCTCTGAGCACTATGGGACTTAACTACTGAGGTCATCAGTCCCCTAGAACTTAGAACTACTTAAACCTAACTAACCTAAGGACATCACACACATCCATGCCCGAGGCAGGATTCGAACCTGCGACCGTAGCAGTCACGCGGTTCCAAACTGACGCGCTTAGAATCTCACGGCCACACCGGCCGGAAAGAATATAATGGAAAAGCTGAAATACATCTCATATTTAGGACAAAGTTTGACAAAAGCTCGTTTGCAACACTTACCAATCGTCATTTATTAAACGAATAGGCCTACGATTGTTATACAAACACTGAAACTCTTGCAATGTGTCCCATAACAGTTGTGCAGCCCCAATGCATCGATTGCACACCTACCACCACAGCACCACGAAGCGGCGCTGAGACGGACGCCAATGGAAAGAGAGAGCAGCGCTACACCTCCAGGAAGACAAGAGTTCAACGCCCCCTGTCAACACTGATTTAACCAGCCGCCCATCGCTGAGCGCGCCCAGTTCGGTCGCAGACTTCGACATCATCAGTCATGAGGAAGAAGAAGAAGAAAAAAAAAACTGGAAACTGGTGGTAAGGTCGTATGGGACCAAACTGCGGAGGTCATCTGTCCCTAAGCCTACACACTACTTAATCTAACTTAAATTAACTTACGCTAAGGACGACAGACACACACACACCCATGCCCGAGGGAGGACTCGAACCTCCGACGGGGGGAGCGGCACGGACCGTGACAAGACGCCTCAGACCACGCGGCTACCTCGCGCGGCGAAGAAGAAGAAGATAGTTAGGCTGAGTTCTGCGAATAACAACAGATTGTCAATGTAATTGCATGTAGGAGAAAAGGGAAGCACACGAAGTTGAGTATTGTTCTTCCCTTAATAGAAATAAAGTTTACTATTAATTGGAAAGTTTTGTACAGATGATTTTGGATTTCTGCCATCGGCCACCACAACTTCTCTCTTTCCTTGTTTGTGTCGGTGCTGACTTAAAAAAAAAAAAAAAAAAAATTCAAATGGCGCTGCTGAGCACTATGGGACTTAACTGCTGAGGTCATCATTCCCCTAGAACTTAGAACTACTTAAACCTAACTAACCTAAGGACATCACACACATCCATGCCCGAGGCAGGATTTGAACCTGCGACCGTAGCGGTCGCACGGCTCCAGACTGTAGCGCCTAGAACCGCTCGGCCACTCCGGCCGTCGGTGCTGACTTCCACAGTAGCTGACACAACAGAAATGAAGTTGATTTATCAGCAAAAAATCTCAGAAAATAAAAATTAAGAAGTAAAACAAAATTACAGCAAGAAAAAAAACTATATTTACGAAATAAAGCAGCGTCATTGTCCTATGAAGCTAAAAGCAATTGCCATTGCTTTCACAACTGAACAGTAAAGAATTCCAGAGCTTATGTGATAAGTTTTTATCTAAAGATTTATCGCAACTTGTTTCGTTGGCGTCTGCTTTCGTATTTTTTTTTTTTTTTTAGTTGGTTGGATTCGTTCCGGTTCGTAAGAATGTCCATTTCGCTCCGTAGTAGTGAGGAACTATAGTTTTCCGTTTACTCTGTTTCAATATGGCGTCGAGCGCTATGCTTGACTCGCATATCAAAGGAGCTGCCCCCAGATTTCTTTCTGTATATTGTGTATTCTGTGATCACACCTTGAAAGAAGTTGCCACAGTTATTGCTGTGTCATCTCGGACTGTCCATTGCGTATTTAGTGAATGGTGCATCACTCGCAGCAACGTAACATGTAATGACAGTAGTTGTAAAAAAGAGCCTAGCCGACAAGAACCGGAGACGATTGTCACGCCTTGTCAGTGACAACCGGTTTCAAACCCTACAGGAATCGCTCACTCCAATGAATTCAGGTTCATCCTAACCAGTTTCTGAGCGAACATTCCGAGGGGAACTGCATGCAATTGACGTTTGGAGTCGGGTACCTCGCGAGAGGACATTGTCCGCAGCGGCAGGTTATGCTGCACGTCTTCAATAGGCCAAACGAGACAGTAACTGGACAGTAGGTGATAGTAAGCATGTACAGGGGGTGTACAAAGTTATACGAACACCTGACATATACACAATACTTATTTATAATAACGAGTTGGGCCACCATTGACTTTGAGAACAGCTACAATTCTTCGCGGAGTAGATTCGTAGAGAGTCTGAATAGTTTCCAACGGAATACTCTCCAAGTCTTGTACCAACACATCCGCCAATTGCTTCAGCGATGCTGGCACTGGAAATCTGCTCTTCACTCCCTACTCTACAACTCCCCATAACGGTTCAACGATGTTGAGGTGTGGCAATTGTGCTGGCCAGGGAAGATGTTTGACGATATTCTGATGCTCCACAAACCACGTCTGAACCTTTTTGGCTGTGTGTGTGTGGGGGGGGGGGGGGGGGGAGGGGGTAGGTAGGTGGGTGGGTGGGTGGGTGGGTGGGCGCACTATTATCTTGGAATATGGTAGTGTTAGGCAGCACTTCATTGTCGAGGACGTCGAGATATTCATTCGCAGTAATCCGGCCAGTGGGATTAATGATAGTACCAGATGACTACCACGATATAGCAGCCCAAATCATAACGGAACCTTACTTGTGACTGACTGCACGAAGCAAGCAGGCCGAATCGTAGGCTTCTTTCAAGATTCTCCATACAGAATCCCGGCCGTTCGTAGGAAACAGTGTAAACGATGATTCATCGGACTATACCACATTCTTCCAGTCATCAAGCATACAGGTTTTATGATCATGGCACCATTTGTTTCTCTGTTCTGAATTACCTTCCGTTATTGAGGGTTTCGCAGTTGCGGCCCTTCCACAAATGTTAGCCTTGTGAAAATCCTGCCGTACTATTTTGTATTGTATTGTATTGAACTGGGGACCTAGAAACGATGGAGAGGCTCCGTCCCCGCCGTAGCCCTCAGTGGTTCACAACCCCACAACAGGCTACAGCAGTCCACTCACCACACCGCTTCCTCACACCGAACCCAGGGTTATTGTGCGGTTTGACCCCCAGTGGACCCCTCCGGGAACGTCTCACTACCAGACGAGTGTAACCCCAAAGTTTGCGTGGTAGAGTAATGCAGCACAATGCACCTAATATGAAGAAGTGTATTTTTGGAGGTCTCCGGATACTTTTGATCACATAATTAATATTCACAAAGGTTGCTAAAAGTATTATTCATTGTATTTGCCAGTCTCAGCTTGTCATACAACGATATAAGTTTCTTATTGAACACAAGAAATCAGAAAATAAGATACAAAATCACGAAAAGTAATAAATTATTTTGCTCAGCAACAATGCATCTGACAGCAAGCCTTGTGGCGTACTGGAGCTGTAAGCTATCTGACGGCCAAGAAACAATGTCACCAACCAATGGTGGCCATACCTGGGGGAAGGAGGAAAGAGGTGCCTCCTCCCCCCCTCTCCCCCCCCCCCCAGCTCTCAGGGAAACGGAAAAAGTATACACTGGCCAGGTGTTTTTCTTTCAAGAAAATTGTTTAAAAGTCGGAATTATGCAGGTCTTTAACAGGGTCAGAACTGGAACTTTTATACGGCTACTTATAAGTCACCTTTCAGCTTCCGAAACATAGAAAATATTTCCTATCTTTTACCAAGTGATCCCCACACCCAATTATACCGCAATGCCCCCGAAAGTATGGCACCGAAAGGTCAAAACAGCAACAGCTCACGTTCCACATGTAATGGTTGTGTAACCATTACACAGTAAACACAGAAACAGGTGTAAAAATACTTAAATCCAGTCACAGCCTATACCACAATCTCCCTATTGAAGAACATCGCCAATTACAGAGGGCAGTACCAGAGGAGTAACAGGCTTTACATGAATAACCACACATACACACACACACACACACACACACACACACACACACACACACACACACACACACACACACAAATGACTCGCCATATATTGGATGAAAGCTATAGAACACCGGCCAGTAGCCAGAAACATGTGTAATATTAAGTTACGGACATAATGCTTTATTAAAATAATCTTTAGAGGAGGATTAGAACAGTGATGATGAATGACATTTTCACTGGTTTTCATACTATTTTTTAAAAGTCTCCATGCCATTATGTAGTTTTCTCACGGATTTTCTTGAGAAGCCCAAAGTTCCCTCCTCACTGTGGCAGACATCTTCAAAAGGTGTCGTGGCTGGATATACATCTTGTTCACCCATGGCAGGCACGGACCCAAGGTTCAGTTGTGGAGGAGGGTATCACAGCTTGTTGCTGCCTCTCTCCTACTCCTCTCCTACAAATATTGTTTACTTGCCGCAATCCAAACTTTAAATGTGCCATACAGTACAATAATTTGAGTAATAATGATGATAAACTGCATTCCCTTACCAAAAAAAATGAAGCATCCAGAATACATGGTTAGATGTCATTGTAACTTCGTATATATACACACAAAACATAAGTGGGTATGTAAATGATTAGAGTTGCAGTTCTGTGTGACAGAACGGTTACCAGAGTGTGTTAGTGTTGTTGCCAGCTCTGGTAGAGTATATAAGAGGCGTGAACAACGTCAGATGTTAAGTGATCACTGGTCAAATCGTGCAATGTCCTGACTTTTTGAGCTTTCGGATGTGACAGTAGCCCACTCTTGGACTCCTTGGGAACGTGAGGGCAGGCACTGTTAGTAGTCAAGTTTCTGACCAACACAAAGGAGGAACCAACCACATTGTAACCCCTTCACATCTGCCCCTGCCATCTGAGGACAAATGATGGTTTCCCTGTAACATTCTGTGTCATCTCGCACAATTGATCGGAGGCCAGCAGCAGCTGGACTTGGGAATTATCGTCCCATGAGTAGGCTGCAGATAACACAACACAAACGGCTGTGTTTGGAGTGATACGATGGTCGGGAAGCGTGGATTGCTGATGAATGTCATCATATTGTGTTGAGTTATGCATTATGCATCTGCATTACCATGGATGACCATTGTCAGCGAGAATGGTGGCTACCTGGGGAGAGAGTACCATTCTTCCAATGTTTTGGATAGATGCAGCCATGTTACTCCTGGAGTCATGGTGAAGGGAGGCATTGTTTATGGCTTCACAGCTTCGTGCCATGGCTGTTACTGATTAAGGGTACTCTGATGGCACAATAGTATGGTACGGACATTCTACATCCTCATGTGTTACCTGTCATTTAACAGTATCGTAATGCCATTTTTCAACAGCACACAGCACAACGCTCGTCCACACTTGGCATGTCTCTCTATAAACTATTTGTGTGATGTTAGCTACTTCAATTGGCAACATGATCCTCAGATCTCTCCATGAAAAAACACGTGTGGGACCAGTTTATATGTCAAATCTGTGTCAGTATCCAGGATATCAAGGATCTTTTACAGCAGTTGTGGGCCAGGAGAGGATACAACGGCTTTATGACAGTCTTTCCAACCGCATCAGTGCATGAATGCAAGCCAGAGGGGGTGCATTGTTGTACTAATAAGTAAATGCACAATACGAAGTTCTTTGTAACTTTGCCTCGATTTTGTAATCACTGAAATAACATCACAAGTATTAGGGTAGCGGCAGCGTCAGCGCAATTTTGATATCAAATTGATATGCAAATTAATTAAATTGATCAATTAATCACCCCGCCCCCGACCACCCCCGCCCCCACCCCAGATGACGTCACGTGTTTTTCTCAGCCTGCACGTGTGCCCCAGCCCCAGCCTCTCCCCCTCCTCCGCCTTCCTCCACCCCTCACCCTACCCCAACTTGCCCTATCGGCAAAAATTTTAAATTTTGGTGGGAATTTCGAATTTTGGTGGGAATTTCGAATTTTGGCGGGATTTCGAATTTTGGCGGGATTTCGAATTTTAGCGGGAATCTCTTTGTTCCAGGGCTGTGCTGACATCTCACTCCACCACCAAACGGGAATTGACAGGAAATTAAAATTGGCGATATCCTTTCCGGGACTCAAACCCTGGTGCTCCTAGACGGAAAGCCCAATCGCAGCCCCCTAACAATTGTACCACCAGATGCGCTTGGAATCGACAAGAAATTAAAAATGGCTATGCCCTTTCTGGGACTCGAACCCTGATTCTACTGGAGGGAAAGCCCAAGTCCAGATGCGGAAGAGGAAGGTTATGTTAGTGTACTTTATTTACTTTGGTCGGAAAATTGACGCAAAGATCGATAATAATTACGTAATTAATCACAAACCTCGGACCTAACTACACAACTATGTGCATAGCGCTACATAACATAAAAGCGCAATACAGCTCAAAAACTGAAGATACCATGCAACTGGTGCTATCCTGCTGGGAAAAAAATTCGCAATACCACTCGAAACTAGCGACAGACACACTTGAACTTTACCCTACACGTATAAGCTAGCGGGAAAAAGGCTGGGGTGTAAGGTACTACCTTTATTCTTTTTGGTGGGAAATACGTTCAACTGACGAGATGCTGGTGTTGGACAGAGAGGAGTTTAAAAGTGTATTACCTGCTACCATACAGTGTATCGCTGTTTGATGTCAGAGTTCGCTACAGATGCCTGCTCAAAAACCATCCTGCATCCCAGGTAATCGACGCCAATACACGCTACCACAACTGATTGAAAAAAAAATGCTTCGCAGTTCTAATTACACTTCGAAATTGTCGCGAAAAACCAGCACTCGTAATGAATAAGTTCATAAGGCATCACATGTACCGGGGGAAAATCGTCGTCCTAAAAGACTACAGAGTGCAGAGGGGGTGCTAGGTGAACGTGCGTTCTTCTCAATGTACAATCACAAACTGCCGAAAACCAAGGCCTTCTCACTTCCCATCACGCCTCCCCCTCCACCTCTCTCCCTCTACGATGCTCCGACGAGCATCTCGCGCCCCCGCTACCACCCTCTAAGGCCACTGCCCGCACTCAGCTTTCCACCATCTGGGCACCACCTTAAGGCGACACTCCTACGCCTGCTCAATAGTGTGTATAGTCAACTAAAGAATAGGAGATAAAGGGACGTCCACCTCAAGTGTAATTTCTTTGTCTAAATTACAGCGACAGAGCCCCCATGCACCGCAGATGCGCCCCACTGTCGCTCCCTTTGTGCCACTCACGATATGCGGCATGCCCTCAGACGACGGTCCTAGACAACACAAAAGGGAAATTAAGTAGCACAACCCGGTCCATCCGGAGAACGGTCCAGCTGGCGCGCAAAATTCGGCTTACCGCCATCTGCCTACTGCCTTAAGGCGACGCTCCTACACCAACACAGTAGCATGTATAGTCAACTAAACAATAGGAGATAAAAGGACAACCGCTTGAAGTGCAACTTGTTCGTCTAAAATTAGCGACAGAGCCCCTCCTCCCCCCCCCCCCCCCCCCCGGACAGAGAACGGCTGTATCCGGTGACCACCACAGCAGACACGCACCCCTCCCCCTCGCCACAGCAGCTCGCCGTTCGGCGATAGAGAACAATTACATTTGACGTCAATGCATCTATAGTCGAGCATATATTAAAAAACCAAACCACATTTGCGATCATAATAAACGTCCGCTTTCCACGAAAATAGGTACAATCCATTTCCTTTTTTCTTTTAGTTTTATGAGCAAAATCGATATAGTTTTTACAGTCGAATGCAGTCGTCCTGTGAAGTGTACCACCACCGATCACAAATGATCAGCAGAGACATGCCCTGGCCTGTGTAAAATCAGGGGAAAAAAACTTCAACTATTTTGATGTGACAACTACCGATCACCACAGAATGTCATCGTTATTTCGAAACCATCATCAGAGTAAAGAAAAAGCGAGAATTTAAACTCAAAAAAAAATCTATATTAAGCAATTTCTTCCAGCTTGTTGAAAAAATTACACGGCCTGAGAGCATCTCTCGCGTCCAGTGTCTGCAAATAAACTCTCGTGCACGTATGTATTACAAATATTTCAGACAATCATTCACGCCATTGGCACACATGTCGAAAAAAAAAACAATCATTTAAGGTTTGACAACAAGAAGCTATAATTCAAGAGAACGTAGCTGTTTTGCACACTATGACATGTCGCATTCGGGAGGACGACGGTTCAATCCCGTCTCCGGCGATCCTGATTTAGGTTTTCCGTGATTTCCCTAAATCGCTTCAGGCAAATGCCGGGATGGTTCCTTTGAAAGGTCACGGCCGATTTCCTTCCCCATCCTTCCCTCACCCGAGCTTGTGCTCCGTCTCTAATGACCTCGTTGTCGACGGGACGTTAAACACTAATCTCCTCCTCCTCCACTATGACATGTACCCTTTTACCAATGCAACCCTATATTATACTAGCGTTTATGAAATAAATCGTGAGAGCCTACCTCACCTTGTCAAGAATCATTCTGTGGTACCGTATCCATCTCTTCCACCCGCCAGGCGGCACGTCATTGATATCAATTTGATAGGATAATTAATTAAATTGATCATGAGAGTCACTTTGTATGGCGAATATTTTTTTTTCAGCAGTCAGATTACACTCGCCAAGTAGGACAAGTGGGAATCCATGGTGGGAACACGATGTTCTTTTCGGGGAACACTATTGAGAAATGACATCTGAAGCTGACCACAGAGGGATACATACATACATACATTTCGCATAAGGACTACGCTGTTAAAAAAAAAAAAAACACAATCATAACGCCTATGTTCCCATCACCCAGCATAAAAAGCGGTCTTGAGTCTACAGGCACACACAGTCGCTGATAGTGTTGCACTTTCAGACACAAATGCTTACCGAAATGCTGTCCACAATTTGGCATCAAGTCTATCCAATCAACCACATATTTGCGATGGATCCTGTAGAGATTTATTTTAATGATTACAGCCACTGGTGAATCACATTCGTGCCTCTCTTGTATCTCGGAATGAGTCACTTTTTTTTTCGAACCTATCTACTAAGGATCCCATACACCAACAACTCGAGCTCTGTTTTTAGATAGTCCCTCTGCATCTTGTAACTGTTCCTAAGTCTCTGCCCCGCCCTCCCTGCAGCTTAGTCCATCTGATCCCGCGCTGCGCAATACCGCTATCACGCTCGGATACTATGGTACATTACTGTGGGCGGGGCCACACGTGCAGGCTGAGAAAAACTCGTTACGTCCTCTGGAGATGGGGGTGGGCGTGGCCTGTTGTTGCAGTGAGCGGGGGCGGGGGTGAGTAATTGATCAATTTAATTAATTTGCATACCAATTTGATTTCAAAATTTCGCTGACGCCGCCACTACCCTACTACTATCACATACTACCTCAACCTGTGAAGTTTCAAATCGTTTATTCCTCCTCTTCTGGATTGGGTTGTTTGGGGGAAGAGACCAAACCGCGAGGTCATCAAAAAATGGCTCTGAGCACTATGGGACACAACTGCTGAGGTCATTAGTCCCCTAGAACTTAGAACTAGTTAAACCTAACTAACCTAAGGACATCACAAACATCCATGCCCGGGGCAGGATTCGAACCTGCGACCGTAGCGGTCTTGCGGTTCCAGACTGCAGCGCCTTTAACCGCACGGCCACTTCGGCCGGCGCGAGGTCATCGGTCTCATCGAATTAGGGAAGGATGGGGAAGGAAATCGGCCGTGCCCTTTCAAAGGAACCATCCCGGCATTTGCCTGGAGCGTTTTAGGGAAAACACGGAAAACCTGAATCAGGATGTCCGGACGCGGGATTGAACCGTCGTCCTCCCTCTTCTGGATGCTTCACTTTTTTTTCACGTGGTGCCTATAAAAGGTTTTAATATAGTAACAATAATTAGTTTACATCAGCTTTATACATTGCTTTAGCATAACATCCAAGGTATTTCAAATGAGAGATTCGCCATCATTATTTCATTTAGCACTATGACTGAGAGCAAAGGTCTGAAGAGCATGCTGTGTGAGCGAGTAAATGAGCGAATTACTGTTTATTGCAGTCATTCCTACCTAAGTACCTTTTTCCCCCCTTACTGTAGCGTTTTTTCCGGTTTTGTTTTCCCTCGTCGAATCTCCTATGGATTCTCAGTTATACTACGAATGTACTGGACGTTTTTTGCTTTTGGCCTGAAGATCACACAGTCATCGTACAAACTATGTCGGATTTGTTGTTGACAACTTGTAAGGTCAGCTTCCAAGTGTGCGCTTTTAGCTGACTAGAGCGTTACCAGCCAGGTCGTAAGCACAGCAGGTCTTCACACAACCATCAGAAAAGTCACATGAAACTACTTAGTTCCAAAAACCTTTTCAAATCTCATACGTGCAAGATGTATGTATGCAGACTGAAGAGATGAATGAAAATTTGTACCAAGGCCGGGATTCGAGTCCAGGCAGATGCGCTAACCTCTACGCCGCCCTGGCACAGCGGCTTTACACACATGCAAAGTATGTCTCCCTCCGCAATCCAGATTGCCATCCACGCCCCAGCCACATTGGTATTCCCCCTAAACACAAACAGCACTGCCGAGGCTCTGAAACTGTGTTGTGATAGTGCCTCAGCATTTAATTTAAGCCGGCCGTTGTGACCGGGCGGTTCTAGGCGCTACAGCCTGGAGCCGCGCGACCGCTACGATCGCAGGTTCGAATCCTGCCTCGGGCATGGATGTGTGTGATGTCCTTAGGTTAGTTACGTTTAAGTAATTCTAAGTTCTAGGGGACTGATGACCTCAGCGGTTGAGTCCCATAGTGCTCAGAGCCATTTGAACCATTTAATTTAAAGGGAGTCAGAGCCTGAAACCCAGGCATAGGTATTTCAGTCAAATGGAACTATATGACTTCAGTGACCTTTTCAAGTCACTCATATATCTATGATGTATATATGTATATATGCGGATTGAAGTGGCATACGAAAACTTGTACCATGGCCGGCTTTGTTAAAAATATCCATTCGTTTTAGTCATATATATATATATATATATATATATATATATATATATACTAATGGCCATTAAAATTGCTACATCACGAAGATGACGTGCTACAGACGTGAAATTTCACCGACAGGAAGAAGACGCTGTGATATGCAAATGATTAGCTTCTCAGAGCATTCACACAAGGTTGGCGCCGGTGGCGACACCTGCAACGTGCTGACGTGAGGAAAGTTTCCAACCTATTTCTCATACACAAACAGCAGTTGACCGACGTTGCCTGGTGAAACGCTGTTGTGATGCCTCGAGTGCGTAGGAGAAATGCGTACCATCATATTTCCGACTTTGATAAAGGTCGGATTGTAGACTATCGCGATTGCGGTTTATCGTATCGCGACATTGCTGCTCGCGTTGCTAGAGATCCAATGATTGTTAGCAGAATATGGAATCGGTGGGTTCAGGAGGGTAAAATACGGAACGCCGTGCTGGATCCCAACGGCCTCGTATCACTGTCAGTCGAGATGACAGGCATCTTATCCGCATGGCTGTAATGGATCGTGCAGTCACGTCTCGATCCCTGAATCTACAGATTGGGACGTTTGCAAGACAACAACCATCTGCACGAACAGTTCGACGACGTTTGCAGCAGCATGGACTATCAGCTCGGAGACCATGGCTGCGATTACCCTTGACGCTGCATCACAGACAGGAGCGCCTGCGATGGTGTACTCAACGACCAACCTGGGTGCACGAATGGCAAAACGTCATTTATTCGGATGAATTCAGGCTCTGTTTACAGCATCATGATGGTCGCATCCGTGTTTGGCGACATAGCGGTGAACGCACATTGGAAGCATGTATTCGTCATCGCCACAATGGCGTATCACGCGGTGTGATGGTATGGGGTGCCATTGGTTACACGTCTCGGTCACCTCTCGTTCATATTGACGGCACTTTGAACAGTGGACGTTACATTTCAGATGTGTTACTATCCGTGGCTCTACCCTTCGTTTCAGCTGGATAATGCAGGACCGCATGCTGCAGGTCCTGTACGGGCCTTTCTGGATACAGAAAATGTTCGACTGCTACGCTGCCCAGCACATTCTCCAGATCTCTCACCAATTGAAAACGTCTGGTCAATGGTGGCTGAGCATCTGGCTCAATACGTCACAGTACACCAGTCACTACTCTTCATGAACTGTAGTATCGTGTTGAAGCTGCACGGGCAGCTGTACTTGTACAAGCCATCCAGGCCCTGTTTGACTCAATGCCCAGGCCTATCAAGGCCGTTATTACGGCCAAAGGTGGTTGTTCTGGGTACTGATTTCTCACGATCTATGCACCCAAATTGCGTGAAAATGTAATAACATGTCAGTTCTAATATAATGTATTTGTCCAATGAATACCCGTTTATCTATCTATATATATATATATATATATATATATATATATATATATATATATATATGGAACAATATACTTTCCGACACTACTCCAATATGGTTGGAGAGTCTCTGCAATGCTGTTGGAGTTTATGGGGAATACCAAGTCGGTTGAGGTGTGAATGGGAATTATGACTGATGAGGGAGGCGAGCTAGGGTAGTGTGTGCAGTTGTGCAAAGCCACTGAGCCAGGATGGCATACTGGTTAGTGCATATGCCTAGTATGCATAGCCGGCACGATAGCTCAGCGTGTTCGGTCAGAGGGCTAGCTGCCCTCTGTAATAAAAAAACTGAGATCAACAACGAACTGAAATGGGTGTCTTTCGACGTCCGCCCAGAGCAGATACAACGAACGAAAACGAACAAAATGAGATTAAAAAAAAAAAAGGGCATGCAGGAGACCCGGGTTCGAATCTCATCCTTGGTACAATTTTTCAAAAATGGTTCAAATGGCTCTGATCACTGTGGGACTTAACATCTTAGGTCGTTAGTCCCCTAGAACTTAGAACTACTTAAACCTAACTAACCTAAGGACATCACACACATCCATGCCCGAGGCAGGATTCGAACCCGCGACCGTAGCAGTCGCGCGGTTCCGGACTGAAGCGCCTAGAACCGGTCGGCCACACTGGCCGGCTACAATTTTTCATTCAGCGCTTCAGTCTGCCTATATACATAGTTGAAAAGTGTCCTGTGTTCAACGTAGCTTGTAATTTATAGCATTGCCTGCTAATTCTTTTCATGCTGCTTTATTCTCTGAAAGTTAGTTACGAAATTTGGAAACTGACATATGTAAAATGTAAACACTTCTACTGAAACATGATATTCAACCGAATAAACCCATAAAAAACAATTATGCCTACGTCTTTTACAGTTATAAGAGGGCTCGCACCATAGTGCTAATATGAAGACTTTTTTTTTTAATTTTGTGGTGCAGCGTGGCTAGCCCATCGGGCAAATGCGGTCCTGTCGTTAAGTGCAAACTTTCTATTGAAAACCAACATGCCATGTTTTGAATATACCTACAAGCCGAACGACAAGCGCTGTCAATATTGAAAATGTTATTCCCTCATCAACGTGCTTTGTCACTCCACCCATAGTAACCGGCAGCAGTGGCTCTGCGCTCGCAGCCTGTGTAATCTGTAGAACGTAATCGCCAGCGGCAAGCCCTGACCTGTTTGCCAACGCGGAAAGCGGCAGCTGCTGACATCTAGCGCTGCCCGTGCGCGCATACTGTGGAAATTTCTACACGCCACTTGCGGCCTCGAGAAAACAAAATATTGCCTATCCTGAGACAGAGAGCCTCTATATAGGCTCTCTACCGTGAGACTACCAGCTTCTTTTTGTAACGCTTGCAGCAGGCAATCGTTTCAGTTGTCCTTCCGGCAGTCCGTAATGAGTGGCGACACGGGTTCTAATAGATGTGACGTCTAGGGGAAGTGGCCAAAACCATTGTCGCCTACAGAGTGGGTGTTCGCAGTAAAAAGTCATCAGGCGCGTATCCAGTGAGGGGGTGGAATCGTGACATCTCCCTCCTACCTCCAAGAACAAGTTCCAGAACGCGTTTATTTTCTCACTTATATCAGTTTCAAAGTTTATCCGCTAACTTTTCGAAAATAAAGTAGTAGCGCGAAAACTAAGAATCTCTAAAGTGGCAAGGGATTCTAGATAACCAGTAAACAACAAATCCCGTTAGGACTCGATTTCACACGTATAAAACAGCTTAAAAAGTCTACTTTACAAATGAGTTAATGTGTTAAATATTTGTCGTTAACCGTGTAAACGAGGAAAGGTTTACAAAATGTTTGAAATTATGCTCAGTTTTTGTTGTAAATCGCTAAGTGTTCTCATTATGAGATACTAGATGAATAGAGAATGGGCAACTTGCGCTCAGTTTTAAGCGAAAGCAATTTTTTTACGTTTCTTAGTGTGTATGACCCGCGTGTCGTACAATGATGTAATTTTACACGTACTTTCAGTGATATCATTCAGTGATATGTGTAGATACTGTCTGCGATGTGTGTTAACAGTAAAGAAGTAATAAATTAAAATGTCATGCCCAACTTTTAAGTTATACTGTCCGCCATTTTAAGCAGAAGCTAGTTTTCCATGCATATAAATATTGTCAATGACTTCATAGCTCCCGAACTATGTGTCGTGGAGCAAGGGGGCCCGTACGATGGTTTGTAGAGGAAAGGGGGGGGGGGGCGCTGGACGCAGGGTGCGGAATATTTTTCGTATTTTGGAAGACAAATGACAGCGACTTGCAAGTTGCCATAAAAAGTTCCAGTTCCGACAATATTAAAAACCTGCTTAATACCGTCTTTTAAATCATTTACGTCCGCAGCTCGTGGTCGTGCGGTAGCGTTCTCGCTTCCCGCGCCCGGGTTCCCGGGTTCGATTCCCCGCGGTGTCAGGGATTTTCTCTGCC
This sequence comes from Schistocerca piceifrons, assembly GCF_021461385.2. Taxonomy (NCBI): domain Eukaryota; kingdom Metazoa; phylum Arthropoda; class Insecta; order Orthoptera; family Acrididae; genus Schistocerca; species Schistocerca piceifrons. The sequence goes on from NC_060149.1 coordinate 405,525,616, forward strand.
TCGTGATGACTGGGTGTTGTGTGATGTCCTTAGGTTAGTTAGGTTTATGTAGTTCTAAGTTCTAGGGGACTGATGACCATAGATGTTAAGTCCCATAGTGCTCAGAGCCATTTGAACCATTTGAGCCATTAAATCATTTACTTGAGAGAAAAGCACCTGACTACAATACACAATTTTCGAATGATAGAGCACAGCAATCAGTCGTCCTTTCCTTTCGGGATTTTATTAGACAAATCTAGATTTCGGCTAGTGCCTAGTGCACTATTTCATGGTGTCAATGCATGTCTTAGTACGCCAGTCTTGAACGAACTGACAGAAGCCCGAACAACAAGGGACTGACGTACTAGGACATGCATTGATACCATGAAATAGTGCACTAGGCACTAGCCGAAATCTAGATTTGCCTAATAAAAACCTGAAAGAAAAGGACGACTGGTTGCTGTGCTCTATTATTTGAAAATCATGCCACAGTCGTTGAGTGCACCCACATTACTAAGGTAACTTGATATATTTTTTTCCTTTCGCTGATAACTGCGAGGGAGGGAGTGGGGGCGTGACCCACACCATTGTTCATGGGTATTTTCGCCCTTGTCGTACAGTGATATATTTTTCCAGGTCAATGCAGTGGTATATGTGGATACTGTCTGCAAACTGTGTTGCAAATAGAGTTGTCAGTAAAGAAGTTCCAAGATGCTACACCGGGCGGGTGTAAAATGAATGCCGGCCGGTGTGGCGGTGCGGTTCTAAGCGCCTCAGTTTGGAATCGCGTGTCCGCTACGGTCGCAGGTTCGAATCCTGCCTCGGGCATGGTTGTGTGTGATGTCCTTAGGTTAGTTAGGTTTAAGTAGTTCTAAGTTCTAGGGGACTGATGACCTCAGAAATTAAGTCCCATAGTGCTCAGAGCGATTTGAACCATTTGTAAAATGAATGTGCGCAACAGAAAATAATAAACACTAAAATGAAGATTTGGCCCTGCCTGACTACACCCTGAAGCAGATATTAGGATCTCTTAATTCCATAGATTACAATCTAAACATAAATGAATGATGAAGGCAACTAATCCTACTAAATGATAAATGCTGTTCCTGCTTATATATTTATTGTAGATTAAAAAAAACCTTTATATTACAAAGTTTACATTTCATAAGTAAAATTACTAACCAATTGCCCAACTCTGCCCCTTATTTTGAGTGCGCCGTCTAATATCAATAACGCGAAATGACTGACATCGAGCCGGCCGAAGTGGCCGTGCGGTTAAAGGCGCTGCAGTCTGGAACTGCAAGACCGCTACGGTCGCAGGTTCGAATCCTGCCTCGGGCATGGATGTTTGTGATGTCCTTAGGTTAGTTAGGTTTAACTAGTTCTAAGTTCTAGGGGACTAATGACCTCAGCAGTTGAGTCCCATAGTGCTCAGAGCCATTTGAACCACTTTTTTTTTTTTTTTTTACTGACATCGTCTACGTACCAAACACTAGAAGACACTGCTTTCAAAGATGATCTACGGTGGTGTGGAACCTCAGTGGAAATAAACTAATGTGATCACAGCTGTTTAGCTGCCATAACTTCCAGGAATAATTGGGTATAAAGGAGCCTGGGTTCCTACAGTAACAGATTTCGCCTTTTGGCAGTTTTTACAGATGGCTAGTACTTTCCGTACGCGTTTCTCCATGTTTTTAAAGTATCAGAAACTCTTCATTTTCATAAACCATTTCCGCGGACCGAAATGTGCGTCACTTAGGTGTATATACCATATAATCTTATTTATTAACTCGTTTGGTTCAAATGGTTCAAATGGCTCTGAGCACTATGAGACTTAACATCTGTGGTCATCAGTCCCCTAGAACTTAGAACTACTTAAACCTAACTAACCTAAGGACATCACACACATCCATGCCCGAGGCAGGATTCGAACCTGCGACCGTAGCAGTCGCGCGGTTCCGGACTGAGCGCCTAGAACCACTAGACCACCGCGGCCGGCCAACTCCTTTGGTATACACACCACCCACAACGAATCATTAACGTTTGCCCTATAAAACTGAATCCCTTTTCTCAAGAGGTAATGCTGTCTTACGCAGACTTGCGTCCGATCCTTCCATTTTTCTTTTATTTTGACTAAATCTGGGTCCTTGTCTTGCTCATTCTGGATATTCCGCATCGTTCCAGTAACGAAGTTTTCAAATGCCGCGCCTTTGAGGTAGAACAAGAAAAGTGCTCTTTCTCTAATGCTTCAGCCCTCTCTTCTGTTATGACAATAGGTGACAATATGACACGGCGTTAGCGATGGTGTTTGTCGGACCAGGTACATAGACCGTTGAAAACTGGTATTCCTGAGGCACCGTTAGCCATCTCGCTAGTCTTCCATGTTTGGCGGTTAGGTCCGTAAAAAATTTTGTTTTTCTACCAAACAGGAAGTATCTGAACTTTTTAAATCCCCATACTATTGAGAGGGCTTCAAGTTCCGTAGCAGAGTAATTTCTTTCACTTTTGGATAATACCTTGCTACCAAAGGCGATTGTTCTGTGTACTAATTTGCCATTTTGTCCAAACTTCTGAAACACCATAACTCCCAGACCGGTCTTCGCGCAGTCAGTGGCCGTACAAAAATCCTGTGGTAAGTCAGGATGTGATAAAATAGGAGCATTGACGAGTGCCGCCTTCAAATTATTGAATTCTCGGTCTGCACACTCATCCCACACCCAGGGTGTTCCTTTTCTTGTTAATTAGCAAAGTCAGGGATTTGCTAATGTTTCCACATAGATAAACTTCTTATAAAAATTTATTATTCCTAGAAACCCTCTCAGTTGTTTTCTGGTTGTAGGAGTACTATACTTTGCAATTGCTGCACCATCCTCTCCGGGTCGGGACTAATCTCTTCTCCTGTTATCACGCAGCCGGCCGGAGTGACCGAGCGGTTAAAGGCGCTACAGTCTAGAACCGCACGACCGCTACGGTCGCAGGTTCGAATCCTGCCTCGGGCATGGCTGTGTGTGATGTCCTTAGGTTAGTTAGGTTTACGTAGTTCTAAGTTCTAGGGGACTTATGACCACAGCAGTTGAGTCCCATAGTGCTCAGAGCCATTTGAACCATTTTTGTTATCACGTGTCCCAGAAAGCTAACCCTACTGCTCCCAAAACAAGATTTCTCAATGTTTGCGGTAACCCCATATCTTTTCAAACTGCTTAACACTTCCTCTAAGAGTTTGTTATGTCTCTCCCAGGTCTTTTCTGCTATCAGTATATAGTCTACATAACACGTGAGCTTCTCTTTTAACTCTTCACTTAATATTTTGCTAAATCCCCTGATAAATGCAGCTGAAGAGTATATTCAATCCAAAAGGGAGCCTTTTGAATTGAAAACATATTCCGAAGGCAATAAAGGCCGTGTATTTTCGGCATTCAGGATGGAGCTCTATCTGCCAAAAGCTCGAGCGCAAATCGAGTGAGGAAAACACCGAAACCCCGTGAAATCTTTGAAGCAACTCCTCACGCCTTTCAGGGCGATCCGTCTCTGGCACAACAATGGTATTTATTTGCCGTGAGTCTACCCCCAGTCGAATTCCACCGTCCTTTTTGTCTACTATGCGTAGTGGACTATTATACTCAGATCTCGCTGTCTCAATTACACCTTCATCCTCCATTCTTCTTAGTTCACTTAGAACCCAATCCCGGTATGACCATGGGAAGGCATAAGGAGGTACCCGAAATGGTCTATGTTTCTTTACCTCAAATTTATGTTGATACTCTTTAATGCATCCGGTTTTGGGTACGAAGATCTCTGCATTATTTTTGAGTGCAAGCTCCAACCCTTTTCTGTCCTTATCTATTTTATCCAGATTTCAAGTTTCGAATCAATCCTGCTGTTAATTTCATTAACATGTTCACGTTCTGACTTGAGCTCTGCTCTATTATCATTATCTTTATTACACTCTTCCCTCTGAACTGCATGTTCTCCCGTGAATTGTAGTTTTAAACAGCTCGCCGGAATTTGAGCTTTTATTACCTTCTCGTCAAATCTGATTTTTATTTTATTCTCTTTCCCTAACGTTAACTCTCCTCTTCCTTGATGGATGATAGCTTTCTGCGCTGAAAGAAAATCTACACCGATTATTATATCAGCTGTTAGATTCGGTATTGTGAACAGATTTGCAGTCATATGGTGCCCTTGGCAATCAAAGTCTAGACGTGTTTGTTGCGATATTTCCATACCATTCCAACTAACGCACCTCGTACCATTATTTTTTGTACTGTCAACACCGGTGGATTAACTGACTCTGTATTTGGTGAACAGCCTATCTGGAATAGCTGAGAGTTCACTTCCACTATCTATTACAGCAGTACCCCTAATTCCTCCAATTTGTATTTTTACCACCGGATAGTCGTCCTGTTTAGGTAGCGTTTCCTTTTCTTCAAGTAATATCTCAGTCATGTCCTATAATCTTTATATTATTACTTCCGAGACGGTTTACGGGCCCATTTTCTCTAGTGCCCGTCGTCTGGCCTAGTCATTGTTCATTTTCCATGTTATCTTGGTGTACTCTTCCAGGGTTAGGTGATCTAATTTCTGCCGATTGTTCCCGATTCCTGTTGTTCATTCCACCCCATCCTCGGTCAGAACGTTGACGACTTTCTCTACAGTCGCCCCATGATGCGCCATTATTTTGTAGCTCCCATCTCTGGTCATTTTGTTGCCTATATTCTCTCCCATAGTTCCTCCATTGTCCATTATTCCCGCTACGATCTCTCTGGTCCATGTTTTGGTGAGGCGGACGATTTACATTGTTTTGCCAAGCGTAACCTCTGTTATTCCCTCCGCTGTTCTCACTTCTTTCACCTTGCACATCTCTCTGCCTACGTTTTTCTCGCGCCTGCTGCTCGTTGAAAGCGAACTCTAACTCTCTTAGGATACTCTTGAATGCTTCTATATCACTTCCACATCGGCCGACGAGCGTTTGCTGGTAGGCGATTGGCAACTTCACGTATCTTATGATCTCAGCCGGTGTGCATGGCTCGTCCAAATACTGATTCTTCTTGGTCAAGTTTTCGAAAAACGTCACGGGACTACGGAACCCTGAACTCCCTAAGTCTCTACTCATCATTATTTCCTGTCCTGTGTCTCCTTGGACCAGTATTTGTTTAAAAATGCGTCACGAAAATCTTCGTATGACGCGCACGTTTTGGCAATGTTCCGCATGCATTCGGCCGTTGATTCCGCGATAAAAAATGGTTCAGATGGCTCTGAGCACTATGGGACTTAGCATCTGAGGTCATCAGTCACCTAGAACTTAGAACTAGTTAAACCTAACTAACCTAAGGACATCACATACATCCATGCCCTAGGCAGGATTCGAACCTGCGACCGTAGCAGTCGCGCGGTTCCGGGCTGAAGCACCTAGAACCGCTCGGCCACCGTAGCCGGGGTTCCCGCGATATGTGAACATACGAAGTCCAGTTTGTACATCAGAGGCCAGTGAGGAGGTAATGATGAATCAAATTGTCCAATGAAAGTTTTCGGGTGTCAAACATTACCCTTGTCTTTGTAGTGCTGAAATTTTCGTACAGAGATAAAATGCTTGAAATCGAAAATTTCATCAGAGTTTCTTCCCGCTCGGCCTATCACATTCTCACTTTGCGCTAACGTTCCCTGTTTACCGTTACCTTGGGCATCCCCTCTTCTATTCCCTGTCACGCTTTCCTCGCTGGAAAAATGTTCCGTCGTGCGCATTATCGGATAACAATTATGCATATGAAATATTTCATTGCTGTTCTCCGTATTCGCAATTTTCGATCCAGTCGTGCCCTGTGTAGACGCAGGGATCACATCTCTAGCGATATTTCGTTGCTCTGCGGATACACTTTCAGTCTGTAGTTGACGAGCAACTCTTACATTCTAATATCGTCTGGGCTTGGACATGATCGTGTAGAGTTTGAACTGGCTCTTTCGGTTTCTGTTGTTTCCAAATCGCCTACTACTTCTTTCCTGAGAGGCGATTTTTGCCTTGGTTGCAACCTGATTTCCTGAGATAATTGCTTAATTTCGCTCTCTATGCTCTATTTAAAATGGGAGAGCTCCTCAGTCAATGCTTTATTTGATGCAATTTCCGTCTTTTGCAGCTCCGCTATTTCTACTTGTTTCACGCGCCTCTGCAACTTCGTAAATGCACATCTACCTATCTTTGACGTATTTTCTGTCTTCTCTAATGTTTCAATAGCAATCCGCTTTGCACCCCGCGCTGGTAATTTCTCCTCGTTCGTGGTTCTTCTGACCTCCGCAATCTCTCGTTCTGTTTTTGTTCGGAGCGTCACTACCTCATTTTTCACTTCTCTCGTCTCATGTTTTATTGATTGAATTTCGACACTAACGTTTTGAATTTTACTTCCCATTTCGGCACTAACGTTTTGAATTTTATTTCCCATTTCTGATCTGACCTTCTGCATTTCAGCATTAACATTTTGAATTTTACTTCCCATTTCAGAGCGTACTTCATCATTCCCCTTTCTTATTTGCTCTCCCAATTCAGACCTGACCTTCTGCATTTCAGCACTAACGTTTTGAATTTTATTTCCCATTTCACTTCCCATTGCTTTTAGGTATGCAAGGATGTCCAACACACCTGTGTTATCTAAATCATCTCTCCTGTTGCGACTTTAAAATTCCTGTACTCTTAGGTGATCTTCTCCCCTTTTCCCTTTCCATTTCTTGGTACTGAAAAAAGTCATCACCGCGCGCCCCTGATATGCTGCCTCGTGACGATGCCACAGACGGCGATCTACCACGATTCTTAGTTGTTCTGCGTTCACTTGTACTCCCTACATTACATTCCCGTACCTTTACAATTGCCTCAGTTTGTCGCTGTTCCTCATCTTCGCTATCAGACTGCCCACCGCGGGCTTGACTGTGTCTATCATCCTCAAAAGCCGGCCGCGGTGGCCGAGCGGTTCTAGGCACTTCAGTCCGGAACTGCGCGACTGCTACGGTCGCAGGTTCGAATCCTGCTTCGGGCATGGATGTGTGTGATGTCCTTAGGTTGGTTAGGTTTAAATAGTTCTAAGTTCTAGGGTACTGATGACCTCAGATGTTATGTCCCATAGTGCTCGGAGCCATTTGAGCCATCCTCAAAAAATTCCCTCGGATCGGTATTCCCCTCGCCAGTGCCTTGTGCTGTTAACACAGCTAACTCTTTCTCATCCCCTTTCTTGACTACCCCTGTGATGACCTCAACCCACAGGAAAAATAATTATAAAAATCTGAACTGTGAAGTCATCCAAAATTCTAGTTGGAAAACCACACTCTTTGTTATACTTCTCAATTGGTCACGATCCCACTTTGTTTATGAACTGAAAACTCTAATATTCACGAGAAACTGCTCTGAAATTAACCTGAACCGACAAAATTGTGTATATATTCTTTGAAACTTCAAAGGAATTAGAAAAAGTGACAAAATTTCGTGAATCACACACAATACTGTTAACAATCGCATGAACACTGGGGGGTTTCACCATACATCTTCCCACTTTTGAGTATAACCAGTGTCTCTTAATACTACGACTCGTAGCAATACAATATCAAAAAAACTTTTATTACTGGGTAAAGAGTCACTACGTGATTTGACAGCTGACATTTATAATTCCCGCTCACGTCAGGAAAAGCACCAATACGGGAATAGCAGCTTTTACATTATTGGTCAGAACGCAAGCAATTATGGCAGTCGCCGTAATTTTCGCGCGAAGCCATATTTCGCGACAAAATACTCTTATTAGTTACTGTGATATATCTAGTCTCATAACAATACATAAAACTACATAAAATAACTACAATAATTTTTACATGCAAGGAGAATTAGTCCTAATGAGAGGAAGAAGTTTATATTTACTGGTGTTTCAACAATGACTACCAGGCAACTTTTAATTCACTGATTGTAATTTTACTTTCGTTAGCAGAAAGCAAACAAACTAAACAAAGAATTTAATTAAACAGAGTCTGTAATTCTTATACTTTTAATAGAGAAAGAAAGTTTCTAGGTCAGGGGATAGCGTTCAGCGAAGTCCCTTAACTTTTTGTTGCATACGAAGCGTTGCGTTAGGCAGCACGATGTCGGCGGGTTACGATGATGAGAGCAGGATACAGACAGTTCCCCTGGTTAATCTTCTCCGGCGAAACGCAAATAAAGTTCCGGCACAGCTGTATCATTAACCCCGTGGTGATTAACAAACCACAAGACGCCAGTATACGAACGTTGTTGACATGTCCTCTCTTTCAAAGTACATGACGTAGACATCGCTCGTTTTTACACTTTATGCACTGTCCGTGACGCTATCGTCCATAATTACACGGTTCGTCACATTCATATAGTCTTAGCCACAAATACACAGTTCATAGAATTGTTCATGTATGCGAAGCACACCGTAAACAATGTCCACTCTGTTCTCGCATTTCAAACTTCGACAACGTCACTGAAAGCCATTTATGTTGCACAGTTAATTAGTCTTCACTTTCATGGCTTGATAAAATTTGATATACAACAGTTCCACAACCCAAAACCAATACCAGCAAAGTTCATTCGAATAAAGGCACAGTTCGTGTCGGCCACAACAAAGTAATGTTAGCGGCACTATCACAGTCCGGTTTATTTGGTCTTAAAGTTCGCTGGCGATGGCATTACATACCGCAGTGGTAAAGAGGATTAACAATCTGATAGTTCGGTATCACTGTCCATAGAATTACGTATGCTTTTCATGGAACACAGTACTATTTTTCCCGCGCACGTTTCACAGACACGCCATCCACCATCCCCTCTACTGGGCAACAAACTTTCAACTCTCGATATCACTATCACTGTCCCCTGTGTATAGATGTTATATCGTTATCGTAAATTACATAAACCTTTACAACTGTTATTGACTGCATTTTCACAATTAATAATATTCCAAAAGAGAATTTTAGAAACTTTACCACAGGTACAAAGCAAGAAACATATTTATCCATTGGCAAACGAAATAATCACAATTACATCTTTACATTTAAAAACCACAGTAGAACGTTACATAATCACAGTTAGAAATGCCCATATGAACAAAAGAAAAAGAATAGAAACCCAAAGAAAATCACGAATAAAAATTTATATGCGTAATTAGCAATGTCTTCACACCCCGTATGTCTGCCATTTCTATATTGTTACAAGTAGTGCTCTGTTGTACTACTAAGCGCGCTTTCGCACTAGTTAACATGAACTGATCCCTGATTACAATTCTCTCATAAAATCCACTCCATTTACAATACCCACATTTATTATGTAACGGCACGTAAGATAAATATCTACCAAAAAGGAGCTAAACTAACGGCAACGTTATGACCGAGCAGTGTCGTTACAATACAATAAAATACACTGACACATTACATAACATAAATCAATAAATTGCAGCCAGTGGGCTGAAGCGCAACGCCTCTGAATAGAAATACAATAAATACACAAATACTATTTTTAATGTTATCGCATACCTTTACCACCGCAAACTATACACGTGAGCTGGTGATAACTATCAACACCACCTAAACATTAAATGGGAATTTTTTTTTAAATTTCCGGGGCTTCAAACCACTTTATGACTACTATCAGAAGAGTCTAAGTAGGATCCTGGCAGGGTAAGACATATCCAAGATGCTGCTCCAGGCGGGTGTAAAATGAATGTGCGCAACGGAAAATAATAAACGCTAAAATGAAGATTTGGCCCTGTCTGACTACCCCCTGAAGCAGATCTTAGGGTCTCTTAATTCTATAAATTACAATCTAAACATAAATGAACGATGAAGGCAACTAATCCTACTAAATGATAAACGTTGTTCCTGCTTATATATTTACAGTTGATTAAAAAGAAACATTTATATTACAAAGTTTACATTTCGTAAGTAAAATTACTAACCAATTGCCCAACTCTGCCCCTTATTATGAGTGCGTAGTGTAATATAATAACGCGAAATGACTGACATCTACGTACCAAACACTAGAAGACACTGCTTTCAAAGATGATCTACATTGGTGTGCAACCTCAGTGGAAATAAACGAATGTGATCACAGCTGTTTAGCTTTTATAGCCCTAATAAGCCAAAGCAATTTGCGATATTACCGTATGTGCTGCGTCCGGTGCGTCGAAGTGATGGTTCTCGTACTCGTCTGCGACGATGGAAGAACTCCAGCCACAAAATAAACTCTTTCAAACACTAGGACGGCAGAAGGCGGTCCTCTGACTAATATACTCTAATACTGTCTTCTCCTTTCTGTGTTCTACAGGCGACCTCCTTTCTGTGTTCTACAGAAGAGAAACGCGAACTCAAAGCCACAAGGATGGAGTTCAGATAACGTCTCAACCTAAGTATGGGCAGAGGAAGTGCTCACAATTACTGAACGTTGCATACTCAACGACGACTTCCAACCCGGAGGTGAAGTCCAGAATCGTATAGGTTCGCAACATTACAGTGCCTAACTGTTCTAACTATATACTCTCCTGAGAGCAAAGACAGCAAGTCCATTCATAGCAACAAAGCTGATATCCAGCGACTGTCACACATGGGCTCTCACAGGGGAAGACCTCACCACTGGCCTCCCAACAAGGCTCGGCTCCCCACCATCGTAATTCCGAAAACGAATCATATTCCCGAAACCACGGAATATTCTCCTTCTCTACAGATTCTTGCAAACGCCGACCAACCATATATTAGTCTTTTGTCATCCAGCGCGGAAGGTTGAGAGGAAAAACCTATACTCGTACAGTGGTAAGCTTCTGAGTAAAAATCCTCTGAAATAACCCAGCCTGCATGGTTTCCGAGGTGCCGCTTCTTCGTTCCTCTGACCTGCGTCCAAGATTTTCCTAGTTTCCGAAGTATAATCCTTCCGGTTCGGCTACAAAATCGGCCATTCGCGACTCTATTGTGCTCCAGCGCTTAGATACTACGACGTCCATCTTGCTATTTCCTGTGTTTAAGCAGGACCAACACACCTGTGGGGGCCTTCCACCCAGGGCTTGAGTACTGTCTGCCATTTCTGCCATTTCATTTCCATTGTCATTCCAACCTGTACTAGTATAGGCAATCATTCATTACACCGTTTTTGTAAAAAAGACACTCCATCACCTTTCATGCTATAAGCGTTAACAATTATTTACAAGGTGTACGTGACAATGTCAGTCTCATTTACGTATTCATATACACGATGTACAACCTATCACATGATACCTAATTGTGTTTGTAGATCATGGCAAAGTGTGTGGATGAGTTCTTGTAAGGTGCGAAATTATAGCCACCTTAAAAAGTAATAAATTTAACCGTCAAGTGTGATGCTGACGTTTTGCCTCAAGAACAGCGAAAATCCAGTAAACGACAAACTTTTTTTTCATCATTTTTTACAGGGTGTCAACGAGAAAAACTTTCGCAAAGGTTTGATATTAAGAATAAAGTTTGTTGGAGGTTGGTAAGTGCTCTCATTTTCGAACACTAGATGGATAAAGTCCTGGTATTTGAGCATCATCATTTACGCTACCACAAGATAAACAAGAAGTCTGTAACTGTAACATATGTCTTACTGTGTTAAGCTTTCAATATAACGTTGTACTACTTAATGAGTAGATCCTGGCAGCATCTTAAATTTTTAAGTTCGTTAAATAAATACGTGAAGTACTGAAAAGAAATTTTTGTTGCTCCTGGAAATAGATAAGCAACCTGCCATTGTTAACTGGGTTCCGCGTTCCGGGATAATCACCTAGTAACATATACTACAGAACATAATTAAGGGAACACTTTTTGAAATTCCTTAATTGTCTCTCATTGCAACGCACAAGTTTGAAATTAGACTCAGCCAGGCTCAGCGACGAAGGTGGCGGCACATGGGAAAAAAAGACCACAGCTTAGAAGTTAGTGTGAGGTGTAAGGTTGGTTAAAGGTGTCACATTGACACCAAGTTTCACCACAATTCTACCCAACGCCACCGTCGACGTGTCGCGCGATAGAAAGCTGTCACATCCCATCTGACCCATATTTCACCCCTTATTTTGACACATCTGCGACGGTGGTCGGAACGGCGACGCCCAGGCTTGAAATCACGCGGTTTCCTTGTGAGTTGCCGAGGAAAACATTTCAGACACACCGCCGCTCAGAATCGACAAGAAAAAGGCCTGTGGCATAAAGATCAGTAAAAATAGCCTTTCCCTTGGGGTGTCGATTCCCTCACATTTGAGCTGTGTTTAACACAGCAAGCTGCAGTGCCATTAGCAACACTGCTGACACCCCCGGATACTTCAGCCCTTCTCTAGGGACATCGCGTGGGGCTGCAACCCCGGCCGCGGAGGGTAGCCTCGCTATCTAAGCGCCTTGCCATGGTTCACGCGGCTCCCCCCGTCGCAGGTTCGAGTCCTCCCTCGGGCATGGGTGTGTGTGTTGTCATTAGCAAGTTGGTTTAAGTTAGATAAAAGTGTGTAAGCCTAGGGACCGGTGACCTCAGCAGTTTGGTCCCATAGGAACTTACCACCACCGCTTCAACTCCACTGAACGTGATCTCACGTCTGCAGTGTACCGGGCCCACAATTTTTGCTCTGGTATCCAGATAGGTGCCACTAGGGACTGTGCAAAACCATTCGACGAAATCTAAACGTTATCCGAAGCAGCAAAGGGTGCATGCCTTCCCAGCCCTCAAGTACCGCGCCGTCCTGTGGCATGATCACGGAGGGGTGCGACATTGATACACACCTGATTATACGGCAAAGGGCCCCTCTAATACCCCTGAGTTTGACAACACCATCGGTGCCACCCACGCACTTTTGATGAGCACTTTAAAAATATCTCTGTACAGAGACAGCCGCCCACTGATACCTAGGCGGCAGGGTGACAGGCAACCATTTCCACATACTCCTGCGAAATGTGTGGAAATAACGCCCCAAGGGAACTGGTGGTTTGATCGAGGCCCTTTATGCCAGCCCCTCAGGCCTTTTATTGTCTGTTCTGAGCGGAAGTGTGACTGGAATGTTTTCCTCAGCCAACTACACTGAAGCGCCAAAGAAACTGGTGTAGGCATTCATATTCAGATACAGAGATAGGTAAACAGACATAATATGGCGCTGCGGTCGGCAACTCTTATATAAAACAACATGTGTCTGGCGCAGTTGTTAGACCCGTTACTGCTGCTATAATGGCAGGTTAACAAGATTTAAGTGAGTTTGAACGTGGTATTATAGTCGGCCCACGAACTATAGGACACGGCATCCCCGAGGTAATGATGAAGTGGGGATTTTCTCGCAAGACCATTTAACGAGTGTGCCGTCAATATCAGGAATCCGGTAAAACATCAAATCTCCGACATCGCTGTAGCTGGAAAAAGAAGTCTGCAAGAACGGAACCAACGACGACTGAAGAGAATCGTTCACCGTGACAGATGTGCAACCCTTTCGCTTATTGCTGCAAGTTTCAATGCTGGGTCATCAACAAGTTTCAGCATGTGAACCATTCAACGAAACATCATCGATGTGGGCTTTCGGAGGCGAAAGCCCAATCGGGTAACCTTGATGACTGCACGACACAAAGCTTTACGCCTCTCCCGGCCAGTCAACACCGACATTGGACTGTTGATGACTGGATACATGTTAACTGGTCGGACGAGTCTCGTTTCAAACTGTATCGAGCGGATGGACTTGTACGTGTATGGAGACAACCTCATGAATCCGTGGACCCTGCACGTCAGCAGGGGACTGTTGAAACATCCCCTTAGAAAAATTTATCAATTACTGTACTGGTTAACCCCTTAAGTCATTTGATTTTCAAACATCTGAGCAAAACTGAACGTACTCAGACATTTCTCTCTTTACTTATTCTGATCATCACTAAACTGGCACACAATATTTTTTTAGCGCAACGCAATCTGACTTTCAATAATCCCTACAAAAGAATGGACCTGACTAACAATAACCTATACCTTTCATGAATCACTTACCTCACAAAAATCTTCGTTACTGAAACTACTGCAATACAGCGTGCGCCAATACTGCCAGCTGAATAAAAGATTCTGACTACTGAAGGCACTAACTACTGATAGGCATAGTTAGCAAATGAAAGATTTTGATAGAGAACAAACAATGTATTTACCTTAATAATGTTCAAAAGTCATCATACATATATCAGTTCATGATATCCAATATTACAAATTTACTCTTTCTGATGGACACACGTCCAGATCGTCCGCTCTCAAAATTCTGCCATCTCTCTCCCCACATCCACCACTGCTGGCGGCTCACCTCCAACTGTGCAACGCTACGCGCTGTTCACATCCAACTGCCCGACACTACAATAGCGAATATTCCAGCAGTGCCAACCAGCCATAGACTGCACACAGCACAGCCAGTGATTTTCATACAGAGCGCTACGTGACGTTACCAACATAAAAACCTAAACAGCCTACTTACACTGTTTAAGCTGGTGGAGGCTCTGTAATGGTGTGACACGTGTGCAATTGGACTAATATGGGACCTCTGATCCGTCTAGATGCGACTCTGACAGGTGACACGTATGGAAGCATCCTGTCTGATCAGCTGCATCCATTCATGTCCATTGTGCATTCGGACGGACTTGAGAAATTCCAGTACGCCAATACGACACCCTACACGTCCAGAATTGCTACAGAGTAGCTCCAGGAACACTCTTCTGAAGTTAAACACTTCCACTGGCGAATAAACTCCCCAGACATGAACATTATTGAGCATATCTGGGATGCCTTGCAACGTGCTGTTCGGAAGATATCTCCACCCCCTCGTACTCTTACAGATTTATGGACAGCCCTGCAATATTTATGGTGTCAGTTTCCTCCAGCACTACTTCAGACATTAATCGTACCACGTCATGTTGCGGCGCTTCTGCGAGCTCGCGATGGCCCTACACGATATTAGGCAGGTGTACCAGTTTCTTCAGCTCTTCAGTGTGTAAGAAAACCGCTTGATTTCAACGCTGGATGTCACGGTACAGAATCCCACTCCAAAGGCGTCAAAAAGAAGGGGTGAAATAATGGTAAGAGGGGGTATGACCATCTTTCCATCGTGTAGCGTTGGGCGTAAATGTGGCGAAAGTTTGTGCTAATGTGACACCATAGCCAACCGTGCGCCTCCCATGAACTTCTGAACTCTAGCCTTTTTTTCTCATATGTCACACATTGCTGTTTGATGCGTCGCCGAGCCATAGTGTGACGTTGCAGGGCGCCACGCTTTTCCACCGTTACAGAGGAAGGTTGTAAGAACCTTTGAGAAAAATTTCAAAATTCTACGCCGCAATGGGAGGCAATTACAGGGTTTCAGAAAAAGCGAACAGGGAACAAACCCGATATTAAATACATTAAATCTGTTCGTAACTGCGATTATGGACAACCATTAGCTGTAAAACAAAATCACGGTAATGAAAATTTCTGCCAGACCGGGGCACGAACCTGGCTTTCCCGCTTTTCACTAGCGATCGCCTTCCCATTTGACTATCCGTGCGTGAGTCACAGCCCGACCCAAACTCCATATGACGTCAACCATGCGTCTACAAGCTGTACTCGTACATCCATTATGTATATTCCCGTAAAGGTGAGACATTTTACTTGAAAACCGCTTTCAAGGTGTTGGCGGATAAATACTATATAACGGTGCCTGCGGTATTCTGAATCTCGATGAACAGTTCCCTTGGACATGCATGCATGCCCAAAAGGATGGGAAAGACGACACTGAAAATTTGTGTCGGATTGGGACTCAAACGCGGATTTCCCGCTTATTACGAGTGGTCGCCTCACAATTTGGCTATCTCTACACAAGTCAGTGCTACACTCAAAAAAAAAAAAAAAAAAAAAAAGTTCAAATGGCTCTGAGCACTATGGGACTCAACTTCTGAGGTCATCAGTCCCCTAGAACAAAATGGTTCAAATGGCTCTGAGCACTATGGGACTCAACTGCTGAGGTCATTAGTCCCCTAGAACTTAGAACTACTTAAACCTAACTAACCTAAGGACAACACACACACCCATTCCCGAGGCAGGATTTGAACCTGCGACCGTAGCGGACCCGCGGTTCCAGACTGAAGCGCCTAGCCACTCCGGCCGGCGCTACATTCAAAACTTTCATGCGTCGTCAACCATGCGTCTACTATACCACAATGTCATACGAGGGTTGTTCGAAAAGGTCCATCGACGAGGGCGTGGGCTGCAACACTCTTCACTGGAATGCGATTTTTTGTATCCTGATGTTGTTGTAAGTTCAATGGTTTCTATGGTTTTGTAGACTGTTGTGCGGATACGATGATACCTCCTGGAATGCGATTTTTTTTGTCTCCTGATGTTGTTGTAAGTTCAATCTTTTCTATGGTTTTGTAGACTGTTGTGTGGGTACGACGATATCTCCTGTAATGGATGGTTCACTGTTGCCATAGTGAGAGGTGTTAGTGGAGTTTCTAGTGTACCTGGACTTGAAAGTTTTAATGATAGAGATGTAATTGCCTATCGTACCTATCATTGTTTGAAACTGGTAATCGTCGGGAAATGGAAACCACAGTGAAAATTAAAACTGTTTTCTTTGCACTTCCATTCTGTACATAGTCGCCGCTCCGACTTAGTGATTTGTAGGAGCGTTATACCAAATTTCCAACACCATCGTCATAGAAGGCAGCCGCCTCTGCTTTCCAATAATTCTCTACGTTGGTCTATAGCGCGTAGCCTGCGCCCAAGTGTTGTCTTCGTATCCAGCATTTCATGTGAATAGAGATGATACTCAGG
This sequence comes from Schistocerca piceifrons, assembly GCF_021461385.2. NCBI lineage: Eukaryota > Metazoa > Arthropoda > Insecta > Orthoptera > Acrididae > Schistocerca > Schistocerca piceifrons. Next base: position 405,542,384 of record NC_060149.1, read on the forward strand.
ATGAACCAATTAAGGCTGTGTTATGGGTGAACGAACACTTCTCATCGAAAAGGCTGCAGGAGCGTCTTCACTGCCCCTGCAGAGTGCGGCTGAGAATTGCCATGAAGAAGGAAGTGCGTGGCAGTTGTGTTAGGTGGACTGCATTCATTAAGGCAAAGCATCTCAGCAGGCCCTCCTACTTTGAGGGAAACATTGTTGTTCTAGGCACCTTTACTCGCTCACAGTGCGCTCTCAACTGAAAAGAGGGTCTTGATGCGATCGACGGGCATACTAGGGACACTGCCCAAAACGTCTGTGCAAAGCCTCATCGGATTTTCACAGTGGTTTCCATTTCGCGACTGATCGTTCCTCACTTTCCGAATAGCCCTCGTATTTATCCGCTGACACCAGGCAAACGGCTTTCAAGTAAAATGTCTCACCTATACGGGAGTGTACACAATGGATATACGAGTATAGATTGTAGGCAATTGGTTGACGACATACAGAAGTTTGGGTCTAGCTGTCATTCGTGCACGGTTAGCCAAATGATAAGGCGACCACAAAAATCCTCGTTTGAGTCCCGGTACAGCACGGATTTTCACTGTTGTCATCCCATTCCACAGTTGAGGGTTGTCCGTATTCAATGTATTTTATAACAGCTGTAGTCGCCACAGTGCCTGTTCTCAACTTTGTATCGGAATTCAGAATAAAATGGGCACTTCAGTATCATATACACCCCATATCAATATCCCCTAATGGGTATTTTAGCTCAGTGTGTTAGGTCAGAGGGTTAGATACCTTCTGTAACAAAAAAGCTGAGTGAACGGATCAACAAAGAACCAGAACAGGTGACATGGGACGTCCATCCCGAAGGAATGCAATGAACAATAGAGAACAAAATGATATTAACAAAGAATGTAAAAAAAGTGGTCATGAGCATGCCTTTTATGCAGCGGGTCCAGGTTCGTTTCCTGGCTGGGTTGGAGATTTTGTCCGGTCATGAACAGGGTGTTGTGTTGTCCTCATCATCACCAATGCGGAAGCGCTGCATTTGGTAGAAACCGAATATAATATGTAATTTTGTGCAACACAGACAAGTTCTTTCAAGTTCCTGGGTGCTGGCAAGTCTCCAACGGAGATGTGACGGTGATCATATGTCCTAAATACTGAATCTCAGTTTGAAAAAATTTGCGCTTGCCTCTGTTACACTTTAGTCCTGCCTACAGTACAGTAAATAAGGCACGCAAATTCTGCAAATGTTTGTCAGGGGTTCGACCCGACACAACTATATCATCCAGATAATTTGAGCAACCAGGGGCAGTGGCACACAACTGCTGCAAGTAAGACTGAAAAATAGCAGGAGCCGAAGCACAACCAAACGGAAGGCGGCGAAACTTGAACAAGCCAAGGTGGGTGTTGATCACAAAATAGCGCTGCGACTGTTCGTCGAGAAGAATTTGAAAGTATGCGTCCCGCAAGTCAATCGTGGAAAACAAGTTCCCCACACCAAGCTTATCAAAAATGTCTTCAGGATGCGGTAAGGGAAACATAGCGACCACTGTCTGGGAATCTACTGTCAGCACAAATACGGAGACGACCGTCTGGTTTTTTCACACACACTATAGGTGAAGCCCATGGCGAAGCAGAAACAGTTTCAATGACACCATTGTCTTGCAAATGCTGAAGTCTAGCAGCTACGGTGTTGCACAGTGCATGCGGTACCAGGTGTGCGCGCCGGAATATAGACATGGCATTGTCTTCACTACAACATGCGTTGCAAAGTCTGTGGCACAACCAAGGCCATCAGAAAAGAGGTCAGCAAAATTATCGCATAGTGCGGCAACACTGTATGCATGGTCACTAGCGCTGATGCAAAGTACATTGTCCTGAACTGCGAGGTCAAAAAGTTCAAATGCGTCCATGCCAAAAATATTCGGAGCATTACTAGAGTGGAGCACATGAAAAAACACAGTTTTCGTCATTGCACTATACGTGGCTTGCAAACTACACACACCGAGCACTGAAATTTCCTGTCCAGTAAATGCAGTCCGCAGCTCGTGGTCGTGCGGTAGCGTTCTCGCTTCCCGCGCCCGGGTTCCCGGGTTCGATTCCCGGCGGGGTCAGGGATTTTCTCTGTCTCGTGATGACTAGGTGTTGTGCGCTGTCCTTAGGTTAGTTAGGTTTAAGTAGTTCTAAGTTCTAGGGGACTGCTGACCATAGATGATAAGTCCCATAGTGCTCAGAGCCATTTGAACCAGTAAATGCAGTCAGCGTGGAATGCAAATGACGAAGTGGGGGCGAACCAAGCAAGTCTTACGTGGATCTGTTCAGTAAAGAAACTGACGCACCATTGTCCAGCTGCATGCAAACAGAACGTCCACAAATGTTCTAAGTCACTAAAAGTTTCCTCACATCGCGCTGAAAGCGAGAGGAAGTGTGTGGCAAAACTTGATTCACATGACGAGCTGTAGAAGCAGGTGAAGCAGAAGGCTTTGAATAAATGGCTGATGTGAATCATGATCACGGCGGTTTCCGTTGTGGTGACGCCCACGCGAGTCACGCGAATGGGACACAAGTTGTGAATTAGAGTTTCTCTTACTATACACAGCTTGCACATGTCCTTTCTTATTACAAAAGTAACACTGTGCTTGACGGGATGGGCAACTGTCCTGTGGGTGGGCACGAAAGCAGCTTGGACTTGATTTCAGTTTCTTAGTGGGTGCCAGGCTTGAAACTTGTTTACTTGCGTGCGAGCGGCATGGCGTGGCTTGATGTGCTGGGGCCGGGCGGGAGGGCACGTGTTGTGCCGCGCTAACAGTACACACACCCGGGGTCATGTCGAATGCGGAAGTAACCATATCTAAGGTATCTAGTTTGTTTAGCAAGTCCACTACTTCCTGAAAAGACGGGTTTTTAAATTTTAGGTTTTGCTCGCGGATGCGGTGATCCACCACATTCTGCCCAATAGCGTCTCTAATCATCATATCCGCATATGAACGTTCACATGAACAATTAAATTCACAATCAGACGTTAGTCCCTGAAGGTCCGCTAACCAAGATTTATTGGACTGAGTAGGGCCACACCGGAGACGAAAGAATTTGTAGCGTGCAGCTACCACATTTACACTATCATGGAAGTGGGAATTCAAAGCGTCAATCACTTCGTTATAAGTTTTAGTTTCTGGCCGGGTGGTGGGAAACATATTTACGAGCACACGGTATAACACAACACCCGCGTTGGCAATGAAAAAGGTAAGCCACTCTGTACCTGGTACGTTGTAAGCTGTGAAGTGTGCCTCGAGCTGGGTGATGTATTCTGGCCAGCGTCCAACGTCAGGTCTGAAGGCACGAAATGGCGGCGTCGGAGGCGTCGTTGGCAATTGTACAGGCGGAGACGTCGGAGGCGCCGTAGTAGCTGCAGTTCGTAGTGTGACCAGTCCATTTACGGCAGCAAGCAGCTGCGTGATTTGCTGAGCCTGAAAACGTACAAGATCGGACAGCGAAGCCTGTTCCTGTGGCGAAGCCATGGTTGATACAAATGAAAGTCTTAGAGCGAAGGGTGGAAGCACTGATACACGCAGTCACACTGGGCTAGCACGAAAAGAAAGCAGTACAGAGCAAAAAAAAAAAAAAAAAAGACTCGTCGCCAATGTTTTGTATCCCGCCTGGAAGGAAGGCTGCACGTGGGTCTGCTCCTGTAATTTGGAGGGTAGGCAGAATGTAGGAAGCTAGGAGAAGCGGGTGAGGTGCCGCGCGGGATTAGCCGACCGGTCTACGGCGCTCCAGTGATGGACTGTGCAGCTGGTCCCGGCGCAGGTTCGAGTCCTCCCTCGGACATGGGTGTGTGTGTTTGTCGTTAGCATAATTTAGGTTAAGTAGTGTGTAAGCTTAAGGACTGATGACCTTAGCAGTTAAATCTCATAAGATTTTACACCCATTTGAACATTTTGAGCGGGTGAGGTAGAAATACATCGGTACTGCAAGTAAAGTAAAAGATGTTTACTCTAGGTAAGACATGTAATAAAATGTGGTTACATAACTTTGGCTATGATGAGCATGTAGGTGCGAAGAAGGATGTATCAAAGCTAACAGAAGTTACACAGGCAAAATCCGTAGTGGCTCGCCCACTACGAAAATGAAACAATATTGGTTGGTCGTCTGCTCGTGATCAAAATGGGCTGAATCTGGAGCGGAGCTCGTCGAGCTCTACAGCTTCGGCTAGAGGGTGGCGTTGTTCGTCTGCTCTCGTAGTGCCAACCTACGAGAACGCACATACGTTGTGGCATCGTAGCTATCGGTACAACACATACAACCATGCAAAACTGTCAGAAAAGTCCTTCTTTGTGACGTTGTTCAACTCGCGTGTCACATCTAATAGCGAGGTTTTGACACTTGGAATGAATTAGTGCTCTTCATCGTTTTGTGGTAGGTTCGTATTGATAACACAAATTCTCGTCACATATGCTGATTTTTTTGCAGAAAGGAACTGTCCACCTTATGCATTTCAGTCAGGTTACGACAGACGTCCACGCGTCGTCGATTTTTTTTTCTGGTGTCAAGGTGTGCGGAACAAACTTTGCGCACACACATTTCTATTCTTCAAAATAAGCTGCGCGGGATAGCCACGCGGTCTCAGACGCCTTGTCACGGTTCGCGCTCCTCCCCACGTCGGAGGTTCGAGTCCTCCCTTGGGCATGGGTGTGTGTGTTGTACTTAGCACAAGTTAGTTTGAATTACATTAAGTAGTGTGTAAGCCTAGGGACCGATAACCTCAGCAGTTTGGTCCCATAGGAACTTACCACCACCATCTCCAAAACATTCTAGAGAATGTTTTGAACACTTGATTTACAAGATGTTGCTTCATTGTGATTTGTGACACAACACCGTTGCCATACTATGTCTGCACATCCACTACTTAAGACTGCCTGCTCACAACTGGTTGGCCGAATGGACATCTGTTGTTCTCAGTTGTGAATTCAAGTAGCCATTGTAGCTACTGCCCTAACGTCGTTTATACACGAAGTATATAACCAGTCTCAGAACTCTTTGGATGAACGGTGTAGGTGTAAATATTATCCTCCACAGATTTCAAGCCAGATTTATCAAGTAAATTGAAGCAAACAACCTTCAGTGCACCCTTAATGATAATATATCAACGAATAATTTCTTTTTATGTCTATATTCTGTTGCATGCCACATGTATTACATAGGGTGATTTTTCGACGAGTAAGGAACAATCAAACGACTTAAAGATAAGGATAAAACAAACTGAAGAATTATGTACATTACCACATTTCATTCTAACAAATATTTACGAAGTTAATGCTACTTCTCTGTAGCCTTCAAACGATATGTAGGATGAACACAACAATTAATTTATACGTAACATGATCACCTCACAAAGATTTCGCTGGAGCTGCTTCAGTTAAACAAAGCACATTGGTCACAAAATGCAGAATAAGATTCAGTAGTTGATGATATCAACTACTGATGCTGTCGCGACGTTTCATCCAGTTTCCTTCTCGCCATCTTTAGGTGAAAATGCAAGCCGCGCCGATCAGTTTCCAGCATAAGGGTAGGTGGTGAAAGGCGGTGTGGGGGAACAAGCCGTGCTGGAACTACACGTTTTGGCACGGCACAGTACGACAGTCACTTCACAACAGCTGTTGTAAGCACAAAACATTGTCATGCCCAAGTCGACTGACATCTGCTGATCCAAAACTAAGGACCCCCGATTTAGGGTGCTGTGAACAAATCGTACAATACGCCGCTAAACGAGCACACGCAAGGCTCAAACAACTGTATCGAATACTTAAGAAGCCAAGCACTCTAAACAGAGGGTGTCGAGGTCCATGCACTCGATCATCATCATACGGCTGATGACACACACAGTTCCAGTGTGGAGATATGGGGCTCCAACACATCTGCACCACGTGCAGGTCTTTCAGGACAATGTTTTACGAATCACAAGCAATATTCCTCGATACATATGCACCACGAACGTCCACAACGAATTTCACCTCGAGTCGACCTATAAGTTTTCCAGAAACTCGCCACATAATTGCACTGGAACTCGAGACATTCGAATAACCACTTTACCCTAAACATTTGAAATTACGATCACAGCCATAGGCAGAAGTATAATAGACCAGAAACACACTGATTACCTGTAGATAGTTAAAACTGAAAAACCCCTGTATCACAGCAAGTCTGACAAGCTCTGCCAGCTCTAATTACAGAAGCCAAACAACCGTCTGCCACAGGGAGCTGAACACACAAGAACCATAGATAAATCCCACACGATAATGTATATTCGGCGGCCTATTTAATTTGTAATTTATTTGCGTGAAACATGTAATTACATGCATAGCAGCATCTTTTTTGCCTAATATTCTCAAGACTCTTTTCTGGAGTTTAAATACTCAGTCTACATGAGTTTTGGAAGCCCCACCCAACAGTGCAAGACCATATGCTAGAAATGGATGTGTTAAACCAAAATACATCATCGTCATTGTTTGGGTATTGACATATGGAGCTATTCTTCTTAAAACATGCAGGCTAGATGATAGCATTGCACATACATTGTCAATTTGTTGTGTCCATAATATCCATAGTAGTTTGCTATCTATGCATATACCTAGGAATTTAGGGCCTACACTCATTGCAGATTTTCACTACGATATTACTATCTTGAGAATCAATACAAGTTTGCAAATCACCAACATTGAAGGGGATTATATTTGTTTTTTGTAAGTTGACTTTTAGATTGTCATTTTCAAACTTTTCCTTTGCAATATCTATAATTTTTTTACCTCTATGCCGAGATTAAGAATATCATTTCCCCAACAAAGGCCTGAAGTGTCATCTGCATACATTGTAATGAAGGTATCATTTTTTACTATCTTTGGGAAGTCATTGACGTAACATATTAAAAGGACAGGACCAATTATCCATCCCTGAGGCACACCAAATTTAATACTCCTGACCCTTGATGTATAACTTTTTAATGTTTCTCCACTATTGTGTGAGATTGAGGTACACTGTCTTCTGTTTTTAAATATGATGTGATGGGGTCCAATAATCTTCCACTTATGCCATCTCTGGCTAGTTTTGACAAAAGTACCTTATGATCAACCCTATCAAAAGCCTTTCATAGGTCTTAGAAAACTCCAGTTGACTTCTTTCACGATAACTTTGGCATCTTATAGAATCAAGACTACTGTGGTTGGCCCAGGACATGATGTCCATGCCAAGCAATTGCCCTGCTACTATCAATCCGTGCATGGACTGTCACTGTTAGCAGTATAATTCCGCTAATAACCATACTACATGTCCAGATAGTCACAGAGATTTTTCCTCGTGAACTGCCATGGCACTGTTTTCCTTCTGTCCTAAGCCATTACCCTTCAAAAGTTGCTGCTTGCTGTATTCCATGTAGGACCACATTAATGGGTGATCACACCCAAAAATATGGACAGTATTGCAGGCTCATAACCTGTGAATTCCGCGATAGGAGACTTATCATTTTCGCATAACTATTTGAGATGGTCACTATGCAAGTACTGGAGCAGAGGGAGCACTTCTTTCATTCAGAAAGCCTCCTGCACAGCTGCTTGTTCTATATCTGACGCAGCTGCCTGTAACGGCCATAGAAGCTTTCAGAGAGTCGTTCGCATTAATAAAAAACTTTTACGTTAATTATTGACTGAACCGTAAGCCAAACGAAAATATGGAAGACGCGTTTTCGTCTTTAAATTACCTTCACTTCCCAGCATCAAACACTCACCCTGTACAGTGTTATTCATAACAACTTCATAGTTCAGATGTCAGCTGTGTGAAAGCAAAAAGATATCGAAAAAATATTGTATCGAGCATCTCTTTAAGCTTTAAACTCACATTACAGTCGCACAATATGGCAGCTATTCTAATACATCAATACATCAAACGTCACTAATGGAGCTGTACCACTTCTACCCCACTTATTTATGATCCTTGTGTAAAAAAAGACCACCGGTCGCTTTAAGGTTATCCCTCACCTCCCCCAGTAGCACAAATACACTCTTACTCTTATGTATGTACCATTCACTTGACAGTAGCCCTTAAATAAACAAAATGATCGCCAGATACTTTCTGCCCTATGTAAAGAAAAAACTGCACGTGTCCAAGTAACTCTAATTTATTACCAGGTGCTTTTAGCCTAATCTTAACTGTCATAATTTGTGAACCAAAAAATGGCAATCTAAGACTTTTCCCCCCCACCACTAGTCCAAGTTGTAGCTCCCCACCACCACTCATCTGGGTATCGTAGCCACCATCATGAGATGGATTCATCACTTGTGTTCTGTATGTCAGCTGATCAGCATGAAGTGTTAGCAACAGCAGATGTAACCCTAATTTATGGGTCAGTTACTATAATTTATGACCTAAAATATCTGCCATTTCCTTCCCCCCCCCCCCCCCCCTCCTCTCTCACCTCCCCCACTCCACTAGGCCAATTGAGCGATGCATAAATTGTGTGACAGGATGAATTACTATAATTTATGACCCAAAGAAATGTCATAGCTGCCCAGGCACTTTGACATTGGTACTCCAACATATCCTCCTATTCCTATTTACAGTTTTGGGGCAATTTGTTACAATTTTGGGCGATTTTCTCCCAGTATTCCAATAACCACTTTCCACTACTTTTTAAGATTGTCACCCAAAGACATAAGTGGATTATCATAAATATGAGGCTTATCATATTTAACAAACTGCACAATGCACTTTTTAAACAAATACACTCTTGGTATATACAAACTACACTGATATCCCATGGTCCCATGTTTAACAATTACCACAGTGCACTATTTAAACAAATACTCTCTTCTACATAACTTGTATTTTTATGTAAGAATAATTCTCTGTGAGAGACATGTTCTTGCATTATTAGTATGTTAAAAAGTTGGCCAACACACTATGATGTCACTTTTTGCAGAGCAGTGGACTTGTAAAAACAAATCCACTGAACCCTAGTTTAAAACTGTATAGCTCACTGGTGCAGCCTCAAACACAGATCATTGCTGTGTGTAGCAGTAGGATTGGACTGCAGGAGGTATGCACTTTATTTAAAACGCACAAAAAATGTGAGGAGGGGTTCCTTATATCATCATCTCCATGATCCTGTGTGCCGCTCCTGATAGCAGCCAAAGAGTCCACAGCCAGTGTCACCAGTGCCACTACTGTACCACACTCCAGAGTTCTGGAGATGATGGATGCTTCACCTCTAAGGAGGAGATGCTGCCTCAGCCAACAGTTGCTCACATGCCTTGCACACAGTAATGAGAAATCAAGTCAGGAACAAATAAGCCTTTGTCTCTGCCATTGCTCGATCACTGTATGTGATTAGCAATTATCAGTCTTAAACACACACAAATAATCTTATAACTCATCTATTAGTTGTTCAGGATTTTTTTTTCTTTTTTTTGGAAACGAGGCATTATTAACATTCTGTTACCCTGAGGTATCTTTCCATACTGAGAACTGTACAGCAAACATTTTAATGTCACCTGTACTACATACTAAAACTATGCATTCTATGATGACAGAGCAATCACTACCACCCCATGCCATACACTGTACACCATTGCATTCTCTTGTTATAGTGTGTGCATAAATAAAGAGGCTGTCTACTCTTTGTTTAGATACAGTATGGCCTATAGTATTTTATGCATAACTTTAGATTTTACAACTGGTGTTCTCACCTAGTGTTTTAATGCACAATCCTGTAATAGGATTTTTATGTCCCCTCAAAATGTTTTCCACTGTTTTCCAGTACTACTTCTGCTGTCACATTGACCCCCTCATATAGGAGAAATCATATTCTTGCCTCAACACCATGTTTAGCAGAGACAACAGATCTATTTTTCCTAGTCTAACACCTGCACTTGACTCTAGGAACTGACGTCTCAGTTATTGCACATGGCTTTCCTTGTTAAAGTTACATAATGCTAGCAGTATTGTAGCTATCATAGCTACAGGCTGTCCCTCCCAAGAATCATCAGAAGCATTTTGTCTGGTGTTCTGACAGATATTTGCAATTTGGTTTGGTTTTTGCAATTATTAGTGGTAGTTGGCAAAACCAAACACTGTTCGTTGCATCTTTTATACAACTTGTTTGTCACATCTTTCAAATGACTTGTTCGTCGCGTCTTTCATATGACTCTCAGTGTTGATGGAAAGTGCCAGTTTGTATCCTGTTATGAAAAAAATGATTTTACATACTTGTGATATATATAGCACATGCAACTCTCATCTTCCTGATTTTGAAATGCAGTTTCCTTATTGTCTCCAGCACTTCTCTCTCTGTCATTGTTACATCATCATTTGTCAATCATCCAACAGTGTACTAATCGATCATTATTTTTCTCTATTGGTAAACTCCTTCCATGAATGCAAAAAATGGCGGACTTCTATGGCTTCTGGTTGACAGTGAAGACCTGGTATACATATATTATAAAAGTTCATTCACACTTGATAGTAGTTGCCCTACCGATACCACCAAGTTCAGGGACCTCCAACAGGCATCCCCTGATTTAAGTCCCAGAATGCTAACACTACTGCAGTGATCAAATATTTATAATAACACTATTGTATTACAACAATCAGGAACTTAAATAGGATTCCATGGAGGTAAGACAATAATTTTCTGAGATGATCCTACTGTCTGTACTGAACGTCAGACACATAATATCTTACGATATGTAATAGAGACCACATTTGACATTCAACCATTATCCCTGCTACATTTGCTAAAAAGGAATGATTGTTGGTAAACATCTGTATTATCTCCAATCCCTCATTACGATCATTTTGAGAAACATATGAGGGAGGAAGTAATATATTTCTCACAACATACTCTCCTCAATTTGCAACAGCAAAACCTCTTAGTGGTGCACAATGCCCCTCTTGTAGCATCTACCACAGGATTTGCACCATCCAAACACTCGTGCAAATGCCACTCTCTTTCTGGGATCTTCTGTTAATCCAACCTGGTACATGTTCCAGAGTAATGAGCAATGCTCAGTAATCTGTCAGACAAGTGTTTTGTAAACCACTTCTTCTTTTGTGGATGAATCACATTTCCCTAAGAATCCTCCAAATGAATCAGAGCCCTGTGGCATGTGTCATATGCCCTTGTTTTATACAGTCATTCCACTATAGATCACTCCGGACAGTTACTCCCAGGTGTCATATGATTGTTACTGTTTCTGCTACTAGTGTAATCATACAGCACAAGATTTCTCCTGTTATGTACAGCATGTAGTGCACATTATATTTATCTGTATGCAGTGATTGTTTATCTTCTGCAGTTTACTGCTGTCTTCATATAGCCAATGGCACCCTCTGAGAACAGCCTATGTCTACATCTAAACACATTCTCTGGTAACCACTGTACAGTGCATGGTGGAGTGTACATCGGAACATTATTATCAATTTTCTCTAATATGCTGATAGACGAGAAAATGATTGTCTATACATCTCTCTACATGCTCCAATCTCTCTTATGATCACGACATCAGACACATGATGTTATCACAGTCTTCATTGAAAGCAATTTCTTAAAAATTATCTAATAGTGTTTCACGAGAAATACATTGCCTTTTCTCCAGTCTTTTGTCAGATTTTTTGAATGAAGTGTACTAATGTGACACAAGCCTAGCAGGCCTCATGGAGCTTCTGAAATTATCCAATGGATCATTTATATTGCTGTTTCTGCTTTGTGGATCAGCCACAATGAAATGAATGATGTAACATGATTTCATTGTTGATCTGATGTTTGTAATCATACTTGCGTATTACAATAAGCAATGTAAGTATGCTTTCTACACATGCCGTTACTGTCCACCCCAAAACACCAACCTATAGTGGAAATTGAGTAGTGTGTATTTATTAAAGTATGGGGCATCTATATTGCATTCTTGTGCAGTAAAGTGATACATACTACAAACCTCAATCTATCCATGCAAGGAATCACTGAGTGCCTGGTGAAGTGCCCTCCCCCCCCCCCCCCCCCCCCTAGACAGTGCCCTCATTATAAAATCCATGTTGTGTTTGCAGTATGAAGCACATTTTTTTTAAAAAAAGCATACTGTTGAATGCCCTTTCCTTACAATAATTGAAGAAAATCATACCCACTTCATTATTTATTGTCCCCCCTCCCCCCAATCCATTGTTTCCTTTGTTTACAAAAGCAGTTTGTGATCTGCCTTCAATTCTATTTTTAGCCTACAACCTACTTTTTTCCCCTGTGACAGAAACTACATCCAGGAAATTCAAAATAGAAGCCTTCACCACCACTCCATCCAACTAGTACATACTTCACTGACTGGTTTCGACTTGACAGCCCCATCACATCATTATCAAATGACAGATCTGAGCAAGCTCTGACTTACCCACTCTAGACCAACAGCTTTCAACATAGTAGACTTCTCAAGCAATCCAGACTGATGTGGGCTATCATGATTCTTGACAGGGGAGGGGCTGGAGCTACATAAACCCACCAGTTCACCCATCTAGTTAGCTGTCAAAGCAATGTTACTTTTCACAAGTTCATTTTATTTGACTACTTGTGGATTGAAATGCATCAGTGTTGAAACAGAGTTTGGAATCACAGTTTAACTATAGTGTGTACAATGGTGTAGAAACATCCATTCTGATTAAACAGAGTTGAGGTGCTTGTATGAAAATCTGCCATACATCAAAAGTCAACTCATCATGAGGTGGACATTAATGTTTTCTCTATCAGAGGCATCAACACCAGCAGTGGTCATGTTACTTCCTCAATAGTGGCAGTGTTCAGTGGCACAGCACTGAAACTACTGGACTGTCAGACAGCACATTGTTTATGTTTAAAAGAACAAAGTATTTCAAGTGTGCAAAATGTATAAGATGCTATGTATTTTGCTATAGATAGAATGTGACAATTAACGAAAAGTGTAAAAAATGCATTCAGTGACACAGAGGGATGTATAATGCAACATAAAGCTTGTGTAGGAATTGAATCAGACGACTGTGTAGCTGAATGTGAACATGATCACATACACACATAATTTAAGTGCACAAATGACAGTTATTTCCTAAATATTGCCAAATGCTGAAAGGTTGTGATTAAAGAAGAAAAATAACTGTGTGTTAATAAGTTAGTATACATGAGAGTAATAAAATTAACACTGTTTTTGTAAGTTACAATTTATGTTTAGTTTCCAGTCATGCATAGTTACTATATTTCCAAGTATTACTTTTACATATGAGACATAACTGCCCATTATCATTACAATGTGAGATGAATTAAAGTGTAGGTGAATGACTGTATTCAGTATTAACAGTGGTGCTTGGTACAGTGATCAAACTAAGTTTTTTGACATGTGCTGGTTAACCTCTGAGTTAAACCAGTAGTGTCAATATGAGTTTTCCTCTACTTCTATAGAACAATTAATTTACAACTGTATGGTACATATACACTGAACAGCCAAAGAAATTGGTAGACTTGATTAATATTGTGTAGAGCCCCCACGAATACGTAGAAGTGCCGCAATACAATGTGGCATGAACTCAACTAATGTTTAAAGTAGAAGTAGTGCTGGAGGGAATTGACACCATGAATCATACTACATAAATCCTTAAGAGTACGAAGGGGTGGAGAGCTCTTCTGAACAGTACATTGCAATGTGTTCCAGATATGCTCAATAATGTTCATGTCTGGGGAGTTTTGTGGCCAGCAGAAGTGTTTGAACTCATTAAACTCAGAAGAGTGTTGCTGGAGCCACTCTGTAGCAATTCTGAATGTGTGAGATGTCACATTGTCTTGCTGTAATTGCCGAAGTCCATCAGAATGCACAATGGACATGAACGGATGCAGGTGATCAGACAGGATGCTTCCATACAATACGTGTCAGAGTCATATATAAACGTATCAGGGGTCCCACATCACTCCAATAGCACATGCCCCACACCATTAGAGAGCCACCACCAGCTTGAACAGTCCCCTGCCAACATGTAGAGTCCATGGATTCATGAGGTTGTCTCCATACCCATACACGTGTACCTGCTTGATACAATTTGAAACGAGTCTTTTCCAACCAAGCAACGTGTTTGCAGTCATCAACAGTCCAATGTCAGTGTTGATGGGAACAGGCTTTGTGTTGTGCAGTCATCAAGGGTACACAAGGGGCCTTCAGCTCTGAAAGCCCATATCAATGATGTTTCATTGAGTGGTTCACATGCTGACACTTGTTGATGGCCCAGCATAGAATTTGCAGAAGGGTTGCACATCTGTCACACTGAACAATTCTTTTCAGTCATTGTTGGTGCCATTCTTGCAGGATCTTTTTCCGGCCATAGCAACGTCAGAGATTTGATATTTTACTGGATTCCTGATATTCATGGTACACTCATGAAATGGTCATACAGAAAAATCCCCACTTGATCACTACCTCAGAGGTGCTGTATGCTATCACTCATGCATCGACTGTAACACCATGTTCAGACTCTCTTAAATCTTGCTGAGCTGCCATTGTAGCAGCAGTTGTCAATCTAACAACTGCACCAAGACACTTGTTGTCTTATATAGGCACTGCCGGCCACAACTCTGTATTCTGCCTGTTTATATATCTCTGTATTTGAATATGGCTGCCTATACCAGTTTCTTTAGTGCTTCAGTGTATTTTTTATACATGCAATCTTTAACAAGGAATGGTTTAAGTCCATTCATGATGTTGAAGGGAAGGTGATACCAGGTGCCCCCACTAGTGTAATACTAAAAAAATGCAATGACCTCCATAAGTTGACAAGTGAAGATTTTGCAGTTATCTGGGCAGGGGCTAACGATGTAGCAAAGAATGAAACCAAGTTGGCAATTCGTTCACTACATAAAGCCTTGTCAGCATTACAAAATACAAATATAAAAGTGATTGTAGTTGGTGTACCACATAGACATGACCTGCATGAATGGTCTTGTGTAAACCAAGAAATTCAATCTGCAAACAGGAAACTAAAAAAAACAGTGGAAGGCTTCCATAACACTTGTTTTATTGATACTCTTAGTAACAAGGAGCTTTATACAGCACATGGACAACACCTTAATGCAACTGGTAAAGAACTAATTGCCACAAGGATTTATGAATCAGTGGAAACAAACAGGAAAGTGTACAAAACAGCAATAGAACTTAAATGGAAGGATACTGAAGTCTCAGATAAAGAATCAGTGAGAATTGTTATTGACACAACTCCAGCATAAATAACAACAGAATCCTTAAAAGTGAACTCTGTTTGTGGGGAGAGGACAATTACTCAAGCAATAAACTTACCCAAGAGGACAGTGCAAACGTTTGAAGAAGCAGCAAATAAGGTGGCAGCAAAGAAGGTACCATATAAGAAGAGAGACCTACTTGCAAAAAGAAGAACAGCAAATCAAGCTCAAGGGATGAGAATACCAACACGTGGAGTACGGCAGTCAACCCGAAAAAAGAAACCACAACCGAGGGACCAGGATTTTTGGTGGGATCAGCAGTGGTTTCACAGACGAAAGCAATTAACAAAGTGAGTCATCAAGTGGATGAACAGGTATGTGACTATCATAACACACATGATCACAGTGCATCAAGATTACAGACATTAACGGAACCTACAACTTCAAATATAAAGTCAAATTGCTCTCAGAGGAATACAGACAGAGACAAACTACTTACTTTTCTACAAGTTAACATACGTTGTATTAGAAATAAAATTTTAGAATTAGAACATTTATGTAACACTGAGCATGTAGATGTTATATGTGTATCTGAGCACTGGTTAACACAAGAAC
The DNA here is from genome assembly GCF_021461385.2 of Schistocerca piceifrons. NCBI lineage: Eukaryota > Metazoa > Arthropoda > Insecta > Orthoptera > Acrididae > Schistocerca > Schistocerca piceifrons. The sequence goes on from NC_060149.1 coordinate 405,558,207, forward strand.
AAGTCAATATGTTCATTCCCCAAGGGTATGTTGTGGGAGACATGATATGTAGAAAACAGAGAAAGAATGGTGGGGCGGGAATTTTTGTCAAAGAAGGAATAATGTTTTCCAGAATTGACATATCTACATACTCCTCAGAGCTAGATGGGGAGTTTAGTTGTGTCAAACTAATGAATGAAAATATAGTGGTAGTTAGTCTATATAGGTCGCCAGATGGTGATGTCAATTTGTTTATTGAAAAATGTGAATTAATAATTAAAAAAATATTGAAGAGTAAAACGAGAATTGCTATATGTGGTGATTTCAACATAGGAATGGTAAACACACAGAGACCAGTTGCTAGGACATTTTTGAATATGCTAAGATCATTACACCTCTATTGTACAAATAACTGTGCCATACGTAAGAATGCCTGTATAGACAATATTATTGTGAATTTCCATAGGGAGGATTTTACAGTTAGACTTGCAGGAAGTGGACTTGCAGATCATGAGCCACTACTCCTTACCCTCTGTAAGAGGCAGCCAGTTAAAACTGAAGAATCTAAAGTAGTAGTGGTACGAAGACAGAAGGAAGGGTACATAAATATGTTTGTTGATAGATTAGGAAGTGCAGATTGGGACTTTATATATAATTGTCAATCTGGAAAAACGGAAGCTGAAATTAGCTTTGGGAACTTCTTTAAAAAGTACACAGATTTATGGTATTCTTGCTCACCAGTAAAAAAAATTAGATATCCAAATGAAATGAAAAAGAAAAGTCTGAACTGGTTCACACAAGAGCTAGTAGAAATTAGAGGAAACTTGCATATGCTGTACCAGATGCATAAACAAGCCTCTGACCAAGGGGCAGAACAGAGTGTGAACATTCATAGGTCATATCTGAAATGCAAAAAATACTATAAAGTTAAACTACTTCTGGCAAAAAAAGCAAGCAGTGGAGAACTATATAGAAAGAGCTCCCAATAAATGCAAGGCAGCCTGGCAAATAATAAAACAAGAGAATACACCGAAACGCACAGAAACAGCTCTACTTGATCCTGAAGAATTAAACGAGTACTTTTTAAACTCAGTTAAAGAAATAAGTAACAGTATCAAAGCAACAAATTCATCTGCAATGAACCTTGTTGGAACACCTCTGCCTGTTAACCTGGTATTTCAATGGAGGGCTGTCACACCTGCTGATGTTATAAAAGCTGTATCCAAATTTTCAGGTTCTAAAAGTATGGACTGTTATTGGTTATCAAATAACATAATTAAAAAGACAATACACTCAATCGCCAAACCATTAGCTTATATTTTTAATAAATGTGTAGAATTTGGAGTATTTCCGGATGCACTCAAGGAATCAAAAGTTGTCCCAGTTTTTAAAAAAGGAGACAAACATCTCCCCCAAAGCTACAGACCAGTCTCCATTGTTCCAATATTCTCAAAGGTATTTGAGGTGCTGATACACACACAAATAAGCAACTTCTTTGAAAAACACAATATCCTATGTAACAATCAGTTTGGCTTTCGAAAGGGGAAGAACACAACAGGGGCCATCTTGGAAATCATTGACCAAACCTTAACAGCTTTTGAAAATAATAACATGGTATCACTGGTATTATGTGACCTAAGCAAAGCTTTCGATTGCATTCCTGTTGACATACTAGTGGGGAAACTAGAGTTTTATGGGGTGAGAGGGAGCACTTTATCTGTGATAAATTCTTATTTAAGTAACCGAAAACAATTCGTTTCAGTCAGAAATTTAAATTCTTCCATCATGGAAATCAGCACAGGTGTACCACAAGGGTCTATCCTTGGACCCTTCTTCTTCATTGTCGCTATTAATGATTTACCTAAAAATATAGCTCACCCTGTTGTGTGTTATGCTGACGATACAACACTACTTACCACACATCAGAACATTTCAGATCTGAATAACCTAACAACAGAAACACTAGATAAGGCCCTGGACTGGTTTGCAGCCAATAAGCTCCTATGCAACCCTGACAAAACACAACAACTTTTAATGGGAACATCAAATGAAGTAGGCAATAAGTCAGTAAAACTCTTAGGTATTCACATTGACTCAAAACTATATTGGGAGGAACATGTCAATCATGTATGTGAAAAAATATCTCGGGTGGCATACCTTCTCTTGAAACTAAGGGAGGTAGTGAGCTTGGAGTACCTCAGGGTGACATACTTTGGGCTATTCCAGTCACATATTTCATATGGTCTTATTATATGGGGGCACTCCCCTCACATCAAAAACGTATTGAAATAAAAAAAAAAGTCATACGTATAATATGTAAAAGAGGTCATAGGGAGCATTGTCGTCCTCTTTTCTCCAGACTCAGAATACTTACAATTATAAATTTATACATCTATGTGTCTGTACTCTATATTAAAAATAATATTTCAGAATTTATTGCCAGGAAGGAAATACATGAACACAACACCAGGGCAAACGGTAATTTAGACATACCGCGCTACAGATTATCGAGAGCAGGAAATTCCCACAAAGTTAACCCACTCAAAATGTTCAATAAACTGCCAATTCATGTTCAGTCTATGGATACAAATTCTTTTAAAATTAAGTGGTACAGCTGGCTGTCAGATCATCCATTCTATGACATTAAAGAATTCTTTGAGATGCCTGAGGAGAATATAAGCATTTAAAAGTTGTCTGTAGTTAAACATATTATTTTGTGCTGTGGTTAATCGTGTGTAATTACAAAGTTTATACTATAAACAATAAAATACCTTATTATATTAGATTATAAGATAGCTTGTTGCGTTAGCTTTTAAAAGCTATCCTTTGTAATTTGGTACACTGCCATGCTTCAAATGTATTTATAATGTATTGACAGAAGTTTATTTTGTTATTCTGTATGTACTAGTACATCTTGTATGACGAAGCCAAAATCATTGTAAAATGATCTATGGTGAATAAAATTCTTGAAATTCTTGAAATTCAACACATTGATTCTTTTTATTAATGTCTGTAGAATAACCCTGTTTTTAGGACCCAGTTCTAATTTGTTAATATATATATTTGACAGTATTGTGGAGAATATTGTCCTGAGGTAAGAAAAAAAATGTTCTCCTACTTTAATATACCACCTCTGTGTAATATTGATTGATTGATTGATTTTTATTGCCCAAAAACAAAACATTTACAGGGATGTAAAGCTTGTATAAGCAACATCAATAAATTTACAAACAACGTTGGCAATAAATACACAAATAATTAATCTATGTTAGAAATTATGCTCACAGAAATCTTCCATTGTATAAAAACAATTTTGAATTAATAAAGTTCTTACAAATATCTTAAATTTTTTTCAGCTCCAGGCTCTTAACAGACTCTGGTAGTTTATTAAATAGCTTTACAGATGTGTGTTTGAAGCTGTTTAGAGTTTTGGTATATGAGCAGTAGTCTTTTCTTACATCATTACAGTGTCGTGTGTTATAACTATGTACATCAGAATTCAGGTCAAAACTAGACAAGTTCTTTTTAATGTACATGAGACATTGAAATACGTATATACATGGTTAGGTCATAATACTAAGTTTAATAAATAATTCTCTACAGTGAGTTCTAGGTGGTACTTTACATATCAGTCTGACAGCTTTTTTCTGGGCTGTAAATTAGCATTTTGAGTAGCAAATTATTTCCCCACAATATTGTCCCTTATGTCAAATGAGAGTGAATATAACTGTAATAGACAGAAAGCAAAATTTTCTCATCTACTGTTGCTTGTAATTTTCTGAGCATAAATATTCCTTTAGAAATTTTTGGTGTTCAGTAATTCACATGTGCCTGCCAGCCTAAATTATTTTGCAAAACAATGCCAAGAAACTTTACAGGAATTGTCTCTAAGGTGATTCTATTGTTATAAGAAATGTTTAATTCCTGTGTTTTATTCATGTTCATAGACAGGCTACTGGCATTGCACCAGTCAGAAAGTATATCTACCTTGAGTGAGGTAGAGTTACCTACGTTATTGTTTGTAGGCACTGTAACACTTAAACTGATATCATCTGCATAAAAGTAACAGTTTGTAGTATCATCCATTACATTGCTAGGTAGGTCATTCATACATAATATGAACAAGAGAGGGCCCAAGATTGACCCTTGAGGAACACCATGGTTAACGGGTAAGAAACTAGAATATTGGTTATTGAAGTAAACAGTTTGAGATCTATTAGATAAGTATAACTGAATAACTTTAACAGCAGAGACTGAGAAACCTACAATTTTTAATTTCAGCAGCAGAGTGTTGTGGCACACACTGTCAAACGCTTTTGATAAATCAAAAAACTTTGTACTTACAATAAATTTTTCTTCTTTTGTTTCAAGACAGTTACATATGCATAACAGCATCACATGTTGATAGATTTTTCCTAAACCCAAACTGGATATTTGAAAGTAATTAATGAGAATCTAGAAAATTGATTATTTGAATACTCATTAGTTTCTCAATGACCTTGGATAAAAGTGGTACAAGAGAAACTGGCCTATAATTGCTAGGCAAATTATTGTCCCATTTTTGTGGACTGGGATTACTTTAGCTACTTTTAATTTTTCAGGGAAACAGCTTTCATCATAGCAGTAGTTTATGATGTGACACAGAACCTCTACTATATTATGACTACTAAGTTTCAATATTTTAGAGCTGATATTGTAAATATCCAGTGAATCACTTTTGCTAAGAGAAAGAATGACACAAATGTGTTCAAAATAAAACACATTTTCCGTAGCATTTTGGTTTTTAGAGGCAACATCCAAATAGTAGCTAGGTTCATGTTTACTATCAGGTATCTTAGTAACTACACTATCTACACTGTTTACAAAATAATTATTAAAAATTTCAGCACTAATTTTGGATCTAGATACAAATTCTTTGCTACCCGATGCTAGATTCTCATTAATGATTTTCCATATTTCTTTTGGTTTATTAATAGCTTGTGCAACCAATTTGCAATTATATTCTAATTTAGCTAATACTTACATTGTCTTTGTTGGAGTTTGTATTAACAGTCCGCACATTGTTTACATGCAATTAATTAGAACTATAGACACTCAGAACACAGTTTAGTGTCTTTTCTCATTATTGATTTTCTGGAAGGTTTACTTGCGCATCAGTCAACTTCCATGTGTTCTATTGCCACCAGTTGGCAAACTGCCCAACACTGTTAAATACAGCATAGCAGCTGTTTTGTAAACTATTTTATAATTTACAACACATGCAAGTGTTTGGTGCAGATTACAGTATTGTGTATTTTTAAAATATACTGTAAACTAATATTTAGGTAGTCCTTCACAGTGTCAGACAGACACAATCCATTCAGTAGTTATAAATCATAGTAATACAATGTTCTTTAGAAAGTAAGATGTGAAAGTTTCTACTAGACACGTATCAGAGTGCTTTATAAAAAAAACTGATAAAATAGTTACTGATAATTTTGCTCACTCCTGTTCTTGTGATTGGACATATAAATTTGTTACATATCTTTATTCTACAATTAGAGCTAGCCACTGTTAAAACCCTTATCATTGTTTGCAATAACATCACCATTTCTCTGATAATCTTCTTCAAGAGCACAGAAGTCATGGTTTGATGTTAGGTAGTCACACATATCTGTTTGGCAACACCTTGCTTTATATCCACATACATCAGCTAATAACTGTCTACACAAAGCTGCTGAAATATTCCAGTCACCTGGTCTATTAGGACATCAATTTTAATGTTGGCCAGATGCATTTTATTTCATATAGTCACATGATTTTTCTATTTCCTCAAAAGTGTTTCCAGTGCTTCCTTGCTAATTTTGTCCAACATGCCTCTTGCTGCCACACCATTGCTCCCATTTAAGAGAAATGGTGTTTACTCTATTAAAGCACAAATACACGGTGTCAGCCCCTCCTATATCTAGTGCTTCCAGCTTCTGCCATGAAGTTTGATTACATCATCTGTATACTGCTTTCTGTAAGTGGCCAGCAGTTACTAATATGTGTCAGTTGGATTCAAATGGTGAACTATTCTCTCATCACAAAATGCTTGTCAACAGATGATACTGAACTGTATATTATAGACGTATATTCCTTAACAGTAGTACTCTGCAGGGGATGAAATGGTGATTTCTAACCCTATGGAAGACTGTCTACATCAATAAGCAAGTGGTATTGTACAGATTCTTGTGTGACAGTTACACATGTGGACAGTAAAATAATGGTTTTCAGTTTTGATTAGATTTTTTATTTTTTATTTTATTTTATTTACTTTTCATGGAAGTGATAAGATTGTGATGTAATCATAGTTGTCATATCAAGAGTTGACCTAAGTGTGGTTGATGTGGGAGAAAAAAGAATGATTATACTTTAATGACAGTGTTTATTTTCCACAGTGTATATCAACAATGTATAAAAATATATGCAGTAAAATAACAATATTTCTTATAAAACTGTTTATTTCTCATAACTCCCATCATTTTTAAAAGTATAAATAGATTAAAAAATTTATAGAGATGTGCAGTCATTGTAGCTCAGGCAGTAAAGTAATTGCAGGGGCTTATACAAAACAAGACACTCACATTACTATCCTATATCCAACTGCCTAAAGAGTGATGACTGTGCATTTTTCTAAGGTTTTTAAGAAATAAAAATACATGCAATACATTGAAAAAATTATTTTATTTTTCCCCCTTTCACGTTGCTTATGGGTCAGTTTAAAATAGTTAATTCACTGATCCTGGATTCATTACATCAAAAATGCTCTTACTGTAACTGAAATAGGTTTCCAATACACAGCACATGAGGAAAGCAGACATGCACATTTAAATCAGGCAGCAGTATGTCTTGATGAAAGGAATAGTATTCCCACCTCTTCCTGTAAGTGAATTTTACAAAGATGAGATTTGTCGAAAGCTGTCACAGACATGCTGCTGTGATGGAAATTTAATATCAGCTACATCCTTTGCAGTAATTATTGCACCTTTGGTCTGAAAAATAATATCTACAAAATCTTGGTCCATCGCAAGAACCACAAACACCTGGAAAATCACACAGCGTGTTCAACCCATAGATTGTGCATTTCTTCCCAAACTGCCAGCCCCCCACCACAACAGAAACACACAGTTTGACCTCTGTTAGCAGTACAAAAGCATCCAGTTTCACTTAATTTGTTTGGACATTGCTTAGCAACTAAAGACCAGCCACTGAAGGATGCGAGCCTCACTTCATATGTTCTGTCTTTGGGGTGAGCTAAACCAATGTCCCCCGCATCATGTGTTGAAATGCAAAGCCACATTGATTCACAAGATGAATAAAGAGTATAGTGTGGATTTTGGCTGTTCTTTAAGGGGGCCTTCCATAAGAAGATAGCAGTGAAATGCAGAGGATCAACAACTGTTGCAGAGACTGGATACAAATGTATATAACATACTGCACATACACAAGAGAAGAAATCCTGTACTATATGATTACACTTTTGCTAGACACACAGTCATAAAATACCTATGACTAACTGCCCAGAGTTATCTATAGTGGGATGGCTACATAAAGCACAGGCATATGCTGGAGCATGCTGATTCATTTGGAGGAATCTTAGGACCTTAGGGAAATGTATAACAAGCAGTCAAATGAAAATAACACAGATGGAAAAAGTAAGTAAATTGCTTATTATTTCAAAACTAATCGTGATATCTGTTAATAAATTTATCCCACCGTGAGATAAGATAGTCAATGTCTTCATTGAAAAATGTTTGTGGTTGCATGTGGGACCATGATTGTACCCAGGCATGCACATCTTTGTCCAAAGCAAATCGACAGTCGTGAATGTCTTTCTTCAGGGCTCTAGGAATGTGGAAGCTGCATGGAAAGAGATCAGGACTGTATGAAGAAGCTTGTGCAGCACACCTGAAACAAGTATGCTAGGTCCAGGAATGCCATAATGTCCTTTTTATCTGAATGCAAGGGCCCACGGCTCATTTACTTTCTGGAACATGGTGCCACAATTAACACACCATGATATGTGGATGCTTTGCAAAAATTGAAATGCATCGTCAAGTCCAGATGCCTAGTCATGTTGACAGACAGCATCATTCTGCATCATTCTGTTGCGGGGTAATGCCAGCCCAATGTTTCCAAGGTTGTTTTGAGTTCCCTGCAAAGGTTTACTCGAAAGCCCTTACACATCCTCCATACAGTCTGAATTTTATTGAGATTTATTTTTGGAGCCCTGAAGAAAGACATTTGTAGCTGTCAGTTTGCTTCAGATGAAGAGGTGCATGCCTCAGTACAATCATGGCTCTGTAGGCAACTGCAAACATGATCACATGAAGGCACTGACAGTCTTGTCTTAGAGTGGGATAAATGTAATAACTGTTATGACAATTATTTTGGAAATAATAAACAGTTTACTCAGTTTTTTCCCCATCTCTCTCGTTTTCATTTAACTGCCCCTTATAATTCATGCACGAAAGAAGAAGTAGCTTACAAAATACTTGTTTGACAGATTCCTCAGTATTGCTCATCAGTCTGTAACCCATGTCAGGTTGGATTAATCTCTCCTGAATAATTTTATGTGTCATTTGTCGATTAATTCCAATTGGAAGCGTACTTTTTATCATTTCAAAATTAATAGTGCTAGTGTAAAAAATCCAGTCTTTCTGCATTGACTTGCTATCTCTCGAACTATTAATGCACAAGGCTGTGGTTTTCAGCTATTTATTCCTTGAATTCATGTTAAGGGGTTGTATTCACTGTGTAAACAGAAATGGCAGTCTTGCACATGCATATTCTGGATTTACTTTGTGGGTGAAGCATTTTATAGGTGTTGAACTGGAAACATAGTTGTTTGGTGTACTGTTACATGTTCTTATACCTCTTTTCAACATGAGGAAAAGAATCAATTCTTTTAAGAAACAACTTTTCCATGGTAATTAGCATACAACTGGATCCGAATCCAGTGCTGATCCTGAAACAGATGTTTCACAGAAACACGGAAAGGACACGCCTACCAGTGCTTCAAAGAGGAAACTTGGAAACCATGAGGATTCATTTATTGACAAAGGAGATAATGTAAATAGTTTAGGTTATGCTGTATTATGGTGGTGGGCAAATTAGTATCTTTGAGGACACATCTGCAAGGACTGGACTAGCTAAGAAACTTGTTGTTCAGTGCAAAGTATGCAGGCTCTCTACGTCATTTTTGACCTCTCAAAAGTGCAAGAATGACTTGTTTGAGAACAATGTTAAATTCTTGTAAGGAATGAGGTGCATAGGTAAAGGACTGACTGCAGCTCAAGTATTATGTGGGACAGTGAACTTGTCAAACCCACCAACCAGATCAAGTAAGTACATAGAAGTAATTGGTGAATGTGTCAAATCTGTTGCTGTTGCTTCTATGAAAGCCACTGCTAAAGAAAAAGTAGAATTAAATAACACAACAGACATATCTGTGGCGATTGATGGTGCATGGCAGAAGAGAGACCACACATCTAAAAATGCATTTACAGCTGTCACTAGTGTACACAGGTAAAATTTTATACATCAAAGTGCTAACTAAATACTGTCATCGGTGTAAATCAGTTGACAATGAACCAAGTGAAAGTCATAAAAAAAATTGTTCCAAGAATTATGAGAGAACTATTGGGGGTATGGAGGCTGCTGCAGTTGTTTCTGTATTCAGATGGTCACAGCAGGAAAGAGGTGAGTGCTACACTGAGTACTTGGGGGCTGGTGACTTGAAGGCCTTCAAATCAGTCATGGAAAACCGACCTTATGGTGAAAAGCATATTTTGAAGATTGAATGAGTGGACAATGTTCAAAAATGGATGGGAAAACACCTTTGAAAACTGAAGCAAACAAGAGGAAAAGAGATGTTATCAGACGGAAAGACTCTAAATGGTAAAGAGAGACTGACAGACAAAAACATTGATGAACTCCAGCAATATTATGGAATGGCAATAAGGAACAACACACATCACCTACAAGGAATGAAAAGAGCAGTGCGGGCTACATTCTTCCACAAATCATCCACTGATGATACACCTATACATGGTCTTTGCCCACCTGGTGCTGATTCATGGTGCAAGTACCACAAACCTCAGGCAGTGGGTACAGAGGAACAATTTAGTCACAAAAACTGTATGCCACTGCAGTGATGGAAGTAATTAAGCCAATATATAGAGAGTTAGCTCATCATGATCTTCTTTCCAAATGTCTGCATGGTCGAATGCAAAACCCGAATGAGTCTTTCAATAATGTCATTTGGACCCGCATACCAAAAAATGTCTTTGCAGGCATGAACACATTATGCTTGGGTGTTTTTTAATGCTGTGACAATGTTGAATGATGGCAATAAGGGAGGAATTGGGGCACTAGAGCAACTTGGTATCACTCCACGAGCCAACACACTGCAAGCCTTCCACTGAATGGATCAACTCAGGATCATGAAAGCACAGCATGCAGCAGAGGAAATCACTAAAGAAGCAAGAGGTAGGAAAAGAAGGAAGCTTTTAGGTTTGCAGGATGATGAAGTACTCAATCCAGATAATGCTGATTATGGGCCTGGCTGTTTCTAGGAGCTAGCATGGCTCCATATGTGAGTTAATATCAGATAAAATGTTTAAACTTGATTTCCCGGAAATTACATTTTTGAAAATATTTGACCAATTATCTCAGGAACTATTACAGATACATACATGTTATTTTACACTGTGTTACCTCTTAGTATACTGCACCTGCTGAACCACCAAAACATCTCTACATGTAACGATTTTTACTTAGAGAAGGAACAGGGGATGTTTTTAAAAAAAAAGTTGAATATAATTTTTGAAAAATCATAATTAACTAACTATTTGTCCGTATATTCTGATCTTGATTCAGTAATCAGAAAAGGAGTGAAACTATACTTCCTAAAAATTTCAGATCTCTATCTCTCAAAGGTTCTGAGATAATGGGTCATCAATATGGCAAATTTAACACCGTAGGTATAGGACGTACATACTCCCCTTAATAGAAGATCCAATGAAGACCAGATTGTGCAATCGGTGTGATTACTGTGGTAGATGCTACAAGATGATGATGATGATGATGATGCTTGGTTTCTGGGGCACTCAACTACGCAGTTATCAGTGCCCGTACAAATTTGCTCAGTCCAATCCCACCACTTGCATGAATGATGATGAAATGATGAGGACAACACAAACACCCAGTCATCTCAAGGCAGGTAAAAATCCCTGACCCTGCCGGGAATCGAACCAGGGACCCCGTGCTCGAGAAGCGAGAATGTGACCATAAGACCACAAGCTGTGGACAGGTGCTACAAAAGGAGTGTTGTGCAACATGGATACATTTTACAGTTGCAAACTCAGGAGAGTATGTTCCAGAGAGTATGTCCCACATATGTCTTGTAAAATGATCACATCGAGGACTTGGAGCTAACACAGATGTTTACCTACAATCATTCTTGCTAGTGAATAGAGCAGGGACAATGGTTGTATATCGGATGCACCCAGCACTCTTATCATAAGGTATTACACATCTGATTTTTGGTATAGATGATAGAATCATCTCCAAAAGCTGTTGTCTTTCTTCCATGGAATCCCATTTAAGTTCCTACAAAACACATGTAGTCACTTGTTATAATAAACTATAGTGATTATAAATCTCCACTGACTATGGTAGTGTTATTACTTTGGAAATTAAACAAGGAAAAACCTACTGGAGGCCCCGCACTGGTATGGGAGCTACTTTCGATTGAGAATGACTTTTACAAAATATTTATTTAGTTATTTGTCCAAATAAATCTCTTTTTCAGTATATATATCATACACAGGATATTTGACAGAAAACCTTTTTATCTATTGGTTTTACAAACATCAAATATACATCATTAAAATTTTTATAACTAATTGGATTTATACAGTTAATAATTACAAATTTTATTAAATACTGTATATGTATAATGCATTTCTACAATTAAAGATAAAAATTACATTTTTTGCATAAAATACTGTGAGATTGAATAGTAGCAGTTTTTCAGAAGGTAGGCTGTCACAGACATTTTAAAACACTATAGTTCAGGAAGAGATTTTATGTCTTGGTAATCTGTCATATAGTTTTGTCCCTGCAACTTTTTGGTGTAATGTGGTGTTACAATGATTAACATGTATGTCACTGCCTGACCTGGTGCTGTAATCATGGACACTTTTGTTTTGAGGAAATGGTTTTCTTTTCTCAGTATACTTTTCTTGACATGAGAAAACCAGTGTTGTTTGGGGATTTATTTATATCTGTGTTCAAGACTGTATGTGTAGAATTTCAGAAAGAGTTTCCAGGGAGAGAGTTAATTCCTGATGTTCTTGAGTAACAGCAAGTCTCTCAAAATCTTCATTGGATTCTTGAGACAATATTTGGAAACAAAACAAAATAGAAATTAATTAATAGGTATCCAATCACAAAGTAAACTTAATAAACCCATTTCCCTTAGCAAAAAATATAAGTACAACCTATCAAAGTCAGCAAGGCCATGTCATTAAGTTTTTAATACACAGTAAGATCAGTAAACCCTTACATCCTAGCCCGGTAAATTCAATGTCGGTTTTTGTTCATAAAGATAACATTGCAGCAGTTAATTCTGTCACTGAAATAAACTTACAAAAATACTTGTATCACTGAGGTAAAAAAGAAAAACTAACAATTCCATCAATGGTTCTTTGGTGCACCATGAAACTAACACCATCATCTATTGGTTCTTTGGTGTACTATGCTCTGATGATTAAACATCTAAACTTCTAAACCGAACAGACAATTTTATATAAAACTTTAAAATATCTTTTTTTCTGTGTTCCAATTTTAATGAAATGAAGCTTATGTGTTGCCACAGGCTCTGCTCAAGGTATCTGTGAAAACCCCAATAAAAATTCATCAAGTAGTTTTAGAGATCAGTGTGCTCAAACTGACACAATGGTTTTAGGCAACACTTTAAATTGAGATATCTTTTCTTCTGTGATCCCCTTTTGATGAAATAAAGCTTACATGTTGCCTCAAATCACGCTCAAGTTACCTGGGAAACCCCATGAAAATTTGTCTAGCAGTTTTGGAAATTAACATGTTGAAACAGACAGAAATGGTGGTTTTACAGTTTTATCATTGGTATACATATAGATACCATTCTTCACTCTCATGCAGAAGCCAAAGAAGCCCACCAATTTCATATTTGTAGAAGGAGTTTACAAATATAAAACAATAATGATGGATTAGTTCACTGTTGGATGATTGCCAATTTGTGATGTAGCAATTACAGATAGACAAGCGCTGGAGATGATAACAAACCTCCATTTCAAAATCAGAAAGAAGAAAGTTGCATATACTGTTTATCATGAAGGCTGCAGTTTTAATGGAACATTAGTTAATGGTCTGAATACATGTAAAAACAGTAACAAACAGCAGTACTCTAACTTGATTCTTGTCTGTCTTTGGAACAAAATACATAATTGATTTGCATATCAGAGATCCAACAGTTTGTTATGTCTACGTACAGGTCATGTAATTCATGTAAATAATGGGCCACTGATCTGTGTACACAGTGATGGCATCCAATAGCAACCCAGATGGGTTCCATAGTGTTTACATTTGGCAAGTTTTGTCACCGAGACACCAATGTGAGTTCACTATAATGCTTCCTAGACCACTGTAGCATGGTTCTGGTTCCAAGACATGGACAATTACACTGGTGAAAGATGACATCGCTGTCGGGGAAGATAGCAAGCATGAAGGGATGCAGGTAGTTTGCAGCTGTCAGTTGTTGTTGTTGTTGTGGTCTTCAGTCCTGAGACTGGTTTGATGCAGCCCTCCATGCTACTCTATCCTGTGCAAGCCTCTTCATCTCCCAGTACCTACTGCAACCTACATCCTTCTGAATCTGCTTAGTGTATTGATCTCTTGGTCTCCCTCTACGATTTCTACCCTCCACGCTGCCCTCCAATGCTAAATTTGTGATCCCTTGATGCCTCATAACATGTCCTACCAACCGATCCCTTCTTCTAGTCAAGTTGTGCCACAAACTTCTCTTCTCCCCAATCCTATTCAATACCTCCTCATTAGTTACGTGATCTACCCACCTTATCTTCAGCATTCTTCTGTAGCACCACACCTCGAAAGCTTCTATTCTCTTCTTGTCCAAACTGGTTATCGTCCATGTTTCACTTCCATACATGGCTACACTCCATACAAATACTTTCAGAAACGACTTCCTGACACTTAAATCTATACTCGATGTTAACAAATTTCTCTTCTTCAGAAACGATTTCCTTGCCATTGACAGCCTACATTTTATATCCTCTCTACTTCGACCATCATCAGCCATTTTACTCCCTAAATAGCAAAACTCCTTTACTACTTTAAGTGTCTCATTTCCTAATCTAATCCCCTCAGCATCACCCGATTTAATTTGACTACATTCCATTATCCTCGTTTTGCTTTTGTTGATGTTCATCTTAAATCCTCCTTTCAAGACACTGTCCATTCCATTCAACTGCTCTTCCAAGTCCTTTGCTGTCTCTGACAGAATTACAATGTCATCGGTGAACCTCAAAGTTTTTATTTCTTCTCCATGGATTTTAATACCTACTCCGAATTTTTCTTTTGTTTCCTTTACTGCTTGCTCAATATACAGATTGAATAACATCGGGGAGAGGCTACAATCCTGCCTCACTCCCTTCCCAACCACTGCTTCCCTTTCATGCCCCTTGACTCTTATAACTGCCATCTGGTTTCTGTACAAATTGTAAATAGCCTTTCGCTCCCTGTATTTTACCTCTGCCACCTTCAGAATTTGATAGAGAGTATTCCAGTTAACGTTGTCAAAAGCTTTCTCTAAGCCTACAAATGCTAGAAACGTAGGTTTGCCTTTTCTTAACCTTTCTTCTAAGATAAGTCGTAAGGTTAGTATTACCTCACGTGTTCCAACATTTCTACGGAATCCAAACTGATCTTCCCCGAGGTCCGCTTCTACCAGTTTTTCCATTCGTCTGTAAAGAATTCGCGTTAGTATTTTGCAGCTGTGACTTATTAAACTGATAGTTCAGTAATTTTCACATCTGTCAACACCTGCTTTCTTTGGGATTGGAATTATTATATTCTTCTTGAAGTCTGTGGGTATTTCGCCTGTCTCATACATCTTGCTCACCAGATGGTAGAGTTTTGTCATGACTGGCTCTCCCAAGGCCATCAGTAGTTCTAATGGAATGTTGTCTACTCCCGGGGCCTTGTTTCGACTCAGGTCTTTCAGTGCTCTGTCAAACTCTTCACGCAGTATCATATCTCCCATTTCATCTTCATCTACATCCTCTTCCATTTCCATAATATTGTCCTCAAGTACATCGCCCTTGTATAAACCCTCTATATACTCCTTCCACCTTTCTGCCTTCCCTTCTTTGCTTAGAACTGGGTTGCCATCTGAGCTCTTGATATTCATACAAGTGGTTCTCTTCTCTCCAAAGGTCTCTTTAATTTTCCTGTAGGCAGTATCTATCTTACCCCTAGTGAGACAAGCCTCTACATCCTTACATTTGTCCTCTAGCCATCCCTGCTTAGCCATTTTGCACTTCCTGTCGATCTCATTATGTCTTCAATTACTATCACAGGTCCTATGCAAGTGCAGAAGAATGCCCCCATAGCATAACACTGCTCCACCAGCCTGAATCCATGGCACGCTGCATGTTTTGAGCTGCCCTTCACCCTTATGATGGCATTTGTGGAGATGGCGATTGACCTAGTGCAACAAAAACGTGATTCATTCAAAGAGCCAATACATTTCTGTTGGAGAATGGCAGAATCCTGATGGTCCTGTGCCCTCTGCAATCACAACTGATGATGTTGTTGGGTCAACATGTGAACACTTAGGGATGGTCCGCTGCGGAGCTCCACATTCAACAATGTATGATGAACGGTGTGCTCCAGAACTGTGTTCTTTCAGCAGAGATGCCACAGATCACCATCTATCCTATTTTACAGAGCAGCCAAGCCTCCAAACCCCACATTCTGTGATGAGCTGTGGATATCCAACCATTTAGCAACTAGTGGTAGTTTCACTGCCCTTCTACCTCTTTCCATAGATACATGTGAACTTTTGACCAGCTTCACTGTTTTCCATATACTCGTTCACAGGCTCTCCATAATAATAATCTTCCCTTTGTCAAAGTCACTTACCTCAATCAATTTCTCCTCTTGCAACCCATATCTTCACTAGGGTGACCCGCCACCTGTGTCTGCTCTGCTTACATACTTTTGTTACCGCATCACGTGCCCACAAAGCCACTACGCGGCCTCTAATGTTGTGGTGGGCAGTGGTCATAATGTTTCAGCTTATCAGTGTGCAATCCACAGATGCCCAGAAGATTAACGTTTGATGGACTGGATGATGCCTTTATTACACATTCAGTCTCATTTGGTACTTAGCTGACATGGATGGATTAGTGGTAAGGGATGTTCATTTCCAAGCCTGTGTGCTGCACTTTGCTTTGTGGGAGCACTGGCTGTTCCTGATTTTTTAATGCTACATTAACTTGGACATCAAATCCATTTACCCTAGTTCAACAATTGCACTTTAATCTTCAAACTGAATTTTGGATTGTGGCACATGGTTTTCCTCATTTAAGTTCCATAATTCTAGCACTAATGCAGAAATCAGAGATAGATGCTACTCCTTCTAAGAGTCATTGGATGTCTCCTTTATTATATATAGATTAAAGCAATATCACACTAGGCTAATTTGGGACTAATTTATCATATCAGTTTGTAAAACCATTTTGTTCGTAACAGGATACAACACTGTCAACACTGGGAGTTACATGAAGGGCACGATGAGCATTATTTCTTTCAGACAGCTCTCGCTACAAATTGCAAATATCTACCAAAAGAACAGGGGTAGGTTGTATCTCTGATCACCAATGGAGCTAGAATTATGGACCTTAAATGAGGAAAGCCATGTGCCATAATCTGAGCTTAGTTCCTAGGGCCAAATACAGTTGTTTAACTAGGGTAAATAGGTTCAATGTCCAAGTTTATCACTGGACATACAACATCAGGGCATTAATACAATTTCTCCTAAATAAGAGGGCCAATATGACAGTGGGAGGAATATTGCGAAGCACTAGAAAGCATTTTAAGGAGATATAAAAATCCTATTACAGCCAAAAAAATCTGTATATTTCTGTGCATGAAAAAACAGGGCGTGGCTTGGTATGGCCACGATCGGTCTGCCATCATGGAATGAAAAATTTTGGAATATAGTACAGCCAGTATAAAATTGGTTTCTGCACAGGTCTTGCTATGGAAACATATTTTGGGGTGAAGGAATGAATCTAGGAACTGAAGTTCCTATGTGGCAGATGGCTTTCTGCATTTAAGTGATGAAATGTTAATGACACCTCATTTCTGGAAATATCTTGAACAACTCTTGGACAAGTTATAAAATTATAAGAGTATGTTTAAGACCGATGACTGCTACCTACATATGGTGGTCAGGCAGTAGCTTCTGGTGGAGAATGCATGCTGGCTCAAAGGCAAGGACTTAACTGTTCCCAACATAATTAGTTATTACAGGCACGGCTGCTGCTGGTGAGGCATGTGAGCAACTGTTGTCTGATGTGGCATCTCCTTCCTAGAGGTGAATCAGCAGCCATCCCAAGAACAATGGACTACAATCTGATAGCAGCACAGGTGGTAGTTAGTGGCTGTGGACCCTGTGGGTGCTATTGGGAGAGGCATGCACCAACCCACAGTGCCACTATCAAAGTGCCTAAGCAGCTATTATATAATTTTTTCGGGTCATAAATTATTGTAATTCAACCCACCACACCATTTATACATCACCCAATTGGCCTATAGAAGTGGGAAAAGTGGGAGGGGGCAGGTTATGAGATGGTGGCCATTTTGAGTCACAAATTATAACAGTAGGATCATAAATTAGACCTGCTGCTACTGGTGGTTTTCAGGCTGATCAGTAGCCTTATAATGCTGAAATGGTGAGTCCATCTCATGATAATGGCTACCATACCAAGAAAAGTGGTGAGGGTAAGTCACAACTTTGGCTGATGGTGGTGGAAAAATCTTTTGTGTCATAGAATGAACAACACAATTAAAGAGTCACTTTCTCAAAACCCAGTAATTGTCTCCCATTGCCATGCAGAAGTTTGAAATTTGGCTCAGTGGTGACCACACTCTTTCTCTGTAACAGTGCAAAAGCATTGTGCCCTGAGACGTCACCCCTAGACTCAGTGACATTTCAAACAGCAGGCAAATAAAATACCACAGATCAGAAGTTCATGTGGGGTGTTAGATGGGTTAATATCTCACACTCGCCCCGGATTTCACCACAATTCTGCTCAAAACCACTGTGGATGTGTCACATGGTGGGAATGTTGCCACAACCCCTCTTTACTCAGGGGACAATGATGCTCAGTGCTGAAATCACACTGTTTTATCATGGGTGCCAAGGAACATATTTCAGACATACCAGCACTCAGAACTGACACAAAAAGGCCTCAGGGATGGCATAAAGTGCTTCAATCAAACCATCCCTACCCATGGGCCATTCATTCCCACACATTTCACATGATTTATGGTTGCCTGTCACACAAGTGCCTAGGAATCAGTGAATGGCTCTGTCTGTACAGGGACATTTTTAGAGTGCTCAACAAAGTTGCATAGGTGACACCAAGAGTGTTGTGGTCAAGCCACAGAAGGGCATAAAACAGAAGGGTTGTACAAGCATAAACATCCTCTGGTGCTTTGGACATGTTCAAATTTCATCGAATGGTTTTGAATGGTCCTTAGTGGTTCTACCTTGTACACAAGAGCAAAACTTGCAGTTATGTTGCACTCCAAAGTGGAGTGAACATATTCAGTGGAGCTGCAGGCCCATGATATGATGAATAGAATTGGTGACTTCTGCTGGCAGGTCTGTGTGGTGTCCTTGTCTGGCACAGACCCATCGATGTGATAGGGCTGCAAGACTAAGAATAATTGCATTACCAAAATGTCTAGTTCTTTTAATTTATCTGAGTTCCATCTCCTTTATTTCCAAACTTTCTATGATTTATTCAGGTTCACTTTGCTGTTCATAGTAGTTCACTCACATTCCAATTTTCTTATGCATTATTAAATCTGTCCTCCATTACTTCGATTTTATTTTGTGTTGATAAACCTGTGCTCCCCTAACCAAATGTCCTCTTCTTTCTGCTACCATATTTCACTATTTCCTGATATATCTAATTTCAGCCCATCCATTTCTCTTATTAAATTCCTTAAACTACCTACCCAATTAAGGCATCTAACGTTTCACACTCCGACTTGTAGAATGTCAGATTTGTTTTTTCTAAGGGCATCTCCCAAGCAGTCCCTACAGAGAGAACTGAAGTGGGTATTATTTGCCTTTGGAAAATTTTACCCAAGAGGAAGCCATCATCATTAAATCCCATGGTACAGCTGCCAGTCATCGGGAAAAATAATGGATTTAGTTTCCCCTGACTTTCAGTTGCTGAAAAGACTACTGCCTTTTTTTCGACAACCATAACTTATGCTGACCTCTCCAAAGATACACATCTAAAATGGATGCGCCAGTTGTACGTCTGCCTGTATTGTAAGCCAACTCAATGCAGCAAGGTCCATGGCTTGTGGAAAGTGGGGGCAGGGGTGTGAAAAAGTATGCCGATCTCTATTGTTTATGTAAATAAATTTCTCACGTTACAAAACTTTCTGACGAGGAAAGCTATTTATGTACATCACCTCTAACAATGATTGATTATTTGCGGGGTGCTTGTCTCGTGCCCACCCCATGAACAGAAGCAGTTTGAGGTTTAATAACTCATAGAGGTGAGTGTGGCTAATGTGATTGTGGTGCTCATCTGCTTGTTTAATTGTTCTGTTTTAGGTGCATCCAAGGTGCCAGAATGCAAATTGTTAAACAGTTTGGTAGTGACTGCATTCAGGGTAACAGAACTGTCATAAGTTGCAACGTTTGTAACATCTCAATTGTAATTGATGAAAAGAACGATGAAATTGTGATCAGCAGCATGTGGGAAGTGCAAAGCATGAATATGGAACTATAATACAGCAACAGTACCATGAGACAGAAATCTGTTGGTGAGGTATCAGCACCTCAGTTAAAAAAAAAGGTTTTTTTTTTAATGGCACAGCAGTGATATATATATTTTTTCCTCTTTCCAAGCTGAACAACCCCTATATGAAATCGCATATTGATATATTTAATGTATAATGTCTGTTCCCAATGAGAGTACTTTAAGGAAGTTGTAACTTCAGCACAATCCAGTGTATTTTACGTTAGATGAAACTAGCAGAAGACAGGAAAGATATGTATAGAATAGAATGAATCTGCCAGGAAGTTTCATGTATAGAATACTTCTGAGGATCACTGAAAGGAGAATGAGTTAAATCTATGCTTTTGTGAACTCATTTTCTTGAGAAAACAGGCAATGCCACCATGATTAGAGTTCTTTAAGAAAGTTATAACTTCTGGCTTCACATGAAGAAAAGTCTCACAAATCAAGTGACTAGTTGCTAATTATTTGTTAACTCACTTTTTTGAAAAAAAAGGAAAAGAAAGAAAGAAAGAAAGAAATATATGGTCAATGCTGCAGTGATGCAAAGTTCGAACAGTGTATGTTGTTTGATGTGACCTATGGACTAAGCTATGGTTGAGTACAGCTAGTAGTTGTGGATTAAGCTTCTTCCTGTATATATTACATGTATTTTGCAATCTTGAGTCTATGTTCTGTAACTTAAAATGTGTGATTTACATTTTGCACACTGTTCATCTAGTTTATGAGGCATTAAAAAGAGAATACTGAAGTATTTGTATCTTGCATTCTGGGAATGTTGAGAAAAGCTCTTGCCAGAATACATAAGGTACATATATATTACAGAACATCCTTTGTCACCTTCCCACCATCACAAGATGGATTACAGGACGGAAATCAGCACTGTTTAACTGTAGTAATTGTCAGACTGAATGCAAATTTTAGACAATTTGCAAGACCATTCTTCAGCTGTAAGAAAGACTAGAGAACTGTCAGATAAACAAGAACAGCAAGATGAACTTGATGTTGTAGATGGACACTTCTTCCTTACAACAGGCATGAGAAAACTAGAGGAGGACTCTTTTGAGGTAAAAGCACAATGAACCATCTTGATAGATGTGAAAGATGCTCTTGAAGGTATTGAGAAAACAAACATGGAGAAGCTTAGCCAAGAACACTGGTGTGAGGGATGTGGCAATGAACAAGAATATTGGGTACCATTTAAAAATAAAATACATACCTCTTGTGTGTGTCTGTTGATGTAGAACGTTCCTTTTCTGTTTGCAAATATTTGCTGGATTATCACAGATGTAGTCTCAGTTAAATGTTAGTTTCAGCAGTTTTCTGAATGAGCTAATGAAGTAGATCAGTCTGAGCAGTTTTGTTTTTCTCTAGATTGAGTGAGTTCTTTTGGATGCTTGTGATTTAATTACTTATATCTGCACTTCACTATAATTTTTTGTGTTTGGGATTGACACTTTTTTCACCAAAAGTGTCACACCTTTGTTTGCACCTAATGTTCTAATGTGTGTGAGTTCTTAAGGGACCACCCGAGGTCATCGGTCCCTAGGCTTGCACACAACTTAAACTAACCTATACTAAGAACAACACACACGCACACACACACCCGAGGGAGGACTCGAACTTCTGGCGGGAGGAGGTGCGCAGTCAGTGTCATGTGTTTGCACCTCTGCTGTCACATTTTTCATCTTAAAATCCTAAGTCTAATTACTGCATATGCTCCGCATAATGACCAGATGAGCTGTTATTATTCTGAGAATAACCATTATGTATCATAAGCAACCATTAACAAGTGGTTTCTGAGCATGATTTCATGAAGGAAAGATTAGTATTGTTGATTTAGTTTCTGATCATCCAGAACAAGTGTAAAAAGTAATTAATAGTTCCGCATTTCAATTCTACTATAGAAAAAGAAGTAAAAATTGCTCTAAAATCATGTTCTCTTAGATATATTGTGTTATATATGTAGGATCTCTGTGAGAACATTTCATACACCTGCATACAATGCACCCACGCACGCAAAGTCAGTAACATTTTTCTCTTTACTCGTTCACAGTCTCAACAACATTTCGTTTTTCTTAGGGTGTCTACATCTAGTGTAATAATTGATTTGGGAACAGTGATACTACCTATTTCTTTATTAATTTTGCCATTCCTGAATAATTTATTGAGAATACAGATGCTGCACTTGAATATAAATTGCAGAGGAAACAAATAATGTTATCTCTTCAAAATTGATATTGTCAAAAATCTGATTTACAATAACAATGAAGGAGGGAAAAATATAGGAATTCAGCAAAATGAGAAAGAGGAAGATGATGATGGTGAACAAAAGCATGAGAAAATCAAATCAACCACTACTGCTACTGATCAAAAGATATAAACATGCTCTGTATATGTCGAAAATGACTATTAAACAAAGCGCAGATCAGTTTGTAGGAGACTGACTTATTCAAGCCTGACATTCAGCAAAATGAGAAAGAGGAAGATGATGATGGTGAACAAAAGCATGAGAAAATCAAATCAACCACTACTGCTACTGATCAAAAGATATAAACATGCTCTGTATATGTCGAAAATGACTATTAAACAAAGCGCAGATCAGTTTGTAGGAGACTGACTTATTCAAGCCTGACATTCTAAATGTTCATTGTTCTTTCCCTTATTTCTATAAGATATCAAGTGAACTGTCATAATCATTAAAATATAAATATTTTGTAGTTTATTTCAGCATTTAATGTGTGTTCTGTGATTTTAACATTCCAAAATGGTTTTTAATATTTTTATCTCAATAAATAGCAGTAACGAGGTGACATTCAACAGTCTTGTGTAGCTTGCAGAATGAAACAGTGGTTTGTATTATATTAGTAAAATAAAGTAATATTCATTTTTTATCTGTACGTCACTTTGTCTTCTTAGCAACCTCATGTGTACAGGGTTATTCACATGTACCTCTGGGGTTCTAGAAGACAACTACAAGATATATAGACAAATAAAATATATTGGGGGAGCTCTCCAAGCCTTGATGTGTAATACACACTGTGGCGTAGTTGTAGAGTGCATTACAGGGGGACAGATATGTCAAACATGTAGACAAACTATCTGCTCCATATTGTCATATCAAATTCCAGCAGCCAATGAACCCAATAAACAGGTTCTGCTGTTCTCGCACCTTTCCGATTTCATGAGCTGCACACAAATTCTTCTGCCCAAATCGACATTAGCAGTGGAACTGTACCATTTCTACCTCACTGATTTATAACCCCCATGTAAACAAACAACACATGCCACTTTCAAGGTAACCCCTCCCTCCAAATCACCTCCCAGGAGCCCACTTGCACTCTTATCCTTATACAAACAAACCACACTCTCGACTGTAGTCCTTCTGTAAGCAAAATGGTTGGCAGATGCTTTTAGCCTTAAGTAAACAAACCATGCACTTGTGAATGTAAATCCAATTTATGACCAGATGCCTAATTTTAATGGTTATAATCCGAAACTAATTGTTATGGGACATCGTAGAACATTCCTGTTTTGGCCCCTATAGTTTCATGAAGTTCTGATAGGTGGTGGCGCTATACGTAGCCTTCAAAACTGCATCTGTAATGGAAGTGAGTTCCAAGCAGACAGCTATCATTGAGTTTCTTTTGCTAGAAAACCAGAGCATTATGGATATTCATAGGTGCTTGCAGAATGTCTACAAGGGCCTGGCAGTGAACAAGAGCATGGCAAGTCATTGGACGAGGAATCTGTCACCATCACAACAAGGTTGCACAAACCCTGTCCAATCTCCTGCGTGCACACACACTGGTCTACCAGTTACGGTACCCAAAGGTGTGCATCCACTGGCTTCCTCACCATCTAACAGAAGACAATAAAGAGCAACGAAGGACAATGCGTGTGGAATTGCATGTGCGTTACGAGGCTGATCATGACAATTTTTTGTTGAACGTCATCACAGATGGTGAAACGCGAGTTCATCATTTAAAGCCTGAAACAAAACGGCAATCCTTTAAGTGGCACCACACCACAACTCCTCTGAAAAAAACGTTCAAAGCTGCAGCCTCAGCCAGTAAACTCATGGTGATAATCTTCTGGGACTCTAAAGAGGTTATTCTGTTTGCTGTTATCCCTTATGGTACAACGATCACCATAAAAATGTAAATGAACTTCTTTTCCATGCATACCCAAGAACTCCTCACAAAACTTCATTGGACTGTTTTTCCTCATCCACCCTACAGCCCACCACATCTCATGCCTTCCAACTTCCATCTGTCTGGTCCAATGAAGGATGCACTCCGCAGGAAGCAGTGCGTGAATGATGGGGAAGTTATTGATGCAGCAAGACATTGCCTCTCACGTTGACCACTAGAGTGGTACCATGTGGGCATACAGTACCATCCAGGAAGGTGGCATAAGGCAGTTACAGTGAACAGAGATTATGGTGAAAAATAGGGTTTTTAGTTAAAAAGGTGAAGAGTAATATGATGTATTGGAGTCCTGAATGAAACCAACCTTCCCTAGAAAAAAGTGTTGCTTTACGTATTGAATGCCTCTCGTAATTTCATCAAAAAAGGAATGTTGATCAAAATCATCATTGTAATTACATAGTTCAAATTGTCAAGCACGTTTTAATGTGAATCTTGTAGTGAAATTACTTAGATTACAAAACTGTAATTATATTTTGCTTTCTAACAAAGAAGTAAATACAATTCAGACTGTCAAAAAGTTATGTATGTGACTGTGGCCATGACCTCATGATGCTCTCAGCCTTGACTTAGTTACAGTTCAATATTTGTTAGAGGGAAATAGTTATTACTCAACTGTCAAAGTTATAAGTCAGTTCTGAAATCAAGCTGCAAGTGAAATATGTGCAAATAAATGTAAATATTGTGAAATTTGACTGTGAGAAAATTATTTACTAAAATGAAAGAATACAAGTTTCCAATAGTCATCCCTATGTTTTCTGTTGCAAATACAAAAGATTTACTAGCACAGTCATTGTTATGTCAAGTATTAATACATTTATGAATCATTTCCCAATCCAAAAAAACTTTTTCTTACCACTTGCAACGCTAATTTATATTATTGAGGAGAATGCAATGTCATAAACTGAAAAAATAACTAATTTCTGTGTTATATGAGAGCAGGAATGTTTCAGGGTATACAAGTTTATATCATGCTTACAATACTTTCCCCACAGCTGTCACAAGACAAACGAATTGCTGACAGGTACTTGTGAATGTCTATCTGACAGACCCCTGAATTGTGCCTCAAAGTCTCTTCAAGTCTGTTTAACAAAATAAAAGAATATTTTATACACAGTTTTTCTTCTGTTATTTCTTAAAGACTGCTCAAAACAGAGCTCCTTTCTGTTCTTCAGGTATTTACAGTATTTCAGCTCTTATCTTCATATATGCAGTATCTTATGAAGGTGTGACTCAGCAGCTAAGCCAGTAATGATTTTCTAATGTGAAAAATATAGTCACACTGTAATCATAATCAAGTCCACATCCAAAAGCAGCTACATCAATGAAGTGCAATACTTAGCACTGAAAGCATGTTTATTATAAACACTAATTTACAGACAGAATAGAGCTCCATCGAGAACAGTGTGTGCTGCTATTTACACAAACATAAAGTATTCCAGAATATGCAAACATTAGAAACACAAGAAATTTTGAGAACATTCTAGAGATGATAAATAATAAATAACAAATATTTTCTGGTGATGGAATTTGAAATGGCGACCCACAGTACACCAGCCAGTGACATTAACTGTTAGTACATATCGCGTGCAGCACAGCTCATGACAACATTTACCTCAACAGTGGTTCAGGGTCCACATGGAACTCTTAAGTCCCATGACAACAGGCTGGGTAAGTAAGTTCAAAGGACAAAGGAATGCAAGGGCATACCACCCCTAACACTACCATACTGTGTAGAACACCCTAACAATACCATACTGAGTAAAAGACTGTAATGTTAAAAAAAAATCCCTGAGGCTGATGAAAGCTTTTACTTACTACCTCAGGATGGAACACATCCATCCCTTCTTTCAGCAGCTCTGCCATAATTCCATTTCCTCCAAGTATATTTTTGTTCAACGTACTGACGGCCTTCTTCAACCCTTCTATGGTTGTTATTATATCATGATCCTCTTCTCCTTTCACAATTTTGCAATATTATATTTTAATCTTTTTACTAACCCTTTGTTCTCTGAACTATCAAAAACACACAAATTTTCCAATTTTTTATGGACCACAGCACTAAAGAGGAACAAAATAAGTGATCTTTTTTCAGAAGTCTAAATTTATTTTTTCACCATTTTACAAAGACTTTAAAAAACCATCTGGTACTCCAGTAGCTTCCTGACCAACAGTTCTCAGTACAGCACTTCTCCTAAGTAATGAATCGTTTTAGAAAGCACTATGGTTACAAAGCAGTAGACATTAGGAAGGTAATTACACAGTTACTAAATGGAATTCACCAATAATATTTTTATTTTTATTGCAGCAGAGAAATATTTGACAAAATAAATATGCTGAGTTTGTTCTACATTCAACCTTTCTTTAACTGCATTCCTCACATCTTCCTTGTATGCTGAAAAATTGACAAAATGAACACATTTATTTCCTTACCTCACACATTTGGAGCCAATGTCTTCCTTTTGTAGCAAATGCTGCTTTCTTACAGGACTTACCTTACAGCTCTTTCATTGAGATGTATTGCATTCATCTGATCCATGAACACAGGAGCAACATGTCCCCTAAATTTAAGAAGTGGAATCTATCCTTGCAGCTCATAGTACAGTTCATTAAGTATTTGCAAAGGATCTTCTTCCCAGGCAATAAGAAGATGTATTTCCTTTGTCATCATTCACACCTCCCATCTTACAGTTGTAGTCCTTTACTACAGAAGGGCACCCAATGTTGATTTTGGTGCCATCCTTCTGCTTTCTGGACAAAAAAATTACTTCTCTTCCATGGTAATTGGAAGCCAGACAAGCTATTTAGTTGTCTTTAAACAAAAATCCTCCACTTCTAGAGGATTACGTCCTATAATAAAAGTCACTTCTTTCAATTTCTGAAAAGGTGAGAGGCATGACAGGTAACTTTAACCTCATTATGCCGCAAACCATAGTTTCCTCTACTTTTAACCTTTCATGGAGGGCAACGTAAGTAGAAAAGTTATGAAAGTCCTGTTTTGCCCACAAACCTCTTTGATAAACCTAAAACTACCCTCTTCCTAATGTATAATTTTCAAAATCCCACCTCATTTCTCCAGTGATACACATCAAAGGCAAGAATGTAGCCTTTCTAGTCTTCAGTACCCCACAGTTTGTACTAATTTATACAGTGTTCACTGTGTTGTGTTTCATTGACTTTCTCGATTCGAAGAAAATCATTGTCTCACCTCCGTTTCCTCCACCTACTGTCAATTTTGGTCTCGGGCACCTTTCTACTTATGCAGGGGTAGTCATGCATGCAGCCATTTATCTTTTGTCTTTCATCTTTCTCTACAATTTTGAGCTTCACAGGTGAACACTCTGTCAATAATTGTATGAAAACCCAAAGCTTTATGAAAAATAGTGTCAAAACCTACAGCTGCAGCATCATTAGGTTTTCATCATCCTCTACTTCTGTTACACCATTATGTTCTGCCAAATCTTTGAGAGAAGTTGCAACAACTTTGTCATCTGTTAGTATTTTTGACACATTATAAATAGTACTTCTCTGTGAAACAACATTTACAGAATTGAAAATCATACTAACTCTAAAAGGGAGCCTAACCTTTATAAAACTTGATCAACAAAGGTAGCAAAATACAATGGGAAACATCAGAGGACACAATAAACTATACTCGTGTAGCAGTAGAAGAAAAATGCATACACAGCCAGACAGTACTCTAAAGTTCCACAGGTTTTTGGTTTATTTCATAAATATAAACTACATATTTAATATAAGATGTACATGAGAAGAAATTAGGACCTAATCTCCAACGTATCTACGCTAGTAAGCACACAAAATAGCCAACAGTTGTACAACAGTAAACAAAACAAATATGGTCACCCAAAGCAAATTTTCAGCTGTCACCAAAGATCATACGAACGTAATTTTTGAATACCAAACGAGTTCGAGAAGGTGGTGAAGTGTTTCCTACTCAACACAAATATGTACTTAAATGTACCATCAGCTCAGGATATGGGAAATTTGTGTGTAACCACAATAAACAAGGATCAAAATAATTGGTACTAAGTGCCAACAGGCAAGAAATTGTTAACAGAATGTCAAAGTATCCTGCCCTCCTGCTAAATATTTTGTCTTTGCTTTCCAGTTCCCAACTAGAATAAAACTGAGTTTCATCTGAGAGCCACTTCTCAAGCTTATTCCTTGCTTCAATGCAATGGTTATAATTCACTGCAGTTACTAAAGAACTGAGTGATACTGTTCCGCTTTTAAGTACACAATAACCTTTGCGTTTCCCTTTTGTCTGGTCTTTCTTCCTGTCATTTGTTGAATCAGTTCCTCTTCCTTCGACTGCCATTGCATCTCGACATACAGCAATGAACTAAATATTTCCTTTAAATTTCTTTCTCTCCCAATGGTTGTCTTCACCACTATCATTATCATACCCATTTCCTAATAACAAGCACTATTGCTTCTAAATTATCAAACTGGTTCCTTGTTCATGGTCCGTAATAGACCTTCTATCATTGTGCTTCTGTTTCTCGCTATTTATACCAGATGGTCTGTAGTTGCTCCTTGTGTACCAATTTTTCAATTTTATGGCCATTTTGGCAAATAACCAGGATGTGGTCTGTACTGCAATCTATTCCAAAACAGACTCTCGCATCTTTCATACAGTTCTGAAATTTGTTGTTAATAAGCATAAGGTCTATTTAATGATGTATCCATTTGTTTGGAAATATGGTTAACTTGATTCGCAAGCCTAAGAATGGTTGCTGAGACAATAAGTTACAGACCATTTGTACTGCTCTCATCATGCAAAGTGTTTTCCCATTTTGTCTGTTGTAATATCTCATCTTTCTCCAGTTTACCATCAGTCATCAACTACCACAAGACTCTTTTTCAACAAAGATGACATAAAACTTTACCACATTTCCTACAAGTCAGAAGTAATCTGTTCCATTCTCATCAACAGATGGCCTGCATAATGTGGAGCCATTTGCATAGCAGAGACAAGTGTGCTATCCTCTTTGTATCTTAAATTCTGTCACAAGCTATGCTACACACTTATTCTATAAAAAGCCTATTCTAAATTCTTGTTAGTATGTTCAGTCACTTTACATGACAACTGAGGAGTCTATTGTTCTTTCTCCTAACAAGTTTACACTCTGTGGAGATAAAATCTACAGGATACCTGTGCTACTGGCACTACTGTCAGAGGCAACATTCATTCCAGTTCCTGTCCTCACAAAATTAACCCATTCCAAGATCAAAATTGATGTTTCCTTGCCTTCTCATTATGGTCTTTCCATCCATGACATGTACACTACTACAAGAGCTTTAAATTTATGTATGTTATCACCAATGCTAAGAGAGTAAAACTCATTCTGAGGCAGCCACAAAACCTGCACACGAACACACACACATAGATACATGTAAAAAATTAGGACATTTCCTTAACTTCAGAGGAGCGAAATTGAGAACGACATCCATAGTTCAAAATGTTAGTCCTTTTCAAGTTAGGTGTACACACGTTGAATAAAAATAGTGTCTACAGTATCACTCCATATGTTTTTATTTTTATCCTGTCAGAGTCATCGCCGAATTACGACTGAAATTACTTATTATTCTAAAACCTAGATCTGTACAGTGTACTGGTCCCTACAATTAGGTGCCATGCACACATAGGTAACTTGCATGCATATATCACAATATCTGCTAAGTGATTACGACAGTCAACAGTCAAGTGAGGTTTGTCAGAAACCACGCTTATGGCCAATTCATATTATGCTTGAAGTTCATGTGCACATTTAAGGCCAAAGGCTGACACATCACTTAAAGGCAAAGACATACACATTCCTGTGCATACCAGACAGAAGTGAACTTTACTGGAGGACACCACCATCCCTATAGAAGTGTTCCTATTTTCTAAGTACTTTTAGGAACTACTAAGACCACCATTGACATACAAACAACAGCTAACTGATTAGTCACTCCATTTTAATTTGAAATCTACTGGCAGATTCCAAAACTTCTACATTTCACATCACAGTTTACTGCCATAACACCAATGTGGTCACAGTATTGTTACCAATACAATACCATAATCCACCTTCAGTCGGGCCAAACATCTGTTTATGTGTCTGAAAAGTGTTGTTTGTCTGTAGAATGTCCTTTTACATGTAAGAAGTGCACTCACACACACCCACGCACGAATGCACACATACGTCCCCCCCCCCCCCCCCCCCCCCACACACACACACACACACACACACACACACACACACACACACACACACACACACACACCACCTGTATGGCTATTGTGCCAGCTGACTACACTGTGCCAGGACTGAGCTGCAGTAGTGGCACAATACAGCCATACAGGTGCGTCCGTTCAGTGAGAGGGCAGTGGTTTGGGGGGGGGGGGGGGGGGAATCATGGGGATGGGGATCTCAGACAGATGTGCACTCCATAACTCAAAAAAGATACAATTTAAAGCTATCAAAGTTCTTGGTCTTGTATATGTGCCTTAAGATGAATGAATGACTCTACTATTTGGTGATTTGTTACTCTTACTCCATAAATTATTTATATGACTGATTATTTTCAGGCACCCAAAGGATTAAAATCCTTGTCTTGTACATTCGGCCAGCATCCCAAATCATCTGTATGTTATATTCTGCTTTGAATTCCTCCATTATTTCTTGATACTCCTTTCAGGGTATAGCAATTTTTATAAATGACAGTTGTAAAAGAATTCAAGACAACAAAATTGAGACTAATGAAAAAATATAGCATGAGTAAAGAATAACACGAGGAAGGAGGCAGTGACAGAACTGCAAATTATGTACAATCTGAAAACACAGTAGAATGAATAGAAAAATTTTATTTCCAAATTTCCTCTCTTCTTCAACAGTTATTCTACACATACACTCGATCTACCACAGTTTTCAAAACACCAAGGTGATAAAATCACACTCATTCTCAAAAAGACAAACATAGGATGTATTGCACTACAAAACAACACATGAACAAAATCAACAAAAGTATAATACCAAAAAGTAATGAAGTTTTCATTACATATTAAATCAGAAAATTAACAATGCAAAGAATTTATCACGCTTTTTAAAAGAATGACAAAATGCAGAAAAGCCAAAAATTGGCAATATTAACAAATGAAAATAATTCTCTGAAAATTCCTCCATGATGTTAAAATTGATGAGCCCATGATTTACATTTAAAACAACCACAAAACACAAACCAGTATCAGTAATTTCTATGGCCAAATGGAATTGGTAACCAGGTGCAAACATTTTCAGTTACATTGTTAAACTAATTTCACAACCATAATATAAATGACAATTGTTACTAGTTTGGTCTGAATGAAATTGTCACTTATTGCTTGTCATGTTTCTTGAATTCCGCATAATCAATATAACCATCCCCATTCGTGTCAGCTTCTGCTAATACAGGATCCACAATGCTTGCTAGTTCTTCATCAGTCTGCACTGCGCCTCCTGGATGGTCTCCAGATTCTGGAACAGTGGAGAGAGAAAAGCAAATGAAGCAAAACATCATGCACAGATACTCTTGCAGGAAAAAATACAAATCATCTTATTACTTTCACTATTTCCTTAGTCAGCATTTTCATGTATAAATGTCATGAAAAATTGCTCAGTCACAGCTGCTCACAGTATGTCACCAGCAGATTGTACCAGCATTACTTTTAATAGCTCTTACTTATCCCATATAATTAATACCACAGAGAACACAGATTGTGACTCATTTCAGATGATATCATCACAAACAATAGGAAGTGGTTTGTTTTATTCGAGACTGACGTGTAGTAGTAGCCAATGTTTGTAGTCAAATATTTTGTTTCCAGTAGCCCCGTTTGTGGCACTAGGCTGAAACCTGTAACTCAAGTGACAATATGAATTTTAGAAAAGTAAATTTTACGGCTGCGGTTTAACACCTGGCATACGTTTGACCACTTCGCCAAACTGCTACAGGGAGAGTTACAACTCAATCTTGACCAAGTACAGCAAAATATGTACAATTTTGTGGTTAATGTGAGTAGGACATAACAATCAGCCAATCTGAAAACATACGTCAGTCCCTTCCGGACTAACGGAAGAGCAATTCTTATATTACCTCAAAACTTCAGAATTTCTGCCACATAGCTCTCCTTGTCTGTTATGATAAAGGGGGTAGACCATTTATCATAATTACTGTCTTCTAATCAGAGTAGAAAATAATGGACTAAGGGAATGTGTGTTGAACGAAGACATGTTACAGGCATTTCATAGCTCTTGGTGATCAAAAAGGAAGTACTGCATTGACAGACAGAGTGATCCACAAACTGCAATTTATTATGCTAGCCATTAATTGCAAATGTATAGCAACATCTACACTAAAGAATGGAAGACATGCCACCATGAACACCTTGACCAAATGATACCTATCTGATACTCCAGCATTTCCATATCTGTGGGATAATAATATGGGGCTTGTTTCCAGTACAGAAGGAAAGTCATTCCTATAGACAAAGAATTGTGGGAGTACATGATTGTTACTGGGTGTGTCTAACGTTACTGGAACTTTCGAGATGGTGATCACAATGCTGTGTGCCCAGATGATGTGTACGTGCTGCGTATTACTATTTTTCGAACTTCGAGAACAATCGAACCGTTGACACGAGATGCGTGGGTACATCATACCGACAGCTCACACAAGACATTTGGGTGTAGTACAATGACTGCTGAATGACTGGTGGCAAGATGTACTCAGGACAACAGCATAGCAAGAAGATTAGGCACAGGTCTTTCCAGAATAGCATACCAACAAAAGATTGTAGGATTGTTTGACAGGCTGTGAGAAATATATGGGTGACAATAGCTGAAATATGGCCACAATTTACAGACAGAGTATCACTGCAAACCATCAGGAACCAATTACTGGCAGATGAGTTGAGATCTCGAGTTGCCCACTTGTTGTTTACTGCTGACACCAAAGCACAGACAACAGATGATAATTAATTGAAACCCTCAGCTGCCGACAGGTGTTGTTGATATACCTCAATGGAGACAGCTGAAAATGTGTGCCCTGACTAGGACTCAAACCCGGGATCTCCTGTCTCATGGGAAGCGTGCAAGGGATAAGTCCCTGCAGTTGCGCTGTTCATCTGTGTCCTCAGTGGCTCAGATGTATAGAGCGTCTGTCATGTAAGCAGGAGATCCCGGGTTCGAGTCCTGGTCAGGGCACACATTTTCAGCTGTCCCCATCAAGGTATATCAACAACACCTGTTGGCAGCTGAGGGTTTCAGTTAATTACCATTTATTCTAGAGAAGCTGCACGGTCATCAATGGTATCTGTTCTTTCGAGAACAGTTACTATCTTCATACATACACACAACAGAGACTTGTGTAGTGTAGAGTCAGCATCCACTGTGACACTTAGTGGCATTCTGTGGTGGTCAACAATGAGTGTCACTTGTTCGTGGTCATATCAATGCTAACATGTCTGTACAAGACCAAGTGAAAGGTCATAGGAAGCACTGTGGATTTGCTGAGACGATGCATGCTATGTTTTATTTTTAGAAGTATGAAGTTTTATCTGAGCCTTACATTCTTGTTGGAGACAGTCTTATCTCTTATGTGCACGCATTGACTCCACAGTACTGTGTAGAGCAGTTTTAATTCTGACTCACTTCAAAGAATGTTATCACCTGAAATATTGGATGAAAAAAAAAAAAGTACTGTCTCTGATGCATGCTCTAAAGATCGTAGAATACTGAAAGAGGTCATAGGAAATATTACAGTGCTCCATGGAAAAATTGACTGTTCTGTATAGTTAGCAGAAGCCTTTGGCAACACTGACTTGATAAACTGCTGCCACGCAACAGATTTAAGTGTTCATTTGAGGGACAATACCTTGCTTAGAGCCCAGATCATTAATCTTATAGCTACAGAAGTAGCTCTACAGTGTTCACTACCTACACATGTTATCGCTCCACAGGCATCTGACTACACATTTTCAGAGAGTACCTGGAATTTTCTAACACAATCGGAAATTACTACACATACCTGCTAACAGCAGGTGCTTTTGTAGTTCTCAGTAATTACTTCTTCAGGCACAATATGTATCTCTAGGTAGAAGTTCTTTGTTTTTGGAAATTTCTTATGGCTGTCCCCACATGTGGAGTACTTTATTATACATTAAAGTCAGCGTCCCTTACCCAGCATTCTGTGGGTGAGGCCTGACAGTTCACAAAATGTCAGAACCCATGCAACACTGGTGTCAGTGTCAGCGAGAATGGTGGGCACGTCTCCAGCCAAACGAAGTGCTGCCCTGATGTCAGTATCTAAGAAACATGTTGCCAAACTATACTGAACTGAAACTCCACAGAGTGGTGGATCCTCCTGCCAAAATAGGAAACTGTGTTAAAGGCTACACTCTATGCGCAGTCTGGTGACCGTCACTTCCATCAGTGAGTCTGGCATGAAGTCCGCCAAGTTCATGTGCTCAATTTGAGTGACTGCAGTTTGTTTTCTGCCACCTCCAATCATTTGGTTTCCCACTGACACACAACTTGTCTGTTGGACATCAAGACTGTGCCATGCTAGGGAACGGCACAATGATGTACAACACCATACTGACATGCTTCTTTGGCTAGTTTGTCATTTCCTTTTATCTCTATACATCCAAGTACCCAGCACAAAACCACCTACTTGCCACAGTTTTGGAGCTGCTGTCAGGAGTAATGGGTGAGCTGAATGAACTGGTTTACCAGATACATTTGGCTGACTGCTTGTAGTGCATTTAGCAAGTCAGAACAGATGAGAAACCTAGTACTGTGATGCCTATGAATCCACTCGAGCCATCATAATGCCACATAACTCTGCATCAAAATTTGTAAATTGTTCCCCGAGGTGCATTTTGAAAACACTATCATGGAAAACAGCTGAACAACCAAGGGCATGCTCTTGCTGGGATCTATCCATACAAACACCAATAAAAGTGTGGTACGCACTTAAAAGGTGAGAAAACAAGAGTTGTAAAACATAATCTGGAGTACAAGTTTACATGTGCTGAGTCAAATTTAAAATCATTTTAGGCCTCTGATGATGCCGAGGTGGCAATTTGTTCCATCCCTGCCTCTGCATTCAGAGATGTTACATGTTCAGAGCCTTGAGACAGTTAGTAGCATGTATCTCGAATGACTTTGTCGCATGGGGCCAATTCCTGAACAGCCGCTCAAAGTTGAGGTAAATCACCACGCTAAATATCAATGACTGAGGCTGATATTTTCAGGGCTTATCGAGCCAGGAGGAGGTGGAGCTGAATCTTGAGTGGTGGTTCACCCAGCCTCTGTACACAGACCAAACTGGCCAGGTCCAAAAGGCTCCAGTTAATATCCAAATGCCCTCATGGTAGCCATCATCTAAGATCTTGAGGTAGGAAATATAGGCTGATCCATAAAACCATGCTGCCATAATCCAACTGTCATCTGAAAAATGCCCTACAGAACTGCAAGAGACAGAACCTGTCAGCTTCCTACACCTTTCCGCTGAGGCATTTCAAAATATTCAATGCTTTGAAGCCCTCTGTTCATAGGTCTTTCAAGTGTGGGAGTCAGCTTAATTTCAAGTCAAATAGTAGGCCCAAAATGTAAAATATTGTCCCCCACTGTGAACTATGGCTGGTTAGAACTTTGACAAGCATGGTTAAAAGTGACATACATATCTGTCTCTAGTAAGAACCTAAAACCAGTTTTATTGGTCCAAGCTTCCAACCTCCTGACAGTCGGCTGTAATTACTCATTTCATTTGAAGATCAGAGGAAGAGCAGAAGATTGTAAAGTCATTCACAAACGAAGAGTGATTAACAGTGCTCCTGACTGTGGAGGACACACCATTGATAGTGATTGCAAACACGGTGACACTGCCTTTGGGGACCCCATTCTGATGAACACAGTACTCAGGTAATGCATCACCAATGTGGTAATGAAAGCACCAGTCCTTGAGGAAGGATTGGACAAGAAGTAGTAGATGTCCACGTAGGCCCCACTCGTGAAATTGCAAATTATGTTGTTCCTCCAAGTGGTATCTTACACTATTAAAAGGTCAAAAAATGCATAAAGCGGATGGTTCTGGCATAAGAAGGAATCCTGTACCACTGTCTCCAGTAGATTTATGTTCTCAAGGACCTGAAACCACACTGGAAGCGGCACAGGTGACCTCTGGAGTCGAGGAACCACATGAGGCAGCACTGACCACGTGCTCTGGAGTCTTATTAATACAACTGGTAAAGGCTACACTCCAGTAACTATCAGGGTTGGTACAATCCTTGCCTGGTTTCCATAACGGAATTAACATAGCCTCCTTCCAAGTCGTGGAGTACTGCCCATCAAACCAGATCTCACTGAAATAAGATAGGAGCTAGCCTTCGGCTCCAGGACACGGAGGACAGAGCAGGGCACAATTAAAGACTATAGACTACCTCATTACAAAAGGTGCATAGCCTCCTCATCTCCACAGTCCTACGGAACACCTGAAATGCAACACTTTGTTTGCAAGATGCAAGTGTTTAGCTTACACCTGAGCCATGTCTTTAGGTGTGTCCACCAAGTGGATCAACTAATGGAAGTCACGAATTCCTTCCAGGAGTCCCTCTTCCATTCTTTTATCACTCAGCTCACTTATGCTCTCACAGACCTAAAAGCACAAGGTTTTCTGTAGTTGGATGGTGTTTGAATTTTCACAAAGCTACGCGCATGGCTCTGGCTGCTGAGCAACATCTGTCATTTCAACAAGAGATAGGCAGTCATCTGAGGATTTTAGATGGCCGATAGACTGGAGAATGGAATCTGTGGCAGCCTGTTGGATCACACATGTGATATGGTCCACAACTCCTGGACACAATCCTGTTGTTCACAGATGACCTGCTGACCATATCACAACCAATATATCTTTCGAACCATATTATCTTTGTGGTCTCGTGTTGACCACTGTCTGAGTCAGCAGAGTAATCCACACCAGGAATTGGCACTTGGAATGCAAACCTGTGCCCACTTTCCACTGAACTGAGTCTGCTACAGCTGGGAAGCAAGTACAAAGGTCAATAGCTGATGATGACCCTATAGCTGTATGAAAGTGTGTCATCTGAACAGAGTTCAAAAGGCAGATATTCTCTGAATGGATGAGGTGCTCGATAATTTTACCTCTTCAGCAAGTGATAGCCAAGCCTTAAAGCACATTGTGTCCACTGAGGTCACCCACCAGCAGGAATGGGTAGGGAAGTGCCCAGAAGGGATCTGTCAGTGCATCTTCACCCACTGGATCATGAGGAGGAAGATATAAAGAAAATATTGTGATCTTAACTGGAGTGAGAACTTCCACTGCAGCTGTTTAACACTTTTACGAACCTCCAATGCCTTGTGAACATAAGACAGGGGATACCTTCTCAAAGGTTCCCTCTGCTCTCTTGATTACAATGAAAGTATTATGGCAGATAGTGCGCTGTTACTGTAATTCTAAGACAACTTCTGCAGCAGACTGACCAATTGAGCTCCCTTTGTTGGGTGGGTATAGGTACTACCTGACAGGACACCTGTCCCATCAGGAGTAGATGTGAATTGAAGTCACTCTCCAAGATTCTAGGGAAATGAAAGTGGACCCAGAAAGAGCCTCTCGTGTCTGAGCGAGCCTTACACAATTGGGGTGTTGCAGGTGCTCCAGAGGTTGCTCGCTGAGAAACACACATTCTGCTGGCACACCTGACAATGGTGCTTGAAGTATACCTACAGTTTATGGTAGAAGAGGCCTGCCAGCACTGGACATACACAACCATCACTAGTGGAGCCCACTGGGAAAAAACACAGCCCTCCCTTTCCTACGTTGTGGGACACTCTTCATCAGGCCCCTCTGCTGAGGCCTGTCTGGCTTGGGTTCCTTGCCAGTAACTATGCTACTACCAGTATTGCCCTCAGAATCATTGAGGCACACAACTTACTCCACTCCCCCCTTCCCCTCACCCCACTGCCCCAGCACTAAAAGTGCCTACGAAAAGGTGGTGTCCCCAAGAGCACAGACAAGAAGTTGAGTGAAAAACAAAATATGGAAATGTAAGGACCTCTTTTGTGGTAGAGATGGCAGCACAACTGCTTAGTTCACGGAGTGTGAAACATATTAACAATTAGTTTCATTGAGTGCTTCACACAGTATAATAATTTGGTAAAGTACCAATGTAAAAGCCAAGACAACAGCAGTAGCAACATCAGTAGAAGTTAAGATTTAAAATTTCCTTTGTTGTGCCTGTACAAATTTCCTAGTGTCACCCAATACAAAAGAACATAGGATGTATGTCCAGAAAGTAATTTCTGTTTGTATTTCTTTCCACAGCAGTGCTATAATCCCAGTTCGGTGCATGTGCAGTAGTTGCTTCAAGTCAAGATGAAGAAAGATGACACCATTTTGAGTTCTGAGTGTGTTGTTTAAGCTGTATGTGCTTGTTTATAATGGTTAAGCTGTTGCAAATCATGCAGCTTGTGACATTACATTTTCTGAATGTGAAGAACAATAA
The DNA here is from genome assembly GCF_021461385.2 of Schistocerca piceifrons. NCBI lineage: Eukaryota > Metazoa > Arthropoda > Insecta > Orthoptera > Acrididae > Schistocerca > Schistocerca piceifrons. The sequence continues at coordinate 405,597,104 of NC_060149.1, forward strand.
ATTAGTCAATCTTTGTCAACAGATTCTCATGATTTATAGATAAAATGCAATGAGAAATTCAATGGTGAGGATATGGATCTGACAGTTCAATGAAGGATGTAACCAAGAGTGTGATGATGAAACCACTTATAAACTGTTTTAATCGAAGGTGCAGAGTCACCGTAATGTTCATCAAGCTTCTCTTTAGTCTCCTGAGGTGTTTTGCCTTTCATAAAGAAATGTTTAATCACCACACGAAATTCTTTTTTGTCCATTTTTTGACAGTCACTCAACTTCCTTGAGTCACAACACGAATCCCACACACAAAGAAATAGACCAATATGGCTTAAACTTGGTGTGCATTCGTTCCAAAGATGCTACCAACTAAACATGACCTCTATACATGTCGGTGGTGCCATCTCTCGGACTTCGCACGGACTTTTCAAACACCCCTCATATTATATGAATGCGTGGTGTTTGTTTTTTCAAAAGAGCAGGCACCATGCAGATCCCGCAGCTTTTAAACACTACATGTAAACAGAAGTGAGATCATTGCTTTCAGCTGCAACGGGACATAACCATAATCATTGGCGACGAGTGAAAATGTGTACCGGACTGCAATTCAAACCCAGGATCTCCTGCTAACTAGGCAGGTGAGGTAACCACTGCACCATCCGGGACACAGTGTATAGCAACTGCACAGACTATCTCGGTATGCCTCACGGCCAATCCACACATTTTTGCTTAAGGTCCCGTTGCAGCTGAAAGCAATGATCCCCCTTTTGTTTATGTAAAAATTATTTAGATTGCAACACATATTGGTGGCTCTTCTGAACCTGTAAGTGAAAACGAATTAATACCCCATCGCACAACATTATTTAGGGCGCTATCATATGTGTTGCAATAGGCACTATCAGAAGATTAGCTTATATATACTGTCAGCATTACAGGAAAATGGTACTGCATTTGCATGTATCACTGGGTACGTTAAGCACATGTGCCATGACTTTATCACTCTCATTGCTCATTTGTTCACAAATGGAAGGTACAATGAAGGATTATTTTTTCCACAAACAGTTTATGTTCATGTAGATCTTTCACGTTGCTGGCAGAGCTGTATGGAAAATCTTGATTACAGCGTTGAGGTGTATGAGCAATATATAATTTTTTTCTTTGTTCATTTTGTGCAGAATAAAACCATTTTATGACTATAAATACTTTAATTGTCCCATTATGGTCAAGTCCAATTTACAGTTTCACAAGCACATTCAGCAGCTTTCAAATTCATGTGAAGATAATAAACAATTGGGAATACACCATTCTTCTTTGTTGCTGTGAAGTTAGATCATTATGTATGCAACATTTTCACTGTATTGACAATAGTATGTCAACAGTTGTTACAAATCATAATTTTATGAATGGAAGATAAATAATAGACCCCCCCCTCTCTCTCTCTCTCTCTCTCTCTCTCTCTCTCACACACACACACACACACACACACACACACACACACACACACACACATCCATCCACCATGGATGGAGATTATATATATATATATATATATATTTTTCAAATAATGTCTTTTAAAGACACTATTCATAGTGATCTAATGTATATACAGTAAAATTAATATGATGAACAAAAATGCAACACTGCTCACCATTAAACTGAGGCACAACTCACTGCTACAAATTAAACTGCACCAAACCTTTAAAAAGATTCATTCCAATACATAAGCTCATAAACATAGCAAATAACAGAAACACACTACCATATGCCTGGATTTTCAAACACTGTAAGCATACAAAAGCAGTTGCATGCAGTGCAAGATGCAGCAGATAACATACTATTAATGTAAAGGATGCCCGATGCTTTGCGTACTCCAGGCACACAACATGTTTCTTTAGAACATTCAAAGTGTATTAAATATTTGTTCTGTTTGGGTAACTTGGCAGGTCTCACGATTGGTTACTAGGACTACTCTAGCTCCAAATATTCTTATAATACCACTTAAAAACTGGTATATACCCCAGTTTACAAATGAACCTGCTCTTAATTGTGCTTTGCAGTTTTGAAGAGCACACTGTACGGTATGCTTAAAAAGACCTGCAGACACTACACTACACATAATGAAATTATTTGACACAGGAAAAGTGAAAGTGAGAAATCTTATCTAGCACTGATAAACAAGCATTTTATTCTCACTTAAATAATGTATGCTGTGTACCATCATATACCGACTTCAAATTCTCTAAGGCAATACAGGGATAGCTTCTTTTCTTTCTTTCACATTTTTGGTCATCTGTGTATCTTTCAATAGCTTGTAACACTATTTACTCCTACAAAGTAGTCAAAAATAATAACTTTAACTAGATCCTTCTCTTCTTTCAAAAAATTATGACAATTACACACACCTCACATAATAACGGTACTTAAAGTTTTGTAGTGTGCAAATGTACAAAATATTACCTTTACTCTTTCACATCTGAGTACTTATGTTTTGCCCACAGACCATGTGTAGTGAAATAATACAAACAGTTCTAAGAATGGAAACAAAAATCTTAACATTTATCAAATTTGTGAAAAATTGAGAAACTTTTAAAAGTAATAGCAATAATGTGAATTACTTTGTAGTGTTGCTCAAAACAAATTTGAAATGGAGACAGTCACCCCATACAGTATTGTGCTAGGACCAACTGAAAGAGCGAGAATTAAGTGGAATTCTGGATGTAGAATGAAACTTAACTGTTCCATTTATTATTAATACTTTACATTCCAGAGAATGTAATCTAAAAAAGTGCAAATCGAGTATGTGTATCTACAATGCAAGAAGACCTCACCACACAATGTATTTGGAATAGGTTTATAATCATACCAGATGTGGCCAATTCTGTAAACTGTGTATATAAATTTAGATATCAAAGAAAATCTTATATCAAAGTAGGACGACAAAGCAGCAATTTTTTTCTCATAAAGGAATAAAATTATAAATTAGTGAAATAAAAATGGCCTTATTTGCTGTATTTCAGGTAACTGTCATTAACATCTATAGTATAAATGCTATCACTGGGCATGAGATTTCTGAACAATCCACAAAAATGACATTACCATAGACATTATTAATCTTTCACTTTCACTTTCATGAATGCTTGTATATCACGTACACACATCAAAAATGTTTTTCATCACCTCGGTTCCGAGAGTTTTAGAACCTGTAAAGAAAATTGGAATAGAGATCAACATAAACGTCATTTCCGCTCTTTTTATTGCTCATGAAAACCACACATTGCATGTTGTACCACCATACAGCGAGACCTTCAGAGATGGTGGTCCAGATTGCTGTACACACCAGTACCTCTAATACCCAGTAGAACGTCCTCTTGCATTGATGCATGCCTGTATTTGTCGTGGCATATCCATTGTCCACAAACAGTCCTTTTCATCTATCCCAGGCATGTTCAATACGGTTCATGTCTGGAGAACATGCTGGCCACTCTAGTCAAGCGATGTCATTATCCTGAAGGAAGTCATTCACAAGATGTGCACGAGGGGGGTGCGAATTGTCATCCATGAAGATGAATGCCTCACCGATATGCTGCCGATATGGTTGCACTAACGGTCGGAGGATGGCATTCACGTATCATGATGCATTACGGCGCCTTCCACGATCACCAGCGGCGCACGTTGGCCCCACATAATGCCACCCCAAAACAGCAGGGAACCTCCACCTTGCTGCACTCGATGGACAGTGTCTCTAAGGCATTCAGCCTGACCGGGTTGCCTTCAAACACATTTCCGACGATTGTATGGTTGAAGGCATATGCGATACACATTGATGAAGAGAATGTGATGCCAATCCTGAGTGCTCCATTCGGCATGTTATTGGGCCCACCTTTACCACGGTGCATGGTGTCATGGTTGCAAAGATGGACCTCGCCATGGACATCGGGAGTGAAGTTGCACATCATGCAGCCTATTGCGCACGGTTTGAGTTGTAACATGATGTCCTGTGGTTGCACGAAAAGCATTATTCAACATGGTGGTGTTACTGTCAGGGTTCCTCCAAGCCATAATCTGCAGGTAGCGGTCATCCGCTGCAGTAGTAACCCTTGGGCGGCCTCTGTATCTCCTCCATGTCCGAACAAAATAGCTTTGGTTCACTCAGAGATGCACTTCCCTCGTTGAGAGTCCTTCCTGGCACAAGTAACAATGCGGACATGATTGAACTGCGGTATTGACTGTCTAGGCATCGTTGTAATAGGCACTGCTGATGCATGGTTGTTTACATCTTTGGGCGAGTTTAGAGACATTTCTGTACAGTCAAAGGGACTGTGTCTGTAATACAATATCCACAGTGAACATCTATCTTCAGGAGTTCTGGGAACGGGGTGATGCAAAACTATTTTTGATGTGTGTATTATTGCAAACACACACTGGCCTCTAGGGAGAAACTACCAGTCAGGTTCCTGTGTTGCTTTAAGCTAGTTTATAAAAACAGTATGCACAGTGAAAAATCTATGGTTTTCGTAGAGTGAGACTACAGCGACTATGCAATTGGATAATCTTATAAAAGTAGCACACTAATGACATTAAATTCCACTAATGCAGTTTACAACTTTGGTGCGAGAGGGCAGAGTTTATTCTAGAAACTGCCTATAAACAAATTTAAGGTACAGTAGCCCACAACAGCAATATAATTCGCATGTAATAATAACTGTTCCAGAGGTGGAAGAGGAAGCTCATTCAAATATTCGAGTGACTGAATCAAAGTCTATATGTATCAAAGCAGATTAATTAAGAAATATGTGCGTAAATAGTTCTTTCAACCTTCATAAAACAAAATTAAAATCTTATATTTTTGCCAACAGCATATCACAATATATAACAATCAAACCAGTACCTGGTAACATGAGGTAACAAATGAAGGCAAGTAAAATACAAAAACAATTACCATAGCACTTACACAATTCATACGAATAATGTGAGGGGAAAAGAATGAGAAACAGTTCTTACAACCACTACCTGTGACCTAATGACGACCAGTTCCTGATGCGGACTTCTGCTGTGCCTGCACAAACTCTGGGTAGTCAATGAATCCATCATTGTTTAGGTCATCCATGCCGAGAATAGGATCTATGAGGTTGACAAGTTCTTCATCCTTGAACAGCTTCTCACCGGGATGGGGCGCAGAAGGGTTGTTGGGATCTCGGTGTCCTTGTTCTACATTAATCACAACGACATTTCATAACACAAAAGCATAAGCAACAAATGACATGCACTTCAGTCACACGTGATAAGTTTTGTTTGAACACACAGTGCAAACACTATCTATATATGAAAGCAACTGAAAATTTCCACAGAACACACTGCCAAACAAAGGCAATCTCTCTCCACAGAGTTACAATTACATGAAATATGATTCAGTACACTGCACTGTTAAGCAAATGGTTTTGTAAAGGTTGGCAGATAAGCTTTCCTTATTGAGTAGCTGCTTTTTTGCAACTCTGAAGTTTTCTAATATAAAATGCAGTCAACTCACACCCCTCAGTACTAATATTTCTTTTTAAACACCAGACTAATTTTATAGTAATTGATGATGAGATTGGCTAATTAAATATGAATTACTGTTCTATCATATAACTTTTATCAAAAGGAAAATACAACTGAGAAAGCTATCAAATTACGAGGAGACAAAACAGGTGGCCAGAACTTGCTTTCACTGGACGAAATTTCAAATACTGTCCAGAGACCCCTCATTGTGACAAAAGTGGGTTTCCTCCATTCTGTGGTCCCAGTGCACTGCTTCTCCTTGCCAGCCTTCCCTAACCAACCCCTCTTTCCTCCCTGAGGCATGGACAGAGAAGTTTCAAAAACCAGAAATAGTATTTTCTACTTTAAAGTGTTTCTATTGGAAGTATCTGAAATTTCATCTCCTCAAAGTCAGTACTGGCTCACCATTCTGTCTCCTTGTAATTTAATAGTGCTTTATGATTTACACTTTCTCACTGTCAACTTGCATAGAAACATACGAAGTTACTTGTTCAGTGTAAAAGGACCACTCAAACCTCTCAAGAATAATTTTTGAAGAGTTGGAATTTTTCAGTTTCTTATCATCAGGTAACAATCAACAGGAAAGCATTACTAATAAACTGAAAATCAAAAAGCATCTGACATTCCAAAACAACAGAAACAACAACAACAACAACAACAAATACAACAACAAACAACAACATCCAAAAATGTGCACTTACATTAATGGCACCATCTGCCTACAAAGAGAAAGCTGAGAGCAGATGAAAGACATTTTAAAAGAAACAGTCCTGCTGTTGAAGTAATGACAAGCATTACCATATCAGAGCTCACCTGCCTGTAGTCAGCAGCACAATTCCACTTGGGCCATCTGAGCATGCCAGACACTATGCTGCAAACTAGCACTAACTGTCCCCTTTCATTCCAAATTTCACAGGGGCTGTCTTAAATCTGCACAAGATACTACAACAAGACTGACTTTTACCATAGTCCGAAGGTTTATGATCAAAAAGTTTTACTTTGGTGAAGTACAGCACTAAACATTCATGACACATCACACTCAATTCACTGAAACTCTCACCCTAAGTTAAAAGATTTCAACATATTGTGATACTACTTCTGACAAAAAACATGCAGTCTCTTAAAAGAGGACGCATTAAGTACATCATTATCAGCCACATCCCCTAGCAAAACAGTAACAGTGCACAATAAGAACTACAGAAGATTGGAGTGAATGGAAGTGACATTTTTCCACCAACATTGCCTTAAAAAAAATAATATATTTTTAAAAAAGCCTTTACTGATTCAGTAAGCAAACTTGTGACTGAAGTGTGTCTGGCAAACTGTTAACATTTGTTTTCATCTTCACAATTTAAACAGCTTTTCTTGTATTAATAAGGTAAGTGACTACATAACTGGTCTAATCAGGTAAGTGACTACATAATTGGTCAGAGGTCTCTTTTCATTATGAACTGCATTTACAGGAAGCATATATGAAAAGAAATAATCTTTCTTTATACAATATTCAATAAACGTGAAAATGATGAAGGGGATCATTTTTACAAGGCAATCGAGAAAGGTGAAAGTGAAAATTTAAGAGGAGTTAGTGGAACAAGCTGATAACTTCAGTTACTTAGAATCCATAACAACCAGTAACACAACATGTAATCGAGAAATAAACACAAGAATAACTATTGGAAACGTAATGTTATGGCACAGAGGGGAACATTTTCTATGGCCAATAAAATGAACAAATACAAAATATTAGCGAGATGTCTGCATGGAGTGTTGGTTGCCCAGAATGGCAGTATGGTGCCAAAACACGAACACTGCAATAGAGGAAGGTGAAATGGTTAGAAGTTTTTGAAATATATATTTGGAGAATAACAGAAGGTGTGAAATGGACAGATTATATTAGGAAATGTTCGAAAGGGAAATGCGAAAAGACAAATATTCGAAACAATAAAGAGGACGGAAAAAATTGGCTAGGACAGGAGGCAACATCTAGATAAATGCATTGTACACAGCAGCAAAAAGAGCGACAGAAAACCGGAAGGAATGGAGGATGTTTAACTTGCTGTGATGGACTTTTCTTAAGGCCAAAACAAACAAACATCAACAAACTTGGGGAAAAATTTCAGATTAGAAGTGAGTTCAATGCTAAATTCCTCTCATTATTTGGTTATAATTTTTAAACTGATGTAAATGTTTAAACCAATATTAGCACAGGTATTAAAAAGATGAATGAATAAAAAGTAGTAAAATAGTAAATAATATATATATAACACATTTGCTTTCCATAAATAATCTTCACTATTTGGATGTAGTTTAAAGAATATAAATATACGGAGATTGTTCTTCAGACTGTACAATGAATGACCTATGAGGACTGCAACAACTGTGGACAACTATGCCTGCCACTTTTTTGATGCAGGTACCTAGCAGTGAGATACTTTTACACCACAAACAGCCTACTGCAAAGCTGGGGGTCCTGGCATGATCTGGCTATGTCATTAAATGTCTTTTAGACTAGCCAATCAGACCATAACAAGTATAATACAAAGATATAACTTCGAAGATGCCCAATAATAAATAACAATATACCTATCCTGGAATATCACGTAATCAAGAACAGAGGAAACAAAAACCAAAATATTTATTATAATCTTATTCACCGAGTCAAACTGTGCGACTGTAATAAATGTGTACCATGAGAAATAAATTGCCAATGCTCGATAAATTACAGGTAGCTTTATAAAATAATGACAGCTAACGTTTCATTACTTCACGATACAAAAAAAAGCATTTTAACGCTATGCCATCCAGCAACAACACAGTGGTGCCGTCCGCAAAATAGCGGTCAATGGCCAGCAACACCATGGTGGTGTCGTGTGCATAGTATCACTCAGTGGCCACCAACACCACAGTGGTGTCGTGAGCATAGTCTCACACAGTGGCAGGCGATAGCACTTTAGTATCTTTTGCATTCTGTTGCCATTTTGTTTAGGTAACAGTAACTTACACACAACAAGTTTCTCATTTTTATAAGTACTTGTGCCCTTTCATCATGGCAGGTTAAAGAGACGATAAGATTATTTATGATGGACGCACAGATGTCTTGTCCGACATTCCGGACAACTTGGTCGACTGGGAAGAAGACATTGGATATCAAAAAATGAAAGTGAAGCAGAATCATTGGAAGATAGTGGAATATGTCCAAGAAGAATTTAGCGACGTCTACGGCTGCCAACTGATTTGGATGAATCAGACGAGGAAGACAGTGCACAGTGGTCAGACTTCGATTTACCGAGGACCAGTAATAAATTTGGAAGATCTCCGGGTCCAATCATATTTCCCAAAGATACACAGAGTGTCAAGGATATTGTAGACTTATATACTGGGAACAATCTATTCGAATATATTAGCAATGAAACCAACAAGTACTACAGTCAGAATTGCAACAGAAGGAAACTGGATACATAAAATGCCCAATTTGTCAACTTTACAGGACCCAAACATAGAAAATGGTTTTGGCTTGCTATCCTTATGGGAATTGTAAAAAAAGCAAGGCTCGATGAATACTTGTCAATGAATCTGTTGATAGATACACCGATATTTCACAAAACGATGTCCCGCAACTGATTCAGACAAATATTATCATTTTTACATTTTTCCGACAACAACAATAAACCGGATAATGCCAACCAGCTTTTCAAAGTGTAATTTGTAATTGATTATTTTTCCAAAAAGTTTATAGAAACATTTAATCCAAGTCAAAACATCTCAACTGATGAAGGAATGATACCGTGGCATGGACTGTTAAATTTTAAAGTTCACAATCCGTCAAAAATTACAAAATATGGCATACTCATTCAGATGCTGGGCGATTCGGGTATGGGATAGATTTCCTCATTGAAGATACATTCTGGTGCTGGACAGCCTTTAGCAAAAATAGTGATGGAACTATTGACACCTTCTTATGGAAATTGGCATCACCTCTTCATGGATAATTATTATAACAGTGTAGAATTTGCAGAGAAGTTACTTGAAATGAAAATTTGAGTTCATGGAACAATACGGCAAAATAGAGGAATTCCGGAAAAATTAAAGTGCACAAAAGTCAATGTGTTTGAAGCTTGTCATCAACGGAAATGTGAAGTACTTGCACAGGTATAAGGAGCTTAGAAAACTAAAATGACACAAATGATCTCTACAATACATAATGCCACTTTGACTGACACCCAAAGAAAATGTACAACACCAATTACACAATTAAAAAACCTGAAAGTGTATTAGGCTACAACAAATACATGAAAGGAGTGGATCAGGCAGACCAACATTTGAGTTATTATCCTATATACAGAAAAACAATAAAATGGTCAAAAAAGGTTTGCATGTACCTCTTTAATTGCGCATACATACATATCAGTATTTCAATACAGAAAACAAGAGTCTCCGATTTCATGATTTTTTATTGAAAGGGTCTGGTTCGTGGATAGAAGACAATGTACCTGCTTCTCATCAAAACTTGGAGGTTGCCTCTACATCACATACATGTCATGATCCGGTTGACAGACTTTCCTGTCACATAAAGCAACACCAACTAATACTTATTTCCAAAACGAATAAACAAAAACGAAGAAACTGCCATGTATGTTCCAAAAACAAAAAAAGAAAAACAACAAACTTAATGTGTAAGTCTTGTGGAGTTGCGTTACATCTTGGAGACTGTTTTGCTGCATATCATATGAAAGAGAAATCTAAGTACCAAAGACAATGCAAATAAACAAATACATGAAACACACAAATTTTGTATTTATTTACGCATGTGTATCTTCAAAATTTCATGAAAGTAGGGAAACAGGGTTGAGAACTTTGAGAACTAACGATGTGATTAGTAAAACTTAACAATTTATAATCTCCTGATAATGTCAAGAATGGCCAGCACCAAGCCAAGTAATCTGAATTAGCGCTGCCAGTGCCAAGAGAATAAATGTGTACGAGACATGCGGATGGCAAAGTGTTGAGTATTTGTCTTTATGCATGTAGTTCAAGCGACAGCCTATATTTTCCCTTCATTTCAGAAACATTTAGATGTTTACTTTTAATCTATCCATAAATATCAAAATCATAATGGAATTCAGAAAAACTATTTGAAAGAAGTGCCTGCTCTCAGTTTTCAAGCAATAAAATACGATATGCTACACATACACATCCAGTGAAAAAATTGGACACAAGAACACTTGCAGGCAACACACTAAATGTAAACATGGCACAAATCTTTTACATTGTACAACATTTACATATAAAAATTAATAATATCTCGCCTAGCACTTAGCTTTGCACGGCGGTCAGGATAGCTTACTAACTTAAGTAGGCCGAGTCCAGCGGGACTAGTGGTTGGGCAATCCCACAGTAGAAAGCCCCAGTCACACAGCTTACTTTTCCTGTGTCTGTGGAGAGAGTGAGCTGTGTTAAAGCGGTAAGCACTGAGTCAATAGTGTATATCTCTTCAGTGCTTTTGAGTTGGTGTGTGTAAAACATAGTAGACAAAAAATTAGTCACCTCCCTGGAGACACAATGCTAATACCATATAATAATGCCTGTGGCCTGAAGAATGGCCTCAATTTCGTAAGGAACAGAACCTACAAATAGAGTCTACAGGTATCTTCTGGTATGCCATATTCAGCTGAAACCACTCTGAGGATTACATCCCACAGAGCTACCAGATTATGGGGATCTTGTCTGTTATGTTTCAACTGCAGTTACAAATTGTTACTGGCACACTCTACGGGATTAACGTCTGGCGATTTGGCAGGCCAGTTGAAGTACAATAGTGTGCCCAAGTGTTCGTCAGGCCAGGAACGTGTGCATGTGGGCCTGTGAATGTGGCTGTTGTCTTCCTGGAAGACAAGAGTGTCTACAACATATTCATTTTTAAGATGTACAGGAAAAAGTGACACTTGGTCACCAAAATGTTGAAATAAACATCCTGCTTGATTTTCATAGTAATCTGAATGAATACATCCAAGATACAATATGCAAAACATCCCCAATGACACAGAACCACCCCAGACTGATGTACACCCTCTACACTGTGCAGCTTAAATACCTCACTGTGTCATCTGTGCACTCGATGCCTTTCGAAAAGATCCAAAATCGGTAATCAGTGGAACACACTGCACACTTCCAGTCACCTACTGTCCAGTTTCTATGTTTCTTGGGCCAATGAAAGATATCCGGCTTGATGTACTACTGTGACCAATGATGTTTTGCAAGGTGCCAAAATTGCATGCGGTTCCCTTTGTAATTTTCACTCAAACTGGTCAAGATGGATCTGCATTCACCAACACCAGCAATTTGTTGGGTTTGAAACTGTCACTGACAAAGTGTGACACTCATCTCCACTCCCTGTTGGTTGTTATATTTTCACAACCACTGTTCTTATGCCACTTTACATGGCTGCGAAAGGCACACCACTATGTAGACATGTTAGAGTGTCCAGGATGACACACCAACAAGGACAATTTCATTCACGGTGTAGTTATGGGTAGTCCAAACACGATAGCTCTTTTCTACCATTCTGTCATGTCTCCAAGTCAATTCATCATACTTTGCTGATTCTGTACAACTAACTGGCACGTACACACCACTTCACTGTCATGACTGACTTCAGCAATGGAGGGTCACATGAACACCTAGTGCCAATCCTACAGCACTCCAATGCACCCTGTCAGCTTGTTTATGGAGGTGACTAATATTTTGTCTGATGAGCTCATTTTACCAGTCATTCCACTTAAAAACGTGCTAGTGTACATAATAGCAGGAAGTTCAGTTCATAACTGATAACTGAAAACAAGTTAGAAACAACATTTTCAGAAATATGAACTTCTGATAATTGTTGCACTGAGAGATGCTTCTCAACATTGAAGAAGATGAACATTTTAAGAAACAAAGTAATTGACAGTGGCTTGAATATCTTAACAGTGCTTTCCATACAAAAGGAATGCAAATCTTATTTCAATGAAATGGTTACTGACTAGTTTCCTTCAAGGGATACAGGAGAATGGAGTTTGTGTACAATAATTGCATAAAGGTATATTCCTCTGTCAGGTGAAAATGGCATGGATATTATTTTAGGTTAATTTATTTTACTTGTAATTATATTTTCTAGAAAAATTGTGTGTGTTTCATATGGATGGCATTTTCATATGCAGGTATTTTTAAATTTCGATGTAAACCCACAGCTGTAGTAGTCACAAGCCACCACTGTGTCACAGTATTTTCAGCTTAGCTCTGAGATAGAGCTGTAATAAAAATTTTAATGTAACTCTTTTCTGCTCCTACCATGTGTATGGGAAGAATCATTTATATCATCCACACTGTACATTTCAGCATTACTATTTCATCAAAATTTTATACACGGATCGGCTGCTTGTATATTCATATACACCATATCTTCCTTGTCTCGTCACAATTCTCACAATCTGATAACGATTCATATTCCTCTTACACATGATATTTCTCAATGAAAAACAAAAATATTAAATGATGTGGTGTTTCCACTCCTACATATTTTTTCAACCAGATGGAAGGCATGGTGCAAGTTAGTTTTCATCTCTTTGCCCATAAGAAGAAACTCAGTAATGTTGTTCTGAACAGAAATTTACAAACTTTCAAATTCAGACAGCAAACAAAACTATCTAAGAACTGTGAGTATATAAACTGTCTTCAAAGAAGAAGAAGAAGAAGAAGGAACTACAATACTTTAAAATATCATTGTACCAGAAATGAGATATCTGTGATGTGAATGAAGAAAGAGGAAAAGAAAGAATTATTTGTTCGGTTTTCATTAAAGATGCTTGGGTTTGCTAACACAGAGTAGGTAACAATGTACCTACTTTCTTCCCTAAAGTAATGCACTACTTGTTTCATTTTTGAGCATAGCAGCTAATCAGCTATTTTAAGTCTAATTGGAGTACACATAAATCCTTTTCCCTCCTCTTTTCAACACATCCTATTTTCCTCAATCCTCTTCACCTGTCTGTCACATAAATGAAAGATCATTTATCATAAACTAATCTTTACTATTTCAGCACCTTTTGGAAACGCTGTCATTGGTATCTCACCTGTGCATCAAGCCGTTATGAAGCACTGCTAACATTAAGTATATCACAATACTGAAACAGATGTATAAAGCATACAGCAGTCATGTGAATGAATTAGCTGTCTGCTAAGTGTAAGCCATGATTTAATCTCTAACCTAACCAAAATATATCTGCTTTACTTGTAACAATCAATGGGCCTTTTATTATAAAATCTTATGTCTAACATAACAATACTGATAATCTGATACTGCTCTTAGGTTCCACTTGAACCTACAACTTGAAACCAGAATTTTCTTTTAATTCGCTCCACACCCCATAACCTCTGATTATCTGCAAAGATAAAGGACAAAGAAGAAGAAATAAGTTCCTAGGGCTGCATTTACCTTTTATTTCTGTCTTTCAAACATAAAGAGCTGGCCATGTTAATTGTTTTATGGTAAATACTGAATGTAATAAACAAGTTTCATGTCTATTCCCACTTTTCCCTTCTTACAACAGCTCATACATTCTTAACGGTGTCTGAAGTGCAAAGATTCCTCGCACCTTGAATCTCTGTGAGCAAACAAACTAGACAAATGTTTTTCATGACCTTTTACCCTGCATTCCACCAGTTTATAAGGTGCAGCAATCTTACTGAGCACTGAAGAAAATGAAAGAAGGAATGTCGTTCCTCATACTTTTTTCTTTAAAAAAGAATGAAGGTAATGTATGTTTCAGCTTACCATCAACTTTCTCACTATTTTGATGCTAATGGACAAACATATCATATAAATGTGCATCCCATACAACTAGTTAAAGGCTTTACAAATTTTATATTCTTCAATAAATCAATGATGAACATAAAATTTATTTCGATGTGGAGCATGAAACTGCTTTCAATGATTGTTACTTGCACATGACTGCCTCAAATATATGGAAAAAGAGTGTCCCAAATGATTGGAAAGTGTCTCATGCTATTCCTGTTTTCAAGAAGAGTTGCAGGACAGATGCATAGGTTACAGGCCTCAAACATTAATATTTCCTAACTTCTAGAAATCTGTTGCACCATTTCTGCATTTAGCCAAGTAAAGCAAGCAAGAGCTTATGAAATGTAAATAAGTACGCTACTGAAATTAAAGTAGCCTTTAGCATACCTCAAATAATATGAAAGTCCAATTTTATTATTGATGTACATAAAAATATAGTACATGAGATTGGTAGCTTTCCGAGTTTTTTTGTGACATACAAAACAACATGCAGATAATGGTTTCTCGTTAAACGGCAATGTAACAATTTGTGCACACCAATAAGCGTGTCACTGCAATATAAGGTGAAGACATAAAAGACTGACTGCAGTAAGTAGTACGACAAGTTACAAAAATGAAACCTTGGACAAGCACACATGAAACTTCACTTCACAATGACGACAGCAGAAACACAAATAATGTAAATACTGACACATTCACTGCAGAATGAAATCAAGATTATTTATATACATCTGTGGGAATACGTCAGTTATGAACAAATGATATATGAATAATAATATCAGGTACGAAGAAGTCAGTACAACATCTGACACGATAAGTTATGACAGTAACAAGCATCTACAATAATTTTTCAATCGGTAGATAATTAGTCTCCATAAAACAAAATAGTATGACTCACTACCATCGTAACTTGAAGGTATACTATTTCCCTGGACATCTGAGTGTTCTGAAAATATCACACACCAGTTTAACAAAGGTGGGTACAAACAAAGTGTTTTACTGCTGTGGAGAGAAAAAGGGGGGGGGGGGTTAGTGCTGCATTAGAATAACTGATTAGCACAGTTATTTTGGTGATGCAAAAGAAAAGCACAAAACATAAGTAGTTCACAAGAAGCGTCTCACTCACCTGGCCACAGCTAGCATATGCTGTTTCCTTCTCTTACATTTTTTCGTACTGTTACACACTTTTAAGGCTTTAGGAGAATAGATAGAATAGTTTTTGAATGACAGCACTATTCAAAATATTACCAAAAGTGTGAAATACTAGAAGCACAAAGGCACAACTCACTTGCATTAACAGTCCACAACGCAAGTATGATAAATAATTTATGCATAAGAAAGTATTACTTGAGAAGGAATGGCAGAATAACAGTATTATTGCAAATAAGCAAATTGACATTGATTTCTTACAAATGGTGTGCAATATAATACAAAATTGTCCTTCCTGTTAGAGGTATTTCCTAGCTGTTAACACCTGATGATATGCGTTTCAGGAACTATCAAAATCAGCTACTTATTTTCCAAATCAGCCTAGTACTGACATCAGAAGTTTAAAGCTGTAAAGAAAAATACAAACTGCACAAGTCTTTTATTAATTAAAATTTGCCAACTAAAGTAAATTCAGTATTTCCTGCTTCATAAAACAATATGACAACTGAAAATAAGTCACTGGGCAGCAAACTAGTACTTTTCGAACAGGCCAATTTAAATGGAAGAACATCTTACCATGCCAATGAATAAGTGACTTTATGAGCTCACAACCATCTAGTTTGTCATTATTGTCTGCATCATGCATTTTGAAATAGTGAAACTGAAGTTCCTGTTCAGTCATTTTGCTTGTATCTATTGGAACTTCCATGTGTTCCTGTATGTGGCTGCAACAAGGAAATATACCCATTAATTATTTGACAGGTACAGTAAAGTAAGACAGATATTCCTTAACTTTCTCGACAGGTTAAAATTTCACACTAGACTGGAACTAGTTTCAGTCTCTGAATTTCTAATTAACTAAGCTGCTTTACAGGCCACCAAAGAATACAACACTGACTGATTAATACTTTAAAATCAGCCACAAACCTTGGTGTTATGGCTTTCACTTTCAGAGGAGGTCTTTTGTATAATTCTGCAGGCCTGACACACTTGGGACACAAAAAGACTGGCTCCATTACAGCCTAAAATTACTTTCAGGACAAAGTGCAATCAGTTAGTTAACTATAATAATCGAATATACTGTGTGAAATGAAGAAAAAATACACCAAGTGAAGGTAATGACTCACTCAACATTGAGCAGTTGACTGGCAAATAAACAAGATTGAAAATACAGCTAAGCTTACTTAGAGCTAACTAATAACACTGGAAACAATGCCAATTTTATAAATAACTGGACACAAGGATAAACAGTACTGAACTGACAACATGAGGGGATGTAACAGCATCACCAATGCAAGATAATTATACAATAGCAAATCTCCCATCCACATTTTTGAGGTGTGCTACACGTTGTCCTCCTATCGTTTCAAGTGTATACAATATACTGTCTCGCTACTAACAACCTGATATTGGGACCACTCAAGAGGGAAGTACTGCGTAGTGATGAAAACTAACCCTGTCACAAAGCAGGTGTACTATCTGATCAAAACTATCTGGACACCTTACGTAATGTGAAACTGACTGCTAGGTGTCAAGAGAGGCACACCCACCAGTCTTGTGGAAATCCAATGGAAGGGGTTTGGATTTGGCAAATGCCTGAGAACAGTACCTATTATTACATGTAGTGCAGTAGTGAAGTACAGAGAAAACAGTGTTACAACACAAGGATGTTTTTGATGGTTAGGGCATGGTCCCCTATTGTGCTTAGAGGAAGTGCTAAACGCAGAAGGATATGAACAAATTTTATAGCACAGTGTTCTGCATACAGCAGAGGAACAATTCAGAGACTACGACTGTTTGTATCACAGCATGACAATGCAACCTGCCATAAATCAACATCTGCAAGGCAATGATTTGTGAACAATAACGTTCCTGACATGCAATGGCTGGTCCAGAGACATGACCTGAACCCAAAAGAACACCTTTGGGATGAGTCAGAATGTTGAATTTGCTCCAGATCCAAGCATCCAACATTACTAACTTCCTTGGTTTCAGGTCTTGAGGAGGAATGGGCTGCCATGCCTCCACACACATTCAAATACCTCACTGAAAGTGTACAGAGTTCATGCTGTCATAAAGGTGAAGTGTGGGCACACCCCATATTAATGTCCATTACTTGGTGTCTGGATACTTTTGATCAGATAGTGTACATTTACTATATTAAAAAAAAAGTAATTTTGTATAGAGGTGCATCTACCCATCTTCACTGAATCGAGTTCCAGTTATCTATTTTAGTTCAGTTGCCCCTGCCCATCTCATATACTCTGTTCATAATACATCACCCAGCAATGGAGACAGAGAACTTACTCATGAAATTTACATCCTGTTCTTTAAAGCTTTGGATTTTGAGTGTCTCTTGTGTTCTTTAATGCTTTTAATTACACAACCAGTACTGAATGACACAATTTTTAAATTCAATAAAGGAACCTAATGTAACACTCTCATTTTCTTGCAGAGGTATTACACATGTTGGCATTAAAACACGGTGAGAATAAGGTAAGAGGTGGCAAATTTCTAAGTTTCAAATACAATTTGAGGAGTAAAATAACATTTAACTGAGGATGCCAATGTTCATCTATAATATAAGTTGTTGAGACAGTAAGTGCAAATGGAAAGCAACAAAACAAGACTCTTTGAGTTTATATCTGTAGTGAAACTAGAAAAATGATGTACCTTTCATGAATGTACACACATACTGAGGTAGCTAAAACACGCCATCCCAAATACACCCAAAATGAGAAAATATGTCAAAGGTTCTCACTAACTGATAACAGAAAAGTGGCCAATTTTCTTACTTAGGCAAATCATTTTAATAACTACCATTGCAAAATTATGACACTGACTTAAAAAACAGGAGTTATATACCGTCTTATGTTGCATCGGAAACAGACTTTGGAGAGGATGTCAATGAGATAACAAGTAGAACAAAATCAAATTGTAACATGTTAACAGTGACCCAAACCACTGTCCTGCTGTCAGAAGAACAAATATCTAAAATCTTTTCCACTCCATTGGCTGGCTGATACAGCAACTGTTACAAACTCACACAGGTTTTTGACGAATGCTTATTTTCAGATGACTACATAATCTGGTGATGCCCCAAAAGAGTGAAATGCATTATTAAATAATCATTATTTTGCAACCAAGACTGTTTTCTTTTTGAAAGAACAAATATCTGTCCTACTGAACCAAATGTATGAAAACACATAACTCAAGTATAGAATGTGAGTTGACCTGCAAAATTCAAGCCTATCAGTCTGCGTTTTTCTATGGTTGGTTGGTTGGCTGGTTGGTTCGGGGGAGGGGACCGAACAGTGATGTCATTGGTCCCACCAGATTAGGGATGAATGGAAAAGGAAGTCAGCTGTGTCCTTTCACAGGAACCATCATGGCATTTACCTGAAGCAATTTAGGGAAAACTTGGAAAACCTAAATCAGGATGGCTGGATGCAGGTTTCAGCTGTCATCCTCTTGAATGTGAGTCAAGTGTGCTAACCATTGCACCACCTTGGGTGGCTATTCTGACAGGAAAAATGAAATGGAATCATTATTTGTCTGTTTCAATTTGATTTCAGTAGTGAATTTTCTATCTTGCCTGCAGAACAATAGCATGAACTTGACTGATAACAGTTTTATTGACAGTTTTTCAGGTTAAAACAATCTGTATCCAGTTTTTAATGAACTAACTGATCACGATACACAGTTAATGAAAATAAATAGTGTAACACCTTACAGCTCTGAGGCACATTCATACAAAGCAGTGAAGTTTATTAATGAGACCAAGATACAATGGTTTACGAATAAGTTGAGGTGATATGGGATGAGGTATAAACAAAAATAGCTGTGGAATTCAATACATTCAAATTGTGTGTCATTATTTGAAAGTAGCTTTCCTAAAAAGTTATCCAGAAATGTTATTAAAAAGGAAAAGGACAAGTAAGCCATTGATAACTACTGCGAAAATGAAAATTTATATGGGCACCAGAACAAGTGTCAAGATCCAATGTTACCTGCATTCTTAAAAAGTGTAATATTTTAAGGAAAAGCATTAAAATGTTTAGAAACATGCACCTCCTGACAGAAATTAATAATGCAGATAAGATTAAAATCATATGGGACATTGTGAAATGAGATATATGACAACCCATCCATGGCACAGCAAATCATCACAAAGAAAATGGGTGACAAATTTTCATCTAATTTCCTTACTGATACCCTTTTCCAAAATATTCAAAAAAATAATAACATACTCAAGAATAGTTTCACACATAAGAAGAAATGATTTACTTAGAATATCAAAGTTTGGATTCCACAAGGGTTGCTCAGCTGAGAATTCTACTAATATATTCACTCACATAATTTTAAAATTCTTAAATACAACAATATTGCCAGTTGGAATTTTTTGCTATCTTTGCTAGTCATTTGATTGCCTAGATCAAGTTAATCCCTTAGAAAACTGATGGCTTTATGAACAATTGATTTGAATCCTGCTTAACAAAACAAATGCAAAAAGTTGTGGTAAAATATACAAACAATGTTGAAAGGAGAGAACATTTTAGTGACTGGGGAAAAATAAAAAGAGGGAGGTCCCACAGGGTACCCTTTCACGTGTGTGTGTCTATCCCCAGTCACTAAAATGTTCTCTCCTTTCAACATTGTTTGTATATTTTACCGCAACTTTATATATATATATATATATATATATATATATATATATATATATATATATATATATATATATATATATATATATATATATATATATATAAAGTTCAGCAAATTTTGCTCTTCGTATAACTGTTAGTCTTTGAAGCCTACGAATGAGTGACATTATACTGAGTGCACTATCCGAAAACTACCTCGAGCAATTAAACAGATAACCAACTCGTGGAGATAACATCTTGGACCTAATGATAACAGACAGACCTGAACTTTTCGACTCTGTAAGCGCAGAAGAGGGAATTAGTGATCATAAGGCTGTTGAAGCATCCCTGAATATGGAAGTAAATAGGAATATAAAAAAGGGAGGAAATTTATCTGTTTAGCAAGAGTAATAGGAGGCAGATTTCAGACTACCTAACAGAACAAAATGAAAATTTCTGTTCCGACACTGACACTGTTGCGTGTTTATGGAAAAAGTTCAAGGCAATCGTAAAATGCGTTATAGACAGGTAAGTGCCAAGTAAAACTGTGAGGGACGGGAAAAACCCACCATGGTTCAACAACAAAGTTAGGAAACTACTGCGAAAGCAAAGAGAGCTTCACTGCAAATTTAAACGCAGTCAAAACCTCTCAGACAAACAGAAGCTAAACAATGTCAAAGTTAGCGTCAGGAGGGCTATGCGTGAAGCGTTCAGTGAGTTTGAAAGTAAAACATTATGTACCAACTTGACAGAAAATCCTAGGAAGTTCTGGTCTTACGTTAAATCAGTAAGTGGATCGAAACAGCATATCCAGACACTCTGGGATGATAATGGCATTGAAACAGAGGTTGACACACGTAAAGCTGAAATACTAAACATCTTTTTCCAAAGCTGTTTCACAGAGGAAGACCGCTCTGCAGTCCCTTCTCTAAATCCTCGCATGAACAAAAAAACTTGCTGACATCGAAATAAGTGTCCAAGGAATAGAAAAGCAACTGAAATCACTCAACAGAGGAAAGTCCACTGGACCTGACGGGATACCAATTTGATTCTACACAGAGTACACGAATGAACTTGCCCCCCTTCTAACAGCCGTGTGCCACAAGTCTCCAGAGGAACAGAAGGTTCCAAATTATTGGAAAAGAGCACAGGTAGTTCCAGTTTTCAAGAAGGGTCGTCGAGCAGATGCACAAAACTATAGGCCTATACTTCTGACATCAATCTGTTGTAGAATTTTAGAACATGTTTTTTGCTCGCGTATCATGTCTGGAAACATCCCCCAGGCTGTGGCTAAAGTGCTAGTTCTGCAAGGTTCGCAGGAGAGCTTCTGTAAAGTTTGGAAGGTAGGAGACGAGGTACTGGCGGAAGTAAAGCTGTGAGGACGGGGCGTGAGTCATGCTTGGGTAGCTCAGTTGATAGAGCACTTGCCCGCGAAAGGCAAAGGTCCCGAGTTCGAGTCTCGGCCCGGCACACAGTTTTAATCTGCCAGGAATTTCAAATCATCCTATGTTTTAAGCAAGCTTCTGATTAATGCTGCAATGTCTTCCTGAATAACCGAACCATCTTCTATTTCAGGAGGGCCTCCCATAGGGCCTGTAGGGGTTCTGAATGGTGCTGACAGGTCTTTCTTCCCAGTCAATCCCATTAATGCTCGAAAGGATTCAAAACAGAGCTTTGGACAGTTCAAGCCATAGCATGAATCTCTGCCTCATCCAATAACTCCTGCACAATTCTCACAACATGTGGGCACGCACTGCCAAACATTAGCATACAGTCATCACCAATAAATAAAGTGAAAGGCACGACATCCTCCAAAAGGATATCCTCCACATACTGATATGCTGTAAGGCTTCCATGCTCCACAAAGAGCAAATCTGTCCTTCCAGGCATACTCACTGCTGCTCACCACCAGAGAACCATGCTGAAAAGGTGCCCTGGATGAGAATAAGCAAGAGGAAAACCTTTCCAGGTTTTCTCCAGATTCTCTCTTTACCATCAGGTGACTGCAGGCCAAAACATGACCAATCAATGGACATTTGCTCTGATTGTTGTACTCTCCAGCAGTGATATTCCCTAATGAGATGTAGCTGAGCTGTGCAATGCTCTCCGACAAGTTCTGCACCTGTAGCAGGCCTTCTGGATTGAAGACTGACTTCTTCTAGCCTTCTTCAGTTGATTCCCTCACTGACATTGACTCCCTTCAGCTGTGTGGAGTATGTTTTGTGCTTCGGTGGTGGTGGTGGTGGTGGTGGTGGTGGTGGTGGTGGTGCTGCTGCTGCTGCTGCTGTGACAGCTGAGGAGAAATTTAAGTTGCTAGAAGTGATCATCTCTTACCAATGTTGCTCTTCTTGGGCCCAATTTTGGTTTCCTGGCATTACGTCCAGTTTCTCTGTATCTTCTTACAGTTCTGGTAATCATGGAAGATGTAGTTCTCAACATTTTGGCTATATAATGCACGTTGCAACCACCTTCAACCAAAGCAACAGCTTTTGCAGCATCTTTAGATTTTACTGGCATGTTTACTCCAGCAAGCTCATTATAGGATCTTTATGTGATTATTGTAAACACATGTGACTGAAATGAGAACAGTACAAAGTACAACAATAAGTGCTACATGAGCAGGAAAACATTACTGACTCATGTCCATTGATGTGTTTTTCAGGTTGCGCAGGAGAAAATGATTAAGACTGGTGCAAAAAACAATTGACAGTTCATTGTTCACTTGCAGAGCAACACATCAATAATGTACCAATACCGCATACCCCTTAAAATATATGATAAAATTACACTTCATTTATTATATGTTGAATTTTTCGTGCCAGTTAGTTTTTGTGGTGTCCACTCATGATCATCTTGGAGGTACCTCTTTAAGGCGTTTGGCACTTCACCTGCACCACCACAATATGCACAGGGTGTTTTACAATTACAGGCTTCTATGTGTTGTAGAGGGGATAATTGTGTTATGTCCAGCAACGTACCATTTGGGTGTAAGATAAGTTTGAAAATTGTATCACTTCCAAATCTCCCCCTTCACGGTATGCACACAGCAGTGCAACAAGCTCTGACCTGTGTGCTCTACAGCAGTTGCTTCACACGGCAACACTCCTGTTCATTGCACAAAGTCTATCTGTGATGCATGATTTCATACACACGGCCCAAAAACCCTCATGCACATCCATTGAGCACCATAGTCAACCCTCCTAGCTGTGAATGTACCATTTTCTCACATCATTTGTTGTAGTCAGGCGAAACTGGTACATGATGGACTGAGACAATTCAGAAAATGTTCTCGATACATGCACTGTGCAGATCTACCATTACATACCATACTGTGAAACAGGAGATTTGAAATTGATCCAATCTTTAAATTTATTTTATATTCTAATGATACATTTCTGGACATGGCTTTCTTATCGAGACTTAATCAACAAAATCCCCGCTACAATCCCTTGAAGCCTGTAACAGGAATTGTGAAACACTCTGTATATTCACTAATTAAATTTATCATAAATGATCTTCCATGATTTCAGAATAGCAGTGTCCATAGCTACAACACTAGAGGAAAAAATGATCTCTATTACCCATTTTTAAACATGCCCGTGGCTCTGAAAGGAAATATGCAGCAACAAAAACTTAACATTTGCCCAATAAAATAAATTGTCTAAGAGACAGTAAAGCACGTTCTAAATGTAACCTAAAACCTTTTTTCTGGACAACTTCTCCAAGACTATGGATGAATTTTTATTTTAAAAGTGTCAGTGTGTAAGGAAAAAAACTAGTTTTTAAGTTTAGTTGCACGAGTACGACTGAAAAATAAAATGTTCATTACTTTTAAAATTAATCGTGTATACATATCCTGTAAACTGACTTGCTCTGCATAATTTTGATAAGAATTGCTCTATGGAACATGTAACTAACTAACTTTTAACTAACTAACACAAAATGGCCTGCATACTCATCAGACTTAACATCTCTGGACTGTGAGAGAAATTAAAACAAGAAGTCTACATTTCAAATAAGTGAACTGACATGTCTCCTGTACAGCAGACATATGCTCTGAAATTCTGCACCTTAAACACATTTCACGTTACAAAGAAAAACAAATGACTTGCAAAGACATGAACTGGTGAGAAACATGGGCATGTATTAGTGCTCAAGGTCAACAGTCTGAGCATTTGATATTAAAGTTATAATAATAAACATGTGAACCACACCTGAGTTATGTATCTATTTACTTTTGGGACAGGAGGGGAGATATTTGTGGGACCACTTCTCCTGACAGTAGGACAGCAGTTTGTGGCACTACGATCTCGTTACTATTTGGTCAAGTTCCACACACGTTATGTCACCGACGAGAACTTCATACACTCCTTCCAATGCCACAGAAAAAGTATTTAGTTCATTTTTTAAAGTAGATATAAAATTTAAAAATTACTTGTGTACACCAGAAAATTTTCCCAAGTGCCCACAACAACGTAGCCCAAACTGCACACTGATATATTTGCTAATTGCAGATACATTTTGAATGGCTTGGCTATGATGGTTCACCCATTAGACCTTTCTTTGCTCAGCATGTCAACTAGTATTTGCAGACTCTGGTTCACCTCAGAAATGACAGTTATAACCAAATCATTTACTCAGAGCACATATGAAGTATTAATATGAGCAAACATCTATTTCATTCTCAAATTGTTTCCACATAATTTCTTACTCTTTCTCATGAGCAATGTTAGCAGCATTCAGAATCTGCTGATGCTGCACAGGCACTCCCTGTTGGACTGGCACCCCTTGCTGGACCGGTACCCCCTGTTGCACAGGCACACCCTGTTGGACTGGTACACCCTGTTGCACAGGCACACCCTGCTGTACAGGCACACCCTGCTGTACAGGCACACCCTGCTGCATGGGCACACCCTGCTGCATGGGCACACCCTGCTGCATGGGCACACCCTGCTGCATGGGCACACCCTGCTGGACAGGCACATGGACTTGGCCTGGTACCTGTGCATAAACTCTCATTTTAGTATAAGTTTTAATAACTCATCTGACAAGAAACCGTATATTTATATTTAAGAATAGGGAGGTACAGTAGATTCAACTAAACAACACATTCAGTAACTTGGAAAATGAAGATTACACAGAAAGAGTCAGAAAGGGCACTTGTGTAACACAGGTTTAACACAGAAGATGATGCAGTTGTAAAGAGAGTGAAATACAATATCTCACATGGGATGAAGCAACTATTATAGAAAAGAGGAGTGTTTCAAGGATACAATAACAAGAATACTCAGAATTAAACAAAGCTATTTGGTAATGCCTTACAGAGCATGAAATATGCTAAAACAAAAATTTGGTTCAAGAAACAATTCAAAAGAATATAAGCATGGAGGAGCAATAACAAAAGGTAGTAAATGAAACAGTAGCTAACAAGAGAGATAAAATTGCACAATAATTAAAAGCCTCAAAAAATGTTGTCCTCCACAGTGACATTCTCAGATAAATGTTTCACGGATTTTGTGTGTAATCTCAAATTTTCAACAGTTTCCTCTGTCATTATCACCAGAAGTTATCTATAGGGGACTGTTGATCTTAGATGTTAAGTCCCATAGTGCTCAGAGCCATAAGTTATCTATAAGCTGCTTGGTATTTAATCCAGTTGGCAGGAAATATGTCACAGAGACCTCGCAGAGTCACAGAACTTCCATATGACGAAAGAGTTTATGTTGATGTCTATGACTGAGGAACATTAGTAATGATGCCTAGTTTGTTAGAATGTGAATGTGGCTATAAAGATTATTAGTCAGTTCTCACACAAAATTTTGTTATTGGCTAAACCGGCTTTGAATCACTCAGTATTTTCAATAGACCATAATGCTTCTTGGCTGATGGCTGCATCAGAACCATAGGTGTGAGCATCTCCTCAAGGGTCCTACAATGTTTTGAGGCAGCCATCAGCCACGAAGAATTATATGAGGGCAAATCAGAAAATCTTTCCCCAACTTTTTTTGCCAAATTACAGCTGTAAATGTGAAATCAACATATCCATTTCCACCAGTCGACCTTTGAGGGACTGTCCTGGCCTTATCTGCTGATGACTTAGCGGCATGGCACTGCTGTACATTGTTGAAGATGGTGGTTGTGTTTCACACATCCACAGCGTATGAGCAATGAAGGGCAATTTGTTTTCTATGGAGCAAGGATGAAGACCCATCGACATTCACAGGGAAATGTAGCCCGCATATGGAGAAAAGTGTATTGCTTTGAGAAGTGTGAGGTGGTCGCGTTGTGAGTTCGCAAAAGTCTGTGACAACTTGCATGACAATGAGTGCTCAGAGATGATTGATGATATTTCCCACATGGATGCAATGGTGAAAGCGGATTAGTTTGTGTGCCTCAAAGACTTCATGAGTCACTGCAGAGAGGTTCAGTATTTAAACCAGGACACTGGCGTAAAGTCTGGTGATCAGGAACTTCACGCACCACTTCTCCTCCCTTTCTAGCCAAATACTGGCAGTGAAAATTTTTTCCATCACCAGTATTCTAACCAGCTTATCCCAGGTCATGCATCACTGCACAAGCATGCTTTAGTGACCTCGGCCATGGAGGCAGGATGCAGGTTTGCCTGTGTCAAAAACTTCCATCCATTTCATCTGTCGAGAAAGTGATGTTAACTGTATTCTGAGGTTGCCATGGAATGCTGCTGCTGGATTACATGCCACTAGATGCAACCATCAATTCTGACAGTTATTGATCAACATTGTTGCATCTGCAGGCTGCCATCAGGAAGTAGTTCTGAGGGATTTTCAATGTGGGCAACGGGGTTATGGTTCACAGCAATGTGAGGCCATATGCAACAATCAGAACGGCCAAAAAGCTTCAGTTATTTCACTGATAAAGTCTCGACCATCCACCAAGCAGTCCAAACCATGCCCCTAGTGATTTCCATATATCTGGTACGTTGAAAAAGTTATTGGCAGGACAGCAATTAACATGCAATGAAAAAGGCAAGACAACAATCCAATGGTGGTTCCACATTCAGCTGAAAGGGCTCTACTACAGGGGCAACTATCTGAACTGGTGTACAGCTATGTGAAATCATAGTGTTAAATAATTTCCTGCATGTACCTTATTTTGGCTAACAAGAATAGGGGAAAGACTTTCTGATTTGCCCTCACAGTAGGACACTTTAAGACTTCTGGCACAGCCATCAACCAAGAAGCATTATAGGCTACTGAAAATACTAAATAAGTCAAAACCAGTATACCCAATAACAAAATTTGTGTAAGCATTGATGGATAACCTTTATAGTTACATTTAATGAGATCACTGATGTTCTCTGCCAGCAATGTGGTAAATACGAACAGATAGTGGATAATTCAGCTTATTTCTCTGTAGCCCCTAAAAATATAGCCACTATCCTGATTAACATGAAAAAACATATGATCTTGTTTGACGAAACAGAAATCTTAGCCCATGCATCTACTTACTCTGGAGTCTGTCAAAGAAGCCACCGAGATCAGAATGTGCAACAACAGCTATCTGTCAAAATCAGTATCGCTACCAATGTTATCCCAACACAGGCATTGACAACCTTTGGTAGCAACAGGAGTTCTGTGACTTTCATGACATATTCTGGCCAAATACATAAAATACTACTCAACCCAGGACAACTAATGACAATGACACAGGAGAACTCACACAAAGCTTTAAATCAGATATGGCAAGAAATATGTGAAGCATTTATCCAATTCCGAAATATTCTGAAATACTCTGTGTAGTTCAACAGGTGAAACAGAAACACATGTAGTCAATAATGATAACAATGAGTATTCAGAAGTAATACCAGATGGAGTTTATACAGCTATACAGTGTATGATGATGATGAAGAAGAAGAAGAAGAAGAAGAAGAAACTCTGATCAACTGAATATAAAAAGAATAACATTTTAACTACATACTTAGGAATTATTATTATGAACAACTTAAATCAAAAAGAACACACAGAAAATGATGTGGGAAAGGTGAACCAAAGATTGCATTTTATTGGCAGAACACTTAGCAGATGCAACAGGTCTACTAAATAGACTGACTGCACAATGCTTGTCCGTCATCTTTAGAAGTACTGTAGTGCAGTGTGGGATCTTTATGAGGTAGGATTAATGGAGTACATCAAGAATATTAAAACAAGGGCAGCACATTTTCTATTATCATGAAATTGGAGAGAGTGTGTCATGGACATGATACAGGACTTTGGGTGGACATCATTAAAACAAAGCCATTTTTTATTGCAGAGGGAGCTTCTCACAAAATTTCATTCACCAACATTTTCCTTCGAATGCAAAAATATTTTGTTGACACCAACCTACATAGGGAGAAATGATTTCATAATGAAATAAGGGAAATCTGAGCTTGCATGGAAAGGTAAAGACATTGGTTTTTTCCACATGCTGTTCGAGAGTGAAATAATAGAGAATTATCATTAAGGTGGTTTGATGAACTCTCTGCCAGGCACTTAAATGTGGTTGACATAGTATCCATGTAGGTGTCGATGAATCAAGCAAAGAAACAAACTGGCTTTAGGCACGGATCCAGCTCAATTGATCACTTACAAGTCAAGAATGAAACTACAGAACAGAGCATTCAGTATGAATTAGACATTTGTTCAGGAGTTACAGATTTCAGTTTCAATAAAATCTGTAGTAGCAGCCACTGTTTAACAAAGAATTCACTCCGTCTAGTTTAGTACACTGAAAAATGTAAATGTCAATCCCACACCTTCAACTAGACTTTATCACAATAGTGAGAATTCAGAAATAAAACAGGTGTCCTGCATGGAGAGTACATAGCACCAAAACTATTCTCAGCTGTCCTAAAGGGAGTTTTCTGATCCTTAGGTTGAGGAAGTTAAAGAAAGAGTTAATGTTAGTTGCACATGTCTGACCCACACTTGCTCTGTGGATGACATTGTACTGCTTGTCTCTAGTGCAGATAAACATCAACAAAGTAATGTAATGATACAAAAAAGCAAGTATGAAAGCAGGCTAGAAAATAAATTATAATTTCAACTGTGGCCAGTGCATTCACTTTGTTCACACAAGGATATAATAATAGTAGTAGTACTAATAATAATAATACTATCACATCCACAGTTTGATAGTTGCTTCCCCCAGATTTTTACAAGGATAGCAGTTTTCAGCTACACACATATACATTGTTTCCTAGTGTCATCTACCCATTACCCGTTACATCAGCACTCATCTCTTGGAATCCAGCAAAGAATTCCCTTGGTCCACCTATGAGCCAATTGCATGGCCATATGTCCTCCTTAACACCATTTCATTTCATATAAAATTATTCTTCGACACCACTTAGTTCCCTGATCAATTCATTTGTTTGCCTGTCTCTGTTAATAATTGTCAACATGTTCCTCTTCACTGTTCATGGAGTATCATTCAGTCATTGCCTTACTAGGGTACATCAGAAGAGCTAATACACACTAAAATTTATGTTTCAGATACAATAGAAGCCTACTTTTGAAATTCATATTTTACACTGCCAGTCACTAAAATTGCAACACGTGAAGACAGCATTCAACAAATGGCAAATTGGCATGAAATGTAGCACATACTTGGGTATACAAATTATCAGCATTTCAGCCCAACTGCACAAAAGTGGCATGGGTAACACCAGATATATACTGTGTATAAAAATGATCCAGTCACATTAATTTGACCACCACCTAAGTTCAATACAGATGCGCAGTAAGCACTCACAGATAGCAGCACTAGCAATGAAGGGTATATATAGTGTCAAGGGGGGACACAAAACAGTGCAGTCATCGCAATGCAGAAATGGAGAGAATTATCTGACATCTGTAAGGGTATGATCATTGACTTTTGGCGCATTGGTAGAAGCATTTCTGAAACAGCTAAGTTTGTACACTGTTTGCGTGCCACTGTGGTTTAAGTGTACAGTGCACGGCGAAATGGTGCTATCCCAAACTGGTGCCAAGGGAACTGTTGCACAACAGGCCATGAAAGACAGGGATGAACGATAGCTGTGGAGATGTATATGGGTGAACAGACACGCAACTGTTAAACAACTGACCACCCAGATGAACTAAGGAGCTACCAACAGTGTCTCCTCAAAATATATTCAGTGAACATTGCTGCATGTGGACCTCCACAGCAGGCAAGTGGTTCATGTACACACGTTAACTACTGTTCATATGTGACAAGTCTGTAATTTGCACACCAGTACCATAACTGGATGTCCACTGACTCATGACAGGTTGGTTTCAAATGGATCATATTTTATGTGCTATCGGACATACAGCCACTGGCATGTACCACATAAAAGTCTGCAACCCTGCAACACTCATCAGAATGGTTCAGGCATTTTGTGGCTGTCCCTAGGCGATCACACCATTCTGCAAGTATGCATCAATCCTTGAGGACCATGTCCACCCCTACATGCTGTTTGCTTTTCCTCAGCATGATGGCATCCACCAGCAAAATAATGCAATGTGTCACACAGCTCACAGTGTACATGTGTGGTTCAAAGGCACCACCTGGCCTCCAAACTCCCCATATTTACACCTAATCGAGAATCTGTGGGACCACATCAATAGGGCTGTTCGTGCCAAGGATCTTCAACTGGGATTAGATTAGATTAGATTAGATTAGATTAGATTTACTTTCATTCCAATTGATCCGTAGTGAGGAGGTCCTCCTGGATGTGGAACATGTCAGAAAAACAACAATACATGACAAATATTTACAACTAAAACAAATAAGCTAATGTACCATTCCACAGGTCCCAAGTGGAATGATCGTCATTTTTAATGAACACTAAGAGTCATTTTACAAATACTAATGCACTGAATTTAAAATAAAAAACGTTTTTTATTTATTTATAAGGTAATAAACATGTAATACAACTACTGTAATACTTATTTACAATGAACACATTACTGCACTGAAATGGTGCAGAAGTTAGATTATACTTACACACACACACACACACACACACACACACACACACACACACACACACACACACACACACACACAAATTTTCAGTGAACACATTACTGCACTGAAATTGTGCAGAAGTTATGTTGTACTTATATACAAATCAGTTGGTTTTACTAAGAAATTCATCAATGGAGTAGAAGGAGTTGGCCACCAATAAATCCTTTAGGCTTCTCTTAAACTGAATTTCATTGGTTGTTAAGCTTTTTATGGCTGCTGGCAAGTTATTGAAAATGTGTGTTCCTGAATAATGCACACCTTTTTGTACAAGACTAAGTGACTTTAAATTCTTGTGAAGATTATTCTTATTTCTAGTATTGATTCCATGAATTGAGCTGTTGGTTTGAAAAAGTGATATATTTTTAATGACAAATTTCATTAAGGAATAAATATACTGGGAAGCTGTAGTTAGTATCCCTAGTTCCCTAAACAGGCTTCTGCAGGATGTTCTTGAGTTCACACCACATAAAATTCTTACTGCACGTTTTTGTGCCCGGAAAACTTTAGCTTGGCTTGATGAATTACCCCAAAAAATAATCCCATATGACATTATGGAATGAAAGTAAGCATAGTATGCCAGCTTTTTCATTTTTATATCCCCTACGTCTGACAAAATTCGCATTGCAAACAGAGATTTGTTAAGACGCTTCAGCAGTTCTGTGGTGTGCTCCTCCCAATTGAATTTATTATCAAGCTGTAATCCCAAGAATTTAACACTGTCCACTTCTTCTATCTTCTTGTCATCATATGTTAGACATATACTCTTGGGACACCCCTTACAAGTTCTGAACTGCATGTAGTGTGTTTTTTCAAAGTTTAGTGACAAAGAATTGGCTAGGAACCAGTGATTAATGTCCACAAATATTTTATTGGCTGATCTTTCTAAGACTACACTTGATTTGCTATTTATTGCAATGTTTGTATCATCGGCAAACAAAACAAACTTGGCATCTGGTAATGTTACTGATGAAAGGTCATTGATATACACAAGAAAAAGTAAGGGCCCCAAAATGGAACCTTGTGGGACCCCACATGTAATTAGTTCCCAGTTGGATGATGCCTGATAGACATGTATCAAGCTCTTTCCTAATAACACCCTTTGTTTCCTGCCAGAGATATAAGATTTGAACCATTTTGCAGCATTTCCTGTTACACTATAATATTCTAGTTTACTTAAAAGGATATTGTGATTTACACAGTCAAAAGCCTTTGATAGATCACAAAATATACCAGTTGCCTGCAATTTTTTGTCTAATGAATTAAGCACATTTTCACTGTAAGTGAAGATAGCCTTCTCAATATCAGAACCTTTTAGAAATCCAAACTGTGACTTTGACAGTATGTTATTTGAGATAAGATGGTTATAAAGACGACGGTACATTACTTTTTCGAAAATTTTTGAGAATGCTGGTAACAGTGAAATTGGACGGAAATTTGATGCTATTTCTTTATCTCCCTTCTTAAACAGTGGCTTGACTTCAGCATATTTCAGCCATTCAGGAAATATTCCACTGATAAACGACTGGTTACACAGATAGCTTAATATGTTACTTAGCTCAGAATCACATTCTTTAATTAACTTTGTTGATATTTCATCATACCCACTAGATGTTTTTGATTTTAAAGATTTTATGATGGACATTATTTCTGTTGGGGTAGTGAGGGTCAAATTCATATTATGGAAATTACTTGAAATGTCTGGTCTAAGGTAATCCATAGCAGCATCTACCGAACCTGACAACCCCATCTTTTCAGTAACAGTTATAAAATGTTTGTTAAAAAGTTCTGCAACACTATACACATCTGTCACCAATGTATCATTTACTCTTAATGCTATTTGTTCCTCTTCATGTCTGGTCCTACCGGTCTCCTCCTTCACTATATCCCATATTGTCTTTATTTTGTTATCTGATATGACTATCTTTTCCTTGTAATATATTTGCTTTGACATCCATATTACAGTCTTTAATATTTTGCAGTATTTCTTATAATGTGCTATAGCATCAACATTGGAAATGTTGCACAGCAGGCCACGGCATTGAGTAGGCATGGCTCCAAATCCCTTACAGTAACTTAGAGAACCTTTAACAATACAAGTATCATTACAAGCCAAAAGATAGTCCCAGGTCATGCAAATAAATCTTTATTGTAACTTTATTTATCACGAGTTTTCGCCAGGCATCAGAGAATGCCCAAATATAGCAGGCAGCGAGATGACAGTAAGAGCCTAGCACAGTCATCTGCCATGTAGTGGCAGAAGTACAGAACTAAACAATGAATTGAAGTGGCTAAAAGGTGCTGCCACCTACAGAAAAAGGGTGATCTAAATGCTGATGACTATTTAGAAATGATTCTGTTTAAATAATCAGTTGTCTAACACTTTCTGTATTTTACTGAAAACTTTGAGTGCACCAATAATTGTTTCCTAAAGTGTATAATTATAGCAGAACATTTTTCAGATAAATTTGTTGGTTGAATGCGAGTTATAGCACTGATTATATATGGTGAATACATGATACAAACAACGTACGATAAGTGAATGATATTTACCAGCTAAAATCACCAGAACAGGCTCCATGAATAGGACACTGTATAGCAGATGAAGACAACAAAAGGTACTTTGAATATTTTTGTATTAAGGAAAGTAACTACTGTGGTGGATATTGAAGCTACATACACAATTTTACAAGAGTTTTTGCATGTGACAACCTGTTCTCTCAGAGCTACAAGAGTGCAAGCTAAAGTGATTGTAGTTCTCAAAAGTTTGATTGTTTCAATACAGGTTATGTATTGCATGAAAGATCATGTCTGATTAGTTAGTGAAAATTACAATTATGTCAAAGAGATGCTTAAGTTTAGATCAAACAGCTGTATACTTTTCAAAATTTACCACCATAGTGGTAGCACTTTTTTATATTACAATAATATTTGCAGTGTATGTTTGCATAATTAATGTACTTTATCATCAAATACATGTTTTGGTGATTACGTCAGTACTGAAATCTTCACTAGGTAGGTTTATGTCTGTTGCTGATCCATATTAGTCAGCAAACTGGTAAATGTTGTCCTCTCAAAGTTGGTTACAAGTAGTTGTGCATATATCTTTATGGCATTGACTTTACAACAGTAATTATTCGGTTCCTTTTGCAACAATTATTTTCATGTGGTAAAGTACTTACTCTGACTTTGGTAGAGCGACTAACATTGGTTGTAAGCTGAGTACTGTACTACACGCGATTGTCTGCCCACAGTTACGAAGGAATCCAATCGCCACTCACAGTCACTTTTAGGAGCAAAACAATTATCCACAGTAGGGTAAAACAGGCTGGGGAATCGCAAACCTCACCAACTTGTTTCCTGCATGTCTTGTAGTGATCCGCATTGCGAAAGGTGGTTGGTTATTCAGGCTCTTGACAGGTGGTAACATTAATGTTATTGGATAGTATGTATGAGGAAATATTACACATTGGGTTTCTCATTCAGAAAATGCATTTGAATGTTGGTTATTAGCAAGTCAATTTTGTTATACATCATATAAGAAGGAGAAACATATACCAGCATGTGACAGAATCATACAATAGCCGCATCACCATCGACTGAGACTGCAGTTTAACATTTTGTATATTGTTGCCTGCAATGGCTGAGATCCCACAACTGTCATGCCAAAGAAGAGTATAAGAGGCCAGGAGGACCAGACTCAATGCCACGCAGGACCTCAGTGGCCCTGCACAATTAGCACCCGACAGAACAGACACTGTTTGCTCCCTCATGCAGGATCGTACATCCACATCGCATATCCCGAGTCCAGATATAACCTGGTTTGCAGGGATATAACCTTGTTTGCAACAAGACAAGTACCCATTGAGACAGTGTGCCATTACATTATCTCGAGCACCACAGACTACCAGTGCAGCAACCACTGTTGTGGCTTCTCCTCATGCACCAACGGAGAGTGGTATGCCAACAATTGTGCACTAAATGACAGCACTGGACATGAGAGCGGCACCCTGGTTCTGTGTAGAGCATCATGATGGACATATCACTATGAAGAGGTGCAGCAGAGAATAAATGTTGCACAAATGCATTCACCATCCTCAGCACAGCACCTGGTGAGATGGCATGTGGCGCATTTGGGTATACACACGATCACCGCTGGTTCACGCAACCTTTAATTTGGACATAAACTGTTAAATTTCTCATGTTTTAATACTGGTAACTTTGCCCAACCTTTGTAGTCTCCAGGACATTAGCCCTGTACAAGATAAAAAGGATCACAAGTTGCCTGTGCTGATCTGACCATCTCTGATACAGAGGATGTTTGACTGTCGCCTTGACCAGCACATTCTCCAGATCTCCCATCCACTCAAAACGTCCGGTCACGGGTTGCCAAGAGATGGACACACCACCACTCAGTGGCCACTATGATTGATGAATTCTGGCATAGTGTTTAAGCAGCATGGAATGACATACCCATTTCTGTCACCTGAGCCCAGTTCACCCCATGTCCAGCCAGATCAGAGCTGCTATTGCTGCCACGGTTGGCAGCAGCTCTGTGTACTAAATTTTGCACCTTGTATGCCTCCAAATCACATACAAATTCTTGCTACTTTACTGTATAATAACCAGGAATTCCTAGTCAATTTGAGAGAAACTACAACACCAGCTGTTGCCTTGCTGCATGGTGACCTTAGAAGCACCAGTCTCTCACAACCCAAAAAATTGAATTATTGTACAGGATATACTGTAAACTGTAACCAATTGTAAGTAAAGTCCTTTGCTTTGCCTTCTGCACACTCTAGTTCACTGTCAGTTCACTCTCCTTCTGTCAACTGTACAGAAGCAATATGCCTATCAAAAGTTGTGACTAACTGCAGATCTAAAGAAATACTTTCAAGGAGAGAGGTACTTCCTGACTTTTGTTCCAGTATGTGTGAATATGGCAGTCTTTAGCAGCTTTCTAAAGGAAGATGTTGACAGAAAAAGATACAAAACACGTTGTAAATATCAAAGACTGAAAGGCCAGCACACACATTTGATCTCAGAACATTCTGTATGTGTGTATTATTTGTCCTTTATAAGCAGTCACTACTGTGTGCTTTGAACCAGATGAATAATTATGGTAAGGCTCAGATTCCCCTAAGTCAGATGCCATTCACAGATATATCAAATTTTGTTACAAGCAGTTCAGTATCACTGTGGATGGGAAAGAAACCTCAATCGAATAAATCACAAACACTTTCTTGCCTACATTAACGTAAAGATATACTAGATGAAAGGATTGTGACACAATAGTCACAGTTTGTTAACAAAGTATATGCATTCTGTGAGTTATATAAGGAGAATTTAATATATGTATTCACTCTTTAATCATCAATGTCTTTAGGGTGAATGCAATATGAGTTCCATATGGGCTGCATTGAAGAGACACTGGAAGTAGGAAAAAAGCCAAACAAGTCCAGAGCTCAGTGACACACATATTTCTCAACTGCTCACATTTAAGATGAATGTGAAGCCTACGGTATTGTTCATTATGTGCATATGCAAATATCTAGAAGTATATGAACTGTAACAACTCCATCAATAATATTCTTGCTGGGTCTGCAGCCACATCATTCAATCATTTTGACAAAATATTGTGGTCATCCGTGTGGCTGGCATCTCCATGTGGGAATGCAGTTTGATAAATCTTGATTATCTGAGGCATACTGCCATGGGAATCTTGCTGGAACTGATTCTTACCCTAAACGATATGGGTACATTTACACACAGATAGTTGCTCCCGCAGCTTGCTATTGAGACCGCATCTTAAGGAATCAATTAAAATTAGACTGGCAGATAATATTATACATAGAAACAAAGGTGATCCTTTAAGTAAAATGTGGAATCCTATATGCCAGCTTTGACCACTGGAACACTGTATCTTCCATTTGCCTTATGGGTCAGCAGTGACGATTTCCCTGATAGGCACTGTCACCTCTACACGGCATGTGAAAGAGTCACAGTTCACAGTGGGACTCAGTTCTAGCAAAACTTAGCAAAAAGCATTCTCACCTGAAGATGGCAGGCACACAGACCACTGAAATACTGGAAGATGACTGTATACTCAGACAGCAGATACGACAAGATTATAATCAGACAGCAGAAGTTTCTAGTGCATTCTGAAGGCTGTCAAGAGTTGCATTTCAAAATTAAGATGGCAATCACACCACCACCACCACCACCGAACAATTCATACTCACTATTCCATTCTTTAATTTTGCTTATGACTTGCAAGTACTTCACTGTGTCGTATCAACTTCTAATCCATGTTTATTCCTTCACTTGTTTGAAATTCAGTGCTTTTTCTTCTTCTCTTTTACTGGTAAAGATTTTACTGAATATGTGGTAGATTAAGAGGAGCCTGATAGATCTCAAGTTTCCTGTATACTGTTTATGTCCTTCCTTGTAAAGTAGAAAGATTATAACATTGTTCCAGTTTTGAGGAAGTTTGTTCCTCAGCACGTTTTCTTTAAATGGTTTTGCAAATTCCTTTTGTATTAATTTGTTTCTAGATTTAAAGAATTCAACTGCCTATTACCATCTGTGGACAATTTTCTCTGTTCATAACTTGAGAGATTTTATACATCTGGTCCGGCACTATGTAGCCTACTTATGTTTCTGAGCCATCTCTCAAACTATACTAATATCTGAAGAAAACATTCCCTTATGTAAAATGTCAAATCAAACCACCTTCAATCATTCAAATTTCCTGTTGTTATTTCCTTCTAGCAACCAGTTTCAGCACTACGTTAAGACACCTTTAAGCTCCCTGATCGATGTGTAGAAAGACTCCCATGTCTGGTCCAGTCAAAATAGAGGCCAGCATTCAATGACTGGTATCCATAGATTTCTTCTTAACACAGCAATCCCTTCGATCAGCAAGTAATGATTGAAGGTATTGCTGCCTTAAGAAGGCATCTATGCATACCAGTCATTGAATGCTGGCCCCTACCTTGACTGGAGCAAAGGTGAGATTCTTCCTAAATGGCAATCAGGGTGCCTGAAGACGGCATAATGTAGCACTGAAACTGGTTGCTAAAATAAAATAACAACTGGAAATTTAGATAGCTTAAGTTTTTTATTCGACATTTTATACTGAACAGCCAAGGTCCTGCAAACATCTGAATAAAAACGAGCTTACATTGTTAGTTACTGTGCTGCCTGTCATCTCAACTTATGAAATGTAGTGTCTACCCAACATTCAACACTCAGTTTTGTCTTATTTATACTCTCACTGTTTTCCACTGTTCCTGTTCCCAAATCCTCATTTTACCTTCCTACATCCTCCTCCCTAACAAGAATTTTGTTTCCTTCTGCATATTTTACATGCTCCTATTATTGTCTGCCTGAAACTCTGTCTTCCTCTTTAATAGCTGCCATGTTCCATTTGAAATTTTCTTTTCCTTTCCTCATACTAGAAAATTTTTTTGCTGTTGGTATAGGTATGTCTGTAAAAAATTTCCCCCTTTTTTCTATGTCTGCGAAACTTTCATTTTCTAAGGTAGCAAACCTGCTGCTTAATTTAATGATGTATAACTCCTTATTCTGTAACAAATTCTTTCTGCTGTTTTTCACCTAGCATTAAATCTATTTTCACACTGCATCTTATGAGTCTAGAACCACATGCAATTCAAAGGTGGTTTAGTACCACTTTTAACAGCCTGTACAAACTTAAACCATAACATCACAATTGGCTAATTCTGCAAAAGAAGCCATGCTTTAAGAAACAGTCTATGAAGATATGCTGATTAGAATAAAGTTTTAGCATGTAAGTATTGTAACATTAATAAACACAGTTATGATGTCTATTATTCATATCATGAACTGTAAACTCCTGGAGAAAGTGTCAATATGCTATAAAATATTGCATATCACTTAAGTTTTAGTACATGAAAAATTACTAAATCCAACTCAAAGCATTTTATAAAATTGCTATCTACAATTCAGCAGTCAGGTGTTTAGAAACAGCAAGTGATTTTTCCTTACCGCCTGTTGCACAGGAACCTGCTGTTGCATTCCAGGTTGGTGTTGTGGAACTTGCTGGTGTTGCTGTGAACATTTGTATTGTCTCAGTACTGTACATCTACTTGGAAGAGAAAACTTGCTACAAGTATTTTCTCTTTTTACTTGTGAGTCAAAAATATTTATTTCAAAATGAAAGACAAAAGAGGGATACTAACACTATTTGAAGCAGAAGGTGGACAACTTATAGGTTCCCAAAAGAACAACAACTACACAAACATTACTGTGTGTTTCAGTCCTGTTTCAGCAGCCATTGAAGAGGCACTCCTGTTGCAAACACTGCTACAAGTATTATTGCATGGTCAGTTATGTGTGTGGGAGGCTCTATGTTCACAGAAAAATACAAGTAATTTTTGAAATGTCCAGAGAAGACATTTACCAGTGTATGCTGCCTGAATCTACAATAGGATTAAGAATTATACTTAAACAAATAATCATCAGTAGCAAAATTTGTGTACTAATCCAGAACTTTTGTACAAATTAAGAAAGAAGAAAAATCATGTATGTGTCTATTTACACTACTGGCCATTAAAATTGCTAGACCACGAAGATGACGTGCTACAGACGCAAAATTTAACCGACAGGAAGAAGATGCTGTGATATGCAAATAGGTTTTCAGAGTATTCGCACAAGGTTGGCACCGATGGCGACACCTACAACGTGCTGACATGAGGAAAGTTTCCAACCGATTTCTCATACACAAACAGCAGTTGACCGGTGTTGCCTGGTGAAACGTTGTTGTGATGCCTCATGTAAGGAGGAGAAATGCGTACCACCACGTTTCCGACTTTGATAAAGGTCGGATTGTAGCCTATCACGATTGCAGTGTATCGTATCGCGACATTGTTGCTTGCATTTGCCGAGATTCAATGACTTAGCGGAATATGGAATCGGTGAGTTCAGAGAGTAATACGGAATGCCGTGCTGGATCCCAATGGCCTCATACTACTAGCAGTCAAGATGACAGGCATCTTATATGCATGGCTGTAACAGATTGTGCAGCCACGTCTCGATCCCTGAGTCAACAGATGGGGACGTTTGCAAGGCAACAACCCTCTGCACGAACAGCTCGATGGCATTTGCAGCAGCGTGGACTATCAGCTCGGAGACCATGGCTGCGGTTACCCTTGACGCTGCATCACAGACAAGAGCGCCTGCGATAGTGTACTCAACGACAAACCTGGGTGCACGAATGGCAAGACATCATTTTCTCGGATGAATCCAGGTTCTGTTTACAGCATCATGATGGTCGCATCCGTGTTTGGTGACACCGCGGTGAACGCACATTGGAAGCGTGTATTCGTCATCGCCATACTGGTGTATCACCCGGCGTGATGTTATGGAGTGCCATTCGTTACAAGTCTTGGTTACCTCTTGTTCGCATTGACGGCACTTTGAACAATGGACGTTACATTTCAGATGTGTTACGACCCGTGGCTCTACCCTTCATTCGATCCCTGTGAAACCCTACATTTCAGCAGGATAACGCATGGCTGCATGTTGCAGGTCCTGTACGGGCCTTTGTGGATACAGAAAATATTCGACTGCTGCCATGGCCAGCACATTCTCCAGATCTCTCACCAATTGAAAGCGTCTGGTCAATGGTGGCCCAGCAACTGGCTCGTCACAATACGCCAGTCACTACTCTTGATGAACTGTAGTATCTTGTTGAAGCTGCATGGGCAGCTGTACCTGTACACACCATTCAAGCTCTGTTTGACTCAATGCCCAGGCGTATCAAGGCCGTTATTACGACCAGAAGTGGTTGTTCTGAGTACTGATTTCTCAGGATCTATGCACCCAAATTGCGTGAAAATGTAATCACATGTCAGTTCTAGTATAATACATTTGTCCAATGAATACCTGTTTATCATCTGCATTTCTTCTTGGAGAACAATTTTAATGGCCAGAAATGTATTTATTCATTTATTCATCCAAGGATCATCTCAAAATGATGTATGTTTTCCCAAGGTAATACAATGCCAATCAATGGGCCAAACTATAACACACAGCATACATGACATGTACAAAAGTTTAAATTAATGTGGACGAGCAGGAAAAACAAACCGATAATGTTTGGTTACAGCATTAGTAGTGTCCTGCCTGACACAGTCAACTCGTATAAATATATGGGTGTAAGGTTGTGAAGCGATATGAAATGGAACAAACAGGTAAGGATTGTCGTTGAGACGGTGAATGGTCAACTTTAGTTTATTGGGAGAATTTTAGGAAAGTGTGGTTCATCCGCAAAGGAGACAGCATCTAGGATGCTAGTGTGATCTATTCTTGAGTACTGCTCACAAGTGTATGGGATCCGTGCCAGCTCAGCATGCAAGTGTTATGGATATACTTCAGGAATTCAAGTGTGAATCCCTGGAGGGAAGAAAACACTCATTTCGAAGAACACTACTTAGAAAGTTTAGAGAACCAGCTTTTGAAGCTGACTGTACAACGATCCTACTGGTGTCCACATATATTTCGCATAGGGACCATGAAGATAAGACACGAGAAATTAGGTCTCATATTGAGCCATACAGATAGCCATTTTTCCCTTGTTCTTGTTCTACCTGCAAGTAGAACAAGAAACGAAATGACTAGTAGTGGTACAGCATACCCTCCACCACGCACCATGCTGTGGCTTGAAGAATATGTATGTAGATGCAGATATAGATCTCTAATTTCTTCCCGTTTCTTCCAGACTATCCACATAGGCTACCTGTCATATCCTCATAA
Organism: Schistocerca piceifrons; assembly: GCF_021461385.2. Classification (NCBI taxonomy): domain Eukaryota; kingdom Metazoa; phylum Arthropoda; class Insecta; order Orthoptera; family Acrididae; genus Schistocerca; species Schistocerca piceifrons. The sequence goes on from NC_060149.1 coordinate 405,639,086, forward strand.
AGCATATTATGTATGCTGCGTGTTGTATATTTTGGTCTACTGACATGCAGTGTATTACCTTGACAAATCCTATATCATTGTGAGATGATACTTGGATGAATAACAACAAATAAAATAAATAAATAATTTTGTGACTTCAACAGATGAGCCACATGCAAGTATAAGCTCAGATCACACAAGTATGTGGAAGGAAATCTGTTATTCCTTTTGAAAGGGAACTGTACTGGAATTCACTGTCAATGATTCAGGAAAATGTATATCTATATGGTTGGATGAATCTAGTGTCTTATTCACTGTTCCACCTTGATAAGCAAGCCTGTTCATAGTGGTCTCTCCAACTTCACCACCTGGGCTTCGGATACTACACATGTAACAAAATGCAGAAGGTTTACATGAACATTTGAATGCACACATTTACTGAGTTATAAGATAGCCCTTCAGTGACAGTACAAACCCCTACTAGTGTTTGTTCCACATCCTAGTAATGCTCTTATGACTATCAAACAACACATGGCATTTTATTCTACCAGCATTCATGTAATAAATTCTCAACATTTTCAGGTACAAATACATAAAAAATAATTGTACAGACAATGGGTGGACTGGATGTAACAGAAGCAGATATCTAAAAAGAAAAATACATAATACATATATCATAAACTAGACTTGTGCTAAATAAAATGTGCAAAGCATCCAATAATCCTGAGAGCTGTTAATTTAGTACAAGGCTCTCTGAGACTTTCAAGTAAGCACACCGGACAGAACTAATGTCACCTCTGCTCTGAAGGCTTGTGTCCACTAGGCAAGTAGCTTAGCAAGTACTTGCTGTGGTGTTTACATTAGCTCAAAAACTTGCACAAGTTTAGGTCTGCAATTTGCTTTGAAAATTAATTTCAGGAACTTGCTGTAAGTACTTGCAGATGAGCTTCCACTGAAGTCATGTCACGACATGGGCAAGTGGAAGTTTACCATGTCATGCTCAAAAGTCAGAGATGCTGTCACCATTGCTGTGGTGTTGTTACTATTATTATTATTTCTTTCCTTTCTCAGACGTTATGTCTGGTTAAAAATGGAAAGTGACATGGACCTTGATCAAGCGTGACTTCCTTTTAACTGTACGGTATATGTTACATTGCATTTAGGAACTTTCGGGTAATTGAACATGTATCAATAATTACGGATTTCTGTAGTTGTATATATACGTTTGGATGTAGCTGTATTGCGTTGATGTCCTGGTGGATATTGTGTGGTATGACTCCTGTAGTTGATAGTATAATTGGTATAATCTCAACTTTATCCTGATGCCACGTGTCCTTGACTTCCTCAGCCAGTTGGATGTATTTTTCAATTTTTTCTCCTGTTTTCTTTTGTATATTTGTGGTATTGGGTATGGATATTTCCATTAGTTGTGTTAATTTCTTCTTTTTATTGGTGAGTATGATGTCAGGTTTTTTATGTGGTGTTGTTTTATCTGTTATAATGGTTCTGTTCCAGTATAATTTGTATTCATCATTCTCCAGTACATTTTGTGGTGCATACTTGTATGTGGGGACGTGTTGTTTTATTAGTTTATGTTTTATGGCAAGTTGTTGATGTATTATTTTTGTTACATTGTCATGTCTTCTGGGGTATTCTGTATTTGCTAGTATTGTACATCTGCTTGTGATGTAATCTACTGTTTCTGTTTGTTGTTTGCAAGTCTCCATTTATCTGTTGTGGTATTGGGATCTTTAATAATATGCTTGCTGTAATATCTGGTGTTTATTGTTTGATCCTGTATTGCAATCATGAATCCTTCTGTCTCACTGTATATATTGCCTTTTCTTAGCCATGTGTTGGATGCGTCTTCATCGATGTGTGGCTGTGTTAGATGATACGGGTGCTTGCCATGTAGTGTTTTCTTTTTCCAATTTACTTTCTTCATATCTGTTGATGTTATGTGATCTAAAGGGTTGTAGAAGCGGTTATGAAATTGCAGTGGTGTAGCCGATGTATTTATATGAGTGATTGCTTTGTGTATTTTACTAGTTTCTGCTCTTTCTATAAAGAATTTTCTTAAATTGTCTACCTGTCCATAATGTAGGTTTTTTATGTCAATAAATCCCCTTCCTCCGTCCTTTCTGCTTAATGTGAATCTTTCTGTTGCTGAAGGTATGTGATGTATTCTATATTTGTGGCATTGTGATCGTGTAAGTGTATCGAGTGCTTCTAGATCTGTGTTACTCCATTTCACTACTCCAAATGAGAAGGTCAATATTGGTATAGCATAAGTATTTATAGCTTTTGTCTTGTTTCTTGCTGTCAATTCTGTTTTCAGTATTTTTGTTAGTCTTTGTCTGTATTTTTCTTTTAGTTCTTCTTTAATATTTGTATTATCTATTCCTAGTTTTTGTCTGTATCCTAGATATTTATAGGCATCTGTTTTTTCCATCGCTTCTACGCAGTCGCTGTGGTTATCCAATATCTAAACTTCTTGTTTAGTGTGTTTTCCCTTGACTATGCTATTTTTCTTACATTTCTCTGTTCCAAAAGCCATATTTACATCATTTATGAACACTTCTGTTATCTTTAGTAAATGGTTGAGTTGTTGATTGGTTGCTGCCAGTAGTTTTAGATCATCCATGTATAGCAAATGTGTGATTTTGTGTTGGTATGTTCCAGTAATATTGTATCCATAATTCGTATTATTTAGCATGTTGGATAGTGGGTTCAGAGCAAGGCAGAAACAGAAAGGACTTAATGAGTCTCCTTGGTATATTCCACACTTAATCTGTATTGGCTGTGATGTGATATTATTTGAATTTGTTTGGATATTAAGTGTGGTTTTCCAATTTTTCATTACTATGTTTAGGAACTGTATCAATTTAGGATCTACTTTGTATATTTTCAATATTTGTAGTAACCATGAGTGGGGTACACTGTCAAAAGCTTTTTGGTAATCTATGTATGCGTAGTGTAGCGACCTTTGTTTAGTTTTAGCTTGATATGTCACCTCTGCGTCTATTATCAGTTGCTCTTTACATCCTCGTGCTCCTTTGCAACAGCGTTTTTGTTCTTCATTTATAATTTTGTTCTGTGTTGTATGTGTCATTAATTTCTGTGTAATGACCGAAGTTAATATTTTGTATATTGTTGGTAGGCATGTTATGGGATGATATTTAGCTGGGTTTGCTGTGCCTGCTTGATCTTTAGGTTTCAGATAAGTTATTCCATGTGTAAGTGTATCAGGGAATGTGTATGGGTCTGCAATGTAACTGTTAAATAATTTAGTTAGATGTGAATGTGTTGAGGTGAACTTCTTTAGGCAGAAATTTGCTATTTTATCTTTTCCACGGGCTTTCCAATTGTGAATAGAATTAATTGCTCAGGTGACTTCATGTTGCAAAATTATCACTTCAGGCATTTGTGGTATCATCTTGTATGTGTCTGTTTCTGCTTGTATCCACCGTGCATGCCTGTTATGTTGTACCGGGTTTGACCATATGTTGCTCCAGAAGTGTTCCATGTCTGTCATGTTTGGTGGATTGTCTATTTTAATGTGTGTGTTGTCTATTGTTTGGTAAAATCTCTTTTGGTTTGTGTTGAATGTTTGGTTTTGTTTCCTTCTATTTTCACTTTTTTTGTATCTTCTAAGTCGTTTGGCCAATGCTTGTAATTTCTGCTTCTTTTCATCTAATTGCTCTATTGCTTCTAGTTGTGAGATTTTGCCTAACCTTTTTCGTTTTCTGTCTGATATTTCATTTCTTATAAATTGTGTTAGCTGTCCGATGTCTTTTCTCAGTTTTTCTATTCTGATCTGTAGCCTGTGTTGCCATGCTAGTTTTGTGGGTTTCTTCTGTGTGTTGGTTGATTCTGATCTCTGCCTAGTGGGTATATTTAGTGTAGTGAGTGCTCCTACATAAACCAGTAGTTGTAACTCTTCCATAGTTGTATTTTCATTTATTTTGTTGTGTATGATTGTGTTGATAGTTGTTATTGTTGTTTCGACTTGTGGGTTATTTGGTGGTCTATGCAAGAATGGTCTAATGTCTGTATTTGTGTCTTTGTATTCTATATATGTCAGCTGAAATTTTTCTTCTGTATCTAACATGTGTGTCACTTCGTGTTCTATTTGTGCTTGTTCTGGTGGCTGTCTTAAGATTTCATTTTCCTCTGATTGTTTAATTGATGCGTGTTGTTCTTTGTTTGTTTGCTCTGGGATGTTCGAGTCCATTACTGTATTTTCTTCTTCTTCTAATTGCACATTATTTTGTTCCAGTATTTGTTGTACTTGTTGTTTGATGTTTTCTAATTCTGAGTGGGGTATCCTGTTATTTTTTTTTTATTACACGGATCTGATCAGCTAGTCGTCGTTCTGTTAAAAATTTTAATTCTGGGTATCTGGTAATAAATGTTATGTATACTTGTGATCTGTATCCAGTTGTGTTGGTTCCTAGGTTTGTTGCTTGGTAATAACAGAACATGAGGTGTCGATTAACTTCATCTGACCATCTCATCCTCTGTCTTTGTTTTCCTTCTAGGGTGGTTGCAGGAAGCATATCCTGCAAAAACCTCTATTTGGATTTAAATCATTTTCCAGTTGGCTAGCAGTGTCGTTACCATTGTGGGCGGGCATAGGATTCAAGCGTCGTCCCCGACCATGACGGCGCTTGTCCGAGGCTTCTTTAGTTCTGTCCTGAACCAAGTAATCACACTAAAAGGGGGTTAGCCCTATTAGTGGTTTGTTCTTTTCGTCGCCTTTTATGACTGGCAGAACATACCAGAGGCCTATTCTTTTCCCGGGCCTCCACGGGGGTTATCATTATTATTATTATTATTATTATCATCATCATCATCATCATTAAGGAACAGTGTGATAAAACACAAAAATTTAAGAAAAGAAGTGTTTGAGTGAAGAACTGGATACAGAGCCATACATGTTTAAGTTAATTTCTTGCCCATACCAAGTCTGCCCACCACTCTTTTTTTTTTAATGTCTGTATTGCCTAAAAATCTGCCACAATATTTTCTTTTGCAACCTGCTTTATAACTCTGTTATTAAAATCCACATGTTTCATGTCCCACAACACAGCAGAGCATTACACTTTCTGAATTAATCCCTACAATTTTTCTGTGTAAGTAAGTACAAAAATTTCAAATTTTTTATTGCTTAATTTTAAACTTTATTATCGTTATAGGTTATTTCAAACAGTAGTGTGACAAATTATTGACTTAATGGGGAATTAGAAAATGCTGAAAAAATGCTATATTAAAACCCCAAGTACATTCATTGCTTTTAAAAAATAACTCCACATAGAATAAAATGTGTTAGGACAGTATATTTTACACAAATCTCTTTCAAAACTGTTTGCAGAGTTTTTGATAAACAACATAAATTACAATATACTTTCACACAACATTCATCTTCATACGATCATGACTATGTGTAAGGCTCTCAAGCAGGGTACAATACAAAGAGCTACATCACAATCTTCACACACGTCATGATTCCCTCCTATTTTTCTCCCCATTCGCATCCCGAACTTGGCTGCACACATATTCTGGTAGGATTATCTTTCTTTGCAGTACATGGGATGAACAAGGGGAAATGATGGTCAGTAAGATGAACAGATTTGGTGTTTGTGGATAGACAACCAGCTAATTTCGAAGATAATTCCTTCCTGTGATGTTTGGCTTTATCTTCTCAATCACTGCCATATGAAAATCAAGAGTATTCTTTGTTCCTCCAGATTTCTTGTACAAACTGAATGAATTTCAAAGAGTCAGTTAAACTATATAGGAACATTTTTCTAGTATTTTTTCCCTCTCTTCTGTGTTACTGACTTGTCTGACATGCTGGTCAACTTTATTCACTACTCATATTGTATTGTTATGATACAACTTCTGCTGGTTTTATTACTGTTTACACCTATTTATGTTTTGCATTTATGCATTTTGGATAGTGCTCAAAATACACACACAATGCTTGTCTTTCCATCCCATTGCTGTAACTTTATCTCTCTTTATGCAACAATATCCCCCTTCCTCAATTTTTTACTGTGAAACCTTGGTGACATACCTTTTCTAGAATGTTGCACAGTGGCAGTTTTCCTAGCAATAAGGAGATCTGCTAGCTGCGGAGAGGTGTAAAAATTATCTACTTTAAGGCAGTAACCTTTGTTGAGAAGGGTTTCATCAGAGTCAATACTATTTGAGATGACATGGGCAGATCTTTACATTTTTCATCAAATATTGTGTATATACAGAAGAGTCATAAAAATGTAGACACTCTTTGATACTCAATATTAATGGAACAAAATGACATACCATTAAAATTCTTGCAGGGGGGGAGGGGGGAGGGGGAGATTGTGTGTTCAAAGTGACCACCATTAGCAGCCAAACAACATCAATGCCGCTGAACTGTTGACCAAATTACGGCTGTCAGTGTTGCTTCCAGTACCACTTCAATACAGCCCTGTGTTGCTCAAACGACAATCTTACTTCATTCATTGCCGCACTGTCATCTGCTGGACAATGCACACCAAGATCAGTTGAGAAAACAATGGACTACGCTACCACACAAAATTGCAACGATATGTCATTTTGTTCCAAAGATATTAACTATCAAAGAATGTCTATATTTTTCTGGATGCCTCTGTATAATTACAGAGCATGCATAGCCAGACCTTGGGTCACACAACATATATGCCTTTTTTCCACATCTTACTCTCTTTAGTGGTAGAGACAGAACCCAACCTAACCTCCCCTTATGTAACATGAGACTCATCTATCGTGGCATCCCCCTCAGGAGTATAAAAATTTTTGAATTTGAACTTCTCATTGAGATGTTCTAAAATGGGCCAGATTTTGTTTAGTTTTGGTTGTGGATGGCTAGCCGGGTCATATCTTCAGCTTTCTGAAAAATGAAGGCATTTCTTTAGTATCAAAAATCATTTGTAGCTAAGTAACTGGCAAACTATTGGAGCTGCAAATAATGGATGTTTAGACCAGTACATCTGGTAGCTTGGTTTCTTTATAATACTTTGTAACAGTATTATACTAAAGGAGATTCCTATTTCATCACTGTCTGTGTCCTTCCAGCCAGCAATGTTCTTATCTCGAGCATATCTACTAGTCTCAGTGACTACATTATTCGCTATCTCGTGATCAATTATTTTACTTGCTAATTCCATCACATTTGAAGAGTCATTTTGTGTGAAATTCAAAGGCATTCCAGTAATTGGAAATCGTTGAGGTGAGGGAGGCAATTCTGCGGTCATGCCTATTTCATACCATCTTCTAATGCTGGAGAATCTAACATTGCTTGAATCACTTTCATGATCTGTAATCACTTTGCTAACACTGCCAGTGTCTGAAGTTTTACTTTCTGATCCACTAAATTCTATATCAAAGTCCCTCCCCCCTCTAACCTTGACTGCAGCTGGCCAAATGAGGGCTTCAAGAAGCTGTGAAACAAACAGATTTAACACTTTTGTGCTCTGTTGTGGCTCACATTTGTAACTAACTAAATGCAACAATTTCCTCTGGGGTTTTAAATATCTGAACACAATATTGACAAGATATACAAATATTGTCAGGCTTTTAGGTTTGCTTAGAAATTAAAATCTCAAGTATTCTTGAGCTTTTCAGTTAATGGGTTAACAACTGCATTCTTTCAGCTGTCCACACATACTTCTCAAGCTTGACACTGACTTTTCATACTGGTACTAAACACACACAACTTCTGCAAGTTTGAGAAAACTTCAAAAAACTGGCAAGTGTGGCAAGTATTGCAGCAAGAAACTGTTTTCAGTGACCTGCAGAAGCTACTTCTGAAAGCTGACAAAACTTATGGATGTCTAATTCCTGAAAAGGAAATGAGACCACAAGTTTTTTTCAGGAGCTCCCCATACACCAGCAGCCACCCATCAATGATTAGATCATGTAGAGCTACAAAAGTGCTGAGATGTTTACTGCTCTATTTCAACCGGCATTCTCAATAGTCCCAGACACTTGTTACAGGATTAAAATCACGTAACTTTGCGAGCTAGTCGAGGCACCACAGGGTGCCTGGGTGTTCAGTGAACTAAGAATTTATGCCTGTAGGCATGTCAACAGGGCTGTTGTCTTCTTGGAAGACAGTAGTGTGCACAGCATACTCATCATGAAAATGAAAAAGAAAGGGTAACACTTCGTGATCCGTAATGCTGAAATAATCATCCTGATTAATTTTCATTGTACACTGAATAAGTGGGCCCAGATCATGGTACGGAAAACATGCCCAAAACATCACAGGAGCATCTCCAATTTGAACTAAAACCTCCAAACATTGTGGGTTAAGCTCCTTATTGGCCCGTCGGTGCACTTAATTTGTCTCATATGAGAATGAAGTCTTTCGTGACAACACTGTTGTATAAAACATTCTCAGACTTCTTGCTGCATCAGTTGCAGGTAAAACCTGGAGCTTTCAATTATTACCTCCATTACCTTCATCAGGAGCAACTGACTGTCAAAACTGCTGCTGTGGTGGCCTTATACAGCCCAAAGATGGCGTCTGATTGGTCGGTAATTATGCATGCTATCACAGATGGTGTCAACGTTTACGCTGGTGGCACCCCACTGCACATTCATATAAGATACAGAGATAGTAAAACAACCATCCTGACAGTCACTTGAAGGGGTTTGGTGAAACCACAGAAGCTAATTTGCTATGCCTGTATTGGGATTTGTGCTACAGTCCTCTCAAATAGAACTTCCTTACAGGGGAAACTCCCCCTCACACCCCCATGAAATTTAGTGGTAAGGTGGCCCAGTGGGTAGACCATCAAAAACTAAACACAGATCAAGCACAAAAACATGAGTAATAAGGTGTACTGAATTGTGAAGAAAGACACAAACTCAAAACAGTGAACAATTCAAGCTCAAGATGTGCAACATTGAGTGAATTTGTATATCAATGGTGTCGTGATTATATGATCACTGTGTTGGTCTGTGAAGGGGGGGATCCATGTTCAAATCTCCTTTGTGCCCCATTCCTCCCCCCCCCCCCCCTCTCCCCACACACACAAAAGAAAAATCATGAACTGACCATCAGGTCATTGACATATTCAAATTTTTGTCTGTTTTGTGGTGTAGCAGCCGTTCGCAACAATGCAGTGTAAGGAAAGGACCTCCAGATGTATGTCCCTTCTATTTGTTCTACACAAGTACCTCATGTTATGATTCTTGCATTCCATTTTGGAAGTTTTGACTCACGAATTTCTTTGTTGTACCATAGATCACACCTGTTTATTTGTTGTTTTCATTTGCGTGAGAGGTCTATGCGACATCTCATCTGCTCTCATCACTATTCATCACATTTACTTGAGATGATAATATATTCTTACCACATGACTCATTCTATAACCAATTTACGGCAGACAATTGCTAAGACTACAGAAGAAGAACAGACATGCAATAACTGGACAGAAAGTTCCAATTTTGTGAGAGGGAGGGGGCATGAGGGAGGTTTGGTCTGCTTCCCAGTCCACTCCGTGACCACTCAAACATGACAATGTAACTGTTGCAAGTCGTTCGATGTTGCACATCTTGACCTTGGACCATTCACTACTGCTATTTTGCTTCTTTTTTCACACTTTAGTACACCATCTTCCTGTTTTCATGTTTGATCTGAGTTCAGATTTTGGCGGGCTATCCACGCCATTTCACCACTAAATATGAGGGGTGTGCAATGGCGAGTTTCACTTGTTAGTAACAGTTTGCTTTATCACTCCACTTTGATCACAGTGCTTCAATCTCAACAAAGTCTTATCACAACGAGTGAAAGATCAATCCCAGACCAACAGAAAAGTCAGCTCCACTATTCATACTATATACTGTGTTTCATGTGTTTGTGGTACTGAGGCAAAGCCTGTTCCACCATTCAATAGAATGATATGGAGATGTTAAGGGGACAGTGGTTTATATTGATTTGCCATGTCCAATACTTCTCTGCATTGCAGTTTAAGCTTATTTTAATTAGGAAACAAGATTGGAGCACCAGATCTTACAGGCAAGGAATGTCATTCTGAAATATTTAGTGACCTGTACTATAACTGCGTGCAGAAACACAAAGAAAGATTGCCAAATCACTTGAGGTCAAATGAATAAGCAATTTCTACACACTATATTTAAATGATGAATCTGTAATTAAAAAGGTGTTGGTTAACTATTCACAGTTGTGGATGCCTTTATTGCCTCTCCTTTGTAATTTAGCATTTTATCCTTTGTAATTTAGCATTTTATCCTTCTGTGGTTTCCCCACTGTTTTTTTTTTTTTTTCTTCAATTATGACAGTGCAATACTACATACATACAGCAAATTTCTACAAGGTACTGGGTAATTTTGTTAAGTGACATGACTGCCAGTTTTATTTAAAGTTTGAGAAAGGTGAAAAAAGAGAGTTTTAGACAGCAATATTATGTCATCAGTATCACATTTTGTTGAATGAGACGAAGTTTTGTCTTGTACACCAATAAAATATTCTTATTTTCAAAGCAGACTGCACCATATATACAAGGTTATTCCTAAGTACCACCAGGGTTCCAGAAGGTGACTCCAAGAAAACTGCAAGACATATAGAAAATAGACAGATATTAGTGAACAGAATACCTCTCCCTGTGTTTTTAACTCACATTACCGACGCTCAACATAGGCATTGTTTGTTATCTGGTAAATGTCAGTACAGTAACCAAACTCTTGCCATATATGTTCCAACTCATTGTGGTCAATATCAGCAACCACCTTAATTATCCTGCCTAGCAACACTTCCAAATGAAATGGCAGTGGAGGCAATCTTTAACATAGCTACATAGGGGTGAGGGGGAGGGGGGGAGGGGTTTGGAAATCACATGGCATTAAGTGATCATGGGGGCCACTGAAGGGGGAATCATGATGTTAAACATGCCCAATGTAACAGTGAAGCAGTTTGGCGGTGAGACAATCACAAATGTCTAAAAGTTTGTGGCATAAGCCATTGCTACATCACATCCAGGTACATAAAATCAATCACAGTTTTCTCTGCAAAGAAAAACTGCCCATAAACTTTAGGTGAATCACGAATGTGTTCCACATTGTTGTGTGTATGTTCTGTGCCCCAAAAGTGCACACCGTGACAATTCACCTTTCAAAACACATGCAAAACATGGGTTTGTCACTGAAAACCAACTTCTGTGACACACTGTCTTCCTCCAGTAGTTGTTGCAAGTAACAGAAAAAGTCGGAATGAAGCTCATTGTTCTGAGTAGGTAGTAAATGTAGTAACTGCACCTGGTATGGTTTTACATGCAAACATTTGTGTTGAATGCACTATACAATTGACTGCAGTACCCGCAGGTCTCCATTCACACTCATCATCAGTTTCTTCAGGCTTCTGAGGAATGATTCCTGCATGTGCTCTACATTCTCTGCTGATTGTCCCAGCCAGCCTGTTTTCTTTACACCACATAAGCAACGAGTCTCGTGCAATATGTTGTACTATTGTCTGTTGGAGCTTTTACACAATATTTGGTACAAATTAATTGCCGAACCATCACAACTGACTCTCATTTAATGAATTTGAGGGCACAAAATGCACGCATCGCTCCATTCTATATGTTCTCCCACACTTGGTCCCTAGTGGTGCGCTCTGCAACTATGCCACAACATATATTACACACTGAACTTTGAGAGGTGCTCTATCCTTTCTGTTTATCATGCAATTTTTGTGCAGTTATCTTCAGAAATTGTGGAAACACTTACGAATAAACCTGTATTAACTAAGTCTGGGAAAGCTCACAGGAACTGTGCAGTCACACACAAGACTTTAGATTACCAGATAAAACAGTTTACATGACATCACAGTCTGTGCACATCTGGCATATTGGATGACTAGTTATCTTTTGAAGGAATGGTTATTAAAATATGTGGTACTTCAATACAAGACTGTTAGATTAACATTTGTGACAGAGGCATCACATATGAACAGGCACATAATACGCTGATCAAGTTCTGCATATGAAGTAGCCAAGAATGGGCATGTACCAAGTTTATTCATTTCAGACAATATATTCACCGGTAACATTATAAACTTATATTACTTAGTTAAAAGTTCCATATATCATACTCACAATAAATATTGTTACATGCTGGTGATTTAAAGGTTTGTATTTAACTACTTATTTCCACTCAATAATTCCTCTGTGGTATATCAGGAGTTGGTAAGGATGAACTACTTTAATCTTTATTTGGAAACATTTCTGATGTCTGTCATCATCTTTCCGAAATTTGTAGCTGTTTATTTCACTCCTTTCTGGCAAAGTTTGATTCACTAGAGATCTTTTGCCCAATACCATAAAATTTCTGACAGGTAGCAAAGCATGTTTGAAACCTAACCTAAATTAATTTCTCCTGGACAATCCTTCTAATCAAAATACAATTTTCTATCTAACAACTCGTAGAATGTAAAAAAAGACCTAGTTTTAAGTGGAGTGGCATGAGTAAGACCAAAATATAATGTCTTCATTAATGTTAACACTAATCATTTATGATTTAAATGTATAAACTGACTCATTCCACATCATTTCGATAAATGACTCTTTCAAATGATCTATGGAACATGTAAGTAACTAATATAACTGTAAGTGCAAATAATTTTTCATCCTAGTACCTTATTTTTAAATATACCTACTACTCAAAACCACAACAAATGATTGATATCAAAATTCATCAGTACATAAATGTACTGTGAGGCTCATACTTACAGTTGCTAAGACAGCTGCAACATATACATGTGTGAACCGTACACTGATCATGTTTGATCATGTTAGATAAATCAATAAATAAATACTTGCAATCACTTTCTTTTATCCAACAAATACTTTTTCCCTAAAGCCTAGTTTAACAGAGATACTGCCTCTTGAATCTAAGTTTTGAAACTGTTGCCAGGCATTGCACATGTGCAGCTCACAATGGCTGAAGTCTTTGACTAAACTATTCAGTGCCAAGGTGCTCCAACTTCCATAACATGAAACTGTCATTTGCACGAGTTTGATATGGAGTGCGGAACTGGGAAAATTATTCTCTCTCTCTCTCTCTCTCTCTCTCTCTCTCTCTCTCTCTCTCTCTCTCTCTCTCTCTCTCTGTGTGTGTGTGTGTGTGTGTGTGTGTGTGTGTGTGTGTGTGTGTGTGTCAGGTACTTGTGATCAATACAAGAAGCAAGAGTGACACTGTGCTGCACTTGAAAAAAATCCTTTGTGATATGAACACTGAAGGCCTGATAATGTAGGTTTAAAAAAAAAAATGCATTCTGTAAGAAATAATAAGACATCTCAGAGTAATGAAGATCACTTTCTGCATTTGAGAACTGCTGTAGATTCTCTTAGACCAATATGAAGCTACCCTTTTGATAAGGACATCACTAGAAGCACAGCTGAACAAAGAATACAAAGTGGTGTTCATGGTGAAAATAGATAATTTAATATGTACAAAGCAAAAGCTTGCTGTCTTAAAGCAGAGATAAGAAACTACCCAAACAGGTGGCAACACAAATATCTGGAACAAATTAGACAGCTGTGGAATATGGAATGCAATGTGAGTACTACATAGTGGTGAGAAATAAAAATTTGTCTTCTTCCTTTACAGCATTTCGAACACTAAGGTTCATGTATTGTTCTTACATCATTCTGAGGTGGCAGAAATAATTTCTGTTGTGACCTACCAAAATTTCATTTTGAGCAGCCAAGCTGACAACTTCTGTTTATCCAGTCATAAATTCAAATATATTCATTCTTTTTATTTTATACTGATTTTAAGCGTAAAAGTCTGAAATCCACCACTGCCAATGGAACTGCCACAACTTTCATCTCAGGGACAAAAATGGTGCTTTGGTACTCCTAATGTGCCCAAACTAATGTTTACACTAATATCTGTGTGTAGCCATTTATGAAACAAACTTCACAACACTAGTTTCTCAAATGAGTTTCGCAATTCGTCAGTGTCTCTGTGTAATGATGGCGTACGAGAAAAATTACATAAGAATATTGCCTGGCAGGACATTAGTGAATGAAAATACATTGATCAGCCTGAACATTATGACCCCTAACATACTATCGATACAAACCCATCCAGGCAATAGCAGCATCACCCGGCAAGAAATGACTGCTAGTCAAAACACGCACGCACGTGCACACACAGTGCATGTAGCATCAGTGAGTGTGCTGCCCATGTGTAGAATGAGGAATGCGCATTATCTATCCAAGTCTGACTGAGAGCAGATTGTGATGGCTTGGAGGCTCGGCAAAAGCATTTTGGAAAGTGCACAACATGTCAGGAGTTTGAGGGGTGCTGTGGTGAGTGTCTTTAACATTGGGTGAAACCAAGGTGAAACCACGTCCAGACATCATGGGGTTGGTTGGCCACCCCTCATTACAGGTGTTGGACGTCCTGGGCTGGACAGAGTGGTAAAACAGGGCATGAGGCAAACTGTGGCAGAACTAACATCAGACTTGATTGCTGGGCAGAGTACAAGTGTGTGTGAACACATAGTGCACCAAACACTCCCAATGGAGGGCCTCCACAATCAACGAGCCACGCATGTGCCCATGTTAACACCACGAAAATCGGCAACTACGACTGAAATGGGCATGTGACCATTGGCAATGGACGTTGGTGTGATTGCAAATTGCTGCATGGTCTGATGAATCCTGATAACTTCTTCACCATGCCAATGGCATGCCGCGAATCCATCATCTTCCATGGGAACAGCTTCTTGACACCTGTACGAAGGACGTAGACAAGCTGGCAGCAGCTACATTATGCCCTGGGAAAGATATATGTGGGCATCCACAGCTTCAGTGGAGCTCTTGCAAGGCACCCTGACGGCCAAGGAGTATCGTGCACTGGTTGCAGACCATGTACACTCCGTCTTGACGATCATGTTTCCTGACGGCATTGGCATTATTCAACAAGATAATGCATCATGTCACAAGCCAGCTGTGTGGTGGAGTGGTTCAAGGAACACAATGGTAAGTTCCAGTTGATGTGCTGGCCCCCTAACTCACCAAATCCGAAACCGAGCAAGGACATCTGGGATGTGATTGAACATGACGTCAGAGCTCATTGCTCCATCTCCAGAATTTACTGGAATTAGGTGACTTGTGTGTGAAAGTGTGATGCCAGCTCCCTCCACCGACCTACCATGGCTTCACTGCTTCCATGTCATGAGGTGTTGCTGCTGTCATACGTGACAAAGGATGGCACACTGGCTATTAGGAGGGTGGTCATATTGTTCAGGCTGATCACTGTATGTCAAATCTGTCCAGTTATCTATAAAATTTGCAAAGATGCTTGAGCAAAAAATAATACATCTGCTAATATTTTTTGCACTTTAAGTCTTCATCAGTAAAAATAAAACAAAATAAACTTGATGCATTTTATTTTTTCGAAGTTTAAAGCTAGCCAATTTGTGCAAAACTAGTTTATAACTTTAAGATAAACATAATGTATGCTCTTCCTTGATGATACTTATTTGCTCAGCTTGATAATAATGCATACTTTTACGATCTGCCTCCTGATTCAAATAAAACAGTAAATGAGAAGAAAATATGGAAACAGTTGAACCATTGATACTCATGAGGAGTATTTGTATCACTGTGCAACATAATGTTGACTCACACTTACACTTTATAGACAAAGCTGCAGTCAGAAGTGTGTGCTGACGATGTACACCGAAAACTACAAAAACTGTTTTGAGGTTTGAAAAAGTTATAGCGATTGGATTCTGCCCCCTCACCTTGCAGATTAGAATACCACTAACACTAATCATTTACAAAAGAATGCAACTGCAATTAGCTCTGGCTGTACAACATTAAGGGGAAAATCTGGCTAGTGAGGTGACAAAGAAGCAATCAAAATTAGTATACAAACAATGCGTCACTTAACACATTCGTTACTGTCAAGTGCACACGTTTTATTTAAAACCAGCTGACACTCAGGCCTACTTGACTCAACATACTCAGCCACATATGAGTTTTTCTTTTTCATAAATTAAAAGATGCAGGTTTGAGCAACGAATTTTTTTTCCTGATGTGTAGATTTACAGCAGACAGTTACTTAGTTTAATATAGCCTACGTTCAGTCATGTCGATCAACAGTCTGCTACTGGGGAAAGAAAAGCTTTTCATTGGACGAAAAGATTATCTGTGCTTTAAATATGTACTATACACTAGAATTAATTTCTCTTCTGATCATATGAAACAAACTGGAACTCTGCAGAACCAAATGCATTGAGCTCAGTTCAGACTGTACTGAGATAAGTTATGGTAAATTATTAAAAAAAAATTAAAAATGTTCTTTACTATGTCTTTTAAGATACATATCAAATCACTCTTTTAAGACTGTCACCATTTCATGATCTCATTTTTCATAATTTCATGAGAATAAATGTGGCACTCTGGCCAGATATGAAAAAGGTAAACTCTTAAGTACACGGAGATTACATAATTTATTTGCAATGTACTGTATGAAGCCTGAAATAAATGTTAATGCCAACAGCAATGGACAGCAAAAAACACCCACAGAGTGTCGTCATTCTAGACATCCAGTGAGGAAAGATTAGTACAGAAAATTACCTACAGTGAGTGAAAATTTGATATGACACAACAGCATCACTGTAATAAAAGTATAATGGGACTCGACTTCATGCGTAGAAAATATTGCAGACCTTCAGAAAAGAATCTTAAAATTATCCTGCACAATTTTTGTAAGAGACATTCTGTTGCAAATAACTGCCATAATCTACTGAAAGTTTTTATTTTTATTACTCTGCAACCAGTTTCAACCTTGCGGTTATCATCTGGCAGAACTTTAAAATTTTTCATGCTTAATATCACACATCAACAATTTTAAAAGGCAGTCCACATTTATTTCTGCGCATGCAGGTCATATCACTATCAAGTCTGATTTCCAAAAACACAAGAGTTAAAAAAAACTCCCCCAAGTTTCGATGGTTGTAAAGCAATATCTTTAAATGCTTCACATATCAACACAGGATTTAAATAAAAAATGTAGAGGGTGCCATTTGTAGTACCAGCAATAGCCTGCTGCTTCAATCTGCCACAAATTCATTGCATGTCTGGGACTTGCCTAAAGTTTATGTTTACAGATGGGGCAGCTTTTGCAATATCATGGTACATTGACAACAAAGGTTAAAAGGTGATCTTCAAATAGTGAAAAACGTCAATGTAGTTTTCTCCTATTTCAGTTTTACAATACCGGGATACTACTGAAAACTTAAAAATTTGTCAACTTCCAACAAACTGTGCGAATATGCCAGATTACTTGCCGAACATTTCTTTCAGGATAATTTATTATTAAAATATGTAAACCAACCAGATAAGTTATAGTTATGGCTTGCTAGGTCATTTATCAGGTTTAGTGAACAATACGAGTCATCAATGTATTATTTTAAATGTGACATTGCATGTTCCGTAATTGGAGCCTGTAATGTTTTTGTTTGTGTGTTTTAGCTGCAGAGTCATTCCCATTGTTTAAAAACATTGCATTTATTTATTTAGGGCTCTAGCTTAGATCAGGCAGGGCTAGAGACAAAACTGAACATTGCAGTACCACATGTTGGCTTTGACCCGTCATGCCATCTAGATGGCTTACATCCCTGTTTCAAACATGTACAATATGGCGACCATGATATCACCCATTACACCTCCAAACAAATACAAATACAAATAACACCAAAATATTTTACTTTGTAATAGAATGAACCTAACGGGACAAACACAGGAAGTATGGGGTTTTGCACAGAGAGAAACAAAATATACAATAATAATCATGGGAAGTAGAGAATTTTGGGCTGGGACAAACAAAATATATGACAATAAGTGTACCAACACCACTCCATAATAAATATCAACCCAAAAATCTAGGACTCAAAAAATTGGATCTGCAATCATTAGAAAAACATGGTAATAGTTCTAAACACAAGCACAAACCCATTAGCCATAATTTTCAACATTAAAGTAACTCACTAACAAGCTGGCACAAACTCCCCCAATAACAACCTGATACTCACAACTCAATGTCAAATGACTCACTAACACACCTAAGAAACAGCGTCAAACACAAACATCAAACACAAGAGAGCACTACTGGATACTACAACATGCCATCTACAAACATGACCCAACTCAAATATGATGCGCCACCATCATGTCATCCAACACAACACTGTAACATCATGAGTCAAAGTAGAATGCAATTAGTTGAGGTAATGAGTGTATTAAAGACCATGATACTGCTAGTTTGTTTTGCAATTTTTCTCAATGGCAGCAGCAGTAACAGAATGATTTGTAGCACAGTTTGAGGTCTAAGTTTGATGGAAGGTGATAATTTTGTTTAGAGTTGATGAAGCCAATGAATGTGTTACGATACAAAGCTATATTTAAAAAATAAAGACAGTGGTGACAGACTGAGATGTAGTGTAATCATGGCTCAGGTTCAGTTAGATAATGATAATTTTTCTTGTAGACATTGCGTATTCCATAGTTATACATTTGTCCGTAGTAAAAATCTCAATCTTCAATTGTGATCTGAAATATCAGGTCTGAATAATAATACCCCATTCCATTAGTCTGTTAGTTTTTGTTGTGTTAATGTTTCATGTTAGTGATGACATCATCTATTAGTTGTTTCTTGAGACACGTGTGTCTACTATGTTAGCACAGTATTGCATTATTTACTAATCTGCATTTATCATTTCAGCTTCTCAGAACCTTTCTGAAGAGCTTTAAGAAAATTTAAACTTACAAAATATACATTAAGATACAAATATAAATGTGTGTGTAGGCCTGACCATCTTTCAAGCAAGAAAATATTTTGTGTTAATGCAAAACACCTTCATCTATATCCTTTAAACATTACTGCAGCCTGCTCAAATTATGCATGATAGAGGGAAGATCAACGACTGGGATATTTTCTGATCTGTCAAAAGCTTTTGGTTTAGCAAATCATAACATACTTATGGAAAAGTTAAAATTCTATGTGGTGAGAGGCACTCCACACAAACAGATAAACTCTTACTTTACTCAGGAAAGAGCTACCAAAAGTTGTCTTACAAGGAAATTTGTTGGGACCACTAACCTTCTTGTGTACACTGTAATGAACTTCCTGAGGTCATCAACAAGAAATTCATCCTATTTCCAGACAATCAATATAAAATATCTCTAAGAAGCTGGAGATTTTTACATCGATTAGATAAATTATTTAGCACCAACAAATTGATACTATAGAAAAATCATGGTTCTTAAAAACAACTGAAGCAAAACTAATGTGTAGCTGCCTGACACCAATGACACAAAACTGTAGCAAACGTAAAATTTTTGAGCGACCATCTGATGACAAATCAGCTTGAACAGGACACATTAATAGAATAAGTCAAATTAAATTCAGTGTGTCACACATTACACATAACAGTTCAAATTTTTAGGTCTAGCCCTAAAGTCCTGAAACTGCTTTACTACTAACACTTCCACTGGATAATGCTGTATGGAATAGGACAATCAGGAAGTGCTATAAATACAAATAAATTACTTAACATACAGAACAGTGAGAGAAGCCAAGTGAGTTACAGACCAAACTTCGAACTGCTAATCCTTTAACAATAACACATCTATACACACGAATGATAAATTAATTGAATTCGCCATCGGTGTTTGGCAGAACTTAGTATTACAAAGAACATTTCTCAATGTTCTGTAATATTATATTTACTTGGACACTAACCTGCTTTCGGGTTCTCAGACCATCTTAAGGCAACAACTGATGATGGCCTGAAGCCAAAAAGCTGGTTTGTAACCAAATAAATACAATTTTGCAGAACATTAGGAAGTGTTTTTCTTTTAATATTATTAAATAATAAATTAATAGAAGCTACAAGAATATTATTCATATTTAAAAAGAATTACGATGTACATCAGTACGAAATGATGAACTGTTAAAGACAAATAAATAAGCACAATAAAAAAAAAAGATTTAACTAACTAGAAAATTTTGTAAACATATGGTATGCTTTAAAGTAAATAACCACTGTTTATTTAAAAAAAGGCTACAGAAGTCTCATTTTCACTATTCGACAATTTGTTACATATACTCTAATTTCTTGTAAACTACCATAAATGTATAAAATTGTACAGCAGATCATTATCCACCAATAAATATGCAATATATTAAGGCCGTAATAGTTTTCTGTCTGAAACGAAAGCTCAGGTCTTATTCAAAAATTCAGGAATTTTTAGAATCGCACTTCGACAGAAGAAAAGTACTTGCTACACGCAATCCCCCTGCAGTCAGATATACTGTATGCATCAAAAAGAAAAGGGTGACAGAATGTTGCTGTTATTGTTACATACAATAATTTTTCAAATGAGCCTGCTTACCATATACTGCTGGGGAGGCACACCTGGAGCCACTCGTTGTCCTGCTGCTTGCAAGACTATTAGGCACAGAATCGCACCTGTTAAGGGTATCATTTTTATGTAAATCCTTTGGCCACAACAATACAGGTGTTCTTAAACGATTATGTACAAGACTTCGTTGAGAAGTCTCCGCTTCTGAAATATTTATGTTAAGTACAGAGACAGTAATAGGGGTGCAAAATTTGACGATTAAGTAATAAGGCTGTCCGAAATTGAACGTCTGATGCGCTAAACTGAGATACACAAAGTCTTCCACGAGCCCAAACACGACTACTATTCACTTAACACCGGCTAACAGCACTGACACACTATAAATCAATTTCCTCCACGTGAGCAGCTGAGCGCTGACATACACGTATGCGCAAGTTTATTGACAACAAGAAACAAGTGTCGCGACACCTGCACCCAGCGTTGCCAACCTCTCAGCGTTGTTCGATCACATTATTGTATCAAAATGATTGTTTATTTCGTTAAGGAAACGTACATATCTGCAATCTACAATATAAAATACGTTTTCGGGTGTCTGTTCTGGACTATCTGTTGCAGGTGGCCTATCTAACGACTTTCAGGGGCAACAAAAAGTTCATTTCCAATGTTTCGCATAATTATTGGCCTATCTTACTCTTCTCATTACGAGTAAGTTACGTTTAGTACAATAAGTATTGCACTTAGAAACTAAGGTGTCGTCGTTGAGTGACTGTAGGAGGATACAATATGAAATGGGCAGGATTTGTGATTGGTGTAAAGAATGGCAGCTAACTCTAAATATAGATAAATGTAAATTAATGCAGATGAATAGTAAAAAGAATCCTGTAATGTTTGAATACTCCATTAGTAGTGTAGTGCTTCACACAGTCACGTCGATTAAATATTTGGGCGTAACATTGCAGAGCGATATGAAGTGGGACAAGCATGTAATGGCAGTTGTGGGGAAGGCGGATAGTCATCTTCGGTTCATTGGTAGAATTTTGGGAAGATGTGGTTCATCTGTAAAGGAGACCGCTTATAAAACACTAATATGACCTATTCTTGAGTACTGCTCGAGCGGTTGGGATCCCTATCAGGTCGGATTGAGGGAGGACATAGAAGCAATTCAGAGGCGGGCTAATAGATTTGTTACTGGTAGCTTTGATCATCACGCGAGTGTTACGGAAATGCTTCAGGAACTCGAGTGGGAGTCTCTAGAGAAAAGGAGGCGTTCTTTTCGAGAATCGCTACTGAGGAAATTTAGAGAACCAGCAATTGAGGCCGACTGCAGTACAATTTTACTGCCGCCAACTTACATTTCGCTGAAAGACCACAAGGATAAGATAAGAGAGATTTGGGCTCGTATAGAGGCACATAGGCAGTCGTTTTTCCCTCGTTCTGTTTGAGAGTGGAACAGGTAGAGAAGATGCTAGTTGTGGTACGAGGTACCCTCCGCCACTCAACGTACGGTGGATTGCGGAGTATGTATGTAGATGTAGATGTCTTGAAGCCCATGGCGCTCAAATATTCCTATTTCGTTCATCCATTACTGGAAAATGACAACATTTTGCGACTTCCAACAAACTTCACATGTAACTTCAAACTTTTACGAAACTTTTTCTCACCGACATCTCCACAAAATTATGAAAACAAAAACGTTTATCGCTTACATTTTCACTGTTCACATCGTCAAAATTCAAGGTCGGTCGTGAAATTTTGATTTTTTTTAGTTTTTTACTACTAATGTTGTTAGCAACACACACTGCAGACAATATTACGTATATCACTGAATGCACCAGAAAACTGATATCACTGTGCGGCACATAGTTCAGGGGGGTATGATGTGACAGACACTTAGACGGGTCAAGAACTAGCATCTACTTACATTGGCGTGCAGTAAAACTTTGACATAAGGTATGACGTTTTAATTTATCACTTCTTTAGTACTAGTGCCATTCGCAACATATTTTGTATATATTTTCTACATATATCACCGAACGCACCTGCAACATCATATCGCTCTATAGCAAATAGCTCAGGAGATATGGAGTCAGAAATAACGAGAGGCGTCAAAAACGCGCATGTGCTTAAAATGGAGTACAAATTATCTATCCTATAATCATCCAGTATTTCATAATGAAAGCACTTGGCGACTTCCAACAAACTTTACGCATAGTTTGTATCCTTTTCTAAATTTTTTCTCGCTTATATGTTTATCGTCAAGAATAACGGAATTAGAGCACTATTCTGATTGTTGCAGTGCATTGGGAAGAAATAGTGGCCGGGCTAGGCCGGGGCTTTATACTGGTACCACATAAAAATAAGGATGTCCATTTACTTCATGTTAGCTTCTCTACATTTTAATAATATTGATTTTTAATTTTTTATTATGAAACAATTTATAAAAAGTAAATATGGTTCATAAAATTATATAAAAACTACTTCATTATTTGCTTGCCTTGGAAGGAGGCTTAAAATGGAATGTATCATCATCTTCTTCTTCTCCTTCTTCTTCCTCTCTAGGGACAAGAACAGAAGAACTGGAAGTGGATGGGAGCGAACATAATTGCGTTTTCTTCATGCTACAGAGCATATTTTCAGTACAAACAAAATTCTTTGCAGAAGCTGCTCCTCCTCACACATTGGCTGGCAAGCAAACATCCATTCACTGTGGAAGTAACGAGCCTGTTCCTATTTTTCACTTTTATAAGATCCATCTTACGACAAAATCTTTTGCAGTCACCATTTGAATGTGGAAGGGATAAACATGAGAGTGCAAGCCCTGGTAGGGCTGTGAATTGTCTCTCGCCGAATAAAGTTTTTATGTTTAGTATGTTCCCCCAAAATACTTCCACTTCTGGACAGTTCTTAATATTTTCGTCTATTTTTGCGATAGGAAGTTTCCTCTAGTCATCGTCGATTTGTTGTAGATGCTTATCACCATCTAGAGAGACTATTATTGGCAATTTTGACGTAAGAGGTATAAGAAAGGGAGTTTTTTTCTATTTCGTTGTTTGAAAAAGCCCTTTTAGCCGTCAAAACTGCAAGCAATGGCAATAAATCGTCATCAAAGTTATATATTTTTTCAGTTCTGAACATCCCATCTACACGAAAAAAGTGATAAAAGTGTTTCAAGGCATCCCTTAGGTTAGTGTTTTTTAACGTCCCGTCGACAACGAGGTCATTAGAGACGGAGCACAAGCTCGGGTTAGGGAAGGATGTGGAAGGAAATCGGCCGTGCCCTTTCAAAGGAACCATCCCGGCATTTGCCTGAAACAATTTAGGGAAATCACGGAAAACCTAAATCGGAATTGCTGGAGACGGGATTGAACCGTCGTCCTCCCGAATGCGGTCCAGTGTGCTAACCATTGCGCCACCTCGCTCGGTCTTCAAGGCATCCCGTTCATTACATATTTCTGGATTGCCTTCAGAACTTCAACTCCTAAATGCATTTGGCTGTCAGGAGGAAACACTGACCTGTTGTTGGGCTTAATGTCAATCAATTTATTGGTTACGACATCTGTCGGTCCATGTAGCAAAGGAACATTTCCTTCTACCTTCTACCATTTTGTCATGTAAGTCAGTAATAACAAATTTATCACTCTGGAAATACTTATTTTAATCCATGTATTTTGGTAAAATGTAGGCCAAAAATAAATAAAATTATTTAAAAAATGTTATTCAGGGATCTGTTAATTTCTTCTACCAGCCCCTCCTCTAGGTATTTAGAATCAAAATAGAGACTCAAAGCATTCCACTGTTCTAAAATTCTCAGCACAATGGCCCACAAAGGTAGGCATATTCTCTGTGATGGATGCAACAATTTATGAATTTTGATAGCTAATGACTTTTGAAATTCATGCAGTTGTGCCTGTCTCTTAGCGCCAGTTTTAAAATGGTTATAAATGTTTCTAGCTAGGTCTCCACGACGTCTGGGAAGAGATTTACAAGCTTCACTGACACATACCTAAAGTAAGAGACATATACAGGGGGCCCTGGAAAAATATAGGCACTCTTTGATAGCCAATATCAAGGGAAGAAAATGACATATCGTTACAATTCTTGCATAGGGGGAAGGTTATTTTATGTGTTCAAAGTGACCCCCATTAGCAGCCAAACAACGTCGATGCCGCTGAACTGCTGACTGAATTACAGCTGTCAATGTTTCTGGAGTGATAGCTGCACTGGGGATCTCAACGGTTTCACGTCGCTCGTTGAGTGTAGCTGTCTTCTGTTGATAAACTTCATTTTTTGAGGTCCCCCAAGCGACATCTCTGTTGTAGCTAGGCGGAGTGCCATCGTGTTGTAGGTAAAGTCTTTCATTTCCAAACACCTCTCAGATGGCAGGTAATATCAGTGTTTGCAGCATATGAAGATACACATCACCAGTTACGGTACCTTGGAAGAAGAGTGGGACAGTCAAGACGCATGATAACAGACCACACCACATATTAACACCTGGTGGATTAAGATGTTTGTCCATGAGAACATGAGGATTTTCAGGAGCCCAGTACATGCAGACGTGGTGGTTTACAGCACTGCTCAGTCTGAACTGGGCTTCGTCAGACTAGATAACCATACCGGCAAACCATTCATCCTCGTACAGCATGCCTTCAAACCACTTGTAGTACTAGACCCTTTGATCCACCTTGTCCTCGTTGACAGCGTGCAACGATCTTGGAATGTATACTTTCCACTTAGGAGCCTTCAGAACTTGTCACACACTTGTTTGGCTTAGCCGTCTTGCACGTGCACCCTGCTTCACAGATTTTTTAGGTGACTTAGTAAAATATTGCAACACAGCTGCGTTGGAAGCTAGAGTTGTTGATGTTTTTGGCCGATCAGACATTTTCTTATGCACATCCTCAGCAGTGTTGTTGGCTTCAAGTGTCCCAAATACGATAAATTGTTGTACATTTTTGTGGATAAGTTCTGTACACATTGTGCCATTGCTGTTTACCTCCATTATGTTTTCACACTTCCAGCACCACTTCAATTCGTCGTTGCATTGCTCAAACGACAATCTTACTTCATTACGTATTATCATCTGCTGGAAAACGCATGTCAAGATCTGTTGAGAAAACAATTGACTTTGCTACTGCACAAAATTGCAACGATATGTCATTTTGTTTCAAAGATATTAACTATCAAAGAGTGTCTACATTTTTCTGGACCCCTCTGTACATCTGTGAAAAATTAGTCCAGGACATTTCTTAGTGAATTTCGTGTTGAATTCGCCAGGGGATTCATCTCGAGGGAATAACCTAAGTTGACTTATGCAGCTGCAGCATAATAAAACTGGAGAATTCCAAAGCTGGACAGACTGGCATGTAGGCTGCTCAAAACCGTATTTGTGAAATAAATTGTTAAAAATTATATAAACAACAGCTGGACAGACTGGCATGTAGGGTGCTCAAAACGGTATTTATGAAATAAACTGTTAAAAATTAAATAAACCACAAAAATTAAAATAGTAAAGAAGATGAAATCTTAACAATAGTAAGCGTTTCAAAATATCGTACAATAGACGTGCAATCTGAAGGATCGATCGTATGTTCGTGCACCATATTAAATTACCGTACATGTACAATCGAGATCGTAAGGTTGGGAACGCTGCTTGTGCCGCATTTGTAAAGCTCTCTGACAAGAAGCGACCTGTTCTTCCCTGACACGAAAGCACATCTGCATCCACATTTACATAGATACTCTGCAAATCACACTTGTATGCTTGGCAGACGATTCATCAAACCACCTTCACAATAATTCTCTATAATTCCTGTTTCGAATAGCACACAGAAAAAATTGACACCTATATCCTTTCGTGCGAGCTTTCCATTATTTTGTTATAATAATCGTTTCTTCCTATGTAGGTCGGCGTCATCAAAAGATTTTCTCATTCAGAGGAGGAAGCTGGTGACAGAAATTTAATGAGAAGATTCCGCCACAACGAAAAACGCATTTGTTTTAATGATGTCCACCCCAAACCTTGTATCAAGTCAGTGGCACTCTCTTCTCTATTTCACGATAATACAAAACGTGCTGCCCTTCTTTGAACTTTCTTGATGTACTCTGTTAATTTGATCTGGTACGTATCCCACGCTGTGTAGCAGTACTGCAAAAGAGGACGGATAGGCGTAGTGTAGGCAGTCTCTTTAGTAGATCTGTTACATATTCTAAGTGTCTTGCCAATAAAGTGCAGTCTTTGGTTTGCCATTCCCATAACATATTTAATGTGTTCTTTCCAATTTAAGTTGTTCGTAATTGTAATCCCTTGGCATTTAATTGAATTTATGGCCTTTAGATTTGACTGATTTGTCTTGCAACCAAAGTTGAACGGATTTATTCTAGCACTCTCGTAGATGGTCTCACACTTTTCGTTATTTAGGGTCAATTGCCAATTTTTGCACCATACAGATATTTTTTCAAAATCGTTTTGCAATTTGTTTTGGTCTTATGATGAGTTAACTAGACGATAGACGACAGCATCATCTGCAACCAACCTAAGACGGCTGCTCAGATTGTCTGCTAAATCGTTTATAGATGAGGAACAGCAGAGGGCCAATAACACTACCTTGGGGAATGCCAAAAAACACTTCTGTTTTACTCGAAGACTTTCAGTCAGTTATTACAAACTGCGACTTCTCTGACAGTAAATCACGAATCCAGTCACATAACTGGGACAATATTCCATAATCACATAATTTCCCCGCAAGCTGACTGTTTGGTACAGTGTCAAAAGCCCTTTGGAAATCTAGAAATACGGAATCCATTTGAAATCCCTTGTCAACAGCACTTAACACTTTGTGTGTGTAAAGAGCTAGTTATGTTTCACAAGAACAATGTTGTCTAAATCCGTGCTGACTGTGTGTCAATAGACCATTCTCTTTGAGGTGATTCAGAACATTCGAACACAATGTATGTTCCAAAATCCTGCTGCATATCGATGTTAATGATATGTGCCTGTGTTTTAGTGGATTACTCTTGCTACCTTTCTTGAATATTGGTACGACCTGTGCAACTTTCCAGTTTTGGGTTACAGAGCTACTGAATCAGCATACTCTGGAAGGAACCTAACTGGTATAAAGTCTGAAGGAAAAGACTAGCTTTTGATGTAAGCCGCTTCACTACTCCGAGGATATCTACTTCTAAGTTACTCATGTCTGCAGCTGTTCTTGATTCGAATTCTGGGATATTTACTTCGTCTTTCTTGGTGAAGGAATTTCGGAAGGCTGTCTTTAGTAACTCTGCTTTGGCAGCACTGTCTTCTATAGTATCTCCATTGCTATTGCGTAGAGAAGGCACTGATTGTGTCTTGACGCTAGCATACTTCACACAAGACGATAATCTCTTTGGATTTTCTGCCTGGACCCGAGACAAAGTTTCTTTGTGGAAACTGTTATAAGCATCTTGCACAGAAGTCGCGTTAAATTTCAAGCTTCTGTAAAAGATCACTAATCTCGGAGATTTTGCGCTCGTTTCAGTTTGGAATGCTTTTTTCGTCGTTTTTGCAACAGTGTTCTGATCCGTTTTGAGTACCAAGGAGGATCAGCTCTGTCGTTTGTTAATTTATTTGGTACAAATCTCCCAATTGCTGTCTATACTATTTCTTTAAATTCAAGCCACGTCTGGTCTACACTTACACTGTTAATTTGGAAGGAGTGGAGATTGTCTCTCAAAAAGCGGTCAAGTAAATTTCTATCTACTCTTTTCTGAATAGGTATATTTTTTGTTTATTTTTGGAAGATTTGGAGGTTACAATATTCAATCTTGCCACGACAACCCTGTGTTCACTAATTCCTGTATCCGCTTTGATGCTCTTTATTAGCTCAGGATTATTTGTTGCTAAGAGGTCAAGTGTACTTTCACAAATGTTTCCTATTTGCGTCGGCTCGTTAGCTAACTGCTCGTAATAATTTTCAGTGAATGCGTTCAGTACAATTTCGGATGATGTATTTTCGCCAACATATCGAGTGTAAACTAAAGTCACCACCAGCCACAACTGTACAAGTCAAGTACATGTTTGAAATGAAACTCTCGTTATCTTTGTATGCTTCAGCAAATGTATCATCTGAGTTGGAAGGTCGGTAAAAGGATCCGAATATTATTTTATTCCTCTTGCCAACAATGACCTCTGCCATACATACTCACAGGAACTCTCTACTTCAATTTCGCGCAATATAACAACTTCTAACAGCAACAACACACCACCGTCAATTGTGTTTAGCCCATCCTTTATGAACAGTTAGGTGCTTCTCAAAAATTTCACCTAAACTCATCTCCAGCTTAAGCTAGCGTTCAGTCCCTATAATGATTTGAAGATCAGTGCTTTCTATTAGCGTTTGGAGCTCTGGTACTTTCCCAACACTGCTATGACAATTTACAACTGCTATACCGATGTTCATGTACGTACGTTGTTCCTGTGTTCGCCATGCACACTTTGAGACTGAAGCCCATTTTGGGTTTCCCTAGACCCTCTAACCTTAAACATCGCCCAGTCCATACCACACAGTCCCTGCTGCCCTTGTAGTCGCGTCCTGCGTGTAGTGGATTCCTGACCTATTCAGCAGAACCCGATATCCAACCACCGTATGGCGCAAGTCTAGTAATCTGCATCCTGCACGGTCGCAGAACCGTCTGAGTATCTGATTCAGACCCTCCACTCGGCTCTGTAACACACAAGTATTGTTCATAGATTTCTGTTTACAGTAATTGATTCATCGTAGCAAACGCAGCTCAATAGTCAACAGACAGATATAAATTTACTAAAAGGAGAATTATAAGGTACATGTATATTAACTGATTAGTTGAAAGCGCTTTATAAAGAATCATGGGTATTTACAGGACTATCAAAATGATGAAAACTACTTATTCACACAGTAAGTTACGACCTACTCCAAAACAATTTTATTTTAGTTATCACAATTAAAAAAGAAAAAGACAAATATAGCAAGGTAACATTTAATTGCAGTCAGACACACTTTGTAGAGGAAACAGTCGTAATTGCGTCTTTGGAATATATTTGTGACAGTGTCTCAATGAGAGCACTAGATTCGATTGACAGCAAGCCACTTGTCTGGATGGAAGCAGGTAATTCAGGTGTTGCAGTAAGATCGATGGCATCATTCACTTTAGATTTTTATACCTTCTTGAGCTATAAACTTGGCTATGGCATCATATCTCCTTTGGTTGTACCTCCAACAACTGGGATAGTACAGAGTGGTTAGCACTGACCAAGTCTCTAGAGCTCCTTTCAAATTTTGACGGTGCCAGTCGCATAACACTTTCACTGAAATAGAGTGTGACAGATTTCATTAATTGTGACGTATTCACATTGACAGCAGAGGTCATGACATGTCGATTCTACGAGGGTTTCCTAGAAAGTAATGCACCGCATTATTTTCTCAGTCAAAAATATGCTACGAATGCGAAACGTTACGTATGTATTATTTGAAGTCTCCTGAATGAGTGCGCCAAGTTGTCGTCACTTCCGGCATATAGTGCAATTGCAGGACAGTTTCAAAATGGCGTCTGTAGGTGATGCACGTTACAAGCAACGTGCCGTCATTGAATTTCTCACCGCAGAGAAGAAACTGTGGGGAATATTCACAAACGCTTGTGCAAAGTCGATAGAAGTACGGTTAGTCGCTGGGCATAGCGGGCGAGGTCATCAGAAGGCGGTTCGGCGGAGCTCCATGATTTGCAGTGGTCGGGGAGACCATCCACGGTTGTCACATCTGACATGTTGCAGCGAGATGATGTCATTCGCCAGGACAGACATATTATGACTCGGCAGTTGGCGCTCCATCTGTCAATCAGCAAAGAAAGTGTGGATGTAATTATCGAAATTTTGGATATTCAAAGGTGTGTTGCAGCGAGATGATGTCATTCGCCAGGACAGACATATTATGACTCGGCAGTTGGCGCTCCGTCTGTCAATCAGCAAAGAAAGTGTGGATGTAATTATCGGAATTTTGGATATTCAAAGGTGTGTGCAAGATGGGTCCTGCAGTGTCTAACGGTGGATCACAAATCGAACAGAAAAAACATTTGTCTTGATTTGTTACAACTTTTGAAGCTAAGGGGGTGGCCTTCGTGTCCAGGATTGTGTCAGGTGATTAAACGACGGTTCATCATTTTGAGCCCGTAACAGAACGACAGTCACTTGAATTGCGCCTTTCCCACTCCCCACAGAAGAAAAAATTCAAAACAACTGCTTCCACCGGTAAGGTCATGATCACCGTGTTCTGGGATTGTGAAGGTGTGATTCTCATTGATGTGATGCCAAGCGACAACACTCAGCTCCACACAAGTCTGAGGACTAATAAACACGTAGCAAAACAGGGTTGGACATTGTTACCCCACCCATCCTACAGCCTTGACCTAGCCCCCTCATACTTCCACTTGTTTCGGCTATTAAAGGATGCCATTGGTGGAAGACATTTTGACGACCATGAGGAGGTGATTCACACAGTGAAGCACCGGTTCCGCCACCAGGATAAGCATTAGTACGCATAAACGTTCTTGTTTTGCGGAGGAAAGCCATAGAAAGGGATGGAGATGGAAAAATTGGGTGTGTAGATAAAACACCACTTTTTTGTGTGTAATTCTCATTATGTTCAATGAAAAATTGTTGAAAAAAAAAACATGAAGTCCATTACTTTCTGGGCAACCCTCGTATTTAAGTTGGCGGGGAAAGAGCCATGATTCAGAGGCATTCGCACAACGGGTGATATTATTTTCCTTCCGTTTTTGGACTTTTCAAACCATTCCTGTTTTGGTTTGATTGGCTCTATACCTGTATAGCTTTTACCCTGTGTTTTTTGACTGTCAGTCCATTCTTCTTGCCACGAAAGAATAATTGTCATTTTCTTTGCGAATGGTAGTCTGTGTATGGAAGTTTTCTATGAGAATAGTGGTCAAAACTTGTACATGACATTTCAAGAGGAAAAACTCAACTCCAACCACCGACAGAGTCTGTCGCCATCTTCCAGCCTTAATATGCAGCCTAGATCACCTAGCATTATGATTTCCATAAATAGACTACGGTATGTGATTCACACACTTTGACACATAGTGCAGGCAGTCGTCTGCCAGCCGTTGGTGTGAGTCGGCAGCATCACACCGTCCAATAATCTTTAAACGTACATTCAGTTAGCAAATTCAACAAACTATGGTCCAAAACTTCAAGAGGGTGAAATTGGTACCTTGTACAACAAAAATACAACATTGATTCTGCCTGAAACAAGCCATTTATAAGTTTCTGGAGGTCTATAACGTAAAAGTTTTGGAAATTCTCGTCCAATTACAGTCCAGAAATTATGGTATGTTCACATCATTCCCATAAAATGATCGTCAGCGACGGTAAATGTGTGTGACGAAACAGCAACATCTGCCAACAATGATAGTCCGCTACCTTCATATCCAGAACATTTCAACACAAAAGCAGTTGCCAGCGCCACGCACCAGATCACAGTGCACTGGAAAGAAGTCAGGAACTTTGTTTTCCAATACATACCAGTACTTGATAATATGACTGAAGACAAGATTAAGGTATGTCCACCATACATTGAGTCTTTCTGTAACCATCCGTATTGCAGAGTACAAGTTGCACAGGTTCAGCACACTTGGACACCTAAATTTACTTGACAAAGGCACACATTGTTCCACCAGTGCTCCATATGCAAGTGGAATAACAAAAGCACTCGACTAGCAGCGCTATAAGATATTCACCACAATGTGTTGTCTGCAGGTTTGCAGAGAACATGTAGCCGTCTCTGTAAGGTTTGAGGCTTAGAAGAAGCAGCATCAAAGTCTTTATCACCACACACACCAGAAACTGTACATCATACCTCTCATATGCGGCTGATTTTAGGTGTACTCGTACAGGAAAATGTGCTATAAGAGTTTATACAGTAGTATGGGTCGCTTTGGTTCAATTAATACACTATCACACTACCAGTTGTAGTAGTAGTAGTAGTAGTAGTAGTAGTAGCAGATTCAGCAGATTCAAACACTATGCCACTGGCGAATTCCGATTGCAATAGGTTCCCAACCAATTGTCGGATTCTCAGCCTGCTGTACCATAGCGACTTACTCCTTTGACATGTGGCAGTATTAGTTTTTAAACTAACACCACTTTTCGCTGCAGATATGCCTTGGTAATATGGAAATTTAATGTCCATGTAGAGAATGTGATCTAAAGTCTTGGTTGCCACTGCATTTTTATGTGATTCCACATATAAATTTTAAGTGCTGTAGGTTGTACAAAGGACTTCTAACATTTCTAGCAGATTTCTGTCCACTAATCACCTGCAGCATCCAGGATTACTACCTGTCAAGAATATACTGGCCAACTTGACCACCCTGACACAAGACTCCATTGAACTGATGAAATTCCCAGACTGCCAACTAGCACTGTGAAGTATGAAACTCTCGTATGTTAGTGAGACAGCTGAGAATGTTGATGATGAAAGCTGTAGTTTGGGAAGAATTTTGCTATAGTTTGGGTGTGTTTTGTCTGGAGCCACTATGATACAATTTTTTTGCTGTAACATGTATGATGATGAAGTGTTATATAGTCTCCACTGAGCAAGTTTTTACATCAAGTAAATTCCTGAAAGTCAAAACTACATCTGAAATATTTCAGATTTATCAGACAACATCAGAAGAAGATTCTGCTGTGAAATTCTAGCATGTTCTTCACATGCGACATTTCAACTCAGCAATCTACTGAGCATGCTAAGTAGATTCATTTGGTAGATTCTAGCTCACTTTCTTTTCACAACAAAATGAGAACTTACCTGGAACCTACTAAATGGATTTACTATAATCCACTCTTCAGGAGTAACTCACTTAGAAAAATGAATAATAATGAATACCTTTTAGTATCATATTCACCAATTTTCAAAAATAGTAACTTCTTTCATACAGCAGATGTGAATGTAGAAAATAAAATTTAATATTTTTCTGTAAAAGGTTAACATAAGAAAATAAAATTTAATTTTTTTATAAAAGGGAAATCTAAGCAAATAAATAAAATGAACAAATGAATGTAAGAAATCTATTCCTTCCTTAAAATTTTCCTAATACTTTTCGTCTTGAGTAGTCATAAGATTTTTATGAACTATCGATAGTAAATGTTTTTTGAGAAGTCTTATTTACAGTTCTACCACACTCCAAAGTAACTTAAGTTTTCTGACAACTTAACACACATTCTTTACAAATCCAACAAAATCCATCTTTTCGATATTTATCTTTATGAAATTGATTAATATTCTTTTTCTCTAGACAGTCACTACATTGCTTTAACTGTTTGGTATTGTCCGTTTAAATATAATAGGAAAGATAAAATTCAAAATGCTAACATAATCTACATAAAAATAACAATCCAGGAAAAATATAATGAGAAAAACCAGAAATCATTTAATAAGTAAGACACTAAATTTTTCTGTTTTTATTTTCTCATTCTTTCTGAAAATTCTTCAAAATGAAATGCAAACTAGCTGTTAAAATTTATTTAACATTTTCTAATTTTTTATTCATTTACAGTTAAAAATTTTCAGTAAGTATGCTGTGCTCTGCATTGCAAGTTAAATTTTTCTTATCATACATCATCACTTATGCTGTAGTAGCTGTAGGAAGTTTTTCAATAAACGTTGCACAAAGTTTCATAGTCATTTTCCGTGAAGATAAATATTCTTTCTATGAGACATGTTTGTTTCTTCAATTTTTAAATTTTTAATTCTGTAGATTAACATTGTCAAATAATGAAGAGTCAGATATCTTATTATTTTTACAATTTATCTAAAATGTAATTAATGTTAAATAAGGCATATCAAATTCCACTGAATTATTGTAATTTGTGATATCTAGCTCGAAATTCTTTTTGTCACTCAATCCTGCAACTTCTACAGTTTGTTGTTCATAAAAAGATACTGGAATTTTTGGATTTTTCAGAATATTTTCTTGTTGTTCTAACTCGTAATTTGGTTCATATTTAACAATTGGTGCAGGAAGATACCCTTCCATAGGAAGGGTATTTTTAATTTCAATTCCAACATCATTAAAATCAGCCCATCTAAGAACTGCATCTTCACAACTAGAAGATCTAGAAGGAATTACTGTTAAATCTCCATCACACATAATTTCTTTATGATTTTTAAAAATCCATCAACCATTGATAATGGGTAAAGTATTTCGTTTTTCTTACTCTTTATTTTCCCATTATTAAGAATGTGTCCTTCCAAGCTTATTTTATCAGTAACAGATAAACTCAAATACAACATAGCTGTTGATGACATAAAAGGTTTTTCGACTCTAGATAAAATATTATTTCCTTTGTTTATGGGCACAAAATCAAATAGTTTCTTCACATATTTATCGATTAATTTTTTATTGGATTTTCCGTCATATGTTGCATGATGTGATCTGATCCATGTGGATTAGGTATAACAGTTCTAAAGATCATTTATAATTGTGTATTAATTGGATGAAGCCATCCATCACCAATATCTATGTCGATTTCTGTATCTTTGTTGGGTGCATTTAAATTATATTTGTTTTCTTATTCACAGGTAATGAGTAAAACTGAAAAATCTCGACATTGTTCGTGATGTATTAAGGATAAAATTTATTAGCATCAGCAAATGCAGACTTAAGTCTGCGAATAAGACATTTTTAAAACAACTGTTACACAAGCACCATTAAAGTTTGTCGGATTATCATTTTCATCAGTTATAGTAATTTCTAAATCTTGAAGAGGATCAAAAATATGAATATCTACACAGTAATGTGATTCATAAATTATTGGTCTTCCAAATTCAGCATTTGGTATAAATGAAGTGATGATATTAGTTTCATAAACAAAAACGTTAGATGTTAATAATTAATAATTAATGTTTTTTATCTCTAATAAATATTTGCAAAATACGATGCAGAAGATGTTAAAAAAAGCCAAACGAAATAGAAAGAAAGCTGAAGAATTGAAAGAAAAATTCAAGCTTTGGAAAAACCAACAACAAACAGAACATAAAAAATATAAAAACGAAAATCAACGCGTTATTGATGCTATTGAACAAGTAAAACAAGGAATCGTAGTATGAGGTGATAATGTGTTAAAAGCTATTTAAGAAAATAGAGAAGTTGAAAAACAAATGATTCAATATCGCCATCATTCAGGAGATTTGGGAATATTATCACCAATTCACAATTACACGACTGGCCTGACGATGACATTGGTAAATTGACTACACATAAAGTGAATCAGAAATACAAGCTGTGTTGAATAAATATGAAGAAGAGAAAAAAGGTGCTGTTAAAAAAATGCTAAAAATAAATGTAAGTGAAAGAATGTTAAAGTATATTAACCATAGTAAAGATGAAGTTTTTGGACTGAGACCTGTTGGTATTTTTTAAATATGTTGGTAAATTAGAAGTTGAATTCAATAGAGACAAATTAATTATTGTCAAAGAGACATACAATGGAACAGATGGAATAATGAATCTTTTAACTAAAAAACAGATTACTATAGATGATACTGGTGAAATATTTGATGGTTTTGATTCATCTAATTATGCAGATATATTATCTGAATCAAGAGCAATATACTCTGAGATTAACCCAAATGAAAAACGCCAAGAAAACCTAATTAATATAAATATTTCATCAAAAGAGCTGTTGACGAGTATTTCCCAAACGTAAGAAGATCAACTATTGATTCTTCAGATCATTGTTCCATAAGTTCATCTGAGAAAATATGTAAAGGTTTAAAAAATATTCAGAAAAACCTGTTATTTAAATTTTGATGAATGATGAAAGAGAATGAATTGACAGATTAATAGTAATTTAGGGCAAAGAATTAGCTGGAAATAAAAATTACCGTAATGAGAGAGTCGAATAATGAAAAGGTTAACAAACATATTTATTGATTTTATAATTAATAATCCCAAAGAAATTCTATATGTAACTAGATTTTAGAATAATTTACCACATACATTATGCAATAGTGAGAATCATGTTAAAGGATGAATAAACTGAGCTTTAAATACTTTACCAGTGCCAGAGATGCAGCTACCTGGATATGCATACTGTGGACCTTTTACTAAACTTGAAGAAAGATTATCACGAAAAAATAAATTATATGAAGTTTGTAAAAAACATGATATTGCTTATTGTGATCTACAGTTTTAGAATATAGACTTCAAACTGATAAAGAACTTCAATTAGCTGTATGAGAAAGAAGGCATGCAAGTGAAGCTTCATTAGGTGAAAAAAATGCTGCAAGTACAGTTAAAGAATTTATGTATGGTAAGCGAAAATTAGGAATGCGTTTAGAATTAGACGAAAATAATTGGGGATTGTAAAATTATTGCTCCTTATAAATTTTTATCTACCAAAAATGAATAACTTTTCACTGTGCTTCCAAGTGTCAAGACTAAACCAAAATCAATTGAAAAATTCAATTAAACAATTAGCAATTACATACTACTGAACCATTTT
Source organism: Schistocerca piceifrons (assembly GCF_021461385.2). Lineage (NCBI taxonomy): Eukaryota > Metazoa > Arthropoda > Insecta > Orthoptera > Acrididae > Schistocerca > Schistocerca piceifrons. The sequence goes on from NC_060149.1 coordinate 405,676,034, forward strand.
TAACTGATGTTCAAAACAGAGAGATGGAGAAAAAACTAAAGGAAATTTGTTTATTATAGTAGTTACTCCAGTTGTGAAAAAGATTATCGAATATCTAACAAAGAAGGAAGAAGGAAAAGGACCAACACAACATGAAGGTGGATTTCTTTCTTTACTATTAGCTGTATTACCTTGTTTAGCAACCATTGGTTTCTTCGCAGGTGGTTGTCCAGCAATCACCAATGCAGTAATAAACAAGAAAAAAGCTAATGCAGAACTGGAAGAAAAGAAAAAACGTATCAAAGCAATGGATAAGAAAGCTGGCGCTGCAGTACAAAAAGTAAAAAGATATTAAACGAAATATTTGAAAAATTTAATATTCCCTAACCTGATTTTGACATACAAGAAATAGTTACACAGTTAAAAATTAAATATTTTCATGGTCTTTTTATGACTGATGAATTACCTATTCTCCTAAAAATTTAGAATGTGAAATAGTTAATTTATAGGCATCTGATCATCCCCATACTCACTGGATTTGTTATTATAAGAATAGAAATAAAAAAATTGAAATTGATTCTTTGGTGGAAAGAATAGGTGAAATATCTCAGTTCAAGTGAGCTGTACTATAATGCACAACGAATTCAGAATGTTGATGATGTAATATGTAGACATTTGTGTCTATTTGTTTAATTCTACTATGCAGAAATTATAAAGATTTTTTACTTTAATAAATGGACATATTTGGAAGTAAGGTGCAGCCTAAATATCAAGGAATTAATAGAAAAATCATACAAGATGAATTAGAAGCAAATAATATAAAGTTTAGTTAAACAATTCCATAAAGAGTTACATGCTATCTTTAATGTGACTAATATATCTATTGATTTTAAAGTTAGCAAAATTGAAAATTTGAATGATCCAATAAACGGTTAGCTGGCCGGTGTGGCCGAGCGGTTCTAGGCACTTCAGTTTGGGACCGCGAGACCACTATGGTCGCAGGTTCGAATCCTGCCTTGGGATGTGTGTGGTGTCCTTAAGTTGGTTAGGTTTAAGTAGTTCTAATTTCTAGGGGACTGATGACCTCAGAAGATTAGTCCCATAGTGCTCAGAGCCATTTGAACCATTTTTGAGTAAACGGTTATGATTCTCTTACTGAACATATTCATTAAAAAATATTTTCCAAAACCCGATTATACAAGTATTTTAACACAGTTGAATAATTATGCCAGTAAAACACATTTTAATTAAAAAGTTTCACAGATTTATCAAGATAAACTTAACACTTTATCAAGTCTTCCTCTGTGAAACAGCTTTGCAAAAAGACATTTAGTATATCGGCCTTTAGTCTGTCATCCTCTGTTTCAGTACCATTTTGGTCACAGAGTGCCTGCACATTATGTTTTGATCCACCTACTGCTTTGACATAAGACCAAAATTTCTTAGGATTTTCTGCCAAGTCAGTACATAGAACTTTACTTTGGTATTCATTGAACGCCTCTAGCATAGCCCTCCTCACACTACATTTCGCTTCGCGTTTTTTTTGTTTGTCTGCAAGGCTTTGGCTATGTTTATGTTTGCTGTGAAGTTCCCTTTGCTTCCACAGCAGTTTTCGAACTCGGTTGTTGTACCACGGTGGCTCTTTTCCATCTCCTACGATCTTGCTTAGCACATACTCATCTAACGCATATTGTACGATGGTTTTGAACTTTGTCCACTAATCCTCAACACTATCTATACTTGAGACAAAACTTTTGTGTTGAGCCATCAGGTACTCTGTAATCTGCTTTTTGTCACTTTTGATAAACAGGAAAATCTTCCTACCTTTTACAATATTTCTACTTATGGCTGAAATCATCGATGGCATAACCGCTTTATGATCACTGATTCCCTGTTCTGCGTTAACTGTTTCAAATAGTTCGGGTCTGTTTGTCAACAGAAGGTCTAATACGATATCGCCACGAGTCGGTTCTCTGTTTAACTGCTCAAGGTAGTTTTCAGATAAAGCACTTAAAAAATGTCACTGGATTCTTTGGCCCTGCCATCCATTATGAACGTTTGAGTCTCCCAGTCTATATCTGGAAAATTAAAATCTCCACCCAGATCTATAACATGGTGTTGAAATCTACTCGAAATATTTTCCAAATTTTCCTTCAGGTGCTCTGCCACAACAGCTGCTGAGCCAGGGGGCCTATAGAAACATCCAATTACCATGTTTGAGCCTGCTTTAACGTGACCTTCACCCAAATTATTTCATGTTTCGGGTCTCCATCAACATGCTCAGCTGTTCGCAAACAGTGGCCAGCTCCTCCTGCGTCCGTACACAGGTAAGGTTTATGTTTAATGGTTAGGGTCTGATAATTCATATAGAATTTGGGTAAATCAAACAAAAGCAACTTCTGAAAATGTTAATAAAAATATCTTCTATATAAATGGTATTCGTGATTGAAAATTTAGATATCTTTGATATTGATTGTAAAATTCATTTTGCTAATTGTTTTATTGAAGAAGATAAGTGGCAGCTAAAACAGTCTTGTACTGCTCAAGCATGTTTTGATGTTCAAGTGAAAGTTAACAAAATGGATTTCTTGTTAATAATATTTGACGGTTCTGTATTTAAGTTGATGGAATTTGATGCCAAATTTAGTGAGTTTAGTTTAGTAGATGTACATAAAAAATTTTATGAATGCAATTTAAAATTTAATTAGAAAAAAACAATCTGAAATTTACTTTCTTATTGGTTCATCACGTCTTTTTTATTCATTTTGTCCTTGAAGGCATCTCCAAATTTTTGTATTGCTAATATGATAAATTTTCACTCTATCTAATAATTCGTTTCTAACAAAACGTAAATTACTTTCATTTATACATACAACAATACATCAGCATTTACTTCTATTTCGTTAGATGTAATTGAATTCATCATATATATTTCTTTTAATCGATTTTTAGTTAAACTGTTAATATAATCAAAAACCTCATTTATATCTTTAATCATTAATTTAACAGTATCAAGTAATATTTTGTAATGTAAAAAATGTCTTAATACTTGTTATCTCTAAAATCCTCAAGTAATTCATGAATTAATTTTTCTACTTTATTTAAATCATATAGTTTATTATAGCAACATTTATAAAAATTATCTTATTTGTTGTTTGAAAAATTATAATTGTAATTTCCAATACACAAATTATCCGTTTTTTCTACTTTAAAATTATTGATTAAAGAACATTTTTTTGAGGTAACAATATAAATACAACCATTTTTTGTTTTTTGATTAAATTCATTAATATATAATTTCATATTCATTTTGAATGGTTCGAACTTATCATTTTTATTTTATAATTCACATTTTTCTTTATCCCATATTTTAATTGATTTTCAAATTCGATTGCAAGTTGTTGAGGTTTATCTTATTCAAAAGATGCTGTGTGTTTTAGGATACCAACTATAATTTTTTCTAAAGTAATGTAATATTTTACAATAGATTTACTATTCTGATTATTCATCACTATTATTCTTTTAAACTTTTCAACTGCCAATTTTAACCAAGTTTTTTGTACTAAAGCGTATTTATTTTAAGTTCTTAATTCATCTTCAAGAACTGGATAATCATCCAAAATAGTAGTACAATATTTTACTACTTCAAATCCAATTTCATTTTTCTGTAGAAATGTCTTATAAAGTCTTTTATGATGATAAAAATCTTCATTACTGTAAGAGGCCAAACTTCTGTGCCCTTGAGAGTCTTCGAAGGTAAAATACAAAATATCATTTTTAATCAAAATAACTTTCTCTTCAAATAAAGGAAACCAAATATCTTTAAACCAAGAACCAAAATTTAATTAATAATTATTCTTTGGAATATTCATCATATGTGTTTCTGAAATTGTGAGAACTGCATTAGATTTACTTGGACATGGTACTAATTATGTATCAGCTACCGTTGGAGTAATTGCCATTTAACAACAATAATTTTTATCAGTTTTTAATTTTTAAATTAAATTGTGGTGGTACTAATTCTTATTTCAGTGGTTGTAATATTTAACTGTTGAGTATTTGATGTTATTTTCTGATATTGAAAATATATATTATTCCACATCTGTAAATTTATACATACCTGAATATCTGTCTTAATTTTGCAGAGTGTGGGATGTTATTCTCTGAAATTCGATAATGAATGAAGTTTAAAATATCATTTGTAATTAAGAAATGTTTTTCTTCAAAAATTGGATTAATTTTTTGAATGTTAATTTCTTCAAAATCTAATAAAAATTATATCTAGTAAATGGCGAGTCTAAAGAGTCCAAAAGTCAATTAACTGAAAGGTATAACTAAAGAATTAGGACTTAGAGGTTATTCTAAAATCTGAAACAGCAACTTACTGAGCTCATTAATAATCAAGACATGAGGAACAACAACATCAGTCAAGTGAAAAATGATACTCTAAGGAAACTGAAAATAAAACAAAAGAACTAGGAATTAAAGAATATTCTAAAATGGATACAGAAAAGCTAAATTCATTGATTAATTGTAATTTTGCAAATCTACATTTTAAGGAATTATATAAAATGTATTCAACAGAAACTGAAACATATAGTAATAAAATTGTTCAAAATATTAAAAATTGTGATTGATATTGTGACATTGCATGGGACTATATATCGACACATTATGAATTATCTGAATAATTTATAATAAAATTTAAAGATAAATTAGGCTGTGACCATATGTTACTAGAGAAAATCTAAATTACATCAAATTGCATCTTCTCTCAAGATAAAAAATTTATAAGAACTTTCAGGATTAATTAAATTGATCTATAATATCATACTGCAAATTAAATATTAACATCATGAGAAAATTTCATACAGATCAGACTGGATAGTTACATCACATAGCGCCAGATTATCTGTGGATTTAATAAGAGAATTTCAAAATAAAATTGATTGGGATACAGTTCAAAAAGGCTGCTTAACTAGAACTTTCATAAGAGAATGTGAAGATAAATCAAACTGGAGTATTATGTCAAGTGAAAAAACTTGTCTGTGAAATACATATAAGAATATCAGAATAAGGTAGATTGGAATATTATATCAAAAATAATTTTATCTGAAGATTTTGTGAGCGAATTTCAAGATAAATTAAACTTGGATATTATATCAAGTCGACCAAATCTATCTGAAAATTTCATAAGATAATTCCAAAATAAATTAAATTTGTTTGATGGCATATATCAGCATTTCAAATACTGTCTTCGGATTTTGCGAGAGAATTTCAAGATAAATTAAACTGGTAGTATTTACCATATGCAAAAAAATCTGATGACTTTATGAGAGAACTTCAGTACATATTAGTATGGGGAATTGTATCATACACACAAGAATTGTCTGAAGATTTTGTCAGACAGTTGTAAGAAAAATTAAACTGGGAAGATATCTATCATGAACAAAAATAATCTGAAGAATTTAAAATCTAATTTAGAAATAAGTATTGGGAGATAATTTCAAAATGTCAAGAACTAATTGAATCTTTTATACAATAATTAATTACACCATATGAAATACTGATAGAACAATCTGGCCACGATTATGAACGCCCCATATGCTTAAGTATTTGAAATCATCAGTTTGTAAAAACAAGCTGTAATCATATTTTTCCTAAAGAGAGTATAGACAAATGGTTAAAAGAACAAATTGAATGCCCAATGTGTAGAAGCCTTATTAAAACATTTAATGAAAAGTCTATTATAAATCAGCCTGTTTTATTGGATGACGATTCTGATAGTGCTGATAATTATGTTTGAGAATAGATTAATAATACAGGGTGATTCAAAAAGAATACCACAACTTTAGGAATTTAAAACTGTGCAACGACGAAAGGCAGAGCTAAGCACTATCTGTCGGCGAATTAAGGGAGCTATAAAGTTTCATTTAGTAGTACATTTGTTCGCTTGAGGCGCTGTTGACTAGGCTGAAAACCAAACTACCCGAGGCAGCCCGTGACAGAGCACTTCATCACTGGCCTCCAAGAAGCCCTGATCTTACCCCCTGCGATTTTTTCTTATGGGGGTATGTTAAGGATATGGTGTTTTGGCCACCTCTCCCAGCCACCATTGATGATTTGAAACGAGAAATAACAGCAGCTATCCAAACTGTTACGCCTGATATGCTACAGAGAGTGTGGAACGAGTTGGAGTATCGGGTTGATATTGCTCGTGTGTCTGGAGGGGGCCATATTGAACATCTCTGAACTTGTTTTTGAGTGAAAAAAACCTTTTAAATACTCTTTGTAATGATGTATAACAGAAGGTTATATTATGTTTCTTTCATTAAATACACATTTTTAAAGTTGTGGTATTCTTTTTGAATCGCCCTGTATAATATTTTAACTGTGTCCGCCCCTGGTAGCGCTAGCACTACTCAGGTCACATGCTGCCAGGTCAGTTACAGCAACAGCAACCTCACCAGTAACTTCCACCAGGATAGGAAGCCTTCCTCTTCCTGTGACACACCAAGCTCAGCTGAATTTTCGAATTTCATTATCATCTTCTTTATACCATTTAACGTCTGCCCCTGGTAACTGAGTGGCCAGCGCAACAGAATGTCATACCTAACGGCCCGGTTTCGATTCCCAGATGGGTTGGAGATTTTCTCCGCTCAGGGACTGGGTGCTGTGTTGTCCTTACCATCATCGTCTCCTCCCCATCGAGACGCAAGTCGCCGAAGTGACGTCATCTCGAAAGACTTGCGCCAGGAGAACGTTCTACCTGACGGGAGGTCCTAGCCACACGGAATTTCCATTTTATTTTAACTGTATAAGAAGAAAATTTATTAATAAAAATTGATATGTTATACATTACTTATGACAATTCCCAGGTTGTAAAAATTTGACCTCTTGTAAAAACATGAATTTTCAATGTGATTTATAACTGAATTCAGACCAAAAACAGCAAATAAATTGTGAAAATGAGACAAAACCCATTCATGTACCTAAAAACTAAGATACCTCCGAAGATATAGAATTTTCGAGACATAAAAGAAACAACAAAACTTTTCTAGAAGTAAATAACATCGAATATGAAATTAGAGTGAAAATAGCATAATTCCAAAAACTTTGATCAAATTATCAGTTAAAGGTTTTAAGGAATCAATAATCATTATGAAAAATACAAATAGTAAACAAGTAAGAAAATATTATTTGCTTATCGAAAATATTTGATATAATTATATTAAATATGTAACTAATTTTAAATGTGATTTAGGACGAAATTTATACGTTAATTTAGAAGAAAAACAGCAACTAAATAGTCAAATTAGTTTAAAAGTATTTCAGATTGTCAAAAGCTTAACAGCCTACAGAGACATAGATATGAATGTAAGATATTGATCTTAAACTTATAATATTTTACTTTTTCACATATCTAAAAAAAATTCCTATATAAATGGAGCAGGTTCAACAACAGCAGGTTCAATAAGATCAGGTTCAACAACCAGTCAATTCCAAATTTTGTAAGTACTGTAATACTAAGAAGTCAATTGCTAATTTTACTTTACAGAAACATACAAAAGGTGGCTATAGAATGATGTGTAGACAGTGTGTAAATGAATATCGTGTAATAAATTACAATGATTTACGAATTCCTTGTGTATGTGCAAAAATAAATCTAAATATTATTATAAAAGTCATTTACACCGAATTCTGAGTGAAGAGCATTCGAAAATATTATTGTCAATGGAAAATAAAGAAGAACAAGACACTCATACAGTGACAAAGAAATGTGCAGCTTGTCAAGAGATAAAATATTTAAATTGTTTCTACAAAAATCCTTCTCATAAGGATAACTATAACAGTAAATGTAAAAAATGTGTTTTAGGAAATGTGAAAGACAAGATAATGTAATCACCTTATAATTAATGTTAGTATCTATAAAGTTAGTCTTCTCACTGATCAGTGTTGAAAAATTAATTTTTACAAATGTAGTCAGTTTTATTTCCAATAAATAGGAGACCAAATGGAGCAGACATAATCGAAAGACAGCTTTGCCAGTTGGCAATTGACAGTTATAAAAATTAATGATTGCTGTAAAAGAAAAAATTTAAGAGGGTATAGTAAATTAAATAAATCTGATCTTTTTAGATTTATTAAAGGCACCATCTAACACTGGGTGGAAGTCTTTGAACACAATTACATTATTTTAAAATTAAAAACGATGAAGATGTTTTCTAAACTGAAGAAGATAAAGCACTGAAGACAATATTTCAATTTCCTATTCTGTCTTTGTGAAGCAAAAAATTTGAACTAATGGAATTAATCATTGTAAAATATATTTTCATTTTCTAATGACATCATCAAGAAACAAAAATTAAGAACTAATGAAGAAATATTATTTCCATTTTATACTAATTTATTTGAGAAATCAAGAAAGAGAAGAACAGTTAGAGTTTATCTAGTTGATACTGCATTTTTAAAACAGATTACATACTATACATTTTGAAAATAATATAAACTGAGTTGAGCCTGATCATTTCTTAACTGTGGTAAAACTGAAAATTATGAAAATTGTAGAAGATAGCCTAAGAATACACCGTTGGTTGAAAATAAATTTAAGACTTTTTATTGAGTGCCAAATGCAGACAACCAGAAATATTAGGCAATTTCAGTACCAGATAGAAAACTATAGGATCACAAGTGAAAGAGAGATAATTAAATTTTAAGACTGGTAAAGAAAATATTTTATACAGAATGGGTGAGTTTCCAGCATGTGGATGAAGATGGTCATTAAATAGAATCATTGGCTTACAATTAGGAACTAACAGATTTGATGGATTGAGAGTGTCATCTTCATCAAATTACCAGACACAGTAAAAAGTTAAAATGCATGTATTAATGTGAAAATAATTATCAAAAATGTTTTCTGTTATTATAAAGTCTGCAGTATGTCCTGTAGATACAAATACAGAAAGAGTGGTCTTCATGTTGATCAGAAAATTGAGATTTTTGGGTTTCCTGTAGTGGCTCATCATATTCCAAAAATTGAATATAAAATTAATGTATGTACCAACGTTTATTTGTTTCATGAGGACTGTCAAATGTATCCATTAAAAATTACAAAAAGTAATAAACAAAAACATTGAAATCTCCTTTATTTTCAGAAAGAAAATAATTGATATTAATGATGTATAAAAAATTTATCTAAACATGTATTGAGTCAAATTGATAAACATGAAGAACTAAAATTTATTTGTGATACATGCTCACTTCGTTTTAATAGTAACGGAAAATTAGATAATCACACATCAAACTGTTTAGTTAAAAGTAGAAATGCCAGATAAAGGTTCCTATTATCAATTAGTTGCTATTTATGGTGATTTCGAAAGTTTACTATTAAAGAACCTATTCCAGAAAATTAATATACAATGAAACATCAAAAATATGAACCAAGTCGATTCTGTTATTATATTAAACATGTAAGTGCATATTATAAAAATCCTATTGTTTATAGAGGACCAAATTGTCATAAAATTTATTGATTGTATAAAAAAGCGGTTGAAGAAAGTGGAAAAATTTATTCTGAAGTTGAAGAAATAAAGAAGAACAACCAAGGTTTGCAAGATCAGAAAAATCTACATTGTACAATGTTTTAATTCACCTAAAAATAAAAATATTCGTCATTATGATCATGTCACTGAGAAATTTACAAATCCAGTAAAATGTGATTTATAGTTAAATCATTTGATTTTTGTAGAAATCTATTTACACAGTTCATCAGGATATAATTCACATGTTTCTCAAAGAAGTTGGTTATGATGAAATACAAGTGGATTTAATATGAACAACGAAAATAGATATAATAGTTTTGGTAAGAGAACAGAAAGTTTGAAAACGAAATTTTTGGCACATGGCTCCTTCATATATGATGAAATGGACCTTACTTTACTTACAACTGCACCAGTTTAAATTACTTATTTTATTTTTCTATTTGCTATGTTTTTAAAAAGGGTGATTGAAAAGACAATAATAAAATTGTCCAACAACAAATGGAGACCAAAAAATGGACAGCAAAAATTGGACAATGAAAAAAAAAGAAAAACTGGCCAAGAAAAATTAATCAACAAAAATGGACAAAGGAAAAATGCACAACAAGAAAACGAATAAAAAACAGAGAACAAAAATTAGACAGCTAAAAAAATGGTCCACAAAAAACAGACAAGAATAAACGTGGAAAAGTGGACAACCAAAAATGGACATAAAAGCGGATAGTTAGAAATGGACAACAACTGTATTGATGTTCAACGTTTACATTCAACATTTATTTTTACTCTCATACATTTGTTTAATGTTAACTAACGTTTGGTTGCTTAAACCATTTTTTGTTGTCCTTTTTATTTTTTGTCCATTTTTCTGCTGTCCATTTTTTTATTGTTCTCCTTTTTCATGCTGTCCATTTTTTTCTGTTTATCTTCTGTTGGCCAATTTTTTTCTGTTGTTCTTTCAATGAGCATTTTAAGAAACATAAGAAATAGAATAAATGAAAATAGTATTTGAAACAGGGGTAGCTGAAAGTAAAGTAAGGTCCGTTTCATAGCTATATGAAACTTAATGCAATTTTTAATGGAAAGATTCCAACTGATACTTTAGCATATGTAACGATGTATTATAAGAAAAACTGAACTTACAATGTGCATCAGAGAATAGTCACTGAAAATTTTTAACTATAAATGAATAAAAAATTAGAAAAAATTAGATGAATCTTTACAGCTTGTTTGCACTTCATTTTGAAGTATTTTCAGAAAGAAAGAGAATATAAAAAGTGAAAAATTTAGTGTCTTACTTATTAAATGATTTCTGTTTTTTTCATTATATTTTTCCTGGATAGTTCGTTTTATGTAGATTAAGTTAGCATTTTGAATTTTATTTTTCCTATTAAATTTTATGGTCTTTAAGTGGACAATACCAAACAGCTAAAGCAATGTGGTGACTGTCTAGAGAGAAAGAATATTAATGAATTCCATAAAGATAAATATTGGAAAGATCGATTTTGTTGGATTTGTAATGAATGTGTGTTGAGAAATCAGAAACTAAAGTTACTTGGGAGTGTGGTGGAAATGCAAATAAGACTTCTCTCAAAAACATTTAAAATCGACAGTTCATAAAAGTCTTAAGACCACTTAAGAATAAAAGTATTAGGAAAATTTTAGGTACTGAATAGATGTCTTACATTCATTCGTTCATTTTATTTATTTTCTTACATTCACCTTTTATAAAAAATATTAAATTTTCTTTTCTTACATTCAGGTTTTATGAAAAAATATTAAATTTGATTTCCTACATTCACCTTTTGTATGAAAAAAATAATTATTTTTGAAAATTGGTGAACGTGATTCTAAATATTATTCATTGTTAGTAATTTTTCTAAGTGAGATAGACCTGAAGCGTGGATTAAAGTAGATCCACTTAGTAGGTTCTTGATAAATTTTCATTTTGCACTGAAAAGAACGAGTGAAATGAGTGATTTTCATTAGAAAATGAAATGTGAGCTAGAACCTGCTAAATGGATCTACCACAGCAACAGTATTTCTATGACATTGATCGACAAATAATAACTTGAATGGTACTATATTTGGAATCCATGATGTCGTTAATGACATCAGAATCCAAGATGGCCGACCTAGGGGTATGTGTGAAGTCCAGAATAGTGCTTGCGCTGCCTCCAGAAGATGCTAGCTAATATTTGAACTTTATGATACATAGCACAGTACATTTTACATTTCTACTGTAATTACGAACTCGCAGAACACATGTAATTCTAACATATGGCAGTATTACCCATTAAATTATCATGTTAAGATATTCACATTTCTACCACAGACCCAAAACCACCACAATTTGCAAGCTGTATGTTCCATACACATATCTGACGAGCAATGAAATTTATGTCTCAGTAGACCATTGTTCATCCTTCTGGAGAATCAGATATATGGAACAAGGTGGGAGTGCAGAATATACACATTGTGAGCATGCTGATGATAATAAACACCACCCAATGACCCTTAAACATACACTCAGCTAGCAACTATGATCACAATCTTTAAGAGGGTGAAATTACTACCATGTTCAACAAATACACCATTGATTCTGCCTGACACAATAGCAGCATGTGGTTGTGGGCTCCAAAGATGTAAGGTGGGATAATTCCAAGTGTACAAAATGTGGAGGGCATCCTGCATTCACTATGAGATCAACGATGCACAGGGTACTGGACAGAATCATTGAACCTTCTAGTAGTAGTGCTGAGTGCAAATGAAGCCATATAAATAGGACCCTCCTGTACTATTACGGAGACGGGAACCCATTACAAGCAGTTGATGACATTTCCATGACGCTCTTCAGTCTGATTATGGCTTAGTTTCTTTTTCTAGCTTCAGCTAAAGTGGAATGCATATTGGACTTAGGGAATGCCGAGTTTGGACATCGTAGTTGGAGACCTGTAAATAGAAAAATGTGAGAGTAGTACTTCCATGTAATGGAATCACATCAATAGTTAAGCACTTCTACCCTTCAAACTGAGCAGTCCTACCGAGTTCTGTACTCTTCATCACTCAACACTTGCTTTTCAGCCAAGGTTGGGGAATCAGCAGGTGAACCATTTACCAGTTAGCCTCATCAAAATCCGCCACACGATGTAAGCTCTTCTTTTACCCTTACAGCAGTCTTCCTTAATCACTACATGGCAATGTGACCATAATCTAGTATCTTCATATTACATTCCTACAGCAGTGGGAAATGCCTGTGACACATTTAGCTGTCAAAAAGGTAGATTTCGGATGAAGCTGTGAATAGATGTTTGAAATTATATGAAAATAAGTATAAGCTATAGGGAAAAAAATTGTAATAAACAACAATATGTGGAACAACCTATTGAAATGTAAGTTGAAGAATGTGATGGTTGGATTGACAATGGGTAAGAGAAACGTCTACTAGCCTACAGGTGACCTTGTACATCGAAGCAGAACTGACAACTACTGTGACATTCTAGACAGGTGTCCCATCAGAACACTAATTTTAACATCAGCTAACTCCACATAGTTTGTTCACAGGTCTTGTAGAAGTTTTATTGTTGATTTTACCTAATATTCCTCCTGCTACCATATTGTTACCCACATGTAGGAGACATGATTTTTCAGCCTTGACAGAGATGAACTCGAGAAATTTACTGCATAGATAGCTGCTGCAGGTGCCATACACATTTGAAAATGTTTGTCTGTTGGACTTATTCTCCTATTAGGAATTTTAAGGCTGCTAGACACTTTTTAGACGAGAAAAAGCATCCATACGAATCACAGTGATGTATAACAAGAATTATATGTATCACCCTACACAGTACCACATAATTATGCAGCCATAGATAAACACACATGTTATGCCTTGCAGAACATGAGACACCCATCGCACTTTGCGAGGTAAGCCAGCCAGGCAAGATGTGGAACTAACCAGTACAGCAGCATCTAAAAGGAAGAAGGTAAAAATGCCTTTTCACACCAGCAACCATGTAAGTGTTTAGTATACATGCTGTAAAGCATTACAAAGCCCAAGGAAATGCAGCCTATGAGTATATACATACCTAGCAACTTTCTCACTGATATCAACTTGTGTTTGTATCTCAGCACTACCACCATGGGTCTGTGACACTTGGGGAGCCATCTGGAGTGCTGTACGGGCGTGCAGTTCGACCTCGCATCAGGGCAGCCTGCCCTGAGACACAAGACACAGAGCCACGATCTCCACAGGGCCAGGCAAACCCTGGGACATAGCACACCTGGGTCATGGCCACTGCAGTGCTGGAGGCCTCAGCCACGCCTCAGCCACCACTGCAATGGCTGGCGAGTCCAGATGACATTGCTGATGGGAGCAGTAGTATTAGTCCACCGTTTTGCCACACTGTGCTGTGTCATCACTGCAGATGTCATACACACCCATGCACGAGGCAACTGGATGCCTCAACCACACTTCCACTGCTTGTAATGAATCACAGAGGAGGGCCATGATAAAAGAATTGGAAAAGCACAAAATGTCTACTGGTCCTGTCCTCTTCCACTGATCTCAGTATACTGATACTGCCTTGTTAGAGCAACATCTGAATGTACAGCCTCTGCTACTGTGAGGCATAAAAATTTAATTGTTGTTGTGTTTTAGTGATAGAAAAGAAACTTGACTGCCATGCTTTTTCTAAGGTGAATTTTGTTACAAGTAAAGAGTCATTAGATTTGCCGCACTTGGGGGTTAATGCGAGTCATGATTGGCTAATGACTGTGCTAAGGGTCGAAATGGTTAATGATTAGACGTAAGAACTAGGTTAATACATTTTATTTTGTGTGTCTTGTGATTATTGGTGTTTCAAAATGAGTGGCAGGAAGGATAAGGGTTCTGCAGTCACAAGGTGCGTCAGAAGCAGCTGCAATTTGCATATTATTGGAAAAGGTAGTGCAGTTGACAACAGGTAACACAAAATTATGTGATCTAATGGAGTCCCAGTCACCATAGTGCGGTATAGATTTGTCAGCCACAAGTTCAGTTGCTACTTTCTCTGGTAAATCAAGTGCTATACCCTACCGTCAGGCTAATGAGCTGCACTGCTGAATCTGAAATCACATCTGAGTACAGCACTATATTGTTCCATCAGCCTAAGATACTGTACTACTATACCCTAAGTTGAAGTTCAGCACAGCGCTATACTCTACCATATGGTTACTTCTTTGTGTTACTACCTGTTCGATAAACAGAATTCCAGTTATGAATGACTGTGATTCATCATACATGCTTTCTCTGATCTAAAGTATCTAGCAACCATAAGATTCTTGGTACAATGACGAGTCCAGATGATGAACATTTTCAAATGTCTGTGGTACCTTTAACAGCTGTCTACGTGATAAATTTCTCAAATTCATCTCTGCCACGGCAAAAAAACCATGTCTCCTCCAGGGATGACAATGTGATAGCGGGAGAATATTGAATAAAATCATAAAGAAATTAGTTGGAGCTGCCTGGCATTACAATTGGTGTTCTGATGCAACAACTGTCTGGAATATTACAGTAGCTGTCAGGTCTTCTTCGATGTACAAGATCAGCTGCAGGCTAGTAGAACTTAAGTTTCGCTTACTCATTGTCAATCCAATCATATTAGTCTTCAACTTACATTCCAATAGATTCTTCTACAAGTTGTTTATTACAAAACTTTTTCCTGTAGTCTACACTTATTTTCTTAGAATCTGAAACGCCTATTCACCACCTTGTTGGAAATCTACTTTACTGCAGATGATTGTGTCACACACCCTCCCGGTGCTGTAGGAATGTGATAGGGAGATACTTGATAATTGTCACATACTGGAAGAAACTGTGAGAAACAGTACCAGAAAATATAACTTTTAGACCTTTTGGGGTAAAATTTTATCTCACGTAAAATATGCTACATCTTTTGAACATAGTAGCAACTGGACTGTACAGTCTCCCTCTGAAATTGCAAATGTATGCACTAATAAGGCTTTCTCTCCAACATCTAAACTGTTAAGCATCATGGGATACGTGTAAGATGGAGTAAAACATAAAGCAACTTGAAAAAAAATGTTATTTATTGTATACAACTTTTATACATTGTTAATATACATTTTTTACATTGTGAACTGTGGAAAATAAATCACTATCACTAAAGTACATTATTATTCTCTTTTTATACGTCAACCCTTTTTATAACTCTAAAGTATCTTCCAAATAACTGTTTTATATGCTTTAAATTCAACATGTACTTCACACAAACCGATCGCAGCAATAATAGACTTAGGAATGCCATCTGTAAAGTCCACTTGTACTGAATTTTTGTTTATAGGAGTAACACTAGCAGAATTAGGTATAGCACACGAACACACACATATACTCACATTTAAATCCTCATCATAATTATGCCTTCATGTTCCAATAGAAACTTGAAAATATCACTGAAGAGTAGTCTAACGTACCTTCACCATAGACTGAGTGTCTGTGTCGTGATCCATACTGCATCATACAGAACTCACAGTTTTGTGGCCCTTGGATGCTTTAAATATATACATTGTACTGAGTGTTGAGTCGTTATCTTAATCATATCTCCTCCAAACATATTGATGGTGGGTGTTCTTGCTGACAAAGAGATTGAAGTGTCAAGTGAATTTTTGTCATACAATACCCAATGCATCTCAGCTTGCTGCAAAGTTGATAACAGTCCTTATCATTCACCTCTAATTTTGTACCCCCCCTCCCCTCCCCCTGAGCAGACACCCTCTATTATTTCTACTAAACTTCAAAGTCTATGTCAGGTTCTAGATCAACATTAACATTGTTTGATCAGTTGCTAGTGAGTTGCTAAGTAGTGCTGAACAACACTCTGTAATGACTTAGGTGAGGCCTGATGAGTGCGCGCAGTTGTTGGATGTAGTGGGAGCTCAGGAGCACAAACGCTAGAAAGAATTCCTTGTACTGCTCCAATATATCAGGTTCCTCATCAGAGAGCTTGGCTGAATGCTGACGTTGTCGGTGAGATGGATATAGTGGAGACTTATAGTGTGGAAACAGTACTCCATCCTGACTTGATATCCACCCTAGCATCTGTGGATATGCATCAGAAATCTTGTCTACACGCTGCCTTGATTTCTGCTGCTACTGCTATTGCTGCCACTGCTGCTGGGGCTACTGGTCGAAAGTATCACACACTGCATTGTCTACATCATGGGGTGTTGAACTGAGATAGAAGTAAAATAAAATTATAAAAACATATGCATACACGTACACACATAGCTATTAATAAACATTGCGAGAGAGAGGAAGAGTTTAATATTTAAAATGAAATGTGTGAATCAGTTTTTTCTTCCTGGAGGTGGTAGATCTCTGCTGATACTTTGTGATGATGGTCAACTTTTCACTATGGAATGCATGGTAGTTAGTAACTTTGAACACTAAGGATGAGTGATGGGATGTTAGACAACTGCAGTGCCATGGAAATGGGACAAGTATTTCGGCTTGCTACCATAATCCCAAGTCAGCCATCTTGGGTTCTTATGTCATTGAGGATGTCATGGAATCTGAACTTGAAACATGTGGGTTAGTACCTGCAGGGCAATATCATATACACTATTACACTGCTCAGTCAGTTACAGCATTGGAATGTCATATTTGAATAACATGCCAGAAATACAAAGCAGAATCTTCTTCTGAAGTTTTGTGATAAATCTGAAATATTTCACATGAAGTTTGGACTTCGAGGAATTTATATGAAGCAGGAAACTGATCAGTGGAGACTCCATAACTTTTCATCCCCATACATGTTGCAGCAAAAAAATTGTATCATATGTCTCCAAACTGTGCCAAAATCTTCAAATCTTCAAGACTTGATCTATCACAAAATGATTCCCAAACTACAGATTTCATCATCAACACTCTCAGCACTATTACCACCACTTGACTGTTCCGTACTTTACAGTGCCAGCTGGCAGTCTCTGAGTTCCATCAGTCCAATGGAGTCTTGTATCAGAGTGGTCAAGTTCAGTATATTCCTGACAGGTAGTAGTCCTGGACGCTGCAGGTGAGTAACGGACAGAAATCTGCTGGAAACATTAGAGGTCCTACGTACAACACTAACATCTACATCTGCATCCATACTCCGCAAGCCACCTGACGGTGTGTGGCGGAGGGTACTTTGAGTACCTCTATCGGTACCCCCTTCTATTCCAGTCTCGTATTGTTCGTGGAAAGAAAGATTGTCGGTATGCCTGTGTGTGGGCTCTAATCTCTCTGATTTTATCCTCATGGTCTCTTCGTGAGACATACGTAGGAGAGAGCAATATACTGCTTGACTCCTCGGTGAAGGTATGTTCTCGAAACTTTTCGGATTGCATTTCCTTAGGATTCTTCGAATGAATCTTAGTCTGCCATCTGCTTTACCGACGATTAATTTTACATGGTCATTCCAATTTAAATCATTCGTAATGACTACTCCCAGAAAATTTATGGAACTAACAGCTTCCAGTTGCTGACCTGCTATAGTGTAGCTAAATGATAAAGGATCTTTATTTCTATGTATTGCAGCACATTACACTTGTCTACAATGAGAGTCAATTGCAATTCCCTGCACCATTCGTCAATTCGTTTCAGATCCTAGCGCATTTCAGTACAATTTTCCATTGTTACAACCTCTCAATATACTGCAGCATCATCCGCAGAAAGCCTCAGTGAACTTCCAATGTTATACACAAGGTCTTTTTTGTATATTGTGAATAGCAACGGTCCCATGACACTCCCCTGCAGCAACACCTGAAATCATTCTTACTTCGGAAGACTTCTCTCCATTGAGAATGACATGCTGCGTTCTGTTATCTAGGAACTCTTAAATCCAATCACACAATTGGTCTGATAGTCCATATGCTCTTACTTTGTTCATTAAACGACTGTGGGGAACTGTATCAAACGCCTTGGAACCCGTGTCTATGGACCTCTGAGTCTCGTGGACGAATAGCGCGAACTGGGTTTCACACGATCGTCTTTTTCGAAACCCATTCTGATTCCTACAGAGTAGATTTCTAGTCTCCAGAAAAGTCATTATACTCGAACATAATACGTGTTCCAAAATTCTACAACTGATCGATGTTAGAAATATAAGTCTATAGTTCTGCACATCTGTTCGACGTTCCTTCTTGAAAACGGGGATGACCTGTGCCCTTTTCCAATCCTTTGGAACGCCACACTCTTTTAGAGACCTACGGTACACCGCTGCAAGAAGGGGGGCAGGTTTCTTCGCGTACTCTGTGTAAAATCGAACTGGTATCCCATCAGGTCCAGCGGCCTTTCCTCTTTTGAGCGATTTTAATTGTTTTTCTATCCCTCTGTCATCTATTTAGATATCTACCATTTTGTCATCTGTGCGACAATCTAGCGAAGGAGCTACAGTGCAGTCTTCCTCTGTGAAACAGCTTTAGAAAAATACATTTAGTATTTCGACCTTTAGTCTGTCATCCTCTGTTTCAGTACCATTTTGGTCACAGAGTGTCTTGACATTTTGTTTTGATCCACCTACCGCTTTGACATAAGACCAAAATTTCTTAGGATTTTCTGCCAAGTCGGTACATAGAACTTTACTTTCGTATTCATTGAACGCCTCTCGCATAGCCCGCCTCACACTACATTTCGCTTCGCGTAATTTTTATCTGCAGGGCTTTGGCTGTGTTTATGTTTGCTATGAAGTTCCCTTTGCTTCCACAGCAGTTTTATAACTCAGTTGTTGTACCACGGTGGCTCTTTTCCATCTTTTACGATCTTGCTTAGCACATACTCATCTGATGCATATTGTACGATGGTTTTGAACTTTGTCCACTGATCCTCAACACTATCTGTACTTGAGACAAAACTTTTGTGTTGAGCCGTCAAGTACTCTGAAATCTGCTTTTTGTCACTTTTGCGAAACAGAAAAATCTTCCTACTCTTTTTAATTTACGGCTGAAATCATCGATGATTCCCTGTTCTGCGTTAACTGTTTCAAATAGTTCGGGTCTGTTTGTCATCAGAAGGTCTAATACGTTATCGCCACGAGTCGGTTCTCTGTTTAACTGCAAAAGGTAGTTTTCAGATAATGAACTTACAAAATTTCACTGGATTCTTTGTCCCTGCCACCCGTTATAAAAGTTTGAGTCTCCCAGTCTACATCTGGCAAATTAAAATCTCCACCCGGAACTACACTCCTGGAAATTGAAATAAGAACACCATGAATTCATTGTCCCAGGAAGGGGAAACTTTATTGACACATTCCTGGGGTCAGATACATCACATGCTCACACTGACAGAACCACAGGCACATACACACAGGCAACAGAGCATGCACAATGTCGGCACTAGTACAGTGTATATCCACCTTTCGCAGCAATGCAGGCTGCTATTCTCCCATGGAGACGATCGTAGAGATGCTGGATGTAGTCCTGTGGAACGGCTTGCCATGCCATTTCCACCTGGCGCCTCAGTTGGACCAGCGTTCGTGCTGGACGTGCAGACCACGTGAGACGACGCTTCATCCAGTCCCAAACATGCTCAATGGGGGACAGATCCGGAGATCTTGCTGGCCAGGGTAGTTGACTTACACCTTCTAGAGCACGTTGGGTGGCACAGGATACATGCGGACGTGCATTGTCCTGTTGGAACAGCAAGTTCCCTTGCCGGTCTAGGAATGGTAGAACGATGGGTTCGATGACGGTTTGGATGTACCGTGCACTATTCAGTGTCCCCTCGACGATCACCAGTGGTGTACGGCCAGTGTAGGAGATCGCTCCCCACACCATGATGCCGAGTGTTGGCCCTGTGTGCCTCGGTCGTATGCAGTCCTGATTGTGGCGCTCACCTGCACGGCGCCAAACACGCATACGACCATCATTGGCACCAAGGCAGAAGCGACTCTCATCGCTGAAGACGACACGTCTCCATTCGTCCCTCCATTCACGCCTGTCGCGACACCACTGGAGGCGGGCTGCACGATGTTGGGGCGTGAGCGGAAGACGGCCTAACGGTGTGAGGGACCGTAGCCCAGCTTCATGGAGACGGTTGCGAATGGTCCTCGCCGATACCCCAGGAGCAACAGTGTCCCTAATTTGCTGGGAAGTGGCGGTGCGGTCCCCTACGGCACTGCGTAGGATCCTACGGTCTTGGCGTGCATCCGTGCGTCGCTGCGGTCCGATCCCAGGTCGACGGGCACGTGCACCTTCCTGCGACCACTGGCGACAACATCGATGTACTGTGGAGACCTCACGCCCCACGTGTTGAGCAATTCGGCGGTACATCCACCCGGCCTCCCGCATGCCCACTATACGCCCTCGCTCAAAGTCCGTCAACTGCACATACGGTTCACGTACACGCTGTCGCGGCATGCTACCAGTGTTAAAGACTGTGATGGAGCTCCGTATGGCACGGCAAACTGGCTGACACTGACGGTGGCGGTGCACAAATGCTGCGCAGCTAGCGCCATTCGACGGCCAACACCGCGGTTCCTGGTGTGTCCGCTGTGCCGTGCGTGTGATCATTGCTTGTACAGCCCTCTCGCAGTGTCCGGAGCAAGTATGGTGGGTCTGACACTCTGGTGTCAATGTGTTCTTTTTTCCATTTCCAGGAGTGTATAACATGGTCGGGAAATCTACTTGAAATTTTTTTCCAAATTTTCCTTCAGGTGCTCTGCCCCAACAGCTGCTGAGCCAGGGGGCCTATAGAGACATCCAATTACCATGTTTGAGCCTGCTTTAACCATGACTTTCATCCAAATTATTTCGGATCTCGGTCAATTTCCTTCGATACTATAGCACTTTTTATCGCTATAAACACGCCTCCCCCTTCACTGTCCAGTCTGTCTTTGCGGTATACATTCCAATCTGAGTTTAGAATTTCATTACTGTTTACGTCTGGTTTCAGCCAACTTTCTGTCCCTAGCACTATGTGGGCATTGTGACCGTTTAGTAATGAGAGCCATTCTGGGACCTTTCTATAGACGCTCCTGCAGTTTACTATTACCACATTAATATTGTTATTCCCTTTTGCGTTTTGCCTACTGCTACCTTGTCGCATCTCAGGAGGCATCTTGTTAGGCCTAGGGAGGGAATTTTCTAACATAAAAAATCCACATGTGCACTCCATATGGCCTCAGTTACTCTTGTAGCCGCTTTCTGCATATAGTGCATGACCCTTCATTTCTCCACCCAATAGCAGAGGTCGAGAAATTTGCACCCCAGATCTCCGCAGAATCGTCTGAGCCTCTGGTTTAAGCCTTCCACTCGGCTCTAAACCAGAAGACCGCGATCGGTTCTGGGAACGATCCTACAAATAGATAGCTCAGATTCCACCCTGCGAGCGAGGCTTTCTGCCCTCACCAACTCCGCCAACTGCCTGTATGAACTGATTATGACCTCTGAACCCAGACGGCAGGAGTCATTGGTGCCGGCATGAGCAACAATTTGCAGTCGGGTGCACCCAGTGCTCTCTATCGCCGCCGGCAGGGCCTCCTCCACATCTCGGATGAGACCCCCCGGCAAGCAGACAGAGTGACCACTGGCCTTCTTCCTCGACCTTTCCGCTATTTCCCTAAGAGGCTCCATCACCCGCCTATCAGTGGAGCTCCCAATCACTAATAAACCCCTCCCCCTGTGTGCCTGCTCGGACCTTGCTGAAGGAGCGGCCACATGTCCACTCACAGGCAGAGCGCGCGACGCCACACGGCCAGACTCCACATTGACCCTCCGCCTCGTACGACGCGAAATTCGCTGAACCCGCCACCCTCCTTACGGAGAGGGTGGCCCAACCGCGCCCGGTACCCGCGAGGATGTCTCGACAGCAGGGACCGTGGGCTAAGGATGTAAAACCTGGGGTGTACCATGCGACGCACCAGACTCCCCACTGCCGCTACACTACGAGGTAGCAGTCTGAAGACGGCTGACCACGGCCATCAACACGTTCAGCTGTTCGCGAGCCGTGGCCAGCTCCTCCTGCGTCCATACACAGCAGTCACACACCATATCCATCCTAAGAAATCAACAATTTACTGTAGAGAGTTAATCAACTTTTAACTAGACTGCTAATTCACTAAAGGCGGTTGATAGGTGACTAAACTGTGGTTAGTAGACACTTCTTGTTGGGAACAATGAAAATAAGCACTACCTGTCTCTGGACTGTATTCAAAACAAACACAAAAGCTGTGGAACATTATTACTAGTACTCGAAAATTAAAGCTTCCTGAAAGCAAAAACACACGGAAAAAGAAGTGACATGTAAGAAAAACACAGTTAATACTTAAATTTACGTAGCTCGCTGTACAGCAGATGTGAAGCAGACGGCAGTTACGAGTAGTAGTAGATTCAGCAGATTCAAACACTATGCCCCTTGGCGAATTTAGATTGGAATAAGTTCCCAACTAACTCTAGGATTATCAGCCTACTGTACATTAGTGTCTTACTCCTTTGACGAGTGGCAGTATAAGTTTTTAAACTAACACCACTTTTCGCTGTAGAGATACATTGGTGTGGGCTCAATGTATCATATTATTTATATGAGGAATTACATCAAAATACATTGGCAGCCCAGACATTAGATCACATTTTCTTTATGGGAATGATGGTTCGAGTTTAACATTTCGTCTACACGTTCATTCAATTTCCGTCACACCAAGGTATCTCTACAGCGAAAAGTGGTGTTAGTTTAAAAACTTATACTGCCACCCGTCAAAGGAGTAAGTCGCTATGGTACAGCAGGGTGAGAATCCTTCAGTTAGTTGGAAACCTATTGCAATCGGAATTCGCCAGGGAGCATAGTGTTTGAATCTACTGAATCTACTACTACTACTACATCTGGTGGTGTGATTCTGTACTAACTGAACCAAAGCGACCCATACTACTGTATGAACTGTTATAGCACATTTTCCCGTACAAGTACCCTTAAAATCAACCGCATTGTCTTCAATCATATTGTCAAGTACCGGTATGTACTGGAAAACAAAGTTCCTGACTTCTTTCCAGTGCACTGCGATATGATGTGTGACGCTGGCAGCTGCTTTTGTGTTGAAATGTTATGGATATGAAGGTAACGGACTATCACTGTTGACAGATGTTGCTGTTTCGTCACACACATTTACCGTCGCTGACGATCATTTTATAGGAATGATGTGAACATACCATAATTTCTGGAAGTAACTGGACGAGAATGTCCAAAACTTTGACGTTATAGACCTCCAGAAACTTAAAAATGACTTGTTTAAGCAGAATCAATGTTGCATTTTTGTTGTACAAGGTACTAATGTCACTCTCTTGAAGTTTTCGACCATAGTATGTGGAACATACTAACTGAATGTGTGTTTAAAGATTATTGTTCGGTGTTTATTATCATCAGCACGCTCACAAGGCGTATGTTCTGCACTCCACCATTGTGTGCATATGTCTGATTCTCAAGAAAGACGAAAAATGGTCTAGCAGTTCATAAATTGCACTGCTCATCAGATAAGTGTATGGAAGTTCAGCTTCCAAGCTGTGATGGTTTTGGGTATGTGGTAGAAATGCGAACACATTAATGTGATAATTCAGTTGATAATACTACCATATGTTAGACCTACACATATTCTGCAAGTACGAAATTATAGTAGAAACGTAAAATGTACTGTGCTAGATATATCTAGTTAATGCACACAACCAATGTTATATATCAACAGTGCTAGTCGGATATTGAGTTTTGGAGAAGGTTGTATGCCCTTTCTAGATACAGAATAACAACACACTGTATTCCATTCCTTTCAGCCCATCAAGAACTTGTCCAATCCATTTAATACAGAATGGTGACAATGTACTGGCTGCGAAAAGTTGTGGACCACCACAGCAAATTTCAGTGTTGACGGTACAATATCGGTTTTAAAAGTGTAAAACTGCATCTGGAAAGGGGTTCACACTAATTTAGATGGAAATTTCATTGGTTTCGATAAGTTATTATTTGACTTCACTATAACACTGAGATGCAGATTTAATATTTATGTCATGTACTAATAACTGGAAATTTTTTGGAAACGTCTGATGTTAAGTATTAACTCTAAAACACATAGTGGTTCAAATGGCTCTAAGCACTATGGGACTTAACACCTGAGGTCGTCAGTCTCCTAGACTTAGAACAACTTAATCCTAACTAACCTAAGGACATTACACATTACACACATCCATGCCCAAAGCAGGATTCGTACCTGCGACTGTAGCTGCAGTGCAGTTCCAGACTGAAGTGCCTAGAACTGCTCGGCCACAGTGGCTGCCACACATAGTGAGATGGAGCCTGCCAGTACAATATTCCTAGCAGCAAGCATAAGATCACACCTGGATAGTGAGTTTACACTTCTTTAGGTAAAAATTTCATTGATGTCGGTACATTTTAAAAAGTGTAAGACCACACCTAGACACAGCGACTTTAGGTGGAAATTTCATTAAAATCAATGATATCGTTGATTTGTCATGAAAATACAATGATCTCCTATATATATATGCCGCCTGTCGCAATTAGATATCCTTTGGGAACGTTTGATACTAAGTATGTACCGGGAAACACCCTTAGATGTGAAAGTTCCATGACATGACAGAAAATTCGACCAACTGTGGTCTACTAGGTTACAATCATCCCATACATGGTGACGCCGCCAACCGCCACCGGCTCCTGGGCACCGACTGCCTGCACTAAGCATCGAAGTGTGTGAATCACATAGTTGTAGTCTATTTTTGGAAACATGACACTGTCCCCCATGCTGAGGAATCATGCAGGGGGAATGTAGACTGCATATTATGGCTACAGACTCTGTCGGTGTTTTCAATTCAGGTTTTCGCCTTGAAATGTCGCGTACAAGTAATCCAGTAGAAAATATCATACTTTCACTTCAAATGTTTTGCTGTGTTTTTGATGGCTACTATTTGACTTGTAAAGAAGTAGAAGCTTATTTCACTCTCAAATGTTTCTAATAACGTTCCTAGGACACATAAATACACGTTTTTGACAGCTCTGTGATGGTTGGTTATGTGACTGTCAGTAAGTAGTCACTATCCATTAGCCACACCAAGTGACAGTGAGTTAACTACCGGCTGCTGGACTCTATACATCTTATGTTACATGGCGACCCTGGTGGCTGACAGCTCCGCCAGGGTCCTGTGAGAAGGGGACAAAATCACTGGGGTCAAATCACCATGGGGCCCAAGTATCTCAAGGGTTTTGGATCCCCAGTGTGCTCAGTTGCCAAATATCACACTACTATTTTAAAATAAATGTTGTATCAATTAATAACAAAACATTATCCCAGCACCAGCATAGCCAAACCAGCTCTTGCTTTCCACTTCACTTCATTTTTATGCTTCTTACAGGCCACTTGCAAACTATTACATATCGTTTTTAATCTTGAATGCACAATATTTTCTTTAGATATTGTGCACTAAAATCACCCTTCAGTTGAGCTGAAAACGAACTTTCTTTAAATTTACTTGGAAATCCTACCAAAACATTTCCTCAAAAAATGTACATTCCAACAGCTATGTAACATCGTTATAATTTGGTAAGGCTGACAATAACATTTAGAGATAAGGTACTTCTGATTCCGTCACAAGATATTTTTAACAAAATATACAGAAAACGTTTTTCTTTCAAGAGTAAGCACAAAATGAAATATATTTATTTGTGTATACTTATCCTGGAAGAATTGTAAAAGTGAAGAAACGGAATGACATGAAACAGGTACCTTGGCCATGCTGATGATCGTAAGTACAGACAATGTCCTTTCAGTCAACTGCAGGTTAGCCAACTTAAAACGAAACTCTCATGTTACTCGATGTGACATTTTTTGCTCAAACACGTGTATCTTTCATAGATTCATCTCACAAAGTTAGAGATCCACATAATGGAAATTTCCTCGCAATATTAGAGCTCTTGAGTTACTGTGATCCAGCTTTTGCAAAACACATTAGCAATGTTAGGGATGGTGAAAACGCTGTAAAGCGTTTTCATGTGCATTAATTGTCATGTGATAGAATAAATTTATTTCTAGTTGTGCCCATCATGTAAGAGTGCCATTTTGGAACAGAAAGAAAATGAGGAATATTGTTCAATTACTGTTGATGCAACTCTTAAATCAAATCCAACTGAACAGACAGCATTCATCCTGTTTTATATTTACTGAAATAAGGAAATCGATAAATTTGAAATAAATGAACGGTTTTTGGAATTTGTATATCGTAATTACAGAACAGGAGTTATTATTCCACATTTCATTCTATCAATATTTGCGAAACACTCAGTACTTACCAGTCAATGCCATGGTCAAGGTTACAATAACGGAAGTAATATGAGAGGGTCTTATAAAGGAGGTCAGACACATTTTTTTCAGTGGAATCCCCTTGTAAAATTTTCTCTGGGTGCTTGTCACAGCCTTCTGAAATTCATGCAGTTGGGAGTTGTCATGAAGCAGACACACTTGCATAGGTTGTGTTCCAAAAATGAACAGCATAGAGACAGAAGTGATGACACTTTCTGCAGGTCCTGACTATAATTTTGCATAACAATGCTCAAGCATGCACAGTGCAAGTTGTTACTAATTTGTTTGACTGATGGGATGCTAAGTGCAATACCACCTACGGCACTCCCCTGACTTAAGCCCCTTAAGTACAACTCGATTTCTAAACTGAAGGAAACACTTCATGGCATTTGCTTTGGAACTGCTAAAAATTCGTCTGGCAGTAGACCACGCCGCTTGAACTGTTAACACAACTGGCACTGCTAAGAGTATCCTACGACTTCCATATCGCTGACAATGGGTTATGCATAATGCTGGTGACTAATTTTACGGTCAGTAAAGCTTTGAAACAAGTATCTATTTTGTACGAGCTGAAAATAAATAGTTGCCACTATTTATGCTCCAACCCTCATATTTCAGAAATAATAGTGAAGAAACTTAACTGTTTAGTTTATTCAAAAAGATTTAGTGGTGAGTTTCAAAAAAATCATTTAAAATGGATAGCTATAAAATTATGAAAATGTGATGTCTTGCTTTGTCTCTCGCAGTCAGGGTTAAAAGAAAACCTGTAAATGGCAACGTCACGAGTGTAGAGAATGCATTGTGTTTATAAGACAAAATTTAGAGCGGCTTGTTATGCAATATGTCTTTCTTAGTTCACTAAAGCACTTATCAATTGACCTAGAGAATTTTCAAAACCATAAAAATATTCTGAGTAACTAAATAGCACAGAAAATTCATATAGACAATAATGAAATACTACTAAAAGATTTATTTTGTGCACTTTAGTTTCTTTTACTCACTTATGCACTGACAAATGGCACAAGTGTAGTTTTATACAAATGAAAGAAACTTTTATTATCTTTAGTTTAATAATTATAACAATTAATTTGATTCTGATAGGTACACATACTGTATAAAATGTAACACAAGAAAAGATAGTTTCATGAAAACCATTTCCAGCGAAAATATAATAAAATGCATTTAGATTTTTAGTTCAGAGGTTCTTGATTACACTCCAAAATTGAATAAAGCATTTTTTTAGCTAATACTTGCAATAATTTTAGAAAAAGGCATTTTGAATAACTTCCTTATCACTAACAGATAGGACAGATTTCTCACGTAAACTGAAAAATACTATGAATTTATGAAAGAATCGCTCACTTTGTTTTACACTGTACAATCCTCCACTTTTTAATTAAGTACAGATAGTCCTTTAAAATACCAGAGTTTTTTAAAAAAGAATTTACATAAAATTATCTATTTGGCACTAAACATGAATTAGTTTTAGTAATTTTTTTCAGGAAAAAGCTATACTATCATGAAGTTGTTAGTTAAAATTTGATTACCATTCCAGTGTCAGATCTCGTAATCATAACTGTTTTATTAATTTATGGTCTTTCTAAATCAGAATTTGATGATCCTATTTATTATATGACCACAAACCGAAGTACAACATATTGCATATCAGAGCATCAATAGTTTCCCACCATTCCATATGCCTAACATCATTATTGTTATTATGTTTTCTATTATTGTCATTATTATCATCTTAAAAAGAATCCCTCATCCCCATGAAACATGGACCTTGCCGTTGGTGGGGAGGCTTGCGCGCCTCAGCAATTCGGATAGCTGTACTGTAGGTGCAACCACAACGGAGGTGTATCTGTTGAGGGGCCAGGCAAACATGTGGTTCCTGAAGAGGAGCAGCAGCCTTTTCAGTAGTTGCAGGGGCAACAGTCTGGATGATTGACTGAGCTGGCCTTATAACAGTAACTAAAACGGCCTTGCTGTGCTGGTACTGCAAACAACTGAATTCAAGGGGAAACTACTGACGTAATCTTTCCCGAGGGCATGCAGCTTTACTGTATGGTTAAATAATGATGGCGTCCTCTTGGGTAAAATATTCCAGAGGTAAAATAGTCCCCCATTCGGATCTCCGGGTGGGGAGTGCTCAAGAGGACGTCGTTATCAGGAGAAAGAAAACTGGCGTTGTACAGATCAGAACGTAGAATGTCAGATCCTCCATCGGGCAGGTAGGTTAGAAAAATTGAAAAGGGAAATGGATAGGTTAAAGTTAGATATAGTTGCATTAGTGAAGTTTGGTGGCAGGAGGAACAAGACTTTTGGTCACGTGAATACAGGGTTATAAATATAAAATCAAATAGGGGTAATGCAGGAGTAGGTTTAATAATGAATTTAAAAAATCAGGAGTGCGGGTAAGCTACTAAAAACCGCATAGTGAACGCGTTATTGTGGCCAAGATAGATACGAATCCCACACCTACTAAAGTATACAAGTTTATATGCCAATTAGCTCTGCAGATGATGAAGAAATTGAAGAAATGTATGAGGAGAAAAAAAATGGCTCTGAGCACTATGGGACTTAACATCTGAGGTAATCAGTCCCATAGAATTTAAAACTACTTAAACCTAACCAACCTAAGGACATCACACACTGTAGCGCCTAGAACCGCTCGGTCCCACCAGCCGGCAATATGAGGAGATAAAAGAAATTATTCAGATAGTGAAGGGAGACGAAAATTTAATAATCATGGGTGACTGGAATTCGATAGTAGGAAAAGGAAGAGAAGGAAACGTAGTAGGTGAATATGGATTGGGGGTAAGAAATAAAAGAGGAAGCCGCCTGGTACAATTTTGCACAGAGTATAACTTAATCATAGCTAACACTTGGTTCTAGAATCATGAAAGAAGGTTGTATACATGGAAGAAGCCTGGAGATACTAGAAGGTATCAGATAGATTATATAATGGTAAGACAGAGACTTAGGAACCAGGTTTTAAATTGTAAAACATTTCCAGGGGCAGATGTGGACTCTGACCACAATCTATTGGTTATGAACTGTAGATTAAAACTGAAGAAACTGCAAACAGCAGGGAATTTAAGGATATGGGACCTGGATAAACTGACTAAACCAAAGGTTGTAGAGAGTTTCAGGGAGAGCATAAGGGAACAATTGACAGGAATGGGGGAAAGAAATACAGTAGAAGAAGAATAGATAGCTTTGAGGGATGCAATAGAGAGGGCAGCAGAGGACCATGTAGCTAAAAGGACAAGGGCTACTAGAAAGCCTTGGGTGACAGAATAAATATTGAATTTAGTTTATGAAAGGAGAAAATATAAAAGTGCAGTAAATGAAGCAGGTAAAAAGAAATACAAACATCTCAAAAATGAGATCGACAGGAAGTGCAAAATGGCTAAGCAGGGATGGCTAGGGGTCAAATTTAAGGATGTAGAGGCTTATCTCACAAGGGGTAAGATAGATACTGCCTACAGGAAAATTAAAGAGACCTTTGGAGAAAAGAGAACCATTTGTATGAATATCAGAAGCTCAGATGGAAACTCAGCTCTAAGCAAAGAAGGGAAGGCAGAAATGTGGAGGGAGTATATAGAGGGTCTATACAAGGGCGGTGTACTTGAGTACAATACTATGGAAATGGAAGAGGATGTAGATGAAGATGAAATGGGAGATATTATACTGCGTGAAGAGTTTGACAAAGCACTGAAAGACCTGAGTCGCAACAAGGCCCCGGGAATAGACAACATTCCATTAGAACTACTGACAGCCTTGGGAGAGAGTCCTGACAAAATTCTGCCATCTGGTGAGCAAGATGTATGAGACAGGAGAAATACCCTCAGACGTCAATAAGAATATAATAATTCCAATCCCAAAGAAAGTAGGTGTTGACAGATGTGAAAATTACCGAACTATCAGATTAGTAAGTCATGGCTGCAAAATACTAATGCGAATTCTTTACAGGCGAATGGAAAAACTCGTAGAAGCCGACCTCGGGGAAGACCAGTTTGGATTCCATAGAAATAGGGGAACACGTGAGGCAATACTGATCCTACGACTTATTTTAGAAGATAGATTTAGGAAAGGTAAACCTACGTTTCTAGCATCTGTAGACTTAGAGAAAGCTTTTAACAATGTTGACTAGAATACTCTCTTTCAAATTCTGAAGGTGGCAGGGGTAAAATACAGGGAGCGAAAGGCTATTTACGGTATGTACAGAAACCAGATAGCAGTTATAAGAGTTGAGGGGCATGAAAGGGAAGCAGTGGTTGGGAAGGGAGTGAGACAGGGCTGTAGCCTCTCCCCAATGTTATTCAGTCTGTATATTGAGCAAGCAGTGAAGGAAACAAAAGAAAAATTAGGAGTAGGTATTAAAATCCACGGAGAAGAAATAAAAACTTTGAGGTTCGCCGATGACATTGTTATTCTGTCAGAGACAGCAAAGGACTTGGAAGAGCAGTTGAACGGAATGGACAGTGTCTTGAAAGGAGGATATAAGATGAACATCAACAAAAGCAAAACGAGGATAATGGAATGTAGTCGAATTGAGTCGGGTGATGCTGAGGGAACTGGGTTAGGAAATGAGGCACTTAAACTAATAAAGGAGTTTTGGTATTTGCAGAGCAAAATAACTGAAGATGGTCGAAGTAGAGAGGATATGAAATGTAGACTGGCAATGGCAAGGAAAGCGCTTCTGAAGAAAAGAAATTTGTTAACATCGAGTATAGATTTAAGTGTCAGGACGTCTTTTCTGAAAATATTTGTATGGAGTGTAGCCATGTATGGAAGTGAAACATGGACGATAAATAGTTTGGACAAGAAGAGAATAGAAGCTTTCGAAATGTGGTGCTACAGAAGAATGCTGAAGATTAGATGGGTAGATCAGATAACTAATGAGGAGGTATTGAATAGAATTGGGGAGAAGAGGAGTTTGTGGCACAACTTGACTAGTAGAGGGGATCGGTTGGTAGGCCATGTTCTGAGGCATCAAGGGATCACCAGTTTAGTATTGGAGGGCAGCATGGAGGATAAAAATCGTATTGGGAGACCAAGAGATGAATACACTTAGCAGATTCAGAAGGATGTAGGTTGCAGTAAGTACTGGGAGATGAAGAAGCTTGCGCAGGATAGAGTAGCGTGGAGAGCTGCATCAAACGTGTAAGAACTGAAAACCACAACAACAACAACAAAAAAATCCTTTGCAAAACTTCTTAAACCTTCATTTCATAATGACACTCTTAATCCTCGAGCGGGCACACATTTGCATAAAGTCTGCCAACCACAAATAACATTTCCTTGTAGTGTTCCACTGCTACTTTACAATTACAAGCCCATACATATTCCTTCATTATTCCTCATATAACGCCATGTAAGTTGTGCTGTCATATGTCCAATTGAGCAGCAGTAATATAGAATAAACAGCGAACTAAGTGAGAAAACATTTGCAATCTGTGCAAGAAAATGACCAAGATTACAGGCTAGCAGGAGAATCTCACAATCTCTG
The DNA here is from genome assembly GCF_021461385.2 of Schistocerca piceifrons. Lineage (NCBI taxonomy): Eukaryota > Metazoa > Arthropoda > Insecta > Orthoptera > Acrididae > Schistocerca > Schistocerca piceifrons. Next base: position 405,708,397 of record NC_060149.1, read on the forward strand.
TAAGATAATTAGTAGTCAACCAAGTGAAAGGCTGTGATATTATGCAGCTGCACTGTTTAATGCTTCGAGTAGTTCATTAGTTTGGGGTAACACTTGTTTGCAGTGACAAAGTGATATAATAAACGTTTATTTTATTGTTGTTTTTATTAAACAGTGATTTAGATCATATAATGTAAGTTTATTTTACCATTGTTTAATTAAACTAAGATTGAACTGTAATTTAGCTCATTCCTTGGTAACATAAAGACATCTATTTTTTACATGTGTACAAAGAACACCATGTGCTTGCTTGCATTATAAAAAATGGCATGCCTGCTCAAGAGTTCAAGGTCACTGCCTTATTATATTTTACAACAATATTTTCAGTAGCAGTCATCAACAAGTATCTACCCAATATAGAAAAAGCCTCTGCATGTAATTCGTGTTACTGATTCATGACGATATAGAGCATAAGTTTCAATAAAACATCCAGTATCTGTCAAATATTTTTTTAAAAGATCTCACCTGTTGCTTCTTTTGCATACACCTGACAATTATTCATTCCCAATAAACCGCTTCCTTACAAATTCACTCTATATGTAATAAATTTATGTAACTTCTGAAGAGGTTTTCTATTTCCCCTTTTTTCAACTTTTTCATTTACAGAAGCAAGTGTATTGATTAGCTAATATCAGTTAATTATTGTCATAATGACCAATATGAAATTTTTAGTGTCACTTTTCCTCATTTAAGAATTTAAATTTTACATTTTCAGGTTCCTCACCTTAGTTAAACAATCCCATCCAAAAGCTTACAAAAACATGCATTAACATTTTTGTCACAATATTTTTGTATTTGTTGTTGTTGTTGTTGTGGTCTTCAGTCCTGAGACTGGTTTGATGCAGCTCTCCATGCTACTCTATCCTGTGCAAGCTTCTTCATCTCCCAGTACCTACTGCAACCTACATCCTTCTGAATCTGCTTAGTGTATTCATCTCTTGGTCTCCCTCTACGATTTTTACCCTCCACGCCGCCCTCCAATGCTAAATTTGTGATCCCTTGATGCCTCAAAACATGTCCTACCAACCGATCCCTTCTTCTAGTCAAGTTGTGCCACAAACTTCTCTTCACCCCAATCCTATTCAATACCTCCTCATTAGTTACATGATCTAGCCACCTTATCTTCAGCATTCTTCTGTAGCACCACATTTCGAAAGCTTCTATTCTCTTCTTGTCCAAACTGGTTATCGTCCATGTTTCACTTAAATACATGGCTACACTCCATACAAATACTTTCATAAAAGACTTCCTGACACTTAAATCAATACTGGATGTTAACAAATTTCTCTTCTTCAGAAACGATTTCCTTGCCATTGCCAGTCTACATTTTATATCCTCTCTATTTCGACCATCATCAGTTATTTTACTCCCTAAATAGCAAAACTCCTTTACTATTTTAAGTGTCTCATTTCCTAATCTAATCCCCTCAGCATCACCTGATTTAATTTGACTACATTCCATTATCCTCGTTTTGCTTTTGTTGATGTTCATCTTATATCCTCCTTTCAAGACACTGTCCATTCCGTTCAACTGCTCTTCCAAGTCCTTTGCTGTCTCTGACAGGATTACAATGTCATCGGCGAGCCTCAAAGTTTTTATTTCTTCTCCATGAATTTTAATACCTACTCCGAATTTTTCTTTTGTTTCCTTTACTGCTTGCTCAATATACAGATTGAATAACATCAGGGAGAGGCTACAATCCTGCCTCACTCCCTTCCCAACCACTGCTTCCCTTTCATGCCCCTCGACTCTTATAACTGCCATCTGGTTTCTGTACAAATTGTAAATAGCCTTTCGCTCCCTGTATTTTACCCCTGCCACCTTCAGAATTTGAAAGAGAGTATTCCAGTTAACGTTGTCAAAAGCTTTCTCTAAGTCTACAAATGCTAGAAACGTAGGTTTGCCTTTTCTTAATCTTTCTTCTAAGATACGTCGTAACGTTAGTATTGCCTCACGTGTTCCAACATTTCTACAGAATCCAAACTGATCTTCCCCGAGGTCCGCTTCTACCAGTTTTTCCATTCGTCTGTAAAGAATTCGCGTTAGTATTTTGCAGCTGTGACTTATTAAACTGATAGTTCGGTAATTTTCACATCTGTCAACACCTACTTTCTTTGGGATTGGAATTATTATATTCTTCTTGAAGTCTGAGGGTATCTCGCCTGTCTCATACATCTTGCTCACCAGATGGTAGAGTTTTGTCAGGACTGGCACTCCCAAGGCCATCAGTAGTTCTAATGGAATGTTGTCTACTCCTGGGGCCTTGTTTCGACTCAGGTCTTTCAGTGCTCTGTCAAACTCTTCACGCAGTATCTTATCTCCCATTTCATCTTCATCTACATCCTCCTCCATTTCCATAATATTGTCCTCAAGTACATCGCCCTTGTATAAACCCTCTATATACTCCTTCCACCTTTCTGCCTTCCCTTCTTTGCTTAGAACTGGGTTGCCATCTGAGCTCTTGATATTCATACAAGTGGTCCTCTTCTCTCCAAAGGTCTCTTTAATTTTCCTGTAGGCAGTATCTATCTTACCCCTAGTGAGATAAGGCACTACATCCTTACATTTGTCCTCTAGCCATCCCTGCTTAGCCATTTTGCACTTCCTGTCGATCTCATTTTTGAGACGTTTGTATTCCTTTTTGCCTGCTTCATTTACTGCATTTTTATATTTTCTCCTTTCATCAATTAAATTCAATATTTCTTCTGTTACCCAAGGGTTTCTACCAGCCGTCGTCTTTTTACCTACTTGATCCTCTGCTGCCTTCACTACTTCATCCCTCAGAGCTACCCATTCTTCTTCTACTGTATTTCTTTCCCCCATTCCTGTCAATTGTTCCCTTATGCTCTCCCTGAAACACTCTACAACCTCTGGTTCTTTCAATTTATCCAGGTCCCATATCCTTAAATTCCCTGCTGTTTGCAGTTTCTTCAGTTTCAATCTGCAGTTCATAACCAATAGATTGTGGTCAGAATCCACATCTGCCCCTGGAAATGTCTTACAATTTAAAACCTGGTTCTTAAATCTCTGTCTTACCATTATGTAATCTATCTGATACCTTTTAGTATCTCCAGGATTCTTTCAGGTATACAACCTTCTGTCATGATTCTTGAACCAAGTGTTAGCTATGAATAAGTTATGCTCTGTGCAAAATTGTAGCAGGCGGCTTCCTCTTTCATTTCTTGCCCCCAATCCATATTCACCTACTATGTTTCCTTCTCTCCCTTTTCCTACTGACGAATTCCAGTCACCCATGACTATTAAATTTTCGTCTCCCTTCACTACCTGAATAATTTCTTTTATCTCGTCATACATTTCATCAATTTCTTCATCATTTGCAGAGCTAGTTGGCATATAAACTTGTACTACTGTAGTAGGCATGGGCTTTGTGTCTATCTTGGCCACAATAATGCGTTCACTATGCTGTTTGTAGTAGCTAACCCGCACTCCTATTTTTTTATTCATTATTAAACCTACTCCTGCATTACCCATATTTGATTTTGTATTTATAACCCTGTAATCACCTGACCAAAAGTCTTGTTCCTCCTGCCACCGAACTTCATTAATTCCCACTATATCTAACTTTAACCTATCCATTTCCCTTTTTAAATTTTCTAACCTACCTGCTTGATTAAGGGATCTGACATTCCACACTCCGATCCGTAGAATGCCAGTTTTCTTTCTCCTGATAACGACGTCCTCTTGAGTAGTCCCCACCCAGAGATCCGAATGGGGGACTATTTTACCTCCAGAATATTTTACCCAAGAGGACGCCATCATCATTTAATCATACAGTATTAGTAATGTCAAAACTGGATGTCATAATTGTAATACTGTCTCATACATTTTTATTCAAAATTGATTATAAAGGAATAATATCACAGTTTCACTTACGTACAACATCTCTTCCTCAAAACTCTTAGGACTTATGGGTTGTCTGATTTACAAAATTTATAATTACTTTACATGCTGGACACAGCTAGCAAGTAGAGATGTAAGAAATATTTTTTCTGGCTACAAGTCACAAATCTGGTTCCATTTCCTTTCCTGGTAATTTTCGTTTCCATATTCTCTTCATAACTCTTGTTAAGACGGTTTGATATCTGAAAATATTTCACAGCCTTATTTCGGGATGGAGACCTTGCACACATGTTTGAATCGAATATTTACATAACTTGCTTGCTAAATTGCTTGAATTTATATGACTAATAAATATGGTATACCCAAAAAACACTTATTGTGAAATTTTACTCACTGAAATATGAAGTAAGAATTCTATATAGGAGGAAACAAAATAAAATGTATGCAAGAGAAGTCAATGTAGTAAGAAATATCTAAAAGGCAATTACATGAAGCTTAAAATCAGTCTCAGATTTCATCTACTTTAAGTGTGAAAAAATCTGTCACAAGGAATAGAAGTATGTCACACTAAAGATAACAATAAATTTAGGATTATTTTGAACCACAATGGATCATTTTGTGAAATTTCTTCATATTCACCTGATTGCTGACAAAAGGAGCAAGTGAATTTACCAGTGTATGTATAAAAAATTTGGAGATGCAGTTTCCTACCTTTTACTTTCATTCATTGTCCATCAACTTCATAATTTATGACACAGAAAATAAAATAACAAATATTCTTCAGCAAATTTTGAGATATTAATTTACATAGGAATGATTTAATTACATCAAACAGTTGTGTTTCCTCCTGTAAGAGGACGATAAATTTGGAAAAATTAAAATTGCCATTACAATAAAGTCAGAAATAGTTCCCAATGTTTAAACAGAAATATATGATCCAGAAATGGATTACCACACAGCTTTAAAGAAAGCCGCCATTGGACACATTTGAATGACACTATACAGCAACAAAACTGATAGAACTGATGTCAATTTTACAAGTACCTAGAGAAACAAGGTTTCAAAGGAAATTGAGTAAAATATGGCACACAAAGAATTTTTTACACAAAAATTAGAGCAAAATACATCTGGGGTTCATTCATAAAATGATGCAGCATATGCGCATTTTAAAGATAACATTTTACGTTTTATATCAAAATGAGGTTTCTTTCAAGATGGTAATTTTAGTAGGAGAGAATCACATTATTTTTTTTTAAATTTATGGATAGGATAGTCGAAGAATCGAGTGATTCAAGAAAAGAAGAATGAAGTCCCCCACCTGGGGTAGTCACTAAGTGCCAGATAGTGTAATTGCAATAGAATAGTAACTCCCTGTCTAATTCTATCAACAGATGGATTGCAGTATCTTTTCGTGAAATTTTACTCACTGAAGAATGAAGTAAGAATCCTATGTAGAAGGAAAAAAATTATTTGTCCTTTTGACAAATGTGGGGGATAAACATCATATGTATTGTACATGAACTTTTACTCACTGAAAAATGGAGGAAAACTTCTGTTAAGAATGTAACAAAATTTTTTGTCATTTTGGAAAATGTAAACCATCTGTATTGTAAAGTTAACTAATATAAATAAATATTATACAGAGTCAATGTAAATTTTTTGATGTATCTTGTGATTAATGGTAGTTCTACACAGTAAAATAAAAATTGTACGATCCTGACATCATGTCAATGAAAGTGGAAGCATAATTACACTCACCTGAGTTACAAAATAATTTATGAACATATTATGAATATTCATCCAAAAGATTACTGAATTTTTTGAATTACAGTTATGCATTACTTCAATTTTTATGAATAATAAAGCTGTTGAGTAACAATGTGTTTAGCAATAGGAAGTATTTTGTAAATGTCAGGCCAAAAGTTGCAGTATGAAGTTTAGCCATTTGGATCAGAAAAATTTTAAAATTCTTCAGATTCGACAGAAACGTAGTTTTTATTTATCATTTTTATATAATGTTTTAATTTGGTGATACTAAATAGTCCAAATAATTATTTAGATTTTGGGTAAACAATCTGTACACATTAGGGGATGGATTCTCTATAATTTGAAAAGGATCAATATAAATGTCACAAAAGAAAGAAATTTCTGCAGTTCAGAAGTCAGTAATTAAATAAAGGCACACTTCTTACATACACTACACATTTTTGTTGCAAATTTTTCATTCCTTATCAGGTTTCTGAAACTTGGGTATTTATTGCTTACCCAATTTTCTATTTCTTTAATTTTCTTTCCACAACTTCCTTCTTGAATATAGGTATACTTTATTTTGCCATATCATGTAAACATTTTTCTTCCCATTCTTTACTTTTGGCTGCAATAAATAGACATATTATCTCCTGACTTACCTTTTTCTCTCCGAGCATACAATAAACAAACCACTGGTTAGTCCCATTTTTCAATCAGGCCATTTTTTATTTTTATTTTATAATATTTCTCAGGATTCTTCGTTAGAAATATTTCTTCCATAGCAATTTCATAATACTCTTGAAAATCTTTTGTTTTCTGTCTTCTAAGTGCATGCACATTCCCAACTGATTTACTACACCTTCTATGACAATTTCCCTAGACACCCTACTTTCCATTTTCTGTCCCCCAGAAATCTCATCAATATAATGATCACATAAATTCAAAACTTTGTGCTTTACCTCAATACAATTACCAATATTCACTTTAATATCCTCACAATTACTACCCGTAATACTCTCCTAGTCATTTTGTACTTTAACATTATTTTCATCCTCTTACCCCTCATACATCAGATTGTCAGCAATCTGCAAAATGTATTGTCAACCACCACATCACACTATTCTTTATTAACCAATCCCCCCTGTTGTGAATCTACATGATCTTTCTTTCCCCTGTTCGTTCCCTGCTGTGTCACTTTTAGTCAAACCATGAAAATTTGTGATAAAATACTCTCTCAAATCTGGGTTTTCACCATATTTACTTCTATTATCCTTAGTTTTTATTAACTTTACGCTATCATCAGGATCTACTTCATTAGTTATAATTTCAGGCATGGGTTGAACACAAAACAAGTTACTCTTTGTTGTACAATTTTTCCTCAGATTCTTTTTCATATCATTCTACCAGTTTGGGTATAAAGTTCAACTAATTTTTGCTAATTCGTTCCAAAACAATTCTCTGTTCATATTATTCCCAAATTGATTCTACAAAAATCTTAAAAACGTCTCCCCCTTACTTTCAAAATTAATACAGAAATTTATATTGAACATGTTATCTTTACTTTTTAGACTGATTAGAATGAATAGGCAACAACTGACTTTCAAATACAAACTCCTCGATTATTGTTCCTTTTTTTTTGTAACTAACAAAATTACCACCATCACTTAGTTCTAACATTTCATTCTCCTTTATTTCAACAAACAGTCAGTACTCACCTTCATGTTCCTCAACACGGCTTTTTTCCATAATAGAGTTTTTAACAAAATTACTTTAACAAAAATTACTCTCAACTTTACTACATAAACCCTTTTCTTCCTTTTGCATCATTATTACCGTATCTGGTAACCTAATACCACTCATCACTGAGTCATCATTTTCCTCTTGGTTAAACGGTTCTCCCAACTGAGTACCATTGCATTCCTCACTCATTTCAGAATTACTTTTTGCCTTTTTCTGAGCTTAGTTAAAATATTCATTTATATCCTCTAAAGCCAAATCTGGATCTTCTACATGTTTCACCCTATAATCGTTTTGTGATGAATTACTGTAATTCCCAGTATCCAGCAGCCTTATCCAATGTTCACTATGTTTGACTTGCTTTAGTTTTACAAACTTGTTTCCACTATTTCGTTTCCAGTGTAAGTTGGAAGTCCTGTTATGATTTTGATCTGTTTGTTCCAAAACTGCAGACGCTCTTTGATTTGGTTTGGAGTTGCCAAATGATTCCCCCTGTTATCTTGTCTGTAGTTAGACTGTATTCTATTTGTGCATACCATCTCCCATGTCTGTCATCTGTCTTCCTTTCTCATCCTCCCCTTCTTTCATTATAATTACATTTTCTCCCCATATTGTCCTGATTTCCATAGTGGAAGTTCGATTCTCCTAGAATTCTCCCCACAATGACTAGTATTCCAACACCCACTGCAGTGTTGCTCATTCCTAAAGTTGTGCAAAATACTTCTTTCCATGGCTCTAGTAATTTATCAACAAATTTTAAAAATTTGTCAAGTGAATCATTAGGCCCATGAACTGGATCCCACTGTAATCTTTCAGATAACCTTCTTTTCAAGCCATCAATTAAAGTCATCTCATCAAAGGGCTTGACTAAATGTACTAGTTTCTTAAGTTGGTTCTTACAAAAGTCTTTCACTGAACAGTTTCTACTTCTAAGCTTGGGTACATTTATAATTCACTTTGTATTCTATGGTGCTGTAACTCAGACCTAAATTTATTTTAGTAACTTTTTCAAATTCCTGAAGTTATTTCCGCAAGCTAAACTTTAGATTTGCCAATGACAATTTACAAATCTGAGTTTTAAGTTGGCAGCCATACCAGCTACAAAGCTATCTTTGCAATGTTACAAAACTTCAACAAGGTGCAAATTATCACAGGGAAAACTTTTGATCAGTATATTGGACTGCATTATACTATTGTCTTAACATACGTTTTTAGTGACAAAACAGTCCTGTCTTTCCAGGATTTTATAACTTACATCTCTTCTACCTCAGTTTTTGCCTGATTTAAATTGTGTGTCCCTCTGTTTCATTGTTTAACTGACAGACTTTATTGTCAACTACTTTTTGACCTGCTTGGAGTCCTTTAATGACTTTAGACTGATTCACATTTCCTTTCACGAATTCATTCTCCAAAATAATAACCCTGTTTTCTACAACATTTACTCTTTCATTCACACGCTTTAACCCAGTCTCTATCCCTTTCCTCAGTTCTGACATTCGATTTTCCAGATTAAAACTTAACTTTTCATGACTGTATTTTATTAGTCTTCATAATTTCACTTTTAAATTGTTGCTATTAATTACTATTTCTGTTTGCATAGATAATTTTTAGTCTTCTAATTTTGTATCCAATCCTCCAAATTTATCCAAGATTATATTTAGAATATCCTTTTCATCTTGTTTCTTGTACTCTGAACTGTCATGTGTATTGTCGAAAGTGAGAGGACTGGTATCTACAAGTCCCTCCACACCCCACTACTACTTCACTTTCTGATCATTGCGTTTTTATTTTACACAGAAACTCTTTTCCTCCCAAGACAATAACTTTGATAAATTTATTGTATTTTTTTATCTTTTCTTCCATTGCCTCTAGTGATTATCAATATCACCCTTCTCGAGTTTCATTTATTCTTTGTAGTCCATGTAGAGTTGAAGCTTTATTACAATTTTCACCTTTGCATTGGTACTTTGTCTACGTCCATATTTTATACTTCTTTGACACTTATTGCGTATGTAACAGCTGCTTAACGTCATCATCTTTATTGAAAACATTGTTAATATTCTAGCTAATATTGTCTTCATCCTGGCTGATGACCCCACATATAAGGCCCTCCCTTACTTATTTTCCATACAAAATGAAGCAAAAAATTACTATGTTGTACTTACTATTTTATAGTATGAACAATGTGTAAATTATTTAGTAAGGGCGGAACATCATACACTCATGTTCAGAAAAACACATGTTGAATGACTACAGATAGAATGTTCATATTCACAAGACACGTACATTAATATCAGGCCCGAATCTAGGGGCCAACTGGGGTATCTGCGTCAGACATGGGTTTCAAGGGACGCCAAACTCATATTCTTGAAGGAAAAAGACTTTCCCACAGACAAAGGGGGACTGGGCTATAACGAGCTGAGCTGAGTAAACCCAAACGGGAGAATATCAGTCGCTGTTTTTTTATGTGGTTGGTTGGGTGGGTGAATGATGAGCATTGTTATAATTATCAGCGAAATTCATAGATTCAGACTACCAGAGTCGAAACCAACGACTAAGAGGAATAATAGGTAAAAAAGATTACATATTATCTTCTTGGTGTATCCAAGAAAACGAAATTTTGACAGAAAATTTTTCCCAGATCGCTACACTACTAAGGACCGGTTGTACAGCCCCCACTTAGCAGCCTAATAAGTTCCATTCTCGGAATAGCGCGGAAAACGCGTTGTATGAACATGTAACCAGAGAATAAACGCGGAATAACTAAACTGGTGATTCTGGCACGTTTTGTGAAGCTAACCGGAGAATATGTTTTGACAATGGCAGGAGTAATTACAGAATTACTGATGACAAGATCATTTGTTAGAACGAGGAAGGAGAAGAAACGGAACATCACACAAAATGTATGGAAGAATATGACGAGTCCAAATTTATATAAAAATTTCGTGCTACTTTTCGACCTCACACCTGAGAAAGTTGAGCATTTGAATGAAATGTGAAACTATTTCCTAATATAAAACTTGTTGCTTGTAATAGGTCCAATAGGCATTTGATATTGGTACTTCATGATTTATATTCTGTCGTTTTGTATGTTATTTATGTAAATGAAGTGGACAAAAATGGCCATTTGTACCAAAACAGTTTCTCGTATTTGGCGTGTGTTACAGTTGCTGCAATATTGAAAAGGCCTGTTTCGTTTTATCTAGGAGACAGTGACAAAATAAACGTAATCAAATCGAGAAACGACAATGATCTTAGGTACTATTCGTATTAACAGCTTTTTCAGTATTAGGCAACGACATTTTGATTTTCCATGTAACAAAACGTTTGACGAATTTTGATGAGGTAATAGATTCTTTCGCAGAAAGGAAAGCACGCCGTGTAAAGCTATAGGAAGATTAGAGAGAAAAAATGCTGGGTCCTAAAGACTGAAGAGATATGTACTGTCTTGCTTGTCTCTTGTCTTTACTGGTTTTATGTTTTGTATATTATTTTGATGTAACACAAAAGATAAAGTTATTAGCTAATAGGCCATTAAGAGTGCAAATTTTCTGAAGAGTTCTCCTTCTCCTGGTCGCAAATAATCTCACCCACTATTAATTGTGAGGGTTTTTTTCCCAAGGGGGTTAGGACGTCAAAGGAGTAGGTGAGGCACCACAGGATATTTTAATTTCCACAGTCCTGAACATGCCAACGGTCTTGCTGCGGTGGTAACACCAGTTACCGTTAGATAACTGAAGGTAAGCGCTGTCGGACTGGGCTAGCACTTGGATGGGTGACCATCCGGTTTGCCGAGCGCTGTTGGCAAACGAAGTGCACTCAGCCCTTGTGAGGCGAACTGAGGAGCTAATTGACAGAGAGGTAGCGGCTCCGGTCTCGTAAACTGACATACGGCCGGGAGAGTGATGCGCGGACCACGTGCCCCTCCATATCCGCATCCAGTTGCGCCTGTGGTCTGAGGATGACACGGCAGCCGGTCGGTACAGTTTGGCCTTCATGGCCTGTTCAGGTGGAGAGGAGTTGTTCTGAATATAGGACTGTTGGCTTCCATTACCAAATATACACACTTGAATTCCACGGAGCGAAATACAGTAACGTGCAATAGATCAATGCTGTGTGAAGAGGCGTGGCACTGCACTTTGGCATACTTAAGACCAAGTAATATGTCTTAGATTTCCTCGAACATACATGTTTTATATGTCAAGCTCTTGAGAAAGATGTGCACAATAAAATGAATATATTTTTGAAAAATAGATTTTTAAAAATTTATGGGGACCTGTCTCAAATGCTTGATTGGGAAGGGGGGGGGGAGTACCACTATCAAGTTTTTGTCCCGGTTCGGAAATATCGTAGATCTGGGGCTGATCAGTATGTTCTGCAGAAATGATTAGCATTTCAGTCACCTCAGTTCAAATGGTTCAAATGGCTGTGAGCACTATGGGGATTAACATCTGAGGTCATCAGTCCCCTAGAACTTAGAGCTACTTAAACCTAACTAATCTAAGGACATCACACACATCCGTGCCCGAGGCAGGATTCGAACCTGCGACAGTAGCGGTCGCGCGGTTCCAGACTAAAGCGCCTAGAACCGCTCGGCCACACCGGCCGGCAGTCACCTAAGCTCAGCATGTGTCCTGTTGCCTAGTTGGCACAGGGTCCACCGTGGGCCCTGACAAATTGTCCCTGTGTGATGGCATCGACACATATAAGGTACAACAGATGTCCCATTGTATAGCCATCCATGCTGCATTCATCTGTTTCCAAAATTAATCTGTAGTGGTTGGCATTGGGTCACAGTGTTGCACCCATCGTTTGACAATATCCCACACATTTTCAATTGGCTACAAGTCCGGTAATCTGGCGAGCCATGGCAAAATTCAGAAATCCTGCGACACCAAGGAGGCAAGTGTTCATGCAGCAGCATGTGGCTGTGCATTGTCTCTCTGAAAAATGGCGTCTGGGGTGTTGTGCAGAAAGGGTGTGGCTATGGGTGCTTTACCAGGATACAAGTTGGCTGGCAGCTTTTCGAGGAGCTCTGTGCGGTGTGGGGGAGTAGCCATGTATGTGAAAAACGGCATCCCATTTGAGACAATTGATGTTTCAAAGTACTGCACTGAAAAGGTGTTTGAATGTTATGCAGGTGTGGTTAAATTTAACGGAGCTAAATTTCTAACTGTTGTTATTTATAGATCCCCAGACTCCGATTTCACATTTTTGCTAAAGCTAGAGGAGGTTCTTGGTTCACTTTATAGGAAATACAAAAAGTTAGTTATATGTGGTGACTTCAATATTAATTGTATAAGTGATTGTGCAAGGAAGAGGATACTGGTAGACCTCCTTAATTCATATAATCTTATGCAAACCGTATTCTTTCCAACGAGAGTGCAAGGGAACAGTAGAACAACCATAGACAACATTTTTGTTCATTCCTCATTACTAGAATGGCATTCTGTTAGCAAAAAGGTGAATGGCCTTTCAGATCATGATGCACAAATTTTAACTCTAAAAGATTTTTGTGCTCAGCTGTTTAGGAAAGCTGATCCAGTTGCTGTAGAGACCTTTGTAAACCTTACCAAGGAACAAGAGTGGCAAGACGTTTATAGCGCTGATACAGTAGATGATAAATATAATGCTTTTCTCGAGACTTTTCTCATGCTCTTTGAAAGTTGCTTTCCGTTAGAACTTTCAAAACAGGGTACTAGCACAAACAGGCAGCCTGGGTGGCTGACTAGAGGGATAAGAATATCTTGCAGAACAAAGTGGCAATTATATCAAAACGTTAGAAACAGGCAAAATCTAAATGCAGCGGCCCATTGCAAACAGTATTGTAACGTGCTTAAAAATGTTATTAGGAAGGAAAAAAGTATGGGGTATGCAGATAGAATAGCTAAGTCTCAGGATAAAATTAAAACCATATGGTCAGTCGTAAAGGAAGTGGCTGGTCTGCAGAGACAGGTCGAGGATATAGAATCAGTGTGTAGTGGGAATGTCGGTGTTACTGATAAGTTGCATATATGTACAGTATTTAATAATCACTTTCTGAATATAGCAGGTGAACTAAATAGAAACCTAGTCCCAACAGGGAATCATATAGCGCTCTTAGAAAAAAGTGTTCCAAGACTCTTACCTGAAATGCTCCTCCATGATACTGACAAGAGGGAGATTGAGTTAATAATTAAATCACTAAAGACCAAGAACTCTCATGGATTCATCGATATGACGGGGTATCTAGCAGAATACTGAAGTATTGTTCTATGTATGTTAGCCCAGTACTTAGCCATATCTGTAACTTTTCCTTTATGAGTGGTCGGTTTCCTGACCGATTAAAGTACTCGGTAGTGAAGCCACTTTATAAAAAGGGAGACATAGATAATGTTGACAATATTAGACCTATTTCTATGCCATCGGTGTTTGCTAAAGTTATCGAGAAGGTTGTATATACAAGGTTACTGGAGCATTTAAATTCACATAATTTGCTGTCAAATGTTCAGTTTGGTTTTAGAAATGGTTTAACAAGTGAAATTGCTATATTCTCTTTTCTCTGTGAGGTATTGGACGGATTAAACAAAAGGTTGCGAACGCTAGGTGTTTTCTTTGATTTAACGAAGGCTTTTTACAGTGTTGACCACAAAATATTACTGCAGAAGTTGGACCATTATGGAGTACGGGGAGTAGCTTACAATTGGTTCACCTCTTACTTTAAGAACAGAAAGCAGAAGGTAATTCTCCGCAATATTGAGAGTGGTAGTGATGTTCGGTCCCAATGGGGTACTGTTAAGTGGGGTGTTCCCCAGGGGTTGGTGCTGGGGCCACTGCTGTTTCTTATTTATGTAAATGATATGCCTTCTAGTATTACAGGTGACTCAAAAATATTTCTGTTTGCTGATGACACCAGCTTGATAGTGAAGGATCTTGTGTGTAATATTGAAACAGTATCAAATAATGTAGTTCATGAAATAAATTCGTGGCTTGTGGAAAATAATTTGATGCTAAATCACAGTAAGACTCAGTTTTTACAGTTTCTAACTCACAATTCAACAAGAACCGATGTTTTGATCAGACAGAATGGGCATATTATAAGCGAGACGGAACAGTTCAAGTTCCTAGGCATTCGGATAGATAGTAAGCTGTTGTGGAAAGCCCATGTCCAGGATCTTGTTCAGAAATTAAATGCTGCTTTATATACCATTAGAACAGTATCTGAAATAAGTGATACTTCAACACGAAAAGTAGTCTATTTCGCATATTTTCATACGCTTATGTAGTATGGTATTATGTTTTGGGGTACTTCTTCTGATTAAAAAAGGGTATTTTTGGCTCAAAAACGGGCTGTTCGAGCTACATGTGGTGTAAGATCGAGAACCTCTTGTCGACCCCTATTCAATAGTCTGGGAATTTTGACATTGCCCTCACAGTATATATTTTCTTTAATGTCGTTTGTTGTTAGCAATATGAACCTATTCCCAAGAGTTAGCAGCTTTCACTCAGTTAATACTAGGCAGAAATCCAATCTGCATGTGGAATGCACTTCCTTGACTCTTGTGCAGAAAGGAGTGCAGTATTCTGCTGCATCCATTTTCAATAAGCTACCACAAGAACTCAAAAATCTTAGCAGTAGCCCAAACTCTTTTAAGTCTAAACTGAAGAGTTTCCTCGTGGCTCACTCCTTCTATTCTGTCGAGGAGCTCCTGGAAGAGCGAAAAAATTAAGCAAATTCCAGTGTTACATTGTTGATTTTCCTTATTTAAACTTGCGACTTGTCACTTGAATATGTTTTTATATATTTCATTTTATCTGTTTCTAATATCGTGTTATAATTTCATGTATTGACTCTTTCCATGACCATGAAGACTTCTCCTTAATTTGGTCCCACGGAACAATAAATAAATAAATAAATAAATGGGTCGCAGGACGTCATTCACGTAGGTCACATTGGTCACAGTGCCCTGGACACGTACCTACTGTGATTTATGATTGTATCCGATAGCACCGCACACCATAAAGCTTTGAGCTGGCGTTGTATGTCTTGTGCTAATACAGTCACTGTGAAGCCGCTCCCTCTGTCTGCAGCGAACCAAAATGCGGCAATCATTTTCAAACAAACAGAACCTTGATTCGTCCGAAAACACTATTTGATGCCATTCCTGTCCCCAGTGGCATCGTTCCATACACCATTGCCATCTAGAATCTACATCTACATTTATACTCCGCAAGCCACCCAACGGTGTGTGGCGGAGGGCACTTTACGTGCCACTGTCATTACCTCCCTTTCCTGTTCCAGTCGCGTATGGTTCGCGGGAAGAACGACTGTCTGAAAGCCTCCGTGCGCGCTCTAATCTCTCTAATTTTACATTCGTGATCTCCTCGGGAGGTATAAGTAGGGGGAAGCAACATATTCGATCCTCATCCAGAAACGCACCCTCTCGAAACCTGGCGAGCAAGCTACACCGCGATGCAGAGCGCCTCTCTTGCAGAGTCTGCCACTTGAGTTTGTTAAACATCTCCGTAACGCTATCACGGTTACCAAATAACCCTGTGACGAAACGCGCCGCTCTTCTTTGGATCTTCTCTATCTCCTCCGTCAACCCGATCTGGTACGGATCCCACACTGATGAGCAATACTCAAGTACAGGTCGAACGAGTGTTTTGTAAGCCACCTCCTTTGTTGATGGACTACATTTTCTAAGGACTCTCCCAATGAATCTCAACCTGGTACTCGCCTTACCAACAATTAATTTTATATGATCATTCCACTTTAAATCGTTCCGCACGCATACTCCCAGATATTTTACAGAAGTAACTGCTACCAGTGTTTGTTCCGCTATCATATAATCATACAATAAAGGATCCTTCGTTCTATGTATTCGCAATACATTACATTTGTCTATGTTAAGGGTCAGTTGCCACTCCCTGCACCAAGTGCCTATCCGCTGCAGATCTTCCTGCATTTCGCTACAATTTTCTAATGCTGCAACTTCTCTGTATACTACAGCATCATCCGCGAAAAGCCGCATGGGACTTCCGACACTATCTACTAGGTCATTTATATATATTGTGAAAAGCAATGGTCCCATAACAATCCCCTGTGGCACGCCAGAGGTTACTTTAACGTCTGTAGACGTCTCCCCATTGATAACAACATGCTGTGTTCTGTTTGCTAAAAACTCTTCAATCCAGCCACACAGCTGGTCTGATACTCTGTAGGCTCTTACTTTGTTTATCAGGCGACAGTGCAGAACTGTATCGAACGCCTTCCGGAAGTCAAGAAAAATAGCATCTACCTGGGAGCCTGTATCTAATATTTTCTGGGTCTCATGAACAAATAAAGCGAGTTGGGTCTCACACGATCGCTATTTCCGGAATCCATGTTGATTCCTACATAGTAGATTCTGGATTACCAAAAACGACATGATACTCGAGCAAAAAACATGTTCTAAAATTCTACAACAGATCGACGTCAGAGATATAGGTCTATAGTTTTGCGCATCTGCTCGACGACCCTTCTTGAAGACTGGGACTACCTGTGGTCTTTTCCAATCATTTGGAACCTTCCGTTCCTCTAGAGACTTGCGGTACACTGCTATTACAAGGGGGGTAAGCTCTTTCGCGTACTCTGTGTAGAATCGAATTGGTATCCCGTCAGGTCCAGTGGACTTTCCTCTGTTGAGTGATTCCAGTTGCTTTTCAATTCCTTGGACACTTATTTCGATGTCAGCCATTTTTTCGTTTGTGCGAGGATTTAGAGAAGGAACTGCAGTGCGGTCTTCCTCTGTGAAACAGCTTTGGAAAAAGGTGTGTAGTATTTCAGCTTTACGTGTGTCATCCTCTGTTTCAATGTCATCATCATCCCGGAGTGTCTGGATATGCTGTTTCGAGCCACTTACTGATTTAACGTAAGACCAGAACTTCCTAGGATTTTCTGTCAAGTCGGTACATAGAATTTTACTTTCGAATTCACTGAACGCTTCACTCATAGCCCTCCTTACGCTAACTTTGACATCGTTTAGCTTCTGTTTGTCTGAGAGGTTTTGGCTGCGTTTACACTTAGAGTGAAGCTCTCTTTGCTTTCGCAGTAGTTTCCTAACTTTGTTGTTGTACCACGGTGGGTTTTTCCCGTCCCTCACAGTTTTACTCGGCACGTACCTGTCTAAAACGCATTTTGCGATTGCCTTGAACTTTTTCCATAAACACTCAACATTGTCAGTGTCGGAACAGAAATTTTCGTTTTGATCTGTTAGGTAGTCTGAAATCTGCCTTCTATTACTCTTGCTAAACAGATAAACCTTCCTCCCTTTTTTTATATTCCTACTAACTTCCATATTCAGGGATGCTGCAACGGCCTTATGATCACTGATTCCCTGTTCTGTACATACAGAGTCGAAAAGTTCGTGTCTGTTTGTTATCAGTAGGTCCAAGATGTTATCTCCACGAGTCGGTTCTCTGTTTAATTGCTCGAGGTAATTTTCGGATAGTGCACTCAGTATAATGTCACTCGATGCTCTGTCCCTACCACCCGTCCTAAACATCTGAGTGTCCCAGTCTATATCTGGTAAATTGAAATCTCCGCCTAAGACTATAACATGCTGAGAAAATTTATGTGAAATGTATTCCAAATTTTCTCTCAGTTGTTCTGCCACTAATGCTGCTGAGCACATTCGTCAAAGGTAGCCGGGGAAGTAGACAACTCGCGCATAACCTATGCCATAATAAACGGCTACCTACTGTCACCGCTGATAGTGTACAATGTGTCACACTGTTTCACAGTTGCGCCAGACTAGAGGAGAACGTAGAGCTGTCCTGCAGTGTCATTCGGCTTAGGTGTCGATCTTTTCGGGAGTTGGTCTGGGTGGTGCGACCTGACCTATCTCGCCGTGTTCTATGGCCTTCCATGAACTATTCTGGACACTGGTGGCACTGCTGAAACACTTCGTCCCACAGGAGCAGCAATTTACCGGATGGATGCATCACTTTCTCGCATGCCAATAGTGTGCTCTCTCATAGTCATTTTGGTGGTACCGTTCGCACATACGTCTGTGAGGCGTCCTGTACGTCTGCTCAAGTCATACTGATTCATTACCTTCGGTTGATAGCGAAAATAAGAGCCGCAGGCACATTTTAGCGTAAGTGGTGTTGCGCCGCGATATCGATGTTGACCTAGAACCCGCTTGCCAATATGGTTCAAAACCTGTGCATATGAACGTCCTGTCTCTAGTCGTTCAAGGTGTTCTGTTGTTTCTGCAAACTAGTGTATCTGCACGTAAACACACTGATGGAAAAAAGTCGCAACATCAAAAATAAGTTGTGTGACATGAGCGAAAGTTGGAATGTATGTTCCTTCATCTGAGGGATGATGTCTATTAAAATTTCGCGTCAGTCGCTTAAGAGTGATGCTAGTAGCGCCACTATGAGGGTACAATTCTGGCAGCAATGTAGCCACTATACTTGACTGCTGGCAGCGATGGTCACGAGAATGTAGAGCCGCAATAAGACCAGGCTCCAGATGGCCATGTGGCGCCATCAGGAAGGAAGACCATCGTGTTCGGTGTATGGCTCTGGTGCATTGTACTGCTTTCGCAGCAGCAATTTTATCTGCAGTTAGCACCACCATGAAACAACATTGATACAAATCGATTACTTTAAGGACAGCTCCGAGCCAGATGCCCTGTAGTACGCATTCCATTGACCCCACAGCGCCGCCATTTGCTACTTCAGTGGTGTCAATTAATCAAGAACTCATTGGAAGGCACGGTGGAGGTCTGTCGTGTTTTCTGATGAAAGCTGTTTCTACCTCTGTGCCAGTGATGACTCTATGTTCGTTAGAAGGAGGCCAGCTGAGGGCCTGCAACCAACCTGTCTGCATGCTAGACACACTGGACATACACTTGGAGTTATGGTCTGAGGTATCATTTCGTATGACAGTAGGAGCACACTCGTGGTTATCCCACTCACCATGACTACAAATCTGTACATCAGTCTGGTGATACGACCTGTTGTGCTACAGTTCATGAACAGCATTCCATGGGGTGTTTTCCAACAGGATAACGCTCGCCCACATGCCGCTGCTGTAATCCAACATGCTCTATGGAGTATCGACATGTTGGCTTGGCCTGCTCGATCACCAAATCTATCTCCAATCGAGCACACATTGTATGTCATCAGAGGACAACTCCAGTGTCATCCACAAACACCGTTAACTGTCCCTGTATTGACCGTTGAAGTGCAACAGGCATGAAACTCCATCCCACAAATTCAATGCTTGCATTCAAAATCTGTAATGGCTTATCTCATGCTTAGATTAACATGTGATTTTGCAATGTTAATCACTTAAATATGTTACGTAGACAAATGTATTCTCAAAATTTCATTACTCTACGGTAACTATTTTTTGTGTTGCGGTTTTTTTTCTGTCAGTATAGTGCTTACCTTCTAAGGCGGTCTCAGTGTTTGGGCTGGCACCTTTACTCCTATACAGCCATCTAGAAGATTTTGTCCAGTGTTGGTGAACTGCAAGTCACTGGAACATTATGTTGCTTTTAGCTGTTTTATTCATTTATTTATATGTTCTTGACACAAATTTTACAAAAACTCTTTTCATATATGTATTGTACAATTTCTTGAGCTAGACAAAGAAGAGCGTCGAACAGAGAACATCATGTACCAAACTCAACAGCTACTAAAACCGCTCTGACATGCATGGTGCCAAAAAATCGGTGTATCTGCTACTAACTCAGCTGTCTTAATTCAAATTGTTTACAGATTTAATTTATGTAATGTTTTCTCGACATAATTATTTGGATGAAGATTTATGGGTCTAATGGTTAATAACAAAGGTTGAAAATTTTCATAATATGGAAAATAGTAGCTTCCTGTTTTTTATAAGATTGATTTCATTATCGATGATAAAATTTGAAAAAATTAGAAATGAAGACAGAAGCTTATTTTGCAAGGAAACTAAGCATAAAAATATTACGTTTACTATAGCTTTTTTTAGATCATTGAAGTCGGCAGTTGTGGTTACTGACACTACGAAATGGATCGATATGAATAACAAAAATATATTGACAGAAAAATAGTTTTTTAGCAATCACTAGTGTTCAGGATTATCTAAAGATGAGAAATATATAGCTGAAGTAAGGACATTAAGCCAACTCTGGCTACAATTTATACGCAATGGAACCTTTCTGTTAACTGCCAAAGTTCCGATGAGGAAGGTTCATTACGTCAGTCAATAATTAATGCCATAGCAATTGCAAAAGCTAAATAATCCATGGTGTTTTTATATGGGTTCCTGCGTAGCTAAGTACTCTCTGTATTGACGGATTTCCTCTGTTCACTCACTACCTTCTCTAATACACCTTTGAAAAGTTGATTCTCTCTTTGTTTTATATCAAGAGTTTAACCGTGTCTGCCGGCTGGAGTGGCCGAGCGGTTCTAGGCGCTACAGTCTGGAACCGTGCGACCGCTACGGTCGCAGGTTCGAATCCTGCCTCGGGCATGGATGTGTGTGATATCCTTAGGTTAGTTAAGTTTAAGTAGTTCTAAGTTCTAGGGGACTGATGACCTCAGAAGTTATGTCCCATAGTGCTCAGAGCCATTTGAACCATTTTTTAACCGCGTCTGAGCCGCCTAACGAAGTTCTTCAGTTCCAGGCGCAGGAGACTGAACAACTGCTGCTCAGTGTACAACAAATCACAACTCTCCTCTCCAAGTAAACAGCTCCCAACAGTTGCTGCAGCTAAGCTTTGCCCTCTCAAAAGTATGTCAAAAGTATGGAAGAGGAATGGTAAGAACATCGGGAGCAGATGAAGGTGCACTTCCGTGTATTTAACATTACAGGTATAGCACGCATTGCATTTTTTCTGTCGACGGTAGGAGCCAACCTGTTCCGTCTCTGTTCAAAACTGTGCTCCGATTCTAGTCCCAAGACTACTAGTTATGGCGAACTTGTTTAATTGATTACCCAACATTACGACCGTCAGGTGCGTGTCACAGCAGCAAGGTTTAAATTCTTTCGACTAAAGCAGCAGATGGCACAAGCTTTCAAACAGTGGATTGTTGAACACAGAGGGCTAACAAGACAGTGTAGGTTTAAAAGTACTTGCGGACTCAGTTATAATGATGTAATGTTACATGATACCATTACGCACAACGTGACAGGCACACATATTCGTGCTGCTATTCTAAAATTGCTGGATCCTTATTTGCAAACAGTTCTGTCTCTTGGGGGATCCCAAATTATTATGGACAAAGCTGAAGTTGATTTTGAGGCTCCATTTCTGTTTTTTAGAATGCATATGACACTCAGTCTAAAGTTAATGCTAGCGTTAAAGTGAATAAAAATAGGGCTCATACAAACAGCAAACGTTGTCTTTCAGTCTCGTGCTATACACCATCTGCACTACAACATTCAGTGAGGAAGTCCTTTCCTCAGTACTTCTCGAATCATGACTGAAAAGCTTGTCCTTGTCGTGATACAAAGTATTTCCAGTGTGGACTGCAGGTCATATTCAAACAAGGTGTTAACAAGGTAACGCCATTAAAACAAGGATCCATTTTGCTGCAGTACACACACGGGAGAACAGACTTTTTGTCCATATAAGAGTATCTCAAAGGACGATTAAACTGCAGTTAGACACTGGTGCGTCTGTTTCACTTATTAATAAAGCCACATAGGAATGGCTCGGTAGCCCACAGCTACAGCAGCCTACTTTCGTTGGGTCTGTATATATCAGACATGAAATTCCAGTACTTTGCGTGTGCAGTTTGTCAGAATATTTTTGTGGAGTTACAAAACGTGTAGCGTTTTATGTACTCCGTTCTAAAAACAGTGCAAACATTTTTGGTTTAGACTTGTTTGATTTGTTCAGCCTTTGCGTACAGGACAGTGTGTTACAAATCACTGTTCCAGTGCCTCACACTAATATTTCTGTCTGGTTTAATAAATGCAAGAAATTGTCTGAACCAGGTTTAGAGTGAGCTTAAGATTTTGAAGCGTACATTTATATTAAAGACACGTCCTGTTCCGAATGGAATGCCTGAGCAGGTTGCTCAGGAACTACAAAGATGGAAGGACAATGAAGTTATCCAGCCCGTTTTTGCAAGTCAATGGCCATCACCCCTGTTCATTCCAAAAAAAGCCATCAGGTGTTTTCTGTCTGTGTGCTGACGTTAAAGCAACAGTAAACCCACCGTGGGTTCATTTCCGCTCCCATGAGCAGTGGAGTAGATGGACAGACTGGGACAGGGAAGATTCTTTCCCAAGACAGATTTATGTGAGGCACACTTACAGTTACCGTAGACGAACAGTCCAAGCGATATTTTGTGATGAACACTCACCTGGGCTTCTCCCAGTTTCAAAAACTACGTTGCGAAGTGCTTCATATCGTGCTATTTTTCAACGGACCCTGGAAGGGTCAATTCTTGTATAAACTATTTGGGCAATATTGTTATCGTGGATTGTGCGCCTGCTGAACATGGACAAAGCAAGGCGAGGTAGCCGCGTGGTTTTGGGCGCCTTGTCACGGTTCGCGCGGCTGCATCCGTCGGAGGGTCGAGTCCTCCCTCGGGAATGGGTGTGTGTATTGTCCCTAGCGTAAGTTAGTTTAAGTTAGATTAAGTAGTGTGTAAGCCTAGGAACCGATGATCTCAGCAGTTTGGTCCCATAGGAACTTACCACCACCATGTGGCAAATTTAGACAGCTTATTTCAACTTCCTTCTGCGACTGGCTTAAAGTGCAACAGGGAAAACAGCGTTTTTTCCAAGAAGGACTTGGGTATTTACAACATGCAATTAATGCTCACAGTAATCATCCTACTACTTCGCACCTGTCTGCAATTCGAGATCTGCCAGTGCCTCAGGAGCTCCAAACTGCAATGGGGAAGCTTACGTATTATGTCAGTTCCATTGCTAATGCTGGAAAAATTGCTGCTCCAGTGAATAGGCTGCTCTGGAAAAATGTTCCTTTTGTGTGGTCCTAAGAATGTCAGGACACATTTTATCAATTAAAGAATGCGTCATTAACTCGTCGCCATTTTATTCATTTTGATCCAGCTAAGCCTGTTGGGGTGTTAGCTGTGGATGCATTTTCTTATGGTATTGGAGCTGTGTTCTCCCATAGAATTGATTCTTCTGATAGAGCTATTGCTTTTGCCTCGAAAACTCTTAATGCAGAACGGTGTGATTAGAGTCAGCTTGAAAAAGAGGCACTCGCCTTTATCTAGGGTGTTAGCAAGGTCCACCAATGTTTGTAGAGTTGGGATGTTTTATATGATTACAGATAATCAGCCTTGAATGGGCTTGATCAATCCTTCCAAGCCTATCACACCTTGGACCGCACAAAAATTGGTATATTGATCTCTGATATTGTCTAATTATCAGTATGAGTTGTTCTACAGCCCCATCGCCCAACATCTGAACGCTGATTTAATTTCTCAGTTACCCACTGGTACTGACACAGCACTTGATTCATCTCAGGAATCATCGTTTCAAGAAAATACTCAATATTTTAGAAGTAATTCAAAATTTTCCTTCGATTTTAGGCGTATTGCATGAGCAAAGTGTTCTGACTCAGCTCTTCAGGTTGTTTTGTATTACATGTGCCATGAGCGGCCGCGTATCTTGAAATAAATTCCCAACCCGATGGCACATAGATACATACTTTTCATATCGTCGCTTGCTGTCCATATGGTCAAGTTTCCTGCTGTTGCATACAGCTAATGACGATGCTCGTGTTGTGCTTCCTCACTCCCTGCAGTGGCAAGTTGTTCCTTTACTGCATCAACGTCATTGGCCCATAGCAAGAAGCAACTCGCCCAATGTCATTTTACATGTCGGGGAGTGGGTGCCCAGATTCTGCAAATGACCTCTCATTGCAAAGCGTGCGTGGAACATGAGTCAGCTCGACCACAACACTGTTCTGAGTGGTCATGTCCGTCCAGACCATGGGAGCTCATCCATACTGATTTCACAGGCTTGTTCTGGAACACATAATGATTGTTTCTGGTGGATGCATACAGTAAGATTCCTTTCGTTGTGTCCGTGACACCCACCACTACTATGAGTATGGTATGAGCTTTGTCTACTATTTTTTGTCTTGTAGGTCTCCCTCTCCTTGGACAATGGACCGCAATTCACGTCAGCCGATTTTCAACAGTTTTGTGCCACCAATGGTATATAACATGTGACTACTGCACCTTTTCGCATTCAGTTCAAATGTTGAGAAGTTACATGGAGAAACTCCGTTCCTTCAACATGAGGGATCAAGTCTTAAAAACTTTTCTGTCCTTCTACCAGTCCTTGCCATGTGACAGGAAGTAGTCAGCTGAATTATTACACTGTTGTAGACACTGTATCCCAGGCCGGCCGGAGTGGCCGTGCAGTTCTAGGCGCTACAGTCTGGAACCAAGCGACCGCTGCGGTCGCAGGTTCGAATCCTGCCTCGGGCATAGATGTGTGTGATGTCCTTAGGTTAGTTAGATTTAAGTAGTTCTAAGTTCTAGGCGACTGATGACCTCAGAAGTTAAGTCGCATAGTGCTCAGAGCCATTTGAACCAATTTGAACACTGTATCCTGCTGCATCCTCTGCGGCCACTTGGGAAACATTTCACTTCGCCTGGTCAGACAAAGTCTTAGCTACAGGATGAAGTCTTCTTTAAAGTGTTTCGTAAAAAACAGCGTTGGGAGGGCAGTGTCATTAAAAAGGCCAACCGTCGCTCTTCTTACGTCGTACAAAGTTTTGCTGGGCTGCATCGGCATCCCCAGAACCAGCTGCAGTGTGCTTCCAAGTATGTCACTGATTCTCCCGCAGAATTTTTTCCCACAGACCCAGCACACTGCTGGGATCCGCACCAGCAGTCGCCTCCTCTTCGCCAGTCACAGCCAGTACCATCAACAGTAGTGCCCCTGGAGGTCGATGCCCCCCCACCGTCGCTGTCACAGATGTCGGCACCTGTCCTGCAGCCTCAGCTGATGTCCATACATGCGCTGTCCGCCCCTGGTAGCTGAATGGTCAGCGCGATGGAATGTCATGCCTAACGGACCCGGTTGGATTCCCGGCTGGGTCGGAGATTTTCCCCGCTCAGGGACTGGGTGTTGTGTTGTCCTTATCATCATCACTTCATCCTCATCGACACGCAAGTCGCCGAAGTGGCGTCAACTCGAACGACTTGCACCAGGCGAACGGTCTATAGTCTGTCTGTAAACTGAGGAGCGATCAGCGCTTTTGGTGGGGAAGCGGCCCTGCCCGGAAGAACGCTGCTACCGGCCTACAGGGGGACCCAAAATCTGTTGCCCGTTATCGGTCTAGCGGTGTAGATCGGCGTACAGTGATATACGTCGTTTCTGTTCGTGGGATCTTAGTAGCCAGTTTCAGTGAGTTAACTTTGTATACTTACTGATGTACTTCGATACCCGGAAGTGATGGATAATCGTCTAGCATTGCAAGAAAATATGCAGAATACGAAGAAGTGGAGGTATTTGCGGAGTAACGAGCGTTCGATCGTCTCTAATGTAATTACAGCGTGTATTAAGGAGGCGGCCCAAAAAGAACTGTTGGCTAACATTACCAGTCCCAATTAAAGGGCTGCAATCTATGCAAACGTCAGCCTCACCCAATAGGACACATAAGTGAGGAACGGAAAAATAATCCGCTAAATCTGTATCTCCGTCACTGTTCACCTGATTCTAAGACACATTGCTTAAAACATGTGTGCAATAGCTATTCTAAACACTGCTGAAATTTCCTTCGAAACATGTACATCGATTCTGGACTTCTAAGGAAAAAGCTTGACATTTGAGGTGCGTTCACATATTCATTTTTATTTTTTGGTAAGAACATTATTTGTTAATCTACAGCAATGTTATCATCTTCAAAATATTCCCCAATACATACTATACACTTACGCCAGTGCTTTTTCCAATTCCCGAAACACTTTAGGAGCTGTTTCTTCGGAACAGTTTACACATCTCTTAACTGAGCATTTTTAATCTCATCCATGCTTGTCAAACCGCTGTCCTTTAAGGCCTGCTTTGAAATGATTATACCACTTGTCTGCCCTTGGTTTACTCATAACAGGCTCACCAACAGCAATATTTACCATTTCTAAAGATTTCATACACTTTATTCCATTCTTAAAACAAAATTTAATACAGATTCTGTAATCTATTTTCCTACGAAACAAATATTCGTTAATGCTTCCAAAACACATGTAACCTTTCTGACAGCTGACGACAGAGCAAACAACCAATATGCATAACATTGTACACGTACTTTTGAGGCATGTTTACAAAGACAGTGACAAAAAAGTAGTGCAAATCGGACTAATACAACATATAAAATTATAAATTTCTGCTTACTTTTTAGACACTCTTCGTGTTGCAAGAATTGTTAAGTTTCAATGCAGTCCTTCAAAGGAAACTTCTACCTTTTAGTAGAAACACAAAGTACGAACAAGCCTTAAATTCTACAGACTGATTGAATTATATGGGTTTCGTTTTACGAATAGCAATAGAGGAATATACATTCACATGAACAGGCATTTGGTTCTATGTTTGTAGTAGAATTCTGACTTCCGTTCTTATGTTAATAATATTTACTCTATAATGTAGTGTTTCGGAAGAAGCTATCGTTTTTTGTATTCTTTATGGTCTTAATGCATTTGTATGAAAATGAACGCAGTCGAGACGTATCTGTACACGGCGTCACCACAGTTTTAAGGCGCGCGCCACGACAGGGCCAGTACTACGTCGTGAAACAGCCCGCAGAAGCACCCTGTGACGTAGCTGGGTTGGCAGAGTGGGGACTCGCTCGCTCGCTCTTCACTTTACCAGTTTACCGACAGACTATACCCGACGGGAGGCCCTAGCCACACGGCATTTCCGTTACATGCGCTGCCCCCGCACAGTCATATCGCCAACCGAGAGGATCACCTTGCTGTTTGCCTGAACAGTGTGTCTGTGTCTCTCAGTGCAGGTGTGCATCCTGTGACTGGTTTTTCGACTGATATTTCTGGTCACTTGCAAGGTGGATACCGGGTTGAGGGCAGGGAGGTGTCATCGACTAGCGTTACAGTCCTGTCTCCTCATCTGTGTCTGGATCCAGCCCACCCCCCACTGTTATCAGGCGCCACTGCCTTACCTAATGGTGGTGCGGAGCTTTGCGGGGATAAGGGGGGGGGGGCGTCGTCTGAAGAGCTAGATGACAAAGCAATGTTCATACCTCACAATGCAATTACAAGAGAAAATTGTGGCTGCAAGTCCCATCAACAAGTGAGCAGCACCGTCGTCGCTACGCCCAAAAACGTTCGCTATGCTCCCGCAGCCACTCTTCTACTTACAGCAAGGAACAGTACCGCTCACTAAGAGAGCAGCATTGTCTTCTAGTTTGCCAGCTGTGTGATTAATGTATTAGGCAAAACTGTACGTAGAAGTTATTGTTAAATGTACTCTGAGTGAGACTTGTATTTTGTTCGTGTCAAGTGATAAGTTTAGTGTTATGTCCGCACTGTGACACAACAAATATTCCGTGATAACCAAATTTATTTGACCTTCTGTCACTCAAAACAAAACTTAAGTTCGACTACACAACACTTCGCTGGTTGTAGCGCCAAGGAGAAATTAGAGTCACTAGTTGAGAATACAAGTCCAAACCACTGCCAACGAGTCGATACCGACGCGTCGCAAGCTTCCAGCCAGGGAGGCCACAGTACGGTTCTGTCGTCGTGAATCCAGCAGCCGGGTAGTAACACAGTCATCGGCGAAGACTGAACTGGTTAAACGGGCTCAGGGAGCTCTCTTAAATCCGCAGGTCCGGCCAATCAGAGTGTTGGTAGATGGCGCCCTTATACGGTTGCTCACTCTGGTGGCAAGGGCAGCGCCGCCAGGGTAATCCGTATCGATAGTGGTGTGTACGCTGCCGCTGACCCCGCGATGACGCGTTCACTTGCGCCAGTTGTTGACATCGTGTGCGGCGCCAGTGGTACTCGCTGTGTGCCGCGCGTGTTGTAGTACGCCGCTCCGAGTTGACGGCTGCTGTGCGGCGGCCGATATGACATTTAGTTAAGTAATTCTTCTTATCTGCTTTATTATAAAGTGAACTAGTATTTTTCTGTGTTATAGTATCCACTTGGACTCCTCGCAAAGCAAGGTAAACAACCCACCATTGCCCCTACGAGTGTACTGAATTTTCGTCCAGCACAACACTTATTTCTAACCAGTTAAAGTTCCATTATTTATGTGCAAAATTTGTCATCACTGAAACCGTGGTCAGGGTGATGTTAGCAGAATTCATGTCTGATGATACTTCGATACTTCATTAGTTGCTGCGCCAGTAACATCATATACAGCGAGTTCATGGAGATCATTGGGAGCCGAGTCTACTGAATGGCTTGGAGGGGCATGTGTTAGAAGTTGCTCATCTAATTCAGCGAGCTCATTTTCCACAAATAATTATTCCAGTTGTACTTAAAGTTTTGCCTCTGACTGAACTGTCAAACGTTTTATCTTTTTTTGCGCAACTTAGCAATAAAGAGCTACTTCATCATGCTTATATTTATATAGATGTTTGTTTTGCAAGTAACTGGTCATACATTTATCAGCAGCAATTAGTCTCTGTTTTCTCACCTCTTTGCTGCTGTCTTCTTTTGTGTTGTGGGTGGTACCAAAATTTTCGTGCATTCTTCCTGCAATTACTCTTCAAGATCATTCGTTCTCTACACTATCTGTTACTGTTTCTCCTGAAAGTACGTTTGACTTTGCTAGTCGTGCTTCTAGTGTACAGTCCAAGGACCTCATATGTTCAGTCCAGTAAAACTGGATTATTACTTATTCACAGCCTGGCCAGTACCACATTTTGACAATTTTTTTTTCGTGTATGCCTCTCTTAAGTTCTTCCACTTCATTTTCATGTATCTTATGATATACTACGACTCCTACTCAGATATGAACTTCTGTTTCACTATATAATCCTCTAGTATCGAGAATTCATCTTATAAAATTTATAACGTACTAGCTGTGTACCCGGCATTACCTGGTAAACTATTTATTCCAGTCGTCTACTAGATCATCTCCTCCTTCCCCTTCCATCTCCTCTTGCCCTTCTGTCCATCTACTGCTACCCCCTCTCTGTTCATTTGCTCCTCCTCCCTCCCTCCCTCTGTCCATCTTTTCCTCTCCCTCCCCCTCTCTCTGCCCATCTCCTCGTCTTTCCTTCCTGTGTCTATCTCATCCACTCCCTTATCTCCACCCACCTCCTCCTCTTCTCTTTCTCTGTCCATTTTCTCCCCCCCCCCCCACTCCTTCTGTCCAACTCCTCTTCCTCTTATCTTCGCACATCTTTCTCCTCCTCCCTTCCTCTGTCCATCACCTCATTTTCCGCTACTCTGTCCATCGCCCTCTCTTCCCTCTCTCTGTTCATTTCCCCCTACCCTATCTCTGTCCATCACCTCGCCCCCCTACCTGTGTCCGTCTTCTTCTTCCGCTTCTCTCTCTGTCCATCTCCTCCTAGCCCCATGTCTGTCCATGTTACCACCCGCACCCCAATAGGAGGCCGGTGGTTCTTACATCCAGAGTATTTATTTCCAGATCGTAACTAATATGATTACCAAATTTGGTTGAAATCTCTTCAGGATTATAGGACGAGTTTTTTACCTTGTGGCTTTGCCCTTGTAGGCAGATGCCAATATGTTTGACATAAATTTAACATATTTCAGACGTATCTGTACACATATTTCATCTGTATCTGTAGCGAATTTCGCCCTGCAGTTCCATTTTCATGCAGCTCAACATGACATTGTATCCCCTGAACTGTGTCATACAATGATGTATTATTGTAAGTACATTCAGCGACATATGTGGTACTGTCTGCGAAATGTGTTCTAACTGAGTTAGTAGTAAAGAGGTAATAAATTCAAACGCCTTGCATGATGTGGCAGTTTTTTGCGCATCTCAGTATTTGACGTCATATCTCCCGAACTGTGTGTCCTAGAATGATATATATTTGTAGGTACATTCAGTGGCATATGTGGATACTGTCTGCGAAATGTGTTTTGAATAGAATTAGTAGAAAAAAAATGTCGTGTGACTAGGGCTTCCCGTCGGGTAGAACGTTCACGGGGGGCAAGTCTTTCGATTTGACGCCACTTCGGCGACTTGCGCGTCGATGGGGATGAAATGTTGATGATTACAACAACTCAACACCCGCTCCCAGAGCAGAGAAAATTTGCGACCCAGATGGGAATCGACCCCAGGCTCTTACAATTGACATTTAGTCGTGCTGACGATTTTTTTTTTTAATGTCATTTTGTTCGTGATTGTTCGTTGAATTTGTCCGAGGCGGACGTCCGATGACACACGTTTAGGTTCTGCTTTGAGCCATTCACTCAGTTTTTTTTGTTGCAGAGGTTAGCTAACCCTGCTGAACGAACACGCTGAGCTACCGTGCCGGCGTCCACTCAGTTACCGGCGGCGTACAAAATTAGCAGCAAAGAAGTAACATATTTAAACGTTACGTATTCATGATGTGGCGGTTTTTCCCGCATCTCAGTATTTATGAAATCATATCTCCAGAAGTAGGTGACGCACAACGATAAAATTTTGCTGGTACATTCAGTGGTATATGTGAATACTGTCTGCAAAATCGTCACGAATACAGTTAGTAGTAAAGAAGTAATAAATTAAAACGTCATTCTTCATGCTGCAGTTTTACTGCATGAAAAGAGAAAATGCAGGCTTGTACGGTAAGCGGCAAACTTTCTTCCTTTCATGATTTTGTGGAGGCTGTCTGAGCGAAAAAGTTTCGTAAGGGTTTGAAATGACGTGTAGAGTTTGTCGCAAGTCACTAAATGCTCTCATTTTCAAACATGTCGTGGGCCACAGTGCTTTTTCACCTCCTCCCTTTTCATAGCTAGGCAGCTCTTGCCCACACAGCGATTCTTTACAGACAGTAAGTAATGTGTGTACCAAATTTGGTTGAAATCAGTCCAGTGTTTAGGAGATGTGGAACATACATGCATACATTATTATAATATCTATAGATCGCTATGGCAAACCAACACGTAAATTATTAATACAACACAAACCATGTGCGACTAAAACAGTCACATTCTGCTCGATCCCTGAATCGACAATCACACACACATAAATGTTACCAATCTGTTTGGTGATTAAAACAACGACTTACTATCTCCCAATCGTGGGTTCAACATGGGACACGAATGCATGAAAACGCTATATATTGATCTCAGTGTAATCGTCACTCTGCTGCATGGTTCATAAGAAAAGCTAATCAGTCACAACGCCTCTGCATAACACACCAAACCATGAGAAAAACAATAACAATCGATCAGCAGAAAAAAAAAACAGAGGAGCGACATGTGCTTGTCCTAATCAGTCCAAACAATACAGCCCGCTCTCTCAAGATACAGTAATGAAGCCACTCTCAATACCAGTACTTGTATTACGCGTCTCTTCAACGGAGTGGCAGCAGAATTGTCAGACAACAGCTTGTCTGATACAAACACTCTGTAAGTAAAACTGCTCAGTGCTGACTAACTCTCAGTAACATGCACTGCACTACATGGCGAGACCACTTAGGACTGCCCACGTCTGACAACAATAGATTGACTGGTCCTGTACAACTGTCTCTACTTCTTGCTTTCAAATTCTAGATGCACACATGGCATGACCACGCCCTAGCACTTCACTGGTCAAGCTATCCACAAGTAAAACTTAAGTAGGGGAGAGTGGGGCACATTGAACCACAAAAAATATTTCTCCATGTTACTCATCCAATAATTTTATTACAGAGTTGTGATTTACAGATGTTACAGTTTAATCAATCAAGTATCAAATGGCCTTATATGATTGCATTGTCATTAATTGTTTTTAGCTGCATGCCTTCGAAGAAAATTTGGTAAATGTGGGGCGCAATGAACAGGTTCATTGAAAGAACCTATTTACCATACAAAGTAAGTGTAAATGTACTTTAAACATAATGTTTACATATATTCCAAGTGAGATTCTCATAATTAAATCTGTAGGCACACAATCATGTAACATCAATGGACTCGAAACTGATTCCAAATTTGAAATATGATTTATGTCTCTTTGTCACACCATCAGTAGCAGATCATGGGATCACATAAAGTATGTTATTAGCTGGAACAAAAGCTTCATCCTTTACCTGAGGAAAATAAAACTTCCCTCCCATTTTTTCACTTTTTCTCAAAAATGATATCATCCTTCAGTTTCAAAATCTTCCCCACATGGTAAACCGGTGTTTTGTTTTTCAGTTCCAATTTCTTCAGAATGAAATCATCTGTTTCTGGTGATTTGTCCAAGTCTTCAAAGTTGTACTCAGATTCACCAGACACATCCGCATTGGTGTCACTCTCTTCATAATGCACCTCACTAATGTCGTCATCTGATTCCTACTCATAAAGCTTCCGGTTGACCTTTTTATTGGGATATTTTGTGGCTTGCAACAAATCTTTCTCCGGTGTATCAGTTGCAATTAAACTTCATCCTCTCTTATGTTTATTGCTCTTCTTTCTGTTCTCTGCTTTTGGATATCCTCGAATTATTTCAGGAGATACTCCATTAGGAAAAACTGTTTGGGTGTTAAGCACTGCAGATGGTCCTGCTTGCTGCAGATCTTGTGACTGGCTGACATTGACTGAGGCTTGTCCTGCAGATAGTGTATCCTTGATATGATGGAGAGAATTAACATCTGAAGTTGTCCTGTTTGCCTCCATGACACTGTCTGTTACTTCGCTGACCATAAAATCTTCGTCAGGGAGGATGTCTTCATCAAATGGAAATATTCCACATTTCTTGAAAGCGGAACATATGTTAGTGGGTGTCATTGATCTATCATGAGCAATTCTGACATATGCAGCTACTTTACAAATGGTGAGAGGAGTGCCTTTCCTGTGTAGGAGTTTTGAATTTAATGCTGAGTAATAAGTTCCCTTGAATGAAGAGAACATTCCTACATCTAGAGGCTGCAGTTTGTTTGAGGTATGTGAGGGTATAGTTAGCATAACCACCCCATTGGCTTTTGCTACATCTATTACCTCAATTGACAGATGGCTTTCATGATTGTCTAAAATTAGAAGCACAGGATTGTCTTTGCTGCTACTGGCTCTGTGGATGAAATGTTTCATGACATCGACAAAAAGTTCGCTATTCATCCAGCCAGACTTTGTTGCTAACCCCAAGGTGCCTGTAGGTGCATTACTTATGTTGTTTTGGGGACTGATGACCATAGATGTTGAGTCCCATAGTGCTCAGAGCCATTTGAACTTATGTTGTTTAAAATGTACTCGAGGAAGTATCATTGCTGGGGGCAGGAAAGTACCACCTGCACTGATTATGCAACAGGTGGTCACAAAGACACCACGTTCTCCACTAGTAGCTTGAGAAATCTGTTTACTTACCTTTTGTGCCACTCCCTTTGGAGCATATCTGGTACAGTGGGGGTACTGGTTTCATCTAGATTGAAAACCCTTGTACCATCAGTGAAAGTAGGGTATCTCTGGTAAAGGTATTTCAAGTTTTTGAAGAAATTCAAAACAGTATACCGATTAAAGGACATTGCCCTGAATAAGCTGCAGCCCTCTGGGGTTCAGATACTTAAACTGGGATTTCGTTTTATGAACCCATAGAACCAGTCTGCACCAGCCATTC
This sequence comes from Schistocerca piceifrons, assembly GCF_021461385.2. NCBI lineage: Eukaryota > Metazoa > Arthropoda > Insecta > Orthoptera > Acrididae > Schistocerca > Schistocerca piceifrons. The sequence goes on from NC_060149.1 coordinate 405,742,466, forward strand.
CCTCCGTCCAGTTCTCAGGACATTTCAGATCATTTTTCAAAGCCAGCTCACTTGCTAAGCACCTGCATGTTTTAGTGTCAAGACCAAAGCATATCTTAGAAGAATGCAACAAATACTCCACTAATTCTTTCTCCTACTCCACAGAAAATACCATACGATTGTCATAGTTTGGTGTCAATCTTTCACTGGAACCACATTTAATTGTTTGAACATATTGTCAAAGAGCAGGGTACGGTATTGAATGAGATTTAGCTGCATGGCGAACTGCCATTTCCTTATTAAGAACATCCTGTACAACTTCTTGCATAACATCATGGCCAGTTTTACCTCTGCCCATCTCCCTGCGGTATGAACGAACCATTTTCAAACCTGATAATATAAAACAGGACTGCTGAACGTCTGTAATTTAAAAGCCTTAAATACCTACACATATGTTTTTACCCTTGCTAAGGAAACAAAGTACAGAGTGCGTGTACTGGACAGTTAAAAGATTCCTGGGGCACAATGGACCACCCTGGGGCACAATGAACCCTGGCTCATTGTGCTCTGGGAGAGCTTGGTTCAATGTGCCACAACAGTACATATTTCAAACAAAGCTCATGTGAGGTTATGTATGAACATTGTTAATATTTGAAGATCTATATCATTAAAATACAGTATTGATATTGTTACAATGACTTACTTTCTCTAAAATTTGGTGACAAAGTCTATCTACTTCTCCAAAAATTACTTCACCGTCACGAAAGTAACATATCACCAGTACAGCGCTAATGGCGGGAACTAGATCCCGCAGAAAACTAATGGCAGTCAGTAGAGCAGTACTGACAACATATGCACAGAGGAAAAAATAATTACCACCTTATACTGAAATTATGCTACCTGATTCATTGTGCCTTGTGGTTCAGAGTGCTCCAATCTCCCCTACTTCCCATGTAACAGAGATAAACATTGAAACCGATCAACGTGTGATCGGAAAACAAAAGCAAAGAGTTTTCCTGCAATTGATGCGAAAAATAGCCAATCTAAATGAAGAGTGGCAGAATCAACAGACATCTTCCAATTTGCATGATTTGTGGTGTGAAGGAAGCCTGACTGCAACTTTCTATAAAGCGACCAGATCTGTTTGGATGGAGGGAATTACATTTGCAGACTGGTTCCAGAGAATTGTAATGCTTTACTCTCGTAGAATTTATAGAAAAAAAAATTGTTGTAGGTGATAGTTTGAGTTCACGTTTATCTCCACCTGAGAAAAACTATCTGAGGAACTCAAAATTACTTTTGTGTTCCTACCAGAAAACTCCACACACATAACTCAACTATTAGATATTGCACTATTCCTGACAATAAAACAGAGCTGGCATAAGGTGTCTGAAAATGCTAAATGGAAACCAAAGCTAATGTATTTGATAAAATACAGTAAGAAATCCTTCATGTCATGGACACATCTCAAGAATAAGAAATAACATCAGAATTTAATATCAACAGGAATACAGTCTTAAATATGTTGCATCCTGAAACTGAAGATGAGAATGACAATGAGAAAAATGACCTGAGTGACAGCCTGACCACATTTCTGAAAGAAAGGCATTAGGGCCAAGAGCAGCCAAAAATTTCTGTAAAAAGGGTTGAATGTTCTTGCTGCCAAAAGTGCTATAATTGAAGACTTCAAGAGCAATAAAGGAGGGTGTTAAAAGCCTGAAGTGAGTGACACACAAAGTGAAACATCTGGTGTCCATGAAGTCACTGACGAAGATAATGAAGCAAACAGTATGAATAACTGTGAATGCTCAGATGGGAGGAAGAGCAGGTGGATTTTCATTACAGTACAGAGAATAAAAAATACAGAGAGAAAGTCTTGCAGGAAGGAAGGATGATTAGGGATTAATGTCCATCAACCCTGAGATCATTAGAGACGGAGTACAAGCTCAGAATCCTTCAAGTATGGGGAAGGAAACTGACCATGCTCTTTCAAAGGAACTATCGAAGTATTTGCCTGGAACAGTTTAGAGAGACCATGGAAAACCTAAATCTGGATAGCTTGATGTGGATTTGAAATGTCATCTTCCTGAACGCAAGTCTAGTGGGCTAACCATTCCACCATCTTGCTCAGATCTTGGGAAAATTGTCAAATGACGTGTACAATAGAACTTTTATTTGCAAAACAGATTCAAGTGTTTTTGTTTTTCCACACGTACCTAATGACTAATGAGTGTGAATTCAAGAAGACTTATGAAGCAGTTCTTTAAAATACAAAATGCCACTGAGGACCCTACACTCGCAGTGAAAACACTTGCTAAAAGTGTATATTTTTTCTATGAAATATTTTTAAGTTTTTAATATTTTGTATAATATTTACTAGTTGAAGTAAAATACTTCATTTATCAATGGCCAGTTACCTTTTAATGACCTACTTCTTGTCCCTATTAACCGCATAAGAGCACTGTCAGGGGATAACAAGACCAATTCACATATGTGTCTCTATTGACCCATATCCTGTGGTCAATTGCAACACTGATATAAAAAAGACTGTCTAAATATTGTAGTGAGTAGAAAACAAAATTTGCTGTATGTGATGACTACCTAAAGGATACCATGTAGTATATAGGAAATAAATACTATATAAAATTTGTGGTAATTTATTAGGAAAAAACTTCAAAACTACTCCAATTTACCCCATTTTATTGTGCACCAAATTTCCAGGTACACAGATCATTAAACTATTTATTCAGTTATATTTAGAAAATAGACCAAAGATGAAAAAATAGCGAACTGCTTACCACACTGGTACTGTATAAAGTGTCACCAAAGAAAACAACATAGCAATTCTCAACATTCTTACATTTACTTTCAAAATGGTGTGTATATTTATCAATTTCACTGTTATGCCCATTGCAGTATGGTCAAAATTTTTACAGAAAAGTGGCTTTGTGTCACTAGAAGAAAACTATGATTGTTGTTGTTGTTGTTGTGGTCTTCAGTCCTGAGACTGGTTTGATGCAGCTCTCCATGCTACTCTATTGTGTGCAAGCTTCTTCATCTCCTAGTGCCTACTGCAGCCTACATCCTTCTGAATCTGCTGAGTGTATTCATCTCTTAGTCTCCCTCTACGATTTTTACCCTCCACACTGCCCTCCAATACTAAACTGGTGATCCCTCGATGCCCCAGAACATGTCCTACCAACTGATCCCTTCTTCTGGTCAAGTTGTGCCACAAACTCCTCTTCTCCCCAATTCTATTCAATACCTCCTCATTAGTTATGTGATCTACCCATCTAATCTTCAGCATTATTCTGTAGCACAACATTTCGAAAGCTTCTATTCTCTTCTTGTGTAAACTATTTATCGTCCATGTTTTACTTCCATACATGGCTGCACTCCATACAAATACTTTCAGAAACAATTTCCTGACACTTAAATCTATACTTGATGTTAACAAATTTCTCTTCTTCAGAAACGCTTTCCTTGCCATTGCCAGTCTACATTTTATATCCTCTCTACTTCAACCATCATCAGTTATTTTGCTCCCCAAATAGCTAAACTCCTTTACTACTTTAAGTGTCCCATTTCCTAATCTAATTCCCTCAGCATCACCCGACTTCATTCGACTACATTCCATAATCCTTGTTTTGCTTTTGTTTATGTTCATCTTGTACCCTCCTTTCAAGACACTGTCCATTCTGTTCAACTGCTCTTCCAAGTCCTTTGCTGTCTCTGACAGAATTACAATGTCATCGGGAAACCTCAAAGTTTTTATTTCTTCTCCATCGATTTTAATACCTACTCCGAACTTTTCTTTTGTTTCCTTTACTGCTTGCTCAATATACAGATTGAATAGCATCAGGGACAGGCTACAACCCTGTCTCTCTCCCTTCCCAACCACTGCTTCCCTTTCATGTCCCTCGACTCTCATAACTGCCATCTGCTTTCTGTACAAATTGTAAATAGCCTTTCACGCCCTGTATTTTACCCCTGCCACCTTCAGAATTTGAAAGAGAGTATTCCAGTCAACATTGTCAAAAGCTTTCTCTAAGTCTACAAATGCTAGAAATGTAGGTTTGCCTTTCCTTAATCTTTCTTCTAAGATAAGACGTAGGGTCAGTATTGCCTCACGTGTTCCAACATTTCTACGGAATGCAAACTGATCTTCCCCGAGGTCCGCTTCTACCAGTTTTTCCATTCGTCTGTAAAGAATTCGCGTTAGTATTTTGCAGCTGTGACTTATTAAACTGATAGTTCGGTAATTTTCACATCTGTCAACACCTACTTTCTTTGGGATTGGAATCATTATATTGTTCTTGAAGTCTGAGGGAATTTCGCCTGTCTCATACATCTTGCTCACCAGATGGTAGAGTTTTGTCAGGACTGGCTCTCACAAGGCTGTCAGTAGTTCTAATGGAATGTTGTCTACTCCTGGGGCCTTGTTTCAACTTAGATCTTTCAGTGTTCTGTCAAACTCTTCACGCAGTATCATATCTCCCATTTCATCTTCATCTACCTCCTCTTCCATTTCCATAATATTGTCCTCAAGAACATCGCCCCTGCATAGACCCTCTATATACTCCTTCTTCCTTTCTGCTTTCCCTTCTTTGCTTAGAACTGGGTTTCCATCTGAGTTCTTGATATTCATGCAAGTGGTTCTCTTTTCTCCAAAGGTCTCTTTAATTTTCCTGTAGGCAGTATCTAACTTATCCCTCATGAGATAAGCCTCTATATCCTTACATTTGTCCTCTAGCCATCCCCGCATAGCAATTTTGCACTTCCTGTTGATCTCATTTTTAAGAGGTTTGAATTCCTTTTTGCCTGCTTCACTTACTGCATTTTTATATTTTCTCCTTCATCAACTAAATTCAGTCTCTCTTCAGTTACCCAAGGATTTCTACCAGCCCTCATCTTTTTACGTACTTGATCCTCTGCTGCCTTCATTATTTCATTCCTCAAAGCTACCCATTCTTCTTCTACCATATTTCTTTCCCCCATTCCTATCAATTGTTCCCTTATGCTCTCCCTGAAACTCTGTACAACCTCTGGTTCTTTCAGTTTATCCAGGTCCCATCTCCTTAAATTCCCACCTTTTTGCAATTTCTTCAGTTTTACTCTACAGTTCATAACCAATAGATTGTGGTCAGAGTCCACATCTGCCCCCGGAAATGTTTTACAATTTAAAACCTGGTTCCTAAATCTCTGTCTTACCATTATATAATCTATCTGAAACCTTCTAGTATCTCCAGGGTTCTTCCATGTATACAATCTTCTTTCATGATTCTTGAACCAAGTGTTAGCTATGATTAAGTTATGCTCTGTGCAAAGTTCTACCAGGCGGCTTCCTCTTTCATTTTTTAGCCCCAATCCATATTCACCTACTACATTTCCTTCTCTTCCTTTTCCTATTGTCGAATTCCAGTCACCCATGACTATTAAATTTTCGTCTCCCTTCACTACCTGAATAATTTCTTTTATCTCATCATACATTTCATCAATTTCTTCTTCATCTGCAGAGCTAGTTGGCATATAAACCTGTATTACTGTAGTAGGCATGGGCTTCGTGTCTATCTTGGCCACAATAATGCATTCACTATGCTATTTGTAGTAGCTTACCCGCACTCCTATTTTTTTATTCATTATTAGACCTAGTCCTGCATTACCCCTATTTGATTTTTTATTTATAACCCTGTATTCACCTGACCTAAAGTCTTGTTCCTCCTGTCACCGAACTTCACTAATTCCCACTATATATAACTTTAACCTATCCATTGCCCTTTTTAAATTTTCTAACCTACCTGCCCGATTAAGGGATCTGACTTCCACACTCCGATCCGTAGAATGCCAGTTTTCTTTCTCCTGATAACGACATCCTCTTGAGTAGTCCCCGCACGGAGATCCGAATGGGGGACTATTTTACCTCCAGAATATTTTAGCCAAGAGGACGCCATCATCATTTAATCATACAGTTAAACTGCATGCCCTCGGGAAAAATTATGATTGTAGTTTCCCCTTGCTTTCAGCCGTTCGCAGTACCAGCACAGCAAGGCCGTTCTGGTTAGTGTTGCAAGGCCAAGTCAGTCAATCAGCCAGACTGTTGCCCCTGCAACTACTGAAAAGGCTGCTGCCCCTCTTCAGGAACCACACGTTTGTCTGGCCTCTCAACAGATACCCCTCCATCGTGGTTGCTATCTGTATCATTGAGGCAGGTAAGCCTCCCCACCAACGGCAAGGTACACCTTTCATGGGGGGGGGGGGGGGGGGGGGAACTATGATCTTGTTTCATAATTTTATGAATCAAGCACAGTCCAGAGAATGAATTTTTTATTATAATGACCATTTTTGGCAAAATTAAGCCATCTTCAAAATTAAAATGTGGAGAGGATGGTAGTTATGACTGGTATCAGAGCTGGTGCATGTTTCAACACTGCTTGTGATTGATAACATCCTGTCCATGTATTAAACAGTGGTCTGATTTGCCCAAAATTGATCATATACATCACAAATATTGACGCCATTCAAGAGTTTGAAATTTTAGTTCAAGTGATTTTAATTATCATATAGCATATGTTTTGAAAGAATAGGTTCTGCTTGTAAAATATCTCCATCATTTGCAGTACCAATTTTGGCCTGGGTTCCAGTTTTGTTATCTGGTTATAGTTGCAGTAGTACTGACAAAGATATTTCAAGTTTTTGTGCTTCATCAATCTGTAAATATTTGACACTTCCCAAAGACTGTACTACTCTTTCATAAAACTGAATTTATACAGTGGTATAAGACTCATCCAAGTGAAAAAAACCTCCCACGTTTTGTTTGCTAGTTGCTTTTATTGTAAAAAAAAAAAAGGGTGCACTGAAACACTATGTCATCTTATGTAACTTTGCACAATTCAAAACTACTTTACTGACAGAGGAAAAAAGGATTAATACAGGGAAAACTTGAAAAATGAAACACATGTCCTATAACATCATAAGTTTTTATTATATGATGGCTCATATTTTCAGATCAGTTCTGTGACACTATATTTTAAACATATTTGATTTTTGCAGTAAAATTACATATTTTTGAGAGATCACAGCCTTGTATTTAATGTTTAAATTGTTTTCAAAATTTCTGTTATCAAACAAATACTCATCACAGTTTATTAACTACTGCCTCATCAAAATTCCTGATACACGCATTGTGATTGGAATGTCATGTTAATGTAAGTTTTAACATTATTGTTTAGAATCGACAGTTACAAATACTGGTTTTAGTACAGCATACTACCAAAATAGCAAATGACATAAAATTTCTGTAAACATAAGATTCAATACTCTGCATAAAATTTCTATATTCAGTGATATGATTTATTATTTGTTACATTATAAGGTAATACAATATCATCTTAAACAGCGATAATTTATTTTTCATACTTTCTATATTGATAAAATAGCATATAAAATGCAACTGAATATATGTGAAGTATTTTTGGTGTTTACAATGCTGTAAAGTTGTGGTTATGTGATGTGTGCATTGAAGAAAAGTATCATGCGATATATTACAACAAGCATGTTTCATAGGTATGGCATGACTACAAAAAAGTTTCTGAAATAGTTACTATTGAACTCTTGTGACATACAAATTTCCATACTGCAGATGAATTTCTAGTCAGGGCAGCCATAGCCTAGATATATCATTTTGAAGATAAAACCACTTCAGCTGTAAGTACTTTATTTATAAGCATGACTAGTTTTGCAGCATTTTAGCTGCATCATCAGGTGCAATAAAATCAAATCATGTTCTGATCATAAAACAGAATGGAATGACCAAGCATTCATTGTCAGTCAGCAATTTTTTGCTAAGCAGTGGACATCAAATATAAAATGTCATAAAAGGACACTGAACATTCCAGTGGTTAATGCTGCTTAATTATACATAATCCCATAGATGATTGTATACAGTCAGTTTTTAACCACTTTTCTGGTGTATATATTAGCTCACCAGATACTCGTACTCATGGTATCATGAGAGCATTCTATATTGTCTTATGCCGTTTTATATTTGACTTCCTCCTCTTATTGAAATATTGCTGACTATGGACACTGGGTCATTCCATTATCGCTTCTGATCTGAATATGATTTGATTTTATTGCATGTGATGAGGCAGCTACAATACTGCAAAACTCGTCATGTTTATAAATAAAGTATTAAAGCAGAAGTGATTTTATCTTAAAAATTCTTAAATTGAAATTAATCACATAGATATGAATACTACCCTGGATTTACCACTAATATCATGTTTAATGTGTTTCCGTAGAAGAAACAATGACAGCCCATATTTGAATTCCATATGAACAAATTATGTCTGCAAAACTTGTAATCTCTGAATTTAGAACTCTGTTTTGGAAGAAAAGCCTCTGAATTAAAATCAAAGGAAATATGGACAATGTATTTTACTATTAAGTTAAAAAAAATATGTATTTACCGAAATAAGTGTTATCAAATTGGTAATATTTTTGCTTTACAGTTCCTAAGAGCTTTGATAATTTTTTTTAAACTAATCAACATTTTTCGTCAGAAAAACTGCAGTCATGCCACTTTGAAACAAATCGTACAATAGTGCATTGAAATACAGAGTGATTAAGTAATGAATGTTACCACATAGGCTTTAAGCTGGAAATATATCCATCTGACTTTGATAAAATTCAAGCTGAAGCTACAATGCATTGTTTGTTTAGATATATGTGATACAGAAAGTAAAATGATACAGCATTGTGAACTGAATTTTAAATTTCCTTTCATGAAGTTATGGAAGCCCCTAACAAAGGTAGAAATATATATTTTTTATTCTGTTATTACTCATTAGTAATAAACACACACAAGAGAATGAATTCTGATAAAGGTGTTCAAGGACTCATGATAATGGTTATACAGTACAGGATATGAAAGAAGCACATAAGTATTGTTTCCACCTTGAAAAACTGTACTTACAGAAGTGAAATACATTTTAATATTTTCCTTCAATTCAATCTGAAGAAACTAAAATAATTCTCTGATTAAGTGTAGATGAGGACGCTTCCTATATGTAATGTTAGATAAGCAATTTTAACTTGTGAGTAATTCTGATTTATTTGAAAGTGCTTGAATTTAGAGAAGTGATTGTATTTCAGTAATAATGTGTCAATGTCTTCTAACCTGAATAATATTACTTGATTTAAATATCCTTATCTACCCATAAGATTATATATATATTGATTATGATCTAGCAGGTTTCTAATCCATAGAACATTCATAAATTGGTAAAAATGAATTACGCAACTGTTCTGTAAGAAAAGTATTATTAGTGTGCACAGTCTTTATCATATTATTCACATAGCAAATGAATGCTGTAATGTACTGTCAGAAAATTATGAACTTTGGTAGCCTCATATTCTCTTGCAAAACATTCACAAAAGCATTTCTATCCTGTTATCAGGGAGATACAAGGGATATAGGGACATGAACTTGCAAGCAAGAACATGTTTGTACATTTTTAGTACATAATGATCCTGGAGTATGAAACATGACACTTTATACATTCATACCTGGTTGATTCATAAGATTTTACTCATAGTGGGGATAAGATGAAAACAAGTATTGTAATTTCATAGTAAAGGTCCATGTAAGTTGTAAAACAACAATTATTCTTCATTCAGCACGTCATCTTGACTGTGCACTGGCTAGTAAATTTAAGAGGACATTTTCATACGTAGTCATTTCTACGTGTCACAAACTTGTTAATCTAACCATTCCACAGTACATGTACTATGGTAGCATTTTTCTTTTGAATCTCAGAGTCACTTCTCCCACACACACACGCACACGCGCGCGCACACGCACACTACTCATTTACAGGTGCATGCGACAAGAAAAGCATTACTCACTGGTGAATGTCAAGGGAATGATTTGTAATGTATATTCAGGTAAGGTGAAATTTAATCATATATTAAGACCATGAGCCAAAATATTTTATTTAATGCAAGATACAAATTATTATGCAGTTCTTCACTTCATGACTGATTTGTGTATAGTTTGTGTCCATTTACATTGTGGGAATTAGTTTTAAGAGGCTGACACTTTGTCTCCTGCTGTCTCTGAAAATTTGCATACTGTAATATTAAACAATGATGCATTTTATTAAAATCCTATGACAAAAGAAAAAGAAAAATAGCTCCAATCCATTAAAAATACACGAACTCTGTTACTATTAAAAAAAGAAGGCATGAACTCTAACACATCTATAAATTTTCTTGACTATTTCAGATTGCTTTGAGCAGTTAAAACATAATTATGTCTTACAGGTCAAAAGTTAAAAGTATTGGTGAGATTTTAAATATTAAATATTGGATACATTTCTGACTTGTTGTTATTGCTTAACGTAAAGATTAGAAGAGTCATTAAAAATTATATGCATTTAATTTTTAAAGAAAGATTTTATTGTGTTGCATTATTGTTACCAACTGAAATTATCAGCTGATATATGATTTTTCATTCACCTTTAAACATTTTGCTGTCACAGCTCATGTGACCTCGCAATCTATAAACTGATATTAGAATTTAGTTAAATGTTAGTATAACAATATCAAATACCATAATTTTGAAATATTATTGCAATTGTGCATGTGGTTATTTTACTGGGAAACAAATGAGAAAGCTGCAATATCTATGGCTGAAAACAGGTCATAATGCTGACTGAACATTAGTTTCATAATTATTACTATGAAACTTTAAATGAGACGGAAAAATAAATGAATGTGTCATACCACATATCTGTTGTCATTTCTCATCAACATAAATTTTATATTCATACCATTGCTCCTTGCTCTCTATTCTGTTATTCTCTTTGTTTCCCTTCCCTTTTGCTGAGGTATGACAACAAAATGCCAGTTTATATAACATTTATGCAGAATGGAAATCTCCTTATTAACTGAAGCATAGCAGAACTTTTGATAGTACCGTGATTTTTAAACACATGTCCATAATTATTTGAATGAATAGCTGAATAACTAGTACATATTTACCAAATATAAACAGTCCTGTTATAAATATTAATACACTTTATTTTAGTATGTATTGCTTGAAGACATCAGAAAGCTCATCTTAGTTGTGGATTGTTGACTTGATTCACAAAATTTTATAGAATATAAACATTTATGTCTTTTGAATGAAAAATGTCTGTGGAATTGACTTAAAAAGTGTATTTCTCCATATCTGAAAAACTACAGTTTAGAGATGGCATAATACCATGAATGCATGGTGAATGTGCACTGAGTAGAGGCACATGTTAAACTTTAACAATTACAACACTGTTGATATCATCTCCCTTTGTGTATAAAATTATCATACAGGCATTTATATATGTTACTGCAGAAAGGTACAGTAATAAAAGACTTAAAAATGCCTGATGTAAATTGTGTCATTCATTCAATTAGAAGTCTGTGTTTTATTCTAGTTGAAGTAGATTTACAGTGTGCATATATGTATTATCAACAAACTTGCAATATATTACTGGTTCTAGTTTTTTACTGAAAACATGACTGTAGCAATAATGATTACAAAGTCATTACTTTGATATTTTACACAGATGTACTACAAAAATTCCCTTTTTAAATATTTTCGATCAGCGCTTAATGTATTTGATGAAACTGTCCTCAGGTTATAAACCTCTTTTACTATTGACAGTATGATACATTATACTTTCAACAGCATATGGTTTCATTTAAGAACTTTGAAGTAAAATTTCAAAATATTCATGAAGAATTTGAGATCTGAAACACAAGTATGTGTTGAAGATGCAAGTCTATCATACCACGCTCATTCCATTGTGATTGTAGAGTTGTAGAATTATTATCGTTTCACAGTCATGTTAACAGAACTGAAACCATTAGAACATTTAGGCACATAATGGAATTGTGGATGTACATTGTACATTAAGAGGAAGCTAAACAAGAATTTGAGGTCGTTATTAGCCTCCAATAGAGACCAGAGAACTTCTTAGAACTACTGCAATAATGATAAACATAAATTTTATATTTAACAAGATTTGTATCTTGAAAGTGGGACACGGAGCTCTGAGTGTCCAAAATGAAGCTACATTAATCCCTTTACAAGAACTATATTTACACTACCTTCTTTTATTGGGGTTGTGGGTCTATTGTTTATGTGGGTATAAAATAGGAGGCTATAAAGATGTCAGCTTACCACTGCAATTATGACCAATACGCTGCAGAGTAATGTAAAAGTCATGATTTTTCGAGATAAAGTGCTGAAATAGAATACTAAAGATGGGAAAGTGATAAATAAAATTTGAAGATAATGGACAATTATGTTTTTTGAAGAAGAATTTTCAATGCAAGCCGGATTACAAGTTTAAAAATTTACTGTAGCTCTAAATTTAAAAAGTAATAACGATAATTAAAACTGTTAATGCATTTATTAAAATGTACTGTACTGTCTGGTCAATGAGAAACAAAGGAATAAGTGATCACAGTAACCCATTCTGTTTAAAATATGACAAGGAACAATTAACTGTTATTTCTGTGCCTGTATCATAATTATACTAAGGTAATTCTCAATATCTAGTTATGTAGGCACTCAGGGAATAATCAATAATTCTGCATCTGATCATGATGATGATAGAAAATGAAGATATTTCTTTCACTATATTTTATTACAAAATATGTTTGAAGAACTGTATTTATTTTATAATGATTAGCTACAGTAAAATATTGTTTCATATTTATTACTCCAATTTTGTTGAGATTATTTAATAAAGTTTGAAACTGTTATACTCCAACATTGAATAGCAAGCATATGTTATTGATGTATAGGAATCTTAAATGGAAAAAAATTGAACCTTATAAAAATCTCATTTTATGCCACACAGAGGTGTTCTTAACAACCTACAAGGAACATTATAAGAAATATGCAAATATAGTGATACTAAATAATGTCTTTTGCATGGAACAGAAGTTTCTCGATACACTTGACATGTTGGAAGATAATAGGAAGGGAATATAATGTTCAGATAAACAAGTTAGATCAACAGAATCTCAATATGTGATAATTTCCATGCAGCTGATGAAATATATTTTGAAATTTCAGAAATTGTACACATGTAAACTGAGGAGAGGCCCACAAGAAAATACTGGAGTAGAATAAAATAACAACTTTTACTTCTATAGGATGAACAGCCAGAGTGCAGTCAATGATGTGAATAATGGTTTAGCATACATGCAGACAAAAGGTGTCCACATTCTATGCCACTATTGGAACAGTGGTACAAATAATTAGTTCTCTGTATTCACACTGTAACTGGATGAGCTGTGTCATCAGTGGTTATACCACTGAAGTAACAACAGTTCTTTCTGCAGGCTAGAGATCTGATATGTAAATGTGTGAGGAATAACATAATTAAATAATAATATTGAAACAATGTATAATTCAATTGCAGCACAGATCTGTATTTCTGAGAAACTATGAACTGTGTATGATTTTTTTGAAGTGATATTACAATATAAAACAAGAGCATTAATCCATCAAAGCATTATACATAATGTCTATCAAGATGTATTCCTTCTTAAAGTTGAATTTCATAATCTGCACCACAGAGTAGCATGCAGTTACTTCTAGTATACAACTGAATATCACTGAAATGAGAATAAATAAATATATAAGATGCTAAAATGTGTGGGGATTCTGATAAGAGAAATACTAGTTATCCATAAGTTGTCAGACACTTGATTTATTAACTAAAAGTGTAACATGAGATCATGATAATCTGGCTGGTTGGCTTCATTTTCAGTCAAAGAGTCTAAGCTTCATCAGTATCATACTGAAATACACAATTCATAATCTGTAATAATTTAAAGACCTTCTGAATCTCAGAGAAAGGAACTAAATTTTAGCTTCCTCTTGACAAATTCATGAATTACAAAAGCTTATTTCGAGACTCCGACACAAAAATAAAATGCTGAGGAAGTCGAATTTCAGCCTAATAATTTGTTTTATGTGGCATATAGTGTTTTAGTCTGGTGGACGATGATCAAACAAATGAAGCATAGTATTTTCTAGCAGTGGTAGCATCTGATGGAAAGCTGCTAATTATGATTTAATAAACATAAATGACATGTAAATAATTAAGGTAATGATCATATTGATAAAATTTGGGTACATATATAGAGTACTTCTACACACTGTTAGGCACTGAAATGCCTGAGGTCAAGGAAAAAAGCTTTATATTTCATCTATAAATGAATATATACAAATGTATCTAACATATGATGGATGGAATATGCATTTCAGACACATTATGAAATGCTGTTCAAGAACAGGAGAAGATGGGAAAAAGAAGTGTTTAAAACCAGTTGCATCTAACCTTGTGAAGGACTGGCTTTTGATGTAATAAAATGGATAAATGTTTCTGTGAATTCCATGAAATGCAGCTCACAATTTCCTCACAACTAACTCTTGTGTTTGATAGATAATGGAAAGCCTCATATGAGAAGAAAATTACTCGAAAGAGAATTATTTTCATTATCATTATAGTGAGAGCTGACAGTTTTGATTAATTATTTTTGTTTATAAAACATTTTACTCTGTAGAACCAGTAGAAGGAAAACTAAATATATACTACAGAACACAAAGTTAAGTAGTTGATTGGCAGTAAAACATTCATATTATGTGACAAATCTGTACCAGTAAGATACTTCCTGCAACGTTTTTTTAACAATATGAATACTAAAATGAGACTCATTCAGGTGACTGTAAATTGTTTGGACATATTATTCTGACTTTCTTTACATGTGGTCAAAAATGTTCACATGAATTTTGTTATGTAGAAACAAGTGAAGGTGTTCACACATAACACATACAGCTCACAGAATATGCAGTTACACAGAAATATCTATGTTTTCAGCACCACTGATTGTGGTGTGAACAATAACAGTGAAAATTAATATTTTATGACAATAGTTTATTAGTTAAACAATACTGCATCTATCAATAAAAACACAGTGCAATCATTTAAAAATTGAAAAGTGCTATAATACAGATTCATGAAGATTTAAAAAAACAATGTGAAAAAGGACATTAGCAGTACTTCTATTACAGTCTTTCAGTATTGAGTGTTGAGTCTGGTATCAGTTTCTTAGAGATTCACATCACTTATGTACACTTCGTGTCTTATGTATCACATTCACAGTAAGATGACGAATGCGATGTAGAAAGTAGTATGGTCGCCAGGCCACATGAAGCACCCCTCTCTTTCCCATAGTCGCTCCCCTTCTGCTAACTAAGAAATTCAAGTTCTCTTCATCACAATTACCTTTTGAAAATGTAGTATAATGTGTGAGAATTACAAAAGATCTTTGTGAACTTCAGAGCACAAGAAGGGAACTTCACTAAAGATGTGGATGTGATTTTGGGAATCTTGTTTTGTTTTTTATTTCTCTCTTTTTGAGAAATGAGGTCTCTTGTGCAGGTGAACAGAGAAGCATTACAAACATTACTAAAATGTATGTGATATTCAGATGAAATTTTTCAGTAAGGCTGAAAGGTAGCACAGGAATTTAATTTAATCAGTGGTAAGCAAACAATAAATATATGATGTTGCTAACTTATGTCATTTAAGCATGGTACATTATGCTTTTGGATTCTGTAATGATTTCATCTAGTTTTCATTTTGTTTCAATTGTGGCAAACTAATCTTTTAATACAAGTGAGCATTGTGTATATACTTTAATGGACAAAATACCACTGCTGGTATAGACTGTGGTAATAATGATGACGAGTCTTGAATTCTTGAAATTTATCTAACTCTCAGTTCTTAAAATTTTGATGGGGGCAACTTGGGAAAGGCCCAAAGTGCATTATGGATTTTTCATTGAAGAAAAAGGAAAAGAAACTTAAAACAAAAACATAACACTGATATGTGAGAAGGGATTCTGCGGTGAAGTTCTGTTAGTGAGAAAACTCATTTGCATTTCAAAAAGTACAACTATGACCAAATTAGCTGCTGCAAGATTTGATTGCTGCTTGCAATCTACAAGGTGAAAAGGGGAGTTCAACTAAAAAACTGTAAGCCTCTTGTGGTCATAATTATACTCAGCTTTATGCGTGCCAGTTTAAATGTGCATCAAATTTAGGCCAGTCCAGCGTAATTTTCAAACAACAACACTCTTAATCATAAATATTATTTTTACGTTAGACCCTCATTCACTTTATAGTGATGCTAAATCTCTCCTATTCACATATAACATTAATTTTACACTCATAGTGACAAATGATGACAGTTTATAAAATGATAAGTTCTGTAATTAGTTTATAATAATAAACAAGTGTTGTTGTTAGAAAGTCTGAGAATGTATATGAAAAAAATGAGGCGTGTTCATGTTTCATTCAAGAGTGAGTTCATTTAGCATTCAACATTTTTATTAGTTGAAGCCGTGCCACTGTATCACTTACAAACAAAGAGGAGGGATAAAAGGAAAACAAAAGATTGGTAAAATGAGTGGAAGAAATTGGTTTCAAGAATGCAAGAGAAAGTCCAAGCAAAGTTAATAATTAATTTCTTTTTATCATTCAACATACACAAATGGTGGAGAAGAGGGCAGATTTAAGAAAGTGAAACAAGTGTTGAGGAAAGAAAGCAAATGCCAAGTGCTGCTATCTAAAATCTTAGGTGTTCTGCAAAATTTGGCTTAACATGGGTGTTATGAGACATGGCATTCAGTTTCACTCAGCAATTTATGTTTAATATTAAAGTACAATTTGTTGCCAGTTCCTCAAAGTTTTTGGAATTAAATCGATCTGAATTTCATTTCTTTTTCTTTTTACAGGACAAGTACTGCAGTGAGGAACTGATCTAAATGTCTATGCCATACTCCACTTATTAATATTTGATTACTATTTATGCATAATAGTAACAAATATCAATGCTGTATATTCATATCAATATATTAAACTAGAAATATCAATATTTTAAATACTGATATTAATTGGGAATGCCTATAATCTAAAAATACATTGCCTACACATGCACTTTATTTTGAAGTAATTGAGCATTTCATTCCTTTTCTCCTAAGGATTGATATGAATTCTCTATTATGCAAAACCAATTGATAAGCTGCAAGTGAAATACGTGAACAAAATATAATTGTTGCAACAAATCACTAGAAAACTGTTCGGGCAAATATGTTTGTAATAAGTTTTACTATGATTCAAATTATTATACTTGATCTGTTTCCCACTTTTGATTTATATTAATCTTCTGTGTGTGTGTGTGTGTGTGTGTGTGTGTGTGTGAGTGTGTGTGTGTGTGTGTGTGTGTGTGTGTGTGTGTGTGGTTCAAGGTTCTTCTCCTGCCCGTAAATAATAAATATTTCATAACTGATAAGACAAAAACATTGTCAAGAGCTTCCATTTCCCATTCCCATCCTTTAATTCTTTCTTTAACATCTCCATTAACATATCTGCACACTGCCTAAAATGGAACAAAATTATTGTCTGCAAAATTTACGGCACATTATTTTACACAGCACTATTAGCTTCCAGAAGAACATCCGTTCAGATATTTCTGTAACTTAGTCTCAATTATTGCAGATAATTTGATAATATTAAACAGTGTTTTCCCTAATTAACATTATATGTATAACAACAGTAATAGCTCTGAATATACTTCTGAAAGAATGTAGACAAATGTTTTAAAATATATGTGATATGTAATTCCAGCAAGGAAAATTAGTGATTTGTTATATATTCTTTTTTCTATAACTATTTGCTAACTTTGATTAACTATATGAAGAGCGAGCATGTATCATGCGAGTAAAACTCTAAACTCATAATGTTGTTCGTTGCCTGAAACTATATCTACAGCATATTTGTACAGTAAAACCTTGTTTTTCCTAATAATGGTAGGCACTGTATCTACAAATTCCAACAGTATGTATAGAGCAATGAACTTACAAGAAAAGTCAAATTTCATAAAACTATGAAGCTCACTTCAAAACCCTTCCCTAATTGTAAGTTTAGAAATATGATGCCAATTCGGGCACAGCCATCGAAAACTTTTCTCTTATCATTAATTTGACACTGACTGTAATACTGATGCTGATACCCAATGTTCCACTTTTCATACATCCATACTCATTTTAATGGTCTTTGACAAACTTTGTAAACAAGGTTCTACCAGTCAACAAACAGTCCTTGATAAAATGCCACTCTATATCTATTTCTCTTCCATGCTGCTCAAAAATATAGAAATTAAGAAATTGTACATTTTACGTGCATTTACTAAAACTTCTAGTTTCAATGGCAATGTTCACAAAACTTTTAATAATAAGCAATAAAAACAAAATATTTTTCTTATAAATGCATTTTCTGATAATAATTACTGAAGGCATTTTATCAGGTGTTGACCACACAAATAAGTCTGTATCTACACATGAATGTTTAGTGTCTACATGTTTAATCTAAGGTATCTATCTGTGCACCATGCATACTAGTGCTGCCGCTATCATAACGCATGGGAAGAGAAGGAATGGGGGAGTGAGGTTTTGGGCGGATACTGCGGCATTACACATATCCTCTTCACAGAAGCACATGTGACCCGTGCCGCTACTTTCCATCATGCAGACGTGATCCACCATGAATAAGTTGATTTGTAGCTGTGATGTGCATGTCCGCCGAACACTCTCGTACTCTGATATACCATACAGAAAAAGTACATATTTTAAAATACAGCTATGGAATACTATCTTAATTGTTATTAGTACACTACAGTGAAGCTAATGTTAAACTGACTGTTACATAAATCTGCATTTCTTTCAAGTTTTCTAATTTTTTGAACAAGTTACTACATATGATTCACTCTTAAATGTTTTATAAAAGGAAATCCACAAATGCCAGATAAACAACAGGAACACACTGCTGTGTTATGATGTAGTGAATATAAGTGCAGACAAAATAAACCATCTCTAAGTTATTTACTATCAATCTAAAATGACAAAGTGATTTTAAAAATATCAAAATAGTAAAGAGGCTAAAGAATGATTTTAGCTGGCCACAGACAAGTCACTGATGTGAATTTTCCATATAATCTGTTAAAATATAGCCCCCTACGTAATGAAACAAGTCATCACAATTTTATTACTGTGTAGTAAACTAGTTACACATAAATGCTATTAGTAATCGAAAAACAACTCACATTCCTGTGAAATGGAACTGCATCAGTAATACTGAAAATCATATTTTGGAATTGTTACACAGAATATACATAGACAGTAGTAAATATTACAGAAAAAAATGTGTGTTTCAGAAACTTTGTTTACCTTTACTGTAGAAGATAACCCCTTTCCATTACAGATCCTCCTTCTGCAACACATTTTTATAGGAATACTAATGTTCAATATTCTTACTGACCTTCCACCAGTTATGAGTATCAGTTGTAAATAATCATAATGTGTGTAACTAACATATTTTGTTTGTATCACTTTTTACCAGTGTGTCTAATTGGCAGTTATAAGAAAAGCAAGTTTTCAAAAAAGTGACACATCATAGAAATTAGACCAAAGCAGCATAAAGAGGAGTGATATTATCAACTAGCAAATGAAAAGAAAACAGTGCGAGTACCATTTGTTACTAAAATTTTGAAATATTGTTCTACTCTAGTCAAGTGAAGTTTTAGGGAGAATTTTGCCAGCCAAATGGTACAAGGACAAAAAAAAGAGTAAGAGAAAATTCAGATTAGAGAAAACTTGAATAATAATAAAGCCATAATTTTTGAACAAGAAGAAAATGTGATTTATTGCTTTAATGTAATTGATTTGGAACATTGTTGATTGTTCAAAATTCTTAGTTTTAACATACTGTTTTATAAATCAGCAAACACAGAAATAGAAATATTGGAATAACAATCTTGTGAGTACACAAAAAGATCCAGCAGGATAATTAAACTACTAAATTGTTGACATAGTTTTAAGCACTTTTAAGTGATG
Organism: Schistocerca piceifrons; assembly: GCF_021461385.2. Taxonomy (NCBI): domain Eukaryota; kingdom Metazoa; phylum Arthropoda; class Insecta; order Orthoptera; family Acrididae; genus Schistocerca; species Schistocerca piceifrons. Next base: position 405,762,461 of record NC_060149.1, read on the forward strand.
TGTACAGCCAGAAAAATGTTGAAGCATTAATTATTGTCAACAAGAGTCTTACAGGGTTCAGTACTGTTAAAGGAGGTCATTGATAGCAAGTAATTAAGTTTTACCAAAAATTTTTACAATGAAAATGAAGTTTTCAAAATGAACTTCTCATCCTATGGTGGTGTGTGTGCTGTTTGAAACTTCCAGGAAGAGTTGAACTTCGCACAAAACTGTAAGTTGAGCACAGAGACTAGTGTTTCACAGGGAATGCTCTTACTGAGTGACTACACTTATAACTTCATTTATGCCAGTAATTCTCTCTCACTTTCCAAACTCCACAGAGTCTGTGCTGCACATCTCACAGCAATGATGTTACATACAGGGTGATTCAAAAAGAATACCACAACTTTAGGAATTTAAAACTCTGCAACGACAAAAGGCAGAGCTAAGCACTATCTGTCGGCGAATTAAGGGAGCTATAAAGTTTCATTTAGTTGTACATTTGTTCACTTGAGGCGCTGTTGACTAGGCGTCAGCGTCAGTTGATGCTATGATGGCGACCGCTCAACAGAAAGCTTTTTGTGTTATTGAGTACGGCAGAAGTGAATCAACGACAGTTGTTCAGCATGCATTTCGAACAAAGTATGGTGTTAAACCTCTTGATAGGTGGTGTATTAAACGTTGGTATAAACGGTTTACAGAGAATGGGTGTTTGTGCAAAGGGAAAAGTTCTGGACGGCCGAGAACGAGTGATGAAAATGTAGCACGCATCCAGCAAGCATTTTTTCGCAGCCCAGGAAAATTGACTTGCAGAGCTAGCAGAGAGCTGCAAATTCCACAATCAACTGTATGGAGAGTCCTACGAAAAAGGTTAGTTATGAAACGTCAACTACCCGAGGCGATGGATCGGCCGTCAGGCAGCCCGTGACAGAGCACTTCATCACTGGCCTCCAAGAAGCCCTGATCTTACCCCCTGTGATTTTTTCTTATGGGGGTATGTTAAGGATATGGTGTTTCGGCCACCTCTCCCAGCCACCATTGATGATTTGAAACGAGAAATAACAGTAGCTATCCAAACTGTTACGCCTGATATGCTACAGAGAGTGTGGAACGAGTTGGAGTATCGGGTCTGGAGGGGGCCATATTGAACATCTCTGAACTTGTTTTTGAGTGAAAAAAAACCTTTTTAAATACTCTTTGTAATGATGTACAACAGAAGGTTATATTATGTTTCTTTAATTAAATACACATTTTTAAAATTGTGGTATTCTTTTTGAATCACCCTGTAGTTTGGAGATACATATGAGAGATCAGTTATTTGACTGGTACTGGATCACCAGTAGATCAAACATATTAGTTTCACAAAGAAAATATTAAATAAATCTGGATAAATATTTGGTTGAAAAGAATGCAATAACAGAATGTTATGATCCCTCTTTATACGGAAAAATTTCTAACACTTTCTTATGTGCTAATCTCTCCACCATGACTCCCTTTGTCATGCACTAAAATGAGAGTGCGGGAACTTTCACTTCAACAGTCAACACACATATTGCTGACCTGTTCTATTCATATTCAACCCTTCTAGGCAGTAAATCAAAGAAAGACTACCAGATACTCTGTACATAGAAATTATAGAAACCTTAACAAGGGTACAAATACGGCTCCACAAATTATTCTTGTATTATACTTATAAAGTTTTGGATAAATATCATCCATAATGAAGAAAACTGTTGAATCCTCAATGTTTCATATTGTCACTCCATGGATGAAGGACTAATGCACTTAAAAGAAAATACTGGAAATTTCTGAACAGGTGTAATCAATGAGAGTAATACTTTTCAAAATGACATTCCTATTCTTTGTCAGTGTAACTATTTCATTTCATTTTTGAGTACATGGTGAAATTTATTTATGAATTATGTGACATGAGACTGTTGGTTCAAAAAGTCTCTCTTCTGATATAATAGTTTATCTATTAATGTGAACCTTAAAAGATAATGTTAAGTTGGCCAAGATTAATGGAGGCATTTCGCTGCAGGTCAGTTTAAGAAGCCACCCTGTCGCTGTCTAGAAATGATTTAAGGAAACTATTTAAAACCTAAATCAGGATGGCCGGAAGGACACTTGAATCTTACTTCTCCTGAACACAAGTGAACTGTCAGGAAAAGGAAAATGGCTGGCTCATGTTGTCATTAAGGATGCTGATCTACTGATGGATTGATGCTGTAGCATGATACAGGAAACCACAACAACAACAACATAACTGAAGTTCTTGAGATGATGATATGAGAAAATCAATAATTGAGTTTCATAAATTTACTTCTTCACATAATCTCACGAAGCTAATTCAGTAATATAATGCCAGTGTACACAGTATGATAGTAAATGTGCCTTACAATCTACTAGGATTTGTAGAAGAATTGCATAGATATTATTTTAAAAGGAACCAATATATCAAGCAAACTGTTCCATTGTACAGGAAGAAATATTTGTTTTCATTAAGATTCTTCTGGATGTGTGACTGCACTGCAATAAGGTAGAACAGGTGATGTTTTGACTACTGTTACAGATAGGCTCCATTGGGGTGAAGTAAATTCATAAAATTATCTTTTCAACTCTTCTACCTCTGCTGGATGAGGGATTAAATGGTTTTTAGTGTGACCCTGGTAAAAAAGGAAGAAGGTTAAGATTTAATGGCTCATCAATGAAGAGATGATTAAAGATGCAGCACAAGTTCAAGATGGGGATGGAAATCGGGCATGCCATTTTTAAAGGAACCATACTGGGACTTGTCGTAATTGATGTTGGGAAACCAAGGAAATCTAAATCTGGACTGTTTGTCAACGATTTAATTTGCTGTTCTCCCAAGTCCATTGTCTCACCAATGAGCCTCCTCACTTAGCATGACTCTGATAATTACATTTGCAATTAACTAATCTGGTAACAATACCAAAAGTATAAGTACATGTGAAGCATAGAGTATTTACATGGCACATTCAGCATTCTGCTTTTTCAGTCAGCAAATGCGGCAGAGTGAAACATTATTTTAAGTTTTTGCTCTTATCTCATGATAACAGTATGTGCAGAGACATAGGCTTCTCTTCAAGCCATTATCTACCCTGCAATTAGTCCTATGAATTTGTAAGGGAAATACAAAAACACTATGCATACTTCAAAATACAGCAAGGGCTGTCTTTCATGTGTCTTTTCATTGAAGTTTGAAGCAATGTATAAGTAGTTCACATCTGATATCATAAACCAGACTTGCTTTCAGTAATGACCAAAGGGTATGTGGTAAGACATTCCAAAGGATTTTTTTGAGGTTAATTTGTATGCAAATCTGCACAGACATAAACAAATTAAGTTTTATTATGAGCCACTCATGTGATGTTTAGGAAAGTTACCTGAATGTCTCAAACTTAGAAGAAATTGGTAAAAAAAGGCTCAGTCATAATCAAAATTTTGATAATGTGTAGCAATGAAATTCACCACTCCACTTGCAAGGCAGTTGATGCTTCTGAAACCACTCTGAAATGAACAGAACACATACACACCCTCAGTCCACACAGGACAGTACAGACAACACCATGCTTTTTACATCCTTCTACAGATGCTCTACTAACGACTGCTCAACCAAGAGAATCGAACAGAAGATCAGGAAGCCCTTACAAAACTAATATAAAGCTTATTGAATTGAATTTATGATAAAACTTTCCAACAGTTTATTCCAGAATTATTACAGTAAAGGGAAAAATCTGGTGAATTACAGTGTGTGAATGAAATGGCATGGCAACTGGAAACATACTCCAAAGTTGAGGTATGTGGGACAGTGCAATTCTTGTAGGTAAAATGTCTAAATTGCACACAGGTTCACAATGACAGTCTGGAGGTACATGGATTAAATGTAATGTTGCATCCAACAGTAGTGAAATGGTGTCAACAATTTGACCAAGGGCACATGGACACGAGTGATCTGATCACGAAGAAGGTTATGAACATCTACCAAAGATGATAACATCCAGGAACTGATTTACAGCAGTTACAGATTTTCTAATGAGGAAAATGTTCACAAGTGGTTCTCAAATGGTTCCATGACCAAGGAACAGATTTAACTGAATGATAGTTGTTTGCAGAGGCTTGTTGAGTACGCTCTTTCATTAGTATGTAGAATAATTTCCAAATTAAATCAATGAATTTGAAATAATCTTGTTAGATGAACTGAAGGAAGCTTCTGTTATATGCTTAAGTGAACAGTGGTTGAGCAGTGAGATGCAAGGACATAGCTAAAGGATGTTCCAAGGGGTCTGGACCTCACTCCACTCTATCACTATATGTGTGCATGTCAGGATGGTAGCAGGTAGGTATGTGGGGTGTTTTTCCTACATGAAAATTAATAAATGCCAGAATTCATGGAAAAGGTGGGCTTTATTCCCAAAAACTACCACTGAGGAATACTACGTTCATGAAAACTGGCTATGGCTATGAAGTGAACCGCACATTGAACGGAAAGAGCATTTCACCCTCAATAGGAAGAACTGGCAGACACATCCAGAGGGTAAGGAAGCTGGCAGGCAAGAGAGAAGACCCGCTGTTGCAGCTGCTATCTCACTGACCTTCTTGTGTACCACACGTGACGGCACCCGGTCCTTTGATTGGCGGTTTTAAGGAAGAAAGTTGGCATCTCTTGCTCACCATAATAGCGTGGGAGCCAGCCACAAGTACTGTGGAGTAGTTTACATAACAGCTCACTTCACTACCTGAAGCTAAGTTAAAATTATGGAAGAAAAATACAATAAACATTTTTACTATCGGTACCCATTATCATGTACATGTGAAATTACATACAACCTAGATGACGTATAGTGAAACTGAAAGATATAACAGGTGATCAGAAACTTTCCATTTTAGGGCATTGCTGCATTGTATAAGCAACATAGTGTGACTCTGGTGTGGGTATATAAACACTGATATGTGGGCAAGGGATTAATGTGGCAATCGTGTCTTTCCAACACACATGCAGTAAATGCAGAAATGTAAACTATGGCAATGTTATTACCAAATTCATTCAAACAGGACCAACATGCTGTTATTCCTTTCTTGGTATCCATCGGAGAATGAAGACTGTGTATGGGGCAGCATGTCTATTGAAAACCACCATTGTGTAATGATGTGACGAGGTATGCTGAGGCTTCATGATAACGCACATCCTCATATTGCAAATGTAATGCAGAAGTTACACCAACTGAAAAGAAAGACACTTGAGCACCCGCCCTATAGCCTTGATCTCGCCACATGTTATTATCATGCCTTTGATCCCTTAAAAAAGGCCTTATATTATTAAGTGAACATTGGTTGAGGAGTGATATGCAAGGACATAGCCAAAGGGGGGGGGGGGGGGGGGGTCCAAGGGGTCTTGATGACCCCCCCCGCCCTTCCCCCCAATCATCTAAATGAAATTACATACAACCTAGTTGCTGTATAGTGAAACTGAAAGATATGAGGGGTGATGAGGAAGTTTCCATTTGAGGGCATTGCTGTATCATATATGCTTCATGATAACACAACCCCGTACCACAAAGATAATGCAGAAGTTACGCCAACTCAAATGAGAGACACTTGAGCACCTACCATCTAGTCCTGATTTATCCACATGTGATTATCATGCCTTTGGTTCCTTAAAAAAGGGCTTCAAGGGTTGACGATTCCTGTTGGGCGAAGATGTGCAGCAGGCAATTACCGACTCCTTCATGCAGCAGAACGCGGTGTTTTGTCAGACAGGTAACTTAAACCTTGTGCATCAATGGGATCATTGCCCCAATGCTCACGGTGATTTTGCCTGAGTGGCACACTGATTCTGAACTGTACAGCCATTGAATGGAAACTTTTTACTCTCCCGTTACAATTTGTTTTCACTCGTAAGATGAAAAAGGATAAGCACTATGGACAGTCACAAAGCCCGTTGACAGATTTCAACTGTGAATATATTCCTACTGCAGCCAGGACCAACTATTCTACATTGTTGACTTTATTTGAGTTCAGCTGTTTATAGGTTCATGCATAAGTTCACAGTGTTTTTCCATCTAACTATTTACAACGGTCTGCCAATGGTGCGGTAACTTTTCAATTCTATGCTTGTAAATATCATGTGGTTTTGAGGTGAAGGACTTGTTGAGCTATGTTCGGAGCACATTTTCATCTGGAAAAGAAGTTAGTGCATGCGGTACCCTTAACCCAAATTTTGAACCTCCCTCACTCCATAAAAATGTTGCGTGATGGTGGAATGATGACAGTTCATCACATTTACCAGTTTTTGAGTACAATGATGTGGATCATGGTCGATTAGTGAGTTTCAAAGATCTTCGTCAGACCTCAAATTCTTCATGGAGTGGGGTACCTCTAAACCTTGAGGAACTGAGCTAACAATCCGTGGACTAAGAAGGCGAGATAGTTCGAATCCATCTGCTGGCAGTCTTGAAAATGGCTTTCTGCGGTTTTCCATTTTCAGTTTAGGTAAATGCCAGGATGGGTCCCTTAATATAGGTTCTTTCTTGACATATTTCAGTTCCATTAAAGAAGCACCTTCTCTGCTCAAATGAAAAGAGCTGCGTCTAAGGCAAGCCAAATAACTCTTCAGAAACTCCCAGGATTAAAAGGCATATTTACCTGGAAGAGGGCTAACAGTCATCATTCTGTACTATGCATCTGTGCATAAAGATGGCTGATTTGTGGAACAATGATACATAATGTCTTTATTTGTTAGTACAAGAATGATGTTCTACTGTGAAATGTCTTATTCGTAATATGTCAGTGAGTCCAGCCACCACAAATCTAACATATTTGCAAATAAACATCGTGCAAATGACAATTAATGTTGTAAAATTTAGAGGAATTTATTAACATCAAAGACTGAATAATCACATTATCATGGATAAATACAAACTGATTTATGAGGCTGCATACATTAGAGGTCTATTTGAAATTAATGTGAATCAATGTTGAGATCCCAAAACTATAGCTCATAGCCTCTGTATACTCCGTTTCATTTGTTATACTTGACTGTTGAAATAATAATTTAAAAGAAGGGCTCGATCAGTCAGGGGAATTGAAGACTTAATGAAATGAAATATACTTAAATCGGAGTTTCATTTGAGAAATTTGGGATACTTTGATTTGCTGAAGAAATCCTGACTTGCTTTCACATAAGTTGTAAATTTAAGTACAAGATTATAATAGGAGAAAGATAACTGCTCTCAAATAAAATTTGAAGCTGTTTTGAAACTGTTCAACTTTATCAAGTTATTAAACCCATTGTTAAGATTCTTCTGGTCTGTGATAGTGTTGAGTGTTGTTTTTCTAGAAAAGAAGCAATAGATTATCTTTGAAATTTATTTCATTTAGATATAGAATGAAGTTTTCATATTGCTAAATAAAGATATATTTAATTGCACATTTGGGTATTTCTTATATAGATCTATATACAGGGTGTCCCAGAAAAAGAAAAGAAAAACACTATTGAGTGAGGTGGCACAGTGGTTAGCACACTGGACTTGCATTCGGGAGGATGGTGGTTCAAACCCATGTCCAATCATTCGGATTTAGGGTTTCCGTTACTTCCCCAAATATGTAACAATACACATACGAATGATGAGTTTTATCCTAATCACCAATGACCACCAGTCACTGCTCATACAGAATGGGTAATAGGTAACAGCAAATCCCCACTTCTTTCACAACAGGAAACTAATCATATTAAATGTTCCAATTCTTCCACCACAAGGAAGCAATCAACACTTTCTAAAATTGTGACATGATGCCACAGCCAGCAGAAGTGTCAAGAGAAAATTTAAGTGGGTGCCTACCAGCAACATGGAACATCAGTTTCTCTAGTTCTACACACAAACACACACACACACACACACACACACACACACACAGGCAAAGGCCACTGCATCATGGTTGAATGTGACTTTTACCCATAAAGTGGCTGAGATTTTAGAACATGATGTCGCTGTACACTCAGAAGATTTTTATGTTATTATAACCATAATTCATACTCTTAACCTTAAGGAATATTTTTCATGTGATATCTACATCTACATATACATCCATACTCTGCAAGCTACTTGAAAGTGTGTGGCAGAGGGTGCTTTGAGTACATCTATCGATTCTCCCTTCTATTCCAGTCTCGTATTGTTCGTGGAAAGAAAGATTGTCGGTATGCCTCTGTGTGGGCTCTAAAATCTCTGATTTTATCCTCATGGTCTCTTCGGGAGACATATGTTGGACGGAGCAATATACTGCTTGACTCCTCGGTGAAGGTATTTTCTCGAAACTTCAAAAAAAGCCCGTACCAAGCTACTGAGCATTTCTCCTGCAGAGTCTTACACTGCAGTTTATCTATCATTTCTGTAATGCTTTCACGATTACTAAATGATACCGTAACAAAGTGCATTGCTCTCCGTTGGATCTTCTCTACCTCCTCTATCAACCCCATCTGGTACAGATCCCACACTGGTGAGCAATATTCAAGCAGTGGGCGAACAAGTGTACTGTAACCTACTCCCTTTGTTTTTGGATTGCATTTCCTTAGGATTCTTCCAATGAATCTCAGTCTGGCATCTGCTTTACCAAATGATACCGTACTAAATGATACCGTAACAAAGTGCACTGCTCTCCGTTGGATCTTCTCTACCTCCTCTATCAACCCCATCTGGTACAGATCCCACACTGGTGAGCAATATTCAAGCAGTGGGCGAACAAGTTTACTGTAACCTACTCCCTTTGTTTTTGGATTGCATTTCCTTAGGATTCTTCCAATGAATCTCAGTCTGGCATCTGCTTTACCAACGATCAACTTTATATGATCATTCCATTTTAAATCACTCATAATGCCTACTCCCAGATTATTTATGGAATTAACTGCTTCCAGTTGCTGACCTGCTATATTGTAGCTAAATGATAAAGGATCTTTCTTTCTATGTATTCACAGCACATTACACTTGTCTACATTGAGATTCAATTGCCATTCCCTGCACCATGCGTCAATTCGTTGCAGATCCTCCTGCATTTCAGTACAATTTTCTATTGTTACAAACTCTTTATATACTACAGCATCATCCGCAAAAAGCCTCAGTTAACTTCCGATGTTATTCACAAGGTCATTTATGTACATTGTGAATAGCAACGGTCCTACGACACTCCCCTGCGGCACACCTGAAATCACTCTTACTTCGGAAGACTTCTCTCCATTGAGAATGACATGCTGCATTCTGTTATCTAGGAACTCTTCAATCCAATCACACAATTGGTCTGATAGTCCATATGTTCTTACTTTGTTCATTAAACAACTGTGGGGAACTGTATCGAATGCCTCGCGGAAGTCAAGAAACATGGCATTTACCTGGGAACCCGTGTCTATGGCCCTCTGAGTCTCGTGGACGAATAGAGCGAGCTGGGTTTCACACGATCGTCTTTTTCAAAACCCATGCTGATTCCTACAGAGTAGATTTCTAGTCTCCAGAAAAGTCATTATACTCTAACATAATACATGTTCCAAAACTCTACAACCGATCGACGTTAGAGATACAGGTCTACAGTTCTGCACATCTGTTCGACGTCCCTTCTTGAAAATGGGGATGACCTGTGCCCTTTTCCAATCCTTTGGAATGCTACGTTCTTCTAGAGACCTATGGTACACCGCTGTAAGAAGGGGGGCAAGGTCCTTCGCGTACTCTGTGTAAAATCGAACTGGTATCCCATCAGGTCCAGTGGCCTTTCCCCTTTTGAGTGATTTTAATTGTTTTTCTATCCCTCTGTCATCTATTTCAATATCTACCATTTTATCACCAGTGCGACAATCTAGAGAAGGAACTACAGTGCAATCTTCCTCTGTGAAACAGCTTTGAAAAAAGACATTTAGTATTTCAGCCTTTAGTCTGTCATCCTCTGTTTCAGTACCATTTTGGTCACAGAGTGTCTCGACATTTTGTTTTGATCCACATACTGTTTTGACATAAGACCAAAATTTCTTAGGATTTTCTGCCAAGTTAGTACATAGAACTTTACTTTCAAATTCATTGGACACCTCTCGTATAGCACTCCTCACACTATATTTCGCTCTGCGTAATTTTTGTTTGTCTGCTAGGTTTTGGCTATGTTTATGTTTGCTGTAAAGTTCCCTTTACTTCCGCAGCAATTATTCTTACTCAGTTGTTGTACCATGGTGGCTCTTTTCCTTCTCTTACGATCTTGCTTGGCACATACTCATCTAATGCATACTGTATGATAGTTTTGAACTTTGTCCACTGATCCTCAACACTATCTGTACTTGAGACAAAACTTTTGTGTTGAGCTGTCAAGTACTCTGAAATCTGCTTTTTGTCACTTTCGCGAAACAGAAAAATCCTCCTACCTTTTTTAATATTTCTATTTATTGCTGAAATCATCAATGCAGTAACCGCTTTATGATCGCTGATTCCCTGTTCTGCGCTAACTGTTTCAAATAGTTCGGGTCTGTTCGTCAACAGAAGGTCTAATATGTTATCGCCACAAGTGGGTTCTCTGTTTAAATGCTCAAGGTAGTTTTCAGATAATGCACTTAAAAAAATTTCACTGGATTCTTTGTCCCTGCCACCCGCTATAAACATTTGAGTATCCCAGTCTATATCCGGCAAATTAAAATCTCCACCCAGAACTATAACATGGTTGGGAAATCTACTCAAAATATTTTCCAAATTTTCCTTCAGGTGCTCTGCCACAACAGATGCTGAGCCAGGGGGCCCATAGAGACATCCAATTACCATGTTTGAGCCTGCTTTAACCATGACCTTCACCCAAATTATTTCACATTTCGGATCTCCGTCAATTTCCTTCAATACTTTCGCACTTTTTATCGCTATAAACACGCCCCCCCTTCACTGTTCAGCCTGTCTCTGCGGTATACATTCCAATCTGAGTTTAGAATTTCATTACTGTTTACATCTGGTTTCAGCCAACTTTCTGTCCCTAGCACTATGTGGGCATTGTGACCGTTAATTAATGAGAGCAGGTCTGGGATCTTTCTATAGACGCTCCTGCAATTTACTATTACCACATTAATATTGTTATTCCCTGTTGTGTTTTGCCTACTACTACCTTGTCGCGTCTCAGGAGGCATTTTGTCGGGCCTGGGGAGGGAATTATCTAACCTAAAAAACCCACATGTGCACTCCACACGTACTCCGCTACCCTTGTAGCCGCTTCCTGCATGAACTGCACACCTGACCTATTCAGGGAGACCCTTCATTTTTCCACCCGATAGCGGAGGTCGAGAAATTTGCACCCCAGATCTCCACTGACTCATCTGAGCCTCTGGTTTAAGCCTACGATACTGAAGAGTATAAAAACACTGTACGTTCACACAGGGATTTATTGTTATTAACTTCAAGACACTGTGCTCAATTTTTTACACTCTCATTTTCTAGTACTAGGAATAGTAAATTTGTGGACTAATTCCAATAAATAAACAATAATGGCTAAATATAATTTGACTCTAGGCTGAAATTGTGCAGGTGATTTATTTTGCTACCATCTGAACAACATAAATGTGATTCATAAAACACTTATACGGTGTTTTATGAACTGCTATCAGATGTTTCTATCATAAGATATAGGCAGCACTGGGCACACAAGAAAAGACAGAGATGAAAGCAGTATAGAGAAGGGCTTCATTAATTAAGAATCTTGACGAGAATATTACGCAAAAAAAAAGAGGAGGTGGATAAAGATGAGACTGATGATGTATAAGGCAGAACTGTTCAACCTGGTGTACAGTATAAATGACACAGAGCAAATACCCTCAGGCTTCAAGAAGAATGTAATAATCACAGTACCAAATAAGGCAGGTGCTAGCAGTTATGAATATTAATGAGCCTCAGTTTAATAAGTCACAGTTGCACAAGGTATGTTATTTATATAAGAGTGGAATGACTTGTGGTAGCTGACTTGGAGGAAGTTCAGTTTGGGTTCAAGAGAAGTGTAGAAACATGCAAGCCAAAACTCACCCCACAACTTATTTTAGAAGGTAGGTTAAAGAAAGGTAGACCCATAATTGTAGAATTTGTAAATTTAGAAACATCAATATCAATGTTGACTGAAATATTGTCCTTGAAATTCTGAAGTTATCAGGGATTAAATATCATAAGTTAATGGTTATCTACAACATGTAGAGAAATCAGACCACAGTTCTAAGATTCAAGAAACATGAAAGGAAGGTAATAGTTGAGAATGGAGTGAAACAGGGTTGTAGCCTATCACCTACGTCATTCAACCTGTATACTGAGTAAGCAGTATACTATGGGGCAATTTTGGAAAAATGAGGTAACGTTCAGAGAGAAGGAATAAAAACTTTAAGGTATGCTATAAATTTAGAAGTGTTAGGAACACTTTTCAGAAAGTTTTGTCTGCAGCATAGTCTTAACAGGGCTGAAATGTCGACAATAAACAATGTATAGAAGAGAATAGAAGCTTTTGAAATGTGACACTGAAGAAGAATGCTGAAAATTAGTCAGGTGTATCAGATGGGCCTAACTAATGAAGAGGTACTGAGTTGAATTGTGGAGAAAAGAGCTTTATGGCTCATCTTGAGTATGAGAAAGAGTAGGTCGATAAGATACATATTGAGGCATGAAGAAATAGTTAATTTGATAATTTACAGAAGTGTGCAAAGACAAATTTTAGACAGAAATCAAGACTTGAATACAATAAGCAGGTTCTGTTGTTTTGTAGGATACAGCAGTTATGCAGATATGAAAAGACTTACATGAGGTGAACTAATGTGATGAGCTGCATCGAGTTTGTATCTGGACTGATGACTGCAGTGCACAACAATTCTGATACAAAAAATGCCATTAATGTACATGTTTATGAAGATCAACTGGTATCTAATTATGATTCTGTGGACTTATGTTCATGTTGTAACCCTATAGTGTGAGCATGTGTAATCATACAGCATGAAATACAAGGGCCCTTGACCTCATTTGTGCTTTCTTACTTATTGTATGCTCACCTCCAAGATTGTATATTGATGTTTTCTATATTTATGATATGTTGTACTGTTCTATACTTCATTTAGTGTTACTGTGAATCTCTTCATGTGGAAGCAGAATAAAACTTGGGTGGTGTTACTTCTGATGATGAGTGTGGTATTCTACTACATATGTTTTGTTTCACAGTTCAATAAACAGCCAACATGTCAGTGGAAGAAATTCTTCAATCACTTGCTGAATGACAGTGGAAGAAATTCTTCAGTTTCTTGCTGAACAACATTGAGCTCTCACCAACCAGCAGAAGGCTCTCTCTGTGGCACTAAACAACTGGCAGCATCGTTGCTGTGCTAAGTTACACCACTGCTAATGTAACTCCCCTCCCCCTCTCCCAACTGTTTCCTCCATAACATGATTCTGCAGAAGATTGGGGCGCAAATAATGCCTTCAGCAACATTTTCAAGCTTTTGAAGTCACCAACCCCAGTTTGTGTAAGGCTTTGATTTTGCTATGGATTTCTCCTCATATTTATCACCTTTCATGTCAGATAGCTCCTCTTCAGGAACCTGCGACTCTCTCTTTTGATGGACTGTGTCAGTTGCTCACTAATTGTCACTGCAAATGTACTTATGTTGTTGCTGCTTACATTGAGTTCTGCTGTTGTCAAAACAACTGCAACAGTTGTACAGAGCTTGGCCAGCAGAACTCCATTCCACCATCATTACCAGTTTGCTACTGAGGCTCACAGGTACTTATATACTAATTCAGTGATTCATGATGCCATAATATGCTTGGCCCCTGATAGGGGAGTTTGTGAACATGCTTTACAATGTGAAAATTCATCTCGCAGATATTTTATGAACATTGCTCAGTCTTTTTAAGTATCTAGGGCACCAGGAAATCAGATAGAAGCATGGTGTGAAGTAGCTGTCATTTCTTCCTCTCCTCCTCAGCTAGCATCAGTTAGCTCACATGGGAAATATGACATTGCAGCTGTGCAAGCGCGGCTTCCATGCCGAATAGGGCAGCATCATGCTGAACAGCAGCAGCACTCAGTGTCACAGCAGCAGCTGCATGCTTCTCTTCTGTCATGTCCTTATCGTTTGGTTCAACATGAGCAGGTTGCATACCCTTAGTGTTGGTCAACATGAAACCATTGTGAGAAAACAGGGACATATTGCATCTGTCTGCAGCTCTCAACCTCTTTCACCAGACACGAACATGGATGTGAACAGTGTTTCCCAAGTGATGGTAGCCCCAACAAAACACTACATTGAAGTATGTGTGATGGACAAGATGTTAAAAATGCAAGTGGACACAGGTGAAGGTTTGACTTTGTTAAATTTGCAAACCTATGTGGATCTTAAATCAGTGGCATTGTCCCTTGTCTCTCATCAGTTGATGAGTTACAATAAACAACAAATATCTGTATTGGGACAGTTTTCTACTTCCATATTGTACAAAGCAGTTATTCGGCATTTGAACTTTCTAGTAGTGGATGATGCCAATACTGAAAACTTATTTGGGTTAGACACCCTCAAAGTTTTTGGGTCCTCTATTCTCATGAAGTGAATCTGGTATCTGATCAAGTTCTGCACCAAGAACTGGATGTGCTCTATTCAGAATATTCATCACTGTTTTCAGGAGGTTTAAGGTAGGCTACCAATTTCAGAGCTCTTATTACAATGAAACCAATGGACACCCACTTTTTTCCATGCCCACCCAGTCCCAGTAGCTTTATAGGAGCGGGTCAGATTGGAACTAGATTTACTTATGTCTTTGAGAGTTATCACACCTGTCTCCTCGAGTGAATGGTCTACTCCACTGGTAATGGCCAAAACACCTAATGGTATCCTTTGGCTCTGTGGTGACTTTGAAGTGCCTGTAAATTCACAGACTCTTATTGACACCTATCCCTTACCTACTCTGGATGAACACTCAGCACGGCTTTCCAGGGGCCACAATTTTTCCAGAATAGACTTGTCAGAAGCCTACTTACAACTACCTCTGGATGATGATGATTCCAAACATGTCCTCATAGTGAATGCACCCTCCAGGTTACATCAATACAAGCATCTGTGATTTGGTAAGGCTAGTGCTCCTGCTATTTTCCAATGATTTCTGGAGCAACTCATGGTCTCCATGTCAGGGTGCATTAACATGATATTGTGGTCTCAGGTTCTTCAACAGATGAACATTTGTGGAACCTTCGTGCCTTGTTCATGGTGCTACAGGCCACTGGTTTGAATTGTAACTTGGATAAATCGCAATTATTTCAGATGTTTATTGTCTATCCTGGTCCTGAAATCCTGCAAACTCGCATCAAGCCTTTATGTTGATGCACTTACAGCTTTACCACATCCTACCAACGTCAAAGAGTTGCAAGCCTTTCTCAGAAAGATGGCGTACTACCATAAATTTCTTCCTGATGCAGCCACATTGTCCCAGCCACTTCATGCTCTCTTAGCAAAGATGCTCCTTTTCACAGGTCCCCCAACCTGCGAGTGTGCTTTTACCCCATTAAGGTCAAAATTACACACGGCACATTGCTTGCTTATCTTCCAACTAGGCCAACATCTTGTTTTAGCCACAGATGCCGCCCAGTATGGCACTGGCGCCATTTTCATGCAGAAATATGGGGGTTGATCCGAGCACCCTATTGTGTATGCTTCCAAAACTCCTAATCAGGTGCAACGGCACTACTTGCAAGTAATAAAAGAAGCCCTTGCTACTGTGTATGTGCTCAAAAAATTTCTTGTTTCCCTAAGCAGTTCTAAGTTTTATTTGATTATTGATCATAAACCTCTGGTTTCCCTTTTCAATCCTTTGGCATCTTTACTGGACAAAGCAGCTCATCTCCTAAAATGCTGGGCTCTGTTTTTGTTATGCTATAACTATGAGACTCATTTCTGACCCACAGCACAACATACTAATGCAGATACTCTTTCTCTGTTGACAATTGGCCCCAATACAGTATCTGATCAGGATGAACTGTTGTGTTTCTATTTATATGTAGAAGCCCAACACACCATGGATGGTTTTTCCAATTACCAGCTCTCAGCTGTTATGGCCAATTCTATCTTATGTCAGGTGGTTGAATTTGTCCACCACAACTGACCGGATAAATCACTGGACCAAGCACTAGATCCCTTGTGTAATTATTATGTTCTCCACCACCGCCTCTCAGTTCTTGATGGTGTGTTGCTGTTGGCTACAGAAGAGTTGGTGCCCAGTATTATGATCATGTCCGCAATGAAGTGGGATGTCATGCACCTTCTCTACCTGGACCATGAGAGTGTTTCTTGTACAGAATTGATGGGCCACCACCACATGTATTGACAATGAGGTCGCGTGTGTGGTGACAGCCTGCCAACAGAGCATCGCCCATGAAGCTGCATCATGGGTCTCTCTTTCACAATAGTCAATACCCCAGCACCCCAGGAGTGTAGTCATGCTGATTTCGCAGGTCTGTTCCTTAAATCTTTTTAGCTTGTAGTAGTTGATGCTTTTTCAAAATTTTCTTATGTGTTTCTTTGCCTGTCCATGGCAGCTATGGTCATGGTCCTCTCAAAGAATTTTTCCTCAGAGGGATTGATATATACGCTAGTAATGGGCAACAGCCCACAGTTTGTGTCTCATGATTTTTAAGATTTTTCTAAAAAGAGTGGCATCTGGCCTGTTATGGCCTCTCCCTTTCCTCCCAAGTCCAGTAGAGAAGCAGAGCAGCTTGTTCATACATTCAAAACCTAGATGAAAAAATATCACTCAGTCTTCTCCCGCCAAAGCTCTCAAAAGATTCTCTAGTTCATGTGTGTTTACACCAGTCAACAACCTTAGCCCAGAGGAACTGCTTCACAGCCACCAGTCCCGTGCACTGCTTCATCTGCACTGGCCAGGCCCAGACACCTGCCAGTGCCCACCTCACAGCGATTTCACCTAGTCCCTGCCATCTCGGCCCCTGGTTTGGCCAGCAACCTAAGTGGGCACCAGTGGTGGTCCATCGCTGCTGTGGCCATGGGCTCTGCATTGTGTGAACCTCTGATGGCTCAGTGTCACTCTTCTATAGTGGTTCATTTATGAAATGACTACATTAATTTCTCCTTACCTGCCAGCCAGAGTCATGGGCCTCCTAAAAGCTGATAACCAAACACATGGCAGATGACTGTTCAGAGAACTTGAAATTCCTATGCTCACAGGTCCTTACATTTACTTATAAGTATAATTTAACTATCCAAAACAGTGTAAATACTAAAAGTAAATTTCATGAATTCTTTCAATTATTGTATATATTTCATAATGGATTTCTATTGTCTGACACAAAAGTTTTTAAGAAGCAGCCCACAGTCATAAGGTATGAGACTGAAAAACCCATGAATTTAAATATAAATGGAAACTACACCCTTCCACTTACTTCTGCTTGATGGTAAGGTACATGTTGTTTGGTTAATATAATATTGTTGTCTTTCATGGTGAGTTGAATTAATACAGAGTTTTCCAAATTCCAACAAGGTAGGTTCAAAATGATGTACCATTTTGATGATTATCACTTCAGAAGCTAGCACACACAACTTGCATGTTTGAAGTAACACATGAAGGAAGCAAGAGCCTGGTGTTTCTGACATACGTGAGACACAAGGATTCTACAAAAACACAGCATTAAAACAATTTTTGGACAACTGCAGAAGACTGAACATTTAGCTGGCTCAGCCAGTGAGCCAGAGGGACTGTGCATACCAGGCAGCTACATAATTAATTGCAAGTACAGGCTGTGGTACTATGGGCAGACACAATGCTGCATTCTCCAGTGGTGAATGTAGCAACATATGTTTTCCTTGGACAGAATGACAAAATTGGCAGGCATTGAGTACTGTTTGGAAGAAAATCAGATGTGCTCCATAAAACTATTGGATTTTAGAACAGCATAATATAGGAAGCCATCGAGATTATGACTAATTGTGGCATCATAAATAGACATATTGGCTACCACTGAACTGTGCTTTGGACCTGTTACTGGACATAAAACACTGTGAATGCTCCGTTCTGAGAGACATTCTGACATTCTGAAGGCATGAGGTGGAGTCACACTGACCATACTGAGTCTTGAGTGTGGCCCTTCCCCTAAGCCCACCAGCTCTGCCCTGCAGGTGTGCCTATATAAAGATGTTCCAGGTGCCATTTTAACATTTCACCCAAAGATGATGGGAATGAGACTTACTGAAATGTGGCATTATTTTGACTAACTCACTTAGCTGAAAACCCAAAAGCTTTATATTTGCTATTTGGTAACTTCAAGTTCTTTAAATAGTACCAAAGAAGACACTAATAAGATGCTCTGATTAATACAGCTAATAACATACAAAATATCCTACTGGTAACAATGAGGAGTTTATATAGTATATTATCTGTGAGTATTTTATTATTATGAGGCTGCAAAAGCATACTACATAGTGCAATTAGATAAGGAAGCCTCTAGCCACAATTCTCAACAACATGGAATAACTACGTAAAAACTGACTGTATGCACTCAAAATCAGAAATGAACTATGTTATGCATGACAAGAATCACTAATAGTAAAAATACTATATGGTGTTTGAACTGCCTGATTTAAAGCTAAAGGAAGAGCCAAGTCAGAAGAAAAATTGAGTGGATAATTTAATTTGAACTTTCTGTGAAGGTGAACTTGGAGGCTTAGTGATATGCCACACAGGCGAGTACAGTAAAGGATATACATGCATATCAAAGTCAGCATCTCCACATTGATGTGGAGCTCTTATGGCATTTCCTCAGTTATTCCTCACATAACAAATTTTCACAGTATTACTGGTTTCTTCATAACAAAGCAAATACTATTACTACATTAAATTATGAAATAATGTGTTTAAATTTTTCATGTTGTTCTTACATGAGCAAAAAAGAAATCATTTTATCCATGATTACTATGAGGAGCAAGGCATCAACAAATCAAAACAAGTTAATCTACTTAAACAGCAATATCAGCTAAACAATGCAGTAACTCATTTGTGACTAAGAGTTGCTGTTTAATTCTTATAACTGAGACAGATTTAAATTCTTTGTTACTTTGTATGTGGGTATTAAAGGGTAATTCTTCGAAACATTTAGTCATATAGCAAGAGTGAGAATGACTGAATGATGCTGATAATGTGCCTCATACAATACATTAATTTCATGAAGTTTGAAAAGGGCTTCAGTAAATATTGATTTTTCTGAAAATGTTTCCACCTGTATATCCAAAAGTGTAACAGTCATCAAATAATGAGTATAAGACTGAATGTGAAAAGCTACTATCATATTTCATTTTCCATGTATTTCTGTTTTTTTTTTCCCCTCACAAAAAGTAACATTGGTTAACTTACCAACAGAGTGTTACCCTCCTGTTATGAAAAAGTACTGAAATTTACATTTTAGTTCAAATAAGATAACTTTGTGACTGTCAGATTGCAGATGGCAGCATTGATGGTGTGCAGCCTGCAACTTTTGACAAGGCTCTGTTTGTTTGTACAAAACAGGCAACACAGTGGGTATGTGGCATCCAAGAAAGAGAAAAATATAGAACTGGGTGCCCTCTGGCACTCAGCTTGCTGAAATGTCAGTCACAAAGTTATTTTGATCAAAACATTAATGGACAACAACAGTATGGATCCGCAGAACTATGACACATTGAATCTTGATTGTACACATTTATCATGTTTTACCTCATTGCTGATTTTTGCAATATATGGCATAAAAATCACTTAATAACCATACTTAGATTTACCAGCTTACTGGCCTGGATATTTCTCTGACTGTGTAAATTATCTTAATGAACACAAAAAATATGTCTTTCCTCAAAGCTGTAGTGTTAAATATTTTAATATAACACTTACTGAGAGAAGAAAATTCTTATGTTTTCTTTTTGCAAGTAATATTTTTTTCTCTTGTTCTCACAATAACTATAACTGGTTGACTTACCTATTATTATAACAAAATTAATACTTACATCATTGCAACTTATACAAAAACGAACTTGTCCCCATCCCATTTTTTAAACACTGGATCTTGGTTCCACATTTTTTCATGTTATACATATTTTTTAATTAGAGATAAAAATCTGAACTAAATTATCATTCACCTAATACAATATGAAAACCACTTAGAAACCACACTCATATTTAACAACTAACTGAACCGAATATTTTCTGATAGGTTAGATTATCTTAATGGGTGCAAAGCAATGTAAGTCAAATTTTTGTCAACAGTAACCATTATATATTTGTTAAAAATAATCTTGTGATGAAGTACCAGTAACTGCAGATATAGAGAAGATAGGGAAATAAAACTATGGAGTTCTGGGAAATTAATATATAAAGGTTGTCTGTAATATAGGAATAAAAGTAAAGGCTTCCATATTTAATAGAAAAAAACTGCAGTTCTACTGACCACTCATGAAAGAAAGACTGAATGTAAATAAATTTTTCAAACATTAAAAAACACTTTCTGTGAATTCATGTGTGCTTTATAACTATTAATTCCTCCCTTACAGTTCCTCTATCCTTTACAGAAAAAACTGTGGAACCAATCTCCTTGTTTGATATATGTCTTCAAGAGGCTCACTGGAAACTTCAATGTAACATATTTATTTTTGTATTATTGTTTTCCTGTTATAAACAAGAAAAATGTAATCAAGTAAGTCAGCTGTACCTTATGATAGAGCCATACAGAACAACTCTTTAAGCTATCAGTTATTTAGTGCTATATTATTTGTAAAAAATCTTACAGAATGTAGAAAATTCTATTTAACATGAAAAACTCTGCAAGGCACTGAATTCATGAAGACCAGTGTATATTTTTTTGTATTTCATAGAGCTTCACAATATTATGTATAGTCTCTACATGGTCATGCCTCTACATAGCATTCAGTTTGAAAGCTTATACTAAAACTCACTTGATCGTGCATTGCGGACCATCTTAACACAACAGCCATTGCAAGTCATCAGTGGAGGTTGATCACGTGGCAGGGCAGTGTAGTTGAAAGGGTCCTTGCAGCGGGGGTCTGTCCAGCTGTCGCACTCGTAACAGTAGATGGAACGTGCTGAGACAGACATCAGTTCAACATCGCATCTCCATTAGCTGATATACATTTGTCTTAAAGGAAGACAAAACTGAAGTTCTTTACTTTCGTCATCAAGATATTGAGGAATCTTTAAAATTAATCCTCTCTGCAACATCACTATGAATGTCATTGGTTTTAATTGAAAGGGGTGAACAGCATAAAATGCTATGGTGCAAAGAAAAACAGTAAAATGAAAATAAACATATGCCCAAAAGGGAGGAATGGAGAGAGAGAGAGAGAGAGAGAGAGAGAGAGAGAATAAAGAAGAAATGGCTGGAAATTATGTGGAAGGCATGTCAGCTGAGACAAATAAAGGCTGCCTGCTATGTTGCTGATGCATTGTTTGTGGAGCACAGGACAATGAAAATCTCCAGTAGATAATGTTATGCCTTAAAAGCACTCACCAAAATATAATAATATAATAAGTCACCATATATTGGCTACTGAATGTTAGCCACTAAAGCAAAGAAATGAATAAGGTTTACAAATTTACTGTTACAGTAATATGGAGTAATAGCATTCCCAAGAGTGATTGATTGCAGCATTTTTTAGAGAAGCATGAAAGATTTTTATAACATGTCATCTTCAATCAGTAGCATCAGCTTTAGACACAAATCATTAACTCAGCTATGGCCACAACAGGAGAAGCAATCTGTCATCATCATGTTGGAGAAAAGTCCAAATTCATCTTTTATGATTTAGGAAACAACAAAAAGCCCTGCAAAACAAAACTTTGAACTTAGCTCCACATAGCTGTGAGTCCAATGTTTTACTGCTGCACCATGTTGTTTAATACGAACTATCATTAAGTGCTGTCACAGAAAGATATGAAACATTCACAGTGATTGAATTGAGAATGTCATGAAAGAACTTCAGATTCTTGTACATTATACTAACTTAGAAAATTAAGTAGTGCTTTAACTGATATACTGCAGCACACACTTTTTGAATGAAATCTCTTCTTCAAACAGTAATTGCAAGATAGAGTGGAGATCCAGTTGACATTTGTTTAAGACTTCTGTGCAGGCACAGACTGCCATGCAGTGGCTTTATATCCAATCAGAATTTACAAAAAGCATGTGCCTTTTCAAACTATACCAGAACCTCTGCCTCATATTACCAACAATAATTTACAACTTGTTCACGGCGTATGTACTTTCGTTAGCAAGTAGGAGATATTTATGCTGAGTAACTCTATTTGAAATAATCAAATTTCAACAAAAGATTGAAGTAGATGCATAATATGACAATAAATATAGGATCACATGTATCCACAGGGAATAAAATTTTAAATTAAATCAGAGGCAAATAAATTAATAATGATTAATGAGGTAATGTGTAAATATGAGTGCGTTATATGATTGATGAAGCATTATTTTTCAGAACTCAGGAAATAAAATGGCCGTTCAGGAGGCTATCAAGTCATGATTGAATATAATGAGTAGACAGCCTATTCCTAACTATACTGAACAGATGTATAATACTGATGTGTACTTATCTGAAAACAACTGAATTTTTAGAGTACAGAAGTCAAACAGATAAATCATTTTATAGCACTCTGGTACACTAACACATTTTACACCATAGTTGCAGGAGTGACACATAAGGATGATGCAGTACACTGATCATATATTTGTGCCACGAGACATGCTATGAATTTGATATTCAATGTATCCATGATTTGCAGCTCCTGATTGTCCCATGTTGGCCAATGGTAGATAGCACAGCAATGTCAGAGAATCCCTACTGCTCTACTTGCTTCCTACAATTCATTCACTCACTCATAATGTTCTGTAAATCAGGCATGTGGAATGAGTCAAGTCATCAGGCAGCAGCGGCCACTCATGGCTACATCTGTAAAGTATACTAACAACAAATTATGACTAGTGCTAGTTTGTTCACACTAATAATGTACCGTACCGTACATTAGAAGAAGACAGGTACTTTGAAGAAGAAAGGTCACTGTTCCTTTCCTTATACTAATCAGCAGCTGTTTTCATCTAATACTTCAAGCAAAGCATTTTCTTCACATAGACTATTAGATCAGCTGTCTAAATACTGGGTAAGTCGTGATACGTTTAATTTAAACATTACAGGTTTACAGAATTTGAAACCTTGAGTCCAAGTATTCTGGTAAACTGTAGAAGGAGGGGCTAATAAGGCATGGTATTCTTTCACTTTCTTTCGGAATATCTGGAGATTTTCGATTCCCTGGCTTATGTCTGCTGACAAACTGTTGGAAAACTTTTGCACCAGTGTGTAAAAGTCCATTCCGAATCACAGATATGGATGCCTAGTCTATAAAGAAATTATTTTTACTTTAGGTATAGTGGTTGTTAATTTCTGAGTTTATCCTAAATTTGCTTTTGCAACTATCTTCAAATAGCATTTGGGAGCTGATATATTGGCACGTAAGTGTTGGAAGTGCTAGGTGTCTGAAAATACTTCTAAAAGATGTTTAGCTATCAAATTTAGGCACTGGTCTTACTCCTGCAGAATAAGCTGGCATAACTGAGCTTTTGGGTTAATTTATCCATATGTTTGTGCCACCTCAATTTAGTATTCATCTGGGGACCAGGGAACTTCACACATGGAGGAAGGGAGCACCATTAAGTACATAGTACTGAGTTCTCCTTGGGTGGGCTTTTATCATATGAGTTTTTTCTGAGATTAATAAGTTAACTGTGAACCAGTTGAAGCCTGTTCCATTATTTTTTTCAGTGTGTTTCATATGGATGTGTTCAGGTTCATAACCAGTATACTCGTGTCTTCAGCAAACATGACAGTTTTTGAAGGTTCGTTCTGTGACAGAGGAAAATCATTTGTGTGAGTCAAAAACAAGAGTAGGCCACGCACCAAACTTCGTGGAATGGCATATTTTACATTCTCCCACTCTTGAGTTACGTAATTTTTCTCCCATATAATTTGCTAATGTGACGCAATGTTTTCTGTTGAAAAGATACGATTTCACCAATCCATGGGGAATGCCTTTAAAACATACCATTTTAGTTTCCCCGGTAGAACTTTAATGGCAAAGAATTTGGAAAGATCATTGGAAATGCCCAATATATTATTTTTCTTGTTTGGATCTAACAGGGATTGGTCCAATTCGACATACTGAAACCTGCCCTGAATTTTTTTCAATCGGCGGAGTACCACCAAACAGACGTGTTGTCAATTTTTTTGCTGTTAAGGCACACTGCTAGTATTTTTAAGCAAAATGCCAATACAGCTGCCAGTCAGTCGGCTGGAGAAATATACAACTCTAGTGGAGTCAGAGCCGACTGCGCACCCGCAACGTGGTTTGCGCATTGCTTTAGTTGACGCCGCATCAGTAAATTAAGCACACCAGCACACCCTGATTGAAATTTGTAAAGTGATCTTGGGTTTCCATTGATAGTTATTCAGTCACAATTGTTCACAATTACAATTCGCTGGAATCTGGTATCCAGAAACAACAATCATTACCAATTTCTTTCGTTGTATCGGCAAAGTAAAAGGATAAAAAATACTGTATGCTCATGAATGTGAATGTAAAAGAACATCTGAAAACACTGGAAAAAGTGCGTTTATCTCGATAAATAATACGTACAGTGGTACATACAGAATGACTTAGTTATAAATCTAAAACGGACAATTTTCGTTGTGTTCACGAATAGACAAGGTATCTCACATCGATATATTCATAAGCATATATTCATAAGCATATATTTATGCTGAGTAACTCTATTTGAAATAATCAAATTTCAACAAAAGATTGAAGTAGATGCATAATATGACAATAAATATAGGATCACATGTATCCACAGGGAATAAAATTTTAAATTAAATCAGAGGCAAATAAATTAATAATGATTAATGAGGTAATGTGTAAATATGAGTGCGTTATATGATTGATGAAGCATTATTTTTCAGAACTCAGGAAATAAAATGGCCGTTCAGGAGGCTATCAAGTCATGATTGAATATAATGAGTAGACAGCCTATTCCTAACTATACTGAACAGATGTATAATACTGATGTGTACTTATCTGAAAACAACTGAATTTTTAGAGTACAGAAGTCAAACAGATAAATCATTTTATAGCACTCTGGTACACTAACACATTTTACACCATAGTTGCAGGAGTGACACATAAGGATGATGCAGTACACTGATCATATATTTGTGCCACGAGACATGCTATGAATTTGATATTCAATGTATCCATGATTTGCAGCTCCTGATTGTCCCATGTTGGCCAATGGTAGATAGCACAGCAATGTCAGAGAATCCCTACTGCTCTACTTGCTTCCTACAATTCATTCACTCACTCATAATGTTCTGTAAATCAGGCATGTGGAATGAGTCAAGTCATCAGGCAGCAGCGGCCACTCATGGCTACATCTGTAAAGTATACTAACAACAAATTATGACTAGTGCTAGTTTGTTCACACTAATAATGTACCGTACCGTACATTAGAAGAAGACAGGTACTTTGAAGAAGAAAGGTCACTGTTCCTTTCCTTATACTAATCAGCAGCTGTTTTCATCTAATACTTCAAGCAAAGCATTTTCTTCACATAGACTATTAGATCAGCTGTCTAAATACTGGGTAAGTCGTGATACGTTTAATTTAAACATTACAGGTTTACAGAATTTGAAACCTTGAGTCCAAGTATTCTGGTAAACTGTAGAAGGAGGGGCTAATAAGGCATGGTATTCTTTCACTTTCTTTCGGAATATCTGGAGATTTTCGATTCCCTGGCTTATGTCTGCTGACAAACTGTTGGAAAACTTTTGCACCAGTGTGTAAAAGTCCATTCTGAATCACAGATATGGATGCCTAGTCTATAAAGAAATTATTTTTACTTTAGGTATAGTGGTTGTTAATTTCTGAGTTTATCCTAAATTTGCTTTTGCAACTATCTTCAAATAGCATTTGGGAGCTGATATATTGGCACGTAAGTGTTGGAAGTGCTAGGTGTCTGAAAATACTTCTAAAAGATGTTTAGCTATCAAATTTAGGCACTGGTCTTACTCCTGCAGAATAAGCTGGCATAACTGAGCTTTTGGGTTAATTTATCCATATGTTTGTGCCACCTCAATTTAGTATTCATCTGGGGACCAGGGAACTTCACACATGGAGGAAGGGAGCACCATTAAGTACATAGTACTGAGTTCTCCTTGGGTGGGCTTTTATCATATGAGTTTTTTCTGAGATTAATAAGTTAACTGTGAACCAGTTGAAGCCTGTTCCATTATTTTTTTCAGTGTGTTTCATATGGATGTGTTCAGGTTCATAACCAGTATACTCGTGTCTTCAGCAAACATGACAGTTTTTGAAGGTTCGTTCTGTGACAGAGGAAAATCATTTGTGTGAGTCAAAAACAAGAGTAGGCCACGCACCAAACTTCGTGGAATGGCATATTTTACATTCTCCCACTCTTGAGTTACGTAATTTTTCTCCCATATAATTTGCTAATGTGACGCAATGTTTTCTGTTGAAAAGATACGATTTCACCAATCCATGGGGAATGCCTTTAAAACATACCATTTTAGTTTCCCCGGTAGAACTTTAATGGCAAAGAATTTGGAAAGATCATTGGAAATGCCCAATATATTATTTTTCTTGTTTGGATCTAACAGGGATTGGTCCAATTCGACATACTGAAACCTGCCCTGAATTTTTTTCAATCGGCGGAGTACCACCAAACAGACGTGTTGTCAATTTTTTTGCTGTTAAGGCACACTGCTAGTATTTTTAAGCAAAATGCCAATACAGCTGCCAGTCAGTCGGCTGGAGAAATATACAACTCTAGTGGAGTCAGAGCCGACTGCGCACCCGCAACGTGGTTTGCGCATTGCTTTAGTTGACGCCGCATCAGTAAATTAAGCACACCAGCACACCCTGATTGAAATTTGTAAAGTGATCTTGGGTTTCCATTGATAGTTATTCAGTCACAATTGTTCACAATTACAATTCGCTGGAATCTGGTATCCAGAAACAACAATCATTACCAATTTCTTTCGTTGTATCGGCAAAGTAAAAGGATAAAAAATACTGTATGCTCATGAATGTGAATGTAAAAGAACATCTGAAAACACTGGAAAAAGTGCGTTTATCTCGATAAATAATACGTACAGTGGTACATACAGAATGACTTAGTTATAAATCTAAAACGGACAATTTTCGTTGTGTTCACGAATAGACAAGGTATCTCACATCGATATATTCATAAGCTGAAAAAGACTGAAAGAAGTTAGCTATATAAAATTTTTGGGGCTTACAGTTGGCAGTACGCTCCAAACGAACAACATACAGATAACGTCTGTTGTAAATTAAGCACCGTAATACTTATTATGAAACAGCTTGCATATTACATTAACAAAACACGTTATATACAGGGTACCACGCTCTATTTGAACCATACTTACAGTATGGGATTACTGTTTGGGGAAACTCCAGCCGACTCGTGCAGAACTGCCTTCTGTAATCTAAAAATATTGACCTTTTCCATCCATGTAGATTAACAGAACAATAATTCCATTGATCAAAGACAATACAGTGCTAGAAAAAATGCATATGCTCATTCACATTACACAAGAAATAAAGGCCAGCTGATAAGTATACCATACAGGCTGAGAGCTGCTACAGAAGGTCAGGTGTACACAGGTCACAGAGTCTACAGGGCAATATTATTGAAAGGATATTCCAGAAACTTCTAAAGGATTGCTGTACTTAATAGAAAAAGAATTCTAAAGTGAAGGGCGCATACATGTAAAGAACGAGGAATACTGTTATTATTTTTTTGTAAATATGCATTGTAATCAACTGAAAATATTGTAGTAGAATGTATTTAAATAACCCATGGTATGTTTTTTAAATTGTAAATTGGAGGCTAACTATTTTAAGATATTGGGTTAAGTTAAACTTTCCTACGTTACAAGTACACACTCTGTACATAATGTAATCAAATGGGACCATATAAAAATCGATTGATCAAATGGCAACAGCTGCGATAAAACTGAATGAATATTCATTGTGTTTGCTTCACATATTCCTGTCAAGAGAAATTGACTTTATGCAGATGCCAAAGTTTCATAACAACGTGTAATCCAATTAATGTCTTCGAACCTACACAGACGTATCACACGCACGGCACAGCGGACACACCAGGAACCGCGGTGTAGGCCGTCAAATGGCGCTAGCTGCGCAGCATTTGTGCACCGCCGCCGTCAGTGTCAGCCAGTTTGCCGTGGCATACGGAGCTCCATTGCAGTCTTTAACACCGGTAGCATGCCGCGACAGCGTGGACGTGAACTGTATGTACAGTTGACGGACTTTGAGCGAGGGCGTATAGTGGGCATGCGGGAGGCCGGGTGGACGTACCGCCGAATTGCTCAACACGTGGGGCGTGAGGTCTCCACAGTGCATCGATGTTGTTGCCAGTGGTCGGCGGAATGTGCACGTGCCCGTCGACCTGGGACCGGACCGCAGCGACGCACGGATGCACGCCAAGACCGTAGGATCCTACGCAGTGCCGTAGGGGACCGCACCGCCACTTCCCAGCAAATTAGGGACACTGTTGCTTCTGGGGTATCGGCGAGGACCATTCGCAACCGTCTCCATGAAGCTGGGCTACGGTCCCGCACACCGTTGGGCCGTCTTCCGCTCACGCCCCAACATCGTGCAGCCCGCCTCCAGTGGTGTCGCGACAGGCGTGAATGGAGGGACGAATGGAGACGTGTCGTCTTCAGCGATGAGAGTCGCGTCTGCCTTGGTGCCAATGATGGTCGTATGCGTGTTTGGCGCCGTGCAGGTGAGCGCCACAATCAGGACTGCATACGACCGAGGCACACAGGGCCAACACCCGGCATCATGGTGTGGGGAGCGATCTCCTACACTGGCCGTACACCACTGGTGATCATCGAGGGGACGCTGAATAGTGCACGGTACATCCAAACCGTCATCGAACCCATCGTTCTACCATTCCTAGACCGGAAAGGGAACTTGCTGTTCCAACAGGACAATGCACGTCCGCATGTATCCCGTGCCACCCAACGTGCTCTAGAAGGTGTAAGTCAACTACCCTGGCCAGCAAGATCTCCGGATCTGTCCCCCATTGAGCATGTTTGGGACTGGATGAAGCGTCGTCTCACGCGGTCTGCACGTCCAGCACAAACGCTGGTTCAACTGAGGCGCCAGGTGGAAATGGCATGGCAAGCCGTTCCACAGGACTACATCCAGCATCTCTACGATCGTCTCCATGGGAGAACAGCAGCCTGCATTGCTGCGAAAGGTGGATATACACTGTACTAGTGCCGACATTGTGCATGCTCTGTTGCCTGTGTCTATGTACCTGTGGTTCTGTCAGTGTGATCATGTGATGTATCTGACCCCAGGAATGTGTCAATAAAGTTTCCCCTTCCTGGGACAATGAATTCACGGTGTTCTTATTTCAATTTCCAGGAGTGTATATATATGATCTACTGGTTAATTTCATTCGAATGATGCTGACTTTTCTATAGTAACTGGGAATTGTCGTTCATGCGATCATACTTCATACTTGTGCCAATAAGCATGCGGAAGAATAATACCTTCCTAGCACATGGAAGCCATGTATTGCTAATAGTTTTCAGAGACTAATAAAAGGCTGTGAATTTTTGGTTAAAGGGTGGAGGAAAAAAAAACACTTGAAGTTCAGGAATGTGAAGAGCCGGTTCAGTTTTGTAAAATCCAACCGTGAACTGAACAAATGGAAGAAAGAATTACCGATACACGAAGAAAGGAATATGCACCAAAATGAGACTCAGATATTTGTTGAGACTAAGCCATCTGAATCGCAAGTGAAATGCACATCGGTGATTCCAGGTTTCCTGCATCTGGTTTAGCGGGTTCCAGTAATCATACGGTACAGGAAGTCATGTAACTACAAAGTTTATTGTAAGCAAACGTATATAAGAGATACCATTTATAGGCAGTAACGTAGAAAATTTCGTAACTGACATGAAGATGAAGGTTGCTGCTATCTTTATAAATCGTGATCAATCGGGTTTTGTGAAACAGCTTCCCATTACCCTGACAACTGTGCAATAGCTGATTGTTATGACACATTTAGGGTTGTCATTAGTCCCAATTAATAGGGCATGACCTGATTTCTCACTCTGCCTCGGTGTCTCAAAAAGGCACCATCGGAACACTAAGCGTTCTGATTTTCAAGTAATAGAATCGAAGCTTTATGTTCTGTTGGTTTAGCATATTAATGTGTATTAATGTATAAAATATAAGCAACGACCAGCAGTTTACTTTCATACTATATCTAGTTTATTTGACTGCTGTTGGCAACGCTGTATAATAAGCATTATTCACTTATTCGTACTGTTAAGCAACTTGAGTTCCATAAATCCGTTGACCATTGCAGTGCCTCTGTGTCTGAGTCCTTAGTGTTTTGCGAGGATAGACAGGAAAAGTGCTGTGTCCGTGGCCGATATACTGAAATATGGCCTCTCATAAAAGGAGGCAAAACAGGTGGTGAAGAATTTACAAACTTTGTTCCTGTTATTTTTCATTTGAGCATTGTGGCAAATCTGAGGTAAGTCGTCATACTGAGATGCGAAAGCACAAAAGAGGAATTCAGGGAGAGGCATCCGGTTCAAAACTCACATTTTTTTAACGGGATACAAGAGAGGAAATGCTCATTACTATTTTGCTCCTCATTCTTTATCCATTTGCACTTTAAAATTGAAGAAATGTCCGTTTTACTGGATAGCAACTGATGGCGGCAATCACAAAGCACTGAAATTATTTCCTGTAGTTGTTCAGTATTGTGATGCACGTGAACGCATTAAAAGTAAACTAATTAAGCTGGATTCTGTGCTAAACGAAACATCGGAGACGATATCCAACTTATGCATTTCAGTGCTCACATACCGTAAAATTAATTTTAAAAATTGCTAGCACTTTGCGGCGACAACTGCAAAATCAATTTCAGAGGGTTGAACCATAGAGGTGAAAACAAAATATTCAGTCACTTAAAAACTAAACTTGGGAACAACTTGGAAAGCGTGGGCTCTCCAGCACACATTTCACATACCAGTTTTAATTGCAGCAGACATTTTATCTTTTGATATCGCTTTAACTGTCGTGAAACTTTTTAACTATCTTTCTGTAGACACGTCCTACACAACTCGAACCTCAGAACTTCCATGAATATGTGGATACCTGCTATAGAGAATATATGTGACAATCTAAAAACAGATGCCTGTCTTTAATGCCTGCAGTAGAGGGAATCTTACAACTGTGGAAACTCTGAAATCTTTTTTCTTATCAGAAGAAAAACCACCAAAGATCTTGGTAGAATTGTTCTGTGCTCCTTTAACCCTAGGACTCACTCTGGGGTCATAGGTGACCCCAATCATCTTTACTATGGATAAAATAACATTTCTATTATTTTATGACTTTTACCACACAGTATTGTAGTTCTCTCACAAAAATTTTTAGAGCGCTTGACGCAACATTTAAATCAATAATTAACAAAAGCTACTGTTGGGGTCAATTATGACCCCAGATATGTAACATTCATAGAATGTATCGATTGTCAACTATCAATCTCTGTCTTAGGTATTTTGAGTTGGTAACACTGAATTCAGGTGTTATTCAGGTTTTACTCAGAACTAACCTCAAAATGGAAGTTCGTTTGTACGTTTGTTGTTGCAGTGTAATTCCAGCATGGATGGAATACGTTTTGTTCCTGGCTATAGTATAGAACAAGCTATGGAAGACTTATTTCGTAGCAGTAGTGATTCAGAAGATAGTGACGCCGAAGATGATGGAACAGAGACACAGGTAGACCAAAGTGATGAAATTTGTTTACATGAATTAGATGAAAATGATATTCTTGCTGAAAATGATGACAGTGGAGAAGATGAAAGTGCAGTACTGGTAAGCAGGGGTCGGGATATTGCATGGAGTACAAAAGAACCATCAATTCGTAGATTTCCAATCCGCAACATACAACGATTTTCAGCAGGTATTCCTAGTACAGTTAGTGTTAGCTCAGCTGTTGACTTTTTCAGGCAGTTTATTACTAATGAATTGCTGGATATAATAGTTCAGTTCACAAATCAACGAGGAAATGAATTGAAAGTGTCTGGAAAATTAGTTGACTGGCGTGATACAGACAGATGCGAGCTTCTTTCATTTTTAGGCTTGCTGATTCTGTATGGCGTACAGAAGAGTCGGGGGAAACCTATTGACAAATTTTGGGACTCTGAATATGGCACTCCTCTATTCCGTGCTACTATGTCGAGGAGGCGATATTAGGACATTCTGCATTCACTTCGTTTTGACGACCGCATCACAAGACTTGAAAGGAAAGAGAGGACTGGAAATAAGGCTGAAGCTGTACAGGAAATACTTGATTTGTTTGCCGTGCAATGTCAAACATCATTTATACCTTCCAGAAACATTACTGTTGATGAACATCTTTGCGTATACAGAGGTCGGTGCAGTTTCAAGGTCTACATTCCTTCAAAGCCAGGAAAGTATGGCATCAAGATACGGTGCGCAGTAGACTGTGAACATGGTTATCTGACAAATCTTCAAATGTACACTGGAAGGAGTGGTGATGTGAGAGAAGTGAATCAAGGCAAGAGAGTGGTCTTAGATTTAGTGCGTCATCTGGCTCGCAGTGGTAGGATATTACCACTGACAATTTTTTCACGAACTATGACCTTGGCCAAGAATTGTTGAAAATGAAGTTGACACTTGTAGGTACTCTACGTTCTACAAGAAAAGAAGTCCCAAAAGAGTTTTTGCCTTCAAAAACTAGGGAAGAATGCACTACCAGATTTGCATACAATGGTAAAACCCTATTAGTTTCGTATGTTCCAAAAAGAAATAAGGCTGTGCTACTCCTGTCAACACAACATCAATCATTTGAAGTGCCCAAAGAAAACAACTTGAAACGAAAACCAGAAGTAGTGTTGTATTACAACTCAACAAAATCAGGTGTTGATACGCTAGATCAAATGAGCTCTTACTATTCTGTGAAAAAGGGTACAAAACGTTGGCCATTAGCAGTATTTTATGATTTTGTCGATCTAGCTGCACTCAATGCCTACAGACTCTTCTGTGTTGCTGTTGAAAAAACAGAGATGTCTTTTTCTAATGAAGTTGGCTAAAGAAATGGCAAAGCCCCAAGTGGAACGTCGTTTGAGTTTACCACAAGCAAGAAACAAGGATATTATTAGCAGTATCAAATGGTGTGGATTTGATGATCTGTTAGACAATGGACATCCAGACGTAATACCCAACAATCAGAAGAGAAAGCGAGGCACATGCTCCATTTGCCCCCGATCAAAGGACACAAAATACAGTTCAACATGCAAAAAGTGTAACAAATTTGTTTGCAAGGAACATTCTGAAATACACTCCTGGAAATGGAAAAAAGAACACATTGACACCGGTATGTCAGACCCACCATACTTGCTCCGGACACTGCGAGAGGGTCTGTACAAGCAATGATCACACACACGGCACAGCGGACACACCAGGAGCCGCGGTGTTGGCCGTCGAATGGCGCTAGCTGCGCAGCATTTGTGCACCACCGCCGTCAGTGTCAGCCAGTTTGCCGTGGCATACGGAGCTCCATCGCAGTCTTTAACACTGGTAGCATGCCGCGACAGCGTGGACGTGAACCATATGTGCAGTTGACGGACTTTGAGCGAGGACGTATAGTGGGCATGCGGGAGGCTGGGTGGACGTACTGCCGAATTGCTCAACACGTGGGGCGTGAGGTCTCCACAGTACATCGATGTTGTCGCCAGTGGTCGTCGGAAGGTGCACGTGCCCGTCGACCTGGGACCGGACCGCAGCGACGCACGGATGCACGCCAAGACCGTAGGATCCTACGCAGTGCCGTAGGGGACCGCACCGCCACTCCCCAGCAAATTAGGGACACTGTTGCGCCTGGGGTATCGGCGAGGACCATTCGCAACCGTCTCCATGAAGCTGGGCTACGGTCCCGCACACCGTTAGGCCGTCTTCCGCTCACGCCCCAACATCGTGCAGCCCGCCTCCAGTGGTGTCGCGACAGGCGTGAATGGAGGGACGAATGGAGACGTGTCGTCTTCAGCGATGAGAGTCGCTTCTGCCTTGGTGCCAATGATGGTCGTATGCGTGTTTGGCGCCGTGCAGGTGAGTGCCACAATCAGGACTGCATACGACCGAGGCACACAGGGCCAACACCCGGCATCATGGTGTGGGGAGCGATCTCCTACACTGGCCGTACACCACTGGTGATCGTCGAGGGGACACTGAATAGTGCACGATACATCCAAACCGTCATCGAACCCATCATTCTACCATTCCTAGACCGGCAAGGGAACTTGCTGTTCCAACAGGACAATGCACGTCCGCATGTATCCCGTGCCACTCAACGTGATCTAGAAGGTGTAAGTCAACTACCCTGGCCAGCAAGATCTCCGGATCTGTCCCCCATTGAGCATGTTTGGGACTGGATGAAGCGTCGTCTCACGCGGTCTGCACGTCCAGCACGAACGCTGGTCCAACTGAGGCGCCAGGTGGAAATGGCATGGCAAGCCGTTCCACAGGACTACATCCAGCATCTCTACGATCGTCTCCATGGGAGAATAGCAGCCTGCAT
This sequence comes from Schistocerca piceifrons, assembly GCF_021461385.2. Lineage (NCBI taxonomy): Eukaryota > Metazoa > Arthropoda > Insecta > Orthoptera > Acrididae > Schistocerca > Schistocerca piceifrons. Next base: position 405,797,225 of record NC_060149.1, read on the forward strand.
TGCTGCGAAAGGTGGATATACACTGTACTAGTGCCGCCATTGTGCATGCTCTGTTGCCTGTGTCTATGTGCCTGTGGTTCTGTCAGTGTGATCATGTGATGTATCTGACCCCAGGAATGTGTCAATAAAGTTTCCCCTTCCTGGGACAATGAATTCACGGTGTTCTTATTTCAATTTCCAGGAGTGTAGTTACTACTTGCAAAATATGTGCAGATGACTATGGTACGGATTCCGGTTAGAATTATGTTTCCTGTTGAGTTGTTCATCACATTTTCTGTAAATTTGAAGCCATTGTGAAACATTTATGAGTGAAGCAAATTATGACTTAGAGTAATATTGTAAGTTCTGATATGTAATTACTCTGCCATATGTAATTTAATTCTACTATGTACATACCTGTTAAAAAGCTGTGAAATGTGTCTAAATAATAAATAAAATGTAAACAAACAGTATTAAACGACAGTAAGTTGTTCTCTGAATGAGTAGTACACACAGTCAATTATATATTGATTGGGGCCATGTATGACCCCAGATGGAGTACTAGGGAAATTTTAGCAGAGTGAGTCCTAGGGTTAAGCGAGCCATGATATTGCTGTATTCACCATCATATGAGTTTGTTTAGTAAGCAAATAAAGAAAATTGAGTGTAGTAACATATCTGTGATTGAAGTGGTCATTATTGAGACTTCAATAATTTCATTATAAGACAAAGAAAACTGTTGTTATTGGGATATAAAACTAAAGAAATTTTAAAAATGCAGAAGGTCATTGCTCTGACCTAACCATCAAAAAATTTCACAGTGACGGAAAAACAGTTTTACGGAACTGCTGTTACTTATCTTACAAAACGGTATCATCAGCTATCAGGTTTTGACATTTTTGAGTGGGCGTGTCTGACTAAATTAGTGGAATAGGAAGATGTAGAAAGGACATTGGTTTATTTAAAAGAGAAAGAAGTAGATATCCGTGTGTCAGCAATTTTTGATCAGTATGTGCAGTTGAAGAATTTTCTGGCTTCAAAAGTTTCAGAGGATAGTTGGAAGTCAGTATTACTTTCCTAGGACAAATTACTAGGATTTTTCATAAATACGAAGTTCTGCATTCAGAAGTTAGACTTGCTAAAGATATGCCAATACATGTTTTCCATTGTAGCACACCATTCTAATGTTCAGAGAATGTTTTGATTAATGGAAGCTCACTGGAATGAGGAACAAAATCGTTTGGATGTATTAACAATTGAGAGCATCATAAAGTGTACTTATGACTTTCAAATGTGCTATGCAGAGTTTTAGAATTATTCAGGTCAATAAACTAACCCTCAAAAAGCTGTCAAGTCACCTAAGAAGTATCACTGGTCCATAAAATAATCAGTGTAAAAACTGTGTATGTGAGTAACTTACATTATGGATTGTTTTTTTTAATATATTTATACATGTAGTGTGCTCGGTAGTGACTCATAAGTTACTTTCTCCAGGCATTTGATGTCCCTCTTAGCCCTTATCTTATGATTGGGTTTCTGGTGATCTCTTATGATTGGATTTCTGGGAATTTTGCGCCGATTTTAGTACTGTACCAACATTTATAGAAACCCTAAATATATTTGTACACAATAATGCTATGGATAAGTAGATAATTATGAGTGGATTACTGTTTCCACGTATTTATATTTGTCTGCAGGAACCTTCGAGACATATCAGAACCAAAAAATTTTTAAGTACTGTTTATTGAAAAAAACGTTGAAATTGATGTAGCAAAATCTGGAAAAACGGGAAAAAGTAACTTCAGTATTTCATTCGAAAGTTGCAGAAAATAATTAATCGTTTTTATTTGACCCTTGGCCTGTGCATAACGACACCTCACTCATTCAACAGGACGACAAAAAGGCTATTGATATAATGTGAATTTCCCTCGGAAAAGTTACAGTAAGGTGATTTGAAAGTTATCTGACAATGTAGTTATCTATAGGTCATTGTAATTTCAGGTTTATCATTCGAACAGTAGGCCTATTCTGAAGCTTCAGTCATTTACGCATTATCAGTTTGCATTGCCTCATTTTGCGAGCAGAATGCAGAACAATGGCCAGCATCATTTCTCATTCTATCCCAATTTTGTAGAAATAAATCTAGTAGCTACTATTTAGTTTGTTTCTGGAGTAAGGAAAATGTTTCTTTTCATCATTCAACACGTTCCCCTTCTTTTTTACGTCAGTCAGTAATAAACAGTTCCATTGTGAATAAAAGGCACAAAATTCAAAAATTATCATATGAACTATACTACTACAACTGTTATGAAATGATGTACATATAGATACTATTCTATTTCAGCAAATGTAATTCTCTAAAGACAAGGACGCCCATATAAAAGTTTGTTATTTCGGGTTTATTGCCTTCATCAGCACACGTCTTGACGTTTCTTCCTTTCCCTGAATACTCGGTGGTGGGCGAGATGGGGAGTGAGGAGGGGCGAGAATGAAATGATGGAAGGCATGGACTACATAATGTGGTATCAAGACATGTCATGATTTTTTGTTAAGTTTAACTGTTGATATCAACAAGAAGTAATCAAAAAAACTGTGTATGTACTACTTTTAATGTGTTGCTTGATATTTCCATGTGGTTCTTGCACTATGCGATGCTGTGCTCACATGTAAAGGAGGATACTGCTCATTCGTTGATTTGTGTGGCAGGCAGGAAGGGCTGCACAAACCGCTGTTTAAAGCAGTTTAGTGTTGTGCCCAAAATGAGCAACGTAACTTAACAATTTTTTAAAAAATACTTGCAGTCCATCATAGTAGCATCAATTCTGATGCTGCATTTCATTTATTGAAATATATATGTGTGATAAATTTCAGGAGAAATTTCAACATTTTGGACTGGACCATTCCTTGTGAGTTCATTTTATTATCACCATATCAGTTAACCATCTGCTGGAATGCAGTGTTAACATCATCTGTCATTTCCCACACTTTGGTAACTCTATCAAGTTTCAATTTACTTTTTAGCTAGGTATAAAATTGGGGATTTTTCCTATCACCTGCAAACACGACGATCACCAGTTTTTTTATGTGTAGCAATAGGCACAATATGTCCTGGAATATGGTGTGGAGCAAGAAAATGAAAATCCTTGTGATAGAACTTTCTGTATGCTTGTAAAAGGTTATCATCTTCATTTTTTAAGGGGCTAAACTAGGTATACTGGTACTGCATATCTGAAAGTACACTCACTCCTGGGATACAATATTATCTCTCATATTTAGTTGATCTAACTTGGTGTTCAAGTCCAGGATAAGCATGTTACAATATTATCAAAACATAAAGTGGCTAGGAAGGCACTGCTGTTTCTAAACAATACTGTTGCATAGTAATAAGCTTTTCAATTCCAAATCAGCTATAACTTGCATTCACAGTATGTGTCCTTATCGTCAAATCAGATGTTTTTCTTCAAGTCCCTTCTAATTTTGCATATTATGGGGCAACATCAGCCTGAAAGTCTGGAACTGCATTTGAACATATGACACACATGTTTAAACACATTAATGATTTGATGTCGTTCACTGGATATGTATTTCATAATGGAGAAGGAAATGAAGGGGTTATTGTACATCAGACAAAAAATAGTTTCAATGTAATACTGTTCAATATTAATAAAATGCATGATAGAGGCAACATAATTACATAGATATCACAATGATAGATTTATGCTATTGATGTGACATTGTCTGTATTATACAACCAAAAGGCAATGGATTCTGAAGAAATTTATGGTATTTATACATAAGCAAAAATGCTTGAGCACCTATTGTGAGACACACACACATAAATATAATCTTAGAGACATAAACAGTAATTGGTTTTCCCAGGTTCAAATGTTTATTTTCTTCCAATTTGGCAACAAAGATTGTCTACAAATTTCTTTAGAAATTCCATATTCAGCTGAAGTCACTCAATGCTGATTAGATCTAGAAGAGAAACCAGGTTGTGGGACTGTTGATTGCTAAATTTCACCTGCTTTTACAAACAGACATAGACATTTTCTATGATATTAAGGTAAGGTGACGTAACAGGACGTTTCAGTTGCAATAGGGTGCCTACATGTCTGTCAAACCAGGAACTTATGGTTGCAGCCTTATGAACACAGCTGTTATCATCTTGGAAGGTGGGAGAGTCCACAGCATACTCATCATGAAGACACACAAGAAAGGACAACACTTGATCACAGACAATACTGAAATAAACATGTCAAGTTTGAAACCGATTATTATTGGGAAGGTGTGACACTCATCTTTGGTCCTTGTTAGTACGATCTTTTCATGATGACTGATCTTATTACACATGGCATGGCTCTGAGTCGTACAGCATTTCTTGTAGACACATTGGTCATTTTACAATGACATACCAACAAATCAGTTAAGTTCATTCAGGGTTGGTTACTAGCATGTCAAAACATGATAGATTCTTTATGCCATTCAGTCACATCTCCATATTGACATACCTTAATGAGTTCATACGAATAATTTGTGCATACACACTACTTAACTGTCAAGAGTTGCTTCACCAGTGGAGCACTTGTTTCCCTCACAGCAGTTCTACACTACCTGCAGGGCACTCCAAAGCAAGTACTGTGCTCTTCTGATGGGGTGACTAATGTTTTGTCTGATGAGCTTATTTTATAGGACAGACAATACAAAATGGTCAGATTGTACAGTCTCTTTGGAGTGTAAGGTTTCTTCTTTTGTAAAATAATTAATTTTTGTTCTGTAATACTTCCTCTTCTTTTATGAATTTATTTAATGCTACATATTTTTAGAAAGGGATCTTGTCTCATTTTAAAAAATAAAATGTATATATAACAGGCACAATACACTACCCCATTAATATTTGTTTGCTAAACAATTTTACAATAGTACATTTTAAAGGCTTTTGTTATTAATTATATTAGGTTTTAATGAAAAAGATCAATAAAATACTGCTGAACTCAATTTGTGAATAGTTGACACCTATTTGGAAAAGTTGATACCAAGTAGAAAATGATGTAATTTATTATTTCTGCATCAACTATCATCATATAGTATTTTAAATGTCTTTCACATAGCATTAGTCCAACTTTATGAATATCTTACTGCAAATATTTTACATTTATCACTGAGAACTGCTGCTCATTTCCTGAGCATTGTGCTGCACCATAACCTGTCTCCAGTCACACGAAGTTTTTCTTTCCACATGCAATACGACTTTTGCCAGACGCTATGGAACTGACATATCTTGTGAAAATTTTGGACAGTTTTCACTTAGGAGCAACTAGGACTACAGATTTTAAAGGAAAGCATCCCATGAAAACCAAAATTATTATTGTCACTGGTAATGAAATTCTAGAAGAAATTAAACATTTAGAAATTTATAAATACAAAAAGGATATAGAGAATAAATTGGCAAAAATAACAAATATAATTGTGACAGTAAACGTGCCTGAAAAACAAAACACAGACATACACAACTGAAATTTGGTGAACAATGGCTGTTCCTGTGTTAATCTAGGGAATTGAAACATGTATCATTAGTAAACAGCAGAAGAGCAGAATACAGATATTGGAAATGAGATTCCTCAAAGTACTGAAAGCAGATTAAACAGTATTAGGAAAGGTAGCATTAAGAATGAATTCAACAACTACAGATTACGAAATACACTTAAAAAATAGGAAGAAAATAGAGGGAACATATTAACATAATGAGTAGTCAATGTTAGCAGCTCAAAATCACAAGATATAAGCCTGTAGGGAGATGAATTCAATAAATACTGAAGAGAAATATGGATATCACAACACAGAAAATATAATGATTAAAATGTAGAAGAAAGAAATGTTTACATCTCTGCAGTCTACTGATGAAAAACTTATGCACCAGAAACACAACATGTAAATATATATTTGTACACCTCATAAAAGTTTGTATTGTTCATATATATATGGTCCACACAACTGTCCACATTCAGAATACTAAGCGATATTTGTGATAAGTCAGAAGGTATCTAGCCACAAAATAAGAATAAGGATAGATGCTAACTCATGGATGGATAGTTTCTAATCGTTAGCAAGTCATGCCACATGTGGAATAGGCATTAAAGGAAAAGAAAATGTGTCTACTTAATAAAGTAGGAGATGATAAAAGGAGAAATGGGGTTTAATTATTGGTCACTCTGTACATATTGGTTTACAAAACAGCTCTAAAAGATGTCTGACTGGCCTTAAAATGGCAAATGGGGTGTATCTGAATAAAGCATATAGAGCACGACCAGGTTCATAATAAATAATAAAGAAGTCACTGTCCACAATGAAGAAATTTTCATTCAGTGGTGAATACTTTGCATCCATTCATTGCAGCAGAAATGTTCATAATTCCTGATTAAAGAATTTCTTGGGAATCGAAACAAATAATTGGGAAAAACCACACTTGGACTCCCTCAGCCTTATTTCTCTTGTGTCTTCTGTTACATACGCCTACCAGTACTTCATGGAACTTTAAGTCAGTGCTTCATATTTTTGTGATCTTTCTCTAGCGATAATATGAACTTCATGACTGACAAACTTTGGCATCTACGAAAAATGGCAAGATACACCAACATTTCAAATCAAAAAATATATATCTTACATATCAGGGTAGGTGAACTGATACATGTCACAGGAAGGCACTGTGTACTAATGTACATAGGTAGCTATTGATATGAAATGAACAATGTAAGTGCCAAACAAAGCTTCATTTGATTGGCAGCATTGCTTTTGACCAATGATCTTCATAGTATCTCAATAAAGAGCTAGGAAACATCTGATGACAAAAAGAGATTTAATGAGAATATTAACTTTTTCTTGAATTCTAACTGCAGAACTCAACATGAGTAAGAAGACTCAGCAGGTAGTGAACAATTTGTGTATAGTTTTACATCAAAACAAGTATCCAAAAATGAATCAGGAACTACTAATGATCTAACTTATTTTAACTAAGATGAAAAGTTTTAACTAAGATGAAAAGTTGTAAACCTATCTTTAGCACTGCCTTTAGTAAAAACAGCTTCTAAGAGGGAAGTTATTCACTAAAGCCTGAAACATAGAAGAAATGTCATTGAATCATGACCATTGTGACTACAATTTTTGACAGTTTAAGACAATACATAAACAGACATAATGTCATATCATGAGAAAAATTTACAACTATGCAGTTATATTTTTATATTACACTTTTCCTTACATGTACACTGTTACATCTACTATAGTCAGCACACACAATTTGGACAAACATGGAAAACACAGTGACTTTAAATTAATGATAATGATTCAGTACTCTCCGCAGTGTCACAGTATATATTTTTCTGGTGCATTGCTTCAGCCAAGGTAGGATTAAGTAATGATGATCTGTTATCCATCCATGATTTGGCAGCCATATTATTTTACCTCAATGGTCAGATATGCTTCCTACTGACAAAAAAATTAATGCCATATTCATGCTGTTACACCTGACAAGTAGGATAAATGAGGGAAGTGAAATATCCTGGACATCAAGAAGAATGTAGTAATACCAGCACTGCAGGAGGTATGTGTTGACAAGTTTGAACATTATTGAACCACCAGTTCAATAAATCATGGTTGGAAAACAGCAAGATGGAATGACTGGCAGAAGCTGTTAAGAGGATCAATTTGGATTCTGGAGAAATGTCTGAAGACAGTAAGAATATTGATTCTATGACTACCAGTCTCTTACATGGTATGCTGAAGAAGGGTACACCAACATTTGTAACATAAGTGAAGTTAGGAAAATCTTATGGAAATTTTAATCAAAATACAAGCTTCATAATTCAGAAATTTTCAGGGATAAAATAGAGGGAGCCAAAAGCTATATGCAAATTGTACACAGCCCAGACTGCAGCTATAAGATTTGAAGAACATGAAAGGGAGGCAGTAGTTGGGACTGTAGGTTCCATCTGTTTGCGAACACTGTAAATTCTGTTGTATGTGCATTTGTAATTTAGCTATTAGTGTACTGTGTGTCTGAGAAAGTGGTGGGGAAGTAGCTTAATACTTTTATTTATTTATTTAGCGCCCATATTATCACATTCATGATACTGGACTCGTCAAAGTACAGAACAGTGTAAGATATTACATATTTACATCATGTGCAAAATCTTATCATTGGTATCAACACATCTTTATAACAAAAACATTATTCTGCTATTGCACATACATATAGAAGAAAAGCTTGTGAAACCCCTTGGTTCATGTTACTAAACTATTAAATACCAGTACTTTAGTTAATTAGGCATAGTAACATACAGCACAAAAGGTAGGTGCATAATTACATACACACATGGATGAAAGAAGTTTGGTTTTATCTAGGTATGGTTCATAATTATGAATTTTTGCTTAGATATTTATGAAGTAGATCTACAGATTTGAACAAAATTCCAGGTATTCATTAATACTGTAGAAGCTGTTGTTTATTAGTAGACTTTTTAGTTCTTTTTTGAATGTATTGCTATTTGGTATTTTTTTGCTGCTATCTGGCATGCACTGTACAGAATTTTCGGTTTGTAAACAGCACTGTCCGGATATATTGATTTTATGTGAACATCCCTATGATAGTCATCCCTGTTCCTTGTTTGATCTTGGTAGATCTCACTATTCAACGGTGAAACTTGATGGTTTTTAATGAAGCACATGCTTTCAAATATAAATATAGATGGTAAAGTCATGATTCTTAATTGCTTGTAGATACCTCTCCATGGTGCTCTGTAAGCGACATCACTTATTAATCTTCAAGTTCTCATTTGAAGCTTAAAGGACTGCTTTGAAAAAAAGAGGTATTTCCCCAGAACACTATTCCATAGTTAAGTAGACTTTGTATGCATGTATAATAAGCACTTAACACTGTTTTGGTATTGCAGAAATCTTTAAGTACTCTTAATATGTAACAGTACTTGCTTAATTCTTTGTTAAGCATTTTTACATGTTTTCCCATCTTAGATGCTCAGCCACCAACAATCCTAAAAATTATATGTGATTCTTTTGCTGAATTTGGCTATTCGATAATGTGAATTTTACGTTGGTCCTATTTTTATTCCTTATATGGTTGAAGTTCATCCATACACTTTTCTTCTCATTGAAAACTAGACAGTTATCTTTAAACCATTTTTCTGCCACTTCTACTGTTTTGTCGATTTTTTGCTGCATCTCATAATCATTCTTCCCTTTTATAATGGAGCTGGTATCATCAGCAAATAATATGGTATCAGCTGTTGAAAACTGTTGAGGCAGGTCATTAATAAAAAACAAGAATAACAGAGTCCGGGGGCACCCCATAATTAACTTTTTTATATTCAGAATAGTACACATTTCCATCTTGAGTAATTTGTACTCTTTGTTTCCTTTCGGTTAAATATGACTTGTACCACTTGTAAGAAATACCATGGACACCATAATTATAGAGTTTTAACAGCAGTAGATTATGATTTATAAGATCGAACGCTTTGGTTAGGTGCAAAAACAATCCACAGATCAGTTCCTTGTGCTTAATAGCTTTGTAAACAAGTTTTAGGGAATTGAAGAGTGCTGTTTCTGTAGATTTGCCTTTTCCGAAACCATTCTGTGCATTTACAAGAATTTTATTTTTGTTTAGGAAGTCTAACAATCTGTCACACATTATTCTTTCAATTATTTTCGAAAAAAAGGTAAGAATGGAAGTAATGTTACTTTAAATCCGTCTTGATTGCAAATTTTTTTTATTATTCATATGACCGGTTTCGGTTCATTCAGAACCATCTTCAGATCTGATATTTAAGTTACAGGAGTAATCCGTCCTATTCAGTAACTTTCACATGCTACGTCACATGCTTTTTATGTGACGTAGCATGTGAAAGTTGCTGAATTGGACGGGTTACTCCTGTAACTTAAATATCAGATCTGAAGATGGTTCTGAATGAACTGAAACCGGTCATATGAATAATAAAAAAAAATTTGCAATCAAGACGGATTTAAAGTAACATTACAAAATCACTGATTGCTGTTATCCCATAAGACATTATGTCTGTTTTTGCAAAGAATGGAAGTGCTCCGAAATTTTTAATGTCAGACTTGCCACCACTTTTATAAACTGGTATTGCTGTTGACTGCTTAAGTTTACTTGGAAACACACCAGTTTCAAAGGAGTCATTGATTAAGTCCACAAGTTGAGAGACAACATTATGGGTACTATATTTAATAATTTTGTCAGGGATACCATCAAATACGCAGGTGATTTTACTCTTTAGTTTGCTGATAGCCGATTGTACTTCTTTGGGTGATATGGGATATAGGTACATTGTTCTTTCATGTACTAGAGTTGTTACATTTGTCTTTGGATTATGTTTAGTGGTGACCAGGTTTTGGGCTACATTAATATAATGATCATTAAATATATTAGCTATTAGAAGTGGATCATCAACAATTTCATTTTTGTGTTGTATGGTGATTTCATTACTTGCACTTTCATGTTTTCCTGTATGATTATTAATAACTTTCCACAAAGATTTCATTTTGTTATTACACTTTCTAATATATGAATCATTGTGCTTTCTTTTTGCAGCAATTATAACTTCCCTGTGCTTGGCATATGATTTCAAGATAGTATTTTGCTTTGCACACTTATGTAGCATTCTAAGCCTTTCTGATGACTCTTTGATTTCGCTTGTTATCCATGAGTTTTATTTTTTCGTTTATTTTCATTCTCTTCAGAGGGAATGAAATATCATAGCAGTATTTATAATTTGACAAGAACTTGTTGAATTTTATATCTACAGAACTACTGCTTTCCATGTCCCAGTTTACATTTTTTAACATTAGATTAAAGACCCTAATGCTATCATCATTAACTAATCTTCTTTGAATATATCTCCTGTTATCTATTTTCTCATGAGATTTATCTAAAGTCAATTTAACTGCTTGATGATCAAAGAAACCTGTATCCAATACCTCAGATTTAAAGCCACATTTTGTGAGGGATATGGAATACTGCCTTAGAAACCACACTCAGGCTGGCTGGCATAACTGATAAACAATCAGCATCCCATTGTGTAGATTGTATTCTAGACTGGCTCATTACCCTTTCTGCTTCTGGTATGTTAGCAGATCATGGCACAGTTTAAACCTGTTGGTCTTTAGGTTTAGATAAAGGCTAAAGTACTGCTGCACAAGAATTTAGATTAATTTTTGCAAATGGGTATTTATTTATGAATTCAAAAATATTGAAGATCACTGGCCTACTGTAGCACTTCCAGTTATGTAACATATTATTCTCATATACTGACTGTGACATCCAGAATTTCACATAGTTTGTGGATGTGACTTTAAAGAGTAACATGAGTATGCCAAACTGACAAATGCTATTACTCTGTATCTAACAATAACTTTTTAAATAAAATACATAATATGTTTAGCTGACAAGTAGATCAATCAAAATATGAGTAACGTTGCAATTTTAAATTGGTATCCTCAAGGAGAAAACCAATTTAGAACACAAAGTGGAGATTTTCAGGCATTTATTTGTGGACCACTATTCATTATCCGATATGGGAGGCAGGGCAAGTGACAAAGGGCCAACATCGTGAGATATGTATCCTGGGGGCCCTTCTTGAAAACTCTCTAGTGGAGGGATGCAACTGAAGGAGAAAATATCTTGGAAAGGCAGGGCCACCCTGTGTCATGAAACAGTGTCTTCTATTCACATTATTATGGTACATTCATGCTTCTAATTTAAACTAGGACTCATAAGAGGCATATAGACAATTATTTACCACTCACTCCATTTGTGAGTGGAACAGGAAAGGGAATGCCTGGTAGTGGTACAAGGTGTTCTCTGCCATACGCCATACTGTGGCTTGCAGACTATCTATGTAGATGCAGATGTAGCTGTAGACATAGTAGAAAACTAAATATTTCATGGACTACTAAGTAGACTGCCACTAATAGACTTTGAATATAGTATTAAATATTCAAAATACGGAAAGGAAAAGAATTTGAAAGTGGCAAAGAAACAGGGGGATTATACAGACCCCAACAGAGGATCAGTGAAAGAAGTGATGCCTGTCACTTCTCCACAACATGCAGTCCCACACCTTCCGCCTGTAGATGGGGGTGTGAAGATAATGCAGCTGGAGCCTGGTGAAGCTACAGACTTCAATATTAAAAGGTGATAAACTGCCTTTACACTCATTTTTCATACTGAACATGCTTTTTGTAATTTCCTGAAATTCGAGAATAGTGCAAAAACGCCTGTGTAAGTGGCTGCTCCTAGCCAAGCCTTCATTTCCTTTATTTAATGTTTAAAGATGAAAATAATTAAATCTACATAACAGCAGCTCAATAAGCGATATCCTCTCTTTTCTAGGCACATTGGCATGAGTTTTCACTTCAGTAAACTTTGTACCAGTACTTGATGGGCCAAAGCTCACTATAAGAGTATGTAACAAACTTAAAGAGCCAAAGACATGTACCTTACATTTAGGAAAGATCTGTTAATGATAGTAAATAAATGTATGGTGATACAGTACATGAACTGGTACAACATTGTGCTCTCATTGAACTATGGTATTCTCCTCTGGCTAATTTAAAGCATTAGACCAGGCAACGACCTCCGTGAGCTGCTGCTGGTGCCTGGTAAGTCCAGAAAAGGATGATGAGCGAATAATAAATGCACAGTAGAGTTAATATTGCATTTCTCCTAGCGATGGGGTGGTACATCACCAGTCTTACAGGTATCCAAGGCTTGCCAGAAGTCTGTAAGCAAATGAGTATGTTAGCAGTCAAAAATCTTTCACATTACTGAGCCACTGTTGCACTTCCCATTATATAAAATAATATTTTGATGAGCTGACTGTTAATTTTAGAATTCAAATATCTAGTAGACTGTGACTCTTAACAGTAACTGGAAGTAAGAAGGAAAAAAATGGTGTACGACATCTTGAAGCTATCAGTGGCTTTTGTCATTTTGCTCCTACAGCTTTCTTGTACACAATATTTTATTTAAATTAATCCACTTTATGCATAATAGAACTAAGAATGTTAGGAATGAAATGATTTATATATTTTCTTCAAGATTTGTTTATTATTTTCAGATAATTTTCCAGTTTCCTTAATTTAATTTCTGGGGCACTTGATATGCAAAGATATGTCATGTCAACCAAATTCAATGATAACAGATATTGGAAATTATTTATACAGACAATGTTACACATACTCTGATACAATATGTTTGGGATCTCATCGAGCTGATGATTTTACTCGGTTACAGTGACAAAATGCAAATCCAGAATAACGAATTTTCACAAAAAGTACGTTCTGGATTCTAGTAATAAAAATTAGCAATGTAAAACTACACTTATTACTCAGCAGCATATTTGTAGCTCACTCAAGGCTTCATGTTCAATAGAAAGTGGATCTGGTGAACATGGAAACTATCAATAAACTTTCAGAGGTTGTCCAGCAATGTTTGCTGAGTGATTTTGCATAAGGAATCTATGGTCTATCGGCTTCAGTGCAGATTAATTGCTATTTCAGTTACGCTGGGGTGACATGCCTATGGAACGCGCCTTAAAGATGTCATTCTACTTTCATAATTTTTAGGTTTATGTAGATTGAGCAGCTGGTCACCATACTATACATACAATGTTGGGGATCACTTCGATATAAACAGAAGTAGGGAAATGCTTAATAGACATTAATATGATTAGTATAAAGGATCAGTTTGGAGGATAATATTTGAAAAAGTGAACAACTACAGGTATATGACATTGTAGATAAATATTATAGAAAAGAGGAAGACAATTTTGAGAAGAAGTTAGTAGAATGCTGACTCTGAAGATGTATAGAGCACAAAAAGTATTTCCTTCAATGAACTGCAAAAAGTTTCTGGTTTTCTTTTTATGAAAAACAAAAGGCAGTTGACATTTTTCGTCAGAAATATTTAATTTAACAGTTCCTTACACACTACATAAAATGGTAAAGGAAAATGTGTTTTTTACCTTTGCATGGGAAATTTTTATTTAAATCCAGCAACAAATCAGAGTAATGGACAAAGGCAGAATATCTGTTGCATTTCTAGTCTCATCATTTTAAAGTTAATTCCCACGATTTATTTCCCTTCCACTGCTTCTTTTATCTTACTTGCTTAGTCAGCATTTTAAAACTAATTCGCAACATTTATTTCCCTTGATGTATTTCTTTCTGTCTTACTTAGTTAATTGTCTTTCTGGTTATCTGTACATAGAATACCTCACAGGAGAATTTCAATCGGTTCACAGAACTTGTTTGTTGACTCCCATATATTCATCTCAAAGTGGAGGTGACTAATTTTTTATTACTAACTTTTATTACATAGAAATATGGAAATGAATTTTATGTCAAGACAGCTCCAAAGGTAGGAGCACGAGAAAGATGAAATCATACCATTTTTATGGCTTTATTTTTATCTTCAGCCATTCTTTCCTTTATTACAATGAACATGGTTAACTATGTACTTCAGATGATCGGCATTTATCCCCACTTATTTAGTTACATGTCAAAAATATCCTTTATCGCCTTTAATATTGTAGATTAATGTAAGTCCATGCAGTCTTGCTGCTTTGTCTAAGTGATAGTGACTGACATGAGCAAATATTTAATATACCATGCTCAGGTCATTCTTAAATTTTTTCTTTGTTTCCCTGTGTCTTTTGAAAATTTTGCCAGCATGATTAAGGCTCATGAATAAGCTACTGCTCCAGTTTTGCTCAGGTCATTCTTAAATTTTGTCTTTGTTTCCCTGTGTGTTTTGAAAATTTTGTCACCATGATTAAGGTTCATGAAAATGCTACAGCTCCAGTTTTGCATTGACACAATATTTAGAAAATTTTATTTTTTTTCAACATCAAAGCTTTGTAATTTTTACATTTTATATTTTTAGCTAGTTGATTTTTTTGGGAATATTTCACTTATATGTACAATTTGGTGTGTAAATTAAAACTATGAAAACTGAATAAGGTATTTCAAGTCAATGTTCACCAAATAAATCAATTAACATGACTGTAGTGACAGATGATGTTTCAGAACAATTATGTTTAACTGCTGTTTTGCAGAAAACAAATGAATCACAATAGGCAGAGTAAGAAACAGGTGGCACACACAAGCTAGTGTGAAATATGTTTTGCTAAGATTTTTTTCTCTTCACTCTTAAATTCGATGATTTCTTTTACCATGCCATATCTGTACACTATGCCAAAGACTAAAATTTTATGTAACTTATCATTCTAAAAACTATCCACCTCATTTGCTAAAAAGCTAGTTTCTCAATTTTGTCATAAATGTTTCATAACTGTTGCCTCAGCTATATGAGTATTCATATTTTAGAACTCCCCTATTTTCACAACTATTTATATATTTTAAACATTCCTTCAAAACATTTATTAATAAACTGTTAGGGCGAGAAATTGCATACATTGCTGGAACTCTCTTAAATTCTGCAATCATGCTGAACAGAATAAAGTACTACAGAACACACCATGTTGTGTGTTTCATCAGCTTTCAGTTACTACACATTTCACAGTGCAGAGGTTCTGGTAACGAATGACTAATAAAGCTCTAGTACTGAATAAATCTTTCAAAAAGTTCATCATTCGAACAAGTGCACATACACTTATATGATTCAGACATACAGATATATGCTCTAAAATATATTAATTAAATACTACTGTCACAGCTATCAGTGCTGTAGTCACTAGAAGCTTTTTAGGTGTGATTAATAGCCATTTACAGATTAGAAGAATAAGTTATGAAAGCCCATATTCTTAATTTCCATTTTAACCTGTCAGTTTGCTTACGAAACTGATTTCATCTCCAAGTAAACCAATGTCTTTTGGTAGAAAACTAACAATGGGTTAGATGATCGCAGATGTAAAGAATTATATGTACATAGCATTGAGTATAATGATGGTAAAGCAGCATTAAGAATTTTTTTTGTATATTAGATAATAAAACTTTATAAAATATCAAAATCTCAAATATCTGGCATTAACTATTGTGTGTTATTGGTCACTTATCACAAATAAAAGATAGAAATGCAATCAATGACTACAACAAAATATAACTACACAGCACATTAAATATTACTAATTGGAAACAGGTATAAAAATTGCTGTCAATGTCAAAATAACATCAGTTTCAAATAATGACACACATATCGATGTGTGTATATAATACATCACCATATTCTTCAAATGATAAACAGTCTTATTATTTATAGTTTTATTTAGGCTCCAACATGAATTTTGAATGTTGACACTGAGTTCAGGATGTTTGGATCGAACAAAAACCCATTGCCAAATTTTTGACTGCAAGGCTGGACAGTATGTTAGAGGATACTGTCCTGATAGTGTGCAGGCCTCGAATTATGCCATGACAGTGACAAGAGGCGTCCGATATCTGTACATGATGCTGACCCAAAAGATGACTGTCCCACTTCCCTTTTGAACCTGTAGAACTGCATCACTGAGATGTGCAGTAGTCTACCTGATGACCACCACCACCACCACCACCACCACACTTCTATGATGATACCAAATGCCTGACAAGTCCTGCACCTTTCAGTGAAGAGAACCTGGCACCACTGATTCAGGTTCCATTCCATGTCTTCCCTTGGGGTGGGGGATATATTATGTTGTTTGTAATGGACGCTTGGAGGCCACAATAATCGCGTGGAGTCGACACAGTCTTCTCAGTATCCTCTAAATAGGTAGTACGCAGTTCTGTTGTATTTCCTTGGGATAACAAAGAGCTGATATATATCCGTAGCTTTCATCAATTGGCGTCGTTCAGTGTGAGCACATAATTTAAGAAAGATCTTCAGAGCTTTCCATTTTAGCAAACTTCCTAACACACAGACACATGAGCACACAGTGCCCAGTCATCTGGTGCCATGTACCTCAGGAAACATACCAAGGACCTGTCAAATCAATGTCGTGCACAGTCATCGCTGTACTCTGTTCCAGAAGTGGACTAACACATCAATAAGCAGGTAGTCATGTTTTGGCTCATCATTGTGCGATACACCGAATGGCTCTGTTCCAACAAAATCATTTATCACCATCTAAAAGAGAGATTGTTTGCATCCACACACAAGACGTGAATGTGTGCATGAACATGGATGTAAACAAGGATGTGGTTTGTTATGCAGTTATTGAGCACCCAGATACGATGACACAGGCTGTGATCGCCAGGGTGACCTTGCGACTACAGCTCTCTCCAGCGACAGCTATCGGGTACATCTGGCACGGCAATTACAATAGTTTTGCTTCCAAAAATGTGATACAGCTATGTCATTAATTCTCAAAGATGCGCTAAGGCGTGGTGGAGGTATGAGTGGAACCAATTTTACGTAAAAGACCGCTTTAAATATAGCACTTTAAATACATTCCAATTTCCCCTCACCAAATATCATTGATCCTACTTATTGTATAAATTTTTGAATTTCATCCATTTGTATGACATATCTTTATCCTCAGAACTGAATATCTGATGTTGACTATTCAGATACTCTGTAATTTGGATCATTTTACATTTCTCAAGAAATAATATTTTCGTATTATTCTTAATGTACCTCGTAACACCCATACTCACTAGTGCCCTCGCTCTCTAACGAGGAGAGCACAGCTCAAGTGCCATCACTCGATTTACCAGTAACTTCTTTCACTGGAAGAGAGGTCAAAATAAGCGAACATGTATCTTGGCTTATCCGTTGATACCCGACCATTTCTGGGAAAACGACGTTCAAGGTTTTTGCCGTTATTTATATGCCCCCTAACACTCAGGCCGTTTAACAAAAGCAGTGGCGCACAATGACTAACGCCGCTGTTTCATACTTTTGCACACGTGTTCGAAACCTGATTTTTTTAAAATTTAATTTAATTTATTCGTAAATGCTACTACACAAATGTTTCTTATCAAATTAGGGAATATAAAGGCGTTATAGGAACTGTAAAATTGCAACCAGGCTTCACAGTAAGTGTCATACATTTATTATATGATAATTCTGTGTATGGTATTTTCAGGGGTTACAGACTTTTTAAATTCTTGTACTCCTATACTTCATTTATAAATCAATTCTTATATGAATTCATACAATTTATTCTTATGTTTATTCTTCAGGTAGATTTGGTGCATTCCCGTGGATGATACCAATAGTAGAAACATTAGAAACAGCGAAATTCCGAACGCCATGAGTATCGTGCAAAGGCAGATTTACCACAGTGATATTTCATCAAACCATGTATAACGGATCATTTTTCCGAAAACTGGCGATTATGAATCAAGATACACTACAGGAATTTCACCGAAAACGATTTCAAATAATTTTCTCATTCTTTTATTGCTTTTTTAAATTCATTTACCAGACATACAATTAGTAGATGAATAATGACAACGTTATTTGAACATATATGGGAAAACATTCGTGTAATAATCTGTGGATATGAGTAGATAAATGAAAAATAAAAATAAAATCGATAGTTGGGTTTCGAACACGGGATGAAAAACTGTGCCCGCGACACTACACTCTGTTCATCAAAAGAATAAACCTGATGTAAACAAACACAAACGCGATGATTGGTCAGAAGTCGTAGCACACGTACACTGATGTTGTTACGCTTTGGAAGCAGGTCCTACGTATGTATTAAAGATCTTATTACGAAATTACGTTAAATGAAACTTTAAGATAGTCTAATGTATTAACAGATATCAGTGCTTTTCTTAATCGTGCTTTAGCTGTGTAGTTTTTATTTCAGAAATCGAGTACAGTCACGGTCTCTGTACTGTTGTGTTCTGACTGTCGCGCTGTTAACACGCGGTATGAAATTAGCTGAGGTTGCTTCCTGCTCCCTAGAGAAACACTCGTATGGAACTCGGTTGAAAGTGCCGAGAAATAGGTTGTTCTCGATGTTTTTGATGAATTTGGAGAAAAATCGGCTTTGAAGTTTTCCGAGGGGCTGTATTTAATACAGTTGAGATACATGGGCACATTGGATATATAACGGAATCAGCAGCGTAGTAGGCTGACGATCTGGTGCAGTTCATGGATCGCTGGTTCAAGTCTCGCCTTGGACGTCCTTTATTTCGTTCGATTTGAAATACCTATATCTCATAATTATAAAATTCTCATCATTTTTTTAAGAACAATGCACGTCTTCTTGTTTCTAATTACATATTGCACGGGAAATTCCTGTTTTCATGTCAAATATAAGTTCTTAATTATCGATATTTAACGAAAGATTGTTAAGAAAGGCTGCTTAAAGTAAGAAAACATAACAATGTGATTTTTTAGGACAAAAATGGAAAACCACATACTCTTTACGTAAACTGTGCCCATTGTTTTATACCGCAGACGCAGTCTCGCACGTGCCAGAGTGATAAGTGTCGTAGAACATGAACAACAATCAATTTCATCGCATCGCGCACTGATCTGGAGTCAAGTTACGGGTTTTGTTGCGAGAAATAAGGACCGTTAAGCTTCCAGACGTACTAGAACTAACGATTCTCTTGTCACTGCCAAACGATGGCCGGATATAGAACGGCACGTTATAAAAGAACAGGAGAAAATGCGGCGCTTGTGTCGCTTCTGGATTCTGTTGTTGATCGACTCGTTATCAACGTAGCAGATGACAGTTCCAGCTGAAATGTATTTTTCGGATTCGGATAAGGAAGGAGCTAAGTGATTAATTACCAGACAACCAGTGGCTTCAGTATTCAACAATACGGCGAAATCCCCGCACCATGCTTTTGCATCACACATAGCTCGCTCATAAAAAATACCCTTTGTCTAAGTTAGAAATTTTCATCACTTTTGGTGTAATCAGAATATTACGTTAGGTAAGAACGAGAGGATTTTATGCTTTCCGTCTGGGCACCTAAGAAGCGTGCGGTAGCGCTGGAGTTTTGCCGAATATTATTTCATTGTCTCAAAAAATAAATAACATTCGAAGCTATATTGTTTCTCTGTTGGTCTCTTTTTACGTCTGAACTGCAATTGCTCACATCATTGCAGGTTAGTTGGAACAGCTGGCTCGCCACTGCTGTCGAAGTTAAATGCGCCGGTAAAGCTGTTGTCACGCATTATCGCTCAGTTTACGTGCGTGTAACACAGCATAAAACGTATTCTTATGATTGCACGTGACTGTACTGGACACAGCTTTGCTTCCGCTCCATGTGAAACGAAATCCAATGTGATTCAAGCAAACGCGGAAGAATACACGATGTAATGTTTCAGTCAGGTTTATTCCGGAGTACCTCGTAAACTTTGACCATCATTTTCTCAGTAACGGTCGAGCGTCAATGGCAAGCAGACACTTGTTGGCTTATTTTGAACGTCCCTTCACTAAGCGAATTTTGTGCGAAATCGGATAATGGCAGTTGCCGTGTTCTCCTTGTAAGTTAACTAATTCTATAACAGTGGTCGGCGTGCCAACGATTTGAAATCAGTGGTCGAGGAAAGTGAGTGGCAGAAGGTAATTAATGATTGTAACGTATAGCGTGTTTTGGGGATGAAAATTGTAATTCCTTGTTGAAATATGCTGCAACTGGGATACCCTGGAGGAACTCGTTAACCATCACTGTGAATAATTCACCAAACAGATGCGGGCTCTGTAGAATATAACCCTCTATATTGGCTTGTGGACTGTACTGATAGGCCCAGTCATTAGACAAACTTATAATCAGATGCGAGCGAGTTCATTGCTGGTATTGTGTGTTATGGCGGATCGAGGAAGGGGTTGTCAATTTGGTGGGTGTCATTCCGTGTGCGGATTCTACAGACCTCTCTAAATATATTCAGAGCGAGTAAATATATCTACGTTTGGTTTTTGCTAAGTTATAACCATTGTTATTAAAACACATGGTAGATATCACGAGCAGATGCGCTGTGATGACATAACGGAACCGCTCGTCTCACTGCACCGTGTAAAAGCTTATAGGCATACCACACACACGTTTAACTCACATATAGTTGTGAACAAAATAGGGACTTTTCATCTTATAGTGTATTACTATCTTTAACGTATTTATTAGTTAAATAAACAAATAAATTTGTCTTTATTTAAAATAGAGAATGTGAAATCACAGTCTTTGCAATACCTTCAGATGACCAATTAGTAACTGCCGCTCATAATAACTTATTGACAATGAGAAAAATAGCCCTCAGTCCCTATGTGAAAATGTTTTCTTTTAAATAACTACGCATTACACCGACAGAGACGATTTGTACGTCTGCATTCTTTTTCCTGATTCCTTCTATTACTTTATCTGTATAACGCACTGTTGTATTTAATAATTTTTTGTCTTGGCAGTTTATGTTTTCTCTGCTAATAGTTTCTTCATTTTTTGGTAATATATTTACGTGTAAAATCTACTTCCTTCCGGTAATTTCGTATTTATGACCAAATTTTTCTCTCATTATTAGGCTCATTACTACCCCGTAAATCAGTTCTGGAAGATGGGTAGGAACAGCATCAGGCTTAAACGTGCATTTTATAGGAAGATACAGCAACTGTCTTTACAAATTCCTGTCATAATGCGAATAGCATAAGTTACTGAACACACACAAGCATTAGCAAATGAAAACGAATAGGCAAGTTTACAAGTATTTTATCCATTTTCGTTTCATCTCATAACTCATCTCGTAACTTAATTCCTCACTTTTCTGTTGTCTGTGGTGGGAACCATAACTCATGATTGCTCGGCAAATCATTTTTTTTCCTTGAGTATTTCTTGTGTATGCTGTTCTGCAGCCTCAAAAAATTGTATGAAAGGCATACTGTTGTAATAAGACCCACCAATCACGAATTTATAGAATTAAATGCAGTGACTGTGACATGTTCTATATCGGACAAGCCGGACGAAAATTTGCTTCAAGACACAAAGAATATATAAACAAAATAGAAAACAAACTCTCCGGCTTTTGTATGCGTCTTCGAGAAAATCGAAACTTGACAGTAGACATAAGCACTAACCTTTCGATTCTTCATAGAGCCGAAAAAGGAAGCTACATGACCCTCTTAACAGGAAACAGAAATCTACACACATCTGTCCAAAATTCTGAATAACATTTTAAATGAACAAACAGGGTAAAGAAATAAAAAATATATTGATAACTGTAACATAATTCTTATTAGTGATGGCGATTTCAGAAGAAAAGACATTCCTAAATTTTACATAAGATATAAATCAAGTATCATCAAAGATATAAATTTAATAACAAACCTGTTGTCTGTCACATAAATCGATATTGTAACAACCATCCACAAATATGACAAAACGAAGGTTGACTATGTTTGAAAAATAATATTTAAGCTCTTATAGCGTAAGTAAAGATTACAAAAAATTATGTCTCTCCTAACAGTCGTCAAGTGCATTTTCTGTGGTGTTTCGTCTGATATTTGCAAGTTCGTTTTTGCAACGTGTTGCTGGAGCTGTCCCACCAAATGCTGCTCATCACCTGAGTCATGTGATGCGTAGTGCCAACGGAAAGGGTCGGCTCGGTTCCCGTTACAAACAAAATAATTTTAAAAGAGGAATTTTATGTGCCCATTCGATTGAGCAGTCCAATATTAGCCTAGTGCGATATTCGTTTTAGCTATATGTATTAACAGGGACAGGAAGACACGAAGAATAACTAGTACTCCAGCAGCGACTGAATAGCGCTGATTCATGGCGGCCGCTGACAGCACTACTGGAGTTCCGGTTATTCTTCGTATTTTGATGTCTCGATTAATACACATCGATATAAACAATGTCGCACTAATTTGGGGCCTCACTATCGAATGGGCGTGTAAAATTCCCCTCTAAATTCATTTTGTTTTTATTGGGAAACGAACCGACGACGGCCGTCGACGCTGGGCGTCGCATGAAATATGTGATGAACAGTATTTGTTTGGACTCAATACACACTTCAAGAACGAAACTGCATACATCTGCCGAAACACCAGAGAAAACGCGTCTGACCATTCTTAGGGGAGACACCTGGTGTATACAGGGTGTTTCACTACATGTGTTTGCCTCTGTAAGTTACGAAGCAATAGGCGACGGAAATATTTATTGCGGTAGGTCACCATAAGAAACGTTACACTGTCTGCAGAGCTATGAACATAGTTTATTGTGTTATTATCCAAAGAGTTACAGCAAAAAGATACAATTTTTTAAATGGAACAATAGTTGTTTCTATCATACACTGGAATCAGTAAAATCAGCTGTGTATACATCAATTTAAATTACATTCCTATCATTTTTAGTTTGGGAGCTATAACCCTTCAAAGTTTCAGGGGCAGATACCACACACGCTGCGCATAACGCAATGCGCCTTCGAAATGTGGTGCGGCCGAGTTGTACTGCCCCTGAAACTTTGAAGGGTTGTAGCTCCAAAACTAAAAGTGACAGGAATGTAATTTAAATTGATGCACACACAGCTGGTGTTACTGGTTCCAGTACATGATAGAAACAACTATTGTTCCATTTAGAAAATTGTATCTTTTTGCTTTAACTTTTTGGATAATAACACAATAAACTATGTTCATAGCTCCGCAGACAGAGTAACGTTTCTTATGGTGATCTACCGCAGTAAATATTTCCGTCGCCTATTGCTTCGTAACTTACAGAGGGAAACACATTTAGTGAAACACCCTGTATACCGATAATAGCTTGACTTTAAAAAGTAGCTCTGGTGGGTCTTATTATAACAGTTTGTATTTCATACCATTATTTTACACTGAAAACAATTCAAAACATACTCTGAAATCCCCTCAGTTACTGTTATCTGTAGCGTAACTCTGTACTTAAACGCTGATAAGAACTCTCTGTTCACTCAGCAACTCAATGACAACACAATATGTTACATGTGAGGTGGGCTGCTGAGCGGTGGCAGGGTCGATGTGACGTGAACATCGCAGTTGGCTACTGCGCACACACTCCGTGTGGCGATGTGAAAAAAATTAACGTTTATAGCTGTTGAACTGTGACACCGACTTTCTTTTATTTAGGGGTCTCTATGTACTTTTTTCTGTGGCATCGAAAAGAACCTTCGACGAGGTGTGTGGAACTCGATCACAAAGTGACAAGATAACATCGCCGCAAACCATTGTCCCGCCGCGCCGCCAGGAGAAGGCATCCCACAAAATGTCTGCTCTGCTGTACCAAACGTAAGCAAACACATAACGTGGGTACAGTTCGTGTGCTTAGCTGAGCACTTGGAGTCCATCAGTCTCTTCCCTGTTGTTGTAGCTGTCAGACAAGTTGCTCACGAAGGTACTGAGACTTCCGCAATATGAACAACAGTTGACAAAGTTGATATGGCTTTCGTTTATGGCTGAAGCCACTAAACTGTTGCGGTTGTATGCTGAACGGTATCCTGTCGTGCATGCGCTTGCCATTTCTCTTTGTATACTTAAAATGAAACTGGAAGTGTGAAGAATAAAATATGCCATTGAAACATGAGAGCAACTGATGAAAGAAATGCAGCTAATACTCTAGCAACGGAAACACATAAGTCCACATGCTACTACCAACAACTGATCGTACATGTGTGATTAGCCAAAAGAGTGTTACGTGAATATTACATTACAAGGCATTTCCACTTTTCGATCCATCAATAGCTTCGTGTAAATTACTTTCACAATCGATTTCACTTCTCCGAATGGTGTCTACGAGAACTGCAAAAGGGTGGCGCTTCTGTGCAAGATTTTGTTTGTGGAAAAAGAATCATTTACAAACCATGGGAAAATCAGTCTTCGTAATACGCATTTCTGGTCAGTTGAAAAGCCACGATCGTATTGGTCTGTCAGCGCTTTTCAAGACTTGTGTCATTGGTCGAGTTTCATTGATAGGACTCTAAATAGCGACGAATAAGTATCTAATTCAATGTGGAGTATTGCCTAATTTTGTGGCCCTATTTTTATGTATCAGTGGCTAGGGTCAACATTTTGAGCACTTGATGTGAGTCATAATAATGAACACAGTATGACGTTCCTCTTATTATGGACACCATTTTATTTAATAATTTTAACACTGTATTCGGGCGCTGCAGTTAACAAGAATAACTCGCTTCCTTGAGTGCTATAGCGACAAGTGAGAAGTGGTTTCCACGGTCGGAATACAGGCAACGAGACACTGAAGTACGCCAGTGGTTCAAAATGGCTCTGAGCACTATGGGACTCAACTGCCGTGGTCATCAGTCCCCTAGAACTTAGAACTACTTAAACCTAACTAACCTAAGGACATCACACACATCCGTGCCCGAGGCAGGATTCGAACCTGCGACCGTAGCGGTCGCACAGTACGCCAGTGGTGTGAACAACTAAAATAAAATAAGAGGAATCTAAGTTTCACTAAAGCTTTGCTACTATAATGCTGCTATGCTTTAAAGTATTTATAACTGAAAACAAACGACTGTTACTGTTCTGTCGATACCAAGGAATAGTTTGGAAGACATACGAAGTGTACTAAAGATTTCAGTTCCACGCCAACCCCTTACGGGGCCATTAGACTGCATTCCAGACCTGTTGTCTGTGTCGTCAATGTTCTCGATTTTCCGTTCTTCTTGAAGTTGTACCTCACTGTATCACTATGAATTATTTAACGGTTTTTGTTAATAAATGCACCGTAATGGAATCTGGAAATTTATTGAAAGTAGATTAGTTATCCACATTTCCAATTGTAACCACACAGGCAGGCTGTTTGCATCTCCGAAGGAATCCAATACGCACCGCGAACTTCTTCAAGGAACTACATCAGCAAGAGCGAGACTCAGAACAGGTAGGGAGATGTTCTCAGCGTTGATTCACGAAGTTGATCCAGGAAAGGGTTAACTTAACTTTTGCAGTCCCCATTAGTAAGGAACGACCAGCTGTAAATCGCCTATACCACTTTCTTCGGACTCTTGGCCAGACCTAGAAATATCTGTGACGGTTTAGTACCACAGGGGGAGTTTGCGATACGAACCGTATGTGAGTTAAGCGCTTGTTTATTTTTGGCACCATAGAGCTGATGTTTGTGGGACCTCTTCTCCTGAAGGTGAGTAGTTGTCTGTGGTGGTGTTAGCGTGTGACTATTTGATCACGTTGCGCACATGTTACGTCATTGCAGCAGAGGTGTACAAATTCCCCTTGCAGCCTGCTTGCCCCTAGCACCTCTGCAACCATTCATGCAGGTCAGCCTGCCGCGATGTAAACACAAGAGTGCGCGTGTACTGAGGCATAGTGGGCAATGCGGGCGATACGGGCTCCCGCAAGCCCGGGCTACCTGGGTTCCCGCAAGCCTGCCAAGCTTCACGGGACCCGCTCAGCTTGCTGCGCCCTACAACAGGTTGCGCTGTCAAGCTACCGTGACTAGAGTAGCCAGGTAGTTAGCCTGCAGTTCATTTATCGCAACGGTGGAGGCAGCACAATGAATAGGTCGAACTTTAGTGAGATTGAAAAAAAATTGACAACTGGCGAATACATGCTGGTAACGAAACGTTTTCGTGTGTCTATGAGGCCGCTTCAAATAAATCGGTAGGTGTGTCTCAATGCAAACTATGTAAAAAGCTCTTAAGTACTTATTCGGGAACCTCGAGTATGTTACGACATGTGTGCAAATTTGACAAGCAGTTCCCTCACTCCGTAAATATCTTGAAAGAGGACAAAGATTTAGTGGCCGAAAAGTGCGTCGAAATGTGTGCTAAGGACCTGAGACCACTTAGCAGTATAGAGGGAGAAGGATTTCTTAATTTAGGGCAGAACTGATCGACGTAGGTAAAAAATATGGCTCAGTTGATATTAAAAATGTTATGCCTTCCCGAGTGACAGTAGCTAGGAAAGTTCAAACCTTAGCTGATAAAGTGCGCAGCAAAATGCTCCCAGATATAGTGCATGCGATTCGTTCTGGTATATGTGCCAGTACAATTGATCTATGGACAGACAATTACAAAGGGGTGCATTACATGTCCGTGACAATGTATTACATAAATTCAGACTGGCGTTTGAATAAATATGTACTAATGTGCTCTGCGTTTCCTGGCTGCCCAAAAACTGGCTCGAATATTCGAAACGAGTTGGAAGATGGCTTAGAAACTATGGGTGTTTCTCGTGAAGTCATTGCCAAAATTACGTTTGTCACAGACCAGGGCAGTAACATTGTCAAAGCTCTCGAAGTATATCAGCGTCTTCCATGCATGGCTCATAGTATAAACACAGTCTTGAAACATGTTCTGAGCGAACAGTTTTTGAAAGAAAATGTTCCAAATATATTAGCCATTCTTAATACAGTGCGGGCTACGGTTTCGTACTTCAAGAGAAGAGGTCTCTGTGTGAGACTGAACTCATCTTTAAAGCAGTGGGTTTCAACTCGTTGGAATAGTTATTTTGACATGCTTGTATCAGTCCATTCTCAGATTGATTCAGTGAATGCTGTTTTACATAATGAAGGTGCCTCTGATAAGATGCTGGGTTATGACCACCATATAACTGGCCAGCTTATAGAATTTCTTAAGCCGTTTAAAGAAGCCACAGTTGATCTAGAGAGTGACAAGGATCCAACCCTACATTTAGTTCTACCGTGGTTTTATGCCTTAAAAACTCACTGTACCGTACGGGATAACGATGAAGAGGTTTGTAATTTTATTCCATCTGAATATTATAGAACCACTTGTGAAATATGTATGTTGAGAAAATGTATTTTCAGGACATGAAACCTTTGAAAGAAGCCGCTGATGCCTTCCTAGAACAGAAAATGTGCGTTAGTATGTTGCATAAAATTGCAACGTTTATGGTGGCTAACTACCGCACATTAAGAAAGTTAACCGAGGATGAAAAAATTGAAGTTTACCAAGCAGCACGACAGATGTGTGCTGAAGGTAAGCTCCTAAGATAATGCATATATTCTTCATCTACATGTACATGGTTACTCTGCAAGACACACGCAAGTGCTTAGTTGAGGGTTCATCGAACCACTTTCAACTTATTTGTCTCCTTTTCTCGAATTTCGCACGGGATAGAACACCTACAGCTCTCCGTCTGAGCGCTGCTTTTTTGTATTTTATTCTGATGATCATTTCTTCCAATGTATATGGGACTCAACAATATCTCTTCGAATTCGGAGGTGTAAGTTGGTGATCGAAATTTCATATATAGATCGCGCCACGTCAAAAAACGCCATTGTTGAAATGATTACCACCCCAACTCTTGTGTAATTTCCGCGACACTCTTTCCCCTGTTTTACGATAATACCAAACCAGCTACCCTTATTTAGACTATTTCGACCTCTTCCGTCAATAGTAAGGCTCTCCAACTTCGTAGCAATGCTCCAAAAGAGTGTTTTGTCATTAAAACGCCTACAGCATTTTCTGTGTGTCCATTCCTATTTAAGTAGGTCGTAATTGTAATCAGAGGTATTAAGTAGAATCTACAGCCTTTAGATTTGACTGGTTGATCTTGTAAACGAAGTTTAACGGACTTAGTTTAGTACACACAGGGATAACCTCGCTCTTGTCATTATTTATTGCCAACTGCTAATTTTCACACCAAAAATATATACCTTATTTAAATCGCCCTGCAGTTAGTTTTGATCTTCTGGTGACTTTACAGGACGATAAATGATAGCATCATCTAAAACCTATTATAATTTCAACTATGTGTAGTACGATCTTCACATTATTCTGCAAATATTAATTGGAACCTGTACAGTTTCAGTACAAGTGCCCAATCACAGCAACCAAGAAACAAATCCAGGGCGGTACAAAATGGCGAAATTTGAGGACTGGGCAGAAGAGCTTCCTCTCCTACATGATGAAGTCAGCAGATACTTGCAAGAACACTGTGTGAACGAGGGAGATATTCTACAGTGGTGGAAAAATAACTCCCAACGACTTCCTCGACTTGCGTGTGTGGCAAGAAAAATATTAAATATACCAGCCACTAGTGCGTCTAGTGAGAGAATTTTTAGTTGCGCTGGAAACCTAATTAGCGAAAAACGATCACGTCTTAATGCAGACAGACTTAACGATCTCGTCATAATTAATTCAAACACTAATCAGCAGACACATTGAAAATACAGTAGAACATTAAACGGGAAACTATGAGTTTGAGCGCAAATTTACTAATTAAGAGTGCAGATTTCTTTCTTGTGCTTTCTGGGCGTCAATTTCAGAGATAGAAATTTTGTAATGCATACAGTTCATTTTTATTTTAGACTAAAATTTTTGATTTTAATCCTTCCAAGTGACATTAATTATTGTTTGTAAACCAATTTCTGTTACTTGGGTTTGCAAAAGTAGCCAAATATTTTTAGGAGTATCTGGTTTGGCCTAAATAATACTTTCAGGGGAACTGAAGGAAAATTTGTAAAGATTTTATGTTGAAAAGTGTTCTGCAAAATAAAATATTCATTTGTGGAGTAAGGCAATACACATTATGAGTTTAAATTACAATTTATTTTGTTGAGTTCCACACACATTGCAAAATGTAATTTTATTCTTGTATTTCTATATTAACGGGAATCCCACATGCAGAGTCAAGATGCTGAAGACCTAGACACTACAAATACTCCTAAAATGAAGAGCGTCTTTTTCCATGAATGTATTGTAGTAGGAATATAATGGAAACTCTGAGCCACTCTCCACAGCGTCTATATCTGCGTCATGAGGATTCAGACTCGTCGTTTAGGTCTGTGTTATGAGGGTCTAGAGTCGTCGTTTAGATTTTCATCATGCAAGTAAACACTCGTCGTCTTAGTCTGCATCATGATGGTCCGAAATATGGTCCCTCATGATGCAGACCTAGACTACAAGTGTGGACTCTCAAGACGCAAACGTAGGAGCCGCGAAAAATGGCTCAGGGTCGCCATTGTATTCCCAGTACTATAGTTTTTAGACGAACTGGATACGAAACAAGTCCTTCGATTTTGTTAAAATGCATTTTGGCAATTTAGAATGATTTTTCCAACTTCGAATGAATTCACAGAACCAGTAAAATACATCCTGGAAACGTAGTTAAATATTTATATAATTGGTGTCATACTTGGCTGAAACATACTAAAGTTAAAGAATCTAGACTTCCAAAATCTTAATTTGGTTCTCATTGCAGTACAGTGGTTAATAGGGGCGTAGATAATTTATTCTTCTGGGGAGGTGACCAATCTTCTTTTTGGGGGGTGGAGGTTCACTTCTTTAGTACAAATATCCATCCGTTTCGGTGTTGAAAAGTGCAGCACAGACTGCATTGAGTTGCCTGGGCATTTATTTATTCCATACTCTCGTAGTCCATCTTCCCTCCCGTATTTTCTCTCTATCCATTTAGTCCTCTCCCACTATCTCTTTGATCACCTCCCCCCCCCCCCCACTCCCCATCCCTTGGCCGGCCGAAGTCGCCAAGCAGTTCTAGGCGCTACAGTCTGGAACCGCGCGACCGCTACGGTTGCAGGTTCGAATCCTGCCTCGGGCATGGATGTGTGTGATGTCCTTAGGTTAGTTAGGTTTAAGTAGTTCTAAGTTCTAGGGGACTGATGACCTCAGAAGTTAAGTCCCATATTGCTCAGGGCCATTTGAACCATTTTTGAACCCATCCCTTGGCCCATCTCCCCCCCACCCTCTATCCTCCTCGTCCTCTCTCTGTTGGATTCCGCCACCTCAGTTCATCTCCTCTTCACCTATCTATGAAAACTCATATATATCTGTCAACTTTTGTGGTGATCAGTGAATCAGTGTCAAAGTTTATTGCTAGGTAGCATTTATTGTAATACTTTTTGATACGCAGCATTGATAGTTTTGTTTTCTGGTGCGTAAACAAATGAAGTTGAAGGTGTCCCGACAGGGCAATATGCGACATACAAATAGCCATGTGAAAAACATGATTTTCAAGATTGATGCCACAAACATATAACAACTGCCCCTGCGATTTATCTATCGACATGGCAAATGTAAGCTGCACTGGAAATTATAACCGTTTAAAGTCGAATGGCATGTCGGTCGGAATCTTAGTGATATTGGAATTAAACTGTCCTCACCTTTGTACTTTCCTTTTAAAATTGTGGCTTCGATTACGTTGTTCTTTAACTTCTTCCCCGCAAGCCGGGTGCCATTACAAAGACGTGGCTGGTTTACCTTTCGCAACATGATTGCCGATCCGACTTAATTACAGATTGGGAGGCGGTAATCCGGGGAAATCCAGCGAATTTAAAAATTCCGTAGGATAGTTGACTACATCGTCTTGGTTAGTAACGGAATAAACCGACTTGTATGTCAGCAATTCGCCAGGTGTCATATTTTGAATCTGAAAATTCATTTCGTTAACATCAAGGTTTTTTGCAGCCAATATAACACGTTCACTCAACCAAAAATGGTTTGCAACTGTTAAACGACATTTGCTGTGCGCGAATTGTCCAACACGATGACTGTGAATGTCAGACAGCTCTCAAATTTCAAAAAGATCATAGACATTTCGTTTAAAAGAAATATATATATATATATATATATATATATATATATATATATATATATATAGATTTTGACATCGTTTGCGGGTTACCATGAAAGTTCACTATGTACGCATGTTTCCATGGAGAAGGTTTTTGAATATTTACATGTTCATGTATATGTGTATATATATATATATATATGTATTTGTCTATGAGTATATATATATATACTCATAGACAAATACATATACATACATATATACATATATATACGCATATACATATATATACATATACATATATATACATAAACATATATAAATATATATATATACATATACATGCACATCCATGGAAACATGCGTACATAGTGAACCTTCGTGGTAACCCGCAAACGATGTCAAAATCTTTTGTAAGGTACTCTCTTCAATGTACTGTCCGAAATATTATGTAGACAGTGGTGTTCCTCTTGATGGTCAAGTGTGCAAAATTTCTTCAAGATCGGAATAAAATTGTAGGTTGGTGTAGAAGTGTGTACGTAAAGTACCCTCCGCCATGCACCATTCAGAATTTTAAGCAGGCAGCGCCCTTCATCCTGCTTTGAATATCAAGTGTGCCAAATTTCATCAAGATCGGAATAAATACGTACAATTTGTCGAGTTCCGTTATGTAAAGGAACCTCTGCCATGCACCATATGAAATTTTATGTAGACTGTGACCTTCCTCTTGGTTTCAAGGTATAGTGTGCAAAATTTCATCAAGATTGTATGCAATACAAACACACGGACACAATGA
Source organism: Schistocerca piceifrons (assembly GCF_021461385.2). Lineage (NCBI taxonomy): Eukaryota > Metazoa > Arthropoda > Insecta > Orthoptera > Acrididae > Schistocerca > Schistocerca piceifrons. The sequence continues at coordinate 405,829,490 of NC_060149.1, forward strand.
AAACGCACTTTCAGTTTTTGTCAAATTTTCCAATTTTTCGGTCGATTTTCGAAAAATTTTATTTCATAAAAACCTTGTCCTGAGAATTACGAACACAGCAAAAAAAAATTTAGCCGAACTGGTCCAGGCGTTCTCGAGTTTTACGCTTATAAACACATTTGGCAATTAATTTTTATTTATATAGATAAGAAGCCCGAAATATACGCGTAAAGGAAGAATATACAAATAAAACGAATATTTTTTTACCTGAAATTGATACATATATATATAATGTTGGGGTTTGTCTTTTGGTGCTCAGGTAAAATAAAAACTTTTGATTAACGTTCATAATACGACAATGACGCGCAGACTAAACGGCTGCGTAGCGCAGCTCAGCAGTAATATGGGCAGGCAAGCAAGTTTCCCGCAGCCTGCCCGGGTTGGGTTCTGCTTGGCTTGGCTGGGAGTGAAGCAGCCTGCCCGTTTCTGTTGACAACGAGCGGCGGCCTGCCCGCCTGGCCACCGGGCAAGCATGGGCGGGTTAAAAGCGGGACATGTACACCTCTACATTGCAGTCCTCTTCTAAAGCTCTTTTAAGTGCAACTGAGAGAGGTTCACAGTTACATTCAAAAAGGGAAGTTGGTGTCATAATTCGCCACATTGCGTACTGCAACTTGGCGAACACCGCAACCTCGATATTCACATTAAGATAAAACGAATGACACACCACTAAGGAATTACCCAAATGCGACGGAAATACGTAGATGTGATGTACAAACAAATGAGTAGAATTTCAGAAAAAATTTGATGATTTATTCAAGAGAAAGAGATCACAAATTAAGCAAGTTCCATTTAAAAAATTGCATCTTTTTACTTTAACTTTTTGGATAATAACACAATAAACTATGTTCATAACTACGCAGACAGAGTAACGTTTCTTATGGTGACCTACAGCAATAGATATTTCCGTCGCCTATTGCTTCGTAACTTACAGAGGGAAACACATTTAGTGAAACACCCTGTATACCGATAATAGCTTGACTTTAAAAAGTAGCTCTGGTGGGTCCAACTCTGGCCTTTATGCAAGCAGTTATTCGGTTTGGCTTTGATTGATAGAGTTGTTGGATGTCTTCCTGAAGGATATCGTGCAAATTTTGTCTAACTGGCGCGTTAGATGGTCAAAATCCCGAGCTGGTTGGAGGGCCCATAACGCTCCATACGTTCTTGGGCGGATAGAGATCCGGCGACCTTGCTGCCCAAGGTAGGGTTTGGCATGCACGAAGACAAGCAGTAGTAACATTCGCCGTGTGCTGGCGGGCATTATCTTGCTGAAATGTAAGCCCAGGATGGCTTGCCATGAAGGACGGCATAACGGGGCTAGAATATCGTCGACGTACCACTGTGCTAAGTGGGTGCCGCAGATGACAACCAAAGTGGCCGCGCTATGAAATGAAATGGCTCCCCAGACTATCACTCTTGATTGCCGGGCCGTATGGCGAGCTACAATCAGGTCGATATCCCAGCGCCGTTCGGTGCGTGTCCAGACACGTCTTCGCAGATCTTCGGGGCACAGTTCGAATCAGGACTCATCCCTGGAGACAATTCTACTCCAGTCAATAAGATTCCGGGTCGCATGTGCCCCACAACACTGCACACAGGGTTGTTGGCGTACAGAGTCAATGGTAGGGGGCGCCGTGAGCTCAGCCCCGTTTCTGTGAGCCGTATATTAATGGGACGTGTGGGCACCGAATCACCACTTTTGCTCGTCAGATCAATGATAAAGATGAATCCGAAGCTCTGTGTGCCTCTCTGACGATTTCTACATCTACATCTACATTTATACTCCGCAAGCCACCCAACAGTGTGTGGCGGAGGGCACTTCACGTGTCACTGCATTATCTCCCTTTCCTGTTCCAGTAGCGTATGGCCCGCGGAAAGAACGACTGCCGTAAAGCCTCCGTGCGCGCTCGAATCTCTCTAATTTTACATTCGTGATCTCGTCGGGAGGTATAAGTAGGGGGAAGCAATGTATTTGATACCTCATCCAGAAACGCACCCTCTCGAAACCTGGACAGCAAGCTACACCGCGATGCAGAGCGCCTCTCTTGCAGAGAGTGCCACTTGAGTTTGCTAAACATCTCCGTAACGCTATCGCGCTTACCAGATAACCCTGTGATGAAACGCGCCGCTCTTCTTTGGATCTTCTCTATTTCGTCTCTCAACGCGACGTGTTACGGATCCCACACTGATGAGCAATACTCAAGTATAGGTCGAACGAGTGTTTTGTAAGCCACCTCCTTTGTTGATGGACTACATTTTCTAAGGATTCTCCCAATGAATCTCAACCTGGCACCCGCCTTACCAACAGTTAATTTTATATGATCATTCCACTTCAAATCGTTCCGTACACATACTCCCAGATATTTCTCGGCCTTCACGTTCTGTCGTCTCTCTAGGTTGACCGTTTCATTCGTGGCGCTGTGTTCGGCCGTGGTTCACCAATTCTTGCCAACATCGTCGAACAGTTGTATAGCTCCAATTCAAATGTCGAGCGATTCGCCGATCATTCCAAACAGCTTCTTTTAGCCCAACCACACGTGCTCTCTCAAATGCTGACACGTGCGTATATTGTTCACGCGCCTGTCTGCGAGGCATAGGCATAGGCATGTCTAACTGAGTACACGGAATAAGTTCGCAAAGACGTTATGTCCTGGTATTGACTTGACCCCTGTTTACTATCCTTGCCAGCCGTGCTCTGAAACTGCGCTGTAGTATCTCACATTCATCCATCGGTCGCCAGAAGTCTACACCTTTGCATTTTCCATCGATTCCTGTATGTATGTGAGTTTGTGACCAGTTTGCAGGACTCCTTCGTGATGTGTCGGATATCTTGTTGTTGTTGTCTTAGAGTGTATTTTCTCGTTCTGGATGAGCCAAAACAGAATGAACAGCTGCTTAATAGCGCGCTGGTCCACATTTGGAAGGCAATACAGCGAATCGGCGTGTTATGGATTCGACAACGCATTTGTAGGTTTCCAGGGGTATGCGGCACCAGATGTCTACGCGCAGGTCACGCAGTTCCCATAAAAAAATTGTCAGCGCGGAGCTTCGCTTGATAAAGAGTCCCAGATGTGTTAGAATGCAGATCAAGTGAATTTTATGGCCGAGACATCAACGTGAGTTCACTATCGTGCTCCTGAAACCACAATACGATTCTGTCCTTCGGGGAAAACAGCGAACATGAAGGGGTGCAGGTGGCCTGCAATAATTGTTTATTTAGTCAACAGCTGTCACGGTGCATTCGCTTACTACCATAGGTGCTATGGACGTCCAGGTGAATGTTCCCCATAACATAATACTGCTCCCCTCCCTTTCCCCATCGAACAGCACCCAGAGCGGGCTGCATGTTTGGAGCAGCCTTCCGCCTGCGTGACAGCGTATCTGGACACGATCATCGAGCTGGTGTAAGAATAAACGTGATTCATCCGACCTGTCGGCAAGAGATCCCGCACCCACTGCAATCGTAACTGTCGACGTCGCTGTGTCATCGTGGGCACACGTGGGGATCATCTGCTGCAGAGCTGAACCGAGGACATTAGAATACGAGGTAGGGATCACGCGCAAGTGGGCTGTTAGCTGTGACGTCACCATTAACCCTCTCGCCTCGCCGCACTGCGCTAAAGCTTATAGGCATACGCCGGACACATGTTTAATTCATACGCAGGTACGAATATAATTGATATTTTCCATGTTGTAGTGCAGTATTATTATTGTTATTATTAAGTTCTATATTAGTAAGTTTCTTTTCTTTCATTTATCTATTTTTTTCGGTTTACTCCTTTCTTTTTTCTCACTTCTTTTGGTATAAGACAAATTCGCTGCTCATTCTTTAATTTTTTAATTTTGTTTTTGTTTTTTTGACTGATCAAAAGATAAATCACTGTTTACTTTCATTTCATCAGAGCTAAGAACTACGTCTTTTTCAGATTCTGTTAATAAAATATTAAGGCTGTAATATTTCTGGCTTAGTCAGCCGTCATATTAGGCTCCAAGAAGCTGTTCGCAGAGTATTGAAGATGCAAGAAGTATATAGATGACGAAATGTGATGTGAGGTACCTGTGACAGATGTTAGATTCGGTACCATTCCCGTGAGAAAGACCGCCTGCTTAATGTTACTGCTCTGTGATTGGCTGCTGTGTTCGGAGCAAGGGCGCCAAAACGTTAAAGTATAGTTATTATTATTAGTTAAACTAATCATTGGAATGACTTCACTTTTTAATATAAATATCTCACAACAGCTGACTATCAATCAGTCATTTTAGAATTATTAAAAACAATTTAAATGAAAAACAAAAGACTGACGAAATTGCAGACGAAGCACTTCGGAAGCGTTCGGGTCACGCCTTTTCTGGTATGGTGCGCGAAGTGTTTCGGGCTGTTCGTCACTCTGGATTAGGCAGTCGAGAAGAACAGACATGTTGTCTATCGTAGGATGTGTTTCCAATTTTTAATTAAGTTCCTGTTCGTCACTTTGGATTAGGCAGTCGAGAGGAACAGACATGTTGTCTGTCGTAGGATGTGTTTCCAATTTTTATTTAAGTTCCTGTTCGTCACTCTGGATTAGGCAGTCGAGATGATAGTCATGTTGTCTGTGGCAGGATGTGTTTGCCAGTATCCAGTATTGAAAGATTCACTCCGGTAGTCATGAGGCACAGACACGTGCCACAAATAGTGTAAAGATACATTTTCGTAAACATTGTGTTTGATCATGTACTTTGCTGTATCAGAAGGTGTTGTGTTAAGATCGTGTAGTCTTCTCGTGTGGCTATATTAAAATACGAGAGTGGCATCCCAAAGAAGTGATACATTATTTAGGAACGGAACCTCGCTAAAAGTCAGTTTCAGCCTCAAGATACAGAACCTACGACCTGCGTGCTGTTTTCTGCGCTGGGGACATCAACTTGAAGACAGCAGGTTAGTGAACTATAATAGAACCTTCGTATTCCACACAGTGCGGTGGAAACAACTAGGCGCCTCACGTGTACTGCATGCACAGAACAAATGTGCTTAGTGACACGTTTTCTGCAGTAATGCAGAGGAGGTAAAGGAGGATGATCGTTATTGACACCAAAAAATCATTTCATTCTTCCTTTCTTACCGTAAGGCTTATATCAATAAAACCTGGAAACGCAAAACCGCCTCAGTCTTCTTTTAATAGCGCCTTGGCTAGGAAGAGAATGTTCCTGACAAAAGATAACGCTTTATCACATAGGCAACGCAATGTCGCAGCCTTTGAAATATCTTCACATGAGCAGTTAGTGCACGGTCCTTTCATAACCACTTGTTGTTGACAGTCAGAAACGGAGCCCTGAATCATTTTTTGAACATGTTTTAATTTCATGCAACACAGCGCTACATCGAGAGAGACGCTCATGTAAATCTGCATTGTTCTGCCTGAGTTCTTTTATTTCTGTTTCCATAATTTCTAATTGTTGGCGTGAGCACGCATAGTCGCTCGACAGCAGTGTTTGTTTTCACAGTTAAAGTTTTGTGTATTAGTAATTTCTTCATTAGTTGGTAATATATTTATCCGCATACTATCGTATACTGCTTTATGGTAGCTTCGTTTTCGTGGCCGAATATTTTTGTCTTTATTAGGATCACTACTACGCCCTAAATCAGCACCGGAGAATGGTAGATTTAGAGTTGGAACATCAGTCTTCAACTTCCGTTTCGAAGGAATATTCGACATATCGGTTTTCAAATACCTTTCATAATCCGAAGCAGTAAAATATATTGACCACAAACGGGCATATTCAGCTGAAAATCGGTCTGCACGTTTACAAGGATTTATCCATTTTCGTTTCGTCTCGTTGTTCTTAGGAAACATACGAAATTTAATTCCTAAGTTACTAGCTCGACTGTTGTGGTTAGTAAAACTGGCGACCGCGCAGCAAACCGTTATTTTTCACTTAAAAATTTACTCTAAAAAAAAAAATCCCTCAACACAATGATAATTATAGCGTAACCTTGCACTCAATCGCCAGTCACTAAAATAGTCACACTGTCGTAAAGAACCTTGCTTTCGCTCTAAAAGCAGTTACAACACAACACTTTACGTCAATGTGAGCTTACGAGCGATGGTTGGGTTCATTCTGACGGCATAGGCACGGCCTGTTACTGCGTACACATCTCGTGATCCCTACCGTGTATTCTACTACCCGTGCGCTGAACGGTGTATTACGAAGCCCTTGTGCCTGCACCAGCATTGTTTTATATCGACAGATCTGTCAGATATCGCCACATGTACTGCTTTAGCACGCCAATAGCCGAGCAGTTTCGCCGTTTCCGAGACGCTCTTTCCGCAGGCGGCGTTTTATAATAGTCTAGCCTTTGTCAAACACTTTTATACCAGTGCATTTACACATCTGTAGCCCTTATCGTCGCTAGAATGATCCTCACGTACTTTCCACACCGTGCCACGTGCCAGCAACGCTACCAGGCGGCATTCACTCTCACGTTGGGTGTAGAGTTTCGGTTCATCAGTGTCTCATGGAATATATTCGCATATTGCGTTTACGGTACCACCACAGCTACACAGTTTACTCAAAACAAACGAAAATTTGTGCCGAACCGGGACTCGAACCCGGATTTTCCGCTTTTCGCGAGAGGTTACTGAACCGTTCGGCTCTCCGAGCACGTTTCACGGACAGTCCTAGACTTCCGTATGTCCCACTGCCCACTTCCCATAGTGCTCGCACAATTACACGATTCCCGGAGAGGGAGAGACTTATTTAGTCCTCTCGTCAGGTTGCTTCGGCTTTGGCATGAAATACATTAGCGCAATGTCTGTGTTTGACAGTGTCTGTAAAGTTCGATGCAATGCTCGTTTGGAAATGCATGTCCGAAGGAAGAATGCATTGAACGTTATAGACACTGTCAAGTACAGATACTGTACGAATCTGTGTCGTCAATGTACACCGGGCTGACAAAAGACATGGGGTAGCGATATGCACATATACAGAGGGCGTTAGTACGTCGTACACAAGGTATAAAAGGGCATTAAATTGGCGGAGCTGTCATTTGTACTCAAGTGATTCGTGTGAAAAGTTTTCCGACTTGATTATGGCCGCACAATGGGAATTAAAAGACTTTGAACAGGAATGGCAGTTGGAGCTAGACACATGGGACATTCCATTTCAGAAATTCTTAGGGAATTCAATATTCCGCGATCCACTGTGTGCCGAAAATGCCACATTTCAGGCATTGCCTCTCAACACGGGCAACGTAGTGGCCGACGACCTTCACTTAACGACCAAGTGCAGCGGCGTTTGCGTAGAGTTGTCAGTGTAAACAGACAAGGAACACTGCATAAAATAACGCAGAAATCAATGTGGGACGTACGACAAACGTATCCGTTAGGACAGTGCGGCGAAATCTGGCGTTAATGGGCTACGGCAGAAGAGGACCGACGCGAGGGCCTTTCCTAACAGCTCGACATCGGCTGCAGCGCCTCTCCTGAGCTCGCGACAATATGGGTTGGACCCTAGACGACTGGGAAACCGTGGCCTGGTCAGATGACTCCCGATTTCATTTGGTAAGAGCTGATGGCAGGGTTCGAGTGTGGCGCAGACCCCATGAAACCATGGACCCAAGTTGTCAATGAGGCACTGTGCAAGCTGGTAGTGGCTCCATAATGGTATGGGCTGTGTTTACATGGAATGAACTCGTTCCTCTGGGCCAACTGAGCCAATCATTGACGGGAAATGGTTATGTTCGACTACTTGGAGACCTTTTGCAGCCCTTCATGTACTCCTTGTTCCCAAACAATGACAGATTTTTTATGGATGACAATGCACAATGTCACCGATCCACAGTTGTTCGCGATTGGTTTGGAGAACATTCTGGACAATTCAAGCGAATGATTTTGCCACCCAGATCGCCCGACATCAATCCCATCAAACATTCAAAAAATGGCTCTGAGCACTATGGGACTTAACATTTGTGGTCATCAGTCCCCTAGAACTTAGAACTACTTAAACCTAACTAACCTAAGGACATCACACACATCCATGCCCGAGGCAGGATTCGAACCTGCGACCGTAGCAGTCGCGCCGTTCCGGACTGAGCGCCTAGAACCGCTAGACCACCGCGGCGGCCATCAAACATTTATGAGGCATAATCGAGAGGTCAGTTCACACACAAAATCCTGCACCGACAATACTATCGCAATTACGGGCCTATAAAGGCAACAGGGCTCAATATTTCTGCAGGGGATTTCCAACGACTTGTTGAGTCGATGCTACGACGTGTTGCTGCATTGTGTAGGGTAATTTGCGACTTATACACTGACTTTTATCACCTCATTGTATGTTGGAATAAGTAAGGTGTTTCTTGGCACATTTTGAAACGTAATCTTTTGGAATTTTATGAGGAAGGTTCTCCAGGGGGTGCAGAACCCCTTCCTTGTTAAGTCCTCCACTTCAGTGCGTTCGCTGTTTCTGTAGCATTCGCATGCTAGCTGACCAAACCTGTGACGAATAGTGCAGTCCTTCGTTTAGCCTGTATGTGTCTTTTACTTTCATCCGACTTGGTCATGGTCTCAGACAGACCAACAGCACCAAAGTATTGTTCGAAGAAGTTTTTGTAAGTGACCTCTTTCATGCGCGAATTACAATTCCTCAGGATTCGTCCAATAAATCTGAGTCTGTCGTCCGTCTTCTCAAACGCTAAATTATCGTGTCGTTCCACCTTCAACTCCTGGATACTTGACGGTTGTGTTGCACGGACTGACCACTGAACGCATTAAACAATATCAGATCTTTATATCCAGATGCGAGCGTCATATTGTAAAAAATGTAAATGTCGTACGGCATTGCTGCCTGGGACATCCCAAGAGGTGGTTCAGTAGCCCAGTGGAAAGGGTGTTCTCCCTCCGGGCACACTGGCACCTTTCCTTGAGGATATGTGAGTATTGTGTCGAATGTATATTTGTGGAGTGTAGGTAAATGTAATGGATACGTGTACTGTGTGGTGTTGTGTTTGTGTAGAAGGTTACTGATGACAGAAGGTGGAGGCTGAAGTCCTCACTTCATGAAACACTGCAGAGAGATTTGGAATTTAATCCAGGACATTGGCGCAAAGACTGGTGGTCGGGTACTATACGGCTCCGTCTCTGCTTCACTCGCCGGTCCATTAGTGACAGTGAAAATTTCATCCACCGCCATAATTCAAACCGGCGTACCTCCAAGTGGAGCGCTACCGCACAGGCGAACGTTAGCGAACTCGGCTACAGAGGCGAATTAGCATAATGTTTATTAAGGTTTAGGGCCAACTGGCAGTCCTTGCAGCAGGCAGTGACCATTTTAAAGATATTCTGCATTCAGTAATGAGTTTCTAAATGATGCCGTCTCTGTACACAACTTCGTTATCAGCAGACAGCCTCGTAGGGCTATTGACTTTATCCGCTAGGTCATTTGTGCACACTGCTGGCTTTTGAATTGCCAGATCAGGAAGGATATGTACACTGAGGTGACAAATGTCATGGGATACATTCTAATATCGTGTCGGAGTTCCTTTTGCCCAGCATAGTGCAGCAGCTCGACGTGTCATGAACTCAACAAGTCTTTGGAAGTTCCCTGCAGAAATACTGAGCCATGCTGCCTGTACAGCAGTCCATAACTGCAAAAATGCTGCCGGTGCATGATGTGCGCGAACTGACCTCTCGCTTATGTTCCATAAATGTTCGATGAGATTCATATCGACCGATCTGAGTGGCCAAATCATTCGCTCGAACTATCCAGAATGTTCTTCAAATGAATCGTGAACTAACCTGCCCTGGTGACACGACATCGTTGTTTTGGAACATAAAGTCCATGAATGGCTGCAGACGGTCTCCAAGTAGTCGAACATAACTATTTCCAGTCAATGATCGGTTCAGTTCGACCAGAAGGCCCAGTTCATTCCATGTAAAAACAGCCCACACGATTATGGAGCCACCACGAGCTTGCACAATGCCTTGTTGACAATTTGGGATCGTGGTTTCGTGGGGTCTGTGCCACACTTGAACTCTATCATCAGCTCTTATCAACTGAAATCGGGACTCATCTGACCAGGACACGGTTTGCAATTGTCAAGGGTCCAAGAGATGTGGCCACGAGCCTAGGAGAGGCGCTGCAGACGATGACGTGCTGTTAGAAAAGACACTCGCGTCGGTCGTCTGCACCCATAATTCAGTAACACGAGTGGATGGGTTGTTTTGGGGTAGAAGACCAAACAGTGAGGTTATCGGCCTCATCGGATTTGGGAAGGATGGGGAAAGATGTCGTCAGTGCCCTTTCAAAGGAACCATCCCGGCATTCGCCTGAAGCGACTTAGGGAAATTACGGAAAACCTAAATCAGGATGGCCGGACGCGGGACTGAACCGTCGTTCTCCCGAATGCAAGTCCAGTGTGCTAACCATTGAGACACCTCGCTCGGTGGTACCACCAGATTTCGCTGCACTGTCCTAACGTATACGTTCGTTGTACGTCCCACATTGATTACTGCGGTTATTTCACGCAGGTTGCTTGTGTCTTACCATTGAAAACTCTACGCAAACGCTGCTGCTCTCGGTCGTTAAGTGAAGGCCGATGGCCTCTGCGCTGTCTACGGTGACAACTAATGCCTGAAATTTGATATTCTCGGTTCAATCTTGACACTGTTGATCTCGGAATATGAACTCCCTAACTATTTCGGAAATGGAATGTCCCACGTGTCTAGCTCCAACTACCATTCCGCGTTCAAAGTCTGTTAATTCCCGTCGCGCGGCCATAATCATATAGGAAAGCTTTTCACATGAATCACCTGAGTACAAATGACAGCTCCGCCTATGTGCTGCCGTTTTATATCTTGTGTACATGATATTACCGCCATCTGTAAATGTGCATGTCGGTATCCCATGACTGTTGTCACCTCAGTGTATACACTAAAGTATATGAGAGATATAGGTACGTCATTCCAAGCTGCATTTAGTTCATGCGTGAATTATTCAATTGTACTGTCAGGCGGGTGTGGACGCGCCAGTGTCTTGTCAACCCACGAATAGTTGATTTCAGTGGGTGAGAGGTCTGGGGAGCGTGCTGGTTAGGACAACAGACGAACACCGTCTGTCAGGAGGTAGGTCAGGAGAACACAGGCGACACGCGGTCTTGCGTTATCTTGTCACGCAAATCCCAGAACCTCCACGCACAGGTACGAACACTGTGCTACTGCATAGAGAACAGGAGTCAACCGAAAATACGAAGTTGTGCCATTGAGTGTTGTTATCTCTGCTGCCCCGCCGAGCTTATCGTCCCATCCGATTGACGGATCACCATCAACATCTATTATGTACGACTGGAAGTCGTGAGTTTGCAACCATTTTAATTATTTTTATTGTGACTCTAAGGAAGTTGATAGGTCGCAAAAAGTAGTCACTAGGTGTTAATGGAAATTCTTTATTTTCATAATGTGTTTTGGGCGTAGCCCATCATCACATGACCCGCTAAATTAATAACACAATATTTACATTGCAAATGTGAACACATGCAGAGTCGTATTTGTACATGCACAATGGTTTGTAACCAAAATTGAATTTTTTTTACAGAAATGTGTACGACAATGCAATATGAATACAATGTTGTGACAAGGAAGTTTTTCGACTTACAACACATGTAGTTACTATATTCGCATAAGAACAGAAACACTGATATGGCGTGAACAGCTACCAGACGAATGAATATAGTGGCTCTCATCACCATGTAAGTAAACTCGCTTACGCTAGTTGGCGTGTGAGTGGTGTCGCTGCAGTCCCCCAGTATATTAGTTTTTTGTAAGATTTATTTTACAGTGAGGACAGATATTTATACTAATTTCAAAGCAGCGTCTATTTCATGCCAACATGTATGCGAAACAAAAAATATTTAAGAGAAATAGTCAAAGATAAAAAATGAAAGTAAGAAAGATTAAACCTATCCATAAAACTGGGTTTGCAGAAAAAAAGCAATACGAGATTTGCGTAAAAATATTTTTAATAAATTAGAGAAGCAGACGACTTCACTTGAATTTTTTCTGCGCCATAGTCTGGATGAAAAATCATGAAGTTCAGTCACTCACGTGTCTATACGATTAGATGCAGGTCCTGTGACAATATTTACATAGGCCAAACCGGAAGGGAATATAAAACAAGATCCAGGGAGCACAATTATGCAACTAATGAACTAATGGCAATGCTTTGTACTGTCATTCGAGAGGAAATGGCCACCAGTTAGGTCCAATTGAGAGTGGTTTAAACATTCTGCACTTGGAACCCAAAGGCACGGATTTGGACATTTTAAAAGACCACAAAACTTATGCTCATCGTCGTACTACCCCGGATAATGTAATCAATGACCTTTTTATTTTAGATTTTTCACTAGTACAATTGTACTTTTTTTATTTGTGACGCACACATTGTGTCAAATAAACCATGTTCCTTTGTAACTACGATTTTATGCGTATGTTTAATCCTTTTTACTTTAATTTTTTTACCTCGTTTCATTAATCTGAAACCTTTTTGTTTTGCCCATATGTTGGCATGAAACACAATATCTGTCCCCATAGTAGAATAAATCTTACGAAAAAGTAATACACTGGAATCTGAAGCGCCACCATTCACACGCCATCCAGCGCAAGCGAGTTAACTTAAGTGGTGTTGAGAGCTGCTATGTTCATTCGTCTGTTACCTGTTCATGTAATATCAGTATTTCTGTTCTTATGTGAATACAGTAACTTCACGTATTGTAAGTCGAAAGACTTCCTTGTTACAACATTGTATTCACATTGCGTTGTGGTACGTATTTCTGCAAAAAAAATTTTTTTTTTAATTTTGGTTACAAACCACTGTACCTGTAAAAATACGATTCTGCATGTGTTCACATTTGTACTGTAAAAATTGTGTTATTAATTTAGCAGGTCATATGATGATGGGCCAACCCCGAAACGCGCCACGAAAATAAAGAATTTCCATTAACATCTAGCGACTACTTTTTGCGACCTATCAAATTTTTTAGTGTCAAATAAAAACCATCATCATTGCCACATGCCCATAGGACTGGAATATGGTAGTTAGGAACTGTACGCTACCAATTGTCCTCCATTTGGTGGCCGAATACTGGCGATGATAATTTCTTGCAGCATCAGAGTTCAAACCGGCTATCTCGGAATCGAGTTCCACAACACAAACATGCAATAGCGGCCTCGGTTGTGGAATTGATTAAGACATGCACGGTTATTCACTTGCCCTGCAGATAACACAGCAATAGACACATGCCGAAAGCAGAATGAAGGCAACCACACAGACTGGCACGTTGGCGGGGCTGCCAGCTTTTCAGGGGTTAAGGCTGTCTCGAGAATTGTTAACCATTAACTTTTCGGCGACCTTGCATACATTGTTGCAGTATTGAAACATACTGTTCTGTAATTTGAGACATACTGACGTATGTAGTTACGAGGTATTTTAAATTACGAAAAAAATTAGAACACAAAGAAATTTCGACTCTGATCGTCTTATACACTGTGTTCGGAAATTCCCGTTACAGACTTCTAGGACTCGTAAAGGGGAGTGAGTAGCGTGCTACAGCCGTTTGAACCCATGTTTGCTACGTAGATACGCAACAGCGTAGTCATGGTGGAGGGTGACCTGGTTCGAGCCTTATTCACGTGTCTGTGAGTGTTAGAACAACACTGTAGAGAACACATTTGAAGAATACACGGACATGTTGCTTTTGAATGGTGAAGTTCACGGTAGTGGAAGAGCTGCTCATCGCCTTTAGCGCGATCGTTCTCCACAATGTCTGACTCCATCGCATACACTTTTCGCCACAATTACGCAACGGCTTCAAAAAAGGGTAGCTTCAACGTCAGCAGGCGTGATTTTTGTGCTCCAAGGAGACGCCGCGCACCCGAATTGGAAGAGACCGCACTGCATCACGTTGAAGAGAACCCGTCAACGAGTACATGAGCAATTTCTTTGACTATTAATGAGTGTAACTGTAAAACAAGTGATGTACTGCGTCACGCCTGTTTAATTACTTGTAAAAGTGGTCCCGTATCAACGTGTTTTTGCCGGCCGTTGTGGCCGAGCGGTTCTAGGCGCTTCAGTCTGGAACCGCGCGATCGCTACGGTCGCAGGTTCGAATCCTGCCTCGGGCATGGATGTGTGTGATGTCCTTAGGTTAGTTAGGTTTAAGTAGTTCTAAGTTCTAGGGGACTGATGACCTCAGATGTTAAGTCACATAGTGCTCAGAGCCATTTGAACGACTCTATAACATGAGTGTCGCCCACAATATTGCGTGGAACATAATACGGGAATTTACAGCTCTATAATTCGTATTTACAGAGAGTGTAAGCTATGACACCAGTTGAGTCTGGACCTCGTGTTGTGTTGAGAGAAAGGTGCTGCAGCAATTTGTGGTCGATACTCATTTCCTTACGTAGTTACAGAGTGGTCCATAGATATGGTAGCTTATTCTATTTCATTTTACCTTTTACTATTACTGTTTTTAACTACCAGTGCAAGAAGTCATCCATCGTACATCTCAAAACTTTCATTTTATTTTTTATCTTCAAAAAGTTTCAGATTCAGTGTATATAACTCTCTGCTGTCTATTTCATGTTTTTTCATGTACTTTACTATTTGATTGTTCGTTGGCTGAAGAGCGGGCTGACTGTACCCCTGACATCCCTCCCCCCCCCCTCCGGGCCTCCCCACCCATGTGGGGCACGGGGGGATAAAATAACAATGAAGAAAAGAAAGAAGCACCCTTCCAAACAAACACAGATGGGTAAATAGAAATGTAAGATCAAAGAGTATGAGGCAGGACAGGAGCAAAACATGTGAGGCTACGTTACCAACAAGGCGATCAGTTTGAAGGTCGCCATCGTTTATGCAACTCGTAATTTTCAGGTGGAAAGGAGATCATGTCACAATCAACCGCAAGCAAAATTTCGCGAAAAATCTACGGTGCCTTTCATTCTCGAGTTCTACATCTGCATCTACATACATACTCCGCAGTCCACCGTAGGTGCGTGACGGAGGGTACCCTGTACCGCTACTAGTCGTTTCTTTTCCTGATCTACTCGCAAACAGAATGAGGGAAAAACGACTGTCTATATGCCTCCGTAGGAACCCTAATTTCTCTTACCTTAACTTCATAGTCTTTAACGCGAAATTTACTTTGGCTGCAGTAGAATAGTTCTGCACCCAGCTTCAAAAGCCGGTTCTCTAAATTTTCTCATTAGTGTTCCTCGAAAAGAAAGCCGCCTGCACTCCACGGATTCCCATTTGCGTTCCCTAAACATCGTCGTAATACTTTCTTGTTGTTCGAGCCTACCGGGAATAAATCTAGTAGCCCGTCTCTTAACTTCTTCGATGTCTTCCTTCAATCCGGCCTTGTGCGGATCCCAAACACTCGAGCAGTACTAAAGAATGGGTCTCATCCGTGTCGTACACGGTGACAGTTATTGAACTATATGAAACAAATCGTCATAACTTCTGAACGGTTTGCTTTAGGACGTTGAAATTGCACGGTTGGCCGCGGGACATGATGGGAATTAGTGTGATCGTTTAGGGGATTGAGAATCCACATTTCGCGATCGAGAAGTCTCTTCACCCTCAACGGTTAACTGTGGTGTGCAACGTCCAGTCACGAAATAATCGGTGTGATATTCCTTGATGGCACAGCGACTACCGAACAGTACGTGAAGGTTTTGGAAGATGATTTCATCCCCATTATCTAAAGTGACACTGTTTTTGACAAGATGTGGTTCATGCAAGACGGAGCTCGACCCCATCGAAGCAGGAGAGTGTATGACGTCTAGGAGGAGCACTTTGGGGACCGCATTCTGGCTCTGGGGTACCCAGAGGCCACTGGCATGAGCCTCGATTGACTGCTATATTCTCTGGATCTGAACACATGCGACTCCTTTTTGTGGGGCTATATTAAAGACAAGGTGTAAAGCAATAACCCCAAAACCATTGTTGCGCTGAAAACAGCCATTTAGGGGGTCATCGACAGCATCGTTTTTCCGACACTTCAGCAGGTCATGCAGAATTTCACTATTCGTCTGCGCCACATCATCGCCAATGATAGTAGGCATATCGAACATGTCATAACCTAAATCCGAATATCTGTAGTGACGTTTACATGTTGAAGAAAGTGTGTGCACGCCGTAGTTTGTAACTAATTTACGCTTTTTTTATACAGTTCAATAATTGTCACCCTGTATATGTGGTCTCCTTTAGATGAACCACACTTTCCTAAAATTCTCCCAATAAACCGAAACCGACCACTCGCCTTCCCTACTAAAATTGTTATACGCTCGTCCCATTTCATATCGCTTTGCAACGTTGCGCCTAGATATTTAATCGACGTGACTATGTCAAGCAACATGCTACTAATGCTGTATCCGAACATAACGGTTAATTTTTTGTATTTTTTGTTACACATCTGCATTAACTTACATTTTTTCACTTTTTCTAGCTACCTGCCGTTGATGACACCAGCTAGAAATCTTGTCTAAGTTATCTTGTATCTTCCTGCAGTAACTCAAAGACGACACCTTCTCGTACACAAAAGTACCATCAAAAAACAGCCACAGGTTTCTGATCACATTGTCCGCTAGATCGTTAATGTATATCGAAAATAATAGCTGTCCCACCACATTTGCCTGGTGTACTCCTGACGATACCCTTTTCTTTTAATGAATACTCGCCGTCGAGGACAATGTACTGGGTTTTGCTGCTTAAGAAATCTTCGAGCCAATCACATGCCTGGGAACGTATTCCGAATGGTCGTACCTTCGTTAACAGTCTCCGGTGTGGCACCATGTCAAATGCTTTTGAGAAATCTAAGAATGTGGAACCTGCCTATTGCCCTTCACCCATAGTTTTGACTGATGTTTCTTTCTTACAGGTGACGTGAAAGCTAACGGCGTGAACGCTAACTGAACACATTGGTATTGTCCTGATACTGCGAGAGAGAATGGCATGTGTATTCGCAGAGGTTTTCAGCCAACGCCTCCCATAGTGCCGTTGTGGAAACGTATCACGAAATTCTGTGAAACTGGCTCTGTCGCACGCAAACCGAAATCTGGTGGAAACGGCTACAGATGAAGCAACATCAACCGCTGTACTGGCATCGTTCGGTAAGGGTTGAGGGTGCAGTACTCGCTACAATCTCACAGGAAACTGAGGGTGAGTTGTAACTCAACGAGCAAATTGTCACCGCTTGTGCTCGAATTCCGGTACGTGTATTGGTTAAAGTTCATGAGAAACGGGCGAAGCGGACAAGATCAACCTTATAACGTGCTGGAAAACATGTAGAACACATCGTGTAGCGTTGATCATCTGGACTTCTGTTCTTGTATTTGATGTGTTTGCAGTTAAAATTATTGGATATAAGGTTTTCAACAACTCATGGGGACGCAAAAGAAAACGAACCTGCCAGAACAAAACCTAAGTAATAGCAAATATACTCGCGAAATATCTCGGCACAAGAAAAGTACTTTTGAACATAAAGTAATGCGTTAACTTGTCAACCAAAGTCACGTTAACATCGTTTGGTTGCAGATGACACGCTACCAGGGCATGATAATGCACAAATAGTCGTGCAGAAGCGGGTAATGTAAAATTATGCTAATAACAATACAAACAATAACTCTTCTTTAGGTCTAATTTTCACAGATTAGTTATTACTTAAAATATGTTAACATTTCACAAATTTTAATAAATAAAACCCAGTGATGATGCCACTGAGATGCTAAACATGTTTAGATCATATGAAAAAACAGTGTTTTGCATAACAAGCGCACCTTGTATCCAACATGATCCTGTAGCTTTTATGTGTTATGAGGAGCATTTCCTTGTTCTGCACAAAATGCGACGTAACTCGAGAGTAAATGAAGCTTCGCTCAAATGAAAGTTGCCACTGTTTTTCTCATGCCATTTTAATCTGTCTGATGTGTCACATGACTCTCTTTCCATTTGAAAATTACGAGTTGTATCGTAAATAGCGGTCTCCAGAACGGCTGCCATGATACTAACATAGGCTGACAGATTTTTCCCTCCTCCGATATCATACTACTTGAGTTAAATTTCTGTTGTTCCACTTATTTCTGTTCAAGAGGGATAGTTCCACACCTATGGTACACGCTACTTTTCTCGGATGAAGCTTATTTCTAAAGAGACGGAACGCTTAACAATCGCAATACTCGTGTAGTGGATCCCTACGCTACAGTTGTAGAGAATATCAACACAGATTTGCAGCGAACATTTTGGAGGGGAGAGAGAGGATAGTCAGCTACTTCCTCCTCACTCACTTACACCCACAGAGCGCGGTGGTGTAGTGGTTACCTCACTGTATTCGCATTCGGGTGGACGCCGGCTAAAATTCGCGTCCGACCATCCACATTTAAGTTTTCCGCGATTTCCCTAAACCACTCCAGGAAAATGCCGAGGTGATTATTAGAAAGGGCACGGCCGATTTCCTTTCCCATCCTTGAAACATTCCAAGTTTCTGCTCCGTCTCTAATGACCTCGATGCTCATCTACATCTACATGACTGCTCTGCAACTCACACTTGTGTGCCTGGCAGAGGGTTCATCGAACCACTTTCAAGACTACTTCTGAACCATTACATTCTCGTGTGGAGCGTGGTGAAAATGAGCACTTAATCTTTCCGTATATTTCCGCAGTCAGTTGAGAAAGCTGGCGATTAAAATTTCACTGAAAGATCTCGCCGCGAAAAACAAAAAACTCAACTTAAATGATTGCCACCCCACTCGCTAATCATATCCATGACCCTCTCTCTCCTGTTTCGCGCTGATACAAAACGAGCTGCCTTTTTTCGTCTCTTTTGATGTTCTCCGTCAATACTATCTGATAAGGCTCCCATACTACATAACAATACTGTAGCACAGGACGGACGATCGTAGTGTAGGTAGTCTCTTTAGTAGGCCTGTTGCATCTTCTAAATGTTCTGCCAACAAAATCCAGTCTTTGGTTCGACTACCCCACAACATTGTCTACGTGACCGCTCCAATTTAAGTTGGCTGATTTTTTTTCATTTTTAATTTTTAAAAACCGTTCAGTATCCAAGACCGCATAAAATATTTTTTTTAATTTAAGACAACCGGTTTCAACAGACTATGCTGTCATCTTCAGGCCTATAAGAAATTACGTATATATGGAATATATCTCATAAGTTAAGATGTAACATTTGAAATAAAAGTTTTTCACTGGTATTATAAAAACCAGAAGTGGAGCTGTACATTTACATACCTTAAAATTTTTTTGTTGCAAAACACGTCCATTTTACTCTGACATCACACACAAGACGTCAAATGGACATGCCATTGAAAGTGGATTTGCTCTGTTTAGAATATGTCCAGCATTTGTAACCGGTTGTGCTTTTGCGTACCGTGTTTGTATGATGTAACATGCAACTGTGAACAATATGTATACAGACATAGCCTGTTGCACAAGGTGTTCTGTGTTTTTTTAAATATTTTAGCGATGACAAACCTTTTATAATGTGCTATTTTTATCCACTTGACATCTTGTGTGTGATGTTAGCGTAAAATGAACATGTTTTACAACAAAATGATTTGAAGGTATGTAAATGTACAGATCGACTTTCGGTTTTTATAATACCAATCAAAAACTGCAATTTCTTACAAACCTGAGGGTGACGGCATAGTCTGCTGAAACTGGATGTCTTAAACAAAAAATATTTTATGTGATCTTGGCTGTTGAATGATTTTTAGAAGTTGCATCTGTTTGTAACTCTAATTCCTAGGTAACCAGTTGAATTGACAGCCTTTATATTTGTATGATTTATAGTGTAATAGAAATTTAACGGTTTCCTATTAGCACTCATGTGGATGACTTCCATTACTTAGAATCAATTTCCACATTTCACACCACGCAAATATCGCGTCTGAATCTTTTGCAATCAGTTTGCTACACAGTAAATGATAGCATCATCAGCAAACAATCTAAGATGACTGCTCAGATCGTGTCCTAAACTATTTATATAGATTAGGAACAGCAGAGGGCCTTTAATACTTCCTTGGGGAACACTGGTATCACTTCTGTTTTACTCGATGACTTTCCGTCGATTACTACGAACAGTGAGATTTCTGTCAGGGAATCCAGTCGCACAATTTGATTAGATGTCTCTTGTGAGGATGTTGTCAGAAACATTCTGGAAATCTAGAAATATGCAATCAGTTCGATATACCCTGTCGATAGCACTTCCTTCCTTCTTTCTCTCCTTCGTTCAGTTGCAACAATTTATGCCGTGTATCTGAAAGATGCACTTCCCACAATTTTGGATGGTATCCCATTAACCCTGCCGCTGCTGTGTTCCTACCAGAAACGCGTTTCCTGTGAGCGGCGTTGAGCGTCTCCTGCCAGTCCCTGGTGTGCTGTGCTAGCCATTTTTGTCCTTTTTCTGTTACCGAAAATTGTCCGCAGACCGGAGGGGAACACTTTGGTCATCTTATTCTTCGACATCGACTTCAGTTTCAATCATGGAACGTGAACGCGGGAAACACGAAGGACGACTTTCCCGACCCTGATATGATGAAAGGTCAGGCACAACATTAACCAAGTATCCCCATCCGGAGATGAAGGAAAATTAAATTAATTTTCACTATCATTATAAATACTTAACCTATAGATTTCTGCGTTTGATAAGCACCAATCATCGCTGACAACCAGGCAGCCATTTTCAGGCGAGTCTAACTTACCGTAAAACTAACCTGAAGATGGCTGCTTGCAGTCAGCCGAAATATCGTGGTAAGAGTTCGACGTCATCTAGTTGCAATCCCGAAAGTTCACGGAATATTCGTTACGCCAGAGAAACTTCAAGAATCAGATATTAAGACCGCTTTGTAACACGGCCGCACGTTGTAATCCCATCAAAGTGGTGAAAGACAGATAATATGGCTTCTTCTGCCATATGTGAACAATATTAACTTAGTTATTAATGTGATTAAAAACTCCATGAAGCGATGTAGGTCTAGTAGTGCATTGATTTTGCGTTATTACATCGAAATGTACATATCCCACAATCGTGCTCCTGACATTGCTGCCTCCTGCCGCATATACAGTGAGATTCAGCCGCCCCTACCCATGGGTTTACCGAGCGAGGTAGCGCAATGGTTAGCACCTGGACTCGCATTCGGGAGGACGACAGTTCAATCCCGCGTCCGGTCATCCTGATTTAGGTTTTCCGTGATTTCCCTAAATAACTCCAGGCAAATACCGGGATGGTTCCTTTGAAAGGGCACGGCCGACTTCCTTCCCGTCCTTCCCTAATCCGATGAGACCGATGACCTCGCTGTTTAGCCTCCTCCCCCAAAACAGCCCATGGGTTTATGCAGCCCGCAACGCCTTCAAATACCACATAAAAGATTTTCATGTTCTCTTGCTCGCTATGCGCGATCTATTAGTCCTAGAGGGAAAATGAACAGGACCGTTTTGTAGGAAATGTAATGTAGTTAAGTTTTGTACTGGTACACGTTTTCTCTAGAGGTCGTAGTTTTCGAATTATTCAAGAAAAACGTACGAAAGTCATATTCAAACATGTTTCTCTTGAATAACTCGAAAACCGTGGCCTCCAGCAAAAACGTATCCCCGTACAAAATTTAACTACATTAAATTTGCTACAAAAAGATCCTGCTCATGTTTTCTGCGGGACTAACAGTTTGCACGCAGTTAGTGAGAGAATATGAAAATCTCACTTATTTCCTTTGAAGGAGTTAGACCCAGAAAGACATCGGTATCACTGACGTAAACTGCCACATATGTGCTGGGAAAGAACCAGAATTCCAAGCGCTCATAGAAACAGTTGGGGGAGAAATTGTTACACGTACTGAAAACAGGCTAAAGCTGGAGATAAGTTCAGCTGAAGCTTTTACCAAGAAATCAATGCTGTAAATAAACAACAGACTAAATTCAGTAGCTGGTGACGTGTTTGTTGCCGCTAGGGGTAGTTGTCATCACCAACTGCGACATGGTCGCGTATACAAACAGTGAGCCAATACTGTCAAATGTTTTTTATTCCAGTCTTTGATCACAATATGAATTCTTTAGACGATGACCGGTTTTAGTCCGTAATGACCATCCTCAGATCTTTTTTACACCATGTCCATTATGGCCTTATCACTTTAGGACATGGTGTAAAAAAGATCTGAGGATGGTCATTACGAACTGAAACCGGTCATAGTCTAAAGAATTCGTATTGTGATCGAAGACTGGAATAAAAAAAACATTTGTAGTTTGTCATGTTGTAAAATTGAAACAGATAGTTGCTATGAGTTAGTGTGTGTAGAAGTTATGCTTGACAATCAAAGTAATTTAAAAATTGGTTCCATTTACCGACATCATGATTCAAATGTTGCTGAAAGGTTCAAGGAAAATTTGGGTTTCGTTTTATAAAGGTAACCGAATCATATGGTTGTAGTTGATGGAGACCTCAACCTGAACAATAAAATGTGTCAGGTGGTCCAAGTATAGCACTAAAGACGTTCCATTAAATTTCCTTTACGCAACAAATCACACAGATTTAAAGCTTGCCGATTGAACTAATACCTAGTGATTATAATTAAGAACAACTTAAATTGAAATCATCGTATAGATAATGTTGTAGGTAAGGCGAACCAAAGACTGTGTTATTTTGGCAGGACACTTACATGGTACAACAAGTGTACAAAGGGACTGCCTATAAGACTGATGGATTATCGAAAAACTTCAGAGACGGGCAATTCGTTTTGTATTATCATGAAATACACAGTCACGAATATGATAAGCTAACTGGGGTGGAAATCATTAAAACAAAAGCGATTTTCACTGTGAAGAGATCATTTCATAATTTTTCAGTCACCAACTTTTTCCTCAGAATGCAAAAATATTTTGTTGACACCTACCTATATCGAGGGAAGATACTATCGTAATAATATAAGAGAAATCAGAACTCAAACAGAAAGATTTAGATGTTTATTTCTCACAGACTATACAAGTGGAACAGTAGAGCATTAATGTGACAGTGATTCTGCGCACCGTCTGTCAAACACTTAAGTGTGAATTAAGAGTGTTATCATGTACATGAAGACCTAGATGTAGATATGTTTGTACAAGCGTCTTTACTTCAACTATTCCTTACAATTTTCCTAAGTTAGAAACAGGTTATAATGGATGTAGGTTGAAGTAATTGGGCAGAGATGAATAGGCTTGCACAGGATAGAGCAGCATGGATGGGTGCAACGAACCAGTCTTCATACTGAAGACAACAGCAAGGGAGTCTTGAAAGAAATGGGCTAAGTAGCGTTAGATTGTCGTTTGTTGCAGCTATGATAAAGTGACGGTTTACATGAGTCACGTGTCTCCACAGCAGACGTATGACTGATCTGACAGGTTAACCTGTTCAGGGATGTCTGCATGTGAGTAACTGGCTTTAGTAACGTGAGCAATCCTGTTGCGTTCATTGCCCAGATTATCACTGCACACCGAACGTTTTTGTTGCTGTCTTCCTGACATACCCACTTTCATTGCAGGCCTCCCTTTCATCATAAATCTGATTCTTTTTTTGCGATTTCCTCGCGCGCATCGCCACTTCATTAATGAGCAGAGTGTTAGCATGTACGTCACATGTCTGCCAACTTTGAAAGTTTAGCTCTGCGTATTTTAACCTTTCAACTGTCCGTGCGTTGCATTCCCGAAATGGAAGTCAGGAATTATCCCATCCTGGCATTTGCCTAAGAGTATGTGAGAAATCATGTAAAAATAATTTACTGGCTTTCCAGTATATAATACCGTCGTTAATTCGCCGCACAGTCTCGATTTATATCACCTTGCCTTTCTGGCATGTAGACTACGAAATGGCGATTTGCGCGACATTAATACACTCCTGGAAATGAAAAAAAGAACACATTGACACCGGTGTGTCAGACCCACCATACTTGCTCCGGACACTGCGAGAGGGCTGTACAAGCAATGATCACACGCACGGCACAGCGGACACACCAGGAACCGCGGTGTTGGCCGTCGAATGGCGCTAGCTGCGCAGCATTTGTGCACCGCCGCCGTCAGTGTCAGCCAGTTTGCCGTGGCATACGGAGCTCCATCGCAGTCTTTAACACTGGTAGCATGCCGCGACAGCGTGGACGTGAACCGTATGTGCAGTTGACGGACTTTGAGCGAGGGCGTATAGTGGGCATGCGGGAGGCCAGGTGGACGTACCGCCGAATTGCTCAACACGTGGGGCGTGAGGTCTCCACAGTACATCGATGTTGTCGCCAGTGGTCGGCGGAAGGTGCACGTGCCCGTCGACCTGGGACCGGACCGCAGCGACGCACGGATGCACGCCAAGACCGTAGGATCCTACGCAGTGCCGTAGGGGACCGCACCGCCACTTCCCAGCAAATTAGGGACACTGTTGCTCCTGGGGTATCGGCGAGGACCATTCGCAACCGTCTCCATGAAGCTGGGCTACGGTCCCGCACACCGTTAGGCCGTCTTCCGCTCACGCCCCAACATCGTGCAGCCCGCCTCCAGTGGTGTCGCGACAGGCGTGAATGGAGGGACGAATGGAGACGTGTCGTCTTCAGCGATGAGAGTCGCTTCTGCCTTGGTGCCAATGATGGTCGTATGCGTGTTTGGCGCCGTGCAGGTGAGCACCACAATCAGGACTGCATACGACCGAGGCACACAGGGCCAACACCCGGCATCATGGTGTGGGGAGCGATCTCCTGCACTGGCCGTACACCACTGGTGATCGTCGAGGGGACACTGAATAGTGCACGGTACATCCAAACCGTCATCGAACCCATCGTTCTACCATTCCTAGACCGGCAAGGGAACTTGCTGTTCCAACAGGACAATGCACGTCCGCATGTATCCCGTGCCACCCAACGTGCTCTAGAAGGTGTAAGTCAACTACCCTGGCCAGCAAGATCTCCGGATCTGTCCCCCATTGAGCATGTTTGGGACTGGATGAAGCGTCGTCTCACGCGGTCTGCACGTCCAGCACGAACGCTGGCCCAACTGAGGCGCCAGGTGGAAATGGCATGGCAAGCCGTTCCACAGGACTACATCCAGCATCTCTACGATCGTCTCCATGGGAGAATAGCAGCCTGCATTGCTGCGAAAGGTGGATATACACTGTACTAGTGCCGACATTGTGCATGCTCTGTTGCCTGTGTCTATGTGCCTGTGGTTCTGTCAGTGTGATCATGTGATGTATCTGACCCTAGGAATGTGTCAATAAAGTTTCCCCTTCCTGGGACAATGAATTCACGGTGTTCTTATTTCAATTTCCAGGAGTGTATGTGGGAGGCGCATTCGATTGCGGAGTGCTTTGTAGTTTACGTCATATCTGCAACAGGATCACTGCCACAGAACAGGCTGTTCCAACACTGCCCGCTGGTCACGTGCAGTCATGCACCCCCTGGCGCCCCGTCTGATCAAGGGCAGGTGCAGGTAGTGCAAGCTACCCGTCTGGCGGCCCTGTGCACGCTTTCTGCTGTACGAAAACCAGTTGGCGGCCACCTCTGCCCGCGTGCGCTCGGAGAGCGTATGCAATAAGATAACATAGGCTACAACCCACGGACACTAGGATACACGTTATGGATCACGATTATATGCGCAGTAGCAGGCGGCGCCGCTGACGTCAGCGTGAACCCAACCAGCGTTCAGTTTCTCGCAATTGCCATAACGTGTAGCAATTGCGTTTAAAGCGAAACCAATGTTAAAACGGCAGTGTGAATTTTGAATAGCGACTGGCGTATGCGTTCTGAGCTACGTCGTAAATTATCTGTGTATTGACGGACCTTTCGAGTAAGTTTTTTAAGTGAAAAACAATGGTTTGCTGTGTGATCGCCAGTTTTATTAACCACAGCATATAATAGGTAAGTTAAGAATTAAATTTCATATATTTCTAAAAACAATGACAGTAATCGAAAATGAATACATGCTTCTAAACAGGAAGATTTGTTTTGAGTTGAAGATGTTCGTGTGCACTCAATACATTTCACTGGTTTGGATTACGAAAGGGATTTGAAAAGTGAACAGTTGAATACTGCTTCGAAACGCAAGATGAAGACTGAAGTTATTCTAACTCTAAATCTACCATTCTCCGGTGCTCATTTTGGACGTAGCAATGAGGCTAATAACGTGAGAAATATTCGGGCACAAAAACGAAGCTACCGTAAAGATGAAGAGGATGTTTTACAGGTAGATATGCAACCAACTAATGAAGAAATTACTACCAGACAAAACATTAACCCAGGAAAACAAACACTGTTGTAAATGCGACAATGCGTGCTTACGCCAACAATTAGAAATTATGGAAACAGACATAAAAGACCTTAGGCAAAAAACGCAGATTTACAGGATCGTCTCTCTCGATATAGGGCTGAGTTACATAAATTAAAACGTGTTCAGAGAGTGATTCAGGGCTCTTTTTCTGACTGCCAACAAGTGATTATGAAAGGACAGTGTACTAACTGGTCATCTGAAGGGTGCGACTTTACCTTGCCTATCTTGTAAAGCATTATCTTTTTTTTTCAGAGAAATATTGATATATTCTTTTCCTAGTGAGGACACTATTAAAAAGTGGACGGAGACAAGTTAGCGTTCCACCAAGTTTTAATTGATTTAAGCCTTAGTGTTCTGAATACTCAAAGTTACTTACAAAATTTGAAAAAGACGTAGTTCGGAGACTACACCAATATTTCGCCGACCATAGAAAGACGTAGTCTAACTAATATTAAGTTTAATAATAATAACAGTAAAATAATATACTAAAACCTGGATAATCTCGATTACATTCATACGTGGGTGGCGGGAGGGTTCAGGTTGACGTCACAGCTCACACTCCTCCTGCGCGTGACCCCTATCTTGTATTCTAGTATCCGTGCTACGGTCTAGCTGTGCGACTGCCGTGTCAGCTGTTTACCTACCCGTGCCCAGGGTTTCCTAGCTGTCTGCAGGCGGCCAGTCGAGCTGGTACAGCCTTCTGTACAAGGAACTAGGCGCATCAACCTCTGCAGGTAACAGGGGTACTGAGAATTGGCCAACTGTTTAGTCAACAACTGACGTACAATTATTTTGTTTATGTGAATGATATATACACTACCGACCATTAAAATTGCTACACCAAGAAGAAATGCAGATGATAAACGGGTATTCATTGGACAAGTATATTATACTAGAACTGACATATGATTACATTTTCACGCAATTTGGGTGCTTAGATACTGAGAAATCAGTACCCAGAACAACCACCTCTGGCCGTAATAACGGCCGTTATACGCCTGGGCATTGAGTCAAACAGAGCTTGGATGGCGTTTACAGATACAGCTGCCCATGCAGCTTCAACACGATACCACAGTTCATCAAGAGTAGTGACTGGGGTATTGTGACAAGCCAGTTGCTGGGCCACCATTGACCAGACGTTTTCAATTGGTGAGAGATATGAAGAATGTGCTGGCCTGCTGGCCAGGGCAGCAGTCGAACATTTTCTGTATCCAGAAAGGCCCGTACAGGACCTGCAACATGCGGTCGTGCATTATCCTGCTGAAATGTAGGGTTTCGCAGGGATCGAATGAAGGGTAGAGCCACGGGCCGTAACACATCTGAAATGTAACGTCCACTGTTCAAAGTGCCGTCAATGCGAACAAGCGGTGACCGAGACGTGTAACCAGTGGCACCCCGTACCATGACGCCGGGTGATACGCCAGTATGGCGTTGACGAATACACACTTCCGATGTGCGTTCACCGCGATGTAGCCAAACACGGATGCGACCATCATGATGCTGTAAACAGAACCTAGATTCATCCGAAAAAATGACGTTTTGCTATTCGTGCACCCAGATTCGTCGTTGAGTACACCATCGCAGGCGCTCCTGTCTGTGATGCAGCGTCAAGGGTGACCGCAGCTATGGTCTCCGAGCTGATAGTCCATGCTGCTGCAAACGTCGTCGAACTGTTCGTGCAGTTGGTTGTTGTCTTGCAAACGTCCCCATCTGTTGACTCGGGGATCGAGACGCGGCTGCACGATCCGTTACAGCCATGCCCATAAGATGTCAGTCATCTCGACTGCTAGTGATACGAGGCCGTTGGGATCCAGCACGGCGTTTCGTATTACCCTCCTGAACCCACCAATTCCATATTGTGCTAAGAGTCATTGGATCTCGACCAACGCGAGCAGCAATGTCGCGATACGACAAACCGCAATCACGATAGGCTATAATCCGACCTTTATCACAGTCGGAAACGTGATGGTACGCATTTCTCCTCCTTACACGAGGCATCACAACAACGTTTCACCAGGCAACGCCGGTCAACTGCTGTTTGTGTATGAGAAATCGGTTGGAAATTTTCCTCATGTCAGCACGTTGTAGGTGTCGCCACGGGCGCCAACCTTGTGTGAATGCTCTGAAAAGCTAATCATTTGCATATCACAACATCTTCTTCCTGTCGGTTAAATTTTGCGTCTGTAGCACGTCTTCTTCGTGGTGTAGCAATTTTAATGGCCAGTAGTGTAGAAACTGCCTGTGATTGCAACAGGCAGCCCCACATAGATATCAGACAGAGCAGCCGCTTGGGGGATTTCCTTGTTCATGTTGACAATGGATACGTAGCCGGAAAAATACATCACGTTCGCCCACCAGCACACACCGAACTCAACGACCTCTTGGTTTGCTACCGGGCCTCTTGGAGCGCTGCAAGTTAATCAGTCTATCATCTCGCTTTCTTATTGGCTGATTTTTAGTATTTCATCTTTGATTTCATTTCGTAGTTAATAGAAGTTGGTTTCATCACATTGTGCTTCTGATTAAGGCTTCTCGTGTGTGTGCCACACTTTGAACTGCACTGTAAATATGTTGCTCTCATTCTTATTGCATTCTGCTCGCATCTGTAATATTGGCTGAGGTAATTGACTCCATATTTGTTTTTGTTTCGTATAAAACAGAAGCTGCTTTCGTTGCAAGGTGTTCTGTGGACTTATGTGTATTTTATTGTTATTGCTTACGAATCTATGAGTGAACTGCTCGATTTGAATATATTGTAAGTATATTGATTTTATTCGACTTTATTTTGGTTTGTACTCATTTTTCGTACTTTCTCACGTTTAATGGAGAATTCCATGTCAGCATGTTGTGACAATATTGCTATTTAACTTTATTACTTCTTTTCACGCCGGCCGGAGTGGTCGTGCGGTTCTAGGCGCTGCAGTCTGGAACCGAGCGACCGCTGCGGTCGCAGGTTCGAATCCTGCCTCGGGCATGGATGTGTGTGATGTCCTTAGGTTAGTTAGGTTTAGTTAGTTCCAAGTTCTAGGCGACTGATGACCTCAGAAGTTGAGTCGCACATAGTACTCAGAGCCATTTGAACCATTTGAGCCATCTTTTCACGGAATGAGTGTGTAACTCTACTTTGAATGGCGTTGCTTCTTCCCACTGAGTGCCATGCATTTCACAGTGGCTTGCAGAGTATGGGTGTAGATGTAGATGAGTATACTGTGTAGTCTTGGTGACTAGAGCATTCTACCTAGCAAATGCAAAAAATGCGACAGTAGTTACGCACAAATTTTGACACGGGTACTACAAAACAGTATATTTTAGCAGAAGTCAGTGAAAATTTCGGTGGACTCGAAAAACGGATGGGAACAAAATTAACGCAGAACACGAGAAATGTGCTTACAACGCATATAAATCGAGCAGTTCACACACGGATTCGTAAGCAGTAACAGACACAAGTGTACAGACTACCATGTGACGCAACCAGTTTCTGTTTCATATGAAGAAGTAACCAAAATGGAATCATTTACCCCATCTAATATTACGGATGAAAGCAAACGTTAAGGTGAATTTACAATAATACATAATCAGGAACTTAATTTCCACTTGATTAGCCATAGAGGGTCGAAATAGCAATATAGGATTTTGCAAATAAATACGCCTTACCACTAGACTAGCAGAGCCACCTATAAAGTGTAAATGAAAAATATTGTCATCCAGTACTCTTATTTCGCAAAGCAAGAATACAGATTATGGCGCCATATTTTCCCGAATTCGAAGTTCATTGCCAGGCCTCTCGAAGCGCTACCGTCGGTCTCTTGTACCAGTATCGCACTTCTGATATTTCTGATGTTTTGTGAGACTCACCAACCTCTGCCACATCACATTGTGTGGCTTGGTACTGCAGCGGAATTCACATGCCTGATACTGACAACAAGCAGTGTCGTATTCAATCTGTATGCTTATAACATACGCACCGGCTACCCTCTTGTTGATAACCTATGCTGGAGCTTGGACTATTTGGTGTTTCTCACAGCAGTATGAGAGACTTGGGCATTATTCAAGGAACTGCACTATTTCACAGTGTTCGTTCTTTGTGTAACCGCAGCCAGTCAGAAGCGCCAGTCTTTAATTGTCACCCAGCTTGTAACTAGTGTTTCCGTTCAAATAAAGAGAAAGGAAGCACCGTTCCAACAGCTATGAGTATTTCAATTC
The DNA here is from genome assembly GCF_021461385.2 of Schistocerca piceifrons. Lineage (NCBI taxonomy): Eukaryota > Metazoa > Arthropoda > Insecta > Orthoptera > Acrididae > Schistocerca > Schistocerca piceifrons. The sequence continues at coordinate 405,860,054 of NC_060149.1, forward strand.
TGGAAATTTTCATGCATTCTATAACCAACGTGGTTTACTTAAAAAACCGCAAGTCCACGAATATTTATAGTGTGGACATTTTTGTTGGAGTTGTTTGATTTATTTTGTTCTGACTTGTCGTTTGTGAGCTACATAAAAGTTGTGATAGCTCCATATATATTAGTTTGAGTCAAAAATTTTGCATAACTGTTCAAATCAGCATTGCTCATACATCGTTTGATTATATATATGCATTAAAAAGTCACTGTGTACATATCAGCGTTCCACACCTAGGGGTAATTATCCCTTGGGGGTAAAATGAATTATTCTGAGGGGTAAAAACAAAAAGTGTTAGATTACCATTCAGTCTGTGGTCTGAATTATTTTCAAGAAATCATCTTTTTATCATTATTTCGTAAGAGTGTAAAACCAGTGGTCTGATAGAATAACCATCTCACATGTCATTCATTATTTCGACAATCAGTTGTTTGTTGACATAGACAACACAATAGGTAGTGTAATTGTTTCTAAACTTACATACCATATAGATTTCTTTGTTCTGTTTGTGAGGAGATGTGGATAGTATTTTGATGACACGAACTATAACTGCCAGTTTTCTCTTCGTATTTAAGCGTTACAAATAAAGGAGGGGGGGGGGGGGGAAGAAGCTGAGAATGTTTCAGTGTTCCTTGAACTAACAGTGATGCTCAACTCAAGCAATGATAAATGCTGATTCATCCATGAAATAAGTCAATACTTATCAGTAACTAATCCTGTTAGAAATTGTTTTTCTCATTATTTTGGATAATAGAAAAACAAATACCTCAGCACGAAGATCTCTTTCAGAGAATAAAAGAATATTTTCAGATAGTAAAATTTGAGTTAAAGTGCATGTTCTCTGGTCCTATAATACTAACACTCTCACAATATATTTCGACATAATGGAACGTGTGCCATTGCCATAAAAGGTTGGTGATGAGTATACACTATTACTTGAAAAAGCTTTAAGAGTAATGCTACCATTCACCATAATTTAAGAGGCATGTGAACAGATTTTTGGCTGATGTAATGAGTAATTGGCTGACATCTAATGCTGTTCAAAGGCAATAGTTACAGAAATGTTGGGAACCGCCAGTATATACAGAAAATTTTATGGTTAGTGGATGCTGGACTGCTGCAAATATTAACAGGAAAAAGGACATAAGGCAAAGTTTGGAGCACAATATTACATATTAACGCAACATTTAAATCAAAGTGCTGATTGGATTTCTAATTTGAATATCCATGGCTCTAATAGAGTGGAGAAATATATGGCTTCTTCAGATCACTTAAGTTGGTTGCAGAGATGTTAACCTCATAGCCAGCTCCTATGTAAATGGTGAACTACTATACCTAAGTACTCTGTATGATTTATACCCTGTCAAATTATTCTCATGTGCACACAGAGAAGAAGAAAAACAGGAATCAGTTCATAGTGACAATCTGTTATCTTGTATAGCCATTTCACTCCTCTGTGAAATGCTTGTTTCCAACTGTCATAACATTTCTGATATCAATTTACATGAAGTACTTGTTTCAAAAGCTTTCCAAGAATATTCTAATGTGGTGCATTTTTAACCCAAGAAATTTTCACACCTCTTTTGGAGTTCCAATAAATTACCTTTTCAGTGACAGCACTATAATGTAACACTATCTCATTTCCTCATGCCTGTCAAAATTAACACAATTAATACTACAGAAATTATTTTTTAACAAAACATAAGTTACTAAAAAACAACAAACTTTGAAAAGAAATAAAAAGGTTGAAATGTAGCTTACGGTAGTTTTTACAGTAAAGAGTGCATCATATTTTAAAGTGCATTCAAACTGAATATAATAATACGCTATGATGAGAGTATTTGGTTTAATTTGTGTGTGTGTGTGTGTGTGGGGGGGGGGGGGGTGTGCACATGTGTGTACATGTGTGATAGAGATAGAGATGTGTATGTGCATTTGTGTGTGTGTGTGTGTGTGTGTGTGTGTGTGTGTGTGTGTGTGTGTGCGTGCGTGTGTGTGTGTGTGTGTGTGTGTGTGTGTGTGTGTGTGTGTGTGTGTGTTTGTGTGTGTGTGTGTGTGTGTGTGTGTGTGTGTGTAGCGTAGCACAGTGTAGTGTTTGAGTTCCACAAAGAATCTGATTTGTATTTAAAGTGATGCCAGACATTTGAGAATTTAAGCTCTTGAAACAAACAAACTGCAGTGAAAAGTGAGTGCAATTTTGCAAATACAGTTGTAACAACAGTGTTATTTCAAATGTACACATATTTGTTAATATTCTTACGACTGCCAAAGTGTAAGAAACAAAGAAGTTTTTCTCTCTGTTATATCACTTTGTGAAGCCTTTCATATCCATTATAATTTTGAGTTTGTTGGAGATGTAGTTAAAAATAGCAATACCTGAATGTGTTTTGCTATCTAACACATTACATTATTGTTTGTTTCAAGAATTTATTGATATTTGATAAAAAATTTGTTTTTTTCAAATTTCTTCTACTCACTCTGACATTCCTCCTCTGTTAGTGAGACGGCTGCTAGAATTATCACTGTAATGACAACAAGATAAAACACAAGGGGAAAAAATGTACTCATCTACATTAGCCTACAGTAGGAAGTTAAGAAGATTAGTTGGGATTGAACACAGAGGAATGCTTTGAATAAGAAAAGAAGGAAACACAGGGAACAGGATAGGGCTTCTGATATATAATTACACTATCAAAAGAACTTTTTTTGCAACTTTGAACGATGATTTCCATATAATGATAGCTGCATATAAATTAGCAAGTCGTCTTTATCCACAGGAATTACTACACATGTGATCTTCTGAGGACTTTTAATTTCGTATAGAATGAAATGAGGATTGATGTTAACTTTACTATCTTTTCTGTGTTATTCGTACTGATATGCAGAATCCACAAATCTCAGACATAATTAGACCTTTTAGGCTCATGACTGTGTCCACAGACCATTGCTAAGAATGAATCAAGATTAATCAAAGTCCTTATTTCATTTCTTACATAAATCAAACCTAATTGATACTTATGTTTTCATGATTATGTTATGATAGATGGATTGATTATTGTGAAAGAAAAGCTTTGGTGCTTTCAATTTCAGTTTTTTTTATTTCTCTGAAAATAAATTAAAGGATTCATGTTGTCAGAAAAATTTCAGTTCAAAAGTTAGACTCAAGTAACATATAAAATACCTCTTATCAGTGTTGCTGATTACCACAGATGATAATCATATATGGCTTGACAGCTTATTGTAATTAAAAATGTTAATAGCAAAAAAGTACTTTTGATAGCTTAATTAAGAGAATAAGGCCCACTAATTTAACAATTCAATAGTCTCTTTTGAAAATATGCTTGTACAGAACTGTCAAATGCACGAATTTGTAAGTATCAGTTAATTAAAAATACACTATATTAGCAAAGGAATACAGCTAACCTTCTCTTATGATGACAGATACACTCAATTTGTGCAGTTTCAGCTATACAAATAGTTATGCTATTATGGGTTACAATAAAAGCATATTTTCTTCATTTCTGCAAATTAATTTTTGAAACAAAGGAAGAGTGAAAACTGAAAATTTAAGCGATGAGATTTAATGTAAAAATTAATTTACAGTTAGTGGTAGCTAGAATTTTATATCTGCAGCGTTAAAGTGCGTAAGTAAAGCAGTATGCTTAAGCTGTGATGGCTATTGTGAGCACTCACTGTAAAAGCCTATGTCCATAAACCAAAAAAGCAATTATGGCTGCTAATGAGAAGCACTAAGCTACTGCCACTTTGAACAACAAAGCAGTAAAGGGTTTAATCTATACGAAAATAATACAACACTTCAATTTTTCTTGTGCTCCAAAGATAAATTTTGTCCTCATTTGAGACTATTGAAATCGGTATATCATCTCTGGAGAGAAACATCTTAAGGAATCACTACACCGGAATGGGGAGGAGAGAGAGAGAGAGAGAGAGAGAGAGAGAGAGAGAGAGAGAGAGAGAGAGGACATCCATGAAAAAGGTAACCCACACACTTTCATAATAACCTTGCAATCTGAGTACTTACGAGGAAAACATTCCTCGGCAGAAAATGTGAACGAAGCAAAGAGAATAACTGAAACGAGAGAAACAACAAACAGAACGCGTAAAACCCTCAATTAGAAGGCTTTTAAAGCTTACAAAATATCACAGCATAAAATATGTAACACTGGAATCTAATACTTCTTGATATGAACAATTACACCAATCTACAATTGTCAGAATATGTAATAGTTCTGCTCTGTCTTGCTAAATACATGTTTAACTAAAAACATATTTCAGATATCTCTAGATAGCAAAATAATATATGAACAACTGGTACTGAACTTACAGAAATGTTTAAAGATGTTTGTCAGACATGCACTGGACTCCTGTCCTCTAATTTTGTTAGTCTCAACAGTTAACTATATATTGTATCAATGTCCTTCCATACAGTAGTATAGTGCCATAGCTAGAGCTTAGAATATTTTTTAGACCAATGAGAGAATTAGTTAATAATTTTTATTGGCATTATTCATTAACAATGTGTGACACAAAGTTTGTCTATATTAATATGTTGATGCAAATTACATTGCACAGCTCTCATAGTGGGCGCTGAGCGAAAATTTCCAAGTTTGGACCTCTATATTAGAGTTTAAAACTGTATTATGTGATTCTGAAGATTATGTAGGTACCTTCTTTTGACGTATGTTATGTTAAACTTTATGAAAGCTTCTCTTGGGAATTTGGAGCACCTGTTAAAATTAAGTTACAGAATGTTTTGTTGAACTTTGTATGGCTCCCCAATATTGACAGGTAAATTACAGACCTACAACATTTTGATTAAGAGAAAATTTCGATTATTGATCAGTTCAATTATTATTCATATGACTTCATCAGAAACAATAAATTTATTATTTTCTTTTAAGCATTATACTGCCCTAAATCAATAGATTAGTATTTTGTATCACAAATTATTGATGGTACACAGACAAAAAATTCCAGTTTTCTAGCTATGGCCCTTTAACATTTTTTATTCCGTTCTGGACTGAATCAACTGTTAAGTCATTGGTGTTAAAGTTCATAAAACAATTTAAATACTAGGAGATACTCTACATAATAGCAGGCTTTTTACAGAACTAGCTATTAATATATATCAGCTCTAAGTGCTTACTGCATGCTTTAAAAACGCTTCTACTACTTGCAGGTGCAGTCTGCTATGCTGAAACATATTACTGTTTTATATTCCACAAACTATTGCTTCTGCTCATGTCTGGAAACGAAGTTTGTGTAATGGATCAGAGATCAACATGACAGACAATTTCCTGCTCATCTGTCAGATATACCTCAATAATACATACATCTGCCACAGATAAAATTTGTTTTCAGTGTATATACATCCTAATTACAACAATTTAAATAGGACAATAATGTAGGATCTCAGAATGAGAAGTATGTTACATATATATTTGAGGTAAAAATATATTGAATAGTCAGATTTATTCCTCAATAGATTAGAAAGGTCAGTTTAAAGAAAAAAGTTTCAGTAATACATAATTTGAAAGACAAGAACCACTTGACCAATAATCAGTTTCGCTACAATGTCAATGCATTCAGTTTTACATGGTAAAACGTTTGTAGAAATGGCCACATCACTATCAGTATCTCCTGTCCCACACTTATCCACACTAATTACAGTGTGCTCAGAAGAATGACATTTTAACTTAACTATCTTAGGATTTGCTGGGACTTTTATGACACTTGAATTTCTATTCTTTTGTCATAATATTTTTCAAATAGATTTTCATGCAGAATGAAAATAATGAATGAGTCGTTTTCATTTAAAGTAGCAATATAATGACGTGCAAGGTACCTTTGCTGCAAAAATAAGATAATGTATTACAATTTTATAGTACGAAGGAGCTGTCATAAATAATATATGCATGTGTGAGTACCGTTTAGGTCGATGTTGCAGTCTGCCATACCACTAAAGAAAGCTTTCCATAACATTTCAAGTGTCAGTTCTATCCAGATGATAAGGTACTGACAAATGGAGCATGTGAAGCAGAAGTTTATTTTCCTGATGCTTTGGTTTCTAAAGTGTTCTCGTCACAAAGAGTTCAGAAACAGTTTTTTTAGGAAAGGCTGATCATTAAATAAGTGGACGAGTTAGAGGAAAATATACTACACGATTTTTTCCATGAATGGCTATCGATAAAGTAGTCTTATTTAGGTCGAGTCTGATTCAATAATCAGATAAAGAAGAAAGATCTTGAATACAAGTATGTTATTTCTGTTGCAGCTATAGTGAAATGACCCTAATATTGAAATTAGATTTGAAGAAAAATTTTGTGTTAGTGGACCATAGAAACTTCAGAAATAACTTTAATTTTCACATGCTTTCTGGTGATACAGACATCGAATGTTAGGAAGTGGCACTTGACAAGTTAAACATTAGATTCGGAGTGGTGGTGAATGAATCATAATTTCATATGAAAGCATGAGAAGGAATATCTCTCCCTTTGAATAGCAAAAACGTTCCAGAAACGCACAGTTAACTGATAAATTTGCTGCAGTCTTTATTCCAGCCATATACAAACCATCTTCTTTCTGACCACTGCAGCTAACACGGTAAGAAAAATGTAGTTTTAATGCAGGAGGGAAATGAAAGCTTGTGGACGAAAATAGCAATGATAACATTGTTGTGTAATTTCTCCAGTCACCAAGTCATCATTAGAATTTACGTGTAATAAATAGGGAAACTTGAGACAATTAGTCCGCAGGTTGTGTCTTTAACTTTTCAGTAAAAAAGGACAAAAGCATTATTATTACAGGCCAAAATAACTGTGCAGTAATCCTCTCCAAAGAAGACTCACAGTCTACCCTACGAAAACTCGTGTTTGTTTACTAGAGGAATAATGACTATGATGCATAATGTGTCATCGTACGCAACAAGTTGACCCGCGTATCTTCACGTTCGTTATATCCGTCTATAAGGGCAAAAATTTTGACAAACCTAATACATTTGTAATTTAGAACAAACTAACACCAGCGGTAATAAAGAGAATCAGCAAAGCCGTAGTGTGACAAAGCACGCTATCACGGCAGGTTTCTTGTTAAGGACACCATTTGACACCATCTGGAGTGTTGAAAAGTGTTTGACAGTCCATGACCCAACGAATGCATGCTTGTATACAAGTGAGCGCAACGCATTTTGAAGGTTTGTTACGTGCTTTTGACTGGAGAACTGTCGACTACGGATTTCCGTTAACAACTGAAAAACAATGGGTTTTCGAAAATATGATTGTGCACAGATATTTCAACGTCCAAAATTTGTAAAACTGTTTATGATTCACGCCGTATATTGCCGAAAATCTCTTTCATATGCCAAAACCGTTCCAGTTTTTTTTAATTGCATTCAACTTGAAAGAAACAGATTATCTTAGCAAACCTGGCTGTGTGTCAGAGCTTTCCACAAGTGATTTGTGACAAGTGTTATCTTTTAGGTCAAAACCGACTTACAGTAGCGCTGGATATTTGTTTATATCTGAGCTGAACTACGTGTTACGTGCTGAAAGTAACTTAGACATAAGCATTTGCGAACTTGTCTGTGTTTACCTGGAACATTATTGTCGTTAAGAAACATGATATACTACCAACACTAAACTCATATTTCGTAGTTTCTCGATACTAACTCAACTGAATACATATTAATAATGTCTTAACCTTTATATGTTCAGCCTTCTGTATCGTAGTTGACGTATCTGTCGAAACGTTATCACGACATACTTATGCCACAATATTATGATGAACAGATAACGAAAAAAACAATGTTTTTGGGCGTGATTCGTTCGTATTATCTCTATGATGAAATTTTCAGAGAATTGTAGTTATTTAGTTTGTTCAATATTGATTGGCACTCCCCTATAGCTCCTGCAAAGTAGCTGTTTGAAATGTGTGTCGGTGTATGTGTAAAGATTGACTACAGTACTGTCTACTGCAACCAGATGGTGTTTCTGCTTCCCGTAGGTGGCGCATTGCAGCAGCAATTGTTCCGGCTTGCGAGTATGCTGGTGGACATCGATAATACAACATAGAACCAGACAGTCATGGATAGCGATGGACAGTGTGGTCTGTTTGGAGGAAAGGAGCGACTGCTTCAGAGATACACAGGAGGTTTCAAGCCATATGGTGGGGAAACAGCCCTAAGTCCTAGGTCCATGTTTCCTTGGGTATCAGAGTTCAGAGACGGCAGGTACTGTGCTGAAAAACGCAAAAGCAATGGGTGTCTAGCAACTGCACGGAAACCAGACAATGCATAGCGTGTTAATGACCTGATAATGGGGCACAAGCGAATCACGTTTGCTGAACTAACGTAAGCAACAGGTCTATCACAGAGAACGCTCCACACCACTATCCATCAGGATCTGAAGATGAGGAAGGTGTGTACAGAATGGGTGCCCCTTTCCCTCACCATTGCAGGGAAACAGAAGCGTGTGGACATATGCCAACAGTCGGTGTCACATTTCCAGTGCTTTTCCAGTACAGAAGCTACCAGAACTTTGGCAAAAAAGCATAGACATGAGAAGGGAATACCTGTAATATAAACTGTATTCATATGTTTTTGGATGGTGGGCGCCTTCAGCAAAACAAAATTTTGTTTTTTATCCCATACATGTTTCACTGCAGTTGCAGCATTTTCAGTGGGCTTTTATTTTATGGCTGTTAAAGATGAAGAATGTTCTTTACTGTTTGTATACATGTAAATATTAGTTTTTAAATTATGATTACAGAAGTTTGAAAAAACGCATAAAATTATGAGTTCAACGATTTTGAAATCTGAATTTTGGCTTAAATAATTTGTCTACTTTAAGGTGTAAGTGGTTGCAGATGGCAAACTGTGAAACAAAATAGTCACTGTAGAAACATAATACATCAGGAAAACCAGACCATGTGGTAGAAAAGTATGAATTCATAATTTTATGCGTTTTCTTCAAATATCTGTAATCACGATTTAAAAACTAATATTTACATGCATGCAAACGGTGAAGAACATTCTTTATCTTTAACAGCCATAAAATAAAAGCCCACTGAAGATGCTGCAACTGCAGTGAAACATGTATGGGATAAAGTACAGAACTGTGTTTTGCTTAAGGCAGACCCTCATCCAAAAACATATGTATTGTTAAAGCAAACACGGGGAAAAAGAGCTTCAACCCTAAGATGATTAACCTGTATTCGTTTGTTCAGTAAATGTTTTCTACGAACGCAAAAAATTGTAGTGCCAGTCATTTTTGAACGCCCCAAGGACATTTGGTGTATTATTATATAAGTTGGGGGAACACTACAGTGGTTGAAACAAATTACTCGATCGTAACGTAACAAAACTAGAGCTATGTTTACCACACAAGGACAAAACTCCGAGTAATCTCTTTATGGATGCAAAAGCCCTTTTTTGACGCAATTAGTCGCTGTCATGTTGTTCCTGTTACGATTTTTATCTCCGAGAGTATTGGTCTGTATCACATGATTTTTAAACATCAGGTATATAATCTTAATTTTCAGAGCAACATTCACTGTAATTGTAAAAAAAATATGGCAAATGATTGTACTGAAATTAATTTTACTCGAGTGAATCGATAATACATGCTTTAGAGTAGAATGTGTCCAAAAAGTTAATTAAAGACAGTTGTCTTGTTTGTCATGGTTAACTCTTTTTTACTTCAGCTCAGCACATTCGGGAGACACGGAACCTTCCGCACCTGTATCGTTACATTCCTTTACTTCTCCCCGATATTCATCCATATTTTAATAGTTAACAACCGGTGACTGTACTGCTCCATTGCGATTTCTTTGTCGCCTACAAGTCTGTCCATATAGAACACGAAACATTATAAAACAATTACTTCGAAAACAGTACTCATATTTCACAGGAGGCCTGATATCACAACTCGCAGTGTACGGGGGTGGCGATAAACAAACCGATACCAATCTAATAGGAGGGTAGGGCACGTCGAATCGAGAGTAAATTTGCCAAATAATCATTGGTCAAAAATTCTCCGTTGTGGTGCTACAGTCATAAAACGACAGCCAATCAGTGAAGAGCACTCTGAAACCACTGATAGGCAACCGGCGCCCACGGGCCGGATCATTGGGCCCGTGACTGGTTTCATCCGGCCCACTGAAGAAGTTCATGAGCGACAGCGCGAGCGCTCGCATTCCACTTCGTCTGGGACGCATTTTCGGATATTTCCGCCGACGGTCGCCTCGCCTCGGATTTGCAGCTCACGAGGTAGACGAGCGAAAGTTTTTCTGGCTCCGAACATGCGCAATGCCATTTCATTGCAGCTGGATTTCAGCAACAAAAGAAACACGTTTCCAGTCTGAGCACGAATTTATGGCCCATGTGCTCACGTGCGTCTGGAGAGTGGAGGAAACAACTCACTTCCTAGAAGGGATTCGCGGAGAAGTATTTTCACCTCTGGATCAGTGCTGACAACACATATATGCTATTTACTGCTTACGTCCTATATCTGTGCTACACACTGGTATGTCTCAAACTTTGGTAGTTGTAGAAAACGGCACGAAAAGTACCGACTCCTCGCGAAATGTGCCGATATGATCAGTGGCAGCAGGGCCTATAACTTGGTGAACAAACTAGTAATCTGTTGTCGGTTCACGCTTTTTTTTCCATAATGATATTTCAAGGTGCCTGGCATCCCATCTTCATATGTTTACATTTATTTACGTGTTGTAAGCATTTTTTCTTTACTAACAGCGTTGCAGAATTTTGCAACGGAAGTTTTTAAGACACCTATTGCAAAACGTCGTAAGTAAAGAAACGATGTTCACGACGCTTAACTAAACGTACACATCTGAAGATGCGGTTCACATAAATGAATGTACTCTCAAAAATCACAGACGTTACAGTTTTGACTTTATGCGGTTGGAGCGCTTTCGTTGCGCGGCGTGACGAGGCAGCCCACAAGCTTAAAAATCGTATATGAAGCAGGCCGACGTGTCACCAAATGTTGGCCATGCCTGCGGTAAACGAACGTATTCGGGTGTAAATAGCAGCGCGATTTTCTCAGATTATCCAATTAAAGTCTTCTTCGAAGATGTTAATTTTATAACGATGTTGGAGCCAGGAATTTCGAGCGTTTGATGAAACCAATGTTGAAACTACCTCGCAAATTATAACTGTATGCCGGACTGAGACTCGAACTCGGGACCGTTGCCTTTCGCGGGCAAGTGCTCTACCATCTGAGCTACCCAAGCACGACTCACGACCCCTGGATTTTCTTCCAGAAGTGCTAGTTCTGCAAGGTCTGCAGGAGAGCTTCTGTGAAGTTTGGAAGGTAAGAGACGAGGTACTGCCGGAATTAAAGCTGTGAGGACGGGTTGTGAGTCGTGCTTGGGTAGCTCACATGGTAGAGCACTTGCCCGCGAAAGGCAACGGTCCCGAGTTCGAGTCTCGGTCCGGCACACAGTTTTAATTTGCCAGGAAGCTTCATATCAGCGCACACTCCGCTGCAGAGTGAAAATCTCATTCTGGAAACAAATGTTATTTGAAAAAAAAAAGGTGTGCAAAATTTAATTTCTATTTCCTTTTCACCATTCTCTGAGCCCAGGTTAAAAAGATCTACAGTAGGCCCTGCTTCTTAGAATAAAAGTTCATTAATGCTCTCTGTACATTAGCAGAAATTGAAACGTGTAGCCTTTAGATCTAATTATTAACTACACAGTGCCAAACGCCAAGTATTTTACTGGAGTGCTGTTTCTACAGTACGGCTTAATAACTTAACAACTTAATGGCATGATGGTACTTTTAAAATTTAAAATTTGCGTTGCTTTGACTGTTCAGCTCAGATCATCATCTTCCGTTAATTAAATTAGTAACTGCGCTGTTAATAGCCCGCTCTGACCTTACAATCGCGTTGTTTTTCTCCACCTCGTATTAATGCTATGTAGTTTTTTCTTTGCAAGCACTCGTAAATGGTTAATTAATACAACCAGTTTAGGTTTTTAATGTAACGTATGGCGCAATATGGGTATTACATAGACACGGCCTTGAAAATACAGCATTCATATTCCTAGCATTCATAAACACATGTATGAAACCACTGAGTGAGCTCTTGTTACAGCATTACCTCATTGTTACAGGTATTACCTCCCGAATTACTCTCAAGCTTTGTCGCATGTCGTACTAGAACACTAAACGAAATAGCAGCAAATGACTTTAGTTTGTTGGTAACATACGACAGAATAAGGAAGATATGCATCATAACAGCAACGGATAACTATATCGTTATGTGCCAAAAATTATGAACCAGAACTACAACATTATGCTAATTATTGTACGGCCAGCTTTTTACTCCCAGTGGAAAAAGAAACAGGTGAGAGAACGTCAGCTGTCAAAAATCATCTGCGAGCAATCACTATTTAATAAGCAATAATTAATTAAGAAGTCGACTGTATGTAATAAGAACTATAATAAGAAACACATAACTGTACGTACGAGAAAATATTGTAAAGTTAAGTGAACGTACTATATGAGCCGCTTGCTGATACTATTCTTCAGCTTCTGTTTCCTGTGCAAGTTTCTGACGCAAAAATTAGATAAGTAAATCTCTAATGCGATTAATAGCCATTACTGTAACTGTTGTGCGCTGAATGAAACTAAATCTTTTAGGTTACAGATGTACTTTTAAGAATAAATCGTGTGCAACCTCGGATAGTCGTTCATCCCATTCATTCTTACGTCTCAGTACATGGAACGTTTTGGCGCATGATGGCGAGTTTTCTTTTCGTAAATTAAAAGGGGTGGGCAGTAGAAAGTATCTATTTTGCTAATGATGGACACTCGTTTTACAACGAATTATCATGAATGCCTCTTCAAAATGTTGACCATTTGTCCGTGAAGTGGCAGAATCAAGAAACTGCAGCTCTGTTCAGTCTTTTCCTTTTAATGTCCGTAAATTTTGACGAAAAAATACCACAAAGAGAAATCTTTTAAACATAGTTACTTGAATTAGTTGTGCAATAGTTACATGAAATCATCTTACCGACATATGTAATCATGCTTCTAAGAAAAATTTTAAGGCACGAAACTTACGTCAGGCAGGCGATATTGTCCGCTCTAAGAACATTTGACTGTCTGAAGTCTACGACTAGTAACTAAACTATGATGCTTGTAATCTGAAACTACAGTAGGGCAAGCTAAAATAAGGTCTACAGCGGGAAGAATTTACCAGGAAGTTTCTCTCATTCTGACGAACGAATCAGCTGTTTTTTTTCATGCATTTTCCTTGTGGCTATGATGCACACGACTTAGCGAACCACTACGAACTTTAGGCGCTCACCGCAATTCCTTTACAAATTCTGGTGCTGGCTATAATTGGTGCATGCTATCATAAAAGTACAGAAAAGTTCCAAGATGCTTACAACTATGATGAAAAGGAAGACTGTATTAATGATCAGTGAACTAGGGAAGGTAATCGTCTGTTGTAACGATGACGTCTCTCCGATGGGAAAGTATTACACAGACGGATTCAAAAATACTTTTACAAACTTTGGGTGCAGATTCCTTATATCAAATCAAGGAAGAAAGGTCGTATAAAAACATGACCAAACAATTGTTCGTTTTCGAGTTATTAGTAAAAGTTTATATTCAACGGCTTTTCAGGTACAAACACAACTGCAATTATCCCATTCAAAGAAGACTTTGACTCATTGCATCCTAGATGGCGACGTGGTACCATGAAGATTTGTTTACGTTTGTCATTAGTGTGCCTTCAACGTTTCAGTTGTGTACATGTTGTGAGTTAAGTGAAAGGGTTCTGTTGAGTCATGGCGGAATATTATTTTGTGAACAGGTAGACAAGATTTTTATCTACTATGAAAGGTGGATAGGTAGAGGAAAACCCGTTCTCCTCATTTAGATTTTTAGCACTGGGTCACCTTAAACAGCTGGTTTGTGCGACGGACAATCTGGATGCAGACACTCTTCACTGACGTGCGAAGGACGCCTGCGAAGCCTTTCGACACCGTCAGGGACTATTTCAAACGGTGTGACAGTCCATCATTCGATGAGAGCATACGTGTGTGGAAGGCATTTTGAATATTTTATGAGTTTCTTAGTTGACGACACTGTCAAGCTGACAACTATAACTGATATGCTGAGCATAAAGTTTCACTAAACTTCACTAATAAACTAAGGACTTTTGAGCCTATGTTTGTATTAACTTTTTCTGCTTTTGGTGTACCGAACCTGACACCAAAATTTGTAAAAGTACTTTTGAACCACACTGTAAACAGTCACAGGATGAAAACATGTAGAATATGGAACGAAACGCTAACAATCCAAGGGTAACAGTTGGGTACAGTGTACTTCCGGATTTCAGTGACCACGTCAGAAAATAATTTAGGGCAGATTCCTCACGAGAGGTATTATTTGAAGGCTATCATACTTAGATATTCTTCCTCGGGACTGATCCTTCGTATGTGCATTTGTGTTTGTAAGTTTTAGTACTTCAGACCGACAAATTAAGCTATTTGGGTCTGCAGAAAAGACTACGATGTAAAAAAAAAAAAATACTCAGACGTCGTCTTCCATTACTCATTCTATAGTGTGAGTCACCAAAGTAGTCATTCTCAAATATTTAAGGAATCACTTGAGATATCATAATTTTGCAGAAAGAATAGCTACTGTGTTATGAGAAAGTCAGTGATTTCAAACCCAAATAAAGAATTACGTCGTGTCGGATAAAGGTGAAACATAATAACAAGTTTCTCGGAGTTGCCATTTTCCGAATTTTTGTAACGTCTTTTGAAACGTCTTTTGCATGCTGCGAACGAATCTATTTAATCACCCAGACACGTTTTGCCGTTATTAGCAAACCATCGTTAGTGAGTGTCCTGGAATGTTACGTTATGTTGGTTTACAAACATTGATTTTAGATTTAGAACAGTTCACATGCAACTTTTTAATGTAAAATGCAACGGTACTCTCTGTTAAAAGTATGTCTCATTTCTCGACCACTGTACTGTTTTCCCTCATTTTGTAACATGTTGAACGGAAAAGTGCGACTTTCAACCTGTTACCAAATGAGCGAAAGCAACACAGTCACCGTGATACTTTTAACTGTAAGGTCCCTAGCATTTTACGTAAAATTTATATGTGAAATGTTTTAAATACTGTATAACCAATGTCTTAATGCCAACATTATGTAAAAATCCAGGACACTCGCTGATGATGCCTTGTTAATAAAGGTGAAAAGTACATTACATGAAAACTAGAAAAACTCTGTGGTTAGCTCCACAGGACTACGCAGTGCCGATCGGCCGCAGTGTCATCCTGATCCACATTTAACGTCTTTGGGATGCGGTACGGAGGCGTATGAGGTTAGCTGTCCCGGCTGTTGTCGCCTTTCCATACTTTTGAGTCGCTACTTCTCATTCAGATAAATCCTCAGTTGTCATCATGAGGCTGAGCAGACTCAATTCCAGTTATTCCGCTGTGGATAAACCCCTATCAGTACGGGGAACTGAACCCAGAGCCTCCGCATGGCAGACAGATGTGCTGACCACTAGGCTACCCACTCGGCTTATATACATCTGCAGCGTGAAAACGCCATTTTAACTGATACGAAAAAAAGAACCAGAATGTTTGTCTGCTGCGATAACAAAGACAGAAACAGGATACAAGGATGCATTTCTTAAGTATTGAATCGCGAACTCATAAATAAGACCGCAATCTGTTTGGAGGCAAAAGTTATATGCTACTAACTAAATTAAACTTTGTTCGAACAGGTCTCGGAAGGCCCAACGGTACCAAACGATCCCTGTCTCATTCTCAGCCGACAGGCGTCACTGGATGCGGATATGGAGGGGCATGTCGTCAGCACACAGCTCTCCCCATTGTTGTCAGCTTTCTCGGTGAACTGACGGGAACCGGTGTCACCACCGTGACAAGTCCGTTGGTAAAAATTATATATCACATATAGAATTTTCTCCGAAACTACTTACTGGATTTTAGAAAGTGAAACACTGTTGACGTTCTCAGATCTACGGTACTAGTAGCAGACATTTACACAAGATATTCCTAAACTTTATTATACGAGTACAGATAGTTTCTAGCTTGAGCGCGTGCATGTAGGCAGCCGGGCAGCCATGGGCAGCAGTGGGCGGAGATGACCATACGTCTGACACGCAGGTTGTGAGGCAGCCAGGCTGTATTGTACGCTACCGTGCTGCCTGGCATCTGATTTGCTACAGCACCATCTTAAGATCCTACCAGCTGCTCAAAGAACGTGAAATAGCGTGGTCTAGAGTGATGGAAATTCATACACTACGCTTGCTTCAGGTCAGCAGGAACTTGTGGCCTGCAATGTATACAAGATCAACTTATAAATTCAGACAACGTTTCTCGCTGCCGTATAATATTTATTTACTAGCTTTTTACCCGCGGCTTCGCCCGTCCATGCAAACAGCACGTACATTGCACACATCTCCTCCTCCCCCCTCCTGTCCACCTATTTCTCTTCCTCTTTGTTTTCACCTGCCCACTACTGCTCTCCATCTTCCACCTAATTCCCACCCGTCCCCCTCCTGCCCCTTCTCTCTGACAATGCCCTCCTCCTCTCCTGCCGGCCGGTGTGGCTGTGCGGTTCTAGGCGCTTCAGTCTGGAACCGCGTGACCGCTACGGTCGCAGGTTCGAATCCTGCCTCGGGCGTGGATGTGTGTGATGTCCTTAGGTTAGTCAGGTTTAAGTAGTTCTAAGTTCTAGGGGACTGATGACCACAGATGTTAAGTCCCATAGTGCTCAGAGCCATTTGAACCATCCTCCTCTCCTGCAGTCCGCATCCTCCTTTCTTGTCTCTGCCTGTCCATCAGCTCCTCCCCCCTCTCTGTATGTTCAGTTCTTCCTTCGCGCCTGTCATTGTCCATTTCCTACTCCCAACTCTGTCTGTCCATCTCCTCCTCCCTCCTTTCTCTGTCAATTTCATCCTCCCCTCACTATCCAGGTCCTCCTCCCCTCTGTCTCCGCTCAGCTGTGCCCATCCTCACTTCCAGGGTGATCGGTAATCCCCGTTACTAACTTCTAGGGCTTGCAGAGGGGAAAAAAAAACATGTTAGTAATGCGACCACTTTTACAAGTGATTGATTCGGCGTGTCTTACTACTTGACTTGTTTTACAGTTTCACTCATTAACGTCCGCAGCTTGTGGTCTAGTGACACCGGCACGGTAACTCAGCGTGTTCGGTCAGAGGGTTAGCTGCCCTCAGTAATTAAAAAACTGGGTTAATGGATAAACGACGAACTAAAACGGGTGTGTTGCGACGTCCGCCACGAGCAGATGCAACGAACGAAAACGAACAAAATGAGATTCAAAAAAGTAAAAAAATAAAAAGTGGTTAGAGTTGCTGCCTCTGGATCATGGGGTCCTGGGTTCGATTCCCGCCCGGGTTGAGGATTTTCTCTGCCTGGGGACTGGATGTTTGTGTTGTCCTCAACATTTCCTCATCATCATTTGTGACAGTTGCTAGATTGAACTGTGTAAAAATTGGGACTTCGTACGGGCGCTGATGACTGCGCAGGTGAGCATCCCACAAACCAAACATCATCATCATCATCCACTCATTAACAGCCAAAGAAATTGTTTGTTTACTTTTCCCATTTTGAATAGGAACCCATGTCCGGAAACGTACCGTTTCCGTGCTACAGCCTTTTGAAAACTTATTTGCTAGGTAGGTGTGCAACAGGATAGTCATGGTGGAGGGTGGTTACGTCGGATCAGCCAATGTCATTTGGCGTCTATCCTACGCCCTGACCTGGTTCGAGCCTCATTCACGAGTCTGTGAGTGTTAGAGCAACACTGTTGAGTACACGTTTGCAGAATACACCGACATGATCCTTCTGAATGGCGAAGCTCACGGTAATAAAAGGGCTGCTCTTCGCCTTTATTAATATCGTTCTCTACAACGTGCGACTCTATCGCATAACCTTTTCGCCACAATTACGCAACGGCTTCGAGAAGAGGTAGCTTCACTGTTAGCAGGTGTGACTGTGGTGTTCCAAGGAGACACCATACACCCGAACTGCAAGCGACCGTATTGAAGACAACCAGTCAACAAGTACACGAGCAATTTCTTTGGATACTGAGTGAAAGTGTAAAACAAGTGATGCACTGGGTCATGCCTAATCAATCACTTGCAAAAGTGTTCGCGTTGCCAACATGTTTTCAAATGATTGTAGCACGTCCCGTTTTCAGATATGAGTTCCAATCCAAAATATTGTCTCCTCACTCCCCTCTACAAGTCCCAGAAGTTTGTAACGGAAATTTCCGAACAAACTGTATACCCTGGAACACATTCCGATACTATAACACACTTGTTGCGCACTACAGCCTAGACAGCAGAGGCTACCAGCCATTTTCACCCCCACCGCTGTGGGAGCTAGGTGATTTTTACTCTCACAATACTTCTTCCCAGATAATAAGTAGCATATGTTCCAAATATGGTTGAAACTGATCCTGTGGTTTAGGAGGGAATATGATGATGATGATGGCTGGTTTGTGGGGCGCTCAACTGCGCGGTCATCAGCGCCCGTACAAAGTCCAAATTTTTATGCAATCCAATTTTTTTCACAGTCCAATCTAGCCACTGTCATGAATGATCATGATGATGAAATGATGAGGACAACACAAACACCCAGTCCCCGGATAGAGAAGGAGGAAATGTGGAACACACACCACACACACACACACACACACACACACACACACACACACACACACACGTACACATTTTATACGTATATGGTATTACAGACTAGTTCATGGATTTTTTTATGTAATAATACTGCTTTGTTTTTACGTACATTTTATACATGTTAGAAATAGTTTACACCATAATTTTTAGACGAATAAAATATTTCTTATAGTTACTCGTATATACCGCTACAAATCTGTATTTTCTCTATGGCCAGATGAGAGGAAACGCAGATTTTGGCAAGTGCGGAGGAGTAACAGTGCCTAAAATTTTATGTGAGTAAAATTATCGTAGGAACTGTTTCGAATCTGCCAGTATCGGGCTTAAGAACAAAGCTGTGTACAAAATATCGACAGAAGGTGTCTTTAACACACGAGGGTTGGAACTTTTAATAGTGGCAACACTGATGTAGAGACGCAAGGCTACAGACTCAAATAATGTCGCTTAGACCACACGTTCGTTACGCAAACCTACCTTCCATCAGAGGAAATGGCCTCTTACCTATACGTCACGTTCATGCGCACCTGCGAGAAAAACAGAGACTAGGGGAGCGGACTGCTTAATGAAGTGCTGTCGCGATGTTTTGGAAAGAACAATGAAGTTGGATAAAAATAGTATACGCTAGACGTTTAGCACAACTGTGTCATCAAGGTCTTTATGAGGCTTGTGGGAAATCCGCATTTCATTGCGGAAGAGTGGAAAGGAGAGTAAAAGCTTGAAGCGAAGGATGCCAAAATGTGGCAAACATTCGTCAGCCAGATCCTTCCCGTGTCAGTGAAGGTAAAGTGTCTGGTCTTACAGCCTTACTGAATAGTGGTCGACGCCAAACGATTCGTGAGCTGGCCCGAGAGACAGGATTTGTGCATATGACTGTGCTTCACATTCTGAATGAAGGGCTTGGTATGAGCAAAATTATGTGATGATGGGTTCCACACGATATTTCGGCAATGCAGACATGGCTACTATACAACGTTGCTCAAACCCAGTTAGGACGTTATGAAGGCGAAGGAAAAGCTTTCTTACACTGTGTCATTATGCCGAATGTGAAATGTGCCAAATTTTACGAGCCATAAATTGAATGATCAGCCAAGAAAGAGGCGTCATTACAGGTCAATTCGACGATCGAAAGTTCTTCAAAATTCTGTCAGTGTGAAGGTTATGGTGATTCTCGGATACTGTTCCCCAGCGGCAGACCTTCATTGTGCTATATTACTATTCATTTTTGGAATAAAACCTGCGACCACATTTGAGATAGAAGTGGCGACACTTTCTAAAGACCACCCATCATTTTGCAGGATAATGATTGGGTACATCAGTCGCAAGCTGTGACCGATTTGTTCGGTTGATGGGGCTGGGAAGTGCTGTAGCGTACGCTTTATTCCCAGGATGTAAGACCTTGTGACTTCGACTTGATTCCTCAGATGAAGGAAGCACTTCGTGGCATTCGATTCAGAACTGTCAGACAGATTCATCGCCCAACAGACCGATACATTCGAACTATCAATGCAGCTGGCGGTGCTAAAGGTATCCTAGGACTTCCACATCGCTGGCAACGGCTTATAGACAATACTGGTGACTACTTCGAAGGACAGTAAAACGTCGAAACACGTATTTATTTTGTATCATTTGTAAATAAATAGTTGGCACTATCAACTTTCCAACTTCAGTAAAATGCGAAATGTGTCTATAGCATAACTGAATATCATACTGCAGCGTGAAAAGAAATTTGAATTAATAAAACGAATATTTATGTACGAGGTGTATTCGGAAAGTAAAGTCCATTTAGGCGCGAAATGGAAACCACTGTGAAAATCCGATGGAACTTTGCACAGATGTGTTGTGCAATGTCTTTAGTGTGCCTGTCGATCGCTTCACGTCGCTCTTTTCAGTTCAGAGTGCAAAGTGATCATGTAGAAATTCCTGAAACAACAGTGTCTCCCGCCAAGTATGTGGATCTGGTGAGAGATTTCGCCTGAAGCTATGCAGCCCACATAACATAAATGTCATCCATTTCTTTCTTCAAGACAATTTTCAGCTGCATTCTGCAGGGGCAATGAAGACGCTCCTGCAGCGTTTTCGATGGGAAGTCTTTGGTTACCCACAATACAACCCTTAACTGGCTCCCTCCGTTGTTCATCCCTGCTCACATGAACCGATGGCTGTGAAGACAACATTTTGGCACAAACAGCGAAAGGCAGACTAGTGTAGAGAACTGGCGGAAAGCACAGGCGGCTGCTTTCTGTGACGAGGGTACTGGAAAGTTTATACAACGCCACGACAAATGTCTAAATCGGAGCTGCGACTATTTAGAGAGGTAATTGGAAGGTGTGGCTAACTGTTGCGAATAAAAAAAATTTCATTTTCACTGTGGTTTTCACTTCGTGACCGATCGGACCTTACTTTCCGAATAGCTCTCGTATTTACTGGAGAAGATGGCCACACCAACAAACTTGTCATAGCCACCCGATTTGAATGGTGCTCATTCGATATATGCTAACACAGTTGTTGGAGACTGCTCCACTTGTTGTACACGAGACCATGTCGTTTCAATAAGTCGATGCCCCATTCGATTTGGATATTAATTCCTGTACGCAACTGAGCAACAGACACCCTTGCCGTTCGAATCAAACAGATGGCCCTGTTCTATGACCACCATGGTTGGCAGATCTCACTCTTGTGAATTTTTCCCGAGGCCCAGTCATCATTTTGAATTGTTACTTTTCGTCGTAGTGTCCCTCATCTCAAAGGACAGATTAAAATCATCAAGTATGTGTACAGTTTTGACGCTAAGGACTTGGGATTCTACATAGTTCGATTTGGGGAAAAAGACAAAGCTGTTTGGCCAGAGCGCCTAACTGCCATGCCGAGGACCCAGGTTCAATTCCCAGCACCGCCAAGATTTTTCCTGGGGAGGACGTATGGAATGGGCTCCACTCAGCCAACTGAGAGTCTATTGAAGTGAAAAGTCACGACTCCAAGGCTTGGAAAGCTGACAACGGCCGGGAGATCAGTATGGTGACCCCCGTGTTCCTCTATACCTCCTCCGAATGACGCTATGATGTGGCAAGCTGTTCCAATGCTGCCCCATAGTGCACGGACACTCCTGGGCTCTTGAGAGGCGCAACCAGTATAGGCAACCTGCCATACTGCCTTGTTACACGTACGAGTGGGTATTCTGCACATGTCCAAACCACGTGGCCAACACTGTTAGCGCGCGTTCGGCCGGCGCAGAACTGTCGCATTGGTTATTTATTGCCTGCACATCATCATGCCTGTGGGCGTATGGGTGGGTTCCCGCTGGCGGGCACTAGAGGTTGTACATGATAACTGCAGCCAGCTGGCATCACACAGTCGTCTGGGTCTGATTGCGGGGTCTATTTTCTTTATCTCCCTAACTGATAATATTGCTTTGAGAAGAGGTTATATGTCATTTAGCGAGGACTTCATTGCGATTCATCTGGGTGAAAACAGAATTACGATATCTTGAACGATTCCCAAAATATTTGAGGTTAACATCTTAAGTGTCTCATTTTGTATGTTTTCGCAGTTTTAGAAACTTTTGATTTACCAGCAACATTGCTTGACAATACTAAAGAACAGCCTTATATTGCGCTGTGATTTTTCTTCATGTCAGTACTACAATTAACAGCTAGAGAATATGCTGATTTGATTAAAATGCGATGCAGCAGGAGTTTCTTGCAGTGAACGGGTAGGAAGAAAATGAGACACACAGATAGATAGAGAGGGGACTGAGGGGGGAGAAAGAGAGAGAGGAAACGAAGCTACACCCACAGCAGTATCATGTGTGATGACGGGAACTGTCATCATCCCATGCGTGTCTACACAGGATGAACTCGAACACTACCGATGTTATTGAAAGATATTTTTTGAGTATTTTGGTACAGAATTACATGGTAATTGCATTTCATTTCATTTCTGACCCCCATTTATCTTTGTATCTGTACTGAACTGACAACATCTGCACAACAGTGAAGACGCTGACGGTACGTGCTGTGTGTCTTGTTTGGAATCAAAATTGTTTCACTCATTCGCAGAACCTGCTGCAGACAATGGTAATCGCCACTTTACTTTTCGTCGTTGAGTATGCATTCAGCAGTGCTCGGTTCGGTCTCACGTTAGTTGTACACTCCTGGAAATGGAAAAAAGAACACATTGACACCGGTGTGTCAGACCCACCATACATGCTCCGGATACTGCGAGAGGGCTGTACAAGCAATGATCACACGCACGGCACAGCGGACACACCAGGAACCGCGGTGTTGGCCGTCGAATGGCGCTAGCTGCGCAGCATTTGTGCACCGCTGCCGTCAGTGTCAGCCAGTTTGCCGTGGCATACGGAGCTCCATCGCAGTCTTTAACACTGGTAGCATGCCGCGACAGCGCGGACGTGAACCGTATGTGCAGTTGACGGACTTTGAGCGAGGGCGTATAGTGGGCATGCGGGAGGCCGGGTGGACGTACCGCCGAATTGCTCAACACGTGGGGCGTGAGGTCTCCACAGTACATCGATGTTGTCGCCAGTGGTCGGCGGAAGGTGCACGTGCCCGTCGACCTGGGACCGGACCGCAGCGACGCACGGATGCACGCCAAGACCGTAGGATCCTACGCAGTGCCGTAGGGGACCGCACCGCCACTTCCCAGCAAATTAGGGACACTGTTGCTCCTGGGGTATCGGCGAGGACCATTCGCAACCGTCTCCATGAAGCTGGGCTACGGTCCCGCACACCGTTAGGCCGTCTTCCGCTCACGCCCCAACATCGTGCAGCCCGCCTCCAGTGGTGTCGCGACAGGCGTGAATGGAGGGGCGAATGGAGACGTGTCGTCTTCAGCGATGAGAGTCGCTTCTGCCTTGGTGCCAATGATGGTCGTATGCGTGTTTGGCGCCGTGCAGGCGAGCGCCACAATCAGGACTGCATACGACCGAGGCACACAGGGCCAACACCCGGCATCATGGTGTGGGGAGCGATCTCCTACACTGGCCGTACACCACTGGTGATCGTCGAGGCGACACTGAATAGTGCACGGTACATCCAAACCGTCATCGAACCCATCGTTCTACCATTCCTAGACCGGCAAGGGAACTTGCTGTTCCAACAGGACAATGCACGTCCGCATGTATCCCGTGCCACCCAACGTGCTCTAGAAGGTGTAAGTCAACTACCCTGGCCAGCAAGATCTCCGGATCTGTCCCCCATTGAGCATGTTTGGGACTGGATGAAGCGTCGTCTCACGCGGACTGCACGTCCAGCACGAACGCTGGTCCAACTGAGGCGCCAGGTGGAAATGGCATGGCAAGCCGTTCCACAGGACTACATCCAGCATCTCTACGATCGTCTCCATGGGAGAATAGCAGCCTGCATTGCTGCGAAAGGAGGATATACACTGTACTAGTGCCGACATTGTGCATGCTCTATTGCCTGTGTCTATGTGCCTGTGGTTCTGTCAGTGTGATCATGTGATGTATCTGACCCCAGGAATGTGTCAATAAAGATTCCCCTTCCTGGGACAATGAATTCACGGTGTTCTTATTTCAATTTCCAGGAGCGTACATTAGCAGTGATAGGCAACAGCAAATGAATAGGTTTTCTGATGAAGAGCTGCCCAACATGCACCTGGAGTATGGTTATACTGAATGAAATGGAAGAGCGGTACAACGAAGCTATTGCAGAGCTATTCCCGCAGAGACAGCAACCACATCACAATTTGTTTGTGTGGTATCGACCACTGCCGGTCGACCGTACTTTGAATTACGCTTGGCGCTAGTCACCGCTGCCTTTCCCACAACCGCCGTCGTGGCCTTGGGCGCTGCTTCGACGCTGTCCGCCACCGCCAATAATCTGCGAGGACCCCCGCCCTAAACCCGCCAACCCGCTCCGAGGTCCAGCGGCGGAAGTATTTAAATGATAAAAACGGCTTCTCTCGCGCTCACTTGTGACTTGTTCTTATACTTGCTATTCAGTATTCTCACGTAGTTGTTGGCCAGGTTTTTTTTATGTACTTTGTAATTATCATTCATAGCATGAAGCCTGACTGGAGAATCCAAAACTTTCGTATTTGTCTGAAAAAGGAACTTATACAGTCAACTGCTACCAGAAAGATACGTATCCATTCTTCTCTTAACAGTATTTTCACGAGGTATTTTCACAGAAGCGAAGACCGAGCGAGGTGGCGCATTGGTTAGCACACTGGACTCGCATTCGCGAGGATGTCGGTTCTAACCCGCATCCGGCCATCCTGATTTAGGTTTTCCGTGATTTCCCTAAATCGCACCAGGCAAATGCCGCGATGGTTCCCTTGAAAGGGCACGGCCGTCTTCCTTTCCCACCCTTCCCTAATGTGATGGGACCGATGACCTCGCTGTTGGTCCCCTCCCCCATATCAACCAACCAACCAGAAGCAAAGATAACTGGGGTAACAAACGGAGTAATTCATAATTAAATTATTACTTTGTAACCAACCATAGGAGACCAACAGCCTTTATATCAATATGTTCAAAAAATATTCACGAACCTCCTTAACTGCGTTGGCGGAGTTCAGGTTTAGTCAGTGTATCATGCTCAGAGGAAGTACAAACGCCCAGTAAGCATATGTTTGAGACACTGCCTACTGGTGCTGCTCCGCAGATCTTTATGTTGTTCCAGTTTCGGAAAAGTGTGAGGTGCCGCCACCCACTCCGCAGCACTTACTTCGGAGGCGTTCTGTGCATGTTCATTGGGACTTGGGGCTGTACGAGAACTTCTCAGGCTCGTGTGTCTAAGAATTATATCTCATTATGGGGAGACGAGTGCTGCCTCTTTTAAGATTAACTCGTGGCCCACTATACAACAGAAACTTAGAACGCATCTTTTCACGACCTCAATATGATTCCATAATAAAATAAGATACCGGCAGCCGTCGTTTTGACGTTATTTTATTATATGTCGACCGTGAACTACCAACTGAAGACACAACATCGCTGTTACAGTACTATTCATAGACGTTGGCCACTGATGGGATCGGAGGATTGAGTACTCAGTCACCGAAACTGATTTCCATGTAATAAAATAACATCAAAACAGCGGCTGCAGGTGTTTCATTTTATTACGTAAGAGAACAGCTGAAGTCCAACGGACCATCGATCACAAGGATGGACATACAGAAACTTCAGTAAGACTCTGTTCCCTTGTGGCGTACCTTGCAGTGAAGATGCCAGTCTGATCTTCAGATTACGTCTGTAACACCACATTTTGAAAGTTTCTATTCTCCTCTTGTCAGTACTGTTTATCGTCCAGCTTCACTTCTGTTTACATCTATATTCCAGACGTATACTTTCAAAAAGATTTCCTAAAGCTTAAATTTATATTTATATATACAGACACTTTTTTCTTGCTATTGAAATTCGGCATTTTATATTCTCTTTATGTCTACTACTGTCAGGTATTTTGCTACCCAATTAGTAAGACTCTTCTACTACTTTCAGTATGTCATTTCCTAATCTAATTCCGACAGTAAGTCCTACACTTCATTATTCTTGCTTTACTTTTATTGAAGCTACTCTTATAATCTCTTTTCCAGATAGTACCCATTCTGTTCCGACTTCTTTGATTTCTCTTACAAAATTATAATACTATCGGCAGACTTTAGGAGTTTTTATTCTTCCGCCTAAATTTGAATTCTCTTTTCAATTTTGTCTTTAGTTTTCTTTACTACTGCTCAATGTATAGTTTAAATTATACGGAGAAAGGCTGCAGCCTTGTTTAACTCCTTTTTCAATTACTGCATCCTTTTCATACCCTTTGATTCCCAACACTGCCACCAATATCACACTGAAATCGCTTCCTTTCGACTTCGACGGTACTGTAGGACACGGTCTACAGACTTCAGTTTATTCCCAGTTTATAATGAATCTGTATGTAGCGCGAGGATTAAACCTGCTCCACCGGGACGTTTGAAGCACTCGTGGCACTGGAGCATTGCAGCTGTGGTACAATAGGGCAATGAAGCATCGTGGCAGTGCGTGGCGTAATTCACGAAAACCACCAACGTTTCCCGCTGACCGTGAACGGAAGTTACAGTCAGTTACTTTGAGGATAGAAGGATGTCGCTGATGCTTCCTGTAAGTCGGCACCTGCCGAACATCCTCGGAGTTGTCCGAACACGATGATGGCTGCTACGTGCTGCTTTTAGCGGCACTCTTTTTCGCCGCTATAGTCGTAACAATTTCATTCTGACGGCGTGGTGCTCCGGTCTGTCAGATCCGTTCCTCTTCGGCTGCAACCTTACTTAGTCTACTTGATAAATGAGCTCCAAAAGCGTTATTGCAGGTAATGCTGGGAGGACCGCTTAGTAGAGCAATTAATTCATAGATGTCGTGCAATGACAGAGCTCGAAATCTTATTGTTCCATAGCAGTTGTCAAGCAATGTTGCAACCAGAACCTGAGATACTCTGTCAGGGGTGGCGACAGTCTTACAAATCCACTTTTGTTTGCGTAGGTAGGCCAAAATTGTTTCAAATGCATCGTGTATATGAGCAGTTAGTGTGCAGTGCTTATTTAAAAGTTCATGCAGAGCGCTGTTGTCGTCCTATTTACTTACATGCTAAAGGTGTCTACTGGCGCTAAAGTGAAATTTCTGTGCAGAATATGCCGCGTGCAGGAAGCTCTGAACTTACTTAATGTTAACTGTAAAGACAGATGGATATCACTTATGAATCTGATCAATTCGTCATTTTCTACGAGAACATTAGTTTCATAAGAATCTGATCACTTCATTATTTTCTACGAGAACATTAGTTTCATCGGAAACAGTTTCAATTATTCAAGTTCACTAATGACATAACAAGTGACATTCAAAAAATTTAAATTATCACAGTTTTTTTTCTTTCGCTTTGTGATTGAACTATAATATAGTGAGGGTAAAGTTCTTGCATTCCATCATACGCGTTCATTGCTACATACAGATGAATAATTAAGAGTGATTAACATCACAACAAACTTTTTCTTCTGAAAGGGCAGTATTATCTCTTGTTTGTAATAATGTTATCGGTTTTGTACTTTCCAATAGCCACGCCATCAATAACTAAATTGCTCGAACGTGGTTGTTCTAAAAGAGGTAGTCAACCTTTTTTATCTTCTGTTGGGACAAAATAAAACACGTACAGCCGTCTTTATGATTTTGTTTTATTTTGTTGCAACCAGTTTCAACGCTTCAATGCGTCATCTTCAGGCCCATATAAATGAAAAAGGAACGATAGCTTTATCAGCTTATCAATCAACTTACATAGAAACAGATTAAAACAGAATGAGAAATAATGGCAAGACTCTACAAGTGAATTTACACCGTGCACTTTATAGAACGAACAGATACATCCATTGCCACACATCTAAAATATACCATCACGAATTTCCACTGAATACATTGCACAATTATACTTTGTATTAAAATCTTCTTTAAATAACTATTCATGATTTTTATTGGACAGTCGGACACACATTATCTGCACAACCCTGAAATAATTTACTGTAAGACTAAATAACTGTAGAAGGTGATAAACGGAAGGAAACAATACCTCACAAACTAGTAAACAGAAAGAACGTGACCCATGTGTCGTGTCAAAGTATAAAATGCTTAGTTGTACACAGATGAGGAGCATACACTATGTCTTATCTATAAAATGAACGTCGAAGATGTGTTATAAACCGAATGTAGGACTCACCTCAGATCATAACATATGTAGAACGTATGAAAGACGCCCACAAGGAAACTGTTCATGATAGAAACATTCATATGCGAATGCATCATATATCGTGTACTGCCATGAAAGAACCTCACACAGGGATACTAAGTAGCCCGCAAGGATGCAGTGTTCTTGTTGTAATATTGTATGTATTGCCAACTTATAGACTGCTGTCACTCGCTAACAGTTTACGTCTGACAGAAAAATTACAATTACTTACGTTTCATTTATGATCATAGTGTGTGGCTTCCTCACTGGTCAATTAATAATGTGACTTGACTTTGACACGATATGAATGACTGGAAATTTTCGATAAAACAAATTGCTGGCTTGTAATGGCTTTTGGTTTCAATGTCATGGAAAGAACTAAGTGTGCACTGGTTACAATGCATTTATTCACAACTATATATTATTTTAGATTTCAATTATTTCTGCGTGATTACTTATGTTTAACATACATGAGTACTTTTTGAGCGATGTGCTACTCAGTAAGCTTTTCTGATGTGTGAGTCATCCTTTATGATACACTGCATCCTTGCGGGCTACTTAGTATCCCTGTGTGAGGTTGTTTCATGTCAGTACACAATATATGATGCATTCGGTTATGAATGTTTGCATTATGAACAGTTTCCTTGTGGACGTCTTTCATACGTTCTACATATGTTATGATCTGAGGTGGGTCCTACATTCGGTTTATAACACGTCTTCGACGTTCAGTTTATAGATAAGACATAGTGTATGCCCCTCATCTGTGTGCAACTAAGCATTTTATACTCTGACACGACACATAGGTCATGTTCCTTCTGTTTACTAGTTTGTGAGATATTGTTTCCTTTCATTTATCACCTTCTACAGTTATTTTGTCTTACAGTAGGTTATTTCAGGGTTGTGCAGATAATGTATGTCGGACTGTCCAATAAAAATTATGAACAGTTATTTAAAGAAGATTTTAATAGATAGTATAATTGTACAACGTACTGAGTGGAAATTCGTGATGGTATATTTTAGATGTGTGGCAATGGATGTATTTGTTCGTTCTATCAAGTGTTCGGTGTAAATTCACTTGTAGAGTCTTGCCATTATTTCTCATTCTGTTTTAATGTGTTTCTATGTAACTTGATTGATAGGTTGGCAATGCTATCGTTACTGTTTCATGCATATATGTCTGAAGATGACGCAATGAAGCGTTGAAACCGGATGCAACAAAATAAAATCATAAGGATGGCTGTAGGTGTTTTATTTTGTCACAATAGTAAACGGCCGTCGTCCCAGAGACCTCCTGCCAAAGGGATGGACATACAAAAAATTTTTATCTTTCGCTCACTTTTGTATTTCTGTTAGCAGTAAAATTTTCTAAACGCTCACCAGCACCAGTTCCACAGTAACGGTGACTCTAAAGCAGGAAAGTAACTTTATTTCATAAAATTTATAAAGCAGAGTTGCAGCAAGTTAAAGCATATAATAATAATTACTTATCAATTACTTTATGTCAAAATTTTATGGAAACCTAACGAAAATATCTTTAACCTCCAGCCGCCTACCGCCCACCACGAAAGCTGGAACGGCCACTAGTGGGAGTAAGGGGCCAGGTTGACTACCACTGAATCTAAACGATATTTTTAGATGAATATTGGCTTATTTCGGAACATGTGATTCAGTTTACTTACGCGTTGCTTACAAAACTGTTGCTTTTACTACAGGAGCTGCTAGTGATAAATGTCACCTTTCAATCAACAACGTGTTAAATAATTAATTTGCAATAGCTTCAATCGCAAACAGGAATAAAAAGGGTGCAGGTACAACGTCCAATTTATTATGAGAAGAAGGTACGGTTATGTCAGCGCAGATCGGAGAAGTAATACTCAAACAAAAGGAATCGATATCTATGAAGAATGATTTACGTCACAGAAACTAGTGAAATCATTGTATCTGAAATAGTAAAGACCTGAGGAAAATGCGCTTGTGTACAAGACCACTGCAAGACATAATTATGTCCCAAATTTGGGAACAAAATTTTCACCTTTATAAGAATTAACAGCTTAAATGCTTCGTTGCTACTCTTTCGTTCATTATCAGGGAAATGTGATGCTTACGCCAGGTGTCAAAGGATGTACGTTTTTCGTCAGAAATACCCAGAATATCATCTGTTCATCGGCAGAGATTGTTATGATTCATATTTATCGAAAAGACGACGTGTTGCAGGAAAGCGCAAGGTTAGTCTTACGTATTGTGCGTTCGACACTAGGCAGTATCACGTTCGACGAATATTGATTCCGCATGACACACGACAGACACGGAAGAGCATCACACATGTCGAAGAACAGGAGTACGAGGTGCCTATATATTCAGCGAGATACCACGGAATAATGCTCACGGAAAGCTATAAACGCTATTTTATTGTATGATATGCTTCATTACATGATCCAGATTTCACCCTTAGGCCATTGTCAAGTGTTACAAATGTCAAAAATCATCTGACGTATGTGGAAAATATATCTTCGTTAATATATATATATATATATATATATATATATATATATATATATATATATATATATATATTTCCTTTATTGTAATTTTAAGCACCTCATACAAGGCGGGCTGGCAGCAGCATAATACGCTGCTCTTCAGCCTTAAGGGGTACAATAATACGATATATAGGTGACACAGACAATACAAAAAAAATGGCGGGCAAAGAATGCAGTTACATGTGGTGTCACCGCTAGACACCACACTTGCTAGGTGGTAGTTTAAATCGGCCGCGGTCCATTTAGTACATGTCGGACCCGCGTGTCGCCACTGTGTGATCGCAGACCTAGCGCCACCACAAGGCAGGTCTCGTGATACGAACAAGCACTCGTCCCAGTTGTACGGACGACATTGCTAGCGACAATACGGACGAAGCCTTCCTCTCATTTGCCGAGAGACAGTTAGAATAGCCTTCTGCTAAGTCCATGGCTACGACCTAGCAAGGCGCCAATTGTAACAGTGCATGTATCTTACGAGTCGCATTTGTATAGTCAAGAGAGATGTATCACAAAGATCAGTAAAGTTAAGTATAAAGCAGCTACGTACTTTTCTTGCTACCATTCAATAGTTATCCTGTTCCAGACTTGACGCCAGTCAGCGTGTGTGTACGCGTGCCTTTCTTTCGGCTACCACAAGTGGCGTAACAGCCTTGTTACGTCACTACATTACAAAAACAATAAACATGAAGCCGTTCACGCTGGACGAAAAAACACTAACACTTGTTGACACGGCGCACAGAAGACGGACGACGGCGACGGCACACGTGAACAGATGAGGCGTGACGACGAAAGAACACTAAACGCAGACGAAGGCACACACACGAGACACTGATGGCGATGATCTTCTGCGCGCGAATGTTCACTGAGCGTGTGCCAGTCCGGGGACCTGCCAAGGGAGGAGGAGGAAGGGGAGTGGGAGAGGGACAGGGGAGAGCAGAGCAGAGCAGAGATGCCAGGGGCACGGGAGAGAGGGGGAGGGGGGAAGGGGGAGGGGAAGCCCGGGGGAAGAGGGGTGGAGGGAGGGGACGGGGGAAAAGGAAAGAGAAGGGAGGGAGGGTGCCTAAAGGAAAGGACATCAGAAGTGGGGGGCAGGGTCAAAGTTGATAGGAGGGGTAGATGGAGGGGAGGAGGACATCATCAGGGAGGGGGAGCTGGCGGAAGTCACCTTGGGAGAGGGTAAGGAGGGTGGAGAGATGGAGACCGGGTGGGACGAAGGAATACAGGCGCGGCAGCGGGCGGGGGTGGGAGAGGATCGGGGAGACGAGCGGGTGAGGAGGATCGAGTTTACGGGAGGTGTACAGGATCCGTATCCTTCAAAGGAAAAGGAAGAGGTGGGGGAAGGGGATGAGATCATACAGGATCCGCGTAGGGGAGGGGAGACGGATGCGATAGGCGAGGTGGAGAGCATGGCGTTCAAGGATTTGGAGGGATTTATAAAAGGTAGGGGAGGCGGAGATTCAAGCCGGATGGGCATAACAAAGGATAGGGCGGATGAGGGATTTATAGGTGTGGAGGATGGTGGAGGGGTCCAGACCCCACGTACGGCCGGAGAGGAGCTTGAGGAGACTGAGTCGGGAGCGTGCCTTGGCTTGGATTGTCCGGAGGTGGGGAGTCCAGGAGAGGCGACGGTCGAGGGTGATGCCAAGGTACTTAAGGGTGGGAGTGAGGGCGATAGGACGGCCATAGATGGTGATGTAGAAATCAAGGAGGCGGAAGGAAGGAGTGGTTTTGCCTACAATGATCGCCTGGGTTTTGGAAGGATTGACCTTGAGCAACCACTGGTTGCACCAAGCGGTGAACCGGTCAAGATGGGATTGGAGAAGGTGTTGGGAGCGCTGCAGGGTGGGGGCAAGGGCAAGGAAGGCGGTGTCATTGGCAAACTGGAGAAGGTGGACGGGTGGTGACGGCGGCGGCATGTCCGCCGTGTACAAAAGGTACAGAAGGGGGGAGAGGACGGAGTCTTGGGGCACACCGGCAGAGGGGAAAAAGGTGTAGGAATCGGTGTTATGGATGGTGACGTAGGAAAGACAGCGGGAGAGAAAGGAGCCGATCAGACGGACGTAGTTAATGGGAAGGAAGAAGGTTTGGAGCTTGAAGAGGAGACCGGAATGCCATACGCGGTCATATGCACGTTCGAGGCCCAGGGAGAGGAAGATTGCGGAGCGACGGGAATTAAGCTCTTCAGAAAGGAGATGCGTGAGGTGAAGGAGAAGGTCGTCGGAAGAGAAGGACGGCCGAAAGCCACACTGGGTAACGGGAAGGAGGCGGTGCTGGCGGAGATGCTGGTGGATGCGTCGGGTGAGGATAGATTCCAGGACCTTGCTGAAGACCGAGGTAAGGCTGATGGGACGGTAGGAGGAGACGGCGGACGGCGGTTTGCCAGGTTTAAGGAACATGAGGATATGGGAGGATTTCCACAGGTCGGGGTAGTAACCGGTGGACAGGACTACATTGTAGAGCCTGGCCAGGGTGGAGAGGAAAGAGACAGGAGCTTCAGGAAGGTGGCGGTAGGTGACACGATCATGACCAGGAGCGGTGTTGCGTTTCGTGCGGAGTGTAGCAATGAGATCCTGTGTAGTGATAGGGGCATTGAGTTCCGTGTGTGCAATGTTGTCCAAGTACTGGAAACCAGGAGCGAGGGGAGGGACAGAGGTGTCAGTTCGATCGCGGATATCCGGGAAGAGGGAGTAATCGAACCGGGGATCATCGGGGATGGAAAATACATCGGAGAGGTAGGAGGCAAAATGATTGGCCTTACTAAGGGTGTCAGGGAAAGGGTGATCATCATGGAGAAGAGGATAATAGGGGGAGGGTTTAGTTCCGGTAAGGCGACGGAAGGCCGACCAGTACTTGGACGAGTTGATTGGTAGGGTAGCATTTAAACGGGTGCATGTCTGTCGCCAGTCCCGGCGTTTCTTAGCCGCGAGCAAATTACGAACGTGTCGCTGGAGTTGCCGGTGGCGTCGTAGTGTGTCCGGGTCACGCGTTCGGAGGAAGGCACGGTAGAGACGACGGGATTCACGGAGGAGGAGGACGGCCTGTGGGGGTAAGGTAGGACGGTGGGGGTGGATGGCGACAGTAGGGACGTGGGCCTCCACGGCCTCAGACAAGGTCCGCTGGAAAAAGGAGGCGGCATGGGTGACATCGTCAGGGTGGTGGTAGGTGAAGGGGTGGCTGTCGACCTGGGTGGAAAGGGTATCCCGGTAGGCATTCCGGTCGGCACGGGAATAGTCATGGACATACGTAGGGGGAGGGTCATTACGAGGTTCGGGGCGGGGGCGACGACCGTCTGAAATGGTGAGGAGGACAGGGAGATGGTCGCTACCAATAGGCTCCAGGACATCCACCGTTATGCGGCCAAGGAGGTTGGGGGAGGAGAGGATAACATCAGGAGTGGAGTTGGATTCGGGATGGGTGTGCTGGGGGATGGGGATCGTTAATATACATATTTTTTCGGTTATATAAAGCTGATGTTTCGTAAGTAAAAGTGAGAGCATTTTTGAGATATATTATTTGGCTGGCGATTTACCTGTGATTTGGTAATCCATTTTATTTCACAGCCTTATCATGTTAATAAGTTATGCAATTCACCAGACAATTAACATATTACAAAAATGTTCTCGCTTTTACTTACGAAACATCCGGTCTATATAACAGAAAATATATATTTTAAAGATGACCTGCCTTTCACACAGATCAGATGATTTTTGATATTTGTCACACTTGATGATGACCTAAGGCTGAAATCTGGATCGTGTATTGGCATATCATACAGTCAATGGGTGGTTATATCTTTTCGTAAGTTATGTGACTGTGGCTCCACATCAAGGAAAATTCATCACATTATGGTGTTTCCACTTTTGAAGGACAGCCTTACGACACAGTTTGGATGAATGACGTTTCGATACTCGAGCGCAGAATATCATGACTGGGTGCACATGTAGTGGTTGGTACAGTATGTTTCTTATGAGTCCCACCCATCCCAAAGAACAGCGCTGCAATCTAGAAATACTCTTCAGAACGCCTTACATTTCAGACTACAGATGGGTATTTTTAGAAAGGACGAAGGCAATCCAGGGTTACGCCAGTGCCAATCTCGTGTAGCAAGATAATGCCTGAGCTCATACAACCTGTGCCACCAGACTTGCTATGAAAAGGGTTGACACGAAGAGTTTACACTGTTCCTCTGCGTATGAAGTTAGCCAGTATTTAGTGCAGTGACGAGATTTGGAGCGACACAGAACAAATTCTTCTCCCCCGAAAATCATTTGCGCAAACATTGAGCGTGAGGTGTGTGCAATTGCAAGACGAATGGAATAACTTTCCAAACGTTACTCAGAACTTGTATGATGGAATGCCTAAACACGTTGCATTCTACGCAGATCATAAACATAAACCTAAATCAAATTCAACTTTGGACAAAGTTCAAAACATTGGTGCTCAGCACCTTCAACATGTTGACTGCAGACAATTCTGATACAGTCATAGTGACGGTAGCTACGTAATATGGACATTTATTTACAGTGTTGCCAAAAGTTACTAAAGAACTTTACATAAAAATAAATCCGAAGCAGAAAATAACTGCGTGAACTCCATACAGTAAATACATTATAAATGTTCACACTGTACAACATTAAGCATATGTGTTTTATCATATTCCAGCAAAATATACAGGGTATTTCACAATTCATGTTACACACTTCTAGAGGTTGTAGAGTGGACTTAATAGATCAAGTTTTACACGGAAATCCATGTCCAGAAAAGTCACCCAACGACGCCACAGGACGTCAAAGTTATAGGCGCTGGTATGCGTCGAAGTTAAAGACGCCAGCGCTTGTAAATGTATGTATATACGGGGTGATTCCGTGATTACGTTAGAAGCTTTGTAGGACGATGGAGAAGGATAAATGTATCAATTTGAGGTAAGGGTCTCTGTACCGCAAACGAACTAATCGAAAGATATAAGCGAAAACCGTTCTGATACCTCTGACAGTGGAATACATGTACTTATACCGTTGTTGCTGAGATAACAGGGTAAGCAGCTTTCAGTGGTGGTAGTATGGATCAGAACGTGCAAAAAACGTCCAGTAAACATGGGCGATGGGTACTTGTTCATCTTCGCTATTGTGAAAACATTTCCTCTACTGAACAAGTGCTCATAGCTCCTTAGGTATGTGTTTTAGAGCCCATGTTTACTAGACATTTTTCCTTGTTTTGGTCCATATTATCACCTCTGAAAGTTGTCTACCCTACATTCTCAGCAACAACAGTACCAATACATGTATTCAACTGGGAGGTATCAAAACGGTTTTCGCTTATAACTTTCGACTCGTTCGTTTCCGGTACAGGGATCCTTACCTCAAAGCGATACATTTATCCTTCTCCATCATTATAACAACTTTGTAACGTCTTCAAGGAATCATACTGTATATACATACATTTACAGGTGCCGGCGCCTGTAACTTTGACGCTCTGTAGCGTCGTTGGATGACGTTTCTGGACATGGGTTCCTATGTAAAATTTGAGATACCAATTCCCTTCTACAGCCTCTACAAGTGTGTAACACGAATTGTAAAACACCCTTATATCGGGAGTATGCTCAGTCATAAATATAGCCAACAGAGGAGAAATCTAGAAGCAGGGAAGTGGCCAAGAATCTAAGTATTTCATAATTTGTATAAATTACAATAAAAGACAAAGTAAAAACATACTTTATCCCGGTAAGGAAACACTTAACTTGAAAAAAAATATTGAATGGATTGCAAAACACAAAGTGAATGTGATGCAACGGAAGTAGCATGGGACATAAGCACGCCGGACAAAATGTTCATCATCCCAAGAAGACGTAACGCCGATGTCGTATAATAGTCTCAGTTGGGCGAGGAAGACAGCTCACGAGTTTCTTCGTGTATGCCACATCCCGCTAAAGCCACTTATCGATAACTGGATCCCATAGGGCTTCTAGGTTGGAGGTGGGGGATGTTAATTTCTACGCTTCCACCAATGTTTTAGCGGGCCATTTTAGGTGCGATGGTGTGATTAACAGGTAGGTCTTAGTCAAACCAGAATCACGTGCATAATGCAAAATCATCAAACCACCTCCTACCTGAACTGCACCCTCGACACATTGCGAGATTAAGGTCTCACTGAGAAGTCAGTGTACTCGACGCTTTGGGAAGAGAGACGTAACAGTGAACCGTGGAGCACACTACAGGCCTTCATTCAGCGACATCCAGTTTCTGTGTTTTCTGGCTCATTGAAGTCGTGCAGATTTCCGTGACTCAATGAGCAATGGGATTTTGCGAGGTACCCGACTGCAGGTGTCCACTGCAAGCACTTCCCTTCGCATTTTTCGCTTGGGAACTAGTAGAAATGGACACATTCACTACCAGCAGCAATTCTTGTCTGGTTTGGAACAGATTGTCAATGTCAAGGCGCGACAACCGTCTCCGGTCCTTGTCGGTTATGATCTTTTAATGTCCACTGTTATTACACCGTGTTTCTTGGCTGCAAGTGGTACACCATTCCTTGCAGACACGTTGAACAGTCCGCGTTTATACGCTAACAAATCGGGCAAATTAATTCATAGTGCACATCCAAACGCGACAACTGTTTTCTGACGTTCTGTCACGTCTCCACATCTACTTGTCTTACTGTGCTGATTCGAAACAACCGATTGACACATACACACGAATTGATTGCCATGACTTTCTTTAGCGGTAGAGGTGTTATGACTGCTTGCTATCAGTTCTGTCAACAGCCTTGTCGCAGTGGTAGCACCATTGCCCGTCAGATCACCGAAGTTAAGCGCTGTCGGGCTTGGCTAGCACTTGGATGGGAGACTGTCCGGGTCTGCCGAGTGCTGGCAAGCGGGGTGCACTCCGCCCTTGTGAGGCTAAATTGAGGAACTGCTTGACTGAGAGGTAGCGGCACTGGTCACGAAAACTGACAGTGGCTGGGAGAGCGATGTGCGGACCACATGCCCCTCCATATCCGCATCCGTACGCCTAACGGCTGAGGATGACACGGTGGCAGGTCGGTACCGGTACAGGCCTTCAAGGCCTGTTTCTGACGGTTTTTTTTTTTTTGTTTTTTGTTTTTGCTATCAGCTCTACACGATGTACAATGCTGCAAAGCGACCAGTGGGCTCTTTTAATGGCGTGAATATTTTGTCCAGTGAACTTGCTTAAGTGTTAAACGCATGCATCTTATGTAGCGTAAATATTTTTAACGTATAATTTTGACAGTTTTATTAGTGCTTTGGATTAATTTTCATCTAACGTCAGAAGGCAACAGTTTTACTGCTAGCATGTTGCTGAAGATGGCCAGAGTACTCGACCCCACTCTGTTAAGACTGTAAATAAATATTCATAACACGCAGCTTCACTTGATGTTACTATACCAAAAATTTTCTTTTCGGCCTAGCCCGCAGCGTAGAATACGTCATAATATGACATTTTATAATGAATTATTCCAGGCAAGCTGCAAATAGTTTAATTGGTAGTGCTTCTTCCTTACTCAAAGCTTGTTTCGGCTATATCGCGATTCTCATGTAAACCTGTAGATGTTACAGTTGGTGAACCTACTGTCACTTGTCTATTTATTGCTAGATTATTATAAGTCATGTAATTTCTGTTTGTCTAGAATTTTTTCGTGAAATATTTTTGACAGCTAGATTGATACTTTATTTTCGTTGATGTTTTTTGTTTACATCGTAATCTTTTGCTAGTTTGTAATGTTAGCTGTGTTTCATTGATATTATAATTTTGTTATGATATGTATCTGTGACTGTCTTTTGTTTTCGTTTACTGTGTTTTTATCCGTTCTCGATTTCCAAACTGTCAGTAAAACTTTTTTGATTATTCTTATATTTAAGTTCGATTTGTTCATTGAGAATATCGTTTGGATGATTTTTCGTATACGTATATATTCTTAATTCTTCTAATTATTCCAAAATATCAAAAGTACATACTATGAAAATTCTGCAAGAAGCATTACCAAATGAACTATTTGCAGCTTGCCTGGAACAGTTCATTGTAAAATATCAAAATTTACCTTCATTGAACTCTTTGATTCTGTGGTGAAAAGGATACTTTAATTAATGGCTAAACTGGATGATCTGTACACTTCAAATTACGCAAAACATGTGTGAGTAGCTGCAAGAGAATGTTACAGTTTCTATGTCCAGCTGAATACCGTAGCTACAGCCGCATCTAAAAGCTGTTTTGCACTCGCAGCTCTAATAGGCGATAAGCTGAATTAATTTCAAAATTTCTTGCAGAGGTCGACTGCAAATCTTGATTGTACGTATGATCACGAATGCAGCTAATGGCTCCAGATTTTCCATGCAGAAAAGTTAAGACGAACTGTTAATACCTAACGATTTTCTACGAAAGGTCTACTAATGGAATAGGTAATAAGTACTAATAATCGTCTATTGTATGTACAAGCAATCAGTTAGTCAGTGGTCTAATTAGGGAAATAAGTTTATTGTGCTATATACTGAAATTAGGCAACTAATTCCAAGACTTGTGGTTAACTCGCAGGATTGCCAGACTCTGAAGGGAATGTTGTCTCTGGACATCTTGCATGTGTCTGCGACTCCATTCCGAAAGGTACGCACCGCTCGCACATGACGCGTACTTCAATAAAATATTGTTGGGTTTGTGACTGCATCGTCATGTTGTTATGTAGACCACAGTTTCGGCCACTGTTAGAAGTGGTTTTCATCAGGGTGGTGTTGGCCTGAACATACCGACACAGTCACGTACCCTGGAGTATTTTACTGAAGGCTACGTTCACACGATCGTTACTCTCTCTGCTTTTGACAATATGGAAACGATTATGAGAAATTATTTCAAAATTGGTCAAATGGAATTAATAAGTTGTGACGTATTCATCACATTCTAATCTTATTACAAAAGCATTATTGAGAAGCGTATATCGTATCGTGTTTCTTTTACCGCAAATCTAATGAATTTCTATGGCGGTGGAGTTATGGAAAGGATTGTACGATGCATTAACTGTGAATATCACTGATGTGACACATTTCTATTAAATATGGACGCATGAATAATTTTTTATGACGTTAGCATTTGTATGGAATGAAGACCAGCTCTAAAAGTTGTAATCACGACAGCTTTTGCTACGTGCTAATGAACTAAGCTGTCTGTACATGTTTTTTCTTGAACTAAATGCGAAATGTTGTGACAAAATGCTGCTTCAATGTAGGCTAACAGCTGTGAAGTTCACGCAGAGTTTTACTAGGTTCTGTATAGTAATACACCCGTTATAGTTCAACCCTTGGTTCCTCGCAAGCCTTAGACATTTCTACACCACATGCACCCTCTTACCCATGTAAACACACACACACACACACACACAAACACACAAACAGGTTGCTCTTCCGTAACGCAGTGAAATCAAAATGCACCACCAGTGGAGCTGAAGCTACAATGAATTCTTCATTTTTCTTTTTTTTCTTTTTTTTTTTTTTACATACAGGAAGTCTGGCAATCCTGACGGGAGGCTGTCTATGTTAGAGTAAAAAAGATGCGGTAAAGTGAAGTGTCTCACCTAAGGTGGCCCAGGAAACCATATAGATATGTGTAGCGCTCCGGCGTGACGTCCACAATCTACATTGCCATCAGCGGCTTCATCGCAGCAGGTCACGTAATATCACACGCCTGCAAGCAGACACACAGTTCCATCCGACACACACTCACACACTGCGTCCGCTGTGTTTGCCGAGACGCCGAGCAGTAACCGCCCACGTCGGCACGCAAGAAATGTAGGCGGGCCGTTACAGAGACCGCCTGCAGCGTCTGTGAGGCTGATCTATCCGCAGGTCTCGCAGTCCTGCTGCCAGGCAGCCGTTCGGTTCAGATCGGATCGAACGGTCTTTACCAGAAGCTCCGCGGGTCACCACTTGGCAGGGTCGTTGGCTGCCGTACCTGTTGAGGACACAAAGCGTGTTTGTACACGTCAAATAGAAGCGCAGGGCTTACAGCAATACCCTGGTACAAACACCTCATTTCCGGAACACGATTTCTGTCTTTACTTGTAACGGACAGACTTATTGCCTGTTTAAAATATATATTTCATACTGGACCTATCCGTGCGAGCTGTGGAGAGGCGGGCAGTTGGATAACGTGTCCTCTCCCGAGCAATTAGTACAGTCTTTAGAAGCGCCCGGCGTATTGCAGTCATCAGTTCGCAGCGCCTCGTTCAGTGTATCGTCTTCGGCGCTCAGGCACAACACAACACAGCACAGCACTGTATTGCTCCTACTACTGCCCCTTTACACATGCACAGTCAAATGGGGCACAAGTCAAGGTGGTCGTCCTGCCGGATGTGTGGGATAGTCAAATGGAGCATAAGGCATAGTCGTCTTCCTGTTGGAGGTGTGGGATGGCCACTCGCACTTACAGCCATCTGGTTTGCGAGCTGCCGCGATCTTTTGAAAGCGATTATTATATGAATGGTTTCATTAGACAAAACCTTGCAGCATCTATTCGAATAACGGCGCTGTTAAGCATATGAAGTAGCTCAGTTTCTGCAAAGTGAAATAGCTCTTCTAAAGAAAAAAGGTGATGGTCCATTGGTGAAAACCGGATTACGAACTAAATGGAGCATTTGCTGTTTAACTGCTCAATCAACAGTTAACTTCATATATAGTGTTTTTTTAAAGATGCTGATAATAAGAATGAAGACGGAGGAAAATGTTAATCTTTCTCACACACTTCTGGTTTATATTTTAAAAGCTGCTGGTGTGCTTCAACAATACCGTAAACAATCAAAAATAATGTTCATAGACTTCCACTAATTATGCTTTGCTCGCTTATTTACGTATTTCTCCTCAGTACATAAGCACCGGTTTCTAACTGTTCCACAAATGGAGTCCCTACTTTCCTCAACTGTTTCCATATCTCAGACGTCGCCACTATATTTCTGCGTGCAGGACTGCTAAAACGAGGAAATACCTCCAGCAGGGATCGCCGGCTGACCCGAACATGCGCAGGAACTCCTCATTTTTGTAGTGCTCATGCACGTACTATTCGCAAATCTGTAACGAGTTGTTTACTACGACACGTACCTCGCAAATATACATGTACATTTGCTGGACAGCGACTTCCATACGTCGGGCACTATACTTCTTATAGGAAAAGAACAGCTTTGATAGGTGGCAGCACTGTTGCCAACGTTCAAATGTGGAGCAGAAAAGGCTACTGGTGGTGTCGAAAGTATAGACTGGGAACAGCAGTCGTCTATAGTCCTGCGGCAACGCTGGGCGTTGTCAGAAAGGGTAATGTGTGCAATCGACAGGGGATCTCGGATTGATTCCATACTTCTAGCTTTCCAGAAGGTTTTTAACACCATTCCTCACATGTGATTTCTAATTAAAATGCGTGCCTATGGAGTATCGTCTCAGTTGTGCAACTGAATCCGCCACAGTTGATAGTAATTGACTGAAAGTCATCGAGTAAAACAGAAGTGATATCTGGCGTTCCCCAATGAAGTGTTATGGGCCCCCTGCTGTTCCTAATCTACTGTGCATAAACGATCTAGGAGACAATCTGAGCAGCCCTTCTAGATTGTTTGCAAATGATGCTGTCATTTACCGTCTAGTAAAGCCGTCAGAAGGTTAAAACTAATTGTAAAATTATTTAGCTAAGATATCATTACGGCACGAAGGTTGGCAATTGAGTCTAAACAGTGAAAAGTATGAAGTTATTCACATGTGTACTAAAAAGAATCTGTTGAATTTTGGTTACACGATAAATCACACAAATCTAAAGGCTGTCAATTACAATTACGAACAACTTAAACTGGAGTGGTAGAACACTTAGAAGGCGCAACAGGTGTACTAAAGAAACTGCCTACACAAAGCATGTCCGCCATCTTCTGGAGTATCGACGCGCGATGTGTGATCCTTACCAGATTGGATTGACGGAGGACATCGAAAAAGTTCAAAGAAAAACGAGTCGTTTTGTGTTATCGCCAAATAAGGGAGAGAGTGTCACAGATAAGATACGCGAGTTGGGGTGGAAGTCATTAAAGGTGGTTTTCGTTGCGGTGAAATATTTTCACGAAATTTCAATCACAAGCGCCCTCTTCCGAATGCGAAAATATTTTTTTTGTCGCCAACTTACACAGAAAGAAATGATCATCGAAATAAAATGAGAGAAATGAGAGGTCACACAGAAATGTTTGAGAGTTCGTTTCTCCCACGTGCAGCTCCAGAGTGGAACGGTAGAAAAATAGACTGAAAGCGGTCCGACGAACCCTCTGCCAGGCACTTAAATGTGCCTGGCTGAAGGTTGAAATGTGAACTGCAGAGTAGTCATGTAGACGTAAGTGTAGAGACGTATACGAAATCGTGTTACTTGAGTGTTTGTGGTAGACGTCTGAACCAGCTGCACCAGCCCACTTTTTAACTTCCAGGGCTCGTTTTCTGCCGTACCAACTTTGGTCAGCTCGGCTCCATGTAGCACAGCTTTTGTTTATCTGCCTTGCAGAATGTTTACACATTTTCGCGGTAAGTAAGTAGAACGAAGACATCTCCAACGCAACCGCCATAAGTGAAATATTTGAGTGACAAAATTTTATACAATCTCCTGAAGTTATACAAACAACAGTAACAGAAAGACTTCACCTTTCTGTAGCTGAAAGCTGACTAACTGAAAAGTAAAAATTGTGTAAAGAGGATACAAGAACGACCTTACTTAAATCTACCGAATGCATGCATTGTTTTCTTCTGACTGTGCACAATTCAAGAAAATATTACCCCCCACCACTGCTTCCAGAAAAGACGGTTCTGTCAGTGTTCTTGCTGTTGAAAGAAGTAATATCTCGGTGACAAAAGACATATCCAATCGAGGAGAACTGTTTGATATTTTAAGGCAAGTAAATCTAAGCGTGTGCACACCGTCGACAGCATTTTAAGAGAAAAGGAGTTTTCTCTTCAGCAAGTCCCTCCCCGCCACTGCTGCGTAAGTTCAGTACAACTGATTTGGAACATCAAAAAGAAAAAAAAGGAACAGACAGATATATTTGCAACATTCCGCTGCACTCTTTGAGGGGCCTACATACAACTGAATAAGAAGTAACAGTGTAAGACTAGGCGAAAGCGTTTGACCAGGAATATTGTTATATTGATAACTAGCTGACCCGGCGAACTCTGTTCCACCTTAAAGCCAATAAATAA
This sequence comes from Schistocerca piceifrons, assembly GCF_021461385.2. Classification (NCBI taxonomy): domain Eukaryota; kingdom Metazoa; phylum Arthropoda; class Insecta; order Orthoptera; family Acrididae; genus Schistocerca; species Schistocerca piceifrons. Next base: position 405,904,327 of record NC_060149.1, read on the forward strand.
TCAGATTTTGGATGTTAAGTTCAATTTTTTATTAGGAAATACAAACAAAAAATTAAGTATTTTAATGATTCTTTATTCTTTATGTTTTTTGGTGCATAGTTTCCACTCTTCAGTTAAGTACCTTGTGATACACGACATTTTTTGTTTTATTATCAGGCGCAAGAACAAACAACGCAGACGGTCTTAACATGGATGTTCCAGATTGAAACCACAAACTTTCAAGGATTGGCCTTGTGGTTTGTTAATGGTCATGGCGAATGCAAGACGGATCGGAAATTGAAGCCTTTTAAACTCAAACGGCATATCGGTTGGGATCATCGGGATCCTCGGAATGAGAACTTCCTCACCTTCGAATTTTCCTTTGAGTATCGTCGCGTAAATAACACTATTCATCAATTTACTTACCACCAAACGCGTACCGTTGCACAGTTTTGGTTGGTTTATGTTTCGAAGCATGATTACTACGGAGCCAGCTTTTAGGCGTATATTTTGCGGTGGTAAGCCAGGCACATCCAAGGAGTTTAAAAATTCAATTGGACAATTGGTGGCTTCATCTTCATTTCTTACACAGTCAATAGATTTGAATGAATGCATTTTACCAATGATCTCATTCTGAATTATGTAGCTTAGGTCATCTACATTTTTATTCTTAGCCGCTAAAATTGCTCGCTCACTCAACCATTCATTACTTTTGTAGTTAGTAATGATGTTTGGGAATACTTTGTTGATAATTTCGTCTTTAGATGAGACAAAGTTACAGAAATTATGAGGATATGAAATCAATCCTCTCGATTCCTCGACAGGTTCAAAATGGTTCTGAGCACTATGGGACTTAACTTCTAAGGTCATCAGTCTCCTAGAACTAAGAACTACTTAAACCTAACTAACCTAAGGACATCACACACATCCATGCCCGAGGCGGGATTCGAACCTGCGACCGTAGTGGTCACGCGGTTCCAGACTGTAGCGCCTAGAACCGCTTTTTTTGTTTTTTATTTTTTTAAGACGCTACCCCTTTTTTTTTACTTTTTTAGACGCTACCCCCCCTTTTTTTTTTAGACGCTACCCCCTTTTTGGACCAAACTAAGTGTTACAAGTAATTGCAACAACAAAGGTGGCATAAAAGAGTAATAAAAAAAATAAAAATATAAACCACTGATGTAATTCTAACTAAAAGGTTCTTCAATAATGTAACTGGTTCCACTTGGAGCCTTGCCATCGTTATCTGAAATCTCCAATACCGCCTTTGAAGGGCATCTGCAACGGAGGCATTCTGCTTCGCTAGTGCCTCAAGGAAAACAGTATCCTTGCAGCAGCTTGTCTCTTCCTTTGGTCATGGCTGACAAGGCAGAACGTTGAGCCGTTAGTGTGATGCGGCACAGCACATTAACCACAGCCTGGCACTCCCCAGCTGAGTGGGGGGTTAACGAAAACGCTGCGTAAATAATTTGCGAAGAGCGTACGGTATTTCGGTGTGCGTTCGAGGGCATTGTGAGCATTTTGTAGGAACCACCAGTAATCAAGCTGCTCTTTCTCTCCGTCGCTAAAGATGTAGGCGACGGTAAGTCCTTTGAACCATGTAAGCGCATGATATTTTGCAGCCGGAAAGTAAGTTTCATCGGGACAGAGTAGGGTCTGCGGGTCAATCATATCAGGTGTAACCCGGAGGTAACAAGCCAATATCTTCTGTGTTAGTCGCCAAACTCCGGACGATGATGCGCAAGTAAAACGATGTTCATCGGTATCCAAAAGGTGACAATCTGGGCAATAAGGGGAGTCTGCCAGTCCAATAGTGTGAAGTCGCTGGCGTGTGGCATATTTTTTGTTGGCGATCTGATACCACTTCGAACGCACCGTGGATGACAGAAAGTGGTGGTGTATCGTTTTCCACACTCTTGGCCAGTGAACCGTAGGGTACTTGTTTTCCACCACGTTATGGTGAACAGCCCGGCGAAGGTTGGTATAAAAATCTTTCGCCTTTGGTGGACGTGTGGCGGAGAGGTTCAAGCTGACATAGCTGTAATCAAGAATGAAGGTCGACACATGGGAAAGCTGTGATGCGACGTGCGCAACCGACACCGGCGGGACGTTAGAGGCTGGCATCAGAACCTGTAGTAAGCCACCCGTGAGAGAGGTATATTGACTTTTCCATCGTTTCCTCATGTTGCTCATGTAAAGGGCAGCTCCTCTCGCCCTGACGTTGACCAATCCCAGCCCTCCTTTGTGCACTGGGAGGGTAAGAGTGTCGTATCGTACTTTAAAGATATGACCTGCGGAAACGTAGTAACTGAAGGCCGCCTGAAGCCGGCGACCTATCTGCAGCGGTAGTGGGAGGACCTGTGCCACGTGGTTGAGTTTGGATGCTACGTAGAGGTTCAGGTATGCAACACGTTGTAGCTGATTCAAGTCCCGGAGTAGGTTCTGTCGCACCATTGCGCGTATGATCTGTAATAACCGTCGGTAGTTTGCTGCAGCTGTTTTACGTACATCTTTCTTGAACGTGATTCCCAAATATCGCAGATCAGAAACTGGTGGGAGGGGAGCAAGGGCTTCCGGTCCGAGACCACGCCCAATGTCCAACGCCGCCGACTTGTTGATGTTCAGAAGACTGCCTGCGGCCTGTCCGTATCGCTCAATCCAGGTTAGTACGCTTTGAACTTCGTCATTGGAACGAACCAGCAGTAGCAGGTCGTCAGCGTATGTCCTATAGCGAAAGGTGACGTCCCGCAGAGTGATACCAGATAGGCGGTGGTTAAGGCCCCCTAGGAGTGGCTCGAGTGCGATTGCATAAAGGTAGGTAGAAAGGGGACAACCCTGTCGTAGAGACCTCTTAATGGGTACTGGTCCTACCGTCCTTCCATTGACTTGGACGTGTGAGCTGGCTGCGGTCCAAAGACGCCGTAGGATGTCGATGAGGCCCGGGGGGAATCCCATACAGTCCATCACTCGTAGGAGGAAGTTGTGGTGCACTCTATCAAAGGCGCGGTTGAAATCGACGGAGACGATCGCCGCACTCAGACGGCACGCAGAAGCGATCGCTATTAAGTCCCTGCAGTCACCGGTGGCCATGTGTATGTTGGCTTCTCCCCCCTGCGACGTCTGTTCTGGAGCGAGGATCATCGGCAAAGTCGTCTTAATACGGCTCGCCATAATCCTGGCGAAAATCTTGTAATCGGCGTTCAACATTGTAAGCGGCCGATAGTCGTTAATCGATAGCCCTCCACCTGGCTTGTGTACTGGTATGAGGAGACCTTCTACAAACGCTGGCGGCACAACACAGTCTGGAGACATAAGTTCGCGGAACATTATAACCCAACGAGGCATCATGATGTCACGGAAAGTCCGGTAGAATTCGATGGGCAATCCATCAGGTCCAGGAGATTTATTGGCCGCACCTTTGTCCACGGCGTCGTCGACTTCTTCGAGTGAGATTTCCTCTGTTAGTGCATTCACGGTAGCCTCGTCGATAGTACGTGTTATCTGCTGTAACACTTCAGTAGTGGCCTCGTCAATGACGGTTCTTTCCTTGTAAAGATGACGAAAATGATCCTCCACCGCCTTTACTATGGTTGCTTGGGTGGTACATAAGCGACCGTCGTGTGTCCTGAGTTGTGTGATTAAATGTTGACGTTGTCGGCGCTTATCCGCCACAACGTGGTGCATAGTGGGTTCCTCTGCAACCGTTCGGTCGTGCCGTCGCGAGCGGACTACTGCACCTTCTAGTCGACGCTTCGTCAATGATAGTATGTGAGCCTTGATTCTGCTTTGGTCATGTTGTCTCTCCGGGGAAGGGGGTAAGGCGTCGAGGTCCCTGAGTGCCGCGTAGTAAAAATCGAGGGTCTGTCGATGCCACGCAGTCACGTCCTTGCCATATCGCATAAGTGTCCTACGGATTGCTGGTTTGGCACAGAGGAGCCACCACTCCAGGGTCGAGGTGTATCGTGGGTGACGGCGTTCACAGTCAGTCCACGTTGCTGCAACTTGCCGACGGCAATCCAGGTCCTGGAGATGAGTTATGTAGAGCTTCCAAAAGCCATTGCTGCGCCAGACTTGTTGGGGGCATAGGTGTATAGTGCAGATATAGGCACTGTGATCGGAATAGGCTTGAGGCCATAATTCGGCGTCCACCACACCTTGTGTGAGATCTTGTGACACATATATGCGGTCAAGTCGGCTGGCCGAATGACTCGTAAGATGAGTGTGGCCAGAGCGGTTACCGTGGACTTTTTCCCACGTGTCGCACAAGTGAAGTTCTTGGATCATCGCACCCAGTTCCGGACAAGGCATGTAATGTGGGATTTGGTCTTTGGGGTGAAGTACGCAATTAAAATCGCCGGCGAAGACGCTGTGGTCGTATCGTCCAAGGAAAAGGGGAGCGACATCTGTGGAGTAGTATCTGGCGCGGTCGTGACGTCTTGTGGTACCCGACGGCGCGTAAACATTAATGAATCGGGTGTTGAGTGCCGTAAATGCTATTCCCCGCGCGGAGGGAAGAAACGTGACGTCGGTAACTTCAATACCTTCACGCAGTAATATTGTCACCCCGGTGTCTGCAGGGCTACCGGGCGTCACATGGGTGGCATAACCGTAAAAGTGCGGGAGTGCAGTCGTTTTCACTTCTTGTAGGAAAGCAAAGTCAACTCCCATGGCTCGTATGGTTTCTTTCAAAAGTTGGATCTTGACAGGAGAACTGATCATGTTGATATTCATTGTCGCCAGGCGGTAAGCCTGGCAACGCGTTGTTTGGGCGAGGTTATCCATGTTGAAGTTGGAGAGAAGCGAACATCGGAAGTGATGTCACCCCCCGCCAAACGCGGTCCTCCTTGTGCTGCTTATGCTGCATGATCCGGCGGCGCCTCAGCTGGCCGCGGGTCGGGATCTTGTGTCTCGACGTCCTCGGCCCACGAAGCGGGCGCGGATGTCTGTTCATGTTCCATAGCCTCGGAATGGTTGGTAGTAAGGGACCGGGCGACTTCGCTGCCTTCACTGGTACCTTCCCGCTGCTCACTGTTTCTGTCAATGGGCTGATGTTCGAAAGCTGCATGTTTTTCTGTCTGTTCTGCAAGGTTGGAGTCAGTGGAAACAGCCTCAGCTTCGCGGCTGGCTTCTTGAGGGGTCAGTTGTTCTTCCCCGGCCGAATGCGAACCGCTGTGTTCCGACACGGTCCGATGACGGCGCTTTCGGCGTTTCGGTGATCGCTGTTTCCGTACATGGCCTTCATTGTCAGAAGACGGCACTGACTCACGCTCCGCCGGAACAAACGCTTCGGTCGGTAAAATAAGGGAATCAATTGCCATCTTGCCGGCGTCAATGTCTGTCGCGTTCGGTAGCTCCAGAGTCGTAGTACTATTTTCCACCACTGGCCAGGTCGGCGGATCATCCAGGTTTTTGTCCGTGGAAAGTGATTCTTGTACCGCTGAAGCGGTCGGCCGTGTCTGTTGTGTGGAGAACGTCGTGAGCGCCGCCGCGTAAGTCACGGGTAGAACAGTCTTCGCCGCTGGTGGTGCAACGTCCTTCGGTGGGAGTTGTGTGATCCGACGCTGGAGGCACTCGGAACGAAGGTGTCCTTCTTTGCCGCATCCGGAACACGTCTTCGGCTGGCCGTCATAAATAACTATGGCCCGGCATCCCCCTATCTGTAGATAGGATGGCACGTGTCGTTGGAGATCTATGCGCACTTGGCGTACTCCATTGAGTACTGGATACGTCTTAAACTGGGTCCATTTTTCAGCCACGTGTTCGTGTACCGTGCCGTAGGGGCGGAGCGCCGCTACAACTTCTGCCGCCGGGAGTTCAAAGGGAAGTTCGAATATGCGGATAGTCCGCAGTCCCATTGCGGCATGGCCGACCTCGACGTTGCCAACATTGCCATCTGCGTGGCAGAAGCGGAGTTCTTGTTTCATCTCACGAAGCACCTTGTCGCATGTAGTTTCGTTTATGAGCTTTACATAGACCGTGCTACTGACGATCGAAAAGTGAATGCCGACAATGTCGGCAGCCGGGATCTTGGCTTCCTCTTTTAAAAAGCGTTCGACTTCGAGCGCCTTTGGTCGGGTAAAGTCGTTCCGAAATGTGAATTTCAAGGTTGATCTTCTGTATTGGTTTGCCATGGTCTTGTAGCGCTACGGCGTCACGTTAGTGTCGGCCGAAGAAAGTAAACAAGGCGCGCGGGCTCTCTCTGACAGCGGAGAGCACACACCGCACGTCTGCTTCGCTCGGCTGCGAGAGCCGCACTCAGTCTCCTAGAACTAAGAACTACTTAAACCTAACTAACCTAAGGACATCACACACATCCATGCCCGAGGCAGGATTCGAACCTGCGACCATAGTGGTCACGCGGTTCCAGACTGTAGCGCCTAGAACCGCTCGGCCACCCTGGCCGGCTCTTCGACAGGTACTCGACCATTACCGTTAGTCAGCAATTGCTCAGAGAAATCTTTAGCAGATGTATCATTAAGCAATGCAATTCTCATGTTTGTTGTCAGCTGAAGTTTCTTCAAATAGCGCCATAGATTCGATGATTTGAGGCAAGCATTTATTTCGTCTGCAACCGTTGATCTTGGAAGTACTGACAGTGTTTAGCTGTCATTTGTGTTTTGTTACTACATTTCAGATGTGTTTTTGTTACACCACGTTTTATAGTGGCGTTTAGCTGACATTTGCGTTTTGTTATTCCATGCCAGATGCGTTTATGTTATACCACGTTTTATAGCGGTCGAACGGGATAAAAAGTATCCTATGTCCGTCTCCTGGTTCTAAGCTACCTCTCAACCAATTTTCAGCCAAATCGGTCCAGCCGTCGTTTAGCTGACATTTGCGTTTTGTTATTCCATGCCTGATGTGTTTTTGTCATACCACGTTTTATAGCGGTCCAACGAAATAAAAAGTATCCTATGGCCGTCTCCTGGTTCTAAGCTACCTCTCCACCAGTTTTCAGCCATATCGGTCCAGCCGTTCTTGAGTTATAAATAGTGTAACCAACACGACTTTCTTTTATATATATAGATTTAAGAAAGTGGGAAATAGAAAAGGCTGTAATACGTCTGTATCTAGAAGGGTTGGACAAAAATGTGGAAACACCGAAAACACAGCAGATAACCATACCTAATATGTTGCAGGAAACCCATTTGCATTCGAAACAGCTCCAAGTCGTCCCGGAATGAATAAATACAGGTCCTGTGTGGATTTAAAGAGAATCTTATACAATTCCTCCCGTAAAATAGTGGCAAGTTCAGGTAACGATGATGAAGATGTATAGCGATCATGCACCCTTCTCTCCAAAGTAGACCACAAAGGCTCAATAACACTCAGATCTGGTGACTGTGCCCTGTCGTCCTGGAACAACATCACCACCAGGGCACAGACGTACCATGGGAGGGACCTGATCAGCTAAAGTCGTCACACAACCCTTGGCAGTAATGCGATCTTGCAGAGTGACCATGGGGCACATGGAATACCACGATACGGCTGGCGAAGCCATTACCGAACACACCCCATGTTTCACTCTTGGGACGTAAACTCGGCCAGAAGTTGAAAATAGTCTGAAACAATACTCATTCGACGAAATGATTTTCTTTCATTGCTCCACAGACCAGGTTTTATGGTTTCAGGAGCACCTTTTCCTGTCACGGGAATCTGAATCGCTGATGTGTGGTTTCGGAATTCCAGCTCGCCCTGCAGTTCCCTGCTTATGGAGCTCCCTTCGCGTTGTTTTGGTGCTGACAGTGTTCGCGAGTGCTACATTCAGTTCTGGAGGGACTGTAGCAGCTATAGGCTTCTTCTTTTTCGTCACAACCTCTTCAGCGTCCATCTGTCACGACCAGTCAACAAACGCTTTGCTCCATGTTGTCTCTTAGCGGATAAAGTTTTCCCGTTTCCCTGCATGCAGTAGTCATCCTTGATACGATTCATCTTGAAGCACCATACACTTCGGCTACCTTTGTTACAGAGGCGCCCACTACACGAGCACCAGCAATTTGCCCACTTTTGTATTTACTTAACTGCGATATAATGCACTCACAACTACACTACTGGCCATTAAAATTGCTACACCACGAAGATGACGTGCTACAGACGCCAAATTTAACCGAAAGGAAGAAGATGCTGTGATATGCAAATGATTAACTTTTCAGAGGATTAGCACAGAATGTTGGAGCCGGTGGCGACACCTACAACGTGCTGCCATGAGGAAAGTTTCCAACCGATTTCTCATAAACAAACAATAGTTGACGGGCATTGCCTGGTGAAACGTTGTTGTGATGCCTCGTGTAAGGAGGAGAAATGCGTACCATCACGTTTCCGACGACGTTTACAAGACAACAAACCATCTGCACGAACAGTTCGACGACGTTTGCAGCAGCATGGACTATCAGCTCGGAGACCATGGCTGCGGTTACCCTTGACGCTGCATCACAGACAGGAGCGCCTGCGATGGTGTACTCAACGACGAACCTGGGTGCACAAATGGCAAAACGTCATTTTTTCGGATGAATCCAGGTTCTGTTTACATCATCATGATGGTCGCATCCGTGTTTGGCGACATCGTGGTGAACGCACATTGGAAGCGTGTATTCGTCATCGCCATACTGGCGTATTACCCGGCGTGATGGTATGGGGTACCATTGGTTACACGTCTCGGTCACCTCTTGTTCGCATTGACGGCACTTTGAACAGTGGACGTTACATTTCAGAAGTGTTACGACCCGTGGCTCTACCCTTCATTCGATCCCTGCGAAACCCTACATTTTAGCAGGATAATGCACGACCACATGTTGCAGGTCCTGTACGGGCCTTTCTGGATACAGAAAATGTTCGACTGCTGCCCTGGGCAGCACATTCTCCAGATCTCTCACCAACTGGAAACGTCTGGTCAATGGTGGCCGAGCAACTGGATCGTCACAGTACGCCAGTCACTACTCTTGATGAACTGTGGTATCGTGTTGAAGCTACATGGGCAGCTGTATCTGTACATCCCATCCAAGCTCTGTTTGACTCAATGCCCAGGCACATCAAGGCCGTTATTACGGCCAGAGGTGGTTGTTCTGGGTACTGATTTCTCAGGATCTATGCACCCGAATTGCGTGAAAATGTAATCACATGTCAGTTCTAGTATAATATATTTGTCCATTGAATACCCGTTTATCATCTGCATTTCTTTTGGTGTAGCAATTTTAATGGCCAGTAGTGTTCTGACCACGACTGACACTTGACACGTATTCAGTCCATTGCACAGATACCGTTCGTGGTCAAATACAACAGCGAAAGCTGCATGCTTGCCTAGCATCTGCATTTATGTTCAAGCGTTTATTTCTCGCTGTGTTTCCAAATTTTTGTCCAACCCCTGTGTGTGGGATGAAGTAATACGTTGACTGAATGTTCTTGGAACATACGCTCTAGGACCTTTTATAGTCGTAGTAAACCTCTGCGTGATGCACAACGCCTCTGTTGTAGCGTCTGCTACTGCGGTTTGTTGAATCACTCAGTAACGCTCTCGCGCCGACTAAACGATCACGTGACAAAACGCGCTGCTCTTTGTTGGATCTTCTCTGTCTCAGTTAATCCTACTTGGTAAAGATCCCAGGGTGATGTGCAATACTCATGGACTGCTGAACACGTGTTTGAAAAGCACTTCTTTCGTGGATAAATTACATTACCTTAAGAGTCTCCCAATTACTCTTAGCCAGGCATCTGGTTTTCCTACTATTTGTTTTATGTGGTCACTCCACTCTAGATCGCTCCAGATGGTTGCTCCTAGGTATTTTACGGTAGTAACCCTTTCCAGTGATTTGTCTCTGATACTGTAGTGGGACAGGTTGAACTTGAAAACAGTGGTGAAAGATAATCACATTGTCACGTCTAGACGATTGGAAGAGATCTCTACCGGTAATGATACAGCTGCTAAACCCACAATTTGTAGTTTTCTAAATTAAACGACCTTTTCTTTCTGCAATAGTATGATGTAATTTCCCGACGCTTTTCACCTTTCATATTAAAAGCATCTTCATTGGATTCTTTGTATGTACGGAATTTATTCTTCCTTGTGTTTTTCGCATTCAAGTTGCGTTCCGTTCGTAAAAAGTAACGACACTCCAAATAAAGTGAAGCAAACTGACCCTGTTGCATCAAAAGCAAGAAAAATTGTTTTTGCGAGCTAATTACAGTAATACTAACATAAGATATATTAAAAATATAAAATGAGATAAACGTATGCGATCAATCAGCGCCGGTAGGAATGCTAAAGTAAGTAATGTAGCACGACATTAAGAAAAGACAAATAATAAGGAAACATAACGTGAATTCCTGTACTGGTTTACTGGTTTCTTTTTCTTGTTTGTAGGAGGTAAGACTGAAGTAGTTTACTGTCTACATTGGCAGCTGCTTGAGTAAAAATTATGATTGTTGCCTGGGCAAATAAAAGAAAGAACAATTATTACACAAATCATGGCAGTTTCCGAAATGACAATCATTTCAAAAAAATTTCAAATCACTGTTTTTTGTATTACCAAAATACTTAAGGAATAACTGATGGTCAATTTAGATAGCACATTTATCCAAGCACTATATACAATTTCACATCTTTACCGTCGCCAGCATCAGAACCTTTGGTAACGAAAATAGAAAATGGAAATTAGGAAGACGAATCTAGTTATACTAAAACGCTTGCCTACATATAAAAAACGATATACATAGGGAAACGAATACAATAAACGCAATGGACCACACTACAGACGTCCTGTAGTTACAAACTAACAAACGCAGCTAAAGTACAGTATAAGGACCCAGGTGAGTAGTAGAGAAAACTATATACGGCCCCACTATCCATTGTTGCCAGATGTATCCAAGATGGCGGCGATGACGTCATCCAAGATGGCGGCCTGTTGACTTGGCAACAACGCATGACATCATCCAAGATGGCGGTCGTGAGGTCAGCTGATTATGCAAGTACCGATATCCAAGATGGGCAGTTTTGGAGGGAAATTGCCATGCCCCTCTGGTGGGAAGTTTGAATTTTTCTGGGAAATTGTATTATGTGCTTCCACGGGTTACCTGGCAGTTCCCCACCCCCCTTTTTGACTTTTTTTTCCTCTTGGAAAATGGGTGCAAATTTCGACTTTTGGAGGGAAATTTGCTCAAAGAGCTTACTCCTGCAGCTGAGGGGAGTTAGTATGGTGTTGCCCCCACTAGAGACTGCTCATGCTGTTCATTCAGTTCGAAGATAATTTGTTTAAATTTGTATTAGTTTGTTGAAATTTGTTTAAATTTATTATCTACCTATATCATTAGTGGCTTAGTGTGGTAAGTTTGGAGGGAATATTTCTCTAAGAGCTTACTTCTGCAGCTGAGGGGATTTAGTATGGTGTTGCCCCCACTAGAGACTGCTCATGATGTCATTCACTTCGAATATAATTTGTTTTAATTTGTATAAATTTGTTTCAATTTACTATCTACCTACAGCAGTAGTGGCTTAGTGTGGTGTTACCACCACAAGAGACTAAGATATCAGTGCTTGTTGAGCTATTGGTGTGGAAGGAGCATGTGTTCAAGTAGCGAGATAATGGTACCAGACAGGAGGAGTTTTAATAGCTGTATTACATGCACTCATTCAGCTGAGGAGTGCATCCACAGCTCACTGCATGAAGAATGGAAGCGAGCAATAATGCTTGAACACATGAAGGGGAAGAATACAGTCCTGCAAATAAATGCTTTGCATTAAAGATGCATTACACAACATATGGAAATATCTGTCTCTGCTGGAACTGTCTTTCATTACTAAAACCTACATATAAGCTCCCATCCCACAAGAGACAACTGCCTCTGATCCAGCAGGCCAAAGAACTGAGATAGTTCGCGAGTTCACCACTAAGGACCACGTGATAGGTGACGTGATCGTCCAATTCTGTCAATAGGAGCACAGATCATGATGATGTCACGTGTTTTTCTCAGCTGCACATGTGCCCCAGCCTCCTCATTCCCCCGGGGGTCTGGAGGGAAAAATGGCAGGAAAAGAACTCAGCCTGTTCTGTGCTGCTGGAGAGAAGAAAGAATGTAATTCATTTATTTTTGGAACAATTTATTTAGTGACAGATTTCAGGTAGTTTATTTATTACACTGATACAAAACACTCACCCTGACGTGCTTGGGGTCACAATATACAGTTTACAGACCTGGAAACTACTCGCAAATAATGCGGTACACTGATGCGCATAGACGCAAACAACTCGTAAATTACCGAAATAATCCGGAACACAGCATACAGACGTGCTAACTACTCGTAGATCACCGAAGTAATGCATGTGTAACGCTATGCAAACAAGCTCAAAATGCTTAAACACTCGAAAATAATGCAGTGCACAAACTCACAGTGCATGTAAAAAACGCAACATATCAGCGACTCGAACCCTGATTCTATTGGATGGAAAGCCTAAGTGCAACCCCTAACACATGGAAACTGTCCAGATGCGAGAGGGGAACTGATGCAAATATCGATCCTAATTACGTAATTAATCACAAAGATCGATCCTAATTACAGAACTATATGCATAGCTCTGCACAAGAACGGCATAAAATCGCAACATAGCGCAAAACCTGACGATACCATAGAACCGCTGTTATCCTGCCGGGAAAAAATTTCGCAATATCAGTCGAAACCAGCGACAGAAACACTCAAACTTTACCCTGAATCTACAAGCTAGGGGCAAAGAGGCTGCGGTGTAATGTACTATCTTTATTCTTTTTGGTGGGAAATACGTTCAACTGACTTGATGCTGGTGTTGGACAGAGAAGAGTTTAAAAAGTATATTACCTGCAAGCATATAGCATCTGTCGCTGTTTGACGTCAGAGTTCACTACAGACGCCTACTAAAAATCACCCTACAGCCCAGGTAGTCGAAGTCAATACACGCTATCACACCTCATGGAAAAAATACATCACAATTCTAATTACAGTTCGAAATTGTCGTTAAAAAACCAGCACTTGTATTGAACGGGTCGCTTAAAATTTGTTGTCTAGACTAAAGGGTCGTTTGAAATGCAAAGTTGATCTCTGACTTCTACCTGGTATTTTTATATCTACATTCATACTCTGCATACTGCTATGAAGGGCATAACAAAGAATATTTTGCATTCTGCCAGTTATTAGGTCATCCTCCCGTTTCATCCACGTGTGCAATTCGGGAATAACGATTACTTAAAGGCTTCTGTGCGCTCCGCAGTTAGTCTAATCTTGTTTTCGCGATCTATACGAGTATGATACGTAGGGGATGTCGTAGATTCGTTTTCAAAACTTCTTAAGTGTGCTTTCCTGGAATAGTTTGTCTCTATGTTTAAGTGTCTGCCATTTCAGATTTTCTCAATATCTCTGTGATGCTCTCCCGCAGGATTGGTTCAAATGGCTCTGAGCACTATGGGACTTAACTACTGAGGTCATCAGTCCCCTAGAACGTAGAACTACTTAAACCTAACTAACCTAAAGACATCACACACATCCATGCCCGAGGCAGGATTCGAACCTGCGACCGTAGCGGTCACGCGGTTCCAAACTGACGCGCTTCGAAACGCACGGCCACACCGGCCGGCTCTCCCGCAGGACAAACAAATCTGTGACCATACGTGCTGCCCTTCTGTGTATACAGCCAGTACCACCTGTTAGTCCTATTTGGTATGCGTCCCACATACTTGAACAATATTCTAAGATAGATAATAATTTTTTTCATAATGTGGGGCCATAGTCATAATACCGACAAAAAGGTACGGCCAAACTTTCGGGAAACATTCCTCACACACAAAGAAAGAAAATATGTTATGTGGACATGTGTCCGGAAACGCTTACTTTCCATGTTAGAGCTCATTTTATTACTTCTCTTCAAATCACGTTAATCATGGAACGGAAACACACAGTAACAGAACGTACCAGCGTGACTTCAAACACTTTGTTGCCGGAAATGTTCAAAATGTCCTCCGTTAGCGAGGATACATGAATCTACCCTCCGTCGCATGGAATCCCTGATGCGCTGATGCAGCCCTGGAGAATGGCGTATTGTATCACAGCCGGGCACAATACGAGCACGAAGAGTCTCTACATTTGGTACCGGGGTTGCGTAGACAAGAGCTTTCAAATGCCCCCATAAAAGAAAGTCAAGAGGGTTGAAGTCAGGAGAGCGTAGAGGCCATGGAATTGGTCCGCCTCTACCAATCCATCGGTCACCGAATCTGTTGTTGAGAAACGTACGAACACTTCGACTGAAATGTGCAGGAGCTCCATCGTGCATGAACCACATGTTGTGTCGTGCTTGTAAATGCACATGTTCTAGCAGCACAGGTAAAGTATCCCGTATGAAATCATGATAACGTGCTCCATTGAGCGTAGGTGGAAGAACATGGGGCCCAATCAAGACATCACCAACAATGCCTGCCCAAACGTTCACAGAAAATCTGTGTTGATGACGTGATTGCACAATTGCGTGCGGATTCTCGTCAGTCCACACATGTTGATTGTGAAAATTTACAATTTGATCACGTTTGAATGAAGCCTCATCCGTAAAGAGAACATTTGCACTGAAATGAGGATTGACACATTGTTGGATGAACCATTCACAGAAGTGTACACGTGGAGGCCAATCAACTGCTGATAGTGCCTGCACACGCTGTACATGGTACAGAAACAACTGGTTCTCCCGTAGCACTCTCCATACAGTGACGTGGTCAACGTTACCTTGTACAGCAGCAACTTCTCTGACGCTGACATTAGGGTTATCGTCAACTGCACGAAGAATTGCCTCGTCCATTGCAGGTGTCCTCGTCGTTCTAGGTCCTTCCCAGTCGCGAGTCATAGGCTGGAATGTTCCGTGCTCCCTAACACGCCGATCAATTGCTTCGAACGTCTTCCTGTCGGGACACCTTCGTTCTGGAAATCTGTCTCGGTACAAACGTACCGCGCCACGGCTATTGCCCTGTGCTAAACCATACATCAAACGGGCATCTGCCAACTCCGCATTTGTAAACATTGCACTGACTGCAAAACCACGTTTGTGATGAACACTAACCTGTTGATGCTACGTACAGATGTACTTGATGCTAGTACTGTAGAGCAATGAGTCGCATGTCAACACAAGCACCGAAGTCAACATTACCTTCCTTCAATTGGGCCAACTGGCGGTGAATCATCTTTTCTTTATTTGTGTGTGAGGAATGTTTCCTGAAAGTTTGGCCGTACCTTTTTGTAACACCCTGTATATTTCTTTAAAGTCAGTACCGCGATTAGACTGCTTTTTATTTGCAGTGTTACATTTACACGATCATGATTTCGGCTTTAAAGTGCCATTATCAAGTGTATAATATTAAAACACTTGATAATGGCACTTTAAAGCCGAAATCATGATCGTGTAAATGTAACACTGCAAATAAAAATAGTCTAATGGCGGTACTGACTTTAAAGAAATTCTAAGATAGGTCGCTCGAGTTTTTTTGTATGTAAACCTCCTTTGCAGATTAATTTCAGTTCCATAGCATTCCAAAAATGAAGTTTGCTACCCGCTTTACCTGCGACTGAGCCTGTGTGATCGTACCAGCTCATATCCCTACAAAACTGATACACTTTGGTATTTGAAAGAGTTGACCAATTCCAATAGCATTGATACAGTTACGCTCTGCCAAATCTATACCTCGGTAGTTTTCGTACAGTATGCAAACGACGTAGTAAATGGTAGGATTTCAGGGAGTATTGGTAGCATTGGTAGGGAAAGAAAAATTAGTGAGTTGTAAGAGAGAAACTGGGAGCTGACGACTTCTCTTCGTTCGTTTCTTATTTGTTTGTCTATTTTAAACATAATTAGAACCGCACATCGTTCAGTGTTAGTCCATTGTGTATTTTATACCCTTATAAATTGTATTCTATAAGTAATACAAATTAGTTTATCGAGTAACTTCTGCGTTTTTATGCAAGCAAAGCAATTACTTCTGATACACGTACAGTTCACATGCATAAACACAAAAAATCTACATAATTAATGTTGTTATTCTGTATTCAATAGAACGTTCTTCTGCATGATCAGAGGCAAGAGTTTCTTGTTATTATTGATAAATGCGAAAGTTGTTTGTGAATAACAGAAACATATTTTACGTAAGTTCGACAAAGTGTCGATGGGATGTTTGATATCCTTTTGTTTTGCCTTTTTTTAAGTTTAACTTTTTTGAGGAATTTATGTTTTTAAGCGCTGTATGACAAATCAGTGTTGTTTTTTATTTTTACTAGAGCTTCTCTCTGTTTTACATTACAAATCAACAATTTTCAAATAAAACCTGAATAAAACATTGACAATTTCAGTTTTGCTACAGATATTGTAACAGACCGAAGGATAACTATGTAGACCAGGCTGTTGCGTGGGTTAAGCAGGCCTCTATATGTCCTCACTCAGTTTCTAGGCAGTTCACCCCTTCTAGTTTCTAGGCAAATCTACTAAGACACAGAAAGCATACGTAAACAAAGTGATCGATATGAGGTAGCGCCCGATTGACTGCAACACACCCAACATGGAGGTAATACGGGTACGACTTTAACTGACCAAGCTACTAGGAAAACTACTGTAGTCTATGCACACTTATGATAGTCTACGGTACCCTATGATAGTTTTATTACAATACTCTACTCATTGATATTGCAGCCACATGCTGCTACATTTTTTTAGTTTTGTGAAGTGCAAAATTTTATATTCATAGGTATTTAAAGTAAGTTACTAGTCTTTGTACCTTTTCGAAGCCTTATCAGTATATTTGTGCAGCTTTTTTTTCAGACAGTAATTCATTATAGATAACTGAATCTTTTGCAAAAAAGTCTGGGGTTACTATTAATATCGTTTACTATGCCATTGTTATACAACATGAATGGCCAGGTATCAGTCCATTTCAGTGGGGTACACTCAAAGCTAATTTCAAATCTGTTCATAACTCTCAGTAAAGCACAACATACTTCGTCCTCCTTATCTGGAAATCCTCAATCCAGTCACAAACTTCGCTTGATATTCCATAAGTCCGTACTTTCAACAATAAGCCTATATGTACTTTTCGGAAGTCAAGAAATACTGCATCTACCTGACTGCGTTGGCCCATAGCTTTCAGAATGACATGTGAGAAAAGCGCTAGTTGGTTTCATATGATCGATGTTTTCGTAATCCATGCTGGTTAGCATGGAGGGGGTCATTCTGTGAAACATAATTCGTTATATTTGAGCTAAGAATATGTTCTAAGATTCTGCAACAAATGGAGGTCAAGGATATTGGTTAGTGGTTTTATGGATCACTTCCGCTGCTCTTCTTCTGGCGGCAGTGACCTGGGCTTTCTTCGAACCACTGAGCACGGCTTTTTGTTAGAGGTATCTATGGCATATTCTGGTTAACGGTGAGACTAACTCAGCCGCAAATTCGATGGACACTCTGATAGGAATTCTGACGATTTCACCAGTTTCTCAACGACACTGACACTACTATATATTTCTTTCGTCTATGCAGTGCAACAAGAATAGAATTTGGATAATATTCACCGATTTTGCTTTGTAAAGGAACGTTTGAAAATGGATTTCAGTATTTCTCCTTTTGCTTTGCTACCTCCAATTTCTGTTCGTGTGCCATCCATGAGTCTCTGGACATTAACTTTGATGCCACTAACAGCCTTTACACATGACCTGAATTTCTTTGGGTTTTGTGAGAGTTCTTTCGATAATATTGTAGCAGTCGTTGAAGGTTTCACACTTTGCTCTCTTGACAGCCAGGCACCTTTCACTCAGCATCTTCCTATCTACAGCCCTATGCTTCGTTTTACTCGTATTACGCATTCGTCTCTGTTTCTTTACAGTGATCTTATACCATAACACTCCCACCATAAATTGTTCTACTAGATATATATGTATCTAGTGCATGGTTAACTATTCTTTGAACTTGCATCATGGTTCTTCTTCACGCTCCTGTCCGAAGCTAAATGTTTGAAGCTCCTCAATGATATATGCCGCTACTGCCTCTTTATCTACTACAATACGGTAACATAGCTGTAATTATTATGTAACCCAATTACTTACACTAATAATACAACTGTAAAACAGTTGTGTCTGTCTGTTTGAACACGCTAATTTCCGAAACTACTACATGAATTTCCACGGGATTTTCACAGGTAACTTTAGCGTAGCTTGGGGGAACATAATTATAGGCTTTATTTCGTCGAAGTTGGATCACGGAAAAATATCGTAATTTAAAAGTTTATCTAAAAAGGTCGTGAGTGTCTGTTTGTCTCTTTGAACACACTTATGTCCAAAACTATTAGACGAATTTTCATGGGCTTTCACCGTCAAATTGAGTGTAGCCTTGGGTACCGTACAGGCTTCATTTTATCAAAATTGGATCAAGGACGAAAACGATATCGTAATTTAAAGTTTCATCTAAAACTATCGAATCTGTCTGTTTGAATACCATAATCATCAAAGCTACTAGAAGAATGTAGATGGGGTTTTCACAGGTAGCTTGAGCATAGCTTGGGGCAACATATAAGCTTTATTTCATCAAAATCGGATCAAGGAAAACAAAAAGAGATCGTAAATTAATGTTATAGGAGCCTATTCAGTAGTTTGGATGTTTACCTTCGTGATGGCGTAGTAGACAAAAGACCATCTACTAATGGCACTGTGAGTTTCGTAGTACACCTGTGAACCATTAAAAATGGCTCTGTTAGATTTTTTACCTCAGAGAAAGAGGTATTTTCGGGGAGGACGATGTTCAAACCCGCATTCGGCCATCCTCATTTAAGTTTTCGCTTTAGGCAACTGCCGGGATGGTTCCTCTGAAAAGGACACGGTCGACTTCCTTCCCCATCCTACTTTAACCCGATGGCACCGATAACCTCGCTGATGGCCCCTTCCCCCAAATCAATCAATCACTCAATCAATCAAAGTGGTATTTTCGGAAGGTTACATCAGTGATCGAATTAAGCGCTGCAATCGTATCCTTACGAACACTAACTAACATTGAATTTGCTCGGTTAGGATACATGGATTTTCTGATTTCTCTTTGTGTATTAAAAACTTCACGAAATTACTTTGCTTCTTTCAGTAGGTTTTAATTATATTTAACTTCTTAGCAAGGAGAAACGAATTTATTGACAGAGCAATCCTACATGAGTACCGTTTTTACCGACTGACGTACGGACCCTAAAAAGAAACAATATGCAAAGGCGCTTCTTTAACTTCCGCTGCGAAGCACGGGTGTACAGCTAGTTATATACATAAAACAAACATGTATTACATTCCACTGCAGATGATTCACAAATAGTGTTGTAAAACTACGGTAGGCTACAGAACATTATCATAAGTAAGGAAAGACTACGGCAGTTTTCCTAGTAGCTTCGGTCAGTTGAGGTTGTACCTGTGTTAGTTGTACGTTAGGTGTGTTGCGTACCTATCACCCATTACGTCATAACGATCGCTTTCTTTACGTATGTGATCCGTGTCTTACTAGAGTTCCCTAGAAATCGGAAGCGATGAACAGTCTAGAAACTGAGTGAGCGTATATAAAAGGCCCTACAACGTACGGAAAATTTTTGTTCTACAGTGTTATCCTCCTGTTCGTAAGTTAAAAATAACAGTACCTATTTTTGGCAAAATTGAAATTGTCCATGTTTAATTCAGGTTCTATTCGGAAACTGTTGATTTGTAACGTCAAACAGAGGAATGTCGTAGTAGAACTAAAAAAAAAAGCAATACAGATATATCATACAGCGCTAGAAAATGCTAATATAAAACACGTTTCTGTTATTAATGAACAACCTTCGCATTTTTCACTAACAACAGGAAATTCTTACCTTTGATCATGATGAAGGCCGTTCTGTTGAGTATATGAAACAGTACGGATTAGTTTCTCTTCTATTGTGCCCCATAATTTGACGTTAATAGCAGTTCTGCAAATACGCCATCTGTGACCAGTGCTTTATGCTTTGGGACAGGTTTCAACACGAACGTAAGATACAGAAATTGCATTTGAATGTTATTTGTCAGAAGACTGTGCTACCTCTCATGTAAGAAGTAAGAAAGTCTACCAGTATGTGACAGAATTCGACAGTGGCACGATCAAGGTTATGGAGACTCCTGCTTATGGTCCCTCCATATTGCTGCTCACGTCGATCGGGATCCCTCGACTGTCACGCTAAAATGGGTCACACATCCAGGTAAGGATTTTATGTCTATAATAACGTAATTTGGATTTGATGGGTTCGAGAGAACTACACAGAACGCCAATCAGGATGTTAACAGTCACACGCGACTAGAGCACGAGAGTGCTGATATATTGTCCGCTCGGCTTAGCAGGATCATACAGTCACGTCACGTATCTTGTCCGGAAACAGGCATTTTTACCGAAAAGCAAGTATCCTCACAGGCAGTGCGACGCTGTCTGCAGCACCACCGACTGTCAGCACGACGACCACTCTTGCTGTTTTCCTTGATGTGGCAGCAAAGAGAAGCACACCCACCGAAAATAGTTCAAGTTCTGTGCACAGCATCAAGACGAACGTTTCTGAGTGTGCGCACTCCGAGCAGATCAAACGTTGTCAGATTGTGTTGGTCATCGTCATTCGGGCCCAGTACATGGTACGGGGTACCATTCAGTACGCAGTACGATTAACTTACACTAGCAGAAATGGAGACAGCGGCCTCTGTATTTGTAACTTGTTAAAAAGGTGGCTGCGTCCTATTTCCAACGTATTCTTGATCTCATGTTGCTAGTCCTGACATATTTCTGTACAGAGGGCGTTCGACTGTTTCCCTGGCCAACACGTTCTCCATCCATTTTCTCATCTATTGTAAATATACACTGATAAGCAAAAACATTATGATCACTGCCCAACGCGACGTTGGATGCCGCCTGGTGGCGTTGCGGGCACGTGACGCTGTAACGAAAGTATGTAAGCAGAGCAGACACGGATGGGAGAACACCCTAGAGAAGATATGAACTGCAACTGCGGTAATCCACTGAGATAAGCAACTTTGACAAAGGGCAGATTATTATTACATAGAGCATGTGAACAAGTATCTCGAAAACGACGAAGCTGGTCTAATGTTGATGTACTACTGTCTTGAGCATCTACGGAAAGAGGTAGGAGGACAGTGAAACTACCAAGAGGCGCTAATGGTTGAACGTCAACGACTCTTCACAGAGCGTGGGGTTCGGAGTCTTGTCTACTCTGTGAAGTAGAAGATGGTGACCCGTGGCATCTCTGCCGAGAGAGCATAATGATAGTGCTCGCACAAATGTTTCGGAGCACACCGTTTATCGTATATTAGTGTACATGGAGTTCCACAGCAGACCACCCGTACGTGTTCACATATTGACCCAACGACATTGTCCATTACGCTTGCTGTGGTGGCAGGACCATCGGAATTCGACCGTCAGTCGATGAAAACGTGTCGGCTCTTCGAGTGAATCACATTTTTGCTACACTAGATCGGTAGTCGTCTCCTCCAACGCCGTCACCGAGGTGAACGGCGGCTCGAAACGTGCAGCACGGTACGGACGCAGACTGATGGGAGCAGTATTATGCTATGAGAGACATTCTCCCGCGCTTGCATGGTACCTATGGCAGTAATCGAAGACACGCTGACAGTTGCGAACCACCTGCAACCTTTCATGCTTGATGTTTTCCCCGCCGTCGATGTCATCTTGCAGCAGTGTAACTGTCCGAGTCTCAGAGCCAGAACTGTGCTACAGTTGCTTGAGGGGCATTATAGTGAATTCACGTTGATGTTTCGGCGAGTAAATTCGCCTGATGTAAATATTATGGAACCCATCTGGGTCACTATCAGGCGCCACCATCGCGTACACACATCAGCTGCCCGCTATTTACGCGAATTGCATGACCTGTGCGTAGCCATCTGATGCCACATAACTCCACAAACCTACTAACTAACTTTCAGATGCCTGATATGCAGAATTAGTTATGTATTCCGCTTCAAAGACGGACAAACAAGCTATTAAGCAGGTGGTCCTAATGTTTTGGCTCATCAGTGTATGGTCTTAGACTGCCGAGAGTCTGGCACGCACCACTCACCAGCCACTACGATTAATGGCCTCTGGCACAGATCCGAAGCAACGTGGAATGATGCACCGAAATCTCTTACTCAAGCTCAGACTGAAGCCGATGCCCAGCAGTGTTAGAGCCATTGTTGCTGTCAGAAGCGGCACCTCTGTGTTCTAAATTCCCTACCGTGGACACTTCTAAATCAATTAAAAATTTAATAACGTATTCCTTCTACTACACCGTATGCGTACAGTACACAAAATTTCATTATTTGCTGTCCTTACTGACGTTGCAATTGTAGTGTATTAACACAGAAGCACAAAGTATTAAAAGCATAACCACACACAGAAACTGCCGGCCGCTGTGGCAGAGCGGTTCTAGGCACTTCAGTCAGGAACCGCGCGCCTGCTACGGTCGCAGGTTCGAATCCTGCCTCGGGCATGGATGTGTGTGACGTCCTTTGGACAGCTAGATTTAAGTAGTTCTAAGTCTAGGGGACTGATGACCTCAGATGTTAAGTCCCATAGTGCTTGGAGCCATTTGAACATTGAAACTGCGCCACACCAGACACATAACTAACACGACAAAAGTCATTAACACTCATGAAAACACACCTACCCATACATTTAGAGATTCAGGCGAAATCATGCCCGGGTATTATAGTCATATAGACACTATATATACAAATACACTGTCCAGTTTCAGCGCGGTTTGAGGCGCCATATCAAGGATTGCGCGGTCTCTCCCGCCGGACGTTCGAGTCCTCCCTCGGGCATGTGTGTGTTGTTCTTAGCATAAGTTAGTTTAAGTAGTGTGTAAGTCTAGCGACCGATGACCTCAGCAGTTTGGTCCCTTAGGAATTCACACACATTTGAACATCTGAATTGTCCAGTCACATTAAAGAGACCACCTGTAAAAGCCTGAACAACCACCTTTTGCCGCGCGGAACGCTACGAGCTGCGGAAAGCGATTCAGTGAGGTTCTGTATGCTACCGACAGGGATCTCGCGCCATGCAGACTCCAGTGTGCCGTGGCCACCTGCGCTAGCTTTCTCGTGAATACTTCGATCTATGTGGTCCCAAAGGTTCTCTATTGGATTTAAATCCTGGGAAAGACCATAACGCACCCGGCCTGCGGCTGGACCCTTCCAACGACTGTGGCATATTGTTTGGTTTCCAATGTTTCACCGTATACGCCAGCGGCCATCTGTCCGATGGAGCATAAAATGTGATTCATCTGAAAAAGCCACATAGTGGACGCCCAGTTGCGGTACTGGCGTGCAAATGCCAGCCTTCGTAGCTGATGAACAGCAGTCAGCATGGGTGCATGAACCAGGCACCCGCTACAGAGGCCCATTCGCAACAACGTTCGCTGAACGATCGTTGAGAAGACGTGAGGAGACACTGTCGGTATCCCATTGGTTCATCTGGGCGGTCAGGTGCTCATCAGTTGCACGTCTATTCGCCCGTAGATATCTCCGCAGGCGTCGTTCACCCCTATGATATACGACAAGTGGTCCATAACAGTTGCTTTCACGCCGGTTGTGGATAGCACCATTTAGCCATGCACTGTATACTTTAACTACGGTGGCATGCGAACACTTAACCAACTTAGTCGTTTCTGAAATGCTCACACCCTTGGCCCAAAAGCTAATGTTCGTGCCCTTCTGGAGATCAGATAATTAACTTCGTTCCTGCATTACGACGACTGCACTTTTTCCCGTGTGTTCCGACACGCTTTATACACCATCCACTGCTAGTGCCGCCACCTGCCGTCTGTGACTGGATATTGCACGTTGAAATATATATACTCGGTGGCTATAGTTAAACTTTCCCTATTTAACACGTTACAACACGAGAACTAATTACCTTACGAATACCAAACTTTTTACGATTAGTGACATATGAAAATCTGTACCGGACTGGGATTCGAACCCCGATTTCCCGCTTATCACGAGCTGTCGCCTAAACCACTTTTTTTTAATGCGATGAAAAAGAATACATCGTGCGACGTTTACCACAATATCTCTCTATCTCTCTCTTTTTTAAACAATAATGGACAACGTCCCTCTTCTTGGATGCTTTCCTCGCCAATCCCGTTGTACCTCGCGTTGTTGCCGGGTACGTCTTCACGTGTGATGGATTGATCCTCTCCACTGTCCTGGGCCATTCTTGTTCAGAATACTTATATATAATAATTACATATTCCTTCCCAGTACACCCCAACTGGGAGGGGGATCAAGCAAGGCACTCCCTTAAAAATTAGAATAATATGTTCGATATCTCGGATTTTGTGTAAACAGTGAGTGATGTTCGTGTAGTAAGGCCCAAAAGTCTAGCACATTCTTAATGCCCTCTGGGAAAAGGTAAAGTATAGTCTTTCCCCGAATCCAAGTCTCTGCGTTGGTCTTCGTTCAGGGAAAATATGTCATATGTGTGAGAAGTAGTATCCGTTGTTCGAATTGCTTGCAGCACCACCCGAAGGAAGCAGGCGACCTTTTTCGGGTCAAAAAGCACACTGCCACCGAAGGTCCGCATATCAGGCGATGTCCGTCTGTATCCACTGTGGACACAGTGGCGTATCCGGCATGTGAATTGTATGTAACCTAGAACGAGTCACATATTTCCCATTTTCTACCTGATACCATAGTGCGCGCGTCCCCGTATCAAGGTGCACGTGGTGCACTGTACGCCATACCACTGAACATGCACTGTTGGTTGTCGCCTCTCTACGGCATTACTCGGCCGTCTTCGAGTCAAGATGCATTATATATCAGGTGCCGTTGCCATCCTGGTAGTCGGCAGTTCCATATGTACATAATTGAGTTCCATTAAAAGGCTTCGGATGTGGGCAAGCGATGGTGAGATGTGAGCCACCGCTACCGGTGCCAGACGAAGATGGTGCCAGTTCGTCTATCGAGCTGCCCGTCAGACTTGTCTGGTGTCGAGTCCACATCTTTATCATCGTGCTTACGTAAACAGCCCCTGCTCGGTCGCGGACGTGGACTAGCCCAAGACTTCCACGACTGCTAGGAAGGATGAGGGTTTCGTATGCAACCTTAAAAAGCAGCCCTGTACTCACAAAATATCCTAATGCCGCTAGGATTTGGCGCGCCAACACCACCGGCATAGTAAGAACTTGGGCCAGGTGGGCGATGCGAGAATCTAGATAAGTCTTGGCAAAGGTAAACTGTCGTATCATGTCTGGAGCCCTTAACCTGTGACTTCGAACACTCGCACGAATTGTTTGCAGAAGATGTCTGTAGCTGTGTGCCTCCGTGCGTTGAACATCTGTAGCTGAGATAATCCCCAAGCATTTCATCTTGTGTATCGGCTGCAATGGTGCTACATTTCCCGTCGGGAGTCCTCTCCCAATGTTCATCTCTTCCGACTTTGCCATGTTCATACGACTTCCCGTAGCCATACCATACAAATTAATCCAATGAAAGCCACTCTTTCTTCGTCGCCCGACCGTGCTAAAAACACTAGGTCATCCGCATATGTCCTGCATACAAACTTGTGGTGCTTTATCGTCATTCTTTGGAGTCCGTTCCTGAGCCCGCAGAGCAGCGCCTCGAGAGGGATGGCATAAAGTATCGTCGACAGCAGGTACCCTTGTCTGAGCAATTGTGACATGGTGATGGGCTCCACTATGCGTCCACTGATGAGCACTCTGGATGAGGCGCCCTGGAGTAGTCGCATCACGACGATGACAAAACTGTGTGGAAACTTCATTTGCGTCATCATTTCCACAAGATAGGCGTGGCTTACTCTGTCAAAGGCGGTATCGAAATCTATCGATACCAGTGCACACCGGAGACGACATATTGTTGCCAGTCCGCTGAGTGACGTTTGTATACTGCTACGCCCTCCTAGCTCGGTTTGATCGAATGATATCACTTGGGGCAGTACGCGTTTAAAACGTGCTCCAAGTAACCTGGTGTAGATCTTGCAGTAGCAGTTGAGAAGGGTCAGTGGCCGGTAGGCCTGTGTCTCTGTGCCACCAGATGGTTTGTGGATGGGGATGATCATTCCTTCTACAAAGGCAGGAGGAAGAGGAACATTGGGAGACATCAGTTCGCAGTACTTGGCAATCCATCGTGGAGTCATGAGATCTTTAAACGTACGACAAATCTCTAACAGAAACTCGTCGAGCCCGGCGACTTGTTCGACGCTCCCTTATCGAGCGCTTCTATTACGTCGTCGTCTGTGACTTCCCTCGTTAACTCTCGTTCGGCCGTTGCGTCTAGACACGCGGATGACGTTCGTGGGACATCATGGAAGGCTGCCACATCGTGTTCCGCTCTTTCATACAGGTGACCGTATTGCTCCTCGAAGGCGTTGGCAATGTCTTTTTGCGTTGTCATACGACGACTATCCGGCAATACGACCGTCTGTATTATGGTTCTGCGGCTACCTTCTCTATCTTCTCTGATAACGTGATACATCGACGGCGATTCTCCAAAGGCCCTTGCGCGGACTGCGACATCCTCCACACGGCGTCGACTTGTGGAAATTGTTTGGACCTGCGTTCGTTTTATAGCAGCACTCCGATCCTGTGAGGGCCCTTGTACAGAAAGTTCGTGGAGCATCGTGAAATAAAATTACGCCGTGTGGCGTGTCCACATCATCGGCTCCCTCCCGTATGCAAGCAACGCTCGGCGCAATGCAGGCTTAACACATTCCAGCCACCATTGCAACATCGTTGGATATGTCGGAGGGCGTCGTTCACATATGTGCCAAGTGTCTTCAATTAAGCATCTGCAATCAGGTTGCCTGAAGTGTGCTGTATTCAATTTCCAAACACCGAGACTCCTCCAAACTAGTTGACGATTTAGGGAAACCGTGCATATGTATGCGACGCGATCTGAAAAGGCGACGGGCCAAATTCCGCATCGAGGATCGCAGATTCGAAAAGACGCGTTACGTAAATTCGATTGACGCGACTCGCAGAGTGACTTGCAACATAGGTATAGCCGCTTACGTCGCTATGCATCGACTCCCATGTATCGATTAGATTCATGTCCTGTATCAATTGCCGCAGCTCCTGGCATGAATTATAGCGAGGGTGCTGATCCTTTAGTGCGAGCACGCAGTTGAAGTCGCCTCCAAATAAGACATGTTCATACCGGCCTAAGAATAGCGGCGCGCAATCTCCTCTGTGTAAAATTGGGATAGATCGCGCCTTCTGTCGGACCCCGACGGTGCGTAGACGTTAACAATCCGTACTCCTAGCACTGCGAGCGCTAACGGCAGGTACTCCATATCATCGGCTACTATGCCTTCACGTAGAAGTATCGCTGTTCCGCTGCCGCCGGCTGTAGTGGGTGTTCAAATGGTTCAAATGGCTCAGAGCACTATGGGACTTAACTTCTGAGGTCATCAATCCCCCAAAACTTAGAACTACTTAAACCTAACTAACCTAAGGACATCACAAACATCCATGCCCGAGGCAGGATTCGAACCTGCCACCGTAGCGGTCGCGCGGTTCCAGACTGTAGCGCCTAGAACTGCTCGGCCACCCCGGCCGGCTGTAGTGGGTGTAACGTACGCTTCGTACTAATAGAGATCGGGGACGCTCTCGACACATACTTCCTGCAGAAGGACGATGTCGACGTCGGACGCACGCAGCATGTCTCGTAATAATTGCAATTTGATCGGCATTCTAATTGTATTAATGTTAACAGAGGCTGTTCGATATGCCTGCCGCTGTTCCTCAGTGCGTAAAGCGCACAAGAACGCTTATGTTAACTTGTGTGCTGCTGCTCGGCGACATGCTGTCTGTGCGGCAGTTTGCATCTTTGGCGTGGTTAACATCTGGTGGACGCCGCACCCGTCATTGTGGCTGCGTCATCGGTCTGTACGTCAGTATCGGATTCACTGGCCCTGCTCCTGTGCTGGAGGTCCATCTCTCGTCGTGTTTCTCCCGCAGGGCTGATCGAAGGCAAAGGTGTTGCTGCGGTGGATGGAGGGAATCCTACCGGCGGATCTCCGTCCGGTGGGTCTGTATTCAACCCCTGTCTCTTGTGAGTCGCGTCGTACTGCTGTGTGGGAGGAAGAACTTCCCGTTGCGCATCCGGATTCACTGTGTCGTCGTTGCACTCAACTCCGTCTGCCGTGGAGTGCATTACGCAGGTGTCCGAGGGCGCTAGTCGTCGTTTCTCGTAACGCTACGGCGATCGTTATTTGGGAGTGTGGACCTCCGTTTCTGAGTGCGGAAGTGACTCCCGGTGCTCAGGGACGAAAGCAGCTGTCGGCACAACCGTGGGATCAATTTCCATTCCTCTTACCGATCCTTTCCCGTCGGTAAACGGCGTCGCCGGTGCCGGAGTGGCAGAAGTGTGCGCCGTTTCTTCACAGGTGGCGGTCTCTGCTGCAGGCGGTTGCCGTAAACTGTCAGGATGGTGGAGCTGTCCATTCTTCGGGATGGGATCTGTTCGAAACGCGTTCACATGCGTAAGCGTTACCGGCGTCGGCTTGGACGTAGGCACGGGTTCGCTAGCTGGAATTTGCACAATGCTCCGCTGCACGCATTCTGAACAGACATGGCCATCTTTCCCGCATCCAGAGCATGTTTTAAATCGTCCATCGTAGATGACCATTGCTCTGCATCCGCCGATGAACAAGTATGAGGGTACATGTCGTGTCAGTTCTATTCTGATTTGTCGCATCTCATTGAGAAAGGGATAGGTCGTGAAGTTGGACCATTTTTCCTCCACGTGGCTAAGCACTCTTCCATTTGGGCGTAGGGCATCAATGATCAAGTCAGACGGAACCTTGAAGGAAGTTCGAAGAAGCGTATGCTTCGTAAACCCAGTCCTGCACGATCAGTAGTTACCTCTCCAACATGTCCATCGGACACACAAGACACAATGGGGAAGACTGGGCTGTTTGGGGGAAGAGACCAAACTCCGAGGTCATCGGTATCATCGGATTAGGGAAGGACGGGGAAGGAAGTCGGCCATGTCCTTTCAAAGGGACCATCCCGGCATTTGCCTGGAGCGATTTGAGGGAAATCACGGAAAACCTAAATCGGGATAGCCGGACGCGGGACTGAACCGTCGTCCTCCCGAATGCGAGTCCAGTGTGCTAACCACTGCGCCACCTCGCTCGGTGTCCATCGGAGTGACGAAATTTGAGTCCATGTTTAGTGACTCAAATGATTTTGTCACACACTGAATCATTAATCAGTTTGACGTAGACAACACTGCACACTATTGAGAGGTGTATTCCAATAAGTTCGTTGTAATCAAGTTTAACTTCGTCTCGTAGGAACCTTTCAATTTCATAGGATTTAGGTCGCGCATATTCATTCGGAAAACAAATCTTGAGAGTCGACTTTCGATATTCATGTGCCATTCTATATCGGTGGCTTCGAAACCTGAGAGTACGCCGGATAGGTAGACAACCACGCGCACCCGAACTTCTGCGGCAGGGACGTAAACAGACGTCCGAGCCGCAGCACCGCCGAAGTCAGACTGTGCACTTCGGCTATTTGTGGACGCCTTCCGGACCGACGCAAACTTCCGTATGTCACACTGTGTACATCGTGGTACCACAATCCGCTACATTCATGACTTGATGCCCGCAGCATTACTCTGGATTCCGGCACCAGTGAGAATGAGATGGATAGGCCGGGAAGCGTGCACAGACAGCCGAATGGTTAAGGCGATCGTTCCTGATAAGCAGTCCCAATCCGGCACAAGTTTTTATATGTACTAATAAATGGTTCTAATGGCTCTGAGCACTATGGGACTTAACATCTATGGTCATCAGTCCCCTAGAACTTAGAACTACTTAAACCTAACTAACCTAAGGACATCACACAACACCCAGTCATCACGAGGCAGAGAAAATCCCTGACCCCGCCGGGAATCGAACCCGGGAACCCGGGCGCGGGAAGCGAGAACGCTACCGCACGACCACGAGCTGCGGACTATGTACTAATAGGTAGTATATCGTTACCTATTACCGCCGATATCACGATATTCGCACTCAGCGAAGTAATTTCGAACTAATAGCAGAATAGCTTATTTACCCGAGTGAGAAGCCGTACAAAATTCTACATCGCATAATTGTACCATATTAAGCGACATTATTAAAACATCAATTTAGATGCTTTATAATTTACATAGTTTACATAATGAGCTAAATGATCTAGGCCCAGAATTGGACAAGAGGAATTGCAAACACATTCAACATTTATCAGCTGTTCAACAGTGCATGGCTCAGGGAAGCAGGGACAATGGCACAAGTGATCTATTGTCTGTTCTCCTCTGGGTTCGTACTGTGTAGATCCTTTGCATGATCTCCATTTGACAAGGCTACCCCTTGATTTACCAACACCTGATCTTATCCTGTCCAATGATCCCCAGGTGGACAGGTCTTACGTGTCTCCAAGTGGCAGGCATTCGGCAGGTTTCATCCGCGTTTGAAGTTGGTCACATCTAGCTGCCCAGAGCTTTTCTCTGGCAGCGCATGGATATATATATATATATATATATATATATATATATATATATATATATATGGTGTTTGCACTGAACTACGAAAACTACTTCTAGATTTTAATCTAGATCCTTGTGGTTGATGGCCGTGGGGAGCCAGCAAATGATATAGTTTTACTCTCCCCTTTCAGCGTGACATATATCAGGTGGCGCAAAATCTGCCTAACAATGATCCTTATCTGTAGGTGTCAGTTTCAGACAGCCAGTAGTAACACAATCATGAACAATTACTACCTGCCGCGAGGAGTGGACGCGCGGTTCGAGGCGCCATGCCACGGATTGCGTGGCCCCTCCCGCCGGAGGTTCGAGTCCTTCCTCGGGCATGGGTGTGTGTGTTGCTCTTAGCATAAGTTAGTTTAAGTAATGTGTAAGCCTAGGGACCGATGACCTCACCAGTTTGGTCCCTTAGGAATTCACACACATTTGAACATTTTTGAATTACTACCTACGCTTAGAACACTCTTATTAACTTTCTTACCATTACTGCAAATCTCTTTGAATTATTTTCAACGTTTATTTGTAGCTAGATAATAAATTGCTTTTTTCAAACTCATTCTCTCCTGACCGCCACCCAGTCAGACCAAAAAGTTTCGAGACTGGATTAAGAAAAAACACAGAAACATTAAGACGGTGCTTTTAATGCTTCAGGTGTTTTACACTGTCTGTCCCCATTTCAATATAATGCACAGAACGTTCGTACAACCATTTGAAACTAACAGAACATTTCTTCTTTAGGGCGTCGTTCAAAATTCGCCTGTTACATTGGCTTGAATGTCGGTTATGTCGTCAAAGAGTTGATCCTCCATTTGAATTTCTGCACTTTGTCGATTTGTGGTAGGTTTGTACTGCTAACATCAAGTCCCCTAACCCGAAAAAGAAAATAAATGGCCGCGTTTTGCATTTCAATCTAGTCGCGGCAGGTGTCCACGCGTCGTCGTTTTGGTTCAGAAAACAAGATGTGAGGACAATGTTTGCACACACATTTTTCTTCTTCAAAACATTCTGGAGAATGATCTGAACACTTAGTTTAGAGATGTTGCTCCATTGCGATTTCTGATACAACAATGCTGACACACCACGGTCGCTAGTCCACCACTTAACAATACCTGTTCACATCTGACTGGTCGGCTGCGTGTCTATTGTTCACAGTTCACAGTTTTCAGTGCAAATTACCACCGTAGTTACTACACTGATATCGCTTATGCGCCAGAAATAAAATCAGTCTGGGAACTTTTTGCGCGTCGGGCGTCTCTTCCCTCCTCCTCCACATTAACTTCTTTTCATTTTTCTTTTTCTAAGTAGTTCAGAAGTCCAGTGTGATGCTGGGTTCCAGAACTGTGCCGATAAATTTTTATGAAAGTAGGAAAAGAATTTTATTGATGTACTGTGGATTGTAGCGACAGTAATAATAACTGTGGAACACGGCGTGCAGTTGGCACTAGGATGCTGCTACAGTTTGAACATTGCGCAGTATTTTCACAAATGAATTGGTCGTCAGTAAGCGGACTTAATGAAGTGCTAGTCCCGAAAAAAGCTGAAATTGAACACCTGCCTTAATACCAATGAAATAAGATAAAAATATGAAGTAACAAAAACTGATGATGAATGGTGTAATTCATACTTATGGCTTAACAAAGGTAAATATCTAAAAAGTTATATATGATGGTGATGTTCACCGTACTCGGTGCTCCTCATAATTTTAGCGCGTTTCGTAGAGGTAGAAATGTAATAATTATTTAAATAAAAATATGTTTTCAATATAACTTGTTTTTATATCCGTATAAAAAGTATGAAACAATTTCCCCTAGCCCCACACATATGCCTAACGCAGAAAAACAGTTCTGAAAATTTATGATTGTGAATTTTTAATAACTATGAAAATACTTTAAGATTTATAACGGAAAACGTGGGAAGCAAGGACTACATAATAGTTTGATGTGAACTATTAACTAATCAGTCATTTAATGCAGACACCCTACGTTTTCCATTAAAAATTTCACAAGTTCTTCATAGCTATTGAAAATTCACAGTCACAAATTTTCAGAGCTATCTATATGGGCTTACGAATCTGTCTGGGGCTAGGAGAAATTATTTTATAGTTTCTAGTGCAATATAAAAACGTGTTACATTAAAAATTTATTTTAAATACAAATAATTATTTTACGATTTTTAGCCTTGTTTGTGTGAAACTTTTCAATCGATTTCAAACATCGTGACACGGTCAACAGAGTCATCTTGTAAATATCAGGTTGATTTCAGTTTTTCTTCACCTAAGTCAACCAACATATTGCCTCCTCCTACTTGTATGGGCTGTGAAGGTAAAAATTACAGAGTTCACACAGAGGCTTATCAGCAACCGTTCTTCCTACGAACCATTCGCCCCTGGAAGAGGAAAAAGGAGAAATGTCTGTGTTACTTAAGGTACCCTGCGCCACACACCACATAGCAAAGCTGGTTGCAGTTCTGAGCCATGTTGAAAGTTTTGAGTCTCGACCTCATCAGGAACCGACAGTGGCAAGTAAAATTAAAACAGCCACATATCACACACTAAAGCGAGTTAATACTGCATTGTCATCCAGTTCTGAGGTATTTTGAAAGTTTCAAGTCTCCAGCTCACTGGGAAGTTAGTTTACAATCAGCTGCAAAAGTTTTACCGAACACACGAACAGAGAGACGAGACAGAAAGTAAAAAGAAAATCTAGTAAAATGAATAATGTGTATACCAAATTTGGTTGAAATTGCTCAAGGCATCACTCAGTTCTGCTTCCTTAAAACCCACTTCATCCACACCCTCAGCTGTAGGGGTGATAAGAGGTCTTATCGTCACAGCAATTTTTTCCAGATAGCAGGTGAAATTATCCTAAGGACAAACACACACATCCATGCCCGAGGGAGGACTTGAACCTCCGCCGGGACCAGCCACATAGTCCATGACTTGAGCGCCTTAGTCCGCTCGGCTAATAACGCGCGGCTGATTTTGGTAGAACCTGCTTCAGGCGTGACACAGGTGCACCTATAAATCGTTTGTGTTCTCGCAGAGTCTTGCCGCAGCAGGTAAAATGGAAATGTCGTGTGGCTAGGGCCTCCCGTCGGGTAGACCGTTCGCCTGGTGCAGGTCTTTCGATTTGACGCCACTTCGGCGACCTGCGTGTCGATGGGGATGAAATGATGATGATTAGGACAACACAACACCCAGTCCCTGAGCGGAGAAAATTTCCGACCCAGCCGGGAATCGAACCCGGGCCCTTAGGATTGACAGTCTGTCACGCTGACCACTCAGCTACCGGGGCGGACCAATTTATGCACATTGCGCCCGTACCGGCTGTGCTGCAGTCTGCTAGGCATAGCCATTGTTCGGGGACTTCAAATAAACAGGCGATACTCTGTTTCTTTGTCACCGCGTTTTGACCTCCACCCCCACTCCCCTATTGCAGGTTGGTGGTTCTTACAACCATGCTATTGAATTCTCATCCATTTCAGAGTTATGTTAAAAATTTCAAGTTCCTAGTTCAGCGGGAAGTTAGCTTAAAATCCATTGAAAATTTGTACCGAACAGACAGACAGACAAGAAAGCGACCTAATAAAAACATGTCAAACATAGTCACATTAGAAGCCAAATTAATGATGGAGGTGAAGTACTCATCTACGTGCCTGCAGTTTCCCCGTTTTTTCAACGGGGAAGAAGGGGTGGACCTACTGAGAATGTTCAAAAGTGAGCAGAAATATTAATAAGGTAAAATGCAGGGTACTTAGTTTCAATTCAGTCTTTTTTATATAGCGCTATTGACGTCATTGTAACACTTTAAGGACTGAAAACAGTAACTGTAGGCTCTACAGGCTTACTTACCTAAAAATTACCTCCCTCTTACTATATTTCATGGCCGTCTCAATATACAGATGCGAGGTTTTCGGAATATAATGGTACACAAAGGAGCATGTAAGTTTGTTCCCCGTTTAACCCACTTAACTCTTGTATCAAACGAGATAGAGAAGTAAGTATATTTTTTATGGGGCGATGTACTTTTTTTAATTGGCATTTGAAAGCTCCTGAAAAGACGAGAACGCTGTTAAAAAGTTGTTAATGTTGGCGTAGAAACGTCTAACAAAAATATTCCGGTAAATGGGCAAAATTGAAACGCAAGGCGCCCGGAATCAGCTCTTGCATTGTAAGCACTGGAAAGTGAGCTTCTCATGCCATTCAACTGCTTATTTGTTGCCGAAAAAAGCTAGTCACCTAAACTTCAATACGTAAACACATCTGAAACAGTTTTCCTAAGCCCCATCTGAAGCACTGAATGTTTGAATGTTTTCCCGTCAGAACAGTGGAAGCCGACTTTGGATCTACACTATGTGATCAAAAGTTTCAGGACACCCCCAGAAACACACGTTTTTCATATTAGGTGCATTTTGCTGCCACCTACTGCCAGGCCCTCCATATTAGCGACGTCGGTAGTCATTAGACATCGTAAGAGAGCAGAATGGGGCGCTCGGCGGAACTCACGGACTTCGAATGTGGTCAAGTGATTGGGTGTCACTTGTGTCATAAGTCTGTACGCTAGATTTCCGCAGTCCTAAACATCCCTAGGTTCACCGTTTCCGATGTGATAGTGAAGTGGAAACGTGAAGGGACACGTACAGCATAAAATCGTACAGGCCGACGTCGTCTGTTGACTGTCAGAGACCGCCGACAGTTGAAGAGGGTCATAATGTGTAATAGGCACACATCTATCCAGACCATCACACAGGAATTCCGAACTGCATCACGATCCACTGCAAGTACTATGACAGTTAGGCGGGAGGTGAGAAAACTTGGATTTCATGGTCGAGTGGCTGCTCATAAGCCACAAATCACGCCGGTAAATGCCAAACGACGCCTCACTTGCTGTAAGGAGCGTAAACATTGGACAAATGAACAGTGGAAAAACGTTGTGTGGAGTGACGAATCACGGAACACAATGTGGCGATCAGATGGCAGGGGGTGGGTATGGCGAATGCTCGGTGAACGTCATCTGCCAGCGTGTGTAGTGCCAACAGTAAAATTCGGAGGCGGTGGTGTTACGGAATGGTCGTGTTTTTGAAGGAGGGGCTTGCACCCCTTGTTGTTTCCCGTGGCACTATCACAGCACAGGCCTACATTGATGTTTTAAGCACCTTCTTGCTCCCCACTGTTGAAGAGCAATTCGGGGATGGCGACTGCATCTTTCAACACGATGGAGGACCTGTTCATAACGCACGACCTGTCGCGGAGTGCTTACACGACAATAACATCCCTGTAATGGACTGGTCTGCACAGAGTCCTGAACTGAATCCTATAGTACACCTCTGGGATGTTTTGGTACGCCGACTTCGTGCCAGGCTTCACCGACCAACATCGATACCTCTCCTCAGTGCAGTACTCCGCGAAGAATAGGCTGCCATTCCCCAAGAAACCTTCCAGCAACTGAGTATGCCTGCGAGAGTGGAAGCTGTCATCAAGGCTAAGAATGTGCCAACACCATATTGAATTCCAGCATTACCGATGGAGAGCGCCACGAACTTGTAAGTCATTTTCAGCCAGGTGTCCGGATACTTTTGCTCACATAGTATATATCATGTGAAGTAGGATCGAGGAATTTACATTTAGTCTTAATTACGCAGGCCTATCTCCTTCTTCCATCATAGGACGAAGCCTAGCATGAGAGCTCCACTTGACGGCGTTTATGCAGCAACTGGTGATTCAGACCACCTTGCCTTTCAGTTTCTTCGACTACTCACTACCTGATTAACCTGCAATTCTCACTCAAGTGCTTGATAGAAGGTTCATCGCACCACTTTCCGACTATTTCTCCACCGTTCCACTCTCGAACGGCTCACGAGAAAATCGAACACTTAAATCTTTCCACACGAAATCTAATTTCTTTATTTAATTTCGACGGTCATTTCTCCCTATGTAGGTGGGAGCCAATAAAATATTTCCGCATTCGGATAAGACAGTTGGTGACTGGAATTTCGCGAAAAGATCTCGCCGCAACGAAAGACGGCATCGTTTTGATGATTACGACCACAACGCGTATATCATGTTCCTGACACTCTTTCCCCTATTTCGCGATAATACAAAACGAGCTGGCCTTCTATGAACTTTTTCGATGTCCCCCATCAATTCTGTCTGGCAAGGATCCCATATGACGTATCAGTACTCCAGAAGCAAAGGGAAAAACGTAATGTAGACAGTCTCTCTAGCAGATTTGTGCATCTTCTAAGTGTTCAGTCAATAAAACGCGGCCTTCGGTTCGCCTACCCCAAAACATTTCTGTGTGACCGCTCCAATTGAAACCTTAATCCGTAGGTATTTAGATGAACTGACAGCATTTACGTTTGCGTGGTGTATCGTGTAACCGAAATTTTACATTTTAATTCTTCTGGGCCTGCAGCATTATATGTTGTGGATTGGCAAGAGAGCCAACCCACTATGAGAGGAAGTCGAAAGGCACGCGTTTTAGCTCACGCAGGCTGGCGTGAGGTCTGGAACAGGACAAGGAAGTTAGACTTTAACAAAAAAGGACGTAGCTGTTGGAACACTTAACTTTAATCCGTAAATGGTGAACATCGGTCTTGACGGTACATGTTTTACAGCATCAATAGTAACTGGTAATGGCGCTTTGCTAGGTCGTAGCAAATGACGTAGCTGAAGGCTATGCTAACTTCGAAATGGTTCAAATGGCTCTGAGCACTATGGGACTCAACTTCTAAGGTCATCTGTCCCCTAGAACTTAGAACTACTTAAACTTAACTAACCTAAGGACATCACACACATCCATGCCCGAGGCAGGATTCGAACCTGCGACCGTAGCGGTCACGCGGTTCCAGACTGTAGCGCCTTTAACCGCTTGGCCACACCGGCCGGCGCTATGCTAACTATCGTCTCAGCAAATGAGAGCGTAATTTGTCAGTGAACCATCGCTAGCAAGGTCGGCTGTACAACTGGGGCGAGTGCTAGGAAGTCTCTCTAGACCTGCCGTGTGGCGGCGCTCGGTCTGCAATCACTGGCAGTGGCGACACGCGGGTCCGACGTATACTAACGGACCGCGGCCGATTTAAAGGCTACCACCTAGCAAGTGTGGTGTCTGGCGGTGACACCACATTATAGATGTCTTGTAATGACATTATATATGTCTAGTAAGCCAAAACGCGGCCGTATTCAAAGACTTTTTGTTAAGATGTTATTTTCTGGCGCTATAAACTTATTTCAGCTCCATGGCCATTGTCCAGTTACACTGAAGCGCCAAAGCAACTGGTATAGGCATGCGTATACAAATGCAGAGATACGTAAACAGGCAGAATACCGCGATGCGGTATATAAGACAACAAGTGTCCGGCGCAGTTGTCAGATCGGTCACTGTTGCTGCAATGGCATGTTATCAAGATTTAAGTGAGTCTGAACGTGGTGTTACAGTCGGCGCACGAGCGATGGGACACAGCACCTCTGAGGTAAAGAAATGGGGTTTTTTCCGGTATGACCATATCACGAGCGTACCGTGAATATCTGGAATCCGTTAAAACATCAAATCTACTACATTGGTGCGGCCGGGAAAAGATCCTGCAAGAACGGGACCATCGACGACTGAAGAGAATCGTTAAACGTGACAGAAGCGCAGCCCTTCCGCAAATTGCTGCTGATTGCAATGCTGGGCCATCAACAAATGTCAGAGTCCGAACCATTCAACGAAACATAATCGATATGGGCTTTAGGAGCCGAATGCCCATTCGTGTACCCTTCATGACTGCACGACACAAAGCTTTACACCTCGCCCGAGCCCGTCAACACCGACATTGGACTGACGATGACTAGAAACATGTTACATGATCGGACGAGTCTCGTTTCAAATTGTATAGAGTGGACGTATGTATACGTGTATGGAGACAACCTAATGATTCCATGGACCCTGCACGTCAGCAGGGGACTGTTCAAGCTAGTAGAGGCTCTACTATGGAATCAGCCGTGTGCAATTGGAGTGATATTGGACCCGTGACACGTCTAGATACGACTCTGACAGATGACACGAACGTAAGCATAGTGTCTGATCACCTACATCCATTCATATCCATTATGCATTCCGACGGACTTGCGCAATTCCAGCAGGACAATACGATACGTCCAGAATTGCTACAGAGTGGCTCCAGAAACACTTCTCAGTTTAAGTATTTCCGCTGACCACCAATCTCCCCAGACATAAATATTATTGAGCATATCTGGTATGCCTTGCAACGTGATGTTCAGAAGAGATCTCCAACTCCTCGTACTCTTACGGATTTATGGACAGCCCTGCAGGATTCATGGTGTCAATTCCCTCCAGCACTACTTCAGACATTAGCTGAGCCCATGCCACGTCGTGTTGCGGCACTTCTGCGTGCGCGCGGGGGCCCTGTTCGAAATTACGCAGGTGTACCAGTTTCTTTGGCTCTTCAGTGTAGCTCTTCAGCTGGCCTCCCAAGGCCTGAGAGCAATCCGCTTGTCAACAGCGCCCGGCAGATCTGGACGGTCACCCATTCAAGTGTTACCAAGCCAGAAAGCACGTATCGTTGGTCATGTGGCAGGAACTGCTGTTACCACTGCGGCAAGGCCGTTGGCCACAGAAAGCCGTAACTGTTACCTTCCAAAGACGCTAAATTTTGAACGTAGAACGTGAGACAATCGAAATAGCTCAGTACATAAATTTCAACCAAAAAGGTTGGGGGGTTGGGGGGGGGGGGGCTACACTATATTAGGCAGATGTACCAGTTTCTTCGGCTCTTCAGTGTATTTCCATAACGCATCATTAATGCTGTCGTCTGCGCTGCACATATGATACGTAGCAATACAAGGTATTAGACCGCGACATCGTTAACGATGTTTTTTTAAAATGGCCATGGAGCTGAAATAAGTTTACAGAACCAGAAAATAACAATTTAATGAAAAAGTATTTGAATTGAGCTGCGTTTCGGCGTATTAGACATATGTCTTTGCAGAAGGAAAATTTAACACATTCCTTTTAATACTCTCGTGGATAATCCAAACTTTTTATTATTTAGAGTCCATTGTCACTTTTCGCACCAAGCATATTTCTTGTCCAAATCATTTTGCAATTGTTTTTCATCTTCTCTTGACTTTACTAGAGGGTAAACGACAGCATCCCCTGCAAACAACATAAGAGGGCTGCTCACATTGTTCAAAAATGGTTCAAATGGCTCTGAGCACTATGGGACTCAACATCTTAGGTCATAAGTCCCCTAGAACTTAGAACTACTTAAACCTAACTAACCTAAGGACATCACACACACCCATGCCCGAGGCAGGATTCGAACCTGCGATCGTAGCAGCCTCGCGGTTCCGGACTGCAGCGCCAGAACCGCACGGCCACCGCGGCCGGCCGCTCACATTGTCTCCTAAATCGGTTGTATAGATTAGGGACAGGAGTAGGCCTATAACACATCCTTGGGTAACGCCAGATATTACTCTTCTTCACTCTATGATTTTCCGATAATTACTTCTTCATTTCTCGGATATTATTGGGAGAAGTTTCATGGTCTGCATTAACAAGCTGTAGTGAATCCACCTTTTTTGGAGCTTTCGAATGCCGTTAGAAAGTATGTCGCTGCATTAATAAAACACAATTGCTTCAATATCTCGATTGATACAAATGTCGAAAACTTTTTTTTCAAAACTTTGAACCGTTCACGAAATAAGAGGGTGCATGATTTCGCAGAGCCGTTTCTACCATTAGGCAAGACTAGGCGACCGCCTAGGGTGGCAAATTTTAAGGGCGGCCAAGGAGAGAAAAAATTAATTTCAAATCAAACAGCGAAAAAATTGAGTAAATTATAAGAAAACATGGAATATAAGAAAAATTAAAACACCTAATTATTTTCACAAGCATACGGAACAGTTACGTAGTAAGTCTTTACATTCTTTGAGGAAAGTAAACACACTGCCTCTACATACTTCAAAAGTAAAGCAACCACTACTGAGTACGAATTTCATTGCAATTAAATACAGAAATTGATGCCAAATTTCGTTGCACTGGTATATTCAGTTGAGTTCTAGTTTAAAATGTTCAGCACATTCTTCCTATTTCAAGTATTTTGGAAAATTCCATAAACTGAGGACAAAAAAATAAGAAATTGATTACATTTGTTGTTCTCAATCAATGTTAAAGGAACTGAGGACAAAACATGAAAATTGAGGACTATCCCCAGAAAACAGGAACGTCTGATAATCTTAGTTTAATGATTAAAAGTATAATAGGACATCTGCATTCTTGTGCCGTTGTATGTTGGTGGTGGTGGAGGGGGACATCGGGGAGACCGATGGTAGTAAAAAAGAGGGGGCGTCATTTTTCAATTCTCGCCTAGGGCAGCCAGACACCTACCTGTGGCCCTGTGTTTTCGGTGATTCACTCTGTATATTTCGATTGTGAACCTGCATGTTTTAATTCAAGCCGTAGATATATCAGTTTCGAAAGCATCAGGAATTTACACGGTTTAGAAGCATAATGTTCTTAACAAATCCCGACTTTGTTTGCAAAAAGCTGACAACCCTGATCATCCTGCGTTAATTCATGTGTCTGGAAGTGAGACAATCGCCTTGTCCCCGGTGTCAAGTGCGGCAACGGAGCGCGTAGATGAGCGTGTGCGTGCGCGTGGCACCTGGCCGCAGCTATCCATCGCCGCCAGTGGAGCGTCGCTAGCCCCCAGACGGATATTTTTGGCAACGGCCGTACACGAGGCGGGCCAACTGAACAAAGCAAACGACGCCGATACCTGGCGACTCGTTAATAACGGGCGAATTCAGGCCTGCAGCCAACTGACAGCTGCGATAAGAGGAGAAATGTGTTCCGGAATTACGTCTCGCCAAGTGGCATGTTCGCGGAGTAGCCGCGTGCTTAATTAACACATTCGTCATTAAATTAAGCTTTAACGCAAATTTATTACGCGACATTTGGCGCAATACACAGAATGTTGCACGTAACGTGCAAATCCTGGCGTTTCCATTGCTACCACCCGGCGAGGTAGCACAGTTGTTGGCACACTGCACTCGCATTCGGGAGGAAATCACGCCGTCCTCTTTTAGGTTTTCCTTTTCCTAAATCGCTTAAGGTAAATGTCGGTACGATTCCATCGAAAGGGCACGGCCGATTTCCTTCCTAATCCTTCCTTAGTCCGAACTTGTTCTCCGTGTCGAATGACCTCTTTGTCGACGCGACGTTAAACATTAATCTCCCTTCCTTCCTTTTCCGTAAATCGCTGGTCATTTAAATTGCAACACCAGGAAGTAGCAAATACTGTAATTTTACTTACTGTGCATACACGGTGATACAGCTGCCCATACCGCTAGGTTTCATGAGCACAATGTCTTCAAATACAACGCACAAGATTTTCATATTCTCTCGCTCGTTATGCGCGACCTATTGGTCCTACAGAAAGAAATGAACAGGACCTTTTTGTTGAAAATTTAATGTAATTAAATTTTTACTAGGATACACTTTCGCTGGAGAGCACGGTTTTCGAAGTATTCAAGATAAGTGTGTTTGGAGGTAACTTTTGTACGTTTTCCTTGAATAATTCCAAAACTGCGGCCTCTTGCGAGAACGCATCCCAATATAAAATTTAACTACATTAAATTTCCTAAAAGAAATGTCCCGTTCTTTTTTCTGTAGGGCTACCAGTCTGCTTGTAACGAGCGAGAGAATATGATAATCTTGCACATGGTATTTGAAGGTGTTGCAGGTTGCATAAAACCAAGCGGTAGGAGCTGCTGATTCATCCTGTATACTGTATAGTAACAAGAATACATGGTGAAATTTGTAGGTGGTTTGGGGGTATACAGGGTACAATACTTCACAGATCTGTCAACTTTGGCAGCAATAAAGTCTCGATCTCGGCTGTG
Source organism: Schistocerca piceifrons (assembly GCF_021461385.2). Taxonomy (NCBI): domain Eukaryota; kingdom Metazoa; phylum Arthropoda; class Insecta; order Orthoptera; family Acrididae; genus Schistocerca; species Schistocerca piceifrons. Next base: position 405,946,782 of record NC_060149.1, read on the forward strand.
TACTGAGTCACACTAAGCTTGGATGACAGATACAGGTACGTCATTCCATGCAGCTTTAGCTCTGTGCCAGAATTCATCACAGTGGCTGGCAAATGGCAGTGTAGCAGTCTCTTGGGAACGGATTACCAGATATTTTCAGTGAGTGAGAGGTCTGGAGAACAAGCTGGTCAAAACAACAGTTGAGAACCCTCTGTATATAGATATGTCAGGACAGCACAGGTAATGTACAGTCTGGCGTTATGCTGTGGAAAGATAACCTCATGAAGACCTCGAATACAGGACACGGCCAGAGGGCCTAACACGTTAAAAATGTAACACCTGCTCTCCAAATTTCGGACTATGCGAATCAGAAATGTCCATGTAACGATGACGAATGCAAACGGCGAAGTGAGTTCTCCTCAGAGCCTCTACGCACGAAAACATCCATTGTGATGCTGTATGCAGAACGTGGGCTCTTCTGAAGAGACAGTGGCGCCACTCTTGTGTCCGGTGTTGTCCCGGGTACACCAATCTCTCTTCTGCCATGTTGAGGGAAGCTGAAACAGTTGCTGTGCTGACAATCCGTAATGCTCCATACATCGTCACGCTATCGTGCACGGCCCTTGGAACAATTGTCTGCCCTCTCGAGCGCTAGCCGCGGGGGTTTATTGTGTACGGCTCTCCTGCATTTATAGATTCAGTAGTTGCATGACATTCATGAGATCCCGACCAGTGCGAGCAGTAATATAGCACACCGATAAACTGTAGACTTTATGGTCACAATTCTGCCACTGTCGAATTCCGACATCGGCTGGCAGACGTTTCTTCCTCATTTTATGTGACATGACACAATCTTCTCACAAGCAGTCAACAATCAAACACAATTTTTGATTGGTGGTTTGTGGGTGTGGAGGTGGCGCCCGATAGCATCTCAAACGTGTTTCATCGAGTTCAGGTCAGGCGAATTTGGTGGTCAAGACGTCAACGTAAGTTAATTGCAACGCTCCTCAAACCGCTGTAACGCGATTCTGGTCGTGTCCTGCCGGAAGATGCGTTCGCCGTCGGGGAAGGCATCGAGCATGCAGGGATTCAGGTGGTCCACAGTAATGTTCACGTAGTCCACAGCAGTCACGGTGCCTTTGATTACTACAACAGGTTCCATGGATTCCCTGATGAATGTCCGTGGCTGGATAATACCGCCCCACCGGCCTGTGTCTGTGGCGCGTTGGATGTTTCGACAGGCTGTTCGTCTGAGTGATGGCGTATCCGGAAACTACCATCGGCCTGACGTAACGACAGACGCGATTCATCCGACCACACGAGACATTTCCATTGATACACGGTCCATTCTCGATGATCCCATGTTTACTGCAATCGTAATTGACGATGTCGTTGAGTCAACAGGGGGATCTTCTGCTGTGGGGCTCCATGTTCAACAATGTGCGCTTATCGGTATGCTCCGAAACCCTTTTGCCCGCAGCAGCACTGTACTTTTCGTCAAATCTGCCACAGTACGCCGCCTGACCCGCTTTACAGATTTGGCAAGCCTCTGACCTTGAAGTTCTGTGATGAGGTGTGGACATCCAACATCTTGTCGCCTGTTTGTGTTTTCACCGTCTTATATCAACTTTCCGCAGATGCTCACAGCAGCAGCACACCAGCAGCAGACCAGCTCGGCTGCTTCCGCGACGTTCGTTCCGAGGGACCTAGTCACAACCGTCTGCCCTTTGTGAAAGTGATTTATGTCTGTAGCTTTACTCATTTACGGCCCATATCGTCACTAGAATGATTCCACATTCGACTCTGCTCGGCATATATACTTACCGCATCACGTGCCCTCATCGTCATCAGGAAACATTCGTTTTCGCGATGGCAAGTGGTCGTAATGTTTTGGTTATCAGTGTATATCGCTGACGTCACTGTGTTGTAGAATTAAGGAACCGTTTTTGTAAGCGGATCTCCTCTCAGGTGACCAACAAGGATTCCGCAAGAAACTAGCGATTGAAAGAGCTCGCTCTGCTGATCTAAGACAGAGCCGGCCACGGCTTGCCAAACTTCAGACGTGCAGCGCGTGCGGGTCACGGGCTGTCACACCGCTTTGCTCGCTACTTCTCGGAAATACCCAGAGCAGCGCCACATTTCACTTAGAATTGCGGTGCTGCATTTTTCGGTCGGCACAAGTCTCTTCAATTCGGCAGAATCGTGCTGTCAGCGCTGTTTAAACTCCGCTATTTTTTCGTGGTATGAAGGACGTTGACTGGTCCAGTGGTTGTTTGCACAAAAGAGGCAGTCGAGCGATCTAGTGTCGGAATCCTTTAAAATGAATGGAAATGACAGAAGAAAGGGATGAAATTCTTTATTAGCATAAGTGACAGGTAGTATACATTTGCTATGAAACGACATCACAACACCACGCTGAAAGAATTTAAAGATTTTGCTGACAGTGAGAGAGCAAAAATTACAATAACCGACAGACGGGATTCATTGTTTTTCTGGTACCGCGCGCCGCGGAATTAGAATCCGCGCCAGACGGCATGGAGGTGGAAGACCCCTAGAGGTCTCTGCACCGTAGCGCCGTAAGCCGTGGCGGCGCGCGCTTCCTGGCGCCACGTGGTCCTAGCAGCCAATACCGGCGCCCCTGGTCATGTACACTACTGGCCATTAAAATTGCTACACCACGAAGATGACGTGCTACAGACGCGAAATTTAACCGAGAGGAAGAAGATGTTGTGATATGCAAAAAATTAGCTATTCAGAGCATTCACACAATGTTGGCGCCGGTGGCGACACCTACAACGTGCTGAGATGAGGAAAGTTTCCAACCGATTTCTCATACACAAACAGCAGTTGACCGGCGTTGCCTGGTGAAACGTTGGTGTGATGCCTCGTGTAAGGAGGAGAAATGCGTACCATCAAGTTTCCGACTTTGATAAAGGTCGGATTGTAGCCTATCGCGATTGCGGTTTATCGTATCGCGACATTGCTGCTCGCGTTGGTCGATATCGAATGACTGTTAGCAGAATATGGAATCGGTGGGTTCAGGAGGATAATACGGAACGCCGTGCTGGATCCCAACGGCCTCGTATCACTAGCAGTCGAGATGACAGGCATCTTATCCGCATGGCTGTAACGGATCGTGCAGCCACGTCTCGATCCCAGAGTCAACAGATTTGGACATTTGCAAGACAACAACCAGCTGCACGAACAGTTCGACGACGTTTGCAGCAGCATGGACTATTAGCTCGGAGACCATGGCTGCGGTTACCCCTGACGCTGCATCACAGACAGGAGCGTCTGCGATGGTGTACTCAACGACGTACCTGGGTGCACGAATGGCAAAACGTCATTTTCTCGGATGAATCCAGGTTCTGTTTACAGCATCATGATGGTCGCATCCGTGATTGGCGACATCGCGGTGAACGCACATTGGAAGCGTGTATTCGTCATCGCCATACTGCCGTATCAACGGGCGTGATGGTATGGGGTGCCATTGGTTACACGTCTCGGTCACCTCTTGTTCGCATTGACGGCACTTTGAACAGTGGACGTTACATTTCAGAAGTGTTACGACCCGTGACTCTACCCTTCATTCGATCCCTGTGAAACCCTACATTTCAGCAGTATAATGCACGACCACATGTTGCAGGTCCTGTACGGGCCTTTCTGGATACAGAAAATGTTCGACTGCTGCCCTGGCCAGCACATTCTCCACATCTTTCACCAATTGAAAACGTCTGGTCAATGGTGGCCGAGCAACTGGCTCGTCACAATACGCCAGTCGCTACTGTTGATGAACTGTGGTATCGTGTTGAACCTGCATTGGCAGCTGTACCTGTACATGCCATCCAAGCTCTGTTTGACTCAATGCCCAGGCGTATAACGGCCGTTATTACGGCCAGAGGTGGTTGTTCTGGGTACTGATTTCTCAGGATCTATGCACCCAAACTGTGTGAAAATGTAATCACATGTCAGTCCTAGTATAATATATTTGTCCAATGAATACCTGTTTATCATCTGTATTTCTTCTTGGTTTAGCAATTTTAATGGCCAGTAGTGTATTTAAGCGCCTGCCTCTCGCTCAGCCGGCCAGTCTAATCTTACGTGCGTCTCTTGACTTCGCCTTGTCTTAGACAGCGTCTTTACTCTCTTGTTTTTTGTACGAGTGGACGTGGTTTTCTTGTGGTTCTGCTGTTTCGATCTTGTTGCTGTTGTTCGTTTGGTCCTTCATTTGTCGTGTCCGTCTTCTCCCGTTCGTGTTGTCGTTCGCGGGCCGCTCCGTGGGTCCCACCGCGCTTTCCGTCACGTCAATCCCACGACCGTTCCGGTCGCAGTTACAACAGTGTTTTACACCAGAAAGCATTTTGTGCTAAGAAGGGCAGCTCGTTTCGTGTTACTGCGCAACAGGTGTGAGAGTCTCACTGATACGATACGCGAGTTGGGTTGGCAGTCACTGAAACAAGGGCGGTTTTCTTTGCGGCGAGATCTATTTACGAAATTTTAGTCATCAACTTTCTCTTCCGAATGAGAAAATATTTTGTTGACACCCACTCACCTGCGTAGCGAGAAATGATCATCATAATAAAATAAGAGAAATCAGAGCTCGAACGGGAAGATTTAGGTGTTCCTCTTTCCCACGCGCCATTCGAGAGTGGAATGGTAGAGAAGCAGTATGAAAATGGTTCGCTGAACCCTCTGCCAGGAACTTAAGTGTGAATTGCAGACTAACCATTTAAATGTAGATGTAAATTTGCAGGCCTGGACCACGTGAAGAAATTGGTGGTACGAATAGTAAAATTTCTAAAATCACACACATTATTCCATTGTCTGTTGAACAGTTTTCAGTGAAACTGAACGATGAGTATGTAGACTTCACGTGTTACTCCACAATACGTAGGTTAAGTCAAGGGTCATCCCTGGAATGATTTTTCGATTTAAAATTCACTACTGTTGAATTTACGAAGGAAAAAGGAGTGCAGGATCGAAAATTAGAACATCCAGAATGGAGTCCAGACTTCGCATTTTAAGCGGACTGGACTGCCCACTGACCACAGTAGTGACTTCCTTCTGATTTGATGGGGATGCATTTGAAAAGAAAATCGGGTTGTAGAAGGGACACATTCTGACAAAGACAGTCCAGTTCCCTAAGCTCACTGTCGTTAAAGAAAATGCGATGTTTCAAGAATTCATTGTAGCCTAAACAGAATTACTGGGATAGCTTTAAAAGTTTTTAAGGACATTGTCAGTCTTACATCTGTTCATGAGCTGTTTTAGAAACCGTTTTTCATCTCAGCTGAAAGTGCCCCTGTGCATGTGCAGATGTGATTGATCTGCAAGGTAATTCCAGTTATGACAACCCTTTTTATTTTAAAACTGTCCAAGACGTCTACATTGCGTTCTCATGTAGAGTTCCATGTCTCTGTAATGAGGTTACGAAAGAGCTACGATATTTCGATCGGCACTTTTGTGTAAAAGAGCTTTTTTGGACTATGAAACTAAATAAGTCACTATTACGTGGTAACTTGAGTGCGAAACTCTATGAAATTGTCTGGGTTTGTCCGTAACCCGGCAGTTTGTGCCAGATAAAAATTATATTATGGCTTCAGTGCGCCAAAAATAATTAAATAATAACACTTTGCAACAATGAAAATGTAAATCGAATGAAAATAGCCAATTCCTATCAATTCTAATGTGCTGATAGCGAATATCACAAAGACAATTTAAAATTAGCTCTAGTTTTCATTTTACACTGTTTTATTACGGTGAGATAATTGTATACGGATTTTTATGGTAAGTTTAAAATCAGACATTATAATGGTTTGTCAAAGTCATAATAACTAGTAACAATGGAGTATATTATTGTCCTGTTCTTACTTGCGAGCAATATTTTGGGTATAACCATTTTGATACCAATTTTAGTGATCTTTTTGTCTCCCTCCTCTTCATCTTCAGTGACATTATTAATGCATGTAATAATAATTGCACATTTGTTTCTAGATTAACGACCAGTTGTTCAACTTAACTGCTACTGAAGTGAACAAAAATGCCACGAGTTTGTGTTAACAGTACTGACACATTTTGCTATGTGTATGGAGAAGTGGCATTTGCTTCACAAAAGCAGCAAATACTCCATTGATTAAAAAAGCTTACAGTCGTTATTCTGGGTGCAAAATAGGTGACCAAGATAAACCCTGGGCTCCACATGTGATCTGCAACACTTGTGCCAGAAACTTCAGGAATTGGATGCATGGGAAAGGACGTTTAATGCCCTTTGCAGTGCCTATGACCTGGCGTGAGCTAACTAACCATGTCAGTGACCGCTACTTTTGTATGGTTCCTCCTATCAAGAAGCGAATATCTAAGAAGAAGAAGCGGGCAGTGATGTATCCTAACATTCCATCTGTCATACGTCCAGTTCTGCATGGGGAAGGATTGCTAATACCCGAACCACCGACAGAGTACGAGATTACTTCTGATGATGATTCTGAATGTCCTTAACCATGTACACTACAACATCCAGAGTTTCTTCCAAATATATCATCAACTCAAGATCCACAAAAATTGTCTCAAAAAGAATTAAGTGATCTCAATAGAGATTTGAAGCTCTTCAAACCTAAGAGGGTGGGGGGGGGGGGGGAAGGGGGGTTTGCATCAAGATTGCAGCAGCGCAATTTTCTGGAAAGCAATGTAAATGTTTCATTCTACCGCAGAAGAGAGCAACAATTCACTACTTTTATTAACATGCAAGATTGTCTTGTGGCTTGTGTAGACACAAATGGTCTAATGAAGGCTCTCAGAATTAATTTCAGCTCTGATGAATGGAGACTTTTTATTGATTCGTCAAAGTTGAGCTTAAAAGCTGACTTTTACATATTGGTAATGAGCTTCCTTCTATGCCAGTTGGGCATAGTGTGCATAAGAAAGAGTCATACCAAAACATGAATATTTTACTAGAAGCCATTGTTGCTCTCTTCCGCGGTAGAATGAAACATTTACATTGCTTTCCAGAAAATTGAGCTGCTGCAGTCTTGATGCTAAAATACCCCCCCCCCCCCCCCCCCCCTGCCCCTTGCTTTAGAGAGCTGCAAATCTCTAATGAGCTCACTTAATTCTTTTTGAGACAATTTTTGTGGATCTTCAGTTGATGATATATTTGGAAGAAACTCTGGATCTTATAGTGTACATGGTTCAGGACATTCAGAATCCCTATCAGAAGTAATTTCGTACTCTGTCGGTGGTTCAGGTATTAGCAATCCTTCCCCATGTAGAACTGGACGTATGGCAGATGGAATGTTAGGATACATCACTGCCCGATTTTCTTCTTCTTCTTCTTCTTCTTCTCAATGGCAGGTTTGTGGTGACTTGAAAATGGTTGCACTGCTATTAGGTATGCAGTTAGGGTATACTAAATATTGCTGCTTTCTCTGTGAATGGGATAGCCCAGCTCGCGCATCTCATTACAGTAAACATGAATGGCCCACCAGAAAATCTCTTCCAAAAGGTATAAATAACAATGAGAGTGAACCTCTACTAAACACTAAAAAGATTCTCTTCTTGCCTTTGTGCATCAAGTTCGGTCTCATGAAAAATTTTGTTAAGAGAATGAACAAAGATGGTGAAGCATTTAAGTACTTAAGGTAAAAATTCCCTTACGTAAGTGATGCCGAAGTAAAGGAGGGCATCTTTGCAGGCCCACAGATTCGAGAGCTTTCTGGAGACCACACTTTTGATGGAATCATACAAGGTGATGAGAAGCATGCATGGGTATGGTTTAAGACAGTCTGTTTACAGTTCTTAGGGATCAAACGAGTAATAAATTAGAAAGAGGTTGTAGATAACTTGTTGCCATCTTATGAAAAACTTGGTTGCAACATGTTGTTGAAAATGCATTTCTTACATAGTCATCTTGACTTATTCCCCAAAGATTGTGGTGCAGTAAGTGATGAACATGGGGAGCGATTTCATCAAGATATTGCCACATTTGATAAGAGGTATGCAGGAAAGTGGAGCCCTACTATTTTAGCAGATTACTGCTGGACTGTCATAAGGGATGTTTACACAGTTCTGGTACAGAGTAGACTTTCAAAGTATTTTGATTCACATAATATTATCTTCATTTTTTCTTAATATTTTACTTTTGTACTTCCAGAAATGGCACTGAAATTTATCAATGCATAACACATAACATAATTCAAGTAATTATTCACTTAAAATTTGCTCTGCTGAATCTTGGAACGTGAATGCATATTTAGTTAGTGAGTTATTTATACAAAAATGTAGATTACTTTTGTAAAATACTAGAGCTAAATATTTATGAAGACGATGATTTTGTATCATTTTATACTGAAATAAGCATAACTAAAATCATGCAATTTACACTCTTTCACTTCAAATTTGTTGTTCAGTGTAATGAAAATATGTTTTGTTTGTGTTCCATGTTGTTGACAAATGTTAAATATAAAACCAAGTCGTATGCAGTGCAACCGAACTGTGCCGTTTAGCAGAAGCATAACACGTGGTCACAGGCTGGAATACCCCTCAAACGTCGCCGTAATCGGCAGATGAGAGGTTTCATCGCAGACATAAAGCACCGCCGACAGTGGGCAATGCTGCCGTACTGAGCCTTCGATCCGTACAAGTTCCGTAAGTGTGCCGTTGACGAGAAGCCTGGATGTTTTGCCTCTCGAAATAGCCACATAATCACCTGCATGAAAGTCGGGGGAATCGCCATCCCATCCCCAGACAGCGCCAGACAGTGTGGCGTGGCGGTGGGGAAAATGTGAAGCGAGGCTGAGCGCTATGGTACTCGCGCCCAGGCATGGCCCGCGAGCCGAAATTTGGCCTTCACTGATCTAAGATATCATGGTTGATGCCATGTTCCTCAACTTCCAGAAGATGTGCAGTACAAACAGTACTGAGAAGGAAGTCTTTCTCGACGGCAGTGTTGCATGAAACATTCTCGGACTTCTTGTCACATCGAGCTTACAACGATTATCTCCATTGGCTTCATTAGGAGCAACTGACTGTCGAAAATGATGCCGTGGTGATCTTATATAACTAATAGATGGCGTCTCATGAGTCAGTAATTACGGAATGCTGTCGAAGATGGTGTCAAGGTCTGCGTTGGCGCCGGCCGGAGTGGCCGTGCGGTTCTAGGCGCTATAGTCTGGAGCCGAGCGACCGCTGCGGTCGCAGGTTCGAATCCTGCCTCGGGCATGGATGTGTGTGATGTCCGTAGGTTAGTTAGGTTTAATTAGTTCAAAGTTCTAGGCGACTGATGACCTCAGAAGTTGAGTCGCATAGTGCTCAGAGCCATTTGAACCATTTGAATCTGCGTTGGCAGCGCCACCACTCGCGTAGTGGCGTAACTTTGCGACAAATGTTTCTGCCTGTTTTCTACTTCTAGAGATCGCTTCCATGCACCGCGAAGATTACCTCCGCTGTCATGGTTGAAGTTCTTCTCGCACATTCTTGCTTCTACAACATCATTAATTGCAGAATTCCAGTATGTGGGAGCCTGGGACAAAACTTATGTCAAACAGTATTTTGTGTGTATTTGTGAGACTGTGCTTAGCAACTGCAGATTCCTCCAATTTTTAATTTTTAAAATGAGGTTGCTGTTCTGCACAGCGGTCGGATGGACTGATCGATGTAATTGCTTTTGCACTCACAAAGGATGTTACAAATCCCAGGGATCCTGAGGCTGAGACTGTCCTAAACAAGGTGTAGGATTTTTTTACCTTCTTAGGAGGTCAGAAAATGGTTTTATACCTCGCCTTCCCAGGATGCCTATTTTGCTGGATGTGGTGCCGCAGATTTGAAGGAACGTAACCGGTGGCTCATCACGTGAATACGCAACATTTTCACTTTTCTTTTTCTTGGAGATCGCTGATTTCATATCATTTGAACCATAGCCATTTTTTCGGAACACTTGCTTCAGATGATTATTTCGGAATGCAAGTGGTCCTCGTCAGAAGCAATTTTTGGTCTGTATACTAATATATGTAAAACTGTTCTCTTCTGGAATAGATGGTGAAAACTCCAGGCGCTATGATGTAAATCAGTGTGCGTCAAATTGCGGTATACTGAGTGGCCGAGACTTCGGTCTGACTTTCATTGTCTGCCTTCCTTGGATGTTTGCGTGCATGCTGTTCATGTGTTCAAGGAAGTGCTCAAACCATCTACTCCGTATGGGCGGATCATAAACGTGTCGTCAACACAACGATGAAATCTAGACGAACAAATTTAATGCATGTTTCTCAAAATGTTTTATAAAAACGTTGGTCACTGCTGCATAAAGCGGAGCACCCATAGTCATTCCGTCCGTTCACATATTAGCGCCCAGAGTTTTCATGACTCAGTTCAAGAGAGAGCAGTTTTAAATACATTAGTACACAGAGCAAAAACTGTTTCTGACGAGGACTACTTGGATTCAGAAAAAACTCGTGTCACATGTGGAGCAGGGACTAACATTGATCCGAAGGACTCTGCGGTGGCTTGCAGAATAGATACGCAGAGTTCCTGGGCTGTTAGCTCGCACAACAATGCATTAGATATGAGGTCGACACCGTGTACTTTGATTCTCATTGTCCAGTACTTATTTTGGACTGGTATTTGTGAAATGCAATGGTTTATGATACACTGACTCATCAAAAGTAGCCGGTAACACTATATAATGTGGAACTGACCGCTGGATGTCACGAGAGGTGGACCTGCTACTATAGAAGGAGGCAGGAAGTATAGAGATGTCAGCACGGAGGCAACAAAAGCAGAATGGGTCGGTTAGGAGCGCTCAGTGACTTCGAACATGGACCAGTCATGGGATGTCACCTGAATAACAAATCCATCAGGAACATTTCAATCCTTCTATAGGTGCCCAAGTCGACTGTTGGTGAACTGGAAACTAGAAGGAACTACTACAGGTAAACCAAGCCCAGGACGACCTCTAGTACTGACGGACAAGGACCGTGGCGAGTTGCGGAGGTTGCGCGGGATTAGCCGAACTGTCTAGGGCGCTACAGTCATGGACTGTGTGGCTGATCCCGGCGGAGGTTCGAGTCCTCCCTCGGGCATGGGTGTGTGTGTTTGTCCTTAGGGTAATTTAGGTTAAGTAGTGTGTAAGCTTAGGTACTGACGACCTTAGCAGTTAAGTCCCATAAGATTTCACACACATTTCAACATTTTGAGTTGCGGAGCGTGGTTGTAAAAAATCGCATGAAATCTGTGGAAGGAATCATTCGTGAGTTCCAAAGTGATACTAGCAGTCCAGCTAGCACTGTGGTTGTGTGCATGGAGTTACAAAGAATGGGATACAATGGTCGAGCAGCTCGTCATAAACCACTCATTTCTAAGTGACGCTTGAGGTGACGTAAAGAGCGACGCTACTCGGCAGTGAATGAGTGGAAACGAGTGAGATGGATTGATGAATTACGCTATAACCTGTGACAGTGCGATGGAAAGATTTGGGTTGGCGAATGCCTGGAGAACACGTTACCTGCCATTATGTGTAATGCCAACAGTAAAGTACAGAGGAGGAAGCTATGGTGCCGATGTGCTTTTCGTGGTTGGTGTGTGGTCCACTTACTGTACTTAGGAAAACGCTAAATGCGGAAGGATATGAATACATTTTACAGCATTTTGTACTGCTTCCAGTCCGGAGATGATGATTGTATCAGCGTTATAACGCACCCTGACATAAACAAGCATCTTTCAGACAATGGTTTGCGGACAATGACATTCCTCAAATCGACTGGCCTGCCCAGAGTTTCATCCTGAGCTCAATGGAACGCCTTTGGGTTGACTTAGAACGTCGACTTCGCTCACACCTCAGCGTCCACCACCACTAAACTCTGGTTCCGGCTGTTGAGGAAGAATGGGCTATCAATCCTCCACAGACATTCAGCCTCCTCATTGAAAGTGTCCCCAGTAGAATTTAATCGGTCATAGGAGTGAAGGATGGGCATATCCCATATTAATGTCCACTAATAGATGCCCGGATACTTTCGATCAGATAATGCATATGTCGCTTGTTATCATAGTGTGGCGCTGAAGTCATACGTTATAAACAATAACAAAGCTGCTTTTCAAAATGTTCTAGGAAAAAAGCACACTGCATGGATTATACAGCTATCCCATTCACCCCAGATATTTCCTGGTTCGTTTAACAAATCTTAATTCTGTTCTCATGGAAACGGAGTATGAGAAAGTCCTCACTAAATGACGTATAGTCTCTTTCCATAGCTATATTAATCACAAAGACATCTGTTCCAACTTCACTTTTTCAAATAGACCTATAGTAACTTCCGTTGATGGTATCGCAGTTCTAAAATAGACGAATTCAACGGCGTTTCACTCTTCCAAATTCGATTACTAGTTTCAAACAATTACAGTATTTCGTGATTGGATTCCAAAATAAGGAAATGCGTCACCTCGGATGAGGAGGATACAGAGGGTTGTACCGCAGCGATAAAAGTGGCACAGAAGAAATGCTGCTTTCGGTCTGAGTTTTATTCAAATGTGCTGGTTCCTGTGAAAAAAACAACCCAGATATATTTCACAGACCATGGGAGCGAAATATGCTACTTCTTTACACAGAATGTGGAAGGAAAGCGAAGAAGACAACTGAGTTGTACACAGAAAGGCATCCTGATAGACTGTGTCCAAGAACAAAGAAAATTCAGCGAAGTGTAAAAAAAAATTACTGGTTGGGCACTGGAATCCCACACAAAGGGAAGGCAGAAGCATGCAACGGGCGGAGCGAACAGGAACAGAGGTTCTGCTAGATGTCGCCCAACAAGAAATTAAACCTATCTGGAAATACATTTACACGATTCTTTTCTCTGTTTTCGAATGGGGAACTTGCTTTCAAAATTCGTCCAAGTATTATTTATACGCCTGAATCACCTTCCCAGTTACAGAAAATGAAAGGATTTTCAGACTGAGCCACAATGAGTATGCGAGACATTGAGTTTGCAGCTGCTCCGGCTCATGTTTATAAGCGCCAAGTACCTTGTTTCTTTGCAGGAATTAGTAAGTTCGTTAAAGTGCAATTTACGATTTGCATCCATGGCTTCATCCTGTCTCTGACAATTCTATAGGTTTTCCTTGGCCGTTGTGTAATAACGAAGTACGAGTGTGCCCAACGACGACCGGACAACGATTGTAGGTAGATCGTAATAAATTATACTTATTCAGAAATTTATTCTGAATATTCTGAATTTATTCTGAGGAAAGTAAAACACAACTACAACAACTGAACCTCAAACATTTGTTAACATTGTGTTCGATTTTTATTAGCGACAGTTAACGTTCAAGTAAGTCGTTTCTAACTTCGTTTTTTACTGGAGGGCACCACCATCCCAAGGATGTTTCACCACATGGGGGAATAAAGAGCCGAAAACGTATGTAATCTTCCGTATCTAGACGTAAACAGCCATCTGAAGATGAACCTGTCGGTTCGAAACCGGTTAGACGCTATTTGTGAAATATAAATAGCGATATCAGTTGTGATTGGTTGCTGTTGTCTTCTCTGCAAGAACCAACCTGTACGTATTAATGTAATCAGAATAATTTACATTTATGGTTAGTAAAGTGGTTTATACGTGAATGTAGACTTTCCCGGCGAATACTGCACATGAGACCCTCCCGGACTTCCATCCGGGTGGGTACGTTGAAATTCCGCGACGTTTCAGTGGGTCTGCCTATCATCTTCTGGCCTGAAGATAATGAGAGCCACGTGACACTCGTCGAAGCGTCGCGGAATTTCAACGCACCCACCCGGATGGCAGGGTTGAGGGAGGGGAGGGGGCGGTCATTATTCCGAACCCAATGACACCTCCCTCCTTCCGCCACCTGTGCGTCCACGCTTGTCCTGAGGATTCTTCCAATGAATCTCAATGAATCTGCGTCCGACATCAGTCCTGCCTACAATTAGTTTTATGTCGTCGTTCCTTCCTTCCTTACCCTATCCCACTTCAGGCCTGCGCCCCTACACGCCTTCTCGATTTTTTTCTTCCCGTTTCTCTTCATTCAAAGTAGGATGGAAGCTTAGGGTTTTACGTCCCGTCGACGACGAGGTAATTAAAGACAGAGCACAATCTCGGACTGGGGAAGGAAATGGGCCTTGTCCTTTAAAAAAGAAACATTCCGATATTTGCCTTAACCGATCTACAGAAATTGTTGTGTTCACCTTTGCTTATTAACAATCACATGGTACGTGACAAACTTTTGAAACGTTATTAAGTGGCTATAAATATGGATAGGTGCTTCATATATTTCTTTTTGGAGGGTAAACTTGGTAGATATGACATTTTTATGAACAGAACTATCAGCATTTCTGATTGCTGAGATAGCACGTACATGCAGTGAGGAGTATCAATATTTACGGTCCACAAAACTTTCCCCACCTAATTTTTTCCCGATATTGCGCACGATACCGTCTTAATTGGAAACAAAGTTACTTCTAACTGCGGATCTGTTTGTGAGCTAGGCTATAATATCTTTTTTTTGGTCATCTGAAAAAGTAAGAAAACATACGAAATTTACATTACACCTTTCATAGTAATGAGATCTATGACGTCTAACACACATATTACAGTTAACTGTCGTTTATCAGACTTGAGCAGTTTTAGGAGATGTGTTTTGATTGCACAAAAACTCAACTGTCTTGCGGAATTTTTAGATTTGAAATTTGAAGGCAAAAAAGAAAATACTAAGCGCAATCATGAAGTGTTTCATTAGATTATCTAAAAAACAGATATAAAAAAATATACAGTGTGTCAGAGAAGGAATGGTCAATATTCAGGGATATGACATTCGAAGCAAAAAAGGCCAGCAAACGTGGGCTCTTAAAAGCGGCGAGTACATGTTTATTTTCGCTACTGTGAAACAAGTCTCATCTCCTGAACAAGCGCTCATAGTTCTTAAAGCGTGCATTTTGCAGACCTTATTTGCTACACATTTCTTCTTGTTTTGAGTCATGCTACCTAAGGAAAGCATACTATCCACGGAAAGCAAAGAGCTTGAAGTAGAAGAGATTTGTTTCACAGTATCCCAGCTGAAGAAGTGCTTGTAGCTCTTAAGGTACGCGTTTTTGAGCTCATTTTTACTAAGCTTTTTGCTTCAAATGATGGTTCCTGTCATATCCCTGAATACTGACTACTGACCAACTGGGACACCACGTATACATTAAAACAGCTTGGTAACTTCTATTATAAGTCTGTCGATCTGATTTGTTCAGTAATGGTGTTGAGCCCTGTTAAGGCAAGTCTGTGCAAGTTCAAGCGAAGTCTGTAACATTTCACTTCATCTGACCGCCGCGAGAGTACGCTACAGGAATGTCTTTGCCTTAATTGTGTGCAGTTGGATCAAATCAATTCCGAAAGGGGACAACGTGCGAGGCGGACGGTGTCTAAACGCCGTATTCTCATTTGGGAGAAGCAAGCATATAACCATGCAAATTTAAATTTATCACCGGTTCCCTAGTACGCTCGAAGCGAATGCTGGGATGCTTCCTTTGAAACGGCCGCTGTGTATTTCCTGCCCCAACTTTGACCATCCCGAGCTACTGCTCCGTCTCTAATGACCCCCTTGACGACGGCAGTAACCTTCCTTCTTTTACATTTATACTCCTCAAGCCCACCTTACGGTGCCTGGCGGGGATATTTCTGTCACCACCACTATTTATCATCCTTTCCTGTTACTTTGCAAATAATGTCTGGGAAGACCCACTGTTGGTAAGCCTCAGTCTGAGATCTAATACCCTGATTTTCTCGTAGCAGCCATTTCGCAAGACGAGTGTGGGAGAACCTACCGTTCTTCTGGGAACCTCTCGAAATTTCAACGGTAGTCTTCTCCGTGGTATGCAACGCATCTCCCGTTGCATCTGCCATTGGAGTTTGTTCAACAGTAACGCTCTCTAGCCGACTAAACTATTCCGTGACGGAACGAGCGATTCTCATTTGGATCTTCTCTATCTACACTGTCCAGTCACATAATGTGACCACCACTCAGAAGCCTGAATAACCATCTTTTGCAGCGGCGACCGCTGCAATACGCGCAGGAAGAGAATCAGTGTGGCTTTGGAAGGCACCAACAGGAATGTGGAGCCATGCTGATTCCAGTGCAATGGCCAGGTACGCTAAGTTTCTCGATTGAGGATCCATGGCGTGAACAGCTCGATCGAGGTGTTACCACAAATTAACGACTGAGTTTCAGTCCGGAGAGCCGCGTGGAATTAGCCGAGCGGTCTCAGGCGCTGCAGTCATGGACTGTGCGGCTGGTCCCGGTGGAGGTTCGAGTCCTCCCTCGGGCATGGGTGTCTGTGTTTGTCCTTAGGATAATTTAGGTTAAGTAGTGTGTAAGCTTAGGGGCTGATGACCTTAGCTGTTAAGTCCCATAAGATTTCACACACATTCGAACATTTTTCAGTCCGGAGAGTTTGGTGACACGTTGCACTGTCCTTCTGGTAGATACCATCGTGTCGAGGAAAGACAAATTGCATCTAGGGGTGGACGTGGTTCCCAAGGGTATATGCGTACTTGTGTTGATCCATTGTGCCTTCTAGAATGACTAAATCGCCCAGGGTAAGCCACGAAAACATTCCCCAACCCATAACACTCCCTCCTCTGGCTTGGACCCTTCCGATGATTGTTTCAGGGTGTTTGCTTTCCGACGTTTCAGGCCTTACACGCCAATGGCCACCTGTCTGATGGAGCATGATAAGGGACTCATCTGGGAAAGCCACCTGTCACCAATCAGTGGGCATCCAGTTGCAGAACAGGCGTGCAAATTACAGCCGTTTGTGGCCGGTGAACAGCAGTCAGCATGGGTGTATGAACCAGGTGTTTGCTGTGGAGGCCCATACGCACCAATGTGCGATGAACAGTCTGTGAGGAGACATTATTGGTAACCGCCTTGGTGCATCTGGGCGGTCAATTGCTCACAGTTGTGCGTCTTTCACCCCTGGCATCTATGGCCTGTGGTGCACAAGAGTTGCTTCGGCGCCTGTTTTGAATAGCGCCACTTTGCCATGCACAGTATACTTTAACAACGGGGACGCGCGAACCGTTTACAGACTTACCCGTTTTGGAAATGCATCCTCCCTTGGCCCGAAAGCCAATGATCATGCCCTTTTGAACTTCGGATAAACTGATCCGTTTCCGCATATGACAATGACTGCGCTGTTTTCCGCGTCTCCTCGACACGCTTTATATATCCTCCATTGCGACTGCTGCCACCTGCCCGCTATGAATGGTTATTGCACGTTGACGTCGAACATCGGCAGTGGTCACATTAATGTGACCAGACCTGTGTTATTAATCCCACATGGTAAGAGTTGAAATATCCCGTAATTAGTCAACCAAGTGTTTATTAAGTCAGTTGTTTCGTGGATGTATTACGTTTCCTTAACATTCTTGCTGTGAATTTAAGCCTAGAATCTGTTTTTCCCACTGCTAGTCTTTTGTGTTCATTCCACTTTATATGAATGTGTGGTGTGTGTTCTCTCGGACATGTCCGAAAGAACAGACACCAAGCGGAATCCGCTGCTGTGAGGTGGAGGGGGGACAAAGGAAGGGAAAGGGGAGGAAAGGAAAGGAAAGGAAAGGAAAGGGAAGGAATAACTGACCAGGACTTAATGTCAAATCAGCGGCGACGAGTGAAACTGTGTGCCGGACTGGGATTCGAACCCGGGATCTCCTGTTAACTAGGTTCATGTGTTAACCACTGCGCCATCCGGACGCTATGTTTATCGGAATTGCACTAACTATCTCGGAATGACTCATGGCCGACTCACATTTGCACTTATTACTTTCAAGTTTTGTCATTTAGTAACATGTCTCCATATAATGTACCATGAATGAATATTTCCAACTCACCATTTAAGTCCACTTGTTGTCCCTTTTCTATTTTATGTAATATATGAAGATCACATTCAATATCGTGGAAAGGGTGGCCTCTGTTTTTTATGTAGTTGATATTGCTGATTTATTATAGTCGTTAGTGTGGTAGGCATTTATATGTTCGTTGTATCTCTTTTGAAAGTATTGTCCTGTTTGGCCAACATAGAGTGCTTTGCAGGTGCTACATACTATTCTATAAATGCCTGATTGTGAGTGTTTACCTGTGTATGTGTTAACATTGTGTCTCAGCGTGTGTTGCAGTTCGTTGTGTATTGTGAGGCAATGTTGATGTTGCGTGGTCTGAAAATTTTTGCTATTCTGTGGAAGAATTTCCCTGTGAATGAAATGCAAGAAGTGAGTTCCTTTTTCTTTTTCTGTGTGGAAGCTGGTTTAATATAGTTTTTTCTGCGAGACTGTCAATTACTGTGTCATCTTAGCCATTTGATGTAGCTTTTAAGATTCTTTGGATTGATTTAAACAAATGACTGTGAATGCGTTAAGTTATGATATACCTGTTTCTGTGATCTGTGTGCCAGACAACGAAATTACCATCAAAAATGTAAGTAAATGC
Source organism: Schistocerca piceifrons (assembly GCF_021461385.2). Classification (NCBI taxonomy): domain Eukaryota; kingdom Metazoa; phylum Arthropoda; class Insecta; order Orthoptera; family Acrididae; genus Schistocerca; species Schistocerca piceifrons. The sequence goes on from NC_060149.1 coordinate 405,965,229, forward strand.
ACAATCAGCTAGTCATGCCAATCGCTTCGTATACACACTATAAAATATTTGTCTTCCTAAACAGGCGTCTTTTTCAACAAGAAACCTCACTGGCACACGCATCAAAGGAAACTAACCTCATTTCATTTTAATTACATTGTAAGAGTAACTGTAAATGCACCTGATAATGAATGGCAGCACGCTGTCGAAACGGCTCGTGCTAATAAAATATTAGTAACAAGTGACTGTCGCAGTATATTTTATTTCATAAAAATTTTACAATACAGTCTGAGCTCTCAAACAACATCCACATAACATGGATAATTTTACGGTATTTCTACATTGAGCTACAGTCTTCTTTGCACTCTTCCCATAGCGAACAGAATCGTTTATTAACAGCCTCACGGAGATTCCGACACTATCCACTAGGTCATTCATACGTATTGTAAGCAGTAAGACCATATAGCACTCCTTTTGGGTTCTCCCGAATTTACTTTACGTTGTGGTTCTCACTGAGGCTATTGGATATGCGATACAATATGCGATGCATCTCGCGATTCGACGCAGGAACAACCAATATTGGTGGAGCACCTGCAACCGTAGTTGAAGCGAGTTAACCCGTTCGCACTGGGACGACAGCGATGTAACACCTGTACGATTCCGTGTCGTGTCACCTGGCGCAACACGGAGTGCTGGTTGCTTCACGCCACTATATTGTACGATGCACGGGGAGGGAATTCCAAGTCATCTGATGTGCCTCAAAAAACTGTTTTATGTAGATGAAGCAATATTACATCCGTCTCTGTAGCTGGTTTTCAGCAAAACTTTTACTTTTTGCGTAAAAAAATAGAAACCATTGTTTTGGGATTTACGTGTATTCTCCACTATGCAGTTCTTCTTATTCGATTTTCAGGAAACTTTTCGGTAAAAAAAATTTGATATTATATTCTGATATCACAGTCTGATGATGAACTGGTTTTCTTTTCGCTATTGCCGTTCGGTATTGTGATACTTCGAAATTAAGTAAAACACAGCGCTTACTTTGAAACGTTTGCCGTATACATCGTACTGGCCGGCCACTTTATATTGGGAGCATTTTAGGCCACACAATGCTGCGTACCAATTGTAGGTAACATATCGAAATTGTTCTTAACGCTGGAAGAAGTGTCGAGCAAGTACGTGACGTACTTGTAAGTTGTCCACAACGACACTGGCAGTGATATGCCATATTCAAGGCTACTGCCGCCTGTTGAGTCTTCTCTCTTGTCGTATCACTCCTGGGGAAACACGAGTGTTGCACAGATAACCGTCGCATCACGCGACCTTTACTGCAACGTGTCGTATCCCATTCCGCATTGGCGCAGTGAGAACCGTGCCTTGTACCTATCGATTTCGTACAGTTAAGAACAAGTTGACTCTTATCTGCTAGGAAGTTTTAAATCGAGTCATAAATCTGGTCCGGTACTCGGAAATGCAGTATTTTGCACACTGAACAGCACTACAGAACTGTATCTAATGACATCCAGAAATCAACGAAATGAGCATCATCGTGGCCGCCGTTGTCAGCTGCGCTGGGGCTCTCATGGACGAACAGAACGAAGTGAATTTCGCAATACCTCTGTCTGTGGAATCTATGTAGATTTATATACACAGGAGATTTTCGTTATCCAAAAACGTGATAAAAATGTTCTACAGTTTTTTTATATATGAAATACACCGATGTGCAAAACTTAAGGACGAAAGTAACCTCTGAATGACGCGTCCTGGACTCGTATTCGGGAGGACGACGGTTCAAGCCCGAGTCCGGCCATCTCGATTTAGGATTACCACGATTTCCCTAAATCACATCAGGGAAATCGCGGGATGGTATATTTGAAAAGGCATGGTCGACTTCCTTCCTCATCACTTATTAATCCAATAGGACCGATGACCTCACTGTTTGGTCCCCTCCCCCGAATCAAACAACCAGCCAACCACCAACCAACCATGATGCGTCACTGTCACGTAATATAGCTCGATGAAACTACACCATAATACCCGGACCACCAAAGCGTCCATGTTCGACACTGTTCCTGGGTGCAATGTGTGTTCCCACCTCTCGCAGTATGAGGGTGTGTGTAGCACGGTCGAACACGATCATTTTGGTGGTATGGGTGTTAAGATGTGGGGAGGCATAATGTTGCATGGGAGCACTGACCTCCAGATCTTTGAACACGGTACACTCATCGGTCCATGTTACTGTGGCAGTGTACTCCTTCCACATGCGTGTCTTTTCGTGGATGAAATCGGCTCTGACTTGATTTTTATGGGTGACACTAAGCGACCGCATCGAACAGGGCAGGTGGCGGAGCTCTTGTAACGTGACGATGTTCGGCGAATGGACTGGCCTGTCCGTTTCCGCGACTTAAATCCTATCGAGCACGGGTGGCATGTGGTGGGGAGATCTATTGCAGCACGTCCAAATGCACCAGCGATCATCCAGCAGTTGTAGACTAAGCTGGTGGTGAAATGGATCACTCTACCACAAGGACTCTTTTCTAACCTTGAGGCCAGCATAGGAGCGCGTTCTAGAGCGTGCATTACCAACTTTGGTGATGACACACCTATCAGTAACCATGTCCCGCCTTTTGTAATATACTGGAGAACATCACGAATCGCGGTGACTTCCGTGCAATTATTATCTTTGAATAAAAGCGTCATTTCTGTTCGTCTCACTGAGTATTTCTTTCAGTTATCTTGTATGCTAAATTATAGGATTTCTTTATATATATGGTCCAAGTTTCATCGAGCGGCCGGCCGCGGTGCCCGTGCGGTTCTGGCGCTGCAGTCCGGAACCGCGGGATCGCTACGGTCGCAGGTTCGAATCCTGCCTCGGGCATGGGTGTGTGTGATGTCCTTAGGTTAGTTAGGTTTAAGTAGTTCTAAGTTCTAGGGGACTTATGACCTAAGATGTTGAGTCCCATAGTGCTCAGAGCCATTTTTTTTTCATCGAGCGATGCTATTTGGTAAGGTTACTCCTACGTTTTGCAGACCAGTGTAGCAGTTTAAATCTAATTTTTGTAGACAACTAATTCGATAAATTTCAGTACTAATTAGGGAAAATATACTTTTAAATTTACTCTGACGAGTCAAAACACTATGTCCACAAACTTAAGAGTGTGCTGGTCCACCTTTAGAACGGAGTACAGCGCGGCATGAGTTGCACAAGTCCTTCCGGAGGTATGTAGCACCAGATGTCTACGCACGCGTCACGCAGTTCCCGTAAATTACGGGCCGGTAGTTCTCGGGTCTCCAGCTGGCGCTCGATAGCGTCCCACATGTGTTTCATCGCGGACAGCTGACCAGCTTCTCCGTTTCCAAGATGCTCGTTGCACGACGTCGGGGCAGCGGTGCCTACACTTTGTCAGTTTCTTATATCAGTGGATGTCCCCTTTTGTAGACCATACCGGCTCTACAACGATTACCCATTCGTATCTGCTCCGCACATGTACACTCTTTGACATAAAACTTGACCGGCGGCCGGCCGCTTCAGAGGCTAAGTCCGCGCCGATCGCGACATGGGACAAAAAAACTGGCCAACTCGCTAATTCTCTAAGTCCGGTTATCTGCACAATCTGGCAACACTGTAGACTGCGGCACTTCCTGGAGGAAAACTTGTCCCATGATAGAGAAACGCTAGGCTGATTACGCCTGTGGTCTAGCGGTAGCGTGCGTTGTTTCTGTTCATAATGTCAGTGGATCGAGAGCAGGTGGTATAAAATATTTTTATAGCCTCTTCTGTCTGAATGCTGAAGACGTGAATGTAATGGTAGCGCAGATTCAATCTATTTCGCTTTGTGACACACCGATATCAAAATTTTATCCAGTAACGATTTTGCGGCAGATTTCCTGCAGACTGTCCTCCTCTGGACGCCGTATGCGGCAAAGCTCCGGGATCCATTTGCTGGCTACTGGCAGCGGCCGTGGCGACAGCAGCGGCGCTGCACTCCCCCGTTCTTTATCGAAAGCGCCTGCTACCGCTCATCGCTTTTGATAATTTAAAACGCTTTATTATTAAATGTTGCTCCACAGAAAATTTCTACAATTTCCATTCACGCTCAAAAGCAACAGAGACAGACGCCCTGATTAGTAGGCGGGTATTATATTACATTAATCGGCAAGAGCTGAGTATGGCCCGAAATTAATTTTATAGACTGGGACGAAATTAAACCACCTCACTACATTCGATGAATTTATAAATGCTTCATACCTCGTTTCTTTTCCTTTCAAACTCAATTATTTGTGCAACTTTTGGTCAATGTTTGGATGTTTTCGTCAAGCCAGAGTGAGCGTCTGTGGTGTAAAGTGTATTACAGTTCTTGTTTCATTCCTTATGGTAAGTCTATGCGATAAACTGTGTGAATACCTTGCAATGCATGCTCTGTAGCAGTGCAGGAACACTGCACATTTGGAGTTCCATGTATGGGTTCATGAAGTATTTATTGTTGATCGGAAGTGATAGTTAAGGTCATCAGATTTAAACCAGAAAAATTTGTCGTTTTGAAGGTTTCAGAGAACGGAAAGGAATTGCTAACGCCGGTGTTAGAAAACGTCTACAGTTAAATGCTATTGCAAAAATTTAGAAGAAGGGAACTACATTAATGAACATGTGCACTTCATAAACAACCTCCTGACATGTTAGACCTATATGACGAACAAAGCTCAAATTTATATCGTTGACAGTCGGTTTGAATCTTTTCAGGGTCTATTTTACAGTGAAGCACCTTGGAATTCGCAAAGCAGAAATCCATGATATTAACTTAATTTACTAAGTCGAAATCGGACGAAGATTGATGTTTAAAGGCATTCTTCAGATTTCGCATAAGAAATTTTTACTAGCAGTTTGCAACTCCATTAATTAAAATGGAAAATAAAAGGTTGTACTCAGCGGCTTCTACCGTGATTCGAACTGCTATGTCTTATAGTACAAGCACTGCAACGCACAAGGGAACCTCTGAGCTAACGACACACTGGCGGCCAGAGGCGGAATATAGTCACTGCGATGTTGCCTGAGCCTCAAAACGCAACCTTAAACACACGAACAGAGGAGGTGGAGAGTACTGTTTTAACGTCCCGTCGACAACGATGTCATTAGAGACGGAGCACAAGCTCGGATTAGGGAAGGATGGGGAAGGAAATCGGCCGTGCCCTTCCTAAGGAACCATCCCGGCATTTGCCTGAAGCGATTTAGGGAAATCATTGAAAACCTAAATCAGGATGGCCGGGCGCGGGATTGCACCGTCGTCCTCCCGAATGCACACACAAACAGGTGTTACTTATGTGAAGAACGCCATTCTTGGAGTCCAGAAATTAAATATACTTTCTAATTGTGTCATCTTGCAGTGGATTATATCGTACGAGTCTTCGATGTGGAAAACGAATGTCAAGTGAATTTAGCGAGGTAACGCCGACCTACACCCGGGAGTAAATGCACTATCAGAGTGTTGACAAATACTTGCTACGACGCTGCCATTTCTAGGCTCTCTGACGAGGCAGCTCTTCAGCGAAATGCTTGCCGTGATTCTCCGATACGGTTCTTCAGAGTGGAGACGCGCGCGCACGTTTGGTTTTTATGCGGCGTTCTCCCCTGATGGTTTCTGACGTCGCCTTCTGGGCTATGTATACATATGAGACATTCAATTATCATTAATCCAGAATGATACAAGTTTCAGCTTCCGGCGTGGAAGAAGGCTGTTGACGCCGACATTATATCATTTCAACGTAGGGAAAGCAAAACGGATCATTCAATGTTTCTCATTCAACATAAAGCATGTGAGATAATTTTCCGTAACGTTCATAATCATCTAAAAATACAAACGAAGTAAAAATACACCGGAAGCTTATTCGAATTGAATATAACGCTTTGCACCTCGATGTCGAATTTGTCCACTTGCAATCTTTTGCAGCATACACATAGAATGACATGATTACCACGAGAATGAAGAAATATGTTGGTAAGGATGGAAGCAAGAAGAGACACAGTCAACAAATATTCTATTCCTCATGGCATTCATTTCATTTGACACGTAAGAAGAGGTAAAGCGGGAATTTACTTTCGTTAACACGAAAGATATGCCGCACATATTGATAACGAGGAAGTCTGCGTCTTCATACGTTTCCTCCTTGAAATCTGTATGCTCTATTATATACTAAGTAGCCCGATCATTGTTTCAGTAATGTTACCCTCTTGTTTGACCCCGTAACGATGAACAGATTCCAAATGCATGTCTCCCTTCCTGGGTTGTTTTTTGTGTTTTATTGCTTGGAATTCCTGAAGCAGACCACTGTGCCTTCCCCCCTCGTGGGTTAGGTCTCAAAACTAAACCGCTTTGTATCCAATGGCATAATTTATTCAGACAGCATCAGCATAAGACTATCAAACAAAGCCTTCCATTTACAGTTGCAGCACTCTAACCGGCACTGACCAAAGTGTAATCCACGGTCATGGTCCTAAATTACCAGCTGTCTGCTACTGTGGCAAAGTCCGTACTACACTGTCGATTCCGCAGCACCATTTTATCTGGTAACACTGTGTAGTTGCACAGTTGTGCTACCAGGTCTGTCCTCACACTGTCAACTTTATGTATCTCACTTCTCCTGTAGCGTAGATCACGAGGAGCCGAAGTAAATGAGTGTATTCTGCATGACGTAACATTCAGTATTCCCTTCTTTCATAGCCACTCTTCATGTGCATCGATACCAAATAGGAATGCGAAAACTCTTGCGAGTGAGAGAATGACAATAACAATCGTAACAAGAACAAGCAAATAATGAATGATGTTTATTCCAACGCAGAACGAGAATGGCTTTAAATATAAAAATCTGTATCTATATCTATATCCATATCTATTGATCTTTGAGTTGGCACAATGCAAATATATTCTTAGCATTTAGTTACTGAATTTAGTTCTGGATGTTTGCAGAGAAAAGGAAAAGTCGGTACTTCTCGCTAGTGTAATATAATGTGAACCAGCAACTACCCTTTCCTTAGAACACGACTCAAGCAGGTCCTCAAGTAGGTAGCAAGGCACTGCTGCATTCTGTTCCCTGACATTGCTCTGATGACGGTTAATGCAGATAGTTCCGATTATGAAATACAAAACGTATTGCAGGTTAGTTCCTAGGATAGTAACATTAAATTTGCGTTGTAGACGGCACATGAACGTGACGACTACCCATATTACTCATCAATATAAAAAGACAATATTTAGGGAATTTAGCAGGATTACTCAAAATGAATTCTGAAATTGGATGACTGACTGCACAGGTGCTAAACGTCGTCAAGAGTATACGATGTCCTAATCGCATTAGGAATATGAAGATCGTCTTCGACAGCTCTCAACTTTCACATTGCTATCTCCACCCTACTCCAGACAGCCCTCGGTGGAGTTGCACTACGTTGCCGATGTTATGGAAGGCCTTCAAACCGACAACAGGCCACATATTGAAAAATACAAGCGAATTCTCTTGCAGCGTAAGCTTATTGTAACTAATCTAAAAATTATTGGAGAGGAACATTGTCCTATTCAAAAAAAGTAAAATGTTACCCACTGTTGACGTCAAACGGACACTATCTATGTCCTGTCTTGTGTCCTACTCATCTATAATATCAAGTGTACTATGAAAATGATTATATATAATGGATGATAGGGTAATGCATTGATACCAGATGGTGGGGGCCGGCCGGTGTGGCCGTGCGGTTCTAGGCGCTTCAGTCTGGAACCGCGTGACCGCTACGGTCGCAGGTTCGAATCCTGCCTCGGGCATGGATGTGAGTGATGTCCTTAGGTTAGTTTGGTTTAAGTAGTTCTAAGTTCTAGGGGACTGATGACCTTAGAAGTTAAGTCCCATAGTGCTCAGAGCCATTTGAACCATTTGAACTATTTAACACAAAATGACATTAAAAATTAAAGTTATTCACGAGCAGCTAGTTGAGAATATGTATGAACATTAAATGACACGACGAACTGAAATAATATGACGAAGAGTTCAGCGCTCACTGGGAATAGAGCCCCACACATATCGTTGTTGACTACACACAAAGAGACGTCAGCTACCGAATTTTTCTCCACCAGCTGCTCAGAATAGCATCTTGAACTTACAGTCATCTCGCAAATAGTTCTGTGTCTCACTGGGAGTTAAAAACGTCAGATATCGTTAGTGTTGACAACGAATGAAAATACATTAAAAATCAAAATTATTATCCACCAGCAGATAGGTGTTCTCATGATAGAGCTTGATAATACATAATTAAATCTTTAGTGCCGGGCCAGGATTCGATCCCATTCACGCGTAATATGTGAAGGTGTTGAGGAATCTGCAGTTTTGAACAAACAACAAATTGTAGCCGAGCTGTATTGCCACGAAGGGATCAAATTCCGCGTTAAGGGCGGTCTGAGTTGCATTCCCAGTTTAGAACCAATTTTATCGACATACAGAAGCTCAAATAAAAGATGGAATAAGTGTCCTGTGACCATACATAGCGTTTGTGTCGTCACTTGAAATAAATAACTAGTATAAGAAAGGTTACTGGTGATAGAGTTTCTACATGTCGCCACTCCAGACTTTATTGTGGTTCAACCTACTGCCTACTTGGTAAAGAAGGAATATCATCTTTAATGTGAATTTTCAGACCACGCAGCCATTATATCTCCTCACTTGGTGTAGCCAGGAGAGAATGGAATCTGTCTCTCCCTATCTAAAATCATTGACGGAAGTGGGAATCGAACCCAGACCATAGGTATAACAACCTACCATCCGTCCAACAGACCACGAAATCCTCTTCTCTGCGAGTCATTTTTCTATCGTAACGCAGTTGCGCCACACTGGATGAGAATTCTGACACACAGGCTCCCTGTAGTAATTTGCAGCATGCTCAGTAAATTCATTTACTTGGTTGACCGAATCACCATGAACTAGCTGCCTCGGCTACCCAGTGCATACATTCGACTATTTTGTAATCACAGAAATAAAATCACGTAACTGCCACCTACACACAACTGCCAACAGTGTAGGATGCAGAAGTTTAAATAGGAAGTGTTCCTTTCCACTTGAGCTATTCTATTGCGCTATCTGTTACTAGAAAACGTCGTTCAGTCCAAAAGAAAAGCTGTAACTGTTTGTCTCTCAGAAGTCAAGACCTGGCCATATGCATAATCTCACAGTGCTGTGGAATCCAAAAGTTCTGGAGGAATAGTTACCGAGCTCTGGAGCTGCTGTAGCTACGTGTCAGCTTGTAGCATAGATAAGATGTCGCGAGTTCGAATACATTCAGTGCTACATTTTTTAAAACGCAATTCTGCTCTCTGCTGAAGGTATCAATCTAATGGAACTTTGAACATAATTCCCTTCACTTCTCAACCCAAAGTAGTCGCATGTGGAAAAAGGGCTAACTACTGTGACATTTTGTTCTATTCAGGTTTAATAGACAGCAGGCAGCAGATGCATCTCGAAGATGTGCAGGGAGAGCGCATCGTGCCATAATATGTCAGAAAAGTATTTTCTATATTAGCCGTCGTGTGGTAGTGATATTTTATTCTTCTTCAAACTTTGTTTGACAGCTTTAACTCAGAACAAGTTTTCTACATGCATGTAATCAATAAACTGCATGTGCATTGTCAGACTGTCATAGGTAACATCTGAGAATTCGCATATATCGTTGATGATTAATTTCTCTCTCATGTTTACTATTGTTTTAACAACACTAAAGGAAACCTTACGAAAATTGTGCACTGTATTATAAGAAATGAAATAAAACTAACCATGGTAACCTTACGACGAAAGTATCTGTAAACAAGCATGCCTCTATCGACACGAGTTAGTAAAATACTACTCACTTAGATTTTGATTGGGTCTGTGTTTAATTGGTATGCTGTGTCATACTCAAGAGGTATGCAAATGTGGCATTTCATAAATATAGTTACGTATTCCTAGAAACCCAAAATTCGCTTGTCAGCAGCGGAAAGAGGCGTTACCTGTTGTGCAGCATTGTAAGTTTTTCAACATTGCACTATGAGCTGAAAGCATTTTCTTGCGATTTCCTTATTGATGTTTGATCTGACTGCTTGTAGCTCTTTCACAGAAGGGATAAAAACGTTACAGTCAGTGAGACTGGAACTGCGAACCGTAACAGACGCTTTTTCACAGCTCAGCACGTTACCACAGAGCTGGCGAGGAGGTATGGGTCTTAGCTTCCTATTACGACGGCAATAGTAACTAGAACTCGTAAACCGCTATTTGAATGTCGAGATTAGTTGCGGTTTCCACCTGCAACGACTTTCCTGGGCTGGAAACCGTAAATTTTCAATCTTTTGTTACCCTGCAAGCGATAATAACTCGGATTATTCAATGGAAATGACAGGTAAAATCAAGTGAACTTTGAGGCTTAATTCCGTGCACACCAGGAAGTAACTCGTCGATCACAGGGTTGCCAAACATACGTTGCCTTGTTGCCAAATCTCAGTTACAGTACCAGCAGGAAGAAGACGAACCGATGTGATCCTACAGCGGTCTGGGAAGTGACCATAGCTGGTGTCTCCAAGTCACGGCTGCTACGGCCTGGAATACGTAATGCGTCTGATTCGCTTTCTGTAACTAGGTTTAGGGACTGGAGCGTAGTTACTAATAATACTCAGAACTGACTGCAAACTGAGCATCATAAATCAGTAACTCTCATTGTTGTTTTTATATTTCTTTCGTAAGTGTACTCAAAACTAAGAAAGTCATTCACAGGCGTTTTCGTGCCTCGGAGATATGTTCGGTATGCTATGATGTCAGGATCAACAAAGCTTTCCAGTCCGGATACATTGGGTACGCCTGTTCCACCACGTACAACAGCGACTGTTAGCCATCCATTTCCGTGGGTAAAGGAATCATTGATGTCGATGCTGAAGTTCAGTCTGCAACCACAAAAAACTGCAGGTCCGTCCAGTAGAGCGTGTGCAGCGACAGATTTGATAGTATTCTTTTTCAGGTCGGCGACAGATGTGGTCATTTCAACGTCTTCAATTGTTTTATATATAGTCTGTCTTGCACGACGACGGCGACTGTATCTTCTGTATGGCATCTTGGCAGCGTTCAATGCAGTTGCCTGTGCAGCAGCAGCAGCGCGAATGATCCGCTCCGCGGTCAGCGCTCGCTTTTATGGCCGCGCAGTGGCGCGTCAGAGATAAGGGACTTAGAATATTTCACAGTGCCAGCAGTGCGTTATCCCGGACGCGGGCACTAGGAAAACTAGGTGCCCGCGTCCGCTGTTTGTCAGTCTCCGGCGGCTGGCGCGCTGCCAAGATGGCCTTGAGCCGCCATATCGGCGGGGTCAAAGGTCAAGCGCTCAGAGAGCTGACGTAACATGCTGTTGCACACTCTATGTCGACAGATTCGAGATGTACGCTTACAGGTTCTCAGCTACGCTACAGAATTCATGGCTACGCTACAATTCAATTTATCATAGCATACCGAACATATCATGTTACTGAAAATGCTAATAAAGACTTTGGCAAATCAACATATATGTCACCCTCACCCTTTTCCTTGTATACACGTAATAGACGTAAAATATCTGTTAATGAAACTGTTTTTATATGGATTAAAGGTAAAGGTACTTGTGAATATGTTAAATTTGTTGGAGATTGTACATTGTATTCGCGCTGCTGCTGCTGCACAGGCAACTGCATTGAACGCTGCCAAGATGCCATACAGAAGATACAGTCGCCGTCGTCGTGCAAGACAGACTATATATAAAACAATTGAAGACGTTGAAATGACCACATCTGTCGCCGACAAGAAAAAGAATACTATCAAATCTGTCGCTGCACACGCTCTACTGGACGGACCTGCAGTTTTTTGTGGTTGCAGACTGAACTTCAGCATCGACATCAATGATTCCTTTACCCACGGAAATGGATGGCTAACAGTCGCTGTTGTACGTGGTGGAACAGGCGTACCCAATGTATCCGGACTGGAAAGCTTTGTTGATAGTGACATCATAGCATACCGAACATATCATGTTACTGAAAATGCTAATAAAGACTTTGGCAAATCAACATATATCTCACCCTCACCCTTTTCCTTGTATACATACATACAAATAAAAATAAAAAAGAATGTGTGTGTGTGTGTGTGTGTGTGTGTGTGTGTGTGTGTGTGTGTTTGTGTGTGAGAGAGAGAGAGAGAGAGAGAGAGAGAAATAAAAAGCAAAGAGAGAGAGTGTAAAAAATTGTTGTAAAGAAATTGAATCAAGGTATTTAAAGAAATCTTTCATTAAAATGACACGTTCCATATCATTACGAAATGTCGTATTCATGATCTATGGAACAAGAGTTAATCTAATGTAATCTAATCTAATTTAATCACATCATATTGATGATTAGCCATGAAGAGTCATGAATTACCGAAATTTTGGCCAATACCAGTAACCAAATCTAAACTTGAAAATAAAAGACGACAGTTATTGTAATAAACCGTGACTCCTATCAAGACCCTTTCGTCCCTGTTATCGAACCACGAAAGATGTCTGATATACCTCCATTCTGAAGTAACAAAGTGTGCATGCATTTAAAGATGAAGTGCATGATGTGAAGTTCTGTGATGGAGATACGAACCCAACACGTAATCCGATTGTTAACTAAGAAAAATCAAATGTTACGTATCGGTTTTTCTTACGAGCCGCTAGGTGTCTGAATCTAAAATAAGGATACAAACTTTTGTGCCTAAGCGACAGTCGAACTGCACACCTACCGTGCATCCACGAATATAGCTTAAGTTTCAGTTGCTTACTCATGAACAGTAAGATGTGTGCGTGTTTGACCAGAAATAACGACACCTGTTGCCATTGTTGGAAACACATGAACAGACATTGAAATTGCGCGTTAATTTTCACTAGCAGGTGGTTGTGCACTTGATAAAGCTAGAAATGAAATTATGAATATTTTTGTATTGGATCAGGTTTCAGACCCACATACTTACCTTTGGAGGAGACCTAGAGAAGATTGCAGCCTTGGGAAAAGGAACGAAATGACTGAACTATACTGTTCCGAGAGATTCAGATCCTCGAAAGAGGAGATACGAATTCGAATCACAGTCCAGCACCAAATTTTTAAACGTCTCTAGTTCAATCAAGTACAAGTAAAATAACAGCCCTGTCCCTTTAAATGGCTATCGGTTCATCAAATAAAATAAAATTTTCTAATGTAAGTAAGCTTACTGGCGACTGTATTTCTGTTTACCATGACTTCCGCTGTGTCATTTCCCAACGTAAACCGGCTCTGCCCAGTTGGTAATGAAGGAACGTGATGTTTAATGCGGATTCTGGATTATAACGTCTTTCTCTTGAGGTTACCAGAGGTAAAATAAATCTGTTTGTGCCTCTTAAAAGTAAATGCCTGAACCCACGCATTGCACCTGTGATAGCTCGTTCCACCATACCATTGTGGCCACATTACCCAGCCTCAAGAGTGTGCTGTAACGGATGATGTGCTTAGCTTACAAAATTAGTCACGGTGGAAAAAATGCGAGTCTATTAAATGGTCGAGTAGAAGCAAGCTTCTGACGCAGAGATTATGCTATTCTCATGTCATCAGGATGTAAAGACTCTTCTAGGCATCATAGGCTGGATGTGAAGCCATTTTGATTTTTCACAAATTCAGCAAATTTCTTAGTTCGAGAAAATCCACTGTGAAGTGTGAAGTTGCCGGATAATTCGATTATTACTGTTATTATTAATATCATTTTATTCATACCGCTGCTGTAACACAAGTGCTTGAACATCATTTAATGCCTTTTGGTCACTATAGATGTAGTTTCTCATGAACAGGTTCTTTCCCTGTCTACGGAATCCTTTTCATGTTAATATCAAACAGCAGCAATTACTCGTAGATTACTTTAAAACTAAAGTAATTGACGAAGACGTTACTTGGTAACAAAAACGCACTGCCTTTCTTCACTTACTTTCGCCTAGAAATGGCTATCGAGTACTGACAAACCAAAACGCAAGAGATCTTACTGCCTTCCGATATACGTTGCTGTTAGTTCTTCCACATGATTTGGTCGACATGACCTGTTTCAAGTTGTGTATGACAGACAGTGTTTTAGAAAATCTGTTGTTTCCCTTTGAAATAAACAGAAGTATTTTCATTCTAAGCTGCCCAAGTACAAAATTTTCGCAATATTAGTTCAAATTTAATATTCGCTTCTATAATGTAGGAAAGTATTTCACAGTCGCAAAACTCGCATCCGAAACGTTGACCTTACACTTAGTCGCTGACCATAAATTCTAGCTCAGAGTGACACCAGTTTAAATAACCTAATGTAGTGAAGACTGTTTGCCAGTGCTCTTTCTCACCGGAAAATACGCAATTCACTCATTTGGCTCCATAAGTACACTGTAACAGTAATTTCTGTGTGAAATTTGTCAGTAAGCTTTTGCCTTCCAACCGGCAAAATACGGCAGAGTACGGCCGGTAAACAATTCACAAACCACGATTTAGTGCCAATAAGACGATTTCTTTAAACATTGTCGAAGCTGAGGGAATTTAGTTTCTGCTTAAATCGTCTTAAGCAGCAACAATCACAGATATCTCAAATAGGAAAAAGCTGAATATCCAGGTACGAAGGTTGTAAAACAAACTTCCCACAGTTTGTGTCAGGTTGATCTTTTCGTCTGATAACACTGCTTAAGTATTTTGTCTAAGAGGTATCACAAGTAGTATCCTTGTAGCTGTGGGAATCATTGGTTGAAAACGAGTTTAACACCAATGGGTACAGTGCTGCTAAATTTTCACAATTATTATCAACCTAAGTCTGAGTTCATCCACAAACTGAGGCATATTTATAATATTGGAGCTACACTGTGTATCCTTGTCTTTCTTGAGTGGTCATTGGAAGGCGTTTACACACACGTATACAATACTATGAATACTTCGAACGCTATGGTTAACGTTGCTCTCATAAACTACTTTTTTTTTAATTCTTCTGGGTCTCAGCGTCCAATGTGTTGTAGATACAGTCTGAGACCAAAAAATTGACCGCCGAGTCGTTCACGTAAGGTGGACAATACAGTCGTTCTCCTCTCAGAATTCTATGTCTGGCAATATGCTCGATCTAGCAACATGTAGACTGCGGCACTTCCCAGAGGAAGTCTTGACTCCAGTCTTAGTACATTACTCTTGACTACGACCGTAGTCTTGAGGTAAAACGCGAGACCAGCTAATATGATATTGTAGATTCGCTTGAATTACACTCATAGCTTCAGCACCGAGAGGAAAGGGGCGATAAATATTTTGTCGATATGTGCTTTCGGTCGCCAGACGTCATATTAGCTGGTCTCGCGTTTTACCTGAAGACTACGGTCGTGTTCCAGCAGCGGTTTGAATAAAATGATAGTAATAATAACAGTAATAATCGAATTATCCGGCAACTTCACACTTCACAGTGGATTTTCTCGAACTAAGAAATTTGCTGAATTTGTGAAAAATCAAAATGGCTTCACATCCAGCCTATGATGCCTAGAAGAGTCTTTACATCCTGATGACATGAGAATAGCATTATCTCTGCGTCAGAAGCTTGCTTCTACTCGACCATTTAATAGACTCGCATTTTTTCCACCGTGACTAATTTTGTAAGCTAAGCACATCATCCGTTACAGCACACTCTTGGGGCTGGGTAATGTGGCCACAATGGTATGGTGGAACGAGCTATCGCAGGTGCAATGCGTGGGTTCAGGCATTTACTTTTAAGAGGCACAAACAGATTTATTTTACCTCTGGTAACCTCAAGAGAAAGACGTTATAATCCAGAATCCGCATTAAACATCACGTTCCTTCATTACCAACTGGGCAGAGCCGGTTTACGTTGGGAAATGACACAGCGGAAGTCATGGTAAACAGAAATACAGTCGCCAGTAAGCTTACTTACATTAGAAAATTTTATTTTATTTGATGAACCGATAGCCATTTAAAGGGACAGGGCTGTTATTTTACTTGTACTTGATTGAACTAGAGACGTTTAAAAATTTGGTGCTGGACTGTGATTCGAATTCGTATCTCCTCTTTCGAGGATCTGAATCTCTCGGAACAGTATAGTTCAGTCATTTCGTTCCTTTTCCCAAGGCTGCAATCTTCTCTAGGTCTCCTCCAAAGGTAAGTATGTGGGTCTGAAACCTGATCCACTACAAAAATATTCATAATTTAATTTCTAGCTTTATCAAGTGCACAACCACCTGCTAGTGAAAATTAACGCGCAATTTCAATGTCTGTTCATGTGTTTCCAACAATGGCAACAGGTGTCGTTATTTCTGGTCAAACACGCACACATCTTACTGTTCATGAGTAAGCAACTGAAACTTAAGCTATATTCGTGGATGCACGGTAGGTGTGCAGTTCGATTGTCGCTTAGGCACAAAAGTTTGTATCCTTATTTTAGATTCAGACACCTAGCGGCTCGTAAGAAAAACCGATACGTAACATTTGATTTTTCTTAGTTAACAATCGGATTACGTGTTGGGTTCGTATCTCCGTCACAGAACTTCACATCATGCACTTCATCTTTAAATGCATGCACACTTTGTTACTTCAGAATGGAGGTATATCAGACATCTTTCGTGGTTCGATAACAGGGACGAAAGGGTCTTGATAGGAGTCACAGTTTATTACAAAAACTGTCGTCTTTTATTTTCAAGTTTAGATTTGGTTACTGGTATTGGCCAAAATTTCGGTAATTCATGACTCGTCATGGCTAATCATCAATATGATGTGATTAGATTAGATTAGATTACATTACATTAGATTAACTCTTGTTCCATAGATCATGAATACGACATTTTGTAATGATATGGAACGTGTCATTTTAATGAAAGATTTCTTTAAATACCTTGATTCAATTTCTTTACAACAATTTTTTACACTCTCTCTCATTGCTTTTTATTTCTCTCTCTCTCTCTCTCTCTCTCTCTCACACAAACACACACACACACACACACACACACACACACACACACATTCTTTTTTATTTTTATTTGTATGTTGTGCTCGACTATCGGCGAGGCACGAAAACGCCTGTGAATGACTTTCTTAGTTTTGAGTACACTTACGAAAGAAATATAAAAACAACAATGAGAGTTACTGATTTATGATGCTCAGTTTGCAGTCAGTTCTGAGTATTATTAGTAACTACGCTCCAGTCCCTAAACCTAGTTACAGAAAGCGAATCAGACGCATTACGTATTCCAGGCCGTAGCAGCCGTGACTTGGAGACACCAGCTATGGTCACTTCCCAGACCGCTGTAGGATCACATCGGTTCGTCTTCTTCCTGCTGGTACTGTAACTGAGATTTGGCAACAAGGCAACGTATGTTTGGCAACCCTGTGATCGACGAGTTACTTCCTGGTGTGCACGGAATTAAGCCTCAAAGTTCACTTGATTTTACCTGTCATTTCCATTGAATAATCCGAGTTATTATCGCTTGCAGGGTAACAAAAGATTGAAAATTTACGGTTTCCAGCCCAGGAAAGTCGTTGCAGGTGGAAACCGCAACTAATCTCGACATTCAAATAGCGGTTTATGAGTTCTAGTTACTATTGCCGTCGTAATAGGAAGCTAAGACCCATACCTCCTCGCCAGCTCTGTGGTAACGTGCTGAGCTGTGAAAAAGCGTCTGTTACGGTTCGCAGTTCCAGTCTCACTGACTGTAACGTTTTTATCCCTTCTGTGAAAGAGCTACAAGCAGTCAGATCAAACATCAATAAGGAAATCGCAAGAAAATGCTTTCAGCTCATAGTGCAATGTTGAAAAACTTACAATGCTGCACAACAGGTAACGCCTCTTTCCGCTGCTGACAAGCGAATTTTGGGTTTCTAGGAATACGTAACTATATTTATGAAATGCCACATTTGCATACCTCTTGAGTATGACACAGCATACCAATTAAACACAGACCCAATCAAAATCTAAGTGAGTAGTATTTTACTAACTCGTGTCGATAGAGGCATGCTTGTTTACAGATACTTTCGTCGTAAGGTTACCATGGTTAGTTTTATTTCATTTCTTATAATACAGTGCACAATTTTCGTAAGGTTTCCTTTAGTGTTGTTAAAACAATAGTAAACATGAGAGAGAAATTAATCATCAACGATATATGCGAATTCTCAGATGTTACCTATGACAGTCTGACAATGCACATGCAGTTTATTGATTACATGCATGTAGAAAACTTGTTCTGAGTTAAAGCTGTCAAACAAAGTTTGAAGAAGAATAAAATATCACTACCACACGACGGCTAATATAGAAAATACTTTTCTGACATATTATGGCACGATGCGCTCTCCCTGCACATCTTCGAGATGCATCTGCTGCCTGCTGTCTATTAAACCTGAATAGAACAAAATGTCACAGTAGTTAGCCCTTTTTCCACATGCGACTACTTTGGGTTGAGAAGTGAAGGGAATTATGTTCAAAGTTCCATTAGATTGATACCTTCAGCAGAGAGCAGAATTGCGTTTTAAAAAATGTAGCACTGAATGTATTCGAACTCGCGACATCTTATCTATGCTACAAGCTGACACGTAGCTACAGCAGCTCCAGAGCTCGGTAACTATTCCTCCAGAACTTTTGGATTCCACAGCACTGTGAGATTATGCATATGGCCAGGTCTTGACTTCTGAGAGACAAACAGTTACAGCTTTTCTTTTGGACTGAACGACGTTTTCTAGTAACAGATAGCGCAATAGAATAGCTCAAGTGGAAAGGAACACTTCCTATTTAAACTTCTGCATCCTACACTGTTGGCAGTTGTGTGTAGGTGGCAGTTACGTGATTTTATTTCTGTGATTACAAAATAGTCGAATGTATGCACTGGGTAGCCGAGGCAGCTAGTTCATGGTGATTCGGTCAACCAAGTAAATGAATTTACTGAGCATGCTGCAAATTACTACAGGGAGCCTGTGTGTCAGAATTCTCATCCAGTGTGGCGCAACTGCGTTACGATAGAAAAATGACTCGCAGAGAAGAGGATTTCGTGGTCTGTTGGACGGATGGTAGGTTGTTATACCTATGGTCTGGGTTCGATTCCCACTTCCGTCAATGATTTTAGATAGGGAGAGACAGATTCCATTCTCTCCTGGCTACACCAAGTGAGGAGATATAATGGCTGCGTGGTCTGAAAATTCACATTAAAGATGATATTCCTTCTTTACCAAGTAGGCAGTAGGTTGAACCACAATAAAGTCTGGAGTGGCGACATGTAGAAACTCTATCACCAGTAACCTTTCTTATACTAGTTATTTATTTCAAGTGACGACACAAACGCTATGTATGGTCACAGGACACTTATTCCATCTTTTATTTGAGCTTCTGTATGTCGATAAAATTGGTTCTAAACTGGGAATGCAACTCAGACCGCCCTTAACGCGGAATTTGATCCCTTCGTGGCAATACAGCTCGGCTACAATTTGTTGTTTGTTCAAAACTGCAGATTCCTCAACACCTTCACATATTACGCGTGAATGGGATCGAATCCTGGCCCGGCACTAAAGATTTAATTATGTATTATCAAGCTCTATCATGAGAACACCTATCTGCTGGTGGATAATAATTTTGATTTTTAATGTATTTTCATTCGTTGTCAACACTAACGATATCTGACGTTTTTAACTCCCAGTGAGACACAGAACTATTTGCGAGATGACTGTAAGTTCAAGATGCTATTCTGAGCAGCTGGTGGAGAAAAATTCGGTAGCTGACGTCTCTTTGTGTGTAGTCAACAACGATATGTGTGGGGCTCTATTCCCAGTGAGCGCTGAACTCTTCGTCATATTATTTCAGTTCGTCGTGTCATTTAATGTTCATACATATTCTCAACTAGCTGCTCGTGAATAACTTTAATTTTTAATGTCATTTTGTGTTAAATAGTTCAAATGGTTCAAATGGCTCTGAGCACTATGGGACTTAACTTCTAAGGTCATCAGTCCCCTAGAACTTAGAACTACTTAAACCAAACTAACCTAAGGACATCACTCACATCCATGCCCGAGGCAGGATTCGAACCTGCGACCGTAGCGGTCACGCGGTTCCAGACTGAAGCGCCTAGAACCGCACGGCCACACCGGCCGGCCCCCACCATCTGGTATCAATGCATTACCCTATCATCCATTATATATAATCATTTTCATAGTACACTTGATATTATAGATGAGTAGGACACAAGACAGGACATAGATAGTGTCCGTTTGACGTCAACAGTGGGTAACATTTTACTTTTTTTGAATAGGACAATGTTCCTCTCCAATAATTTTTAGATTAGTTACAATAAGCTTACGCTGCAAGAGAATTCGCTTGTATTTTTCAATATGTGGCCTGTTGTCGGTTTGAAGGCCTTCCATAACATCGGCAACGTAGTGCAACTCCACCGAGGGCTGTCTGGAGTAGGGTGGAGATAGCAATGTGAAAGTTGAGAGCTGTCGAAGACGATCTTCATATTCCTAATGCGATTAGGACATCGTATACTCTTGACGACGTTTAGCACCTGTGCAGTCAGTCATCCAATTTCAGAATTCATTTTGAGTAATCCTGCTAAATTCCCTAAATATTGTCTTTTTATATTGATGAGTAATATGGGTAGTCGTCACGTTCATGTGCCGTCTACAACGCAAATTTAATGTTACTATCCTAGGAACTAACCTGCAATACGTTTTGTATTTCATAATCGGAACTATCTGCATTAACCGTCATCAGAGCAATGTCAGGGAACAGAATGCAGCAGTGCCTTGCTACCTACTTGAGGACCTGCTTGAGTCGTGTTCTAAGGAAAGGGTAGTTGCTGGTTCACATTATATTACACTAGCGAGAAGTACCGACTTTTCCTTTTCTCTGCAAACATCCAGAACTAAATTCAGTAACTAAATGCTAAGAATATATTTGCATTGTGCCAACTCAAAGATCAATAGATATGGATATAGATATAGATACAGATTTTTATATTTAAAGCCATTCTCGTTCTGCGTTGGAATAAACATCATTCATTATTTGCTTGTTCTTGTTACGATTGTTATTGTCATTCTCTCACTCGCAAGAGTTTTCGCATTCCTATTTGGTATCGATGCACATGAAGAGTGGCTATGAAAGAAGGGAATACTGAATGTTACGTCATGCAGAATACACTCATTTACTTCGGCTCCTCGTGATCTACGCTACAGGAGAAGTGAGATACATAAAGTTGACAGTGTGAGGACAGACCTGGTAGCACAACTGTGCAACTACACAGTGTTACCAGATAAAATGGTGCTGCGGAATCGACAGTGTAGTACGGACTTTGCCACAGTAGCAGACAGCTGGTAATTTAGGACCATGACCGTGGATTACACTTTGGTCAGTGCCGGTTAGAGTGCTGCAACTGTAAATGGAAGGCTTTGTTTGATAGTCTTATGCTGATGCTGTCTGAATAAATTATGCCATTGGATACAAAGCGGTTTAGTTTTGAGACCTAACCCACGAGGGGGGAAGGCACAGTGGTCTGCTTCAGGAATTCCAAGCAATAAAACACAAAAAACAACCCAGGAAGGGAGACATGCATTTGGAATCTGTTCATCGTTACGGGGTCAAACAAGAGGGTAACATTACTGAAACAATGATCGGGCTACTTAGTATATAATAGAGCATACAGATTTCAAGGAGGAAACGTATGAAGACGCAGACTTCCTCGTTATCAATATGTGCGGCATATCTTTCGTGTTAACGAAAGTAAATTCCCGCTTTACCTCTTCTTACGTGTCAAATGAAATGAATGCCATGAGGAATAGAATATTTGTTGACTGTGTCTCTTCTTGCTTCCATCCTTACCAACATATTTCTTCATTCTCGTGGTAATCATGTCATTCTATGTGTATGCTGCAAAAGATTGCAAGTGGACAAATTCGACATCGAGGTGCAAAGCGTTATATTCAATTCGAATAAGCTTCCGGTGTATTTTTACTTCGTTTGTATTTTTAGATGATTATGAACGTTACGGAAAATTATCTCACATGCTTTATGTTGAATGAGAAACGTTGAATGATCCGTTTTGCTTTCCCTACGTTGAAATGATATAATGTCGGCGTCAACAGCCTTCTTCCACGCCGGAAGCTGAAACTTGTATCATTCTGGATTAATGATAATTGAATGTCTCATATGTATACATAGCCCAGAAGGCGACGTCAGAAACCATCAGGGGAGAACGCCGCATAAAAACCAAACGTGCGCGCGCGTCTCCACTCTGAAGAACCGTATCGGAGAATCACGGCAAGCATTTCGCTGAAGAGCTGCCTCGTCAGAGAGCCTAGAAATGGCAGCGTCGTAGCAAGTATTTGTCAACACTCTGATAGTGCATTTACTCCCGGGTGTAGGTCGGCGTTACCTCGCTAAATTCACTTGACATTCGTTTTCCACATCGAAGACTCGTACGATATAATCCACTGCAAGATGACACAATTAGAAAGTATATTTAATTTCTGGACTCCAAGAATGGCGTTCTTCACATAAGTAACACCTGTTTGTGTGTGCATTCGGGAGGACGACGGTGCAATCCCGCGCCCGGCCATCCTGATTTAGGTTTTCAATGATTTCCCTAAATCGCTTCAGGCAAATGCCGGGATGGTTCCTTAGGAAGGGCACGGCCGATTTCCTTCCCCATCCTTCCCTAATCCGAGCTTGTGCTCCGTCTCTAATGACATCGTTGTCGACGGGACGTTAAAACAGTACTCTCCACCTCCTCTGTTCGTGTGTTTAAGGTTGCGTTTTGAGGCTCAGGCAACATCGCAGTGACTATATTCCGCCTCTGGCCGCCAGTGTGTCGTTAGCTCAGAGGTTCCCTTGTGCGTTGCAGTGCTTGTACTATAAGACATAGCAGTTCGAATCACGGTAGAAGCCGCTGAGTACAACCTTTTATTTTCCATTTTAATTAATGGAGTTGCAAACTGCTAGTAAAAATTTCTTATGCGAAATCTGAAGAATGCCTTTAAACATCAATCTTCGTCCGATTTCGACTTAGTAAATTAAGTTAATATCATGGATTTCTGCTTTGCGAATTCCAAGGTGCTTCACTGTAAAATAGACCCTGAAAAGATTCAAACCGACTGTCAACGATATAAATTTGAGCTTTGTTCGTCATATAGGTCTAACATGTCAGGAGGTTGTTTATGAAGTGCACATGTTCATTAATGTAGTTCCCTTCTTCTAAATTTTTGCAATAGCATTTAACTGTAGACGTTTTCTAACACCGGCGTTAGCAATTCCTTTCCGTTCTCTGAAACCTTCAAAACGACAAATTTTTCTGGTTTAAATCTGATGACCTTAACTATCACTTCCGATCAACAATAAATACTTCATGAACCCATACATGGAACTCCAAATGTGCAGTGTTCCTGCACTGCTACAGAGCATGCATTGCAAGGTATTCACACAGTTTATCGCATAGACTTACCATAAGGAATGAAACAAGAACTGTAATACACTTTACACCACAGACGCTCACTCTGGCTTGACGAAAACATCCAAACATTGACCAAAAGTTGCACAAATAATTGAGTTTGAAAGGAAAAGAAACGAGGTATGAAGCATTTATAAATTCATCGAATGTAGTGAGGTGGTTTAATTTCGTCCCAGTCTATAAAATTAATTTCGGGCCATACTCAGCTCTTGCCGATTAATGTAATATAATACCCGCCTACTAATCAGGGCGTCTGTCTCTGTTGCTTTTGAGCGTGAATGGAAATTGTAGAAATTTTCTGTGGAGCAACATTTAATAATAAAGCGTTTTAAATCATCAAAAGCGATGAGCGGTAGCAGGCGCTTTCGATAAAGAACGGGGGAGTGCAGCGCCGCTGCTGTCGCCACGGCCGCTGCCAGTAGCCAGCAAATGGATCCCGGAGCTTTGCCGCATACGGCGTCCAGAGGAGGACAGTCTGCAGGAAATCTGCCGCAAAATCGTTACTGGATAAAATTTTGATATCGGTGTGTCACAAAGCGAAATAGATTGAATCTGCGCTACCATTACATTCACGTCTTCAGCATTCAGACAGAAGAGGCTATAAAAATATTTTATACCACCTGCTCTCGATCCACTGACATTATGAACAGAAACAACGCACGCTACCGCTAGACCACAGGCGTAATTAGCCTAGCGTTTCTCTATCATGGGACAAGTTTTCCTCCAGGAAGTGCCGCAGTCTACAGTGTTGCCAGATTGTGCAGATAACCGGACTTAGAGAATTAGCGAGTTGGCCAGTTTTTTTGTCCCATGTCGCGATCGGCGCGGACTTAGCCTCTGAAGCGGCCGGCCGCCGGTCAAGTTTTATGTCAAAGAGTGTACATTCTT
Organism: Schistocerca piceifrons; assembly: GCF_021461385.2. Classification (NCBI taxonomy): domain Eukaryota; kingdom Metazoa; phylum Arthropoda; class Insecta; order Orthoptera; family Acrididae; genus Schistocerca; species Schistocerca piceifrons. The sequence continues at coordinate 405,989,584 of NC_060149.1, forward strand.
ACCGCGGCACGTGTCCCCAACGCCACCAGTCGGCGTTCAGTCTCGCAGTGGGCAGTGGTCATAAAGTTTGGCTCTTCAGTGTGTGAGCCCCTGTACTCTGGCTATATACACGGTCAGACACATTAATGTGGCCGACCGTTGTGGCCGAGCGGTTCTAGGCGCTTCAGTCCGGAACCGCGCTGCTGCTACGGTCGCACGTTCGAATTCTGCCTCGGGAATCGATGTGTGTGATGTCCTTGGGTTAGTTAGGTTTAAGAAGTTCTAAGTCTAGGGGACTGATGATGTTAAGTCCCATAGGGCTTAGAGCCATTTGAACACTGATGTGACCACCGACGAATGTGCAATAACCACTCACAGACGGCCGGTGGCGGCACTACCAGTGGAGGGTATAAAAAACGTGTCGGGGGACGCGGAAAACAGTGTAGTCATTGTAATGCAAAAACGGAGCGATTTATCTGACGACCGAAAGGGCATTATCATTGGCTTTCGGACCAAAGGTCGAAGCATTTCCGAAACGGCTGAGTTTGTAAACTGCTCGCGTGTCGCCATGGTTAAAGTGTACCGTGTATGGCAAAATGTCGCTATCCAAAACGGGCGCCGAGACAATTGTGTTGCACCCCGGGCCGCAGATGACAGGACTGAACGACGGTTGCGGAAATGTGTACGGGCGAAGAGACGTGCAAATTTTGGCAACTGACGGCTCAAATGAGCCAAGAGGAAGCCGACACTGTCTCCTGAACGATCTTTCAGCGAACATTGCTGTGAGTGGGCTTCCACATAAGGCGCCTGCTAATGTACCCTTGTTAACTGCTGTCCATCGGCGACGGAAGCTGGAATCCGCACGCCAATATCGCAACTGTATGTCCAATGAGTGGTGACAGGCGGAATCTTCAGCTCCATCAGGCAGCTGGCTGTTGTCGTGTACGGCGTGAAATGTCTGGACGCAAAGGTTCCAAGCCGGAGGAGGGAGCGTGATGATTTGGGGAATGTTCTCGTGGCATTTCCTGGGTGATCTCATCATTCTGGAAGGTACTATGGATCAACACAAGTATTCATCTATCCCTGGCTGCGATGTCTACTCCTACATCCAATTTGTTTTTCATCGGCATGATTGCATCTACCAGCAGGACAATACAACGTGTCACACAGCTCACAGTGTAAGTGCGAGGTTCGAAGAGAGCCAGGATGAGTTAACCGTACTCCCCTGGCCTCCGAGCTCTCCGGATTTAAACCCAATGGAGAATCTGTGGGGCCACCTAGATCAGGCTGTTCGTGCCATGGATCCTCGACCGAGAACCCTGGCGAAGCTGGCCACAGCACTAGAGTCGGCGTGGCTCCACATCCCTTTAGGTACCACCCAGAACGTCATTCAGTCTCTTTCTGCACGTCTCGTAGCGGTTCGCGCAAAAGATGGTTATTTAGGCTTTTGACAGGTGGTCACATTAAAGTGATTGGACTGTATAAATACGTGACAATCCTCACACGCTTTGGTGTCTCTTTAGATTCACGAGAAGATAAAGATACCTGCATGAAGCAATTACGTGGGGTTTCCGGTTTTCGACTACTAAAAACCGAGAAATTGTTACAACATTCATTCACATAAAACTTTGTATGCGATATCCATTAATTGTTTATACCATTTGTTTTGATACGGGATATTTTCTGGTGAACTATTGTTGTAACACAAAAGAACCGGGAAAATGCCTTCCAACAGAATGAAAACCCAGCTTTGGATACGATTTCCGCTTCGAGCGGTTAAAAATGGTTACCAAACAAAAGAAGCAAAAACTCTCCTGGCAGATGCGCGAAACTGTTGAGAAGCAGTGGAGCTGAATGCCAAGAAGTGAGGGCAGCTAGGTTGGAATACGGCGAGCTCCCCATCATCCTGGTTAGTGAAGCCCTAGGCTGCACGGATAATCGAAAAACGCGGATAATCCGAAAGACATGTGTTTTTACCGGAAACTGCAGTTTACTTCCTTTAGAAAACATTATACATTTGACAGCGCACCACGTTACTTTTTACATCTACATGACTGCTCTGTTGTCCACAGTTAAGTGTTGGGGCGAGGGTTCACGAAATCACATTCAGAATATTTCTGGACCGTTCCGCTCTCTAACACGCGTGAAAAATGAACACCTTAATCTCACCTCTGAGTTCTCTTATTTTATTACGGTGGTTATTTCATCCTATGAAAGTGGGAGTCAAGACAATAAGTGGTTACCACTTGTCTTGGTTGCCGAAATAATATTTATTTATTTATTTACCATCTTGTGACTATTTTCGGATGAAACCCATCACAACATACGTGATAGGAAACATATAAATAAGAGAAGATATTAAAATGCATACATTGCGGCAATGGAGTCAAGCTGACAAATGTACCTGTTAAAATCAATGAAAAGTATTTTGCCGCTCCCTGCTCCATTCTGTAACGCCATCAGCGCCCAAACTGATATAGGCAGTTCGACGTGGTACAAGTAAACAATTTTGACAGTAGGTGGCGTTCGTGGTAGTAATGCCTATTACATCACCCATAACTATAATATGAAAACGCTTATTAAAAAAGAGTATGTATTGCTTAAGTTACATAAACACAATTTTTTTTTAATAAATCAGTCACATGGTACTAGCAACGCCTTAGTTGCTACATTCCAAAGCGCCTAGATTATGAACAGAGGAAACGACACAGATCGAAACAGCTGAGTACATAAAACGTTGAAAGCAATATTACATGAGACAATGAAAATTGGAAATAGCTCAAAAATTATAAACCTGAAAAATCTGGAGGGAAGGGAAAGGGGATCATTATTACGATTAAAAGGAACCATTCCCAATCTACGACTTAATAGCAAGTAATAGCTATACCATCGAGATCGATCATTCGCATTACACTACAAAAATTGTAAGAAACTGCAGTTGCAAATTTCTGCCAATAAAACCGTAACTGCAGCGCTTCAGGCTGTTGAGAATGAACCTAGGAATACAGGCACACATGGGAATGTTCAATATGCAAATTTCAAAGAACCGATTTAAACAACAGTACACGACAGTGAACAGCTGTTTAAAAATAGCAGTATACGACAGTCACAAATGCAAGAAACCAGCCTTCCTTCCATATTCTTATGGTTTATATTTATCGAGCTATTTGTAATTTCAGTTATGTCGAGTAATATTGCTTTTAAGTTTTTGGTTGAAATTTATTTACTCAGCTATTTCGATTGTCTCACGTCCAACGTTCAAAATTTAGCGGCTTTGGAAGGTAGCAGTTAACGGCTTTCTGTGGCCAGCGGCCTTGCCGCAGTGGTAACAGCAGTTCCTGTCACATGACCGACGTTAAGCGCTTTCGGGCTTGGTAACACTTGGATGGGTGACCGTCCAGATCTGCCGAGCGCTGTTGACAAGCGGAATGCACTCAGGCCTTGGGAGGCCATCTGAGGAGCTACACTGAAGAGCCAAAGAAATTGGTACACCTGCGTCATTTCGAACAGGGCCCCCGCGTGCACGTAGAAGTGCCGCAACACGACGTGGCATGGGCTCATCTAATGTCTGCAGCAGTGTTGGAGGGAACTGACACCGTCAATCCTGCAGGACTGTCTATAAATCCGTAAGAGTACGAGGAGGTGGCCATCTCTTCTAAATAGGACATTGTAAGGCATCCCAGATATGCTCCATAATGTTCATGACTGGGGAGTTTGGCGGCCAGCGGAAGTGTTTAAACTCAGAAGAGTGTTCCTGGAGCCACTCTGTAACAATTCTGGACGTGTGGGGTGTCGCATTGTCCTGCTGGAACTGCCTAAGTCCGTAGGAATGCACAATGGACATGAATGGTTGCAGGTGATCAGACAGGATGCTTACGTGCGTGTCACCTGTCAGAGTCGTATCTAGAGGTATCAGGAGTCCCATATCTCTTCAACTGCGCATGCCCGACACCATTACAGAGTCTCCACCAGCATGAACAGTCACCTGCAGACAAGCAGGGTCCATGGATTCATGGGATTGTCTCCATACCAGTACACGTCCATCCTCTCGATACAATTTGAAACGAGACTCGTCCGACGAGGCAACATGTTTCCAATCATCAACAGTCCAGTGTCGGTGTTGATGGGCCGAGGCGAGGCGTAAACTTTTGTGTCGTCCAGTCATCAAGGGAACACGAGTGGGCATTCGGCTCCAAAAGCCCATATCGATGATATTTCGTTGCATGGTTCGCACTCTGACCCTTGTTGATGGCCTTGCACTGAAATCTGCAGCAATTTGTCTGATAAACGGCGGCTACGGTCACGAAAACACAACGGCTTGGAGAGCGGTGTGCTGACCACATGCCCCTCCATATCCACATCCAAAGCCGCCTGTCGGCTGAGAACGACAGGGCGGGCGTCGGTACCGTTGGGCCTTCCGAGACCTGTTCCGACGGATGGAGAGTTACGGCTTTATTAATAATTTTTGTATTTATGTAAGTTAAATATCACACGTACTTTTTAATAAGCGTTGTCATATAACAGTAATGTCTGATGTCGCAGGTAATAATGTCACTAAAGTCACGTATTGGTTAAATTATTTACCCTGTCGAAATTACTGAGTCAGTTTTGGCACTGATGGTGGTACGGAATGGAGTAGGAAGCGTAGATGTTCTATGTATTGATTTTAAACGGCACATTTCTCAGATTCACTGTGTTGTTAATATCTTGTCTTTTGTTGTACTGGCGAACCCCCAAGGCTTCCCACTTACAAGGGGAGGCCACGACGTTGGGATCACAGATTTATATCAAACTTTGTACACGTTTCGTAGACCATTAAAACAGAATAATTTGCAAGTAATAAGGTGCACAAAACGGGTAATTCCGAGAAAATCGCAAGAAAAGTTTTATGCGTCTGTTACGTACCCGATGTACGCGTAGGTGCTAGACATTAGAGTTTGTGGTGGTCACGTGGCTAGCGTTCGAGCTACATGGGTCTGAGGCGATGGTTCGGCGCCCACTCAAACTTGACTTTTAATCCACATTTTTTCATCACTGGTCATTTTATTTTATTTTTATGTCATTTAAGAGGTAATATAATTTTAAAAAACCACGTGTATTTAGATGAAGTTTTAGAAAATTTCATGTTATTTGACTACTTACAACTTTTAATTTAATTTAATTTTTAGAACAAACATATTTATAACTATCTACAAGCAAATGAAGAAAGGCAAAGAGTCTTCCTGAAAATGTATGCCTGTCGTGGTTTGCGAAATCCCTTATACATGCACCCCGGTACGGTACCCAGAACTACTTTGCACCTCGACACTTCGAGCTGCAGACACAGAGGCAGGCACCGTTTGGCAGTTAACCTGGGTTGCGTTTAGACGTTGCGAATGTGGCAAGAACGAACAGTGTAGGTGGAAACTTTTTGACTATCACAGAATTTACACTTGTTGTACAAAAATGAAGGTTTGAGCGAGAGTCGAATCGTCGCCGCCCTACATGTTCGTCTTACGAAGCGCTAACGCTAACCAACTTTTTTTTAACTCAAAAAAATGTTCAAATTTGTGTGAAATCTTATGGGACTTAACTGCTACGGTCACCAGTCCCTAAGCTTACACATTACTTAACCTAAATTATCCTAAGAACAAACACACACAACCATGCCCAAGGCAGGATTCGAACCTCCGTCGGGACCAGCCGCACAGTCCATGACTGCAGCGTCTAAGACCGCTCGGCTAATCCCGCGGGGTTTTTAACTCATTTTGATCGTTATTGTTTGTTGTATTTGTTCAGGGCGGACGTTCCATGACACCCGGCGAAGTTCATCGTTGATCCAATTACTCAGTATTTTTGGTATAGAGGGTATCTAAGCCACTGATCGAACACGATGAGCTACCAGCAAACTGACCAGCATGAACTCCAACGTTCAGCACCTACGCATAGATAAATTAGTTACATAACACAAGCGTAAAACTTCTCTTGCAATTTCTCGAAATTGCGAGAGAATGGTTGAAATGGCTCTGAGCACTATGGGATTTAACTTCTGAGGTCATCAGTCCCCTAGATCTTAGAACTACTTAAACCTAACTAACCTAAGGACATCAAACACATCCATGCCCGAGGCAGGATTCGAACCTGCGACCGTAGCGGTCGCACAGCTCCAGACTGTAGCGCCTAGAACCGCTCGGCCACTCCGGCCGGCATTGCGAGAGTAGTGCACCTTACTATTCGCACATTATGATGTTTTAATGGCCTACCAAAGTGTACAAATTTGAAATAAATACGTGACCCCAACGTCGTGTTCTCCCCTTGTTAGTATCTGCGGCCGGACGACTTGTCTAGCATAGCGGTAACAAATTATACAGTGTGTTCGGAAATTTCCGTTACAAACTTCTAGGACTTGTACAGAAAAGTGAGAACATAATATTCTGAATAGGAAACGTACCGTTTCCTCTCCACGACGCTTTCAATTCAGACGTTTAACTCATCCACTTCTGGTGGAAGAGATCAGTGTTTAACGTCCCTTCGACAACGATGTCATTAGATACGGAGCACAAGCTCAGATTAGCGAAGGATGAGGAAGTAAATCGGCCGTGCCCCTTTCAAAGGAACCCTCCTGGCATTTGCCTGAAGCGCTTTAGGGAAATCACGGAAAACCTAAATCAGGATGGCCGGGCAGGGGTTTGAACCGTCGTCCTCCCGAATGCGAGTCTTGCGTGCTAACCACTACGCCACCTCATTCGGTCCAAATTTTCGCTTGAGGATGTTAATTAAGCGCTACGCAGTACAATTACTAGTTAACAGTTCGAAAGGATACATGACGAAACACCCATTTATCTCTTAAGCATATTTGTTTGTATGAACACTTAAACATTACGTGTTTATATCATTCCAAACCGAACGAGGTGGCGCAGTGGTTAGCACACTGGACTCGCATTCGGGAGGACAACGGTTCAAACCCGCATCCGGTCATCCTGATTTAGGTTTTCCGTGATTTCCCTAAATCGCTTCAGGCAAATGCCGGGATGGTTCCTTTGCAAGGGCACGGCCGATTTCTTCCGTAATCCGATGGGACCGATGGCATCGCTGTTTGGTCCCCTCCCCCAAACCAGCCAACCATTATTCCAAAACAAAAAAGGAACCAAGCGTACTGTACGTACGGAACAGTACTGATACATTACATAAGCGGCTCGACATGGCAACCAGCAACGTTGTAACAAGCACTGTACCTACGAAGCGTGATTTCCCTAAATCGCTCCAGGCAAATGCCGGGATGGTTCCTTTGAAAGGGCACGGCCGACTTCCTTCCCCGTCCTTCCCTAATCCAATGAGACCGATGACCTCGCTGTCTCGTCTCCTTCCCCAAACAAACCAACCAACCAACCTACGAAGCATGTTCTAGTACACACTCTCCATCCCACCTGGCGTCCTCAATTTCTACTGCAGCGACCAGAACTCGCACCAGCACTAGGAGTCTCGTAAATTAAACTTCGCATACGCCATTAAGTGACATCAGGTGACCGTCTGACGTAAGACACGTAATCCTGTCTACCCTACTGCATACGAGGACAAACTGATGTAGACGCGCCGGCCGCGGTGGCCGTGCGGTTCTGGCGCTGCAGTCCGGAACCGCGAGGCTGCTACGGTCGCAGGTTCGAATCCTGCCTCGGGCATGGGTGTGTGTGATGTCCTTAGGTTAGTTAGGTTTAAGTAGTTCTAAGTTCTAGGGGACTTATGACCTAAGATGTTGAGTCCCATAGTGCTCAGAGCCATTAGAACTGTTGTGTCTAGACAAGACAGCCTAGACACAATGAGAGGAAGCCGAAAGGCATGCGCTTAAACTCACGCAGGCTGGCGTGAGGTCTGAAACAGGATACGTAATGAATGCTATAAAGAAAAGTACGTAGCTTCTGGAATACTTGACTTTAATCCACATTTGTAGAACATCGCTCTTGATGATACATGTTATAACCACAATATATATAGCAAAGGATTATGGCGCCTTACTAGGTCGTGGCAATTGTAGCTGAAGGCTATGCTAACTATCGTCTCGGCAAATGAGAGCGTATTTGTCAGTGATCCCCTTCTGGCAAAGTCGTCTGTACAACTGGGCGAGTGCTAGTACGTCTCTCTAGACCTGCCATGTGGTGGCGCTCGGTCTGCGATCACTGACAGTGGCGACACGCGGGACCGACGTATACTACCGGACCGCGGCCTATTTAAAAGCTACCACCTAGCAAGTGTGGTGTCTGGCGGTGACACCACAAGAACCATTTAGATGTAGACGCGTTACTCATTTGAAATGTAGTAGAATGCAAACCATATGTTTCCGGACATGGATTCCTATGCAAAATATTATCTGCTATTTCCCCTCTACAATTTCTAGAAGTTTGTAATAGGAATTTCCAAAGACCCTGTACACTCAAACCTTCGTCGTGAATCAGTACCTCTATTAGTGCAAACAGCATCAAAATCCCTACAGTAGTTCCTGAGATTAGTCGTCGTGTGATGACGAAGTCCCATACTCCTTGACAGAGCGTAGGGGAACGATGCGGGAGACCCGCATCGCCGTACTAGGCAAGGTCCTAGTGGAGGTGGTTGCCTTCCTCCGACCGTAATGGGGATGAATGATGATGATGAAGACGACACAACAACACCCAGTCATCTCGAGGCAGGTGAAAATCCCTGACCCCGCCGGGAACCGAACCCGGGACACCGTGCTCGGGAAGCGAGAACGCAACCGCGAGACCACGAGCTGCGGAGTACACACACTAAAACGTGGCGGAGGACATTAATTTTTAATATGTATGCAAGAAGAAGATATGTATGGATTGGATTGGATTGATTTGGGGGAAGAGACCAAACAGCGAGGTCATCGGTCTCGTCGGATTAGGGAACGATGGGGAAGGTAGTCGGCCGTGCCCTGTGAAAGGAACCATCCCGGCATTTGCCTGAAGCGATTTAGGGAAATGACGGAAAACCTAAATCAGGATGGCCGGACGCGGGATTGAACCGTCGTCCTCCCGAATGCGAGTCCAATTTGCTAACCACTGCGCTATCTCGCTCGGTGGATATGTATACATGTATACACTGTGGTAATATTAATTTCGTGTGGCCCAATGGTCTGGCGCAAGTCATTCAATTGGATGTCATTTCGCGACTTGTGTTTCCACAACCTCCCTCACTTATCCAATCCGGGAGGAGGACCTACAGTTTATAGCGAAATCCAACCACGGTTCCTGTCACTGAAGAGTGAATGCTAAGTTAAAAGGCAGACTGGATTATCCGTGGTCTGGCCGAGATTCGATCCCGTGATATTTTGGCCTTAAGACACGCACTCTGCCGCTACAGAACCGGGAACGACAAAGATTCCGCTTAAGCTTCGTTGCTCTCTGTAGTTACGTCGGCTGTTTCCTGCTTTTCCGGTCTTCTCTGCAGCTGACCAGTTCGTAGCTCTCATCAGTACAACGGGATGTCTCTCCAACGTCAACTGAACATAGAACAGATAACAATACATATATTGCACCTTCATCATTACTTAACGGTAGTAAATTACACACATAAAACTTCCTCGTGAATCGGTCTACCTATTAGTGAAAACCATATCAAAAGCCCTACAGTAGTTCCTCAGAGTAGCCTGAACATATAGACAGAGGAAACAGAGTGGGTCTTTGAATAAGTTTCGTACCACAGATCTGATGTGCGGTTCGCCCGAAACGCGTCATGAGATAAAAAATAAATAAATTATTTTGACAACCAAGACAAGTGTATTACCGTTTAGTGCAAAAGATGGCGTACATCTCCTGACAGTCTTTTTGTGTCTGAAGTGATAAAGTCAACAAAATACCGTGCCTTTCGGAAAACAAAGTTGGTAACTGAAATAACGTGAAAATCTCTCGTCACAGGCCAACGCGGCTTTCTTTTAATGATTGCCACCGCAACTCGCTTATCATGTCCATGAAAGTGTCTCCTATATTTCGTGATAGTACAAAACGAGCTGCTATTCTTTGAACATTTTCGATGTCTTCCGTCAATCCCATCCGGTAAGGATCCCATAACTTGCATCAGCATTCTAGAAGAGGACGGTCAAGCGTGATGTAGGCAGTCTCTTTAGTGGATCTGTTGCAACGTCTTAGTGTTCTGCCAATAAAACGCAATATTTGGTTCGCCTTCACCACAACATTTTCTATGTGATCGTTTCAATTTATACTGCTCGTATTTATAATCCCTAGGTGTTAAGTTGAATTGACAGTTTTCAAGTTTGTGTGGTTTATTGCGTAACCGAAATTTGCCAGTTTTCTTTTAGTACTCATGAGGATAATTTCACGCTTTCTCACATTTCGCACCATACATATTTCTTGTCTAAATGATTTTGAAATTGGTTTTGATCTTCTGATGAGGTTTCTAGACGGTAAACCACAGCATCATCTGCAAACAATCTGAGAGGGCTGCTCAGATTGTCTCCTAAATCGTTTATAGAGAACGGGAAGAGCCTATAACACTTGCTTGGGGACCGCCAGATATCACTCCTGTTTTACTCGATGTCTTTCCGTCAGTTACTACGAGGGCGTGCTGAAAAGCAACGCTTCCTAATTCTTTTGTGAAAACTCTTAAAGCTTTTTAAATAAAACAAATGTTACTAACATTATAGGAGTACATATTTATTCTTTGTGTCTAAATATTTATTTCTCAAGATAGTCACCCTGGTGACGAACCTGTTTCTCCCAACAAGAGACCAGTTTGTTGATTCCGTCACTGTAGAATGTTTGACTTTATTGACGGAGCGCCGCTTCATCAGTGACAAAGTGGAGCCCTCGAAGTTGTTCATTAAGTTCTGGAAACCGATGAAAATCGTATGGGGCCAAGTAGGGACTGATCGATGACAGTGAACCCGAGGTGGATCGTTGCAGATGTCGCGTGCTCGTGTGTGGTCTGTCATTGTCATGCTGAATGAGGAGGTGCTCCATCAGTAGACGTTTTCGGTTAGAAACTCGATTACAGTACGCTGTTACCGAGCGAGGTGGTGCAGTGGTTATACATTGGACTCGCATTCGGGAGGACGACGGTTCAATCCCGCGTCCGGCCATCCTGATTTAGGTTTTCCGTGATTTCCCTAAATCACTCCAGGCAAATGCCGGGATGGTTCCTCTGAAAGGGCACGGCCGACTTTCTTCCCCGTCCTTCCCTAAATCGATGAGACCGATGATCTCGCTGTCTGCTCTCCTTCTCCAAACAACCCAACCCAGCACGCTGTTACTCACGCACCGACATGGTTACGTTACACACCACCATGTTACAGAAGACGGAAAAGTGTAGCGTAACTTGCCGGAAATTGACATCTCATTTACAAAATTACACTTTAAACACACTATATACCTTATCATTTGCTTTCAGTTCACTTTCTATGTTTCATTTATTTTTTTCCCTGACGCAGGTGCTCATTTCCTGGTGAGTGAAAACATCGGTATAGTCAATGTCCTGCATACTCTAACAACAGATCAACGCATTTCAGTGCCTCGGTGTGCGTGGTAACGCGTTCCGTATCAACATTTAGCAGATAACAAGAGGACTTTGTAAACAAACGGCCGCAAATATGTCACTACCGTATGTTGTTGTTGTGGTCTTCAGTCCTGAAACTGGTTTCATGCAGCTCTCCATGCTACTCTATCCTGTGCAAGCTTCTTCATCTCCCAGTACCTACTGCAACCTACATCCTTCTGAATCTGCTTAGTGTACTGATCTCTTGGTCTCCCTCTACGATTTTTACCCTCCACACTGCCCTCCAATGCTAAATTTGTGATCCCTTGATGCCTCAGAACATGTCCTACCAACCGATCCCTTCTTCTAGTCAAGTTGTGCCACAAACTTCTCTTCTCCCCAATCCTGTTCAATACCTCCTCATTAGTTACGTGATCTACCCACCTTATCTTCAGCATTCTTCTGTAGCACCACATTTCGAAAGCTTCTATTCTCTTCTTGTCCAAACTGGTTATCGTCCATGTTTCACTTCCATACATGGCTACACTCCATACAAATACTTTCAGAAACGACTTCCTGACACTTAAATCTATACTCGATGTTAACAAATTTTTCTTCTTCAGAAACGATTTCCTTGCCATTGCCAGTCTACATTTTATATCCTCTCTACTTCGACCATCATCAGTTATTTTACTCCCTAAATAGCAAAACTCCTTTACTACTTTAAGTGTCTCATTTCCTAATCTAATCCCCTCAGCATCACCCGATTTAATTTGACTACATTCCATTATCCTCGTTTTGCTTTTGTTGATGTTCATCTTATATCCTCCTTTCAAGACACTATCCATTCCGTTCAACTGCTCTTCCAAGTCCTTTGCTGTCTCTGACAGAATTACAATGTCATCGGCGAACCTCAAAGTTTTTACTTCTTCTCCATGAATTTTAATACCTACTCCGAATTTTTCTTTTGTTTCCTTTACTGCTTGCTCAATATACAGATTGAATAACATCGGGGAGAGGCTACAACCCTGTCTCACTCCCTTCCCAACCACTGCTTCCCTTTCATGCCCCTTGACTCTTATAACTGCCATCTGGTTTCTGTACAAATTGTAAATAGCCTTCCGCTCCCTGTATTTTACCCCTGCCACCTTCAGAATTTGAAAGAGAGTATTCCAGTTAACGTTGTCAAAAGCTTTCTCTAAGTCTACAAATGCTAGAAACGTAGGTTTGCCTTTTCTTAATCTTTCTTCTAAGATAAGTCGTAAGGTTAGTATTGCCTCACGTGTTCCAACATTTCTACGGAATCCAAACTGATCTTCCCCGAGGTCCGCTTCTACCAGTTTTTCCATTCGTCTGTAAAGAATTCGCGTTAGTATTTTGCAGCTGTGACTTATTAAACTGATAGTTCGGTAATTTTCACATCTGTCAACACCAGCTTTCTTTGGGATTGGAATTATTATATTCTTCTTGAAGTCTGTGGGTATTTCGCCTGTCTCATACATCTTGCTCACCAGATGGTAGAGTTTTGTCATGACTGGCTCTCCCAAGGCCATCAGTAGTTCTAATGAAATGTTGTCTACTCCCGGGGCCTTGTTTCGACTCAGGTCTTTCAGTGCTCTGTCAAACTCTTCACGCAGTATCTTATCTCCCATTTCATCTTCATCTACATCCTCTTCCATTTCCATAATACTGTCCTCAAGTACATCGCCCTTGTATAAACCCTCTATATACTCCTTCCACCTTTCTGCCTTCCCTTCTTTGCTTAGAACTGGGTTGCCATCTGAGCTCTTGATATTCATACAAGTGGTTCTCTTCTCTCCAAAGGTCTCTTTAATTTTCCTGTAGGCAGTATCTATCTTACCCCTAGTGAGACAAGCCTCTACATCCTTACATTTGTCCTCTAGCCATCCCTGCTTTGCCATTTTGCACTTTCTGTCGATCTCATTTTTGAGACGTTTGTATTCCCTTTTGCCTGCTTCATTTACTGCATTTTTATATTTTCTCCTTTCATCAATTAAATTCAATATTTCTTCTGTTACCCAAGGATTTCTATTAGCCCTCGTCTTTTTACTTACTTGATCCTCTGCTGCCTTCACTACTTCATCCCTCAGAGCTACCCATTCTTCTTCTACTGTATTTCTTTCCCCCATTCCTGTCAATTGTTCCCTTATGCTCTCCCTGAAACTCTCTACAACCTCTGGTTCTTTCAGTTTATCCAGGTCCCATCTCCTTAAATTCCCACCTTTTTGCAGTTTCTTCAGTTCCAATCTGCAGTTCATAACCAATAGATTGTGGTCAGAATCCACATCTGCCCCTGGAAATGTCTTACAATTTAAAACCTGGTTCCTAAATCTCTGTCTTACCATTATATAATCTATCTGATACCTATTAGTATCTCCAGGATTCTTCCAGGTATACAACCTTCTTTTATGATTCTTGAACCAAGTGTTGGCTATGATTAAGTTATGCTCTGTGCAAAATTCTACAAGGCGGCTTCCTCTTTCATTTCTTCCCCCCAATCCATATTCACCTACTATGTTTCCTTCTCTCCCTTTTCCTACTGACGAATTCCAGTCACCCATGACTATTAAATTTTCGTCTCCCTTCACTACCTGAATAATTTCTTTTATCTCGTCATACATTTCATCAATTTCTTCATCATCTGCAGAGCTAGTTGGCATATAAACTTGTACTACTGTAGTAGGCATGGGCTTTGTATCTATCTTGGCCACAATAATGCGTTCACTATGCTGTTTGTAGTAGCTAACCCGCACTCCTATTTTTTTATTCATTATTAAACCTACTCCTGCATTACCCCTATTTGATTTTGTATTTATAACCCTGTAATCACCTGACCAAAAGTCTTGCTCCTCCTGCCACCGAACTTCACTAATTCCCACTATATCTAACTTTAACCTATCCATTTCCCTTTTTAAATTTTCTAACCTACCTGCCCGATTAAGGGATCTGACATTCCACGCTCCGATCCGTAGAATGCCAGTTTTCTTTCTCCTGATAACTACCGTAGAGTGTCAGTATTTACTTGAAATTAAGTGGGAGAGAACGGATTTCCGATAGTGGAGTTGGGACCTGCATCGACTTCCGGCAGTGAAACATGAGTCACGTGCTGAATAACGTATTATAAATGAAGGATTCATTTTACTTATTGTTTCATAAGCGGTCGAATATGCAAGGATAATCCGCAAACCAGACAGTCCACAACCTCATAAACGTGATTCTGCTGTTCATTCCAGTATCCTCTATTTTTTGCGAGAGATATTTTTCTCAATGCATCAATCTACAGTGATGTTGGCTGTCTTTCGTACGGTGGAATGATTATCAACGTTAATAATTCCTCTCAAACAGCTGGAATTTATAGCAAGCTTTACTTCATTGTATTAATGCGACGATCTGTATGGGTGAAACCTCATCTTCGGAAATCCATTACCACGGAAAACAAATTGCAGTTTGGGAACTCAAACATCGATACCAATCGTACTATAACACTGTGCAACAATGAAAATGTAAATCGAATGAAAACAGCCAATTCCTATCAATTCTAATGGGCTGATCGCGAATATCATAAAGACAATTCAAAATTAGCTCTAGTTTTCATTTTACACTGTTTTATTACGGTGAGATAATTGTATACGGATTTTTATGGTAAGTTTAAAATCAGACATTATAATGGTTTGTCAAAGTCATAATAACTAGTATCAATGGAGTATATTATTGTCCTGTTCTTAATTATGTGCAATATTTTGGATATAAATATTTTGATACCCATTTTAGTGAGCTTTTTGTCTTCCTCCTCTTCAACTTCAGTGACATCATTAATGCATGTCATAATTTTTGCTCATTTGTTTCCAGATTAACTACCAGTTGTTCAACTTGACTGCTATTAAAGTGAACAAAAATACCACGAGTTTGTGTTAACAGTGCTAACATAATTTGTTATGTGTGTGGACAAGTGACATTTGTTTCACAAAAACAGCAAATAACCCCACTGGTTAAAAGAGCTTACAGTTGTTATTTTGGGTGTAAAATAAGTGATCAGGATAAACCCTGGGCTCCACATGTGATTTGCAACACTTGTGCCACCAACTTCAGGAATTGGATGCATGGGAAAGGACATTTAATGCCGTTTGCAGTGCCCATGAACTAACCATGTCAGTGACTGCTACTTGTGTATTGCAATCGCCTTCCCCCAATTGCTCTTCAACAGTAGGAAGCAAGAAGATGCTTAAAACATCAATGTAGGCCTATGCTGAGATAGTGCCACGCAAAACAACAAGGGGTGCAAGCCCCCTCCATAGAAAACACGACCGCACAATAACACCACCTCCGAATTTTACTGTTGGCACTACACACACTGGCAGATGACGTTCACCGGGCATTCGCCATACCCACAACCTGCCATCGGATCGCCACATTGTGTACCGTGATTCGTCACTCCACACAACGGTTTCTACTGTTCAACTGTCCAATGTTTACGCTCCTTACACCAAGTGAGACGTCGTTTGGCATTTACCGACGTGATGTTTGGCTTATGATCAGCCACTCGACCATGAAACCCCACTTTTCTCACCTTCTGCCTAACTGTCATAGTATTTGCAGTGGATCCTGATGTAGTTCGGAATTCCTGTGTGATGGTCTGGATAGATGTCTGCCTATTACAAATTATGACCCTGTTCAACTGTCGGCGGTCTCTGTCAGTCAACAGACGAGGTCGGCCTGTACGCTTTTGTGCTGTACTTGTCCCTTCACTATCAAATCGGAAACAGTGGACCTAGGAATGTTTAGGAGTGTGGAAATCTAGCGTACAGATGTATGTCACAAGTGACACCCAATCACCTGACCACGTTCGAAGTCTGTGAGTTCCGCGGAGTGCCCCATTCTGCTATCTCACAATGTCTAATGACCACTGAGGTCGTTGATATGGAGTACATGGCAGTAGACGGCAGCACAATGCACCTAATGTGAAAAACATATGTTTTGTGGGTATCCGGATACTTTTGATCACATAGTGTACATCATCAACTGATGAGCCAGAAAAATTGTCTCAAAATGTGTTAAGTGATCTCATTAGAGATTTGGAGCTCTCTAAAGCTGAGGCTGAGATTTTAGCATCAAGACTGCATCAGCGCAGTTTTCTGGAAAACAATGTAAATGTTTCATTCTACCGCAGAAGAGAGCAACCATTCACTCCTTTTATTAACACGAAAGATTGTCTTATGGCATGTGTAGACATAAAAGGTCTAATGAAGACTCTCAGAATTAATTACAACTCTTCATTGATTCGTCAAAGTTGGGCATAAAAGCTATGCTTTTACATATTGGTAATGAGCTTCCTTCTATTCCAGTTGGGCATAGTGTGCATATGAGTCATACCAGAACATGAAAATTTTACTAGACGCCATCAAGTATATAATGACTCTCAATGGCAGATTTGCGGTGATTTGAAAGTAGTATCACTGCTATTAGGTATGTAGTTAGGGTATACTAAATATTGCTGCTTTCTCTGTGAATGGGATAGCCGAGCTCGTGCATCTTATTACAGTAAAAACGAATGGCCCACCAGAAAATCTCTTCAACCGGGTATACGGAACATTAAGAGTCGACCTCTAATAGACCCTAAAAAGGCTCTGCTCCCGACCTTGCACATCAAGTTGGGTCTCATGAAAAACTTTGTTAAGGGAATGAGCAAAGATGGTGACGAATTTAAGTACTTAAGGTAAAAATTCCCTTACTTAAGTGACGCCAAAGTAAAGGAGGGCATTTTGTAGGCTCACAGATTCGAGAGCTTTTTGGAGACCATACTTTTGATGGAATCTTACAAGGTGATGAGACGAATGCATGGGTTTGTTTTAAGACGGCCTGTTTACAGTTCTTAGGGAACAAACGAGCAATAAATTACAAGGAGATTGTGGATAAAATGTTGTTACCTTATGAAAAACTTGGTTGCAACATGTCATTGAAAATGCATTTCTTACATAGTCATCTTGACTTCTTCCCTAAAGATTGTAGTGCAGTAAGTGATGAACATGGGAAGCGATTTCATCGAGATATTGCCAAATTTGAGAAGAGGTATGTCGGAAAGTGGAGCCCTACTATTTTAGCAGATTACTGCTGGACTGTCGTAAGGGATGTTCCCGAGTACGTGTATAAACGTCAAGCGAAACGGTCATCTTCTGAATTTATCTCTGAACAAAATATGTAATTGTATATACATATATTTAAGATATGTAATCCTTTATATACATTTGTGAACAGTTAATTTATATATTTTCTTTTGTGCTTTTCATTGTTTGGTACAAAGTAGATTTACGAAGTATTTTCATTCATGTAATATTATCTTCATTTTTTCTTAATATTTTGCTTTTGTGCTTCCAGAATGGCACTGAAATTTATCAATGCATAATACGCAACCTAATTCACGAAATTATTCACTTAAAATTTGTTATGCTGAACCTTGGAACATGAATGCGTATTTAGTTAGTGAGTTATTTATACAAAAATGTAGATTAGTTTCTTAAAAAACTAGAGCTAAATATTTATGAAGACGATGATTTTGTATCATTTATACTGAAATAAGCATAACTATCTCAAAATCATGCAATTTACACACTTTCACTTTAAATTTGTTGTTCAGTGTAATGAAAATATGTTTTGTTTGTGATCCATGTTGTTGACAAAAGTGAAATATAAAATCAAGTCGTATGCAGTGCAACTGAACTGTGCCATTTAACAGCAGCAGAACACGTGGTCACGCACTGGAATACCCCACAAGCGTCGCCGTAATCCGCAGCTGAGAGGTTTCATCGCAATGGCATAAAGCACCGTCGACAGTGGGCAATGCTGCCGTACTGAGCCTTCGATCCGTATAGTTTCTGTAAGTGTGCCATTGACGAGAAGCCTGGGCGTTTTGCCTCTCGAAGCAGCCTCATAATCACCTGCGTGAATGTCGGCGGAATCGCCATCCCATCCCCAGACAGCGCCAGACAGTGTGGCGTGGCGGTGGGGGAAATGTGAAGCGAGGCTGAGCGCTTTGGCACTCGCGCCCAGGCACGGAGCATGAGCCGAAATTTGGCCTTCACTGATCTAAGATATCATGGCTGATGCCATGTTGCTTAACTTCCAGAAGATTTTCAGTACAAACAGTACTGAGAACGAAGTCTTTCTCGACGGCACTGTTGCATAAGACATTCTCGGACTTCTTGTCACGTCGAGCTTTCAACGATTATCTCCATTGGCTTCATTCGAGCAACTTACTGTCGAAAATGCTGCTGTGTTGGTCTTATATAACTTATAGATTGCTTCTGATGAGTCAGTAATTACGGAATGTTGTCGCAGAGCCGGCCGAAGTGGCCGCGCGGTTCTGGCGCTGCAGTCTGGAACCGCGAGACCGCTACGGTCGCAGGTTCGAATCCTGCCTCGGGCATGGATGTGTGTGATGTCCTTACGTTAGTTAGGTTTAACTAGTTCTAAGTTCTAGGGGACTAATGACCTCAGCAGTTGAGTCCAATAGTGCTCAGAGCCATTTTTTTTGTTGTTGTCGCAGATGGTGTCAAGGTCTGCGTTGGTAGCGCCACCGCTCTCGTAGTGGCGTAACCTGACAAATGTCTCTGCCTCTTCTCTACTTCTACAGATCGCTTCCACGCACCGCTAAGATTTCCTCCGCTGCCATGGTTGAAGTTCTTCTCGCACTTTCTTGTTTCTACATCATTAATTGCAGAATGTAAGAATGTGGGAGCGTAGGACAAAACTTTTGTTTTGTCAAACAGTATTTTGTTTATATTTGTGAAACTGTGCTCAGCAACTGCAGAATTCTCCGATTTTCAATTTTTAAAATGCGGTTGCTGTTCTGCACAGCGTTCGGATGGACTGATGGATGTAATTGCTTCTGCGCTCACAAGGGATGTTACAAATCCCAGGGATCCTGGGGCTGAGACTGTCCTCAACAAGGTGTGGGATCTCTTTTATCTTCTTAGCAGGTCAGAAAATGATTTTATACCTCGTCTTCCCAGGATGCCTATTTTTGCTGGCTGTAGCACCGCAAAATTGAAGGAATGTAATAGCCGTTCTTTCGGAACAGGCTTCCCGATACATCGCTGCTGACGCCCACCTTGCAAGGAATATAGGGCCACCACCGCATGCAGCAGCCACCACATGGTGCAACAGGATCGGTTCTGACTGGCAGTAAGGCGACCATGGACAACAGCCAGATCCGGATGACTGTCCAATTTTATGATTTTTGAGTTAGTTATGTTTATTTATATTGTTATACAGAGCAGAAACTGTTTCTGACGAGGACCACTTTCATTCCGAAATTAATCACGTGAAGTAAGTGTTCCGAAAGACTGTCAAAACTGAACTCTGCGAGCTAACATCCCAAAAATATTCGGGCTCACATGCGGTTCCTCTTCGTCGAAATGTCTTGGCTCAGACTCGTCTAGGGTTTGAACCGCACGTGTCGCATTACACCCCCTAAATTAGACACTTGTGACCCTTTGGTTAAATTGTCTGGCTGATGGCAAGTTTGCGAAATACAAAGTTAACATAACATATAATAAAAGTAATAATAATATCGGGAACTAAATTAACGACCCACAAATGATGTAGGTCACACAGTTGCGATTTGGTTAGAATAATGTTTATTCAGAAAGCAAACTAATAGCGAAAGTAGTAGTATTTAGAGTTACTGTTACACTCGAGCGCATATCCATTTGACACCGTTCGATCATTCACAATCTCATCGCGAAATACAAGTTATCTACGCCAAAAGCTCGAGTTCACACCAGGCGCGCGGCTGCTCACCGCTCAGAGACTAAGTCTCACGGTACCACACAACGTGAAATTTTCTAAGTCGTTTTACTCCCTAGCTGTCTAAAGACCGACCGTCCGCTTTCGCGCCTGCATTCGAACTGTACCCTTTGGTGTATCCAGCCGAACTATCCCTTTCGCGTCTGCACCAGCACTGTCCTCTGTCCGTCCCCCGCCGCGTTTCCCGCGCGCCGAATATCCTCACTCAACTGACTAGGGCAGTTCCCTTTCCTGAAGCCGCCCATCTGATTGGCTACAGCTTATTCTACATTATTTTACATTTTAACATATTTAGATAATCAAAGCTTGACCACTTTCACGTTATAAAGAAAGTAACAGTAATAGCCACTACATAATAAGCGTTAAATTCTTTTACATAAAACCAATACAATTTCCTTCTTAGCTTTAAATGCCATGGCCAGTAGCCTTGCACCAATGTGCTTTCTGATAGATAAATAAAGAACAAAAGTAACTATTAAACACTAAACTTTACAACAAATTTTCTATTTCCTAACGATTCAATAAGGTGTCATGCTGTCATCGTTCAATGTGTTTTGTGTGGAGGAAACGATGATCTGATGCTTAACTGTAAATACTGATAATTTAAATTTACTATTTCTTTTAAACAAATACAGTTACAGAGTTGATATTTACAACGTTTGTCATTTTAATGATGCGCTTCTATCTGAAATGTCGATCGTTAAGAGCGACCAAAGCGTTCAAATTTTAGCATTCAGGTCGTTGTCACACAATTTGTTAATTTCACTTAAACAGTAAATCCTAAACTATTCTAGATATTATAAGTATTCAAGTTTTATTGGGATCACCATGAAAATTCATGGAGGATGGCAGATTAAAATTACTTTGGCTTGATTCCCTGCATTACTACAGAATTAGTTTTCATAAATGTTTCCCTTTATGGTCTATCTTAGGTTCGCCATATTTAACATTGATACGTCTCCTTGGCCACAAACGGTTTCTACTGGGGTTATCTATGACGTAGGTTCTCGTCTGTCTCAGTCGCGTCGCACACTACAGCGCTTAGGCCTCAATAGACAATAGACGCCCGCGAGTTTCCCCATCTCGTGGTGAATCTTTCCCCTTTGCGGCAAGCGGCCCTGGACGACAGGGTTCGTTTCACAATTCCTGTAGGCTGACTCTTTCGGCCATATATTTAAATGAGAGCGCAATGCTCATTAACCCACAAGTGCCCTCCCCCCCCCCCCCCCTTCCCAGCATCACAGAACCTTGGAAATATGTCGACTTCCTGGACGACATTCGGCAGGTACTGCTCACCACAGGTATCCGCACACGAACACTGCCATCACCTTGCGTCAGTGGATATCGGAACTCGTCTGTGAATAACATATTCCGCCAGTGACGAAGTTGACAATTGACATGGCAACGGCAGAACTGAAGACGAGCTGCAAGATGTTGTCGTGTGAAGCGGGGTACTCGAACTGAACGTCTGGGTCGTAAGTTCTTTTCTCGTAACCTGTTCTCTGAGATCGTCTTGCAGTGGTCTGGCGGTATCCGTACGACGTCGCAACGCAGAGATGGTCAGATATCGGTCTTCACGTGCGGCTGTAATGCGACAACGACCTAGCCCAACTCGCCATATGTCTCCCTGTAGCGTGTTCGCAAACTGTGGGTGACACATGGAGAGGCATTGGCATCTGCAGCACCAAGACCTAAAGGGCATCATTTTTGGATCAAACAGGTCGTCTTTGTAAGTTACATTGCATTAAGACGTCGCACTGCATGTGCTTTGTTGAATACAACGCCCACAAATGACAACTGCCATCTGCGTAACTAGAAAACACTGGGATACAAGTACTCACTTCCTTCTGAGGGGTCAGCTGACACTTTAATGCATCATACAGCCAATAGATGGCGAATAATTTTAATTATTGCCTATCCTGAAAGCGAAGATCTCAGGCTAAACAATAAGGCCACAGGTAACACCTGTATCAAAATAGAGTAAACACACCCGACGTTGATACACCTGTTCCACTGATTCTTTTGAACAGTCTATTAAGGCTGTATAGCGAAACTTTTACGACTGCTAGTCGCCTTTCGTTTTGTATGAAAAAGTGGTCACTTAACTTGCCGCTTGTCGATTTCGAATGTGATTCAAATGTCATTTGTATTTGTGTGCATATGACTGCTGTTGCTGATCTTAGGTAGCGTAGTTATAATCTATAGGAACCAAAGATATAATGCTTTCCAGTACTCTTCTCGGAGACTCCTCAGTCATCTATAAAGCAAAAAGTCGCTTCCTGCCAAATTCGGCATCTATACGAGACGCGGATAAGTGGTTTTATGTATTTATTTTTTTATCCCGTTCCGTGGGACCATATAAGCAACTTTCTCATTGGGGGGGGGGGGGGGGGGGGAAATCAGCACATGGTCTACAGAATGCTGATCACAAAATGTGTTAGTAAAACAAGCTAAAGAATTAATAAAATTCTCCGGTACAAAACAGGAGTGTTCTAAGACGAAATACTTGAACTTACTTGTAAGGACTTGCAGTTTATCAGTCGATTTCTTCAGTTCTGGAGGAAAACTATAGAAAATGAAACCTCCCAACAATGCACATCTTGCTGTACAATGCTTAAGGAAGTGTTATCAGAATGCAAATCGTTTTTCCCTGTAGTGTTCATAGAATGAATGCACCAGTTTCCTTTGAGTGAGTCAATATTGTCAACTAAGAATCCTAATAGATATTTTTTTGGATGGGTTCTGCCTTTAGCAAAACACAATTTTGTTTTATATCCCAAACAAATTTAATTGCAGTTGTAGTATCATAAGTCGGCTTTTATTTTATGGCTGTTAAACATAAAGAATGTTCTTTTCTGCTTGTCAACATGTTAATATTAGTTTTTAAAAATCGTAATTACAAATTTGGAAGAACACATAAAACTATGTATTCATACCTATTTAGCATGTTTAGTTCGGTTAGTGGTAAAAAGGTATGAATACATAATTCTATGTGTCCTTCAAAATTTGTAATTACGACTTTAAAAACTAATATTTACATGTTGACAAGCAGTAAAGAATATTCTTTAGGTTTAACAGCCACAAAATAAAAGCCCACTGATAATGCTTCAGCTGCAGTGAAACATGTTTGGGAGATAAAACAAAATTTTGTTTTGCTAAAGGCGGACCCCATCCATAAACATATCTATTGTTAAAGCAAACACGGACAAAAGAGCTTCAACCTCAAGATGAAAGAATCCCAAGAAAGTAAATAAGTGTTCTTATTTCGGTGTCGGAGACAGTTGTTATTAATATAGCGAAGTTGGTAGGATTCAGTTTCTGCAAAAGATCGTCAACGTAATGCTTTCAATAAATCTTTTCATCTACCTTAAGATATAAGAAATACAAATGGTTGTCAGAATACTTCAAGGTTAACATTCAGAACTAACTTGTCTACATGTTCTGTCGACAAGGCAATATTGTTTCTGAAGTCCTCAGCTCATTATTAATTACATTTAGTCACCAAGTGGAAGCAAACGCTCTGCCACTGAAGTATTTAGGCGTTATTCACTGGGCGACTTAACGTTTTTTGAATAGACATTAAAGCAAGGTTCAAATATGTGGCTGAGCAGTTTCAGCCTATTTCTGCCAAAGAAGATCTATACAAATTACTCAATTTAATTCACCTGCTGCGTTTTCCTCTCTGAATGCGAAGGCTAATCATAGGAGCTAGTGTAGGAAGTTTGATACGGTTTTCGTTAATAGACTGGTTGACGAGGAAGGTTTGTGAGTACAATCTATGATCGCTGCACCACACAAGTAAGGTCGTAGATACTTAGTGCTGACTAAAATATAGAAAGGTAAAAGGGAAGCAGAGAGAGAGAGAGAGAGAGAGAGAGAGAGAGAGAGAGAGAGAGAGAGAGACAGACAGAGAGAGAAGAAAGAAAGAAGTAAGCGCTTTTGGACGCCTCACACTCTAGATGTTATGCAGAAACTGGATGCTTATGTTTTTATCACCTGCATGAAAAATATTCACTGATCTGACACTAACATTGAAATGGGAATGCGTGTCTACTTTTCATTCTATTTTGTCCTACAACATCCTATTTTGGGATAACTCTGTATGTTCACGAATGGATGTTTTAAGTCTAGGTAAACGAGAAGAACTTAAATCATTCAGATACTTAACAAGATTTATTAACATCGCTACGAACAAGTAAATTAAAAAAAACTAAAGAAAGTTGATGTTCACATCCATGCAAAAATCAGTATTGGAATATACCTACCATGAAAATTTTACCTATACTTAATTAAAATTCAATACTTTCCCAAATAATCAGCCATAAAATGAAAGTTTTAAACTACCTTACTGCTTAATTGGTTTGAACTTACATTTCATAACTTATAATCTTAGAATATCACTTTCAGTATTAAGTGAAGCCATAATGTTGAGCCTGTCTGCTAACACGCAAGTTCGAAGCCTACTTTTCGTCAGCTTCGCATTGGAGGTGATCTTTTTCCACTGGTGTTTGTAATCATTAAGTTAGAGGTAAATTCTTACAGTGATCTCGATATTAGGAAAGCGTATTTGATGTCTTTTCGTGAAATGTAACTCATTTCAAACAGCCAAAATTCCGTTAACAACATTTTTGAAAGGCATTTCCCAATAGAAATGCAATATGTCTGACCAGGTGGGCCTGTAAATTTGACGCGATGGAACAAGAATTTTGATTTAATTCATATCAGCTGTCCACTGAAAAATTTAGCAAAATAAGTTCACACACAACAATTATGTCTACGTCTTTTATTGTTATAACGGGGACCGCACTACACTCTTAAAGGATTATATTTTATTTTGAGTTTTTGTTGTGCGAGCTCCTTTGGGTTATAATAGAGGACTGGTATCTATAAAATTCAGTGTAACACCTATCATGTGAACTACGTAGGCCAAACTCGTAGGTCCTTTAGTTAACGCGCGAAGAACATAGGGACGCTTTTCAGCTTAACGATTTCGAGAAATCAGCCTTAGCCATGCATATTCATCAAAATGCCCACTCCATGTTGCAAATTGAAGAGGATCTCTCAGTGTTTGATATACAAGATAAGGGCAAGAAACTGGATCTACTAGAACAACTGGCGATTACTCTACAGAGCTTGGGAAATCATTATACATTAAATTGACTGATCACAGGCGACACAAATAACTTTTTTAGAAATTTTTTAATATCCGTTAATTATGGACTTAACAGCTTTCTGTTCATGGTGGGATTTAAATTTCCGGGTTAACCGGCATTGTTATATATCTTTCTTTCTTCAGTATTTTCTTTGGATTTCATGTTTACATTTACGAAGTACTTACTCGCGTGTTTCTGTGTTTGCCTGCGGAATGTCGCGTTCGGAAGATGCATGGGCCATCTAGGCCATATACGTTTATAACTGTTACTGCGAAGCCGGCCTGAGTGGCCGAGCGGTTCTAGGCGCTACAGTCTGGAACCGCGCAACCGCTACGGTCGCAGGTTCGAATCCTGCCTCGGGCATGGATGTGTGTGATGTCCTTAGGTTAGTTAGGTTTAAGTAGTTCCAAGTTCTAGGGGACGGATGACCTCAGATGTTAAGTCCCATAGTGCTCAGAGCCATTTTTTTGTTACTGCGATGCTACCAGTACTCAGGACAACATACAGAATCCCATTTTAATCTATTTTATCGGTTGACGACGATGTGGATATACATTTGAAGAGGCACGTTATTTCATTATTATTTATTTTTTTATTACTTTTATTGTTCATGTTTATGTTTTTTATTGGTCACTTTTAGAGATGCTTGTACCATTATTCTGATATGAAGGCTTGGCCTTCTAAATTCATATATTGTAGTATTTTTTACTCTCAATACAGGAGGTTGAGCCGACATTTTAACATTCCCTCTAGTAGAGCGAGTCGGCGAAATAAGATCCGTGACAGTTGTCAGTGCTGTTGCCAGCTTTCAATTACGAAGCGCAAGCGACTGCAGGCGAAAATAAGTCGTCGATAGAACAGTGACAACACTGAGGTGTCGCCATAGCGACATACACAAAATCGCGTTACGTGATTGGTTGACGCAGGTGCGCTAGGCAGCAGCGCCGTGCCCACTGCAAGTCACCGGAGTCTTCAACGTCGACTCTACTTTAGGCTGCCAGCGCTTAAATGTGCCCTGCTTCGTAATAGGTTTCCAATACATATGCGAAGTGTAAATCTCATATTCGAAGTTAAGTTGACGGGCTTCCTTGCAGGGCATTCTTTTCACCGGGTCAGATGGTGCAGTCGACTCGCATTCTGGATGCCAGCGGTTCAAATCCGGATTTACATTTTCCCCGGTTTCTCTAAACTGCTCCGATCCTTTGATGACGACGCGTCCGTTTTCCTTCCACCAATCCGAACTCGGGCTCAGTCCCTAACGACCGCGTCTTCGACTGGATTTTAAACCTTACTCTTCCTTCCTCCTTCCTTCTGCTATTCTGTACATTAGCTAAACGCAGTACTTGGAGCCATTCGCTGTATTGTAGTACTCGTATACATGTTGTCTTAGTCTTCAATCCGAAGAATGGTTTGAGGCAGCTCTCCATGCTAGTACACATAGCTGGGCACAAGACTGCTAATCGTTAATTAACGAAGTTAACTTCTCGAGTAACGGATTAACTTTTAAGTTAATTTTAAAAAACCTTAAGGCATTCTTTAACTTCCCTTAACTTTATTTGAAACCCGTTAATCGTTTATTAGATATCAACTATTTGTGACAAAAATGACGTCGCGCCCCCAACGTAAATCAATTCTGACAAGTTTAGGTCATCTAGGTCTGTGGCTACGCCGGGGAGTGTGCGATTGTTGAAAACAGTAAAGTGCGAGCGAGAATAACTAGTGTTGGCTTTGTATTGTTGTTTACTAACTGAGTTCACGTTAAGTACTACATTTTGTTAGTGGATTGACTGCGGCGTTTCATCCAAAGTTCTGGTTGATATGACTGGAAATGAATGACAACAGTGGACTGAAGGTAGTAAGAAAAAAAAGAGAAAATGCTGTAGAAGAGGCTTTAAGGCACAAAGGCACCGAAAGGTCAAAGGAAAAAAAAATGTGGTAAGGTCTTATGGGACCAAACTGCTAAGGTCATCGGCCTCTAAGCTTACGCACTACTTAATCTAACTCAAACTAACTTACGCTAAGGACAACACACACACCCATGCCCGAGGGAGGACTCGAACGTCCGACGGGGTTAGCCGCGCGGGTCGTGACAAGGCGCCCTACACCGCTCGGCTACCCTGCGAGGCAAAGTTCAAACGAAAAAGCGGCGGTGGCGGAAGAAGCAACAATGAAGCCCAAGAGGAAGTTGGCTTTTTTTCGTTTCTTACTCAATCTAAACAGAAGTCTGGTAGTAACCCATCCATAAATAGTAAAATCCAGAGTCTAATTAAAATGTGGCTAGACATGAAATCAAAATACTCAACCATACAGAATTTTTTGGGGGACAGGTTTTAGTAAATTTATTTATTAAATATAATACCCCTACATCGTCAAGTCCTGCAGGTGAACGACTTTTTTCCGTGGACAAAGACATTTTGTCTCCTAAACGAGCCTCGCTCCCGGATGAAAAGTTCAACATGTTGATGTTCATGAAGGGAAATGTGCACCTTAACGCAGATACTATCTCATTCTCCTGTACTGATCAAATGATTGAACTATTTTTATTTATCTTCGATGTCCTACGTAAACTTCTGCAACTAAAACATTGTTCTTTAAGAAACGGTAATAAGTTTGATTTCCTTGCTCATTTCACTACGCCCACGACATAAATTTTACTATTACGAATTAATGATTAACCATTTACTTTCACTTCGGAAAAATCTCCTGTAAAGCAATGCATTAATGTTTAACGAAGTCAACTTTTTAGTAACGGATTAACGATTAGCGAAGTTAAATTTTTGATTCACGTTGCCCAGCTATGCTAGTGCAGTCCTATCCTGCGCGAACCTCTTCATGCCTGACTTACTACTGCAACATACGTCCAACAAACCTTGTCTCCGTCTACAGTTTTCAAGCGCCACACTTCCTTCATTATCAAACAGACAATTCCTTGAGGCTTCGGAATGTTTTCTCTCAACCGACTCCTTCTTTTAGGCAAGCTGTGTCGTCAATATCTTTTTCTTCTATTCGATTCAGTATCTGATCATTAGTTATGCGGTCTGCCCATCTTATCTTCAGAATTCTTCTGTAGCACCAAATCTCAAAAGCATCTATTCTCTTCTTCTCTGAACCGTTTATTGTCCACGTTTCACTTCTAGTTGACGTTCTACACCAGACAAATACTTACAGAAACGTTTTCCTAACAATTAAATTAGTGGTTAACATATTTCTGTTGTTCACAAATGCGTTTTTTGCTGTTACCAGTCTGCTTTTTGTATATCCTCACTACTTCGCCCTGCATCCGTTCTCTGTCTGCTCAAACAGCAAATCTAGTCGACTACTTTTGGTCTAATTTCAAATCTAATTCTATCAGATTCGCCTGATTTAATTCGACAGCATTCCATTGCCCGTTTTTACATCTGTTGACATTTATCTAATAATCTCTTTATCAAGTCATTGTTTATTGCGTTCAGTTAATCTTCCGAGACATTTGCCGTCTCTGTCAAAATTAATATGCAGCAATATTATCCAGCAACAAAAAATAGTTGATCGTTTGCCAATAACAGAAAATTGTCTGTCAAGTATCAAAGCAAGTCTTATATCTGACTTTTAAAAAGCCCTGTTTTAATGTGTAGTTCCATGCGTAGGACTAAAAAAATAATGTATTCATTAATGTTGACACTAATCATATACACATATCCTGGTGGTGGTAAATCTCTATGGGACCAAACTGCAGAAGTCATCGGTCCCTAGGTTTACACACTACTTAAACTAACTTACGGTAAGGGCAACACACATACGCGCCCGAGGGAGGGCTCGAACCTCCTGCGAGGAGGGGCGGGGAGCCACGCGAACCGTGTCAAGGCGCCGTATACCACGCAGCTACCCCGCGCGGCCACATATCCTGTATGTTGACTCGTTCCACATCATTTCGATAGAAGAATCGTTCAAGTGATGTATGGAACTTATTATAACTGACTAACTAAATTATAATTTCATCGGCAGCCCCGTAAAATTTTCCTTCTCCTCCATAAGCTTTAATTTCCTTTCCAAATTTCTACTTCGTTTCCTATAACAGCCGCTCAAAATAATTACTGAATCATATTGATGATAGGTTACAACTCTGTCTCACATCCTTCTCAATCGCTGCCTTTCATTTCGACTTTTGTAACTACAGTCTGGTTCCGGTACAACTTGATAATTGTTCGCTCTTTGGATTTTATCCTTGCCATCATCCGACTTTCAATGGGACTTAACTGCTAAGGTCATCAGTCCCTAAGCTTACACACTGCTGAACCTAAATTATCCTAAGGACAAACACACACACCCACGACCGAGGGAGGACTCGAATCTCCGCCGGGACCAGCCGCACAGTCCATGACTGCAGCGCCTTAGACCGCGCGGCTTTCAACTCTATTCTGTTCCATTTGTCTCTCAGTAAAAAATTTGTGCCAGTTCATTGCGTTGCTTTGACACAGATGACCCCCGACGGAAGCTGAGACAGGAAATACACAGGTGCGAGAGCACATTAGATTGGAGTAATTCAGCCGTCACATGAAACGACAGATGGTGTATATTCTGTCCTAAAAGACACCTCGAGGAGAGAAAAGTGACTGGGCTATCAATGGGAAAGTTCCACTGCACTTGTCATGAATCAAAGGCAGTTATAATCCATCTTTTAAAATCCGCCATTGCCTGTCCCAAGTCCGGGGCTTCATCTCGCAAGTGATGAGGAAGGAGGAGGAGGAGGAGGAGTAACACCTCGTAAGAAAACTTAGGTCCATCTGGCTCCGGATGGTAGCAACCTGTGAGGGCCCCTGCCTAGGGTGACAGGTGAGGCCCGGTCAACGGTCTCAAACGCGGAAGAGGAATCCTAACTCCCAACGGCAGAGAGAGCGGAAGAACCTAATGGAGAAAACAAAAACAAATCCACTTTGCGTCTGTCTTGTAGCAAGCGGCCAAGTGGTCGGCGTCTGTTCACCTGTGGAGCGGCTGGGATGCATATTCTGGAACTAATCCTTCCTGTCTCAACATTCTGAGTTCACTCAGCGAGTCTACTCAACCCCACCTGATTCCAAGTACAATCATCATGGAGTATTTTGATAATCACAATATTACCCCAGGTGGTAAATCCACCGGCGGTATTACTGGCGCAACTGGTCTTTCGGATGCTGGAACGTCAAGGTTAAAATGCAGTATGATTCAGCAGAGGAGGTCGGAGTCCTCTGGCCAACTTAAAACCAAAACAAATACTTTTTTGCAACACTTAAAATACAAACATTTTGCAACCAGGTAAACTTCATAAGTTAAGAGATACATTAAAAGAACAGAAGGTTCAAATTCTGGCACTTCAAGAAACATGAATGACGGACAATAACACCATGGATTTCGGCAATTTTCGTTTGTTTAAAAATAAAACTGATAAAAGAATACTTAATAATGCGCCACATCTGGGAGTTGCTTTTGCAGTCTCCAAAAATATTTTAAACTCAATAACGGAGGTAAATTCCTCTTAAATGCGCAAATAAAGTATACATTTTAATTAATGCCAGTCAGTGAGGATAACCGTAAAATATCTGATAAAGTTCATGAAGCTTGGGAAACATTAGAAAGCATCATCTCGAAAATTCCCTCAAACCATGCTAAATTTTTAATGGGTATAATACTCAATTAGGTAAAGAGAAAAAATATAAGAAAACGGTGGGTGGATTTTCTGCGCATAAATGGACAAACCAAAGTGGCCAAAGACTTGTTGAAACGTGCAAAAATTTTAACCTTAAATTCATGTCAACACATTTAAGAAAGAACCCTTCCAAACAAAAAACCTGGCGGGCACCCAATACATTTATTGGGGAATTTCAAATCGATCATGTAGCAATTTCATACCCTAACTACAAAGAAATTTTAAATGCCCAAGTTAGGAAAGGGGCTAATATTGATTCTGACCGTTATTTAACAGGAATAAAAGTAAAACTTCAGCCTCAGAAATTCACCAAAACAAAAAAAGTTATCTTAAAAATTTGACACTGCCAAAGAACCCCAAGTCTAACAAGTGAACTTGACAAACAACAATCCAACAATTGGCAAAGCCTAAAAGAAAAGTGCATCAAAACAGCAAAAAATTTAATTCAGCTTCGAAAGAAACAAAAACACCCTTGGTGGAATGCGGATTGTGAAACAGCAGTTAAGTCTAGGCATGAGGCAGTCAGAAACTGGAATAGTAACAAAACTGAAAAAAAGCACAACACCTTTCTAACTGTGAGGAAAGAAATATCCAAATTAATCGGACAGACTAAAATAAACTACGAAAATGCGCAACTTTTGGAAAGCGAAAAAGATTTCCAAAAGAACAATAGAAGAAACTTTTATAAAACATTCAAAACAAAACTAACTGGTTACCAACATCAAAGTCTTTGCTTCAAAAATGAAAATAGCAGTTTGACTCTTAACAACCTGGAAAATTGTAAGGTATTTGCTAATTCTTTTTAAAAACTATTGAACTGTTCAGAACCAGCGAATAAATTCCAACCACAGCAAATTAATAACACCAACTCTAACTCTAAAGCACCTGACGAAGTCGAAATAACTAAACAAATTAAGAGACTTAAAAACAATAAAGCATCCGGAGAAGACGGTATACCTGCAGAATCACTAAAATCAGCTGGCACTAACGCTATAAAAGAGGTCACTTAACTAATTGGACATATCTGGCAAACTGAGAAAATACCTGAGGACTGGAAAACTGGCCTAATTCGTCGAGTGCATAAAAAAGGAGATAGGACCGATGTTAATAATTACCGAAGAATCGCTCTCCTCCCAGTCACATACAAAATTCTCTCGCAGTGTTTACTTGATCGAGACCAAGAACAGCTAGAACCTAAAATTGGTGAATACCAAGAAGGCTTTAGATCAAACATATCCTGTCCAGAACAAATTCTTCCTTTAAAACTAATCCTCAGCCACGAAAGGATTTCTAGTAACAATATTGTATGTAAATTTGTGGATTTTAAAAAGGCTTACGACTCAGTTGATCGCGAACCTCTTTTCCAAATTTTAAAGAAACAAGAGGCAGGTAATGAAATTCTAACACTGATTAAGGAAACGTTAATCGACACTAGATTTAAAGTTAAATTCATGGGAGAAATTTCTGGACCATTTGAAATAAAGACTGGTGTTAGAAAGGGAGATGGACTCTCTCCATTACTATTTAACTGTCTTTTGAAGAAGGTAATTAGAGAATGGCGAGAGCAAAAGTAGATTCAAAATATAGACCAATCAATCAAGACAGTAGAAGTGATATTAGAGTAGATTGCCTCGCCTGTGCAGATGATCTGGCAATTTTAACTAGGGATGTTACCACAGCTCAAAAACAAATTGAAATTCTTGAAGAAGTCTAGGAAAAGGTACGACTACAAAAAACATTCGAAAAAACGGTATACATGGCATGCAACAAACAAGCTCCAAAGTTTTTGAACAGGAAATATGAAA
Organism: Schistocerca piceifrons; assembly: GCF_021461385.2. Lineage (NCBI taxonomy): Eukaryota > Metazoa > Arthropoda > Insecta > Orthoptera > Acrididae > Schistocerca > Schistocerca piceifrons. The sequence continues at coordinate 406,022,469 of NC_060149.1, forward strand.
AAATAAAAAGGGTATCTCAGTTGGGGAAATCATAAAAGAAAACGGTCTGGAAAAAGCTGCAAATGAAGTTCGCTGACAAAAGATGGCAACTGCATTCAGATTAACACAAAACATTTGTAACAAAAAAACACTAGCAGAAACTTTAATTTTAAATAAGAAGATGGACATTGAAGAAATTCAAAAGTAAGAAAGAAAGATTATTAGGAAAATATTAGGCTCCAGAATTACTGATGGAGAAACTTATAGGCTGAGAAGTAATAAGGAAATAGACGAATACACAGACATACATGGTGACATGAGAAAACGGAGACTTAAATTTTATGAGCACATTAAGAGAATGTCACCCACTAGGGTGAGAAAACAAATAGAATTCTACAAAAACAGAAGTAAGGCCAAAACTGAGCCAATGAAAGGGATCGCGGCGATTAAGGAGGATGTAAAAGCAGCCGGTATAACTCAGGCAGACTTTACAGATACGAAAACATTCAGACAAAAGATATTTGATTTGAAAGTTGGTCAGAGGGAAATTAGAAAACGGACTGGAACACCGTGGTCTGAAGAAAGAAAGAATCTTCATTCTGAAAGGATAAAACAAATTTGGTCACAAAGAAAGGCCAACCATCAAACGTTCAAAATAGCTCTGAGCACTATGGGACTTAACTGCTGAGGTCATCAGTCCCCTAGGACTTAGAACTACTTAAACCTAACTAACCTAAGGACATCACACACATCCATGCCCGAGGCAGGATTCGAACCTGCGACCGTAGCGGTCACGCGGTTCCAAACTGTCGCGCTTAGAACCGCATGGCCATCAAACGTGACATTGATGGATTGTACCTCGCGTGGTCATACTGGGCCCATACGTGAATAATAAAATAATAAAATCCATCGTTTTCTAATCAGAACGGCAGCTGAAATAAGACCCATCTTTAGTTGAAACGTACTGTTGTAGATTTATGGAGCACAAAGTCTAAGACGAATATGTTTCCCGGTAAATCAAGCCTTGCCCTTAGAATTCCACACCGCACTTGAGCGGACGAGGCTGTGCCTGTGTCAGCTTTGCTCGGTGCTTCTCAGAAGTATCCGGTACAGCGCGACATTTCAACTAGTGTTGTGGTGTGGCATTTTTCAGTCGGCACAAATCTGTTCAGTTCATCAAAATCGTGGTGTCAGCATCGTTTACCCTTCCCTATTTGTCCGTGGTATGAAGGATGGGATCCAGTGACCGTTTGCACAAAAAGAGGCAATTTACCGATCTATCGTCACAAGCTTTTAAAACTGAATGTGAGAGACAGAGGAGAGGGATGAGAATTCTCAGACTCTATTATGCAGTCACATAAACCGGCGGGTACTGCAGATTTGCTATTAAACGAGATTACAACACCACGCTGAAGGAATTTACACTGAAGAGCCAAAGAAACTGGTACACCTGCCGAATATCGTGTAGGGCTCTCGCGAGCACACAGAAGAGCCGCAACATAACATGGACTCGACTAATGTGTGAAGTAGTGCTGGAGGGAACTGACACCACGAATCCTGCAGGACTGTCCATAAACCCGTAAGAGTACCAGGGGCAGGAGGTTTCTTCTGAACAACACGTTGCAAGGCAGCCCAGATATGCTCAATAATGTTCATGTCTGGGGCGCTTGGCGGTCAACGGAAGTGTTTTGACTCAGAAGAGTGTTCATGGAGCCACTCTGTAGCAATTCTGGACGTGTGGAGTGTCGCAATGTCCTGCTGGAATTGGCCAGGTCCGTCGGAATGCACAACGGACATGAATGGATGCAGGTGATCAGACAGGATGCCGCTGTGGCTGAGCGGTTCTAGGCGCTTCAGTCCGGAACCACGCGGCTGCTATGGTCGCAGGTTCGAATCCTGCCTCGGGCATGATGTGTGTGATGTCCTTAGGTTAGTTATGTTTACGTAGTTCTAAGTCTAGGGGACTATTGACCTCAGATGTTAAGTCCCATAGTGCTTAGAGCCATTTTTTTGAAACAGGATGCTTACGTACGTTTCACCTGTCAGAGTCGTGTCTGCACGAATCAGGGGTCCCTTATCACTCCAACTGCACTCGCCCCACACCGTTACAGAGCCGCCACTAACTAAACATTCCGCTGTTGACAAGCAGGGTCCATGGATTCATGAGATTGTCTCCATACCCGTACACGTCCATCCGCTCGATACAATCTGAAACGAGACTCCTCCGACTAGGCAACATGTTTCCAGTCATCAACCGTCCAATTTCGATGTTGACGGGCCCAGGCGGTAAAGCGTTGTGTTGTGCAGTCATCAAGGATATGCGGCTGGGCCTTCGGCTCCGAAAGCCCATATCAATGATGTTCTGTTGAATGGTTCGCACGCTGACACTTGTTGATGGCCCAGCATTGGAAGGTGAATCAATCTTCAGCAATTTGCAGAAGGGTTGCACTTTTGTCACGTTGAACGATTCTCTTCAGTCGTCGTTGGTCCCGTTCTTGCAAGATCTTTTTCCGGCCGCAGCCATATCGGAGACTTGATGTTTTACGGGCTCCTGACATTCACGGTACATTCGTGAAAGGCCATATGGAAAATCCCCACTTCATAAATACCTCGGAGCTGCTGTGTCCCATCGCTCGTGTCCCGACTATAACACCACGTTCAAACTCACTTAAACCTTGATAACCTGGCATTGCAGCAGCACTAACCGATCTAACAACTGCGTCAGTCACTTGTTGTTTTATACAGGCGTTGCCGATTGCAGTGCTATATTTTGCCTGTTAACATATCTCTGTATTTGAATACGCATGCCTATACCTGTTTCTTTGGCCCTCCAGTGTAAATATTTAGTTGAAAATGTACGAGCAAGAAATTACAGCCGGCCAGGGTGGCCGAGCAGTTCTAGGCGCTACAGTCTGGAACTGCGCAACCGCTACGGTCGCAGGTTCGAATCCTGCCTCGGGCATGGATGTGTGTGATGTCCTTAGGTTAGTTAGGTTTAAGTAGTTCTAAGTTCTAGGGGACTGATGACCTCAGAAGTTAAGTCCCATAGTGCTTAGAGCCATTTGAACCATTTTTTGAAGAAATTACAATGATCGCTAAACAGGATTCAGGTGTTTTGCACATCAAGAAGCATTTTTTGCTAAATTTGCGGTTATGAAATTGCACACATTATTCCGCCGTCAGTTGCAACAGTTTTCGATGGAACTGAATGGAGAGCATGGAGACTTTATATATTATTGCACGGTATGTTGGTTAAGTAAAGGGGCATGCCTGGATCGGTATTTCGTCTTTAAACCAGATATTGTTGAATTTATGTAGGGAAAAGGAGTGCAGGAACGAAAATTACAACCTCCGGAATCGATTGTCGTACTTTGAGTGAACGTGACTGCATCCTGCCGACAGTAAGACACTGCAAGGTGTGAAGCAACTTGTTTGTGATTTGATTGGGATTCATTTAAAAAGAAAATCGAGTTGTAGATGCTACAAGTTATGTAAAACACTGTCCAGTTCCCTAAGCTCAGTGACGTTAAAGAAAACACAGGGTTTGAAGAATTTATTGTGGCCCTGAAAGAATTACAAGGATAGTTTTCTAAACGTTTTGAGGACACTACGAATCTCACATCTGTTTTCGAGTTGTTTTCGACACCGTTTGCTGTTTTAGTTCAAAGTGCCCCTGTGCTTGTGCAGACGTAACTGATTCATCTGCATTGTAATGTCACATCTAAAGACAAATCCTTTTATGCTAAAATTGTCCGGGACGTCTACATTGTTTTCTTCGGGTAGAGATTACACATCTCCGTAGTATGGTTGCGAAAGTGCTACAATATTTGGATCAATATACGTGTGAGAAAGCTCTTTTTCGATTATGAAACTAAATAAGTCACGATTACGTGCAAATGTAAGTGCGAAAATATGTGAAACTGTCCGCGTCTGTCCGTTTGCCGACAGTTTGTACCAGATAAAAGTTATATTATGGCTTCAGAGCACCAGAAATAATTAAATAATACTGAAAATTTGTTTTGTTTGTGATACGTGTTGTTGAGAAATGTGGAATATAAAACAAAGCCGTAATCAGTGCGACTGCATTGCCATTTAATTGCAGCGCGTTTGCCGGTTCCCCATCCTCACGCTCAGACACTATGCCGTGTCAATGGAGGAAGTGTGAAGCTACGCCCAGTGCTATGGCCCTCGTGCCAGAGAATGGTTCACAAACCGAATTCTTAGCCGCCACTGCTGTAAACCATTCATATTTTTTTAGTTATTGATTAGGATAGGCCGGCTGCTGTGGCCGAGCGGTTCTAGGCACTTCAGTCTGGAACCGCGCGACCGTTACGGTCGCAGGTTCGAACCCTGCCTCGGGCAAGGATGTGTGTGATGTCCTTAGGTTAGTTAGGTTTCAGTAGTTCGAAGTTCTAGGGGACTGATGACCTCAGATGTTAAGTCCCATAATGCTCAGAGCCATTGGAACCATTTTTTGATTAGGATAGACATGACTACATAAGGCAGATCTTCGATGATACGCTGCAGTTATGCTGCAATGAATGGCAGTGGAGATTAGCATCTAATCAACCTTAGGGTTAATAACGAATGTAAACGTACTGGATAAAGGTCAGCCAAAGCCAGGGGCATGACTCCAATACCATGTAATACCGCTTCTAGATTCATCTCAGCGAGAAAGAGAGGCCGTAAGCTCTTGCAGATATTAGATATCTAGCTAAAGCTACTCCTTGGTGATTAGAAGCTGTACTTCTACCAGTTTTCTAGGATGTTGATTTCTACGTTTCATGCGCTGTTCCAAACAGTCCCAGGCATTTTATATGGGTATGGGACTGAGGTTGGCTGATGTAGCTGGCAAGACGAGGTGCGATAGTGTGCCTGACGGCTTGTTGAACGAGGAACGTATGTGTGCGACCCTGTGAACAAGGCTGTCGTCATCTTGGAAGCTGGGGTTGGCACAACAAATTCGTCATGAATATGTAGAAAAAGGGTAATACTTAGTTACCAAGAATGTTATAATAATCAAAAATGGTTCAAATGGCTCTGAGCACTATGGAACTTAACTTCTGAAGTCATCAGTCCCTAGAACTTAGAACTACTTAAACCTAACTAACCTAAGGACATCACACACATCCATGCCCGAGGCAGGAGTCGATCCTGCGACCGTAGCGGTCGCGTGGTTACGGACTGAAGCGCCTAGAACCGCTCGGCCACCCCGGCCGGCTATAATAATCGTCCTGGTTCATTTTTAGGGCAACATGGTATGAAAAGCACCCACACAAAATCACAGACCCACCTCCAGCCTGAACTTCACCCTCCACACCCTGTGGATTAAAGGCCTCAGTGAGTTAGGTTTACGTAGTTCTAAGTCTAGGGGACTATTGGCCTCAGATGTTAAGTTTCATAGTGCTTAGAGCCATTTTTTTGAGACAGGATGCCTACGTACGTTTCACCTGTCAGAGTCCTGTCTACACGAATCGGGGTCCCTTATCACTTCAACTGCGCACGCCCCACACCATTACAGAACCTCCACTAACTAAACATTCCATGGATTCATGAGGAATGTCGGTGAGTTGTCGGTGTACTCGTCGGCTTTCATAATTGGAAAAAGAGATAAAATCGCGACTTGTCGAATCACACTACTGTGCGGGTTCTGCCTTGTTCGGCCCACTGAAGACCTTATGCGCCACTGCGAAGAACGGGCTTTTGGGTGTACCCCACTCCACTGGACGCATTTCCATGTGCACATGATCGCACGGAGGTGACTGAGGTAGGCCGCCATTCACTGACAACAGAAAATACTATCAGGTTTGAAACAGATCGTCACTGACAAGGCGTGACACTCGCCTCTAGTTCCTGACAGTTTGGATCGTTGTACGACCACTGTTCTTACGATGTGTTACATGGTTGTGAGCGGTACACCATTCCTTGTAGACACATTGAACAGTTAGTTTTGATACACGAACAAATCATTCCCGGTGTGATCATGGGCAACTCCAAATGCTATAGCCAATCTATGACGCCTCCACGCCGGCTCATCTTAGTGCCTGATTCCGGCAACCGACTGGCTCACACACGCCGCTCCATTGCCACGGCTTACGTCAGCAGTGGAGAGGCGCACGGCCGCCTGGTACGCTCTACACCAGAGCCGGCCACGGCGTGCCAAACTTCACACAGGCCGAGTGTGCGGTCCGCATGCGGACCGAGGCTTGGCCTGTATCGGCTTGGGACGTTCCTTCTTGGAAGTACTTGGTACAGCGCCATATTTCAATTAGTACTGTTGTGTGGCATTTTTCGGCTCACACCACTCTCTTTAGTTTTGCAGCACTGTTTATCCTTCATTATTTGTTCCTGGTACGAAGCACGTTCATAAGTCCAGTGGATGTTTGCGCAAAAAGAGGCAGTCCAGCGCTCTATTGTCACAAGCCTTTAAAATTCAAATCTGCTATGAAACGATATTACAATACCAAGCGGAACGAATCTAAAGATATAGTTGACAATGAAAGAGAAGAAACTTACAACTATCGACAGACGGGATTCGTTGTTCTACACATCAGGAAGTACTTGTGCTAAATTTGCAAGTGAAGAACTTGGTGGTATGAACTGTAAGATTTCTGAAGTCACAAGGATTGGCCGACCGCTGTAGCCGAGGGATTCTAGGCGCTTCAGTCCGGAACCGCGCGACTGCTACGATCGCACGTTCGAATCTTGCCTCGCGCATGGATGTGTGTGATGTCCTTAGATTAGTTAGGTTTAAGTAGTTCTAAGTTCTAGGGGACTGATGACCTCAGATGTTAAGTCCCGTAGTGCTCAGAGCCAATTGTACCATTTTTTTCACAAGCATTATTTTACTGTCAGTTGCAACAGTTTCGATGAAACTGAACTAACAGCATGTATTTGCGTAAACAACGCTGGTAAAGTCAATGGGTATGCCTGGAACGATTTTTCAATTTAAAACACGTTATTGTTGACTTTGTGAAGGAAAAGGAGTGCACGAACCAAAATTAGAACATCCGAAATGGATTGCAAACCTCGCATTTGATGTGGACTTGACTCCACACTGCCCACAGCAAGACACTTCAAGGTGTGAAACATCTTTCTCCTGATTTGATGGCAATACATCTAAAAAAATCGCCTTATAGAAGGGACGCATTCTAACAAACACGGTCAAGTTCTCTATACTCACCGCCGTTAAAGAAAACGAGTGGTTTGAAGAATTCATTCCGGCCTCGAAAGAATTACAAGGATAGTTTCCTAAACCTTTTGAGGATACTGCAGGTCTTACATCTGTTTTAGAGCTGTTTTCAAGACTGTTTGCCGTTTCAGTCGAAAGCGCGTCTGTGCATATGAAGACTGCAAGGTAATTCCCGTTTTAATGACAAATGCGTTAAAACTGTCCAGGACATCTACTGTACTTTCCTCAGGTACATTTCTACGTCTCCTTGATGAAGCTGCAAAAATGCTACAGTATTTAGATCGACGTATACTGTGGAAAAAATTAGTACACCTGGAACGAAGACGTCGCTTTTGATCCGAAGGCGGCATATGTCACCTGGGGAATAGTACATGTACTGATAATGGTTTCAAGGTCGACCGCCAACAGATAGCGTAGTTGCATAGCTACCAGAATGCAATCTGTGTCTACGTTTTAATAGGGATTGTTCACAGCCAGAAGGCTCAGTATGGTACAAACGTGTGAAGGAAGCAGGCAACCTTGCCACGGAGACAAACTCGAGCTTCCTACAGCCAAATGAGAGAGTTTGAGCGGGATCAAATTGTGGCATTCCGAGTGGCGGGATGGTCCTTTCGGAGAATTGCCACGCTAGTTGGACGTGCTGCGTCAGTTGTGTAACGATGCTGGTATCGGTGGTCACGTGAACATTCTCACACCCTTAGACGAGGTTCGGCACGTCGACGCAGCACAGGCAGCCGTCAGGATGGTCGTATTGTAAGGGCAGAAATGCCAGATCGTACGCCTACCACAGCACAGATAAGAAGGGTTGTGAGCCCAGACGTGTCAACAGGAACTGTTGTGAACCAGTTAGTGGCAGTGGGACTATGGTCACGCACATCTCTAGCCCGTCTTCCACTCACACCACAGCATCGACGTGCACGGCTAGGCAGGTGTCGTCAAAGGATCACTTGGAAGATGGAATGGCGCGCCGTGGTCTTCAGCGTTGAAAGCAGATTCTGCCTGCACGCAAGTGATGGTCGTTTGCACGTGCGACGTAGATCTGGTGAGTGCTGTCTGGCAGAGTGGATTCGACCATGACACACTCTTCCCATCCCAGGTGATAAGTTACAGCTCTCGTTCACCTTTGGTGTATCTGGATGGGACGCTAACCAGCACTCGGTACGTGCAGAATGTTCTTAGTCCTGTTCTTTTGCTGTTCTTTCAACAGGAGGGTGACGTGTTGTTCCAACATAATAATACTCGCCCACATGCCGCCCGTGATACGCAAACTGCAAGACGTGCAGCAACGTCCCTGGCAAGCACCATCTCCAGACTTGTCTTCAATGGAGCACGCGTGGGATATGACGGGACGAGAAGTGACTCGTGAGACTCGGCAGCCAACAACTCTTGCATAACTACATTAACAGTTCGAGCAGGCGTGGAGTAACGTATCCCTGGACAGTGTTCACCATCTGTACGACCGAGCTGATGCCAGAGTCAGCGCCTGCATTACCGCCCGTGGAGGCTACACCACGCACTAATATGGGTGTCGCAGCATAAGTCGATACCTGGTACCTCAGAATCGCTTGTGCTATTTATTTGTAAATATAATCATTTCATGTACTCTATATGCACTGTTGCAATAATAAATCTTGAGACAACTGGAAACTCCTAAAAGGGTGTAATAATTTTTTTCAGAAAGTGTGTTTGTGTGATAGACTAAATAAGTCGCGACTACGTGGCAACTTGCGAAACTCTGTGAAATTGTCTGCGTCTGTCCGTATGCCGATAGTTTGTACCATATAATAATTACATTATGTGCCCAGCTCGACAAATATGGTTAAATAATACTGAGAATTTGTTTTCTTTGTGATCTATGTTGTTGAGAAACGCGACACATAACACCAAGTCGTATCCAATGTGACTACACTGCCATTTAAGTGCAGCACATTCGCACTTTCCCCTATTCCCACTCCATGCGCTCAGACAGTTTCGTGTGGTGCTTGGGGAAGTTTCAGCAAGGCTCAACGCTATGGCCCTCGTCCCTGACCCCGGCCTGCGAGCTGGATTCTTGGCTGTATCTGCTCTACACCATCTACAGCGATCAGTGTGTTGCTTTAATGAGAGAGTAATACGCGCTAAGACAAAAGAAAGACTCACCATGAAGGAATTATCCGAAAGGGACAGAAATTGTCAGATCTGATGTAAATGTACAAACAAACAAATTACTAAAATTTCAGAAAAAAAATGTATGATTTATTCAAGAGAAAGAGCCTTATAAATTGGGCAAGTCAACGTGTTGGTCCACCTCTGGCCCTTATATAATATGTAATTCGGTTTGGCTCTGAGTAACAGAGCTGTTTGATGTCTTCCTGAGGGATATCGTGCCAAATTCTGTCCCATTGGCGCGTTATATAGTAAAAAATCCCGTGTTGGTCGGAGGGCCCTGTCCATAATGCTCCAAATATTCTCAATTGGGAATAGATCCGACGACCTTGCTTGCCAAGGTAGGGTTTGGCAAGCATGAGGACAAGCAGCAGAAACTCTCGCCGTCTGCTGGCGGGCAGTGTCTTGGTGAAATGTAAGTGCAGAATGGCTTGCCATGAAGGCAACAAAACTGGGCGTAGAAATCTCCGACGTACCGCTGTGTTGTAAGTTCCCCGCAGGTGACAACCAAAGGTGGAAAGAAATGGCACCTCAGACCTTCACTCCAGGCTGTCGGTCCGTACGGCGGGAGACAGTCAGGTTGGTATCCAAGTACTGCATGGGGCATCTCGAGACACGTTTTCGGCCTAGACTCTCATTTACTGGAGTGAAACTGTCTTCAGTGATGAATCCTGCTTCGAAGTGAGCCCCAATGAGCAGCAAAGAAGTGTCTGGAAACGTCCTGAAGGGCAGTGGAATACCAACCTGACTGTCGCCCACCATAGAGCCCGAGACCGGAGGTGACGGTCTGGGGTGCCATAGAATAGCGGTACGTCGGCGATATTCTACTCCCCATTATGTTGCCATTCATGCGAACAAACCTGGGCCTACATTTCAGCAAGATAATGCTCGTAGCGAGAGTTTCTACTGCTCTCTTCGCGCTTGCCAAACCACACCTTGGCCAGCAAGGTCGCTCTTCCCAATCGTGAACATTTGGAACATTATGGACAGGGCCCTACAACCAACTCGTGATGCTGACGATCTAACGCACCAACTGGACAGGATTTGGCACGATGTCCCTTAGGAGGACGTCCAACAAATGGTTCAAATGGCTCTGAGCACTATGGGACTTAACATCTTAGGTCATCAGTCCCCTAGAACTTAGAACTACTTAAACCTAATTAACCTAAGGACATCACACACATCCATGCCTGAGGCAGGATTCGAACCTGCGACCGTAGCAGTCCCGCAGTTCCGAACTGCAGCGCCTAGAACCGCACGGCCACCACGGCCGGCTCAAACAAGGACTGCAGTGTCATACGTGCACATGATCTGACTGCTTCCCTGTACCGTACCCCCAGTGTCTCAGTTTAGTTCTGTACTCTTACAGATAGTTCAGTAATTACTAAAGCAAGAAGGAGAAAGTAGCATTGGCTTTAATGTCCCAACGACAACTAATTCATTGCATTTAGTGCTATAGTTCGTACTGCGAACGGACGTATGTGGCATGCAGAAACCATTGAGCCATTTTCCTGGCGTGATTCTAGAAAGCCGTAAATCAAGATGGCCTGATACGGATTTTACTCTCTGTTCTTCAGTACTTTATCTACTTTACGGCCTTGCTTCTTGGTCATTATTCTATATCTCTGTTGTTTCGTAGTTAATTACTACAAACAGTGCTTTTCTATATAAGCATCATCTGTTCAGTTTGTCAGTAAACCAGTATTATGTCCTGGAAGCATTCAATCTCTGTTGGTAACCATTATCTCGCGAACGTGCACTTGTGTGCCCCATGGAATACGCCCAGGTTTTAAAGAAGAAACAAAAATGCATATATTACTCAGATGTAAAGAAATTCCCCCAGTCTTACATTCGCCTTACAGCAGAAGGTTTCCATTACATTAAACCACCGTCCCGCAAAGAAATATTGCTAGTAGCGATGGGATTCAATCGGTAATACACCGCTAAAGGGAGCTCTATTCACGAATGACTTCTCAAAGAGCAACTCAAGATGGGCTATCTGAGGAAGTGTCTGGCGTGATGTTCTGCATGGCACTACAAAAGCAACGCACGTAAGGGGACGAAAGAGCAAAAGACTTAATTTCTACTCGTCAGCTTTAACGGGACGTTTCAAAAACTGTAGTGTGCACTTACGCCCAGACAAGAGCTAACGTCTATACAAGTCTGAAAAGAATCACATGCCCCATTTTTTGTCTTGACATGAAACATGGAGATTTTCTGTCAACCATATCTGCACTTTATATTACATTAACAAGTTGAAGAGAAGGTACCATGAAGGTTATTGACATGTTGTCGCAGTGCAATTTCGTTCGATTCGTTCCTCGCACTCCGCCCGCTAAAATTTGTACAGTTGCACTTACTTCGCATAGAAATTTTTGCTTCATGCGTTGTTGCCACCACAGTATCCCTGTAGTGTGCCGACTTTCGCCACGAGTTCGACAGACACCGGGACAGTCATACACAAATATTCAACAAATTCTCTTCGTTAAATTTATGTTGTCTTCCAGTTCGTTTTGCATCTGTAAATGTTATATGAAATTTTCAAACAAGACGATTTACAGTACACTGCTGTCCTGATAGTTTCTATACGATCCCTGCCACTTGCCGTGTAGTCCAAATACATGTTCAATCAGAAAAACACGAAATTCAGTTGAACTAAGCATTAAAGACCGATATAATGATATAAACATTCATTCGGTTCATCAGTCATGATAAACATTTACGAGCATCTGTAACCTTAAGTTCTCCGCGTCTACATAAAGCGAAAGTTCCGCCAATGTTGGCGTTTTTTTTCATTTCCCCCTCTTTCTCGCAATTATCTCTTTAAATTCCAACAGGTTCATGAAATTTCTTTGATTGCCAATACAGTGGTGTCTTGTCGATTGCAATTGTTTCTTGGTGTTCAGTTTACACATTCGGGAAAGTCCAACACCTTAGCTGTTGGGTCAGCTATTTTCGTCTTTTTTGTTGACCGGTAGCCAAGCGACATTAGTTGACTGTCACGTTCATGTTCGCGTGGATGCGGCATCACTAACGCTGTCTTTGTTTTGATTTATACATTAACTCAGTACTGTTCACAAGTTATAAAAGGCGTCAAAAATAATGAATTACGTAGCTGGAGATTTCGTCTTTGTCGAATGTGGCATCAGAATACAAAACGGTTGAACTGACTCGTGCTATCCGTAAATCAAACGAAGTGCTAAAGATAGTAATATTCTTACATCAGCTGTGGGCCCAAAATAGAGAACTAAAGGGAAAATCGTATTGCACCATGTTTTAACGGTCGTAGCTGTCGAAATATTGGGCAGAATTACACCAACAATACCGCTATTTATTTGTGTTTGTTATTTACGATCTTGACAGCGCTTCCGAGATTAAAAAGAAACAGTAACATTAATTTCTCTATAATGAATTGCTGCACACTTGCGATAGTGATAGAATTTAGTGCAACAAATCAATATTAATGTTCCGAAATTTACGTTACTCTTCTTGAGTGGATTCGAATTTATTCGCATGCGCTTCGGACGAGGCATATTTATTTAACACTATACAGTACATACCAGATTCCACATGTTTGCGACCGCTTTCTCACAGTTTATTCATTCTTCCTGTTGGTGTGATTATGGAACTGATATCAAATTGACAGAGTATGTATTCGTATATAAATTTCACAGCCACTTCAACAGAAATAACAAGTATCAAGAAAGCAAGCGAGAAAACAAAATCAAAGCTGCTGTTTGTTGAGTGATAAAATACATAAATGTGCACCTGTGGAACATGGACGTGGAACTGGTAAAGGAAATGATGTGAATTTCAAAACGGAAGTGGTGAATGATCATTGTAAGCGTTATAATCAGCAAAAAAATCTGTTTCACATAATTCTTTTCAGTTGCAGACCGTGTCATCTCGTAAAATTATGTACCAATGTTCTCGATCACTACTGTAAGTAGCCTTCACCACGGTGATAATACTGAGGAATGACAGCTTTGGCTTTACTTCGCATTTGTTCCTGTAATTCCTTAAATGTTCAAAGCAGCATAAATAAAATTCTAGATATAGTTGTTTACGGTTCTTTTAAGGAATTGCAGGGTCAAGAGTGAAGATCATGTGTTAAGAGTCGAAATTGCATACCCTGATGAACATATCTGACAATAAGTGCCGAAACTTGGTACACAATTTTACAACACGACTCGATCTACGACCCAGAATACTTACACGGATATTGGCTATCTGTGAAAGCCTACAAACTTACAAAAAATTATATTGTTTTGCAGCAAGGTGAACCTATAAATTCTACAACTACAAATTCGCTACTGCTACCACTATTTCACAGCTGAGAACTTATCATAAACAACAGAGCTTCACGCAACAATGGAACAGCTGAATACAGCAGAATGCCACGAAACAAGAAGTACTTCAGTGAAAACGGGAATTCGGATAATGACACTCAAATATACCTCCGCAGCCGTAATGTGTGTAGTTCCTTTCCGCTCTCCCCGTAGAACATTAGCAGCCGAGGTCGAAGAGTGACGTGTTAACGACAAAGTAGCCACCGAGTGTCGATGTCGGAGAATACTCGGGAAGTGAAAGGCTAGCACATCGCTGCGGAGCACGTGGCGGGACAGACGTATGTGGTGCACACACGCTGGCGACACCGGGTAAACAAGAAGCTACGCGCGTGCGTGGCGTCCCAGGCCTTACCTCATGCCGCGCTGTGTTGGCGTCTACTGGGGCCGGGGCGCAGTGGCTACTGCGCCAGTGCGGCTGCTGCGTGTTGCGTCACGCGACGCGGGGCGGCGCGCGAATAGCATCGACCCAGTGGGCCGCCAGCGGTGGCTCACTGCGGCACATGCTGGCGGGCACACGCGCCTCGGGCGCCGTATCGAGCGTATGTACCCGCGCCGCGCGTCTAGCCGCTCGCCAAAATCTTTCGCGACAACAGACGCTTCGGCTTAGCACAAACGTCTTTCACACTCTTTCCCTGTGTGTCCCGAAAAGCGCACTGTCGTCAAAACAGAATACGTTCACACACGATTTTCTGCTTACACTGAGAGGGGACCAACAAAGTTTGTTCTCAAACCATGAGCGAGCAAATAAAAAAAAAAATAAAAAATAAAAAAAACTGTATAGCCGGTCTCGTCAAATTTTACAACAGCTACGTACTGTACACTGGAAATACATAAACTGTTGAGGTGGTCAGTACGCGCGCCAGGCTCGCTCAGTCCTAGTGACCTTGGCCGCTTGGAGTAAAGATGAACTCACAACTCGAGTCAGGGGCGGTGGCAAGAGGGGGGGGGGTCTATGGGGTCTGTAGCCCCCCCCCCCCCCCCATGAAGTATCATATTACGCTGAATAAAATTACTTCAGAAATCAGCGAATATATTATTCCAACAGATTCAATTATTTTTTTATAGTTATGTAACAATATAGGTTGCTATAAATTCCAAACACATTTTAACAAAAGAATAAGAGCGGCAAATAGCTTACTACCTAAACCAATAAATATCAAAAATGGCTCTGAGCACTATGGAACTTAACATCTGAGGTCATCAGTCCCTTAGAACTTAGAACTACTTAAACCTAACTAACCTAAGGACATCACACACATCCATGTCCGAGGCAGGATTCGAACCTGCGACCGTAGCGGTCGCGCTGTTCCAGACTAAAGCGCCTAGAACCTCTCGGCCACACCGGCAGGCCAATAAATATCATTTAACTTAAAATAGGCGTCTTATTATTTATTAATACACATTTTTTACCCTGAACTCCAAAACAGTTACCAAAAACTACTTTAAGCAACACCAAATTTTACCAATTTGTCTGTAGAGGATGCCAACTCTCCTTTTGTTAAGCCATATTCCATTCCCCCAAATCCTCCTCCCCCCCCCATTAGCTCTCTCCCCCCTCCCCCTTGACCGACTTCTAGAATCACCCCTGACTCGAGTACTAAAGCTTACTTCTACATCTACATACATTCATACATACCCCACAAGCTTGGTGGAGAGTACCCTGTAACAACTATTAGTCATTTTCTTTACTGTTCCACTCGCAAACAGATCGAAGGAAAAGCGACTGTCTCTATGCCTTTGTATTAGCCCTAATTTCTCGTATCTTATGTTCGTGCTCCTTACGCGATATGTAAGTGTTCTATAGATTTCCTCAACAGTGGTCCTCAAAGAGAACGCTGCCTTCCCTCCATGGATTCCCATTTGAGTTCCTGATGCATCTCTATAATCTACATCTACACTACTGGCCATTAAAATTGCTACACCAAGAAGAAATGCAGCTGATAAACGGGTATTCATTGGACAAATATATTATACTTGAACTGACATGTCATTACATTTTCACGCAATTTGGGTGCATAGATCCTGAGAAATCACTAACCAGAACAACCACCTCTGGCCGTAATAACGGCCTTGATACGCCTGGGCATTGAGTCAAACAGAGCTTGGATGGTGTGTATAGGTACAGCTGCCCATGTAGCTACAACACGATACCACAGTTCATCAACAGCAGCAACTGGCGTATTGTGACGAGCCAGTTGCTCGGACACCATTGACCAGACGTTTTCAATTGGTGAGAGATCTGGAGAATGTGCTGACCAGGGCAGCAGTCGAATATTTTCTGTATCCAGAAACGCCCGCACAGGACCTGCAACATGCGGTCGTGCATTATCCTGCTGAAATGTAGGGTTTCGCAGGGATCGAATGAAGGGTAGAGCCATGGGTCGTAACACTTCTGAAATGTAACGTCCACTGTTCAATGTGCCGTCAGTGCGAACAAGAGGTGACCGAGATGTGTAACCAATGGCACCCCATACCATCACGCCGGGTGATACGCCAGTACGGTGATGACGAATACACGCTTCCAATGTGCGTTCACCGCGACGTCGCCAAACACGGTTGCGACCAACATGATACTGTAAACAGAGCCTGAATTCATCCGAAAAAATGACGTTTTGCCATTCGTGCGCCCAGGTTCGTCATTGAGTACACCATCGCAGGCGCTCCTATCTGTGATGCAGCGCCAAGGGTAACCACAGCCGTGGTCTCCGAGCTGATAGTCCATGCTGCTGTAAACGTCGTCGAACTGTTCGTGCAGCTGGTTGTTATCTTGCAAACGTACCCATCTGTTGACTCGGGGATCGAGACGTGACCTGCACGATCCGTTACAGCCATGCGGATAAGACGCCTGTCATCTCGACTGCTAGTGATACGAGGCCGTTGGGATCCAGCTCGGCGTTCCGTATTACCCTCCTGAACCCACCGATTCCATATTCTGCTAACAGTCATTGGATCTCGACCAACGCGAGCAGCAATGTCGCGATACGATAAACCGCAATCGCGATAGGCTACAATCCGACCTTTATCAAAGTCGGAAACGTGATGGTACACATTTCTCTTCCTTACACGAGGCATCACAACAACGTTTCACCAGGCAACGCCGGTCAACTGTTGTTTATGTATGAAAAATCGGTTGGAAACTTTCCCCATGTCAGCACGTTGTAGGTGTCACCACCGGCGCCAACCTTGTGTGAATGCTCTGAAAAGATAATCATTTTCATATCACAGCATCTTCTACCTGTCCGTTAAATTTCGCGTCTGTAGCACGTCATCTTCGTGGTGTGGCAATTTTAATGGCCAGTAGTGTATGTTCGTGCTCCTTACGCGACATGTATATGTTCTCTAGATTTCCTCAACAGTGGTCCTCGAAGAGAACGCTGCTTTCCCTCCATGGATTCCCATTTGAGTTCCCGATGCATCTCCGTAATCTACATATACATAATTACTCTGAAGTTCACAATAAGTGCGTGGTACGGGATTCATGGAACCACCTTTAAGCTCTTTCTCTACTGTTCGATTCTCGAACAGCGCCTGGGAAAAACGAACACTCAAATCTTCCGGTGTGAACACTGATTTCTCCTATTATGATGATCATTTCTCCCCATGTGGGTGGGACCAACAAAATTTTTTCACTCTCTGAGGAGAAAGTTGGTGATTGAAATTTCAAGAGAAGATCCTGCCGCAGCGAAAAACGCCTTTGTTTCAATGACTGCCACCTTAATTCGTGTATCATATCCGTGGCACTCTCCCCTATTTCGCGATGGAACAAAACGAGCTGCCCTTCTTTGAACTTTTCCGAGGTCCGTAAATCCTGTATGATGCGGATCCCACACCACACAGCCGTACTCCAGAAGCGGGCGGACAAGCTTAGCGTAAGCAGTCAATAGGCCTGTTACATTTTCTAAGTGGTCTGCCAATACTCGTATATCGCAACCTTTGGTTTGTTTTCCCCACAGGCCGTGCGATTCTAGGCGCTACAGTCTGGAGCCGAGCGACCGCTACGGTCGCAGGTTCGAATCCTGCCTCGGGCATGAATGTGTGTGATGTCCTTAGGTTAGTTAGGTTTAATTAGTTCCAAGTTCTTGGCAACTGATGACCTCAGAAGTTAAGTCGCACAGTGCTTAGAGCCATTTGAACCATTTTTTCCCCACAACATTATCAGTCTAACTGTTCCAATTTAATTTATTCGTAATTGTAACCCCTAAGTATTTAGTTGTGTTTACAGCCTTTAGATTTTTCTGATATACCGTCCAACTGAAATTTAGCGGATTTTTTTTTTGTGCTCATGTGGGTGACTTCACACTTTTCATGATTTGGAGTCAATTTCCGCTTTTCCACCATAGAGATATCTTCTATAAATCATTTTACAATGCGTTTTGATCATCTGATGACTTGGTGGTACGCGACCGTAAATGACAGTATCATCTGCAGACAATCTAAGAGGACTGCTCATAATGTCTCCTAAATGGTTTATGCATGCTGTGCGAACAAATTTAGCAGCCCGCCTCTGAATAGCTTCGATGTCTTTCTTTAATCCGACTTGGTGCGCATCTCAAACATTTGAACAATACTCAAGAACAGGTCTCACCAGTGTCCTATATGCGGTCTCCTTTACCGACGAACCACACTTTCCGAAAGGTCTCCCAGTAAACATAAGTCGACCATTGGCCTTCCCTACCACAATCCTCACATAATCGTTCCATTTCAAATTGCTTCGCACCGTTACGAACAGGTACTTACACGAGATGACTGTGTCAAGCAGGACGCTACCAATGCTGCATCCGAACATCGAGCCGACTCGATCGTACGAAGAATAGACACAAAGTTTTAATAATGTCGTGAAATTAAAAAAAAATTGAGCCAGTCCTGGACTCGATATCAGATATTCTACTTTCCTTGAGCAGTCGCCGTAGGTATTAGACTATTGCACTACGTATCAACACATCAAATTTAAATTAGTTTCTTCTGATGACAGTATCCTCTTGAGTAGACACCCGGAGATTCGAATTGTAGTGTCGCGGAATAGTAAAGAGTTGGAAACGTGGAATATTGTCAACGTTTCGTTGCCTATGCCGAGAGCCAGAGGCAGTAGGTTAGCCAAGGATTGCACATATATCGGAATGTGTCGTCACACAGGGGCAATGGCCTGGTTACACACAACAGGCGAGAGAGAATTGCTTAGCACGCAGGTTTGTGTTAGATGGAGACTTTCGTAGAGTGCAAGACAGAGGTATAGCGTCAGCTGTACTGCATTTCACAACTTCGCATAAGTCTGCCGTAACAACACGTAACTCTGTCGCAAGAACACCTAAGGGGCGAGTACGACAGATGAATCAGCAGTATAAGTGGAACGAATGCGTTCATTACAAACGAGCATGACGTCAGGACGTCGCTCGTGCTTCCTTTACATACGCCAGCTCTGATAGCAACAAGGCACTCGTAGTTAGACTTGCTGTTAGATGTGTACTGGGTCGCTGCGTAGCGCTCAACTCGGTGATCGACATGTTAATCTTTATTAAGGTGATGTTGCAGTAAAGGCGGCCCATCCAGCAGCAGACGTGAGGGGACAGTACCAGCTCTGGTCCTCTCTGCTGCCGCTGTCAATCATCAACCCAGGATTAGCAGACATCGCGGCAGACTCGCTCGCTGCCAATGCTGACCACATCAGTGAGCCGTCGTCGAGATCGTGCGAGGCCTAGACCCTGTGCATCCGCCATCACAACCGGGTGAGCCGATGACGCTGGGGGACTGCAGACCGTTCGGCCCGTCCACTGCGGCCGAGCCACCAGGAGGAGCAGAGAAGAAGACGGGGTGGGATAGAGTACACTCCGCACTACGAGAACGCCTCTCGTGCCAACAGCGCCGGGACTCCAACCCTGAGCCTCCTACGCGCAGCGGCTTGCTGTCCGCAGCCGAGCCGGCCGTCCAGCCGGGCGCCACCAGCCACGCGCGGCCGAAGTACGAAGTAAGGACATTCCTTCGCTACGTCACAGCACACGGCGCTGCACTAGCAAGACTGTGCGGCCCGGACGGAGCTGGTGTCATCGCTAGGAGTCAGCGAGGACTTGGGGAAGGTCGTTGATATCACCAAGCTCAGCCAGCCTGTGTTACACGGGCCACATTGTACTCGGCAGGAATAAAGGTGTTATGAATTAATAAAGTTTCTTTGGCGTTTCTGACGCGTCCACAGTCATTTCCTAGCATCCTGACAACTGGAGAGGTCACCGCTCGGCCATCCAGTCCACCGCAGGCGACCGGGACCACTGGGGCGCCTACAGAAAGGACTATTTTACGTCCTGAACATTTTGTCTATGAGAATCCTATCATCAGTAAGCCACGCAGTAGAGCTGCCTATCCTCGCAAAAACGGCTGTGAGGTGGGTGGACAACTGCAGCAAACCAGTCTTCGGACTGACGACAACAACAGCTTCCGCTTGCTTTCAGCAATACCAACGTAGCAAGACCATGTCGGCTACAAAGCCCTATGGGATAACTGTTGATGCGAGGTAGGCCTTTGAATGGAAATGGATGCTAATTCGATTTTCTCTGCACGGGACAGTCGATAACAAAAACTTCTTATAGGACTGCATTGAACCTAAGTGTCACTTTAAAGTAATTTAAATTCTGGAATGAGATTTTCACTCTGCAGCGGAGTGTGCATTGATATGAAACTTCCTGGCAGATTAAAACTGTGCGCCCGACCGAGACTCGAACTCGGGACCTTTGCCTTTCGCGGGCAAGTGCTCTACCATCTGAGCTACCGAAACACGACTCAGGCCCGGTCCTCACAGCCTTACTTTTGCCAGTATCTCGTCTCCTACCTTCCAAACTTTACAGAAGCTCTTCTGCGAAACTTGCAGTAAGGCTGTGAGGACCGGGCGTGAGTCGTGCTTCGGTAGCTCAGATGCAGTCTGCCTTCGGCGGTGCTACGGCACGGACGTCTGTTTACGTCCCTGCCGGAGAAGTTCGCGCTCGCGCAGCTGTTTACCTCTTCGGCGTACTCGTACGTTTAGACGACTCGATATAGAATGGCACATGCATACCGAAAGTCGACTCTCAAGATTAGTTTTTCGAATGAATATGCGAGACCGAAAGCCTACGAAATAGAAAGGTTCCTGCGAGACGAAGTTAAACTTGACTACAACGAACTTATCGGAATCCACCTCTCCATAGTGAGCAGTGTTGTTTACGTCAAGCTGATTAACGATTCAGTATGTGACAGAATCATCCGAGATACTAAACATGGACTCAAATTTCGTCACTCTGATGGACATGTTGGTGAAGTAACTATTGATCATGCAGGACTGGGCTTACGAAACATACGTATTTTCGAACTTCCCTTCGAGGTTCCGTCTGACTTGGTCGTTGACGCCTCACGCCCATATGGAAGAGTGCTTAGCCACGTTGAGGAAAAATGGTCCAACTTCGCGACTTAACCCGTTCTCAATGGGGTGCGTCAAATCAGAATAGAACTGACACAACATGTACCCTCATACTTGTTCATCGGCGGATGTAGAGCTATAGTCATATACGATGGACAGCCCAAAACATGCTCAGGCTGCGGGAAAGAGGGCCACGTCCGTTCCGAATGTATGCAGCGGAGGATAGTGCAAGTTCCAAACGGCGAACCCGTACCTCCGTCCACGTTAACGCCGCTGCCACTAACGTATGCGGACGCATTTCGAACGGATCCCATCCCGAAAAATGACCAGCTACAGAATCCTGACAGTTTACGGCAACCGACTGCGGCGGAGACCGCCTCCAGTGACGAAACGACGCACACCTCTGCCGCTCCGGCGCCGACGACGCACTTAACCGAGCGGACAGGATCGGTAGGAGAAATGGAAATTGATCCTGCTGTTGTGCCGACAGCTGCTTTCGTCCCTGAGCACCGGGAGTCACTTCCGCACTCGGATACGGAGGCGCACACGCGCAAACAACGATCGCCGAAGCGCCACAAGAAACGACGGCTAGCGCCGTCGGATACCTGCTTACTGCAGTCCACGTCAGACGGACTTGGATGTGACGCCGATACAGTGCATCCGGATGCGCAACGGGAGGTTATACCTCCCACAAAGCAGTACGACACGAATCATGCTACACAGGGGTTGAATACAGACACACCGGACGGAAAGCCGACGGAAGGAGTCCCTCCACCCACCGCAGCAACGCCACCGCCTTCGGTCAGCGCGGCAGGAGAGACACGACGGGAGCTGGACCTCCAGCACAGGAACTGGGCCGACGAATCCGATACTGAGCCACAGACCGACGACGCACCCGCCATGGCGACTGCTGTGTCCACCGGATGTTAACCGCGCAGAAGATGCACAGACAGCATGTCACCGGGCATAAGCACAAATATTAACATAAGCGTTCATGTGCACTTTACGCACTGAGGAACAGCGGCAGGCATATCGAACAGCCTCTATTAATATTAATACGATCAGAACGCCTGTAAAATTGCAATTATTACGAGACATGTTGCATGCGTCAGACGTCGACATCGTTCTGCTGCAGGAAGTATGTGTTGAGAGCTTCCCCGACCTCTATGAGTACGATACGTACATTACACCTACTACCGACGGCGGCAGCGGAACAGCGATACTTCTACGTAGCGGCATAGTGGCCGAGGACGTGGTGTACCTGCCGTCAGCGCGAGGACTGGCGCTCACAGTGCTGGGAGTACGGGTCGTTAACATTTACGCACCGTCGGGGTCAGACAGACGGCGCGACCGATCCCGATTCTACGCAGAGGAGATTGCAACACTATTCTTAGGTCGGTATGAACATGTCTTATTTGGAGGCGACTTCAACTGCGTGCTCGCACCAAAAGATCAACACCCACGTTATACTTCGTGCCCGGAGCTGCGGCAACTCATACAGGACATGAATCTCATTGATACATGGGAGAAGATACATGGCAACAGACGTGGATACACCTACGTCACAAGTCACTCTGCAAGTCGTCTCGATCGCATTTACGTAACACGTCGTCTCGAACCTGCGATCCTCGATGCGTAATTGTGGCCTGTCGCCTTTTCAGATCACATAGCATATACATGCACGGTCTCCTTGAGTCGTCAACAAGTGTGGAGGAGTCGCAGTGTTTGGAAACTGAATACAGCACACCTTAGGGAACCTGAGTGCAAACGCTTAGTCGAAGACACTTGGCATGTGTGTGAACGACGCCTCCCGACATATCCGACGACGTTGCAGTGGTGGCTGGAATGCGTTAAGCCTGCATTGCGCCGAGCGTTAATTGCATACGGAAGGGAGCAGATGATGTGGAGGCGACACACGACGGAATTTTATTTCACGATGCTCCGCGAACTTTCTGTACAAGCACCTTCACAGGAGCGTCGTGCCGGTATAAAACGAGCACATGCCCAAATAATTTCCATAACGCGCCGCCGACTGGAGGGTGTCGCAATCCGTGCAAGGGCCTTTGAACGAGTCCGTGGAGAATCCCCGTCGATGTATCACGTTATCAGAGAAAAACAACGTAGTCGCAGAACCCTAATACAGACGGTCGTACTGCCAGATGGTCGCCGCATGACAACGCAAAAAGACATTGCCAACGCTTTCGTGGAACACTACGGTCATCTCTATGAAGAAACGGAACACGATCAGGCCGCCTTTCATGAGGTCCGACGAACGCTCTCCGCGTGTCTCGACGAGTCGGCCAACCTGGAGTTAACAGGTGAAATCACAGTTGACGACGTAATGGAAGCGATTGATAAGGGAGCGTCGCACAAATCGCCGGGGCCCGACGGGTTTCCGTTAGAGTTCTATCGTACATTTAAAGATCTCATGATTCCACGATGGACTGCCATGTACTGCGAATTGATGTCTCCCAACGTGCCTCTTCCACCCACCTTCGTGGAAGGAATGATCATCTCCATCCACAAACCATCTGGCGGCACAGGGATACAGGCCTACCGGCCGCTGACCCTTCTTAATTGCGACTACAAGATCTACGCCAGGATACTTGCAGCACGCTTTAAACGCGTGATACGCCAAGTGATTTCACTCGACCAAACCCAGCTAGGAGGAGCTAGCAATATACAAACGGCACTCAGCGACTACCGCGATGTTATCGCACTGGCTTCAACATGTCGTCTCCGGGGTGTATTGGCATCGATAGACTTCGATCGCGCATTTGACAGGCTGAGTCATGCTTATCTCACGGACGTGATGACGAAAATGAAGTTTCCGGAAAGTTTTGTCACCGTCGTCATGAGACTACTCCACGGAGCCGCATCCAAAGTGCTCATCAATGGACGCTTGGTGGGGCCCATCAACATCTCACGATCGGTCAGACAAGGGTGCCCGCTGTCAACGATATTGTATGCCATTGCTGTCGAGCCGCTGTTTTGCGGGCTCCGGAATCGACTCCAAGGAATGACGATAAGGCACAACAAGTTTATATGCCGAGCATACGCAGATGACCTAGTGTTTTTAGCACGGTCAGGCGACGAGGCAAGAGCGGCCCTGCATTGGATTAATTTGTATTGTATGGCTACGGGGAGTCGCCTGAACATGGCAAAGTCGGGAGCGATGAACATCGGGAGAGGACTCCCGACAGGAAGTGTAGCACCATTACAGCCGATCACCAAGATGAAATGCCTAGGAATTATCTTCACTACAGACGTTCGACGCACGGCGGCACTGAGTTACAGACATCTTCTGCAAACAATTCGTGCGAGTGTCCGAAGTCACAGGTTAAGGGCACTGGATATGATACAACGGGTCACCTTTGCCAACACTTACCTAGCCTCTCGCATCCCCCACCTGGCACAAGTTCTTCCTATGCCGGTGGTGTTGGCCCGCCGAATCCTGGCGGCACTAGGATATTTTGTGAGCACAGGTCTGCTTTTTAAGGTAGGATACGAAACCCTCACCCTTCCTCGTAGTCGTGGAGGTCTTGGACTAGTCCACGTACGCGACCGTGCAGTGGCTATTTATGTAACCACGATGATAAAGATGTGGACACGACACCAGACAAGTCTGACGGGCACCTTGATAGACGAACTCGCTCCACCTTCACGTTCGGCTCCGGTAGCGGTGGCTCACATCTCACCATCGCTTGCCCATATGCGAACCTTCTTTGTGGAACACAGTTATGTACATATGGAACTACCGACTATCAGGACGGCAACGGCACGTGATATATATCACATCTTGACTCGACGACGGCCGAATAATGCCGTAGAGCGCCGCCAACCAACGGTTACGTGGTCAGTGGTATGGCGTACAGTGCACCACCCTCACCTTGATACGGGAACGCGCGCACTGTGGTATCAGGTGGTAAATGGGAAATACGTGACTCGTTCCAGGTTGCATACAATTCATATGGCGGACGAGCCACTGTGTCCGCAGTGCAATGTTATAGACACTGAGGAGCATCGCCTGATATGCGGTCCTTCGGCGGACGTATGGTGTTTGGTCAAAAAAATGATCGCCTTCCTCCTTCGGGTGGGGCCGCAAACAACAGAACCACGCACACTACTTCTCCCAGATAGGACATATTATCCCCGAACGAAGACAAACGCAGTGACTAGGATTCGAGGTTTGACTGTGCGTTATCTTTTCCGAGACGGCAGTAAGAATGTGCTTGACTTTTGGGCCTTACTACAGGAACATCACTCACAGCTTATGAGACATCCGAGATATCGAACATATTACGCAAATTTTTTTGGGAGTGCCTTGCTTGATCCCCCACCCAGTTGGGGTGTCCCGGGTAGGAGAATGTAATTATTGTCTATAAGTATCAGAACAAGAAAGGACCAGGACAGTGGAGAGGATCCACAAACACACGTGAAGACGTACCCGACACCAACGTGAGGTATGACGGGATTAGCGAGGTACGCGCCTAAAAGAGGAACGTAGAACGTTATTGTTTTGTACTGACAGAAGCAAGATATTTTATTTTATTTTATTTTTTCACTGTAAAAAAAGGTCTACTTATTTACGTTTCCTAGAAAAATTTTATTTTATAAAGTCATCGTCTTATATATTTAAAGAAAAAGTGCTAGAAGCAGTTTATGTTTGTTATTGTTCCACCGAATGTAAAAAAAAAAAGTGGTCAGCGTGACAGACTGTCAATCCTAAGGGCCCGGGTTCGATTCCCGGCTGGGTCGGAGATTAAAAAAAAAAAAAAGCGTAACGGTGAAGGTGTTGGGCTGCTGTGCGCAAGGTTATGAGTTCAAACCTTGTGCGGAGCGTAATAATTTCATTATTTAAAAACAATTTCGAAGTGCCTTAAAAAAAAAAGTCGGTAGAGCACTTGCCCGCGAAAGGCAAAGGTCAAAAAAAAAAAAAAAGAAGATGGTAGAGCACTTGCCCGCGAAAGGCAAAGGTCCCGAGTTCGAGTCTCGGTCGGGCACACAGTTTTACTCTGCCAGGAAGTTTCATATCAGCGCACACTCCGCTGCAGAGTGAAAATCTCATTCTGGAAACATCCCCCAGGCTGTGGCTAAGTCATGTCTCCACAGTATCCTTTCTTTCAGGAGTGCTAGTTCTGCAAGTTTCACAGAAGAGCTTCTGTAAAGTTTGGAAGGTAGGAGACGAGATACTGGCAGAAGTAAGGCTGTGAGGACCGGGCGTGAGTCGTGCTTCGGTAACTCAGATGGTAGAGCACTTGCCCGCGAAAGGCAAAGGTCTCAAGTTCGAGTCTCGGTCGGGCACACAGTTTCAATCTGCCAGGAAGTTTCAATTCAAATTCTGTAGGAGATAATTTTTTATTCCAGACCTTTACATTCAATCCCTTTGGCTACTTCTGTCGTGTAATCAGAACAGATTCACAAGCGTTCTTGAGTGTGAGAGTAATCATCCCTAATAGTGATTCACGTTAGTATAGAAACAGTCAACCTATGTCTCTATTAGGCACTCACCAGTTGTGAACTATAAAACTGAGGCCACAAGTAGTAAAATGTTACACATTCTCATCAACAATTAATTAGTGATTTAACTTAATTCGTAGATAGTATACAAGGCGTTATAAAACGATACCGAAAAACTGGAGTGGTTGTAGAGGGTGTTGTGAGGAATAGATTGAGGACAGAAACCTACGTCCAGCAACGTCATCCAACAAAGCTTCCGAGCGTCGACGTTATCGGCGCCGGCGACTACCGATAGGCCGCCGCTTAGGCAGCAAACGTATGTACGCTGGCGGGCCATAGCTGGAACGTCTCGTACTGTTGTTTGTTGTTCAGCGATTGCGAGTGATGGTCACAATCGTCAGACGGGCCTTGTATCCTACGAATGCGATGCTCAGCAGATGACGGTTTCGATCACAGATTTCCATCCACAGTTTATTTTTTTTTCCTGGAGTGTTCTAAAATCTCCAGTGTTTTTAGGTATACGGGATAACAATAAACTGCAGATGGCAACCCGTGTCCGAAACCGCATACGTAGGAGACAAGGCTTGTCTACTCAGCAGATCACTGGGGATCGTGGTAGTCAGTCGCGATGACTGAATAACAAACAACATCGTGAGACTTTACGCCGATGGTCTGTTAGCGTGCAAAGTTATAGCGTCAGGCACCGCCTGTGACTTTTGGGACTCTGTAGCGCCATTGGATGACGCTTGCGGACACCGGTTGCTGTCCTCAGTCCGTTCCTCACAACACTCTCTACAATCCCTTGAAGTTTGTCGATATCATTTTGTAACACCTTTATATCAGTCAATAAAGCAATTTTATAGGCTGATTAATCTAAATCAGCCTACTGTTGTGTGACTACTAGTCTGAAATCCATTTGTATCCCAGTAGATGAGAAGATTCTTTCTCCCACCCATCTCCTGTGACACTGCCGGGCTACTTCCCCAGGGGCCATAAAAAGTGAAAATCAGTCATGGATCAGTTTTCAACATTTAGCATGACATTTTGAACATGACAAGTCTCCAAACCGGCCGCTGTGGCCGGGCGGTTCTAGGTGCTTCAGTCCGGAACCGCGCTGCTGCTACGGTCGCAGGTTCGAATCCTGCCTCGGGCATGGATGTGTGTGCTGTCCTTAGGTTAGTTATGTTTAAGTAGTTCTATGTCTAGGGGACTGATGACCTCAGATGTTGAGCCTCACAGTGCTTAGGCCCATTTGTACCATTTTTGAACAAGTCTCCAACCACCGGGTGGCACGATTGTTCACATCCATTCACAAAGACTGCCAAACCAGGGCAACAGTGGAAATGTTGAAGCTGCGTGAGACCAATTCAGGTGATCTTCTTAGCCGCCTATTTACCACGGACGAGTGCTGGGTGAATGGGGTTCATGTCCAAACAGCGAAAAGCCGGATTCCGCGTTGTGTTTACCCGGACATTTTGCCCTAAAAGCCTGATGACCTGTTTCAATAGAAGTAGTGTCAGTTGTGTGTTAAATGTATTATGATGTTGGAAAGTAGTGGAGAAGGGATGCTAGCTACACATGAACGTCATGAGAACTGATTCTGCAGTCGCAACAACCAACATAAACACATCAGACAATAATGTGGCTGCATCGTGAGTGTAAACTATGAAATTTATTTTTTTATATTGTAAAAATTCAGAGAAATATCAATTACTTATTATATTATTGTAATTGAAAGATGACTTGCCGGAGCCAGACTATAAATACTATTTATCAAACATAGTAATTGTGTTATCTCATAGTAGGCACAAGCACCTTAGTAGCTAAAATAAGTTAGCAGTTTTGAAAAATTGATAAATCAAAACATTAGGGAATCTAAATTGCAGTGGTGTGGATAAAGCCCCAGGAGGGTTGAAATTTCTTTCATTTTCTAAATTTGCCATTTTTTAAAATAATAACCTGAAACCTTAAAATTTTTTTCGTGGGTGATATCGGCATTTATGCCACGTATCAACCAACATTTGGTTATATTTCATCATTTAATATACGTAACCTAACGTTGCTGAAAGCTAGCAAGCGGTTAAGATCGGTAGCATTCTCCATCCCCCACGAAGTGTGAGAACGAACGTGCGAGTAGAAGCTGTGTCGTACTGGAGAGTATTCACACCGCAAGGCTTACCGGAAAACGTGTAACTTTGTTTATTAATATTAACTATTTAAATGTTCATGTATGTCTCTAACTGGATTGCCGCAATTATTCACACTGACAGCTTCCTAAGCATGATATCAGTAACTCCAAGATGAAGCTCGAATATTAATTTGAATTTTATGTAAAGTTGTCAATCACTGGGGACTAAACAGATCAATCAGAAACGAGCCCTGTGCTAGCAGCCGCGGCACCCCAGCCTTGGATTAGTTTTCGGAGAGGCAACACGTATGTGCAGTGGATGAATTGTATTTCCATGTAAAAGTGAATTAGTGATTAATAGTGCCTCGGAAATCATTTATATGCGATCTCGCGTATGTGTGATTTCGTATGGTCATTGAGGTCGTGTGGAGATAATTTTGTGAAATTGAAATTGTGCTCAATAAGTGAAGATTAGACTCTGCGAACTTTGATTGCCATTAGACCAAGTCTAAAGATTATTTTATCCATATTTTTAACAAAATAAGTTAGTATACTTTTATTTCGCCGGCCGCTGTGGCCGAGCGGTTCTAGGCGCTTCAGTCTGGAACCGCGCGACCGCTACAGTCGCAGGTTCGAATCCTGACTCGGGCATGGAAATGTGTGATGTCCTTAAGTTAGTTAGGTTTAAGTAGTTCTAAGTTTTAGGGGACTGATGATCTCAGATGTTAAGTCCCATAGTGCTCAGAGCCATTTGAACCATTTGAATTTTTATTTCGAGTTGGGACTTTCCCACTTGCAGTTTCATCGTTCACAGTTGATTGTAAGGATATTAGAATCAGCGACTGGCGGAGAAGAAAGGCAGTGGCGACGTCGAGACAGATTTACAAAACGCAAGGTAAGCAGATCTCCTCCTTTTGAGCTAGCGAAATGCAAAAAGTTTGCGGAACCTTCTTGTTACTAGTTGGTCAGTGTAGTCAACCCGCAACGAACAACTTGCGCTGTTATCATGTCCGACGCAATAATATGGCGTGGCAGGAACAATCTGCATCACATCATAATTAGTTAGGAAGGGATAGGGACCACTACAACATACCCCCAACTTCTGTGCCATGTTTTTATTGATAAGGACTGGCTAGAACGTGACACTGTGAGTTGATGAAGCCAATGAATGTGAATGACAAATAAATATTGTGGTAAGTCACTGACCTGTTGCGTAGTCTGCCGTATTTAGCACACTTTGCCATGTTTAATGCACCTTTTGTTATAAGGACTGCAACTACGAACTAGATCCAGATAACCCATATCACATTAGACCCGCCAGGGTAGTCGAGAGAGCTAACGCGCTGCTTCCTGGACTCGGTTGACGCGCTGGGCCCGGAGTGAATCCGCCCCGCGGATTAACAACGACGGCCGGTGTGCCGGCCAGCCTGGATGTGGTTTTAAGGCTGTTTTCCACATCCTACTAGGTGAATACTGGGCTGCCCCCCACGTCCCACCTCAGTTACACGACTCGCAGCAATCTGAAACACATTCACACTATTTCACGATTTCCACTAGACGCAGTCAGCTGGGATACACTAATTCCGTCCCGGTGGGTAAGGGGTGGCGGCAGGAAGGGCATCCGGCCACCCCTTGAAATTAACCATGCCAAATCCGTACTTAACCCTGCCGACCCTGTGCACAATGCGGGATATAGGCAGTAGCAAAAGAAAGAAAGAAAGAACCTATATCACATTACGAACAAGTCTGGGGCGAGTATTTTGATGTATATTATTTACATATGACATACATAAACTACGACTAATGGAACTCCGGCTAATGGATGGCACATGGTGTTCAGTTTTATAATGCTACTTTTAGTTGCTACTTGTGATTTATACTGCTATTGATGACAATCTAATAACGTTCTCACAGTCGTTACACGATAGCATGACACGGTCCTAAGAACGAAGTGCGAACGTCGGTCAACACATGGCACACGGCGTTGAGCGTTATAATGGTACTCATAGTTGCTACTTATGATATCTAGCTGTGACTGAAATCACTGCCAGTTACTGATAAGTTCTTGTGAAAAATGTAACGTCTCAATTATGCGTGATTTCTTGCCACCCACAGAGACATGATAAAGTTACTTCCAACGATGACTTGATGACTTCGACTTTGTTCATACGCTGAGTGGATTGAAGAAGGCAGACTGGCATGCCTTCTTGATAGATTTTAGAGGTGCTGAAACTCGTTTCTGCCCACGAAACTCAAGACAGTAAGGTTTCTATTAGAATTGTGAGATTTTTGTGGATAGAATTACTATTAGCCATGTATTAAACCCAGCAGTATGTCAGACGTGATGACGTTTGTAGTGTGATAGTAATGTGGACGTAATAAACTTTAATATACGTAATCACATGTTTTATCTGACTGCTCACGTTCCTGGCGACCCGGACATAATACGAATTTTAATGTAATTGTCACATTTTTAGCCAGCATACTCTCGTTGCGTGTCGGTCTTTGCGTGCAGGGGCCAACCTAGAAACAAGCAGATGCACTAAGGCTTCTCTCAACCACGTTAACGTTAGTTTATACTACACTCCTGGAAATGGAAAAAGGAACACATTGACACCGGTGTGTCAGACCCACCATACTTGCTCCGGACACTGCGAGAGGGCTGTACAAGCAATGATCACACGCACGGCACAGCGGACACACCAGGAACCGCGGTGTTGGCCGTCGAATGGCGCTAGCTGCGCAGCATTTGTGCACCGCCGCCGTCAGTGTCAGCCAGTTTGCCGTGGCATACGGAGCTCCATCGCAGTCTTTAACACTGGTAGCATGCCGCGACAGCGTGGACGTGAACCGTATGTGCAGTTGACGGACTTTGAGCGAGGGCGTATAGTGGGCATGCGGGAGGCCGGATGGACGTACCGCCGAATTGCTCAACACGTGGGGCGTGAGGTCTCCACAGTACTTCGATGTTGTCGCCAGTGGTCGGCGGAAGGTGCACGTGCCCGTCGACCTGGGACCGGACCGCAGCGACGCACGGATGCACGCCAAGACCGTAGGATCCTACGCAGTGCCGTAGGGGACCGCACCGCCACTTCCCAGCAAATTAGGGACACTGTTGCTCCTGGGGTATCGGCGAGGACCATTCGCAACCGTCTCCATGAAGCTGGGCTACGGTCCCGCACACCGTTAGGCCGTCTTCCGCTCACGCCCCAACATCGTGCAGCCCGCCTCCAGTGGTGTCGCGACAGGCGTGAATGGAGGGACGAATGGAGACGTGTCGTCTTCAGCGATGAGAGTCGCTTCTGCCTTGGTGCCAATGATGGTCGTATGCGTGTTTGGCGCCGTGCAGGTGAGCGCCACAATCAGGACTGCATACGACCGAGGCACACAGGGCCAACACCCGGCATCATGGTGTGGGGAGCGATCTCCTACACTGACCGTACACCACTGGTGATCGTCGGGGGGACACTGAATAGTGCACGGTACATCCAAACCGTCATCGAACCCATCGTTCTACCATTCCTAGACCGGCAAGGGAACTTGCTGTTCCAACAGGACAATGCACGTCCGCATGTATCCCGTGCCACCCAACGTGCTCTAGAAGGTGTAAGTCAACTACCCTGGCCAGCAAGATCTCCGGATCTGTCCCCCATTGAGCATGTTTGGGACTGGATGAAGCGTCGTCTCACGCGGTCTGCACCTCCAGCACGAACGCTGGTCCAACTGAGGCGCCAGGTGGAAATGGCATGGCAAGCCGTTCCACAGGACTACATCCAGCATCTCTACGATCGTCTCAATGGGAGAATAGCAGCCTGAATTGCTGCGAAAGGTGGATATACACTGTACTAGTGCCGACATTGTGCATGCTCTGTTGCCTGTGTCTATGTGCCTGTGGTTCTGTCAGTGTGATCATGTGATGTATCTGACCCCAGGAATGTGTCAATAAAGTTTCCCCTTCCTGGGACAATGAATTCACGGTGTTCTTATTTCAATTTCCAGGAGTGTACATACATTGTTAACTTGCTAAGAACGACCGGTTAGATGTTAGTGAGGGATGGAAGACCCTTATCTTGACAGGTGAAATTTATTGCTCATCCATGAAAAATCCACGGCTACAGACATATTGCGCAAGCCACCGTACGGTGCATGGCGGAGGGTCCCTTGTACTACCGCTAGTTATTTCCTTTCCTGTTCCACTTACTAATGGAGCGAGGGAAAGCTGCTATTTGCTTCCGTACAGGCCGTGATTTCCTATGTCTCGTCTTTCGATTTTTACACGAGACGTAACTTTGTGGCTGTAGATTTGTTCTGAAGTCTGTAACAAATGCAGGTCCTCTGAAATATCTCAATAGTTGTATATGAAATGCAGGAATGGAAAGGAAAGGGAAAGGGTGGGTGGGAAACTAGTGACTTCCAGCCGCACAGGGCATTGTGGAAATGCAATGGCGAAAGTTGGAAGTTTGTCCAGGACTGGGACTCAAAGCCGGATTTGCCGCTTCTCATGACCGGTTGCCTTCACCGCTTCGGTCATCCAGACACGGTCCCAGACCGATCCAGATTTGATCGTATCGCACGCTGCAATCCAACGTCTCTCGACCATTACCCCCTACTCGCAAATGACTGATTCCCGCTCTCGGAATGTTGCAGGTTCAATTCATCTCATTCTGCACAGTTGCACAGCTATTTTCAATTCGTTGTTGTAAATGTGTTACAATCGCAATTGCAACACCACAAATAAGCTCACTGAGATTGCCCCGAAGGTAGAAGTCCAAAGATTAAGATCCGTAGATCTGGCGGGCCAAGCAGCTCATCATGCACGGCCTGTCGACTTATCACTTATCGCAACTATGAGAAACTCTCTTGCCTCCCGACTGAAAAGTGCAGAGGCGTCGTTGAAAAAAAAAAAAAAAACCAGTCGATATTCAGGCGAACTCGACAAGCCAAAAGCCTGTGCTGGCCCATAATGTAATGCCTACACAAGTGGCATTATGCATCATAGCTTAGAAATAAACCAGTTTCAGATAAAGCTTTATTTAACATTTTACTCTTATTTTCGTCCATACATTACACTCACGAAGTGTGTACAGTTACCATTGAAACACCCTGCATGTATGTCAGACAGAGCAGACACTACTCATTATACACTAAAGAGCCAAGAAAACTGGTACACCTGCCTAACATCGTATAAGACCCTCCGCGAGCACGCAGAACTGCCGCAACACGACGTGGCATGGACTCGACTAATGTCTGAAGTAGTCCTGGAGGGAACAGACACCATGAATCCTCCTGGGCTATCCATAAATCCAAAAGAGTACGAGGGGGTCGAGATCTGTTCTGAACAGCACGTTGCAAGGCATCCCAGATATGCTCAATAAAGATTATGTCTGGGGAGTTTGGGGGCCAGTGAAAGTGTTCAAACTCAGAAGAGTGTTCCTGGAGCCACTCTGTAGCAATTCTGGACGTGTGGGGTGTCGCATTGTCCTTCTGGTTTTGCCCTTGCCAGTCAGAATTCACAATGGACATGAATGGATGCAGATGATCAGACAGAATTCCTACGTACATGTCACCTGTCAGAGTCATATCTACACGTATCAGGGGTCTCATATCACTCCAACTGCACACCCCTCACACCATTACAGAGCCTCCACCAGCTTGAACAGTCCCCTGCTGACATGCAGGGCCCATGGATTCATGAGGGTGTCATCATACTCGTACACGTCCATCCGCTCGATACAATTTGGAACGGGGCTCGTCCGACCATGTAACATGTTTCCAGTCATCAACAGTCCAATGTCGGTGTTGGTGGGCCCAGGTGACAGGCCCAGGCGAGGCGTAAAGCTTTGTGTCATTCAGTCACTAAGGGTACACGAGAGGGCCTTCGGCTCCGAAAGCCCATATCGATGATGTTTCGTTGAATGGTTCGCACCCTGACACTTGTTGATAGCTCAGCACTGAAATCCGCAGAAATTTGCGGAACGGTTGCACTCCTGTCACGTTGAACGGTTCTCTTCAGTCGTCGTTGGTCCCGTTCTTGCAGGATCTTTTCCCGGCCGCAGCAGTGTCGGAGATTTGATGTTTTACCGGATTCCTCGTCTTCACGGTGCACTCGTGAAATGGTCGCACGGGAAAATCCCCGCTTCATCGCTACCTTCGAGATGCTGTATTCCATCGCTCACGCGCCGACTATAACACCACGTTCAAACTCACTTAAATCTTGATAACCTGCCACTGTAGCATCAGTAACCTATCTAACAACTGCGCCAGACACTTGTTGTCTTATATAGGCGTTGCCGACTGCAGCGCCGTATTCTGCCTGTTTACATATTTGTATTTGAATACGTATGGCTATGTCAATTTCTTTGGCGCTTCAGTGTATGATCAACAGTGTTTCACGAAATAACTTTCTTCCGATTAGAGTCCACGGGGCATTTCCTTAATACTCTTGTGTTGGCGAACCTACTGGTAACAAATCTCGTAGCACGCCACTGAACTGCTTTGATGTCTTACTTTAATCCGACCTGGTGGGGATCCAAAACACTTGAGCAGTCTCAAGAATGCGTCATACGAGTGTTCTATACACGTTCTCTCTACTAGGCACTTCTCTAAAATTCTCAAAATAAACCGAAGTCCACAATTCGCCTTCCCAATAACAGACCCTACGTGCTCCTTCCATTTCATGTCACTTCGCAACGTTATGCCTAGTTGTCTTTCATGCATATATGTGTTAACTTGCGTTTTGTTTCCATTGATGATTTTATTTTATTTTGCGTCCACTGGGTCGTTACACAGCGAACAGGGAACTGCGGTCATTTAGTTGTCAACAGCTGGACGAGTAGCCCGACGAGCGACATCAGTGAACCACGCTCTTCTCAGACCTATACGGCAGGTCGGGCACGGCATGCAAAACTTCACGCATGCATAATGTACTGCTTGCGTGCGGTCCAGAGCCCGGCCTATCTCAACACGACTCGACACATCTCGGCTTTGCTCGGAACTGCTCGATGTACCTTGACATTTCATTTAGCAGTGCGATGCGACATCGTTCCTTTCGGCATTTGGTGTGGCTTTCTTCGGTCGCCATGACTTCTTCAGTACGGTAGAATCGTAATGACAGTGCTGTTTAATCTTCGCTTTTTGCTTGCGTTATAAAGGAATTTCAAAGGTGCAGTGGCTGTTAGCACCAAAAGAGGTAGTCTAGCAATCTCTCGACACAAGCCTTTAAAAATGAAAGGGAATCACACTTATTTTTCGAAGAGAAGGATAAGAATCTTCAATACTTATTATGCGTTCAAATAATCAACGGGTACACCAGATTTTGTGTAGAACAACACTTTAACACAATCCACAAGGAATTTAATGATTTAGTTGACAATGAAAGAGTTAAAATTACAACGATAAGAACCGGTCTGTACTGGATTCATTCGTTTTGTACATTAAAGTTAAACATTGAGCTAAATTTGCCGACCTGGAGCACGTCCGTAGGAATACTATGTATGTTCCTGTATTATTTCATGGTTACTGATAAGGACCTTTACACACTTGGGCTCCTTGCATCCCCCACTCGCTCTCCCCTGGGGAACCACCGAGAACTGATCAGGGTCGCCAGGGGAATCTCCCGCGCAATTGTGCTAGTTATTTTCAAGGTCTTGTTGCATAAAAATGGCAGTAGCCCCTCCCATCCCGTCTGGATGAATGAGGACCATGTACCTCCTACACACCTTCATCTTTTATACGTGGGGCGCTTGTTTGGGAAGAGTTACTCAGGAGCTGGACAGCATAGGGAGAGGATGTGTCTGTTCGTTAATAACAATATTATGCTAAGTCTCGTCACTTGAATCCTGTTTGTTAGTACCAATAGAGGCCACAACCAGACAGATATGTAAGTACTCTTATTTTTAGATGTTTAACGTATTTTCCAACATTTCCTGTTTTATAACTGGAGGCACTCTGGAGAATAGGGAGAGGCGGTCTCTATTTGCTTATAACAAATTATGTCACTCTAGGTCTATTTGTTACGTGGCACCAACAGAGACCTCACCTAGGCAGACATGTAAGTACTCTCAGTTTTACGTATTTTTACCGGATTTTCCACAATTTCACGTATTTTGTCCAGTAAAGTAACTCTTTTCTTAAGAGTCACAACCACAATGGAGAGTTAGATACCACTGATACTAAGGCACACCTCCCCAATTCCATCTATTGAAACTGGGACGCTCTGGAGCTGGACGGCATATGGATAGGTCGAATCTGTTTGTTAATAACAAATTACGTCATTCGAGTTCCGTTTGTTTAATATTTCGAAGCCCTGCGCCTTGTACCCTATTGTGCGAGTTATATGTGAACTTCGTGTCACGGCATCGCGTCATGACGTCGCATCACAGTGCAGTGAACGTGCGGGCCATGGTATGGTGCTTTGACGACCAATCCACCTGTCATGAAATACGCTGTCCAATACCGCTTCAAACGCATGCGAGTTATGTGCCGGACATCCACCATGTTGGAAGTACATCGCCATTCTGTCATGCAGTGAAACATCTTGTAGTAACATTGGTAGAACATTACGTAGGAAATCAGCATACACTGCACCGTTTAGGTTGCCATCGGTAAAATGGGGGCCAATTATCCAGTCTCCCATAATGCCGCACCATACATTAACCCGCCAAGGTCGCTGATGTTCCACTTGTCGCAGCCATCGTGGATTTTCCGTTGCCCAATAGTGCATATTACGCCGGTTTACGTTACCGCTGTTGGTGAATGACGCTTCGTCGCTAAAGAGAACGCGTGCAGAAAATCTCTCATCGTCCCGTAATTTCTCTTGTGCTCAGTGGCAGAACTGACACGACATTCAAAGTCGTCGCCGTGCAATTCCTGGTGCATAGATATATGTAGCATTCTCAACACCGACGTTTTTGAGATTCCCGATTCCCGTGCAATTTGTCTGCTAGTGATGTGTGGATTAGCCGCGACAGCAGCTAAAACACCTACTTGGGCATCATTTGTTGCAAGTCGTGGTTGACGTTTCACACGTGGCTGAACACTTCCTGTTTCCTTAAATAACGTAACTACCGGGCAAACGGTACGGATACTTGGAGCCGGCAGAGGTGGCCGAGTGTTTCTAGGCGCTTCAGTCTGGAACCGCGCGACCGCTACCGTCGCAGGTTCGAATCCTGCCTCGGACATTCATGTGTGTGGCGTCCTTAGGTTAGTTAGTTCTAAGTAGTTCTAAGTTCTGGGTGACCGATGGCCTCAGATGTTAAGTCTCATAGTGCTCAGAGCCATTTTAGAATACTTGGATGATGTCGTCCAGGATACCGAGCAGCATACATTGCACACGTCCGTTGGGCATTTTGATCACAATAGCCATACATCAACACGATATCGACCTTTTCCGGTTTGGTAAACGGTGCATCTTAACACGCGTAATGTATCACGAAGCAAATACCGTCCGCATGGAAATGAAGTCCCATGCTTCTTGACAGAGCGTAGGGTAACGATGCGGGAGACCCGCACCGCTTTACTGGGCAAGGTCCTAGTGGAGGTGGTTTGTCATTGCCTTCCTCCGACCGTGATGGGGATGAATGATGATGATGAAGACGATAAAACAACACCCAGTCATCTCGAGGGAGGAAAAATCCCTGACCCCGCCGGGAATCGAACCCGGGACCCCGTGCGCGGGAAGCGAGAACACTACCGTGAACCACGAGCAACGGACAGAGGAATGTTACGTGATGCCAAGTACTTACAGCGGCATCTATCACAAAGCGAAAAAAGCGGTCGTACTAAAACATTCATATTTCTATACGTACTACACGAATATGTTATAAAAAATGGGGGTTCCTATTTAAAAAAAACGCAGTTGATATCCGTTTGACCTATGGCAGCGCCATCTAGCGGGCGAACCATAGCGCCATCTGGTTTCCCCCTACAAGCTACACGAGTTTCGTTCTTTGTAGTTTTTTCGTTTGACGCTTATTTCTTGAGCTATTTGGCCCGGTCATTATCAATGGACCACCCTGTATACGCTAATGTGTTGTATGGCCGAAGTTTGATCATATTCCCAAGTCTGTGTGCGCGCTCACAATGGCGATGTCGGCCCTCGTGGTTCCTGGTTCTGTAGCGCCAAGCAGATGCGAGCAGCATCTCGTCATAAA
Organism: Schistocerca piceifrons; assembly: GCF_021461385.2. Taxonomy (NCBI): domain Eukaryota; kingdom Metazoa; phylum Arthropoda; class Insecta; order Orthoptera; family Acrididae; genus Schistocerca; species Schistocerca piceifrons. The sequence continues at coordinate 406,061,251 of NC_060149.1, forward strand.
TACTGTGCTGATTGCACTGTTATTGGGTATGTACAATTCACTTACCCAACGGTCATTGTGCGTGTGTTGTTCACAGTTTTGAATCACCTTGGTAAATGGTCCATGGAGAACCGGATTATCGGTATACGGCCCACGATCTCTACGACTCATTTTATAGTATCGTGACCTCTGAAAGTCTATGACTTTGTATGTAGGAAGAGTTTATTTTTTGCTGATCTGTAACCATTTCTCAGTATCATTTGCGTGTGGCAGTGTCGTATATGTTTAATTCTGAGTCTAATAGTGACGTACTATTGCTAGAATTACACGTCTGGTAGCTCCAGCCCACAGTCAACATGGTCCTACGGCTGTTTTCTGTTGCTAATTTTTTCCCGATGTACCAGGTATTGTTCACAAGTAGTGGGGATGTCTGTTGCACCAGTCCTGCTCTCGTTTGCGGGATACTCATTATTACTACACGGATGATGATGTTTGGTTTGTGGGGCGACCAACTGCGCGATCATCAGCGCCCATCTACACAGACAAGGCATCGTTGGAAATACATCAGTGTTCTGTCTGTGCATGGCGTTTCTTTCGAATTCCATGGATCGGTCAAATGGCTCTAAGCACCATGGGACTTAACATCTGAGGTCATCAGTTCCATAGACTTAGAACTACTTAAACCTAACTAACCTAAGGACATCACACACATCCATGCCCGAGTCAAGATTCAAACCTGCGACCGTAACAGCAGCGCGCTTCCGGACTGAAGCGCCTAGAACCGCTCGGCCACAGCGGCCGGCTCATACCATACTCGAATTTTCGTTTGCTTAGTATGCGAGGCTTACAGTTATGTCACTTGTACTTGCAGGATTTATATTGTTAGGAGTCTTCATTCCACCTAGGAAGCTGCCTAGCGGAAAATGGAGCCACCTGTAATAGTTTTCAAAAGCATGACGGTTGGAGAGAGATGAAGGGGAGTATTTTTCTGAATGGTCCGGAATGACGGGATAGTGGGGGTGGATGTGCTTGTCGCTTAAACTGTTAGCAACATTTATCCGCAAAGGAGTCCACAGGTTTCCTCTGGGGATCATGTAGGTGTCTGGTTCGCCTAGGTGGTGGTCCGTAGAGAGAGAAGGTTGGAGGGCCGGGGAGCGGAGTACTTGGCGCTTAAACTGTTAGCAGCGTTTATCTGCAAAAGCGTCGAGGAGTTACGACAGGTCTCTGCTGTGGCGGGACGCCCTGTTCGTGGACGACTGAGCGCCACTTGTGATAGCTACTAGGTCGGAGGTGATTACACATACATTGTGCAAATTTCTCTACCACTCCTGGGGAGATGGTCTGGCGTAGTGCTAGGCAGGCATGTGGAGCACTCACGTTCGTGACCTGGTGGCCTCGATCGTACGAAAAGTTCCACACAGTATTGGCATTATCCAACGAATGTAGCGGTGAATATTTGCACCAGTCTTCGCTGTTTCCACCTACGTCTTGGGATCTGTTTGCTGTTATTACCGCTGGCGGTGACAGCCAGAGCGAGAGCACCAGCAGCAGCGAGTACTGTTTGTATAAAGCGTTTATTTTGCATTTTGTTTACGACCGTCCACTAAGGAAGGGATTCTATTTGTGTTTATCTGCTCTGCATAGTAACTAACAGTTCTTGATAAAACTTTACGTAGTTTTCGTGTTAGATTTCTTAGTGTTTTCTTGATCGTTTAGAACAGAAAGCGCCCTAAAACCGTCTTTTGTTTGTTTCGCGGCCGTTAGCCACTAGTCACTTGAATCAGCAGTTGTCTTGTGACAGCCAGAGCGAGAGCACCAGCAGCAGCGAGTACTGTTTGTATAAAGCGTTTTTGTACTTATTTGCTGCGCTTAGCTTTTAAATAGTTTTTCTGGGAAAACCTAGCGTAGTTTTCGCGTCTCGTATTTCAGTGAGTGTTTCTTGATTATCAGAGTAGCTCATCAGAAGATTATCTTGGGAATTTGTCACCGTATAGAGTAGGGTAAACATAGTCATGTGTAGGGACTGTGGTTGTTGTGAGCGGACGCAAGGAGAATTGGCCACTCTTCGGGGGCAGGTGGAGGCTTTGTCTGTTAGGCTCATCGAGCTCGAGGCGCAGGCGTCGGCTCGTAGTGGCGTTGGGGCAACTGTGGTGCGACCTATGCCTACTTCGGTGGCCTTGGAATCACATGGAACCCCTGATGTCGCTGCGTCTTCCGGCAGTGAGCATCTTACCGGTCAGCCATCACTCCAGGGTGAATGGCGGACAGTGGTGGGCTCGCGCGTGCCTGGCCGAAAGGCAAAGGTGGGATCTGGCCGCGTGGCAGCTGCCTTACCCCTTTCCAACAGGTACGGGGTGCTTCCTAGTGGTGATGACATCGTTTCCGAGCCACCACAGGATGCCTCGCCTCTTGGGCCAGTGGCCGATTCTCCGGCAAGGTCCCGACAGTCATAGAGGGCGGGCCTATTAGTTATAGGGAGCTCCAACGTTAGGCGGGTTATGGAGCCCCTCAGGAAAATAGCGGGTAGGTCGGGGAAGAATGCCAGTGTGCACTCGGTGTGCTTGCCGGGGGGTCTCGTCCGTAATGTGGAGGAGGCCCTTCCGGCAGCTATTGAACGCACTGGGTGTGACCGGCTGCAGATAGTAGCACATGTCGGAACGAATGACGCCTGCCGCTTGGGTTCTGAGGCCATCCTTGGTTCCTTCCGGCGGCTGGCTGATTTGGTGAAGACAACCAGCATCGCACGCGGAGTGCAAGCTGAGCTTAATATCTGCAGCATAGTGCCCAGAGTCGATCGCGGTCCTCTGGTTTGGAGCCGTGTGGAGGGTCTAAACCAGAGGCTCAGACGACTCTGCGACTATAATGGTTGCAAATTCATCGACCTCCGTTATTGGGTGGAGAACTGTAGGGCCCCCCTAGACAGGTCAGGCGTGCACTACACACCGGAAGCAGCTACTAGGGTAGCAGAGTACGTGTGGCGTGCACACGGGGGTTTTTTTAGGTTAGAGGGACCCCCCCTTGGGCGAAACGATAAAATACCTGACGGCTTACCAGAGAGGACATTATCATCGTTGATAAAGAACGTCCGTCCTCAGAGACCAAAAACAGAAAAAGTTAACGTAATATTGGTAAACTGCAGGAGTATCCAGGGCAAGGTTCCTGAATTAGTATCTCTTATTGAAGGAAATAGTGCGCATATAGTATTAGGAACGGAAAGTTGGTTAAAACCGGAAGTGAACAGTAACGAAATCCTAGACACAGAATGGAATATATACCGCAAGGATAGGATAAACGCCAATGGTGGAGGAGTATTTATAGCAGTAAAGAATTCAATAATATCCAGTGAAGTTATTAGCGAATGCGAATGTGAAATAATCTGGGTTAAGTTAAGTATCAAAGGTGGGTCAGATATGATAGTCAGATGCTTCTATAGACCACCTGCATCAGCAACCGTAGTAGTTGAGCGCCTCAGAGAGAACCTGCAGAACGTCGTGAAGAAGTTTCGTGATCATACTATTGTAATAGGGGGAGACTTCAATCTACCAGGTATAGAATGGGATAGTCACACAATCAGAACTGGAGCCAGGGACAGAGACTCTTGTGACATTATCCTGACTGCCTTGTCCGAGAATTACTTCGAGCAGATAGTTAGAGAACCAACTCGTGAAGCTAACGTTTTAGACCTCATAGCAACAAATAGACCGGAACTTTTCGACTCCGTGAATGTAGAAGAGGGTATCAGTGATCATAAGTCAGTGGTTGCATCAATGACTACAAGTGTAATAAGAAATGCCAAGAAAGGAAGGAAAATATATTTGCTTAACAAGAGTGATAGGGCACAAATCGCAGAATATCTGAGTGACCACCATCAAACGTTCATTTCTGAGGAAGAGGATGTGGAACAAAAATGGAAAAAATTCAGAAACATCGTCCAGTACGCCTTAGATAAGTTCGTACCGACTAAGGTCCAAAGCGAGGGGAAAGATCCACCGTGGTATAACAATCATGTACGAAAGGTACTACGGAAACAAAGAAAGCTTCATCATAGGTTTAAGAGTAGTCGAATCATAGCTGATAAGGAAAAGCTGAACGAAGCGAAAAAGAGCGTAAAGAGAGCAATGAGAGAAGCATTCAACGAATTCGAACATAAAACATTGGCAAACAATCTAAACAAGAACCCTAAAAAGTTTTGGTCATATGTAAAATCGGTAAGCGGATCTAAATCCCCTATTCAGTCACTCGTTGACCACGATGGCACCGAAACAGAGGACGACCGAAGAGAGGCAGAAATACTGAATTCAGTGTTCCGAAACTGTTTCACTGCGGAAAATCGTAACACGGTCCCTGACTTCAGCCGTCGCACGGACGCCAAAATGGAAAATATTGAAATAAACGATATCGGAATTGAAAAACAACTGCTATCACTTAGTAGCGGAAAAGCATCCGGACCAGACGAGATACCCTTAAGATTCTACAGTGATTATGCTAAAGAACTTGCCCCCTTTCTATCAGCAATTTATCGTAGATCGCTGGAAGAACGTAAAGTACCTAGCGACTGGAAGAAAGCGCAGGTCGTTCCCATTTTCAAGAAGGGTCATAAATCAGATGCGAATAATTATAGGCCTATTTCGCTTACGTCAATCTGTTGTAGAATAATGGAACATGTTTTGTGTTCTCGTATTATGACGTTCTTAGATAATACAAATCTCCTTCATCATAACCAACATGGATTCCGCAAACAGAGATCATGTGAAACTCAGCTCGCCCTATTTGCCCAAGAAATTCACAGTGCCGTAGACACTGGCGAGCAGATTGATGCCGTATTCCTGGACTTCAGGAAGGCATTTGATACGGTTCCGCACTTACGTTTAGTGAAAAAAATACGAGCTTACGGAATATCGGACCAGGTTTGTGATTGGATTCAGGATTTCCTAGAAGAAAGAACACAACATGTCATTCTTAACGGTTCAAAATCTGCAGATGTAGAGGTAATTTCGGGAGTACCGCAGGGAAGCGTGATAGGACCTTTATTGTTTACAATATACATAAATGACTTAGTTGACAACATCGGTAGCTCCGTGAGGCTATTTGCAGATGACACGGTTGTCTACAAGAAAGTAGCAACATCAGAAGACTCGTACGTACTCCAGGAGGACCTGCAGAGGATTAATGCATGGTGCGACAGCTGGCAGCTTTCCCTAAACGTAGATAAATGTAATATAATGCGCATACATAGGGGCAGAAATCCATTCCAGTACGATTATGCCATAGGTGGTAAATCATTGGAAGCGGTAACGATCGTAAAATACTTAGGAGTTACTATCCGGAGCGATCTGAAGTGGAATGATCACATAAAACAAATAGTGGGAAAAGCAGGCGCCAGGTTGAGATTCATAGGAAGAATTCTAAGAAAATGTGACTCATCGACGAAAGAAGTAGCTTACAAAACGCTTGTTCGTCCGATTCTTGAGTATTGCTCATCAGTATGGGACCCTTACCAGGTTGGATTAATAGAAGAGATAGACATGATCCAGCGAAAAGCAGCGCGATTCGTCATGGGGACATTTAGTCAGCGCGAGAGCGTTACGGAGATGCTGAACAAGCTCCAGTGGCGGACACTTCAAGAAAGGCGTTACGCAATACGGAGAGGTTTATTATCGAAATTACGAGAGAGCACATTCCGGGAAGAGATGGGCAACATATTACTACCGCCCACATATATCTCGCGTAATGATCACAACGAAAAGATCCGAGAAATTAGAGCAAATACGGAGACTTACAAGCAGTCGTTCTTCCCACGCACAATTCGTGAATGGAACAGGGAAGGGGGGGATCAGATAGTGGTACAATAAGTACCCTCCGCCACACACCGTAAGGTGGCTCGCGGAGTATAGATGTAGATGTAGAGATGTCTCGGCCCTGAATGTTAGGTACTCCTTTTTCTGGAGGAGTATTTTTGTAGCTTTGTACTGCACTTAAAATGGGTTTTATTGGAGGCATCAGAATTTTACTATGACTTCACACAGCCTAGTAACGTAGTGAGTTATTTATTATGCAGTATATTTGGCTTATAGAATTGTCTACACTGATCAGACAGAACATTATGACCACCGACTTACTATCCGTATAAATCCGTTCAGGCGATAGCAGCGTCACATGACGATGAATGAGTGTTAGTCAGACAAACGCACGGTGGATTTAGTATCAGTGAGCGCGCTGTCCGTTTGTAGAATGGGGAAGGTGCGCGGTCTACCTGAGTTTGATCGAGGGTAGATTGTGACGGCCAGGAGGTTCAGCGCGATCCTTTCGGAAACTGCAAGACTTGTCGGGTGTTCGAGGGGTGCTGTGGCAAGTGTCTTCAACACGAGGCGAAACCAAGGCGAGACAACGTCCAGACGTCGTGGGGTTGGGCGACCACCCTCGTAACATATTTCGGACTTTGTTGGCTGGGCAGACTGGTAAAACAGGACAGGCGGCGAACTGTGGCGGAACTAACATCAGACCTTAATGTTGCGCAGAGCAGAAGCCTGTCTGAACACACAGTGCACCGAACACCCCCAAGGATGTGCCTCCGCAGCCTATGGCCCATGCATTGTCGATTTTAGCATCGGGAACTATTACTGAAATGAGCACATGACCATAGGCATTGGACGTTGATGCAGTGACAGAGCGTTGCATGATCTGATGCATCCGGATACATTCTTCGTTATGACGACGGGAGAGCACGATTCCGTCGTCTTCCAGGGGAACAGCTCCTTGACGCGAGTACTGCGTGATGGAGACAAGCTGGCGGCGGCTCCAGTAAGCTCTGCGGAACACTGACGTGGGCATCCATGGGTCCTGTGGAGCTCGTGCAAGACGCTGTGACCGCCAAGGGGTATCGTACACCAGTGTCTGCAGCAAGTGTACACCGTTTCATGTCGATCGTGTTTCCCGACGGCAGTGGCATTTTTCAACAAAATAATGCGTCATATCACAAGGCTAGGAGTGTGATGGAGCGTTTCGAGGAACACAGTGGCGAGTTCAAAATGATGTGCTGGCCCCCCCACTCGCCAGAACTGATTTCAATCGAACATCTGGGATGTGATTCAACGTGGCGTCAGAGCTCATCGCCCCCTCCCCGGAATTTACGGAAATTAGGTCACTTGTTTGTGCAGTTGTAGTGCAAACCCCTCCAGTGACCTACCAAGGCCTGATTGCTTCAATGTCACGATGGGTCGCTGCTGTTATCCGTGCCGGAGTAGCGCATGCTGGATATTACGTAGGTGATCGTAATGTTCTGGCTGATCAGTGTATGCCGCCACTATTTATACCAACGTGTTCGTTCCTAACAGTATGACGTCACACACTACTAACGGACCAAAGCTGACAACATCATGACGTCGGCACGACGCAAAGCGACGTGATGCGGTGCGATGCGCCACTGTGATGCGACGTCATGACACGACTTCCTGACACGATGAGACGCGATGTTGATACATAACTCGCTTAATAGGGTACAATGCGCAAAACTGTGGAAAATATGGAAAACTGAAAGCATTTAGTCAGGAGTACTGTGTGAGGCGTCTGCTGGTGCTTCGAAATATTAAAAAAACGGACCTCGAGTGACGTAATTTGTTATTAACAAACAGATTCTTCCTATTCCTAAGCCATCAAGCCCCAAAGTATCCCAGTTTTAATAGATGGAGTTGGGCAGGTGTGCTACAATATCGATGGTATCTGCGTCTACATTGTAATTGTCTGAGAGCATCATGGTGTCAGTGGGACGCTGGGATGAGTGTTACTTTAATGGACAAAATAGGTAGAATTGAAGAAAACCCGGTAAAAATACGTAAAAGTGAGAGTATTTACGCGTATGCCTAGGTGAGGCCTCTACTGGTGCCACGTAACAAATAGACCTAGAGTAATATAATTTCTTATAAACGAATGGACACCACCTCTCCCTATTCTCCAGAGTGCCTCCACTTATAAAATAGGAAACGTTGGAAAATACGTAAAACTAGAAATACGGAAAACAGCGAAAAATGAGAGTACTTACATATCTGTCTGGTTGTGGCCTCTGTTGGTGTCACACAGTATTGGTACTAACAAACAAAGTTTAAGCGACGTGAGTGAACATAATATTGTTATTAACAAATAGAAACATCCTCTCTCTATGCTGTCCAGCTCCTGTGTAACTCTTCCCACACAAGCGCCCCATGTATAAAAGATGAAAGTGTGGAGGGGGTACATGGTCCTTATTGGTCCAGAGGGGTGGGAGGGGGTTGCTATCCTTTTTATGTAACAAGACCTTGAATGTAAGTATCAAAATTGCGTGGGTGATTCCCCTCGGTGCTCTTGATCACTTCCCGGTGTTTCACCGGGGGAAAGGGTGTGGGGAGAACCAAGTAGCCCAAGCGTGTAAACTGACACCGGATGTCCTTATCAGTAGCCTTGAGGTAAGATCGTTATCTGAACAGGATCATACAATGTATTCCTATTCACGTGATGAAATTGGTCCTACTAGTAGTAAATTTGCCAAAGTCACGCGGATTATTACACCATCAGTTCCAACTGTTTTTTATTTAATTTAACGAATCCTATGAAGACGTTATATATTACTGCACTCTATGTTGGTTAACTCAAGGGTCATATTTTGAACCCTTTTTCAGTGTAAGACCCATTATTGGTGAATTTCTAATGGAAAAAGGAAAGCAAGAACTAAAATTAGAGTGTTCTAAAGGGTTTGCAGGCGTCACATTTTCAGAGGACTTGATTGCGTAGGGCATTGCAAGGTGAGAAGCAACTAGCAACTTATTTCTGATTTAAAGGGGAAAGCGGATGCATCTAAAAAGAATATCACATTTTTTAAGGGACCACTCTGGACAAAGAACACCGACTACTTCCCTAAGCTCTCTGGCATTAAACAAACGTGAATTTTGACGAATTCATTGCGGTGTTGAAAGAATTATAGGAACAGTTTTCTAAACGCTTTCAGGACACTGCCAATCACACATCTGTTTTTGATCTGTTTACAAGGGCATTTGCCGTTTCAGTTGAAAGTGCCCCTGTGTATGTGCGGATGGAACATATCGACTTGCAATGTAATTCCCATTTAAAAGATAAATTATTTTGCATCAAAAGCGTCCTGGAATATTCCTCGGGAAGAGTTTCCACGTATTCTTAATGAATCTGAAAAAACGATGTCAATGTTTCGATCACAGTGCGCGTGCGAAAGGCTTTTTTTCAATTATGAAACTAAGCAAGACACAATATTGCGACAATCAGAGTGACGACAATCTGGAGAACTTCCTGCATCTCTCCGTGTTCCGACAGTTTGTGCCACATCTGAATTTTATTACGTCCCCAGCGAACCAAAAATAACTGAATAATAGTGAGAAACTGTGTTTTTGTGATTTACGAGTATATCGTTGAGAAATACGAAACCAAGCCGCATGCAAGCCGTTCAGCTCTCCCTGTGCGACTATATTGCCATTTAATGTTGTGCGTTCGCAGCTTCCCCATCTTCCTGTGAGACAGCGTGGCGTGATGGTTGCATATAGTGTACACCTGTGCGCTCTGAGTTCAACGACTCTTATCAATTTATATTTCCGACCTTTGGGGGGAGGGGGGGGGGGGTGAGGGCGGCGGCGGAACACAAATATGTTTGTTTTCTTAGGCCGATGCGTTCCCTTGCGACAGCAGGTGGATCGCGAAAACTTTTTGCCGTAACGAGATTACTCGGCAAACAACAAGAGTATCCTTAATATATTTCTGGGGTTACTTAAGGGAAATAGGAAGGGAGATTAGAGACGAAATCATTAGAGACCAGACGGAAGGACAGGAAAAGAAATCGGCTGCGCACTTGCAAACAAACCATCCAAGTATTTGCCTTTAGCGATTTAGAGAAGTCACGGAGAACCTAAATCTGGTTGGTCGGGCGGGTTTTGAATCCTGTAGCACTCCCACCGAAATGGCAACGTCCCCTTCTTCATTTTAAGCCACGCCCTATCATTTTCTTGACTATTGGTAGCACGTATCCCTTTACTGTGTACTAATTATATCAGTTTTAAAAGTACTTTGAGAATTTATTCAGCGTCAGACGATGATGCGGAAAATGAAGGCTGTGTATTAGACAGTTAACTAAGAAATATAACAGCGTCGGAATGGGCCTCGGAAGGCTCAATTATCTCAATGATACCGACCGACCGCCGTGTCATCCCCAGCCGATAGCCGTCACTGGATGCGGATGTGGAAGGACATGTGGTCAGCACACCACTTTCTCGGCCGCTGTCAGCTTTCGCGCCGAAGCCGCCAAATTTCAATAAACTAGCTCCTCAATAGGCCTCATAAGGATTGAGTGCACTCCGCTTACCAACAGCGCTACGCAGATTCTAACAGTCAGCCATCCAAATGCTATCCAAGGACGAGAGTGCTTAACTTCAGTGATGTGACGAGAATCGGTGTTACGACTGCGGCAAGGCCGTTGCCAGGGCTAACTACAAAGTTTCAATACTTTGGTTGCAACAGGGTCCATCGCAGTGACAAATTTCTTGAATTATATCAGTTTGCCTCTTTTACATCTGCATCTACATCTATACTCTGCAAGCCACTTAACCTCTATCGGTTCTTCCTTCTATTCCAGTCTCGTATCGTTCGCGGAAAGAAGGATTGTCGGTATGCCTCTGTGTTGGCTCTAATCTCTCTGATTTTATCCTCATGGTCTCTTCGCGAGATATACGTAGGAGGGAGCAATATACTGCTTGACTCCTCGGTGAAGGCATGATCTCGAAACTTCAACAAAAGCCCGTACCGATCTACTGAGCTTTTCTCTTGCAGAGTCTTCCACTGGAGTCTATCATCTCCATAACGCTTTCGCGATTACTAAATGATCCTGTAAAGAAGCGCGCTGCTCTCCGTTGGATCTTCTCTATCTCTTCTATCAACCCTATCTGGTACGGATCCCACACCAGTGAGCAGTATTCAAGCAGTGGGCGAACAAGGGTACTGTAACCTACTTCCTTTGTTTTCGGACTGCATTTCCTTAGCATTCTTCCAATGAATCTCAATCTGGCATCTGCTTTACCGACGATTAATTTTATGTGGTCATTCCATTTTAGATCACTCCTAATGCCTGCTCCCAGATAATTTATGGAATTAACTGCTTCCAGTTACTGACCTGCTATATTGTAGCTAAATGATAAAACATCTTTCTTTCTATGTATTCGCAGCACATTACACTTGTCTACATTAAGATTTAATTGCCATTCCCTGCACCATGCGTCAATTCGTTGCAAATCCTCCTGCATTTCAGTACAATTTTCCATTGTTACAACCTCTCGATATACTACTCTATCAACCGCAAAAAGCCTCATTAACCTCCGATGTTATCCACAAGGTCATTTATATATATTGTGAATAGCAACGGCCCTACGACACTCCCCTGCTGCACACCTGAAATCACTCTTACTTCAGAAGACTTCTCTCCATTGAGAATGACATGCTGCGTTCTGTTATCTAGGAACTCCTCAATCCAATCACACAATTTGTCTGATAGTCCATATGGTCTTACTTCGTTCATTAAACGACTGTGGGGAACTCTATCAAACGACTTGCGGAAGTCAAGAAACACGGCATCTACCTGGGAACCCATTTCTATGGGCCTCTGAGTCTCGTGGACGAATAGCGCAAGCTGGGTTTCACACGATCGTCTTTTTCGAAACCCATGCTGATTCCTACAGAGTAGATTTCTAGTCTCCAGAAAAGTCATTATACTCGAACATAATACGTGTTCCAAAATTCTACAACTGATCGACGTTAGAGATATAGGTCTATAGTTCTGCACATATGTTCGACGTCCCTTCTTGAAAACGGGGATGACCTGTGCCCTTTTCCAATCCTTTGGAACGCTACGCTCTTCTAGAGACCTACGGTACACCGCTGCAAGAAGGGGGACAAGTTCCTTCGCGTACTCTGTGTAAAATCGAACTAGTATCGCATCAGGTCCAGCGGCCTTTCCTCTTTTGAGCGATTTTAATTGTTTTTCTATCCCTCTGTCTTCTATTCCGGTATCTACCATTTTGTCATCTGTGCGACTTTCTAGAGAAGGAAATACAGTGCAGTCTTCCTCTGTGAAACAGCTTTGGAAAAAGACATTTAGTATTTCGGCCTTTAGTCTGTCATCCTGTGTTTCAGTACCATTTTGGTCACAGAGTGTCTGGACATTTTGTTTTGATCCACCTACCGCTTTGACATAAGGCCAAAATTTCTTAGGATTTTCTGCCAAGTCTGTACATAGAACTTTACTTTCGAATTCATTGAACGCCTCTCGCATAGCCCTCCTCACACTACATTTCGCTCCGCGTAATTTTTGTTTGTCTGCAAGGCTTTGGCTATGTTTATGTTTGCTGTGGAGTTCCCTTTTTTTCCGTAGCAGGTTTTCTAACTCCATTGTTGTACCACTGTGACTCTTTTCCTTCTGTAACGATCTTGCTTGGCACATACTCATCTAATGAATATTGTTCGATGGTTTTGAACATCCCCAACACTATCTGTACTTGAGATAAAACTTTTCTGTTGAGCCGTCAAGTACTCTGAAATCTGCTTTTGTCACTTTTGCTAAACAGAAAAATCTTCCTACCTTTTTTAATATTTCTATTTACGGCTCAAATCATCGACTCTGTAACCGCTTTATGTTCCCTGATTCCCTGTTCTGCGTTAACTGTTTCAAATAGTTCGGGTCTGTTTATCACCAGAAGGTCTAATATCTTATCGCCTCGAGTCGGTTCTCTGTTTAAGTACGCAAGGTCGTTTTCAGATAATGCACTTTAAAAAATTTCACTAGATTCTTTGACCCTGCCACCCGTTATAAACGTTTGAGTCTCCCAGTCTGTATCTGGTAAATTCAAATCTCCACCCAGAACTATAACATGGTCGGGAAATTTACTCGAAATATTTTCCAAATTTTCCTTCAGGTGTTCTGCCACAACAGCTGCTGAGCCAGGGGGCCTGTTGAGACACTCAATTACCATGTTCGAGCCTGCTTTAACCGTGACCTTCACCCAAATTATTTCACATTTCGAATCTCCGTCAATTTCCTTCGATACTATTGCACTTTTTAACGCTGGTTGTTATTGTAAGGATTAATGCATCCTTTTATTTTATATTGTTCAATACTGCGTTTTTCCGACTGTGTAGCCGTTATCAAGTTTAAAGCACAACCGTTTAAAGACCAGATCAGCATATTCTTATAACAAAACGTTAGCGGAGCGCATTCGAAAAACTAAAACATGAATTCTGGAACTTGGAAACTAAACATCATCTCTTCGATGTGCAACGAAAAATCTATCAGTGTATCGAACAATATAAAAAAGTGCAACTTATCTGGGTCAAAAGGCATTCCGGAATGGTTCAAATGGCTCTAAGCACTATGGGACTTACCATCTGAGGTCATCAGTCCCCTAGACTTAGAACTACTTAAACCTAACTAACCTAAGGACATCTCACACATCCATGCCCGAGGCAGGATTCGAACCTGCGACCGTAGCGGCACATTCCGAAATCGTAGACACCGAAATGGTTGACCAATAACAAACAGCGGTAGCACGGAAGGAATATCTCTCTTTGTACGTCTAAGGCAAAATTTTGCAAAGATTCAGTCATTCAGTCCTAAAGGAACATGATATTCAAAGTTAAACCTTTCACGACATCCAACATCAATCAAAAGAAATCGAAATGTGGACGTGTGTTATCTTGTGCATCTCTACAGAATCAAAGTTTTAACGTTCTCATATTTCAAAAACCACCCTTCATAACCGGCAAATCCAGATCACCTGTTCTATAAGGAAATCGCCCATTTGGGTTTTCCCCTACCCAGAAGCGTCACGGAACTTGCAACGAACCGGAAAATCTTCGTCCATGTCACGAGATAATTTCAAGAGATGGGAATTCATCTCTAAACTCCAAAAAATGAAGGCAACGACCCAAAGCAATCGCAAGGCTTGGTTGACTCCACAGGTATTAATTGATGCCAGAAGAAGAAACGGTATTCACTCATTTTATAATTGGATATTTGTATACAATGTTGATCTCTTGTCCTCCTAGAAATTTATTTCAGGAATGAACCCCTAAAAAGTTACTCGAGTTAAAGAACAATATGATTGGATAAATAGCTTGGCAGATAGTGGCGAAACAAATGCATTTAAAAAACCTTTAAATGCATATGCATTGGTTATAGTCAACGTACTTGTCTAAGTCACACAATTGTACAAGCAAAGCATTTTGACTGGAGCTCATGCCGTTAGGGATGACACCAGGTGTTAAGAAAACAGTAGTTACTCAGCATAGTTACTTGCATTTGAGAATGATTACACGGGCGAAATTACGTAGTTGTGAATGTAAAAAATAAAAGGATGTTTTAATGTTAACAATAACAGACAGTGCAGGAAATTGATATCATTTGCGAAAAATAATAAATTTCATATTTACCGCTTTGTCTTTTACACAATCAAGAATAAATGAAAATGCACAATGTCTGAAAATTTTCTGTATGCCACGAGTAGGAATGCAATTGGCATTTAGAACCAAATTTTATCTTTGTCTTGATTTTCCCCGTTCACATACCCTCTTCTGTCGCAATTCATCGCAAAAGTTACTAAAATCGAGAACACGGTTAAGACCACTGGTACAGAGAACAGACACGGATTACAACTTATCGCCGACTGACTAGAGTGGGGCGCAGCAGAGAATTCGTGCATACTTTGTACATCTTGATAGGTATTCGAATGTGGTAGCTAGCTGAATAATTTTCATTTGTTTTCAGATTTAAGGGGTTTACTGCATAGTGGAATTGTGGTATCGAAGCTGTTACGACAGTCAAGCTGCTCCTAGCGCCTACATATGCCATAGGTGGACTCTAATTACTAACATTTATTTAAAAAAATATTTTAGATATTGCGTCTGAGCATTGGTGACTCACTGACGTGTAGATAGCTAGCCAAGATTCTTTCTCATGGCGTGCTTACTTCTGCGTCCCCCCCCCCCCCCCCCCCCCATTAGCTCACTAGCGTCCCACGTGGTACATTGGTTATCCATGTCTGCGTGGGAAACAGGTTCTCACTCGATGCTGTTGTATTCTGCAGTGCTACTTAACGGATCGAATTACTTCTGTCAGCTGCATCGCTCCAACAAAATGTAAAATTTAGAAAATGAAATGTTGTTGAAAACAAAGAGAAACCTCACATCTTCCATACTGAATCCGAATGACGCCATATGGCAGAGGGTGTGAGACTGTAATGTCCTCCAAACGCCATTCCAGTGTCTAGACTCTGGGCAACCTCGTGCGATTTAGTTACGTTATAAATGCTTCAGTTTTCACATGCAAAACATAAACTTTCCACTTTTCTTCGACCAGCCACAACGTTCCTCACTCGAAACTGGAAAAAAAATCCTTGAAGAATCTGATAAATGAGTGGCGCGAGGCTATCTGCCTGGACTAACACTCTCTACTTGGCAACACAGCAGGGACTCGCCTGTAAGTCTTTCTTTCCGTTTCCTGCGGATACCACGATATACTTCCGAGATGAAGGAAGACATCAAACAAAGTAACCCCTTCGGAGTCCCAGAAGACCGTCGTCACGACTCCACCAGCTTTGAACTTTTTCTTTGGAGGAGGGGTGGTGTCACGCCACTCCATGGATTGCCGTTTTTTTTTTTCAGTTCGAAGTGATGAGCCAATGCTTCACTGTCTGTTCCGATGTTGGACAAAAAATTGTCACGATCAACCTCGTAATGTGCGATTGATTCCTCATAGATGATCCTTCGTTGCTCTTTATGGTCTTCTGTTAGACGGCGAGGAACCTAGCAGGCATACTCCTTTGAGTATCCCAACTGGTGGACGAGTGTTACATTACTGACCAAACGCCCATAGTGGTAGTAGTAGTAGTAGTAGTAGTAGTAGTAGTATTTGTTTGTAGATCTCTTTCACAGCTTCAGTCCAGAACCGAGCTGCTGCTACGGTCGCAGGTTCAAACCCTGCGTCGGACATGGATGTGTGTGATGTCCTTAGGTTAGTTACGTTTAACTAGTTCTAAGTCTATGGGACTGATGACCTCAGATGTTAAGTCCCATAGTGCTTAGAGCCATTTGAACCATTTTTTCTCTTTCACAATATGGCCAAGGTAGTGTTTGGCAAAGCAAAGACAACCAGTAGAAAATCTCCCCGTATGTGGACGGGCGTTATCCTTCTGAAATGTAAGTCCAGGTTTCCTTGCCATGAAGGGCAACAGAACAGGTCGTAGAATATGGTCGACGTACTGCTCTATTGCAAGCGTGTCGCGGATGTCAGGTTGGTGCCCCATCGCTTTCAGGGGGGGTCTCCAGACACGTCTTTGCTGGTCATCGGCCCTCAGTTCGAAGCGGGACTCATTAGTGAAGACGATTTTACTCCAATCAATGAGATTCCAGGGCGAAGATGTGTCAAGAAACTCCCGAACAGCGGTGGGATACCAACTTGATTGTTGCTTGTTACATTGGCCGACAACCAGGTGCCATTTCATTTCATCCACGATACTCTTACAGCACAGCGATACGTCGAAGATATTCTACACTCCGTTTTGTTGTCCTTCGTGGCAAGCTGGGCTGCACATACATTTCAGCGAGATAATGTCCACCCGCACACGGCAAGAGTTTCTACTGCTTGTCTTCGTGCTTGCCAAACCCTATCTTGGACGGCAAGGTCGTCGAATCTCTCCCCATTCGACAAATTTTGGAGCATTGTGGGCAGTGCTCGTCAACCAGCACGGGACTTTGACGATCTAACGCACCAGCTGGACAGAATTTGGCACGATATCCCTCAGGAGGATATACAACAACTCCATGAATCAATGCCAAGCCAAACAACCACTTTCGTAAAGGCCAGAGCTGGACCAACGCGTTATTGACTTGCTCAATTTGTGAAGCTCTTTCTCTTGAATAAATCATCTCATTTTTCTGAAATTGTAATAATTTATTTGTCTTTGCATGTACATTACATCTACCGACTTCCGTCCCATTGGGATAATTTCTTCGTGGTGCGTCGTTTTCTTTTGTCCTTGGGTGTATTTGTGCAGTTTTTTTTACGGGAATTACTTCTTTATAGTTAACTACATTGCTGTTGGTGGGGAGGCTTGCGTGCCTCAGCGATACAGATTGCCGTACCGTAGGTGCAACCACAACGGAGGGGTATCTGTTGAGAGGCCAGACAAACGTGTGGTTCCTGAAGAGGGGCAGCAGCCTTTTCAGTAGTTGCAAGGGCAACAGTCTGGATGATTGACTGATCTGGCCTTGTAACAATAACCAAAACGGCCTTGCTGTGCTGGTACTGCGAACGGCTGAAAGCAAGGGGAAACTACAGCCGTAATTTTTCCCGAGGGCATGCAGCTTTACTGTATGATTACATGATGATGGCGTCCTCTTGGGTAAAATATTCCGGAGGTAAAATAGTCCCCCATTCGGATCTCCGGGCGGGGACTACTCAAGAGGATGTCGTTATCAGGAGAAAGAAAACTGGCGTTCTACGGATCGGAGCGTGGAATGTCAGATCCCTTAATCGGGCAGGTAGGTTAGAAAATTTAAAAATGGAAATTGATAGGTTGAAGTTAGATATAGTGGGAATTAGTGAAGTTCGGTGGCAGGAGGAACAAGACTTCTGGTCAGGTGACTACAGGGTTATAAACACAAAATCAAATAGGGGTAATGCAGGAGTAGGTTTAATAATGAATAGGAAAATAGGAATGCGGGTAAGCTACTAAAAACAGCATAGTGAACGCATTATTGTGGCCAAGATAGATACGAAGCCCACACCTACTACAGTAGTACAAGTTTATATGCCAACTAGCTCTGCAGATGACGAAGAAATTGAAGAAATGTATGATGAAATAAAAGAAATTATTCAGACTGTGAAGGGAGACGAAAATTTAATAGTCATGGGTGACTGGAATTCGAGTGTAGGAAAAGGGAGAGAAGGAAACATAGTAGGTGAATATGGATTGGGGGACAGAAATGAAAGAGGAAGCCACCTGGTAGAATTTTGCACAGAGCACAACATAATCATAGCTAACACTTGGTTTAAGAATCATGAAAGAAGGTTGTATACATGGAAGAACCCTGGAGATACTAAAAGGTATCAGATAGATTATATAATGGTAAGACAGAGATTTAGGAACCAGGTTTTAAATTGTAAGACATTTCCAGGGGCAGATGTGGACTCTGACCACAATCTATTGGTTATGACCTGTAGATTAAAACTGAAGAAACTGCAAAAAGGTGGGAATTTAAGGAGATGGGACCTGGATAAACTAAAAGAACCAGAGGTTGTTCAGGGAGAGCATAAGGGAGCAATTGACAGGAATGGGGGAAATAAATACAGTAGAAGAAGAATGGGTAGCTTTGAGGGATGAAGTAGTGAAGGCAGCAGAGGATCAAGTAGGTAAAAAGACGAGGGCTAGTAGAAATCCTTGGGTAACAGAAGAAATATTGAATTTGATTGATGCAAGGAGAAAATATAAAAATGCAGCAAGTGAAACAGGCAAAAAGGAATACAAACGTCTCAAAAATGAGATCGACAGGAAGTGCAAAATGGCTAAGCAGGGATGGCTAGAGGACAAATGTAAGGATGTAGAGGCCTATCTCACTAGGGGTAAGATAGATACCGCCTACAGGAAAATTAAAGAGACCTTTGGAGAAAGGAGAAAGGAGAAACACTTGTATGAATATCAAGAGCTCAGATGGAAACCCAGTTCTAAGCAAAGAAGGGAAAGCAGAAAGGTGGAAGGAGTATATAGAGGGTCTATACAAGGGCGATGTACTTGAGGACAATATTATGGAAATGGAAGAGGATGTAGATGAAGATGAAATGGGAGATACGATACTGCGTGAAGAGTTTGACAGAGCACTGAAAGACCTGAGTCGAAACAAGGCCCCCGGAGTAGACAATATTCCATTGGAACTACTGACGGCCGTGGGAGAGCCAGTCCTGACAAAACTCTACCATCTGGTGAGCAAGATGTATGAAACAGGCGAAATACCCTCAGACTTCAAGAAGAATATAATAATTCCAATCCCAAAGAAAGCAGGTGTTGACAGATGTGAAAATTACCGAACTATCAGCTTAATAAGTCACAGCTGCAAAATACTAACACGAATTCTTTACAGACGAATGGAAAAACTAGTAGAAGCCAACCTCGGGGAAGATCAGTTTGGATTCCGTAGAAACACTGGAACACGTGAGGCAATACTGACCTTACGACTTATCTTAGAAGAAAGATTAAGGAAAGGCAAACCTACGTTTCTAGCATTTGTAGACTTAGAGAAAGCTTTTGACAATGTTGACTGGAATACTCTCTTTCAAATTCTAAAGGTGGCAGGGGTAAAATACAGGGAGCGAAAGGCTATTTGCAATTTGTACAGAAACCAGATGGCAGTTATAAGAGTCGAGGGACATGAAAGGGAAGCAGTTGTTGGGAAGGGAGTAAAACAGGGTTGTAGCCTCTCCCCGATGTTGTTCAATCTGTATATTGAGCAAGCAGTAAAGGAAACAAAAGAAAAATTCGGAGTAGGTATTAAAATTCATGGAGAAGAAATAAAAACTTTGAGGTTCGCCGATGACATTGTAATTCTGTCAGAGACAGCAAAGGACTTGGAAGAGCAGTTGAATGGAATGGACAGTGTCTTGAAAGGAGGATATAAGATGAACATCAACAAAAGCAAAACAAGGATAATGGAATGTAGTCTAATTAAGTCGGGTGATGCTGAGGGAATTAGATTAGGAAATGAGGCACTTAAAGTAGTAAAGGAGTTTTGCTATTTGGGGAGCAAAATAACTGATGATGGTCGAAGTAGAGAGGGTATAAAATGTAGGCTGGCAATGGCAAGGAAAGCGTTTCTGAAGAAGAGAAATTTGTTAACATCCAGTATTGATTTAAGTGTCAGGAAGTCATTTCTGAAAGTATTCGTATGGAGTGTAGCCATGTATGGAAGTGAAACATGGACGATAAATAGTTTGGACAAGAAGAGAATAGAAGCTTTCGAAATGTGGTGCTACAGAAGAATGCTGAAGATTAGATGGGTAGATCACATAACTAATGAGGAAGTATTGAATAGGATTGGGGAGAAGAGAAGTTTGTGGCACAACTTGACCAGAAGAAGGGATCGGTTGGTAGGACATGTTCTGATGCATCAAGGGATCACCAATTTAGTATTGGAGGGCAGCGTGGAGGGTAAAAATCGTAGAGGGAGACCAAGAGAAGAATACACTAAGCAGATTCAGAAGGATGTAGGTTGCAGTAGGTACTGGGAGATGAAAAAGCTTGCACAGGATAGAGTAGCATGGAGAGCTGCATCAAACAAGTCTCAGGACTGAAGACCACAACAACAACAACAGTTAACTACATCACGAAATATTAGTATTAATATTATTTTCAAGGTCATTAATGTATAACATGAACATCAAGGGTCCCATTACAATGCGGGGCACATGAAGTTACTTCTACATCTGTTGATGACTTCATCCAAGGTAACGCCCGACGTCTTTTCTACTAAGAAATCCTCAAACCAGTCACAAATTTCGCATGATACCACAAACGATTATACATTCGATAATAAGCGTCCGTGTGGCACAGAGTTAAATGCTTTTTGGAAATCAAGAAACACTATATCTACGTGACTGCCTTGACCGGCCGGAGTGGCCGAGCGGTTCTAGGTGCTACAGTCTGGAACCGCGCGACCGCTACGGTCGAGGTTCGAATCCTGCCTCGGGCATGGATGTGTGTGATGTCCTTAGGTTAGTTAGGTTTAAGTAGTTCTAAGTTCTAGGGGACTGATGACCTCAAAAGTTAAGTCCCATAGTGCTCAGAGCCATTTGAACCATTTGATTGCCTTGATCCATGACTTTCAGCATGTCATGTGAAAAAAGCGCGAGTTGAAATTTACGTGATCGATGGTTAGGACAGAGGAAGTCATTCTGTTCGAGATAATAACGATAACTTCGTGCTAGTCCTCAATTGGACGCTACTTCGGTGATGCAGGTGTTCTTAACCTACCCCAACAATCCTATCGGGGAAAGATGAGCTACAGTTTAACTCGTCGTTCCTGGCTCCTGACGACTCTTTGCATCATTAACAGGTGAAGGCTAAGTTACAGGCAGTCTGAAAAATTTCCAAACCCGCTGAGCTACCCTGCTGGCTAACAGCAGACCGTATTTCTGTTCCGAGATATGTCAGGGTGAAATTTGTTATTCGGGAGGGGCAGGTTGTTGGTGGTGCATTAGGAGAGAACATGGAAGGTGTGTGCGTGCTTGGTCGTTGGAGTGCGTTGATATTTGCTAGAGAACGTGCTAAGATTGGTAAACGGTTGGGCTGTTGAAGTCAAGTCTGTGGGATCTGTAGAAGACAGAGAGATGCCCAGTGTGGATGAGGAGGTGAGGGCGCTGGGACTTTCGTGGAATCGCAATCGCCTCCTCTCCCGCCAGCTGTGACTGCGATTTGTGGTTGGCACCGCTGCGCTGTGCGTGAGGATGGCGCTGGCGTATCGCTCGATAGCCATGCGCCGCAGTATCGAGCCCGCTGCAGTCTGGCTGGGCCCGGGCACTCACGTTAAGCGGCCGACTTAATCCCGCCGCTGACACGGATCAACGACCACGGCCCTCTCTGTGCCCGCTGGTATCTGACAACCTGCACGTCTCGCGGTCCACTACTAAGCCCGGCAGCGCAGGCCAACGTGGCGTAGGGCAGGCCGGTAAGCCAATGCAGTGTCGTGGCGCCTCCTGCAGCGTTTCCGCTTCGGCGCGCAGACACCGAACAGCTGCGACTGATGCTGAGATACCGCGGTACTGTACTCTGTTAATAATAAGTTTAACACGGAAGTCAACATTGCGCTGCCTAATCCTCTACGTTTGTTGTTACGTCATTTGATTCTTCTTCCCGCGGAACGTAAACCATGCCTTGCCCAGTACGATGCTAAATTTCCGCTGCTAACAAAGCGTCTCCTCGCACTTATAATCTGCAGGTGCACACACGTAGTCTTGCTGGCCCATTTAACCCGCAGCTGCGCTGCTCTACCAGCCGTTGCACTGATTCGTGCCAGATTAGGCTGCAGCTGCCAGGATTGGTGTGGTGTCAAGAGCTGCACCCCGAAAACATCCGACACACAAACTCCGATAAAATTATGTTATTTCGGTCCTCTGCCGTGTCAGTGATTACTGATTTTTACTAATAGCTTGTGAAAACCATTCGGCACACACTACTTCTCGCCTGTTTTTAGCAGTTTGTCTCGCCTCAGTTTCATATCTCTGAATAGCTTCACACATTATCAAGCTGCATACCAACTGTAAGACCACGTGGGACAACTGGCGGGGTTGAGAAAGCGACTGTCGAATCAAGAACCACAACCGCTAAATATTTAGTACAGTGATAAAAAAGATCACTGAAGGCTTTCAATGCTTCATCGTGTCTCTGTGTATCATTCGCACTAGAATTACATTTATTTACCTTTATTGATGGTCCATGACACAGTTAACTAAATGCATGGTATTTTTACATTACATTTTGAAACAGGTTGCACAAACAACCTATAAACGTTTGTTGTTATTTCTTAAACTACCTAGTATATAGTGGCGACCACATTATCTGCCCACAGACGACAGACCATGCAGTGTGCATTCCCCGAACGTTTCTTCTATGAACTAAGTATAAGGTATTACTAATTTTCTATGAAAGCTATGCATTAAAACTACCATCTAATTAAAAATTTTAAGAATCTAATAAAAATAGTTATAGACAACTAATTAAAATAAAAAGTTAGAGAGAGAGGGGGCGGGAGAAGAAAAAATAGAAAGGAAGAAAGAGGTTTGTCATCATTACAAGACTATGTGGAGGAGGCGACGACTACTGCGACAGGAAGTTTGAGTAGCCTTTGGTAGTCCCAGTGGCTAGAGTACTTCACACCCAGTTTCCTTTTCACACGACCTTTAGGAGCCTCGTGGACCCAAAACCAAGCCGACGGTATACTATACTAGAGTATTCACCGTTTCACAGCCTATATGGTTACGTAGGTACCGAGATCCAGTCTCACTCTCAGCCTCGACCTCGGATCCGAAGATAGCTCGGCTTCTGAAACGAAGACAAGCTAACCATTTTCTAGCCCTATTTCCTTCGTTGCTATCCTAGTATCAAGTCATTCTCCTTCTCCTCGGAACCTCACATCCTTCTGCTATGGGAACGGATCAGTTGGTCCACATCCTCTCTTTCGGCTGTCTTTGAGAAGGCTGAAGCTAATTCATTCGTGAAGCCAAATTTCAGTTCGTCTGGCAGTGCCTTGTAGACGAGAATACCCCGATGCTGCTACGTCTCTTCTACCAAGGTCTCATAAACTGGACATGTAACAACAACAAAATATCCTGCAAATAAGTTGACTTATATTCAGTGGCGTTAAAAAACTCTTTGGATGAGCACTGCGGCGTGCGAGCGTTTGTGTACACTAGGTTTGAACTTACGAATAAAGTGTAATCAGTGTGAAATAGGGACGGAACACAACTTAGTAATTTACACCGGGTAGATGAGGTGAGTTTGCGCACGTGCATCCATCTGACGGACGAATTCCCTCCATATTTTTGAAGAGATTGTGACGCAACCGATGTCGTTTCAAGAGAGTCTGCCGACACCTACACGAATTACGAGTTACGGCGTTGATAAATTACAGACTTCGTTTTTCTTTAGTAATGAAGAAGACCGCTTACAGCTGCACAGATTATAGTTCGTTGGAGGTAATCGCATTAAGAAACTAAATGGAGCACTTCCACTTTTTACATCTTAATTGAATCAGTCATCAATTAAATACACTGCTGAAAAAAATTAATACCCCCTTTTAGAGGTTTCCAATTCACTGAAGATTTATTATTGTAACAGTGCTTACGGACTGCATAAATGATTACATTTAGAGATCAATAGAACAAGCGGGTCTGAGTTACCAGGTATCGACCCACGCTGAAACACCCATATTAGTACACACATCAAAAAAAGTTTTGTATCACCTCGGTTCCTAGAGTTCCGGAACCTGTACAGAAAATTTGAATAGAGATCAACATAAACATCATTTCCGCCATTTTTATTGCTCATGAAAACCACACATTGCATGTTGTACCACCATACAGCGAGACCTTCAGAGACGGTGGTGCATATTGCTGTACACACCGGTACCTCTAATACCCAGTAGCACATCCTCTTACATTGACGCATGCCTGTATTCGTCGTGGCATACTATCCACAAGTTTATCAAGGCACTGTTGGACCAGATTGTCCCACTCCTCAACGGCGATTCGGCGTGGATCCCTCAGAGTGGTTGGTGGGTCATGTCGTCCATAAACAGCCCTTTTCAATCTGTCCCAGGCATGTTCGATAGGGTTCATGTCTGGAGAACATGCTGGCCACTTTAGTCGAGCGATGTCGTTATCCTGAAGGAAGCCATTCACAAGATGTGCACGATGGGGGCGTGAATTGTCGTCCATGAAGACGAATGCCTCGCCAATACGCTGCCCATAAGGTTGCACTATCGGTCTGAGGATGGCATTCACGTATCGTACAGCCGTTACGGGGCCTTCCATGGCCACCAGCGGCCTACGTCGGCCCCACAAAATGGTATCCCAAAACAGCAGTGAATCTCCACCTTGCTGCACTCGCTGGACAGTATGTCTGAGGCTCTCAGCCTGACCGGGTTGCCTCAAAACATGTGCCCGACGACTGTCTAGCTCATCGGTGAAGAGAACGTAATGCCAACCCTGATCGGTCTATTCGGCGTGTTGTTGGGCTCATCTGTACCGCGGCGCATGGTTTCGTGGTTGCAAAGATAGACCTCGCCATGGACGTCGCGAGTGAAGTTGCACATCATGCAGCCTAGTACGCACAGTTTGAGTCGTAACACGACGTCCTGTGGCTGCACGAAAAGCATTATTCAACTTGATGGCGTTGCTGTCAGGGTTCCTCCGAGCCATAATCCGTAGGTAGCCGTCATCCACTTCAGTAGTAACCCTTGGGCGGCCTGAGCGAGGCATGTCATCAGCAGTTTCTGTCTCTCTGTATCTCCTCCATGCCGGAACAACATCGCTTTGGTTCACTCCGAGACACCTGGACACTTCCCTTGTTGAGAGTCCTTCCTGGCACAAAGTAACAATGCGGACGCGATCGAATCGCGGTGTTGACCGTCTAGGCATGGTTGAACTACAGACAACACGAGCCGTGTACCTCCTTCCTGGTGGAATGACTGGAACTGATCGGCTGTCGGACCCCCTCCGTCTAAAAGACGCTACTCATGCATGGTTGTTTTCACCTTTGGGCGGGTTTAGTGACATCTCTGAACAGTCAAAGGGACCGTGTCTCTGATAAAATATCCACAGTCAACGTCTATCTTCAGGAGTTCTGGGAGCCGGGGTGATGCAAAACTTTTTTTGATGTGTGTATGTGGTGTAACCTCTACGGACGCTGACTCTTGCATCTAGTCGATCGTACAGATGGCGAATACTGTCCTAGGATACGTTATCCCACGCCTGCCCGATCTTTTTGCGTAGTTCTGTAAGATTTGCTGGTCGACGAGTCGCACGAGTCACTCTTCGTCCTATCATGTCCCACACGTGCTCGACAGGTGACATGTCTGGATGTCTGGAGATCGCGCTGGTGAGGAAAGTTGCTGCACTTCTTGCAGAGCACGTTGAGTTTTACGAGCGGTGTATGGGCGAGCATTCTCCTGTTGGAACAACACATAACCTTCCTGTTGAAGAACGGCAAAAGAACGGGTCTAACACCATTCTTCACATACCAGGCACTGGTTACCGTTCACTCCAGAAACACCAGACGTGAACGAGTTGTAGCGTATCACACTCCAGACCATAAGACCTCGAGTGGGGCCCGTGTGGGTTGGACGAAAGAACTCTACGAGACACTGCTCACCAGGTGTACGTCGCACGCGCTAACGACACTTGCGTACAGGCGGAATCTACTTTCATCCCTGAAGACCACGGCGCGCCTTTCCGTCTTCCAAGTGATACTCTGGCGGTACCACGACCCATACACGTGCTGTGTCGTGAGTAATATGCGGGGTGAAGTTAGTCCCGCTGCTAATAATCTATTCGCAACAGTTCGTGTTGGCACGTCTGCCTCACAAATGTTCAAATGTGTGTGAATTCCTAAGCAACCAAACTGCTGAGGTCATCGGTCCTTAGACTTAGACACTACTTAAACTAACTTATGCTAAGAACAACATCCACACCCATGCCCGAAGGAGGACTGGAACCTCCGGCGGAAGGGGCAGCGCAATCCGTGACATGGCGCCTCAAGCTGCGCGGCCACTCCCCGCTTCTGGCCTCACAAGTGACCGTACGATCTCCACTACTGCCCTTACAATACGACGGTCCTGTCGGGCGTCTGTACAGCGTGGGCGTCCAGAACCATGTCTACGATGTGAGAATGTTCACGTGAACACTGATACCAGCATCGTTGGACAACTGACGCAGCACTTCCAACTTGTGTGGCAATTCTCCGAGAGGACCATCCCGTCACTTGGGAAGGCCACAGTTTGACCCCTTTCAAACTCGCTCAGTTGGCTGTAGGAAGCACAGGTAGATCTGCGTGGCATGGTTGCCTGCTTCCTTCGCACGACACTGAGCCTTCTGGTTGTGAATCTTCCATATTAAAGGCTAGACACAGATGGCGCTCTGGTAGGTATGCCACAACGCTATCTGTTTACGGACGAAGTTGAAACCGTTATCGATACATCTGATGTCCCCCAGGCGGCGTATGCCGTTATCGGATCAAAATCGACGTCGTCTTTCCAGGTGTAGTAATTTTTTCCAGAAGTGTACATGTACAGTAATTTACTTATAGTTAGTGATTATAAGAATGAAGAACAAATGAAATATTATTCCTCCTCGCGTACCACAGGTTAATAAGTTAGAGGCTGTTTTATTTTTCCCTTGGTGTTCTTACAATATCATAATGTTGTTATCAGCTCTAAAGTTGTCTGAACACAGCAGTGCTATATTCGCCATAGTCCTACTGAATGTGGTATGACGATGGAAGTGACTTACCCAACCAGTTGTAGGGGAACGTACAATTTAACATGGACTCAGAAGCACGGTGCAGTTCGGCTTTTTTTCAGTTTAACAGTGTCAAAGGCCAATAAATTAATACGTTACAGACAAATACTTTTATTTAAGATTAAGATTCAAAAGAGATACAGACATTAGCTGCCAGTGGGCATTGACTGAAATCAATGAGAAAGTTGAAATTTATGCCGGACCGGGACTAAACCCGTGTCCTCTGCTTATTAGACAGATGCTCTGACCTCTAGGCCGTCTGGACACAGTGATCAACACAACTGCACGGACTATGCTAACACGCCTCCCGTCAGACCCAAATTCTCGACTTATCCACACATTACTAATGTAGCGCCTCTTTCCCATTATCGTCATTACTAGCGGGATTTTGCAGATTCCAGTAAGAGTTCGAACTCGTTGTGCATCCGTACTGAAGAGATCATCAGCAGTTCTCGCCTTAATTACATATATGTTTACAGCTACGTATTAATTTTTTATCTGTACAGAGAATTTTTGACATATCTCAAACTTGTTTAATTATATATTATAACTCCAAGTAATATAAACATATAAACTTCTTTATTCTTATGCTCAGGATGTTAATGATTGGTGATCATTTGCGTTCGAAGTAAACTTTATGGGGTTCGTCATGGGAAATAAATAACTAATGGGGCAATATATTAACACTGCATAAATAACCAGTTATAAGACTAGTGCAGCCGGTTTCTTCTTAAAGTATCAGTTGCTAATGGCAGCTGTGGAATGAATCACGTAGAGCGGTCGCTGTGCCCTGGTGTCTTCACATTTTTGGAATTCAGAGCTGAATGCCCGTGTCTTTAAAATATTTTGCAATGTGGACATCAATGTTTGGCTCCGTGACACTTGTGAGTAGCGGGAATCCCAGTCTGGCGGTTGCGTCGCACAGTTTGACCTGATGACTGACGTAGTGGCAACAGCCGAACAGTAGGTGATTTCGATCTGCCAATCCTGAAGGGTGATCTTCACAGTATAGAGAGGTTACAACTTTGATTCTGTAGAGATGTGCAGGATAACACTCGTGTCCATTACGCAGTTTTGTTATTAATGGTGTATGTTGTCGTGGAAGTTTTACTTGTGAATGCCATGTTCTTTTAGGAAAGAATGGTTAAATCCTTTTATGTTAGAGGTTTCCCAGAACCGGTATCATTCCTCAAATTCCCCTTCCGTTGCAATGTTTACGAAATCCGTATTGTTACATCATTCAGTACGAGTGGAATGACCTATTGCACGTGAGTGTAACTAGAGGCTAAGAGAGATATTATTTTACCGAGTAGTATTTCTCTGGCACTGATAATTTCTTTGAACATCCGATGTCTGTGAAGAAGTGAATGTGATGATACAGTTGCTCAGCTGAGAATAAATTTCTGAGATAATAGATGTCTATGAATTTTCTACGGGTTTTCTTTAGCATCAGTCAGTAGCACATTTTTCGGGATGGGTTTCACAGTGCCCAAGCAAATTCTAATGTTCCTCACCATAGTCGAGCCACTGCATATAGTATATTCAATGCTTGCCCAATCTTTTCCTGTCACATATTCCATGTGTTTGTCCCGTGTCATTTGACTGAACGTTGGAGAGGAGTGGCACGTGGTCTTAGATGAAGTGAGGGTGTTCACTTTCGTCTTGAGAAGATGTCAGCCGATAATTTCATGTCCGGCGATAATTTCATGTCTGAGAACTGTTTTCGGGCTCTCCGGCCATGTAACAAATAAAAACCTTATAAATGACCAGCGATCGAACCCGAGACCTTTGGATCCATATTCTGGCACATAAACACTGAGCCTCATAGCCAACATCATAAACCATCAAAAAGTACACAGATTTCCATATCTCATTCTTCACACGCTTACTAGTCTTTGTCCTAAATACGTAAGAACCGGGTTCTGGATTTCCTACTTTCGTTAACTGTTCCCCACCTCGAACATTACTACTATCAGGGTGTCACAGGAGGAATGGTAAGTGTTCAGGGCTATTACAGGAACGATCATTCGAAGCAAAAATGTCTAGTAAATGTGGGCTCTAAAATGCATTGTTACCTTCGGTAATGTGAAAGAAATCTACTGCAAGCTCTTTGATTTCCACGTTTTGAGAGGTGTTAGTATGGACCAAAATAAGAAGAAAAAGTCCGTTAAACATGGGCTCTAAAGTGCATACCTTAAGAGTAATGGGCACTTGTTTATCATTGCTCCTGTGAAATACATCTCTTCTACTGAACGAATTACTTCATACAGGCGACGTTGGTACTGCTACTCAATTTTTACATGGCGGAAGCAATAAAGGAAACCAAGGAGGGATCTGGAAATGGGTATAAAACAGAGAGAAGAAATAAATACTTCGAGGTTTGCCGATGACATTCAAATTCTGCCAGAGACGGTAAAGGACTTGGAAGATCAGTTGAGCGGAATGGAAAGCATCTTTAAAATAGGTTATGAGTTGAACGTTAACAAAAGTAAAACAAGGGTAATGGAATGCAGTCCAATTAAATCAGGCGATACTGGGAGAATTAGAGTAGGAAATGAAACACTACAAATAGTAAGCGAATTACGCAGTTTAGGCCACAAAATAAAATGCAGAGTGGCAATAGGAAGAAGAGAGTTTCTGCAAACAAGAAATTTGTTAACACTGAATGTAAATATAACTGTTAGAAAGTCTTTTTCTGAACTTATTTGTCTGGAGTCTGGCCTTGCACGGAACTGAAACAATAAGAGAATAGAAACTTTTGAACTGGGGTGCCACAGAAGAATGCTGAAATTTTCATGTGTAGATCAAATGACTGATCAAGAGGTGCTGAATCGATTTGGGGAGAAAAGAAATTTATAGCACAACTTGAATAAAAGAAGAGATTAGTTGATAGGACACATCCTGAGCGTCAGTGAATCTTCAGTTTGGTAATAGAGAGAAGTGGGGGGAGGGAGGGGGGAGACACAGCAGACAAAGACCAAGACTTAGCAGTAATCAGGTTCAAATGGATGTAAGTCTCAGTTGATATACAGAGATGAAGAAACTTGCACAAGACAAACTAGCGAGGAGAGCTGCATCTAACCAATTTTCGGATTAAAGACCACAACAACAACAGATGCAAAGTTAAATTGGGTAAGAGCTCCAACAAAATGCAGTTATTTTGCAACGATCCACCGAACTCCACGGTTCCTTTATACAGGAATACTCAGAAAATATCCCTGAACAACCTCCAAAATTTTGCGTTGGATTTGGGTTGACCGCAGGGGAGCGACGCTTAGGAAAGACAGGCTCGTCAACACTAGACAGGGCAGTGCAGCAGTCGAATCCGCAGCATAGCAATATCACGAAATAAACACATTTGCCATTTCACTAAAGATGTTTCAGCTGCGATAAATAGTTAAATACAACCAATCTACTACTTTATCTTGTTCTGTAGGTGAGAAACACAGCTCAAGAACGTTCGAAAGAAAATCGGAAGAACTTTGGTGCCATCAAAGACAAATGGTGTGCGGGAATTCCTCCAAAGCGTTGTATAGTCGACCACAAGTCACGGGCTGGTGGATTAGTGGTAAAGGGTGAATCTGGAAACCGAAGGGTCGAGAGATCGAATCCCGGTCAGACGACGGAAACTCTGAGTTTGTCTTTGATCTAACCTCAGTTCACAACGATGTGAAGAGTCTCCAGGAACGACATATGTTTCGGATGCCGAGTTTAACTGTAGGTCCCCTTTTTCCCGTTGCACCCGACCATTCAGCCACTCGAAATTACTGTCCACCACAAGATTGGTGATGTCACAAGCTTACAAAAAAAAATTAAATTCCATCAGGGCAGCTCATTTTTTAGAGTTAGTGTTGTGAACAACACCCAATGCGACTACCACGGTGATCAGCGGTTATGTACAAGATAATAGAGGTAAAAAAAATTGCAGTGGACAAGGGTTCGCAAAGTATCCGTTTGCGAGATAACTGTGAATGTATAATTAAGGGCGCCCACTGACTTCAGTATGAAATATTGCCCTAGTTAGTAAAACACACTTGCAACGTGAGGTTTTCAATTAAGTTCACATTTAACTGCTTCAACAATATTTCATATTGTAGTCAGCAGCAGCTTGCCAATGTCCGTTATTAATTATGACAGACCCTGTATGAGGACGACTATAGGCTCCCGCTGATCGCTATGTGGACTGTACTCCATGACGTGGAAGTGGTCTAATGCGCAAGTGAAGTGTTTCCGCAACAGCCGGAGGGAGTGCCGCATTTGACTGAAGTGTAATTGCTTTGTTTAATCCGATAAAGCGGAAGTGCTTCATTTGTGAAAGCGTTTCTCATGATGTGCGCTTGCACATCTGCCTTAGGATCACAGGGGAAGTGTCAGCACGTTGTGCGAGATCAAAGGCAGCCGCAAATGTTCTTCGGAGCAGAAAACTGGTCCGCGAAGCGCACCACTGCTGCGCAAACACGTGCGCCTCGCTTTCCACCGCCCTCATGCTGAAGTAGACTTACCATCTGACTTCAGAAAATAATTTTTTGCCTATGACACAACTCATGGAGGTTCCATCATTAGGGATACATAAAATTATTTGTAGTGAAATACACTGCTGGCTAATAAATCTGCAGCACAATTAATATGACACCGCCAGGAGAGATACATTAAATTACCAGTCAAATGGTTCAAATGGCTCTGAGCACTATGCGACTTAACTTCTGAGGTCATCAGTCACCTAGAACTTAGAACTAATGAAACCTAACTAACCTAAGGACATCACACATCCTTGCCCGAGGCAGGATTCGAACCTGCGACCGTAGCGGTCGCTCGGTTCCAGACTGTAGAGCCTAGAACCGCACGGCCACTCCGGCCGGCAATTACCAGTCGCAAAATACACTTCTCGCTAATGAAACTGCAGCACTGTGAACGAGGCATGCAACAAACTTCAAAGTGGCATGAAGTGTACGTCATGCTAGGGAGTGCAAGTCATTAAGGTTTCAATGTAATAGCACAAAACAGGTAGAAGTAATGTCATCCAAATTCTGTGTACAAGGTTAAATTACGCAGCGAGTTTCACAGTCAGATAACGCAACTGAATGTTTATTGCCTACAAGAAGTTCACGCATGCCTGTTGTAAGGAGGAGAAACGTTTCGCGCTTCAACAGCTGTAGGATTGTGGCCTACTGAGACTGCGGTTTATCGTTCTCAGTATTACTGCTCACGTTGCTCAGGATTCCACGTACGTCTTGCGAATAAGGAGTCGATGGGTTCACGAGGATTATAAGCCGACGCCATGCGGGACCTCAACGGCCCTAGGCGACTAGCGCCCGAGGGACAAATGTTCGCTCGACCGTATAGAATCGTACAACTACGACACGTACTTTGAGTCATGGAATGAGCTTCTTTGTATCAAGACCGACAGTGTGGCGATGTCTGGAGCACCACAGACTACCACCGTGGCGACTGTAGTTGTGGCTTCCCTTGACGTGGCAGCACAGAGAAGCCCGCCAACAGTGGTGCTCCCAGCGTCAAAAAAGAAGGGCACCATGTCGATTTTTCGCATGGGTCCTCATTCCGCGGACAGTATCTGATGCGTCCACACCGAGTCTGCCCTATCGACTCGTACTATGCGATATCGCACCCAGGGCCGTAGGGTCAGTGGAGCGCGAAGCCTACGAATTAGCACGTAAGATACGCAGGGAGGTCTGTCGGTGGTTGTCGAGGAAGTCGCGAGGAGGCGCAGCATGCGCTTGTGCTGGCAGTTGCTCTAGACGGCGGAGTGCAGAAGTAGCAAGAAACGGCCGCGAATTGGCACTGCGTTCAGTCTTGGCATATTTGGATTTCGGCCGGGACGGGGATGTGTGGGTTCTTGTCATCCAGTAGGACGTCATTGCAGATACGGACAACCAATAACTTGATTCAAAATGGTTCAAATGGCTCTGAGCACTATGGGACTTAGCATCTATGGTCATCAGTCCCGTAGAACTTAGAACTCCTTAAACCTAACTAACCTAAGGACATCACACACATCCATGTCCGAGGCAGGATTCGAACCCGCGACCGTAGCGGTCACGCGGTTCCAGACTGAAGCGCCTAGAACCGCACGGCCACACCGGCCGGCCCAATAACTTGGTGAGCTGCACTTAGGAACTGTGTGGACTTATGGCGACACAGTAACGTTGTTAAACATATTCAGGGTGTTGATTGCAGCAGTTGAAATTTTTATCAGTAACTTCAAATAGTAACTGTGTGGCGTGCTGACGGATCAGGAACCTTTTCTTTAACCGTCAAGTATTTGACCTTAACAGGGGAGAAGTGTCATTACGATATTGTGGCCTCAGTACTTTTCTCAAAGACTGTTTCCCTGAACTGCACGAGAGGAAGCGTGTGTGTTTGTCAAGTCTGTTGAACTAATGTCGCTTCTCTGTGTGTTCTAGAAGCCTGCTTATTTTGCCTTCCGTGTGATCGCGGGTTTGTTTGTGACGGCGGGTGGGTTGGGGCAGGCTTTACCATTCTGTGTCCGGCCTAAGGGAAAACCATTACTGTTTGTAAACGGGATATGTTGGTTTCTGTAACCTTTTCAGTAAGTTTTCCCTCTTGTAGTATAGTTAATATCAGTAGTATAATTAATATCAGTAGTATAATTAATATCAGTAACGCGAGTGTTGGCTAAGGTTGAATGCCATGTTTGCGGTCTGAAGGTGTCTAGCTGGAATTCTATAGTAACTGATGAGTTTTATTTTGATATGAGCTATGAACCGTTCTTGGCCATTTTGAGTATCTCCTTGTGAGTTCTAGTTAATGAGGTTCTATAGGCAACCATGTTGGCTAAACTATCCTTGTTCACGAGTAACTTGTTTTGAACATCCTTTTATGGCGACAGTTGTTCCCATGTAATTTAGGCCAGTGCCAGATTTTATTGAAAGTTTTTTTTTAAATTGTTAAAGTGAATGCTTGTTTTTTTATATATTTTCGTAAAACGAATTCTGTTTTTTTTGTAATAATTCAGAATGAACTTTTCTTAATTATTGGAATGATTAGAAGCTCTTGCAAAATTCCAGTAGAAATCAGGTGCCTTTGTGTTTGTATTGAGTAAGTACCACGGAATGAAAAAACCTGTCATGGAGGTATTTTGTAATAAATTCTATTTTTGAAAATTTTGGTCCAGCAACTTTCTTCCGTGGAACCATGTTTCGTGACCTTTACAAACGGAGTAGCGTTCCAGTATCATTAAGGTCAAAACTGTGTGTTGCGGCTACGAGGAGTACGAGCGTTGACAGATGTCATTGTTCAACGTCATAACGGCCCAGCGTATGGAGTGATGGTGCGACATTACAGAGGCCTCGAAGATAGGGCACAACCACCGGTGAGAACAGTAACGGTTCTGGTCACAATTACCGGCTATACGAACGTGAGGAGGCTCTTTTGTGTATCCACTGGAACCTTAAACCATCACGTCATGTGCTGCACTGGTACGACGACGATAAAGGCAGTCTGGAAACAGTCGTTCTGCTTGGAGCACCCACACACGGACACATCCATTGTGATGTTGTACGCGCATGCGGGGCTCATAAGCAAAGACGACGTGGTACACTCCTGTGACCAGTGTTGTCGTGTGCCACATACCTGTCAGCGGGTCTCTCACTGCCGCCGTGTCAAGGGAAGCCACAACAACGGCCGCCAAGGTGACAGTTCGTGGTGTTCCATAAATCGTCACACTGTGCTTGTGGATACTAATTTCAGGCAAGCCCATAACCTGTCGCAAGATGCGTACGACCCTGCCCGGCCAAGCACACTGTACACTGAGGTGCCATAAGTCATGAGACCTCTTAATATCGTGTCGGACTTCCTTTTGCCCTGCATAGTGCAGTACCACGACGTGTCATGGAGTCAACAAGTCTTTGGAAGTCCCCTGCACAAATATTGACCAGTGCTGCCTCTTTGTTGTTGTTGTTGTGGTCTTCAGTCCTGAGACTGGTTTGATGCAGCTCTCCATGCTACTCTATCCTGTGCAAGCTTTTTCATCTCCCAGTACCTACTGCAACCTACATCCTTCTGAATCTGCTTAGTGTATTCATCTCTTGGTCTCCCTCTACGATTTTTACCCTCCACGCTGCCCTCCAATACTAAATTGGTGATCCCTTGATGCCTCAGAACATGTCCTACCAACCGATCCCTTCTTCTGGTCAAGTTGTGCCACAAACTTCTCTTCTCCCCAATTCTATTCAATACCTCCTCAATAGTTATGTGATCTACCCATCTAATCTTCAGCATTCTTCTGTCGCACCACATTTCGAAAGCTTCTATTCTCTTCTTGTCCAAACTATTTATCGTCCATGTTTCACTTCCATACATGGCTACACTCCATACGAATACTTTCAGAAATGACTTCCTGACACTTAAATCAATACTGGATGTTAACAAATTTCTCTTCTTCAGAAACGCTTTCCTTGCCATTGCCAGCCTACATTTTATATCCTCTCTACTTCGACCATCATCAGTTATTTTGCTCCCCAAATAGCAAAACTCCTTTACTACTTTAAGTGCCTAATCTAATTCCTAATCTAATTCCCTCAGCATCACCCGACTTAATTAGACTACATTCCATTATCCTTGTTTTGCTTTTGTTGATGTTCATCTTATATCCTCCTTTCAAGACACTGTCCATTCCATTCAACTGCTCTTCCAAGTCCTTTGCTGTCTCTGACAGAATTACAATGTCATCGGCGAACCTCGAAGTTTTTATTTCTTCTCCATGAATTTTAATACCTACTCCGAATTTTTCTTTTGTTTCCTTTACTGCTTGCTCAATATACAGATTGAACAACATCAGGGAGAGGCTACAACCCTGTCTTACTCCCTTCCCAACCACTGCTTCCCTTTCATGTCCCTCGACTCTTATAACTGCCATCTGGTTTCTGTACAAATTGTAAATAGCCTTTCGCTCCCTGTATTTTACCCCTGCCACCTTTAGAATTTGAAAGAGAGTATTCCAGTCAACATTGTCAAAAGCTTTCTCTAAGTCTACAAATGCTAGAAACGTAGGTTTGCCTTTCCTTAATCTTTCTTCTAAGATAAGTCGTAAGGTCAGTATTGCCTCACGTGTTCCAGTGTTTCTACGGAATCCAAACTGATCTTCCCCGAGGTTGGCTTCTACTAGTTTTTCCATTCGTCTGTAAAGAATTCGTGTTAGTATTTTGCAGCTGTGACTTATTAAGCTGATAGTTCGGTAATTTTCACATCTGTCAACACCTGCTTTCTTTGGGATTGGAATTATTATATTCTTCTTGAAGTCTGAGGGTATTTCGCCTGTTTCATACATCTTGCTCACCAGATGGTAGAGTTTTGTCAGGACTGGCTCTCCCACGGCCGTCAGTAGTTCCAATGGAATATTGTCTACTCCGGGGGCCTTGTTTCGACTCAGGTCTTTCAGTGCTCTGTCAAACTCTTCACGCAGTATCATATCTCCCATTTCATCTTCATCTACATCCTCTTCCATTTCCATAATATTGTCCTCAAGTACATCGCCCTTGTATAGACCCTCTATATACTCCTTCCACCTTTCTGCTTTCCCTTCTTTGCTTAGAACTGGGTTTCCATCTGAGCTCTTGATATTCGTACAAGTCGTTCTCTTATCTCCAAAGGCCTCTTTAATTTTCCTGTAGGCGGTATCTATCTTACCCCTAGTGAGATAGGCCTCTACATCCTTACATTTGTCCTCTAGCCATCCCTGCTTAGCCATTTTGCACTTCCTGTCGATCTCATTTTTGAGACGTTTGTATTCCTTTTTGCCTGTTTCACTTACTGCATTTTTATATTTTCTCCTTTCATCAATTAAATTCAATATTTCTTCTGTTACCCAAGGATTTCTACTAGCCCTCGTCTTTTTACCTACTTGATCCTCTGCTGCCTTCACTACTTCATCCCTCAAAGCTACCCATTCTTCTTCTACTGTATTTATTTCCCCCATTCCTGTCAATTGCTCCCTTATGCTCTCCCTGAATCTCTGTACAACCTCTGCCTCTTTAGCTGTCCATAATTGCGTGAGCGTTGCCGGAGCAGGATTTTGTGCACGACCTGACCTATCGATTACGTCCCATAAATGTTCGATGGGATTCATGTCGGGTTATCTGGGTGGCCAAATCATTCGCTCGAATTGTCCAGAACGTTCTTCAAACCAGTCGTGAACAACTGTGGCCCAGTGACATGGTGCATTGTCATCCACAAAAATTCTATCGTTGTTTGGCAAAAATGGGACTTAACATCTGAGGTCATCAGTCCCCTAGACTTAGAACTACTTAAACCTAACTAACCTAAGGATATCACACACATCCATGTCCGAGGCAGGATTCGAACCTGCGACCGTAGCAGCAGCGCGGTTCCGGACTGAAGCGCCTAGAACCGCTCGGTCACAGCGGCCGGCTTATCGTTGTTTGGGAACGCAATGTCCGTGAATGGCTTCAAATGGTCTCCCAGTAGCCGAACGTACCCAGGACCCAGTTTATTCCATGTAAACACAGCCCACACCATTATCGAGCTGCCCTCAGCCTACACAGTGTCTTCTTGACAACTTGGGTCCACGGCTTCGTTGGGTCTGCGGCACGCTCGAACCCTACCACCAGCTCTTACCAACGGAAACCGGGACTCATCAGATCAGGCCACCATTTTCCAGTCGTCTAGGGTCCAACTGATATGGTGACGAGCCCAATAGAGGCGCTGCAGACGATTTCGTGCTGTTAGCAAAGGTACCTGAGTCGGTCGTCTGCTGCTATAGTCCATTAACGCCATATTTCGCCGCACTGTCCTAACGGGTACGTTCGTCCTACGTCCCACATTGATTTCTGCGGTTATTTCACGCAGTGTTGCTTGTCTGTTAGCACTGGCAACTCTATTCCAACGCAGCTACTCTCGGTCGTTAAGTGAACACCGTCGGGCACCGCGTTGTCCATGGTGAAAGGTAATGCCTGAAACTGATGTTCTCGGCGCACTCTTGACACAGTGGATGCCGCAGTATTGAATTCCCTAACTATTTACGAAATGGAATGTCCCATTTGTCTACCTCGAACTACCATTCCGCGTTCAGAGTAGGCTAATTCCCGTCGTGCGGTCATAATCACTTTGGAAACCTTTTCACATTAATCACCTGCGTACAAATGACAGCTCCGCCAACTCACTGCCCTTTTATACCTTGCGTACCGCCGTCTGTACATGTACATATCACTGTCCCATGAATTCTTTCGGGTGCTAGACTCGTGGAACCGTTGAGATCCTACATGGCGTTGAGTATGCGGCTCCAGAATACATAGATTCGCATGACAGACCTGGGATTCCGACCGAAACCACCATCAGTGTTGCGGAACGATAAATTACACACACGATAGGCCACACTCGTGCAGTTGATGCATTCCTACACACGCTAGCAGGCATTTCTCCTTCTTAAACGAGGCATAACGCGATCTTTTCAGATGCTATTTATGAACGAGAAACCCGTTGCACAATGTTTCCACGTGGTCAGGATGTAGAAGGTTTTACTCCTATGTGCTTTGTGCGGTTGCTCCGAAATGATAATCATTTGCATAGTCAAGCATGTAGTAAACTTCACGTTAGTTGTAAATTTATTGCACGCCATATGCGTGGTGCTGCACTTTTAATTGCAAGCAGTATTACTGCGACGGTGCCCGATACTGCGAAGCTTTTTTAAATTCGTCTTAGAATCTAAAACTGACCGGAAATCTGTTTCACTCGCTTGTTGTGTTGTATATTGTGACTTAGTTTACGTTGTAAAGCCTAGAATAGCTTGCACCGTTGTCCAAGCGGCGTGTGTTAGCTTTGGAAGGCTAGAAGAAGCTTCCGCGACTACAAGGAAGGCAGGGCTCCTCCGTCAGCCCTCGCCTCTGTGCCAGCTGCTTCATTAAAACCGAGCCTGCGGCGCTGGATTGCGCCTCTCCAGGTCCCCGTAATTAGATTCCCCTCTGGGAGTGCCTCTTGCGAACTCCCGGCGAACTACACAGCACATCACTTGAGGCAGCGGGACAAACTAATACGCTACATCAGTCAGAGCTCTTTCTTCTCGTTTTTGTAACTCCGCTGTCAGCGGTACACTTGCCGCTCTTCAAGTAAAAGTACTACAAAGATAGATCTAAAACACATTGACTGCCAAAAGCAAGTTATGCGTCTGGAAAATATGGTTCGATGTTGACACAGCTTCACAAAAGTACGTTCAAACTTGCTAAAAGTATCCGAAAGACCTGAATTGCGTTCCGCCTGATTTGTATGCAACCCGTATAACACAACTGTCCTGCAGGTCCTATACTCTCTTTTCGGCACAGTCGTTTCACTTCACAAAATTGTTACTACTAGAGACAACTTGAGAAAACTGCTCTGTCTGGTTATTAGTCCAGGTGCTTAATACCACGATAATGCAATAATTTTTTGTATCACCTTTTCGGTTTCAGTCATCTCGCAACCGGCGTAAATTTCGATATCTAACCTTTGCTTATGCTTGGTTAAAAGTCCGAAGATGCTGGGTTCACATCCCCTTCCAATACAAAAGATATGCCACGTTATTTCACGTTTAAACATGGGAGCACTTTGTCACTTGTAACTGAAACCATATCTAAGACTTTTCGTGGATAGTTAGTAGGGAAAATAGTTGCTGTATTAGAGTCCCGGGTACAAAAATTTTAGCCATGCAATTGCAAGTTGAAATCTTCTTTTTGAAATGTCATTTATTGTAATAAATTTGAGCTTACAAGCACTAAAGTGTGTGTCATCCCTAATAACGTGTTACCTGATACTTTCATCATCGTGGTATAAATTTACATCTTGATTGATAGCCATACATAGCAGTTTTCTCGAGTGGTTTTTTGTGGTAACCTGTTTGTATCGTCCAATGATTATAACGAAAGAGATTATACATTGAAACGCCAAAGAACCTCGCATAGGCATGCGTATTCAAATACAGAGGTATGTAAACAGGTAGAATACGGCGCTGCGGTAGGCAACGCCTTTATAAGACAGGTGTCTGGCGCAGATATTAGATCGGTTACAGCTGCTACGATGGCAGGTTATCAAGATTTAAGCGAGACTGAACGT
The DNA here is from genome assembly GCF_021461385.2 of Schistocerca piceifrons. NCBI lineage: Eukaryota > Metazoa > Arthropoda > Insecta > Orthoptera > Acrididae > Schistocerca > Schistocerca piceifrons. The sequence goes on from NC_060149.1 coordinate 406,101,407, forward strand.
CGTGTTATAGTCGGCGCACAAGCGATGGGACTCAGCATCTCCGAGGTAACAATGAAGTGGGGATTTACCCGTACAACCATTTCACGAATGAGCCGTGAATATCAGGAATCCGGTAAAGCATCAAATCACCGACATCGCTGGGGTCGGAAAAAGATCCTGCAAGAAGTGGACCAACGACGACTGAAGAGAATCGCTCAACGTGACAAAAGTGCAACTTTTCCACAAATTGCTGTAGATTTCAATGTTGGGCCATCAACAAGTGTCAGCGTGCGAACCATTCAACGAAACATCATCGATATGGGCTTTCGGAGCCGAAGGCCCATTCGTGTACCCTTCATGACTGCACAACACAAAGCAATACGCCTCACCTGGGCCCGTCAACACCGACATTCGACTGGTGATGACTCGAAATATGTTTCCTGGTCGGACGAGTGTCGTTTCAAATAGTATCGAATGGATGGACGTGTACGGGTATGGAGACAACCTCATGAATCCATGGACCCTGCTCATCAGCAGGGGACTGTTCAAGATGGTGGAGACTCTGTAATGGTGTGGGGCGTGTGCAGCTGAAGTGGTATAGGTCCCCTGATACGTCTAGGTACGACTCTGATAGGTGACACGTATGCAAGCATCCTGTCTGATCACCTGCATTCATTCATGTCCATTGTGAATTCCCACAGACTTGGGCAATTCCAGCAGGACAATGTGAGACCTCACACCTCCAGAATTGCTGCACAGTGGCTCCAGGAGCACTCTTCTGAGTTTAAAAACTTCCGCTGGTCACCAAACTTCCCAGACATGAATAGTATTGAGCATATCTGGAATGCCTTGCAACGTGCTATTCAGAAGAGATCTCCACCCCCTCGTACTCTTACGGATTTATGGGCAGCCCTGCAGGATTCATGGTATCACTTCCCTCCAGCACTACTTCAGACATTAGCCGAGTCCATGCCACGTCGTGTTGCGGCACTTGTGCATGCTCGCGGGGGCCCTTCACGAAAATATGTAGGTGTACCAGTTTCTTTGGCTCCTAGATGTATCTCTACAGTAATAAGTGCAAACAATATAAGTACTGTTAAGGAAACACTTCTGATCATGAAAAATGTGCTTTTTTTCGTAAGTGATATTATAGTGCGACCTCCAGCATGTGACCAGGTGAGAGAAAACGTAGATGCTAACCAAAAACGCGAAGAACCATCCCACTGAACACGCCTTAAAGTAAACGGCGAAAAGTGTCTGGAGGAAATAAAATACTCTGCAGCAAGAAAAGGAGATTTCTATTTATAAAACGAATATTTCTGTGCTTGCTGCTAATGATGGCCACGCAAACTAATGTATGTCCTTCTGTAACATCCAAGTATCTTTTTTGGTAAAATCTATATTTTCTTCATATTATAAACTTTCTATAACAAAAAGAAATATTTTAAATTTGTGACACAACATATTTTTAATGGGAACATTCACGATAATTATATTAAAAAAACAAAATCCTTTCGTAAATTAACAGCGATAAGGATAATGTCAATTGTTTATTGAATGTTTTTTCACGTCATCTTTGGCGGCAACGTTTCTTTAACAGTCGGAAGAGTTTTTTCACGTCATCTTTGGCGGCAACTTTTTTTTAACGATCGGAAGAGTGTGAATGTGAGTCAGCTGGAAGACAGAATTGTGGCTGTAAGAAATGTAGTATGAGTAAAAGATGGGAAGAATATTAGAATTTAACGCACCGTCAACTACGTCGTCATTAGAGACACAAGCTCGATTTCGAAAGGTTAGGCGTAAAAGTCGGTCGTGCCATTTTCAAAGGAACTATCCCTGCATTTGTCTGCAGCTATTCAGTGAAACCATATAAAACTTAAACGTGGATGGCCGGACGGTGATCTGAAACGTAGTCCTCCCAAATGCAAGTCCACTGTGCTAACCATATGCAGCTTCACTCAGTATAAGTGAATTGAACGAGTAACACCGGAACTGAGGGAGATTTTCAACAACTGTACAGCCGTCAGTAACAAGATAAACCAGATAACTGAAAATTTTGTTGCACTACTTGTTCTCAGTTATTCTTTAGAATGTGCACGGTAGTCGTCATCTTGAAATTGCCTCATGGAATATGGTGCCTTACTAGAGTTCTTCAACTGCAGAACAAACAGCATACAACAAATACGACACAAAATAACTTGTTATTATTGAATTCTGCTTCAGACGAGTGGAAATAGGTTTTTCAGATATTCAAATAGTAATTAGGTCAACGGCCTTGCCACAATGGTAACACCGGTTCCTGTCAGATCAACGAAGTTAAGCGCTATCGGGTTTGCTCTAGCACTTGTATGGGTGACCCATCGGATCTGGCGAGTGCTGTTGGCAAGCGGGGTGCAGTTAGCCATTGTGAGATCCATTGAGGAGCAACTCTACTGATAAGTAGCGGCCCCGGTTACGACGAAAACTGACAACGGCCAGGAGAGCGGTGTGCTGACCACATGCCTCTCCATATCTACATCCAGTGACGCCTATAGGTATCGGTCGGTATTGGTTCAAATGGCTCTGAGCACTATGGGACTTAACTTCTGTGGTCATCAGTCCCCTAGAACTTAGAACTACTTAAACCTAACTAACCTAAGGACATGACACACATCCATGCCCGAGGCAGGATTCGAACCTGCGACCGTAGCGGTCGCGCAGTTCCAGACTGTAGCGCCTAGAACCGCTCGGCCACTCCGGCCGGCTCGGTCGGTATTGTTGGGCACTCCGAGGCCATAGAGAGCGTGACTTCGATTATTTTGACGAGTATGGTTCTGCGCCATGTGGCCAAATAAGCTCCCAGGAAAAATTATTAGTCATCTAGCTACTTAAAAAACAGTGAAGTCCATTTGGAAATTTATGGAAGGTGTAGAACTGGTACCAAGTAGTCATGTGAGCGTCCACCGCTGATATTGGTAACGGCGGTCAAGTGTTGTATATGTGCCAATAGAAAGTGTCTGGACTTATTTCGAACAGGGGGTGACACGTAGAAATCAGAATCCTAGAAATATGGCTGCTCTATATGATCTAATTATCAATGAGTGACTTCAGATGGATATGGAATACCTGAAAAAGCTTTTAGACTCGCTTCCTTAGCGAACAGAGGCCGTTATCGAAGCTGGAGACTGTGTCAGACAGTGTTAGCGTGACGTCTCCTGAGGGGTGACTTATTCTTTATCCTGTGTGCTTACATTAATATCTGTTTCGAAATTCTGCAGAAATGTGGATCCACCACCACCGTAAAAGGCGATGACCCAGCCTTCATCGGGCAAGGTGAATCTGGCAAGGAGACGTCCCCAGCAGTGCATCTGTACGGTGAGACCTCACGTGTCACACCCTGCAGCCATTCACCCTGATGGGCTCTCTTTTGCCAGTAACCGCAAAAAAAAAAAAAAAGGAAATTTGCGTGACGCTCAATGGCGTTATAAATGTAATATGGTGTAGCCTGACTGCACGATATAATGGGTAGGGTAACGCCTTCGGATTGAGAAGGCCGTGTGTTCGATTATCTTTAGATGCTTTACGTTTTTTTTATTTTTAAATATTTATCGAAATGACATTGATCATTATTGTTATTCAGTTAATTGGTTGAAACGTATTTTTTTATTTCTGTTCCTTTGTCACATAATTTTAATCACTGTATGAACTTCATTTCTTCTTATTTTTTTGGTTATATGACTCTTTTTCCACTTTGAATTTTTGTGAATGTGAATTTAGTTATATTAACCGTTACAGTACTTAAATATATGAAAATGACGATCTATTGGTTAAAAAACAAAAGTCGAACTAGTCTATTTATTTTGACTGTTCAATGGTGTCAAAAATGTACTCTTCCTTATAAGATGTATATTATTATGGTAATCGTCATAAAAAATTTAAAACATTGCCTAAATTCCTATTCCACTATCGACAAAATAACGCAGATGAAGATTTAAACGAAAGAAGGAATTATAAGTAAAACGAAATTCAAGCAAACTGTGGAATAGAAACAATGAATGCATTAACACGAACGAAAAAATAGGATGGAAACACGAAAGAAATTAAATCGAAATTAATACGTAAGTTTAACTGAAATCATATGAACGAAGATTTCAGGCGAGAAAAGAATGATAGGAAGGAAAATGAGAACAATGAAGAAGTTGATACGATGATTAAAATAATGCGACAAAGAAATAGAAATTAAAAACAAAACATTTAAACCATATAACCGAATAAAAATAATTATACAAGTAATTTCAATAAAGATTTAAAAATCAAATTTAAAGCACCTGGCGATATTCGAACCCACAGCCTTCTGCATGTGAAGGCATTACCCTACCTAGTACACCACGAAACCATTCCATACAGTGCTACTTTTATAACGCTGTTGAGCGTCACGTAAAGTAACGAAATATTTTTTTCATCAATTATTCGCAGACTAGGGCTCACCGGGGTGAACGGCTGCAGGGATACCTGGGATCTTAACCTATATCACTGTATAGATGGTTTTGAAAAGTCGATCCCTTGTGAGTGATTTTTTGGACTGCCATCGTGTAACACTAACAGATTATGGTCCTAAGGCGAAAAATCGTCACAGGAACTTCCGAAATCTCCTGCCGAGATTGAAGGAGGCTGTTACGGGAAGCTGTCCAAGTAGAGTATACTTGCTGCACGAAAATGTCTTAGCTTATTCCACGCAGTGCCCAGTCATACATGTTGCTTCTTTGGGCTATCACCCCCCCCCCCCACCCCTCATATTACTCGTATTGCTTGGTATAACACATAGTTCTTACTCTTTCCTCCGATGAAGAAACTATTGCTCGTCGATATATATCGAGGATGGTGACGTGATGATTTTAGAGGTGGGATGGTGACGTGATGATTTTAGAGGCGTAGTAATTCCGTATGAGTCAAAATGCAGACTTATACACTCATCCCAATTTAGCCATCTATGCGCAAAATGTGTTTCATTGAAGAGTGAACATATAGAGAATGACCAATGCCATCACAAAGATTGGCGGTCATAGTCCGATTTTTTAGATGTGATAATTAAAACTTTATGACTACCTTTCGCTGTTTTCACTTGTTAAACTACGTCTTGCTCAGATATTAAAGCTATTTTATTTATAAAACTATTCATTTTGCCAATTTTCTGTTAGAAATGAAAACAAAAAATCATCTGTGTTTTTTTGTGAAGTATCGAAAAAATATCGTTTCCATCTATACGTGAAAACACTTTTCAAATTATGGAACAGTTATACAAAGAAATATGCATGATGTACAAATGTATCAGTACAGTATCCTGGTTAAGAAACATGATCCTGCGTAGTTTCCGTATGGTGGGCGCAGCTGCTTCGTGTGTTTACAACGTGGTTTTGTAAACGTATCTATGGCAACGCCTCTTCATAGCTCTGTATACGGCTATCCTTTTCGCCTAATGCCATTAGCGCTTCACAGTTGGAAGCTGTCAAAAGCGCTGCCAGGTCTCAGGGACTTCTTTAAGTTGACTCGACAGTAGGATTGTCTTAGTAGTACAGAATAAATGTAGCAAAACTTTACGCATGATGCGGTATTTTTTCACGCATCTCAGTGTTTGTGCCGTCATATGTCTACAACTATGTGTCGGACAATGATATGTTTGTGTAGGTATATATTTAGATACTGTCTGTTAAATGTGTTGCGAATAGAGTTAGCAGAAAAGAAGTAATAAATTTAAACATCATACATGATGCGGTAGTTTTTCATGCATCGCAGTGTCCATGATGCCATATTTCCAGAACTATGTGTGGTACCATGATACCCTTTTGTAGGTGCATTCAGTGGCATATGCGGATACTACCTGCGATATTTATTGCGAATACAGTGAGCACCACAGAAATAATACATTTAAACGTCGTGCATGATGCGGCAGTTGTTCAGGCATCTCATTGCTTACGACGTCATTTCTCCTGATAGGTAGATGGTTCTTTTCACCACAGCGATTGTTGCCTGACGGTTAGGGTACGCGTACCAAGTTTGATTGAAATCAGTCGAGTGGTTTAGCAGGAAATGTGGAACATGCACACATAAACACATACTTTCAATCCATTTTTATAATATGTATGGATTATTATAAGGCAATACTGACCATACGACTTAGCTTAGAAGATAGGTTAGGGAAAGGTAAACCTACGTTTATAGCATTTGTAGACTTAGAGAAAGCTTTTGACAATGTTGACTGGCATACTTTCTTTGAACTTCTGAGGGTAGCAATGGTAAAATACAGGGAACGGAAGCCTATTTACAACTTGTGCAGAAATCAGACGGCAGTTATAAGAGTTGAGGGGCATGAAAGAGAAGCAGTGGTTGAGAAGGGAGTGAGACAAGGTTGTAGCCTATGCCTGATGTTATCCAATCTGTACACTGCACAAGCATTAAGGGAAACAAAAGAAAAATTTGGAGTAGTTCAGGGAAAAGAAATAAAAACTTTGAGGTTTTCCGATGACATTGCAATTCTGTCAGAGACAGCGAAGGACTTGGAAGAGCAGTCGAACGGAGTGGACATCGTCTGGAAAGGAGGATGCAAGATGAATATCAACAAAAGTAAAAGAAGGATAACTGAATGTAATCGAATTCAATCTGGTGATGCTAAGGAAATTAGATTAGGAAACGAGACACTTAAAGTAGAAAATGAGTTTCACTGTTTGGGCAGAAAAATAATTGATGATGGCTGAAGTACAGAGGATATAAAATGTAAACTAGCAATGGCAAGAAAAGCATTTCTGAAGAAGAGAAAGTTCTTAACATTGAATGTAGATGTAAGTCTTAGGAAATATTTTCTGAAACTATTTGTTTGGAGTATAACCATGTATGGAAGTGGAACGTGGACAATAACCAGTTTTGACAAAAAGAGAATAGAAGATTTCGAAACGTGGTGTTATAGGAGAATGTTGAAGATTAGGTGGTTAGATCATGTAACTAACGAGGAGGTACTGAATGTAATTGGTGAAACAAGAAATTTGTGGCACAACTTGACCAAAAGAAGGATTCGGTTGATAGGACACGTTCTGAGACAACAAGGAATCACCAATTTAGTATAGGAGGGATGTGTGAGTGGTCAATTTAGTATAGGAGGGATGCGTGAGTGGTAACAATCGTAGAGGGATACCAGGAGACGAATACAGTAAGCGGATTCGGAAGGATGTAGGTTGCAGTAGTTTTTCAAAGATGAAGGGCTCGCACAGGATAGAGCAGCAAGGAGAGCTGCATAAAATCAGTCTTCGGGCTGAAGCCTACAACAACAACATTATACGGTAATGTGACGAGGCATTATTTGAGAAATTATGTACGAATGTGCTCAAAACGTGAAACCGCCACTATGTACCACTCGTATGTTGGTATAGCGTCGCGTCTAAACACGCACGACTTTTCTCAATGGCTTAGAGCGCGTTCTGCTCCGTGCTCCAAGAACCTGGAAATGAGCACTTACGCTACCATAAGCGTAAGCAGATTTCAGAGCTAGTGAAGCCTGCGCTCTACTACCAGTGGGCAGAAAACTGTGAGCAGAGGGCCACGTGGTGCGCTCGACAAGAGGGCCCAGCCGCTTTAAGGGTGGCTTAAAGCTCCCGCAGCAGGCAGAGGCAGCTCGCACAGCCATGTCAGGACGCCTCTCCCTCAAGGACGGAGCCGCGCCCGTTTTATGACCCTACATTACTCTCTCCCTCTCGGCTGCCCCCTGACCTTCCGTAACATTTGTTCCAGCAGCGTCTTAGGGTCAGCAGGCGATCCCTGAAGACTTCCCCTTCAAAACACAAGCCAATATTCCCCGCCAGCGATTGCAATCGATGTATTTATTTATTGAACCTGGCAAGACTACGGCCATCACTCCCTCTCTTACATCTAACTAGGCACTCTATATGTTTTACATTACATATACTTACGGAAAAAAATCTTTGCACCAAGAAGTAGATGTGGGACATAATCAGAAGTTGGTAGGCGTGTTTCTATACGTGAAAGATGATTTCTATTCAAATTTCGCGCAAGTCGCGTAAGAGTGGCGCTAGTGGTGGCGCCACTATGAAGATACAAATCATGTTTGCTTTACATACACGCTGTCAGGGTCGTGAGCGTTACTTATCTTTGAGACGGGGCGTGATGAGTTGATTTTAGTCAAGAATGCCTTTAAGACAACAAAGATGCCAGTATCGACACCTCACTGAGTTTGAATGAGGTCGTGTAGTAGGGCTACGAGAAGATGGATATTCCTTCCATGACACTGCAGAAAGACTTGGCAGGAATATAGCCACTGTACGTGATTGCTGGCAACGGTGGTCACGAGAATGTACAGTCGCAAGGAGACCGGCCTCCGTACTGCCACGTGACACTACCGGGAGCGAAGATCATCGTGCTCGGCGTATAGCTCCGGCGCGTCGTACGGCATCTGTAGCAGCAACTGGAGCAGTAGTTGTCACTACACTCACACAACGAACTGTTAAAAATCGGTTACTTCTAGGAAAGTTCCATGTCAGACGGCCTGTAGCGTGCATTCCACTGACCCCAGACTACCGCCATTTGCGACTTCATTGGTCTCAAGCGAGAGCTCACTGGAGGGAAGGGTGAAGGCCTGTTGTATTTTCTGATGTAACCTAGTTCTGCCTCGGTGCCAGTAATAGCAGTGTGCTGGTTAGAAGGAGGCCAGTTGAGGGCCTGCAGTCAACCTGTCTGTGTGCTAGACACACTGGATCTACGCCTAGAGTTATGGCCTGGGATGCGATTCGTATAACAGGAGGAGCACTTTCGTGCTTATACCACACACTCTGATTGCAGATTTGTAGATAAATCTGCTGATTCGACCTGTTGTGCTGCCATTCATGAACAGCATTCCAGGGGGTGTTTTCCAACAGGATAACGCTCGCCCACGTACCGCTGTAGTAACCCAACATGCCCTACAGAGTGTCGACATGTTGCCTTGGCCTGCTCGATCACAAGATATGTCTCCAATCGAGCACATATAGGATATCATCGGACGACAACTCCAGCGTCCTCCACACACAACATTAATAGTCCCTTTATTGACCGGCCAACTGCATCAGACATGGAACTCTATCTCAAAAAACTGACAACCGATACATGCCAGTTTTCATGCTTGCATTCAACATTCTGGCGGTTCCATCGGTTATTAGTGTACCAGCATTTCATATTTGCAATGGCTTATCTCGCGCTTACATTAACCTGTGATCTTGCAATGTCAATCCCTTAAATATGTTACCTACGCAAATGTAGACTCAGGCAGTTGGTGTAGAGTTTTTAGCCGAGCTAGACGAGTTAGGAAGGAAGTCCGAGAAACTCTGTCCCACCTAACACTCCAGATTTGCGTGTCAGTAGCATCTGAGCACAGGCCCGTTCACAGACTCAAACTGAAACTTAACAAAGTAACGGTACTTTACCGAATGGCCAGATACTGTTAATTGATTTCAATACTGTAGCTGGCTGTCGCAACATGTACATGGCGGAGAGGTTGATTCTGAATACACTTTTTTTTTTTTTCTCGCGAAGCAATGACTTAATTTATTGGGATTCGTGAACTGACGGAGCAGTCCTGAAATAATTTACCGGTAACATCAAGGGCCTCTGCATGACGTGAAAATAGGAGTGCAGTGTGAAGTTAGTGCAGCATACATTCTTTTTCCATCAACTTCTGATAGGCATGTCAACAATGTAAAGTCTTTTTTAAGAGAACTGGCAACCAACAGAAACACTATAGGGGGCCACCGAGCTCACAGCTTGTTTGATCTGCTGCCACTTTGATCTGCATCGCGACAGAACCCTATTGAGATGCCGATCGCTTTCTGCAGACTCAAATGTGAAACTGAAAGCTGTTGCACAACGGAAACCTTAGAGAAGCTACTTTTTCAAGTACCGGCCAATCGTTGTTCTTCCCACTGTTTTCTGCAGTGCTCGAATCAACAAATTCTATGGCCTGGCGAGAGAGTGTCGCACATGAGCTATTTGCGGAGTGAAGCCAACATTCCACAAGTTTTTCACTCTCACGAGCGGTCCATGGTGCCCAATTTTATTATAATAATAAATGAAGGCAAGAACGAACAGGATTTGATAAAAAAATATTAATGCCGAACAGTCGGAGGTAGCCAATAATCACAACATAGAATCTTTATAGACTAGACTGTGATACAACGAAGCCTGCAAGGTTTGGGTAAAGAAAAGGATCCAACTAATAATTCGTACCTCATCGAAAAGAGTAAATTCACTATTCCGCTGTGCACATGATGATTGCTTCGCTCTGCTATCGGGTGAAAGGATATCACATGCAAAAAACCCAGAGTGCCTGAACTATTTGTGAGCCACCGAACATTTAGAGTAATTCTGAAATAAAATCCTATTAACTTAAAGAAACGCCCTACATATTCCTAATTGTCCTCATCTCCCCTTCGCAATTGCAGCAAGTTCTCTGCTGCAATGTGGAATGCAGTTGCTTACTGAGTGTGTGGTGGACGCAAGCCTCATCCGAAGACCACAGCCTCCGAATGTGCCTCTCTTAGCGGTCCCGATACTTAAAATTGTAGCGTCCACGTCCAAGTATACAGTACAAGTATGTTACTGTCTACCAACCGATTGACAACTGGTCTAAAAATCAAGTGTGCAACAAATGCCCGTGCTCCCTGTTCTGCGTGGAAAAGTCGCCAAAACATATCCGTCTTCAAATGAAAAAGTCTGTTAATGTTCTCCCAATAGGATAACTCATAACAAAAGTTACCCTCTCTCCTCCGAAAAAGTTTATTAAACTGTAGCAAATCTCTCATTTTTAGAGACAATCTCCCAGTCTAGAGAAACGTTTCTACAAGAACCAATGTGAGTAGCAGGTGAACTTGCCCTTTTCGCAAAGACCGCCGCGCAGTCCCCCACTGAATCTACGTTATCAAGCACCGTCTATTCGTTATACTTCCCACTACTTTTGTGCTGTGCTCGGGTCAACAAACTCCTGACTTATCGGCGGAGTGTCGCACGCTAGCTTTTTACAAAGCGCGGCTGATGTTAGTGAAGTTTTGCTCCTGACCTATCGGCAGAGTGCCGCACGCTAGCTTTTTACAAAGCGCGGCTAACATTCGTGAAGTTTTGCAACCGTCACGAGCCAAACAAGATTCTATCTCTCTCTCTGTCTCTGACCACCATCACACTATTCTTTTACCACCAGCGCCTGGTCTGCACCCATCAAGCAGCATGCGATATCATTTTAGCTAAATAGAGCACCACGTAAAGAAACACACAGGTCCCGGACAGTCCAAACTTTCTCACTGGTGCACATACTAAGGGCTATTTGGTGATGCCTGCCTTCCAGCTGTCTCTGCGGTTTCTCTGAAAAGCCAGTGCGTTGCGCCACCACGGGACCGACACACAATAGCAGTGGCCAGGCGACCTCGTCCAGTTGTGACTTGCACTGTTGACATTTTTAAAAATATCGAGAATTCGATGTATCGATATCTAAAAAGATATCACAACAGGAACTCTTCAGACGTGAAAAACTATCGATATGTAACATGTTGAAATGTCGACGTACCTGCCTGTAAAAATATCGGCTGCACATTGTAAATGACAGCCGGTGCGGCCGAGCGGTTCTAGGCGCTTCAGTCTGGAACTGCGCGACCGCTACGGTCGCAGGTTCGAATCCTGCCTCGGGCATGGATGTGTGTGATGTCCTTACGTTAGTTAAGTTTAAGTACACTACTGGCCATTAAAATTGCTACACCAAGACGAAATGCAGATGATAAACGGGTATTCATTGGACAAATATATTATACCAGAACTGACATGTGATTACTTTTTCACGCAATTTGGGTGCATAGATCCTGAGAAATCAGTACCCAGAACAACCACCTCTGGCCGTAATAACGGCCTTGATACACCTGGGCATTGAGTCAAACAGAGCTTGGATGGCGTGTACAGGTACAGCTGCCCATGCAGCTTCAACACGATACCACAGTTAATCAAAAGTAGCGACTGGCATATTGTGACGAGCCAGTTGCTCGGCCACCCTTGACCTGACGTTTTCAATTGGTGAGAGGTCTGGAGAGTGTGCCGGCCAGGGCAGCAGTCGAACATTTTCTGTACCCAGAAAGGCCCGTACAAGCCCTGCAACATGCGGTCGTGCATTATCCTGCTGAAATGTAGGGTTTCGCAGGGATCGAATGAAGGGTAGAGCCACGGGTCGTAACACGTCTGAAATGTAACGTCCACTGTTCAAAGTGCAGTCAATGCGAACAAGAGGTGACCGAGACGTGTAACCATACCATCACGCCGGGTGATACGCCAGTTTGGCGATGACGAATACACGCTTCGAATGTCCGTTCACCGCGATGTCGCCAAACACGGATGCGACCATCATGATGCTGTAAACAGAACCTGGATTCATCCGAAAAAATGACGTGTTGCCATTCGTGCACCCAGGTTCGTCGTTGAGTACACCATCGCAGGAGCTCCTGTCTGTGATGCAGCGTCAAGGGTAACCGCAGCCATGGTCTCCGAGCTGATAGTGCATGCTGCTGCAAACGTCGTCAAACTGTACGTGCAGATGGTTGTTGTCTTGCAAACGTCCCCATCTGTTGACTCAGGGATCGAGACGTGGCTGCATGATCCGTTACAGCCATGCGGATAAGATGCCTGTCATATCGACTGCTAGTGATACGAGGCCGTTGGGATCCAGCACGGCGTTCCGTGTTACCCTCCTGAACCCACCGATTCCGTATTCTGCTAACAGTCATTGGATCTCGACCAACGCGAGCAGCAATGTCGCGATACGATAAACCGCAATCGCGATAGGCTACAGTCCGACCTTTATCAAAGTAGGAAACTTGATGGTATACATTTCTCTTCCTTACACGAGGCATCGCAACAGCGTTTCACCAGGCAACGCCGGTCAACTGCTGTTTGTGTATGAGAAATCGGTTGGAAACTTTCCTCATGTCGGCACGTTGTAGGTGTGAATGCTCTGAAAAGCTAATCATTTGCATATCACAGCATCTTCTTCCTGTCGGTTAAATTTCACGTCTGCATCACTTCATCTTCGTGGTGTAGCAATTTTAATGGCCAGTAGTGTAGTTCTAAGTTCTAGGGGACTGATGATCTCAGATGTTAAATCCCATAGTGCTCAGAGCCATTTGAACCACTTTTGCCAACATTGTAAATATAATTCCGGTTTCAGAGCTGTATATTCAAGTACTGATTTATTATCAGATAATCTGTACGTCAACAAGCCAGCAGCCTGGTCATTCCGTTGGAGCATGAATTGAAAGGAAAACGATGCACATTCACACTTGGCGATAACCACTTTGCTAACAATGGTAACTGCATGTAAGTGGCATAATAAAAGGTGTTCGATGTGTCCGTCGTTCGGTTTCATCACCTAGCGGACTTTTACAGAACATATCGACTTTCCTGTTTTTTTCATTGCTGCAAACGCCAGCGAACTAGCAGCTGCAGTGTGAAAACTGCGTGGTGAAAGTAAACGTTGCATCTTCTGTTGGTAGCGCCGAGCGCCGACTACGTCAGCATTTCCCCTCACACGTCTCCGCCAACCGTAAAGACCAAGCTTGTCATTTAGATTTTTGTTCATCATTTTCAGTAACTGTTTTTGAAGAATGCCGATGTGAAGAAACAGCACACTGGTTGCGTTAAATATTGTTTTTTTAACTCAGCTGGTGCGTTGTTTCTTTTCATCGGAAATTTTGTTATTCCAGTCATATCGCCACCCTCCAGCGCAGTCGAACTTCTTCTTTATGACACCTATACTTGCTTCACACAGTTAAAGAGAAAGGCTGGACTTGATGAAAGCTCAAGAAGTAGCGAGACACTTTCACACAGTGAAAGTAGTTACGTTCTACCACAATTTCAAAAGAACAATTTCAAATATTTGCTGAAAATTGAGAAAAAATATAATATAAAACAAAAATATCGGCGTTGGATATTGCCAGTTCGATATCGACATATCAGCGAAGGAAACGTCGGCGACGTATATATCGATATTTTTTGGAGAAAACTTCGATATATCGATGTTTTACCAGCAGCTCTATCTAACCGGCTGCTTCAGGGCGTTGTTCTGCATGGTGGGAAGGTAAGCTGTCCCTGGGAGCACTTCCTTGGCCCCTGGCTAGGAAATGGTCCCTAGCCGGATGGTTCGCCTAGACTCGGACAAATTCTCCTACCCAGTACTGCATACAATCTAAATACTCAGCGTTAGTCAGATTTATTTTATAGAGGAATGGCTAGATCTCTGCTGTCATCTATATCACTGATTTTGATGTCAAACTTTGAATTTTCGAGAAAAAAGTGGTAAAAACTAACTAGGACGTTGGCTGATGAAAAATCATAGGTAATTAAATGAAATAACAGTCTACCACCAGCCTGACGCATTTCAACACCAATAGTTATTTCATGTGGGGCAGTGCAAGAGAACACACTGCCAATGCGGCTATGACAGTATTACGAGAATATTTCCTATCACCTGAACACCATTTATATACTCGTATATATGCTATTATACTCGACAAACATATTATGGTGTGTGGAAGCTGGTACTTTATGTACTACTGGATCTTCCCCATTTTCCTGTCTCATTCAAATGGTGCACGGGACGAACGACTGTTGGTAAGCCTCAGCAAGATTTCAACTCTGTCTAATTTTGTTTATGGTCTTTTAACGAGACATACATAGGAGGCAGCAATGTGTTGGTTGAGTATTCCAGAAAGTACATGTAGTATCGCCGCCAGTGAACATCACGATGGAGGCAGATGAGCTGGCATGGGCGGATCAGTGTAGTAGTTCGGAAACCTACCATGGAGTGTGCATGCGTCGCGTCATACGGGCAGACCGCTGAAAGGAGTGTTTACTTATGAACAGCAGTAAGCGGAGTGGACCAGTGCCCATGCGGAGTTAAACCGCCGCTGATCTCTCGTTGCGCTTCGTGCTTGTATTGTCGTACACTTAGTCGTTAGTCATCCGCGTGCTGAATACCAGTATATTAACGTGCGCGCGTATCTACGTAGGTTCAGACACCCCGCTTCGTTCTTCTCCCCAGTTGTTACCGAGCCACCAGTGGACCGTGAAGTAGCGGCGTTGTCACGCCTTCTGTAGATACTAAAGTACGCTTACGGAACTTTACCAACCATGATGTATTACGCCTCTCTTGTAATGTCTTTTAATGGAGTTGGATGAGCATCTCCATGAGACTTTCGCCCACACTGAACGAACTTATGACGAAACTTTCAGTCTTCTTTGGATCGTCTCTATTTCTTCATTAAATCCTATCTGGTACAGACATCAGACTGACGAGCAATATTAAAGTATTGGTTGGAAAGAGAGTTCTGTAAGTTACCACCTTCGTGGGTGGACTACACTTCCTGAGGATTCTACTGATGAACCTCACTCTGGCATCTGTCTTACCTGCGATTAATTTTATATGGTCGTTCCATTTTAAATCGTTGCGTACGCATACTGTCAGACATGTAATGAAAGTGACTGCTTCCAGTGACTGTTCGGCAATAGCGTAATTATAAAATAATGGGAATTTCCTCTTATTTATGTGCAATATGTTACATTTCTTTGTGTTGAAGGTCAACTGCCAGTTCCTGCACCAATGTTCGATCGTCTGCAGGTCTCCATGAATTTCGCTATAATTTTCAAACATTGCCACTTCTCCATATACAACAGTATCACCCATGAACAGTCTAGTAGAGCTTCTGGCGTTATCCACTAGGTTATTTATGTATATAGTGTGAAAAGTAATGGGCTCATAACACTCCATTGCGGTGCACCCAAAGTTACATTTTCGTCTGAAGATTCCTCTCCATTAAGAACGACGTATTGTGTTCTGTTTTTTCATAGTTCAAGGGTAGATACCAGAAAATTATCCTTAAAACACTTTTCCGTGTAATGAATACGTTGAGGACGGTAACCGAAGTGGGAGATCAGTTGAAACGAACGGATAATGTCATGAAAAGAAATCATAGTTATAAGATGAACACAGATAAAAGTAAAACAATGCTAGCGAATACACAGATTTTTTGCTTTTGGTTGACGTTTCACATGTGGCTGAACACTTCCTGTTTCCTTAAATAACGTAACCATCCGGCGAAAAGTCCGGACCCTTGGATGACGTCATCCGGGATACCGAGCAGCATACATAGCACACGCCCGTTGGGCATTTTGATCACAATAGCCATACATCAACACGATATCGACCTTTTCCGCAATTGGTAAACGGTTCATTTTAACACTGGTAATGTATCACGAACCAAATACCGTCCGCACTGGCGGAATGTTACGTGATTTCACGTACTTATACATTTGTGACTATTACAGCGCCATCTGTCACAAAGCGAAAAAACTGGTCCAACTAAAACATTCATATTTCTTTACGTACTACTCGAATATGTAATAAAAATGGGGGTGGCTATTTAAAAAAACGCAGTTGATATCCGTGTGACCTACGACAGCGCCATCTAGCGGGTCAACCATAGCTCCTTCTGGTTTCCTCCTCCAAGCTAGACAAGTTTCGTTCTTTGTAGTTTTTTCGTTTGATGCTTATTTAGTGAGATATTTGGCCCGGTCACTATCAATGGGCCACCCTGTATACTCTATCGCATTAGTATAGCTACACTGTAACGTCGTTGAGTGTGTTAGGCGCGTGATGAGTTCATTTTCGTCGTAATTCTCTGGCAGAAGACTCGTTTGTTTTATCCAGGAAATTGATTTTCTGTAGCTTCTCTGTATTGTTAATAGTGATTTGTATTTATGAGTTTTCGCGGGTTGGCTTTGGATTTTCCTATTTATTGTGTGTGTGTTTGAGTGTGCGCGCGCGCGCGCGTGTGTGTGTGTGTGGGGGGGGGGGGGAATGCTAGTCTCTCGAGAATTCATGCCCAGTTGTTTTCAGTGGGTGAGAGACCTGTAGAATGTGCTGGCCATGGCAACAAGTAGATAGGCCAGGACAGCACGGCTAGTATGTGATCTCAGCTATCGAAAGTATGTCACAGCCATCAGCTTTAACACTTCAGAAATGTAATGGCTGCTACACAAATTACTGGGTGCGTGAACCAGCGGTTCACCCCATACCATCGGACCATATGGTGGACTGCATTAAAACCAATGCAGTCTGGTAACGTTCTATCTCCTCAGAGCCTCCACACCTGGACACGCCCCTCGTTATGCTGTATGTAAATCCAGGCAGGAAAGACGAAGTGATGGCACTCCTCCATCCAGTGTTGCCATGGAACATACAACTGTTGCCCCTTCCTCCATTGCCACGACAAGAGTAGCCGCAACAATGATCCCTGTGCTGACAGTCAGTGGTGCCTCAAACGTCCTTACGCTGTCCGAGTAGATCCAATTTCCTGACACAAAGAACATTGAGTGGCTTTACATCCCGCACAGCCTAACGAGCAACATCTGTCATCCCCGGCACCAGATGCATGGGCCCGTTGAGGTGTTGTATGGCGTTGAGTATGGCCCTCCAGAACCAATCGAACCCATATTGGCGCGGCAGTCGTAGGATCCCGACCGACACATCAGCGATATCCAGGAATGATAAACTGCCGACTCTATAGGCCACGATTTAGCTGCTCTCTATTCTGGCATGTGCTAAACGTTTGTCCTCTGTGCATGAGGGATAAGATGATCTTTCTACAAACAACAAACATGCAAATGCCACTTGTGAATGAGAAACTGTCTGTGTAATCCTTCCTTTTACAAGGTGTAACAGGTATAAGTGCAGATATTTTTATATGTGGTCCCTTAATATGTACACACGTCAGTGTGTTGGTTGTTCTTTCCCTGCATCTAACAGGGTCACATCACAGACTTTATGACCCGATGTTTTCTGCAATGTCATAACTGCACCACCCCGTGGATTACTCCTGTTAGGATAGACTGACCACCTTGTGTCCCTGTGTCCACACTTCGACATCCGACATGCTACCCAGGGAAAAATAAGCATTAACTGCTTGCTCTTGCCACTTGTACTTGGAGGTACTACCCAACCTAAAAACATATGACTTTTAATAGATATAATCATCAGTCTAAAATGACGTAAATACTGCTGTAATGTTGTTCAGTACATTGTTCTCAGTCGCCAATAGGGATATCTGCACTTACGCCTGTTACACGCTGTATACGGAATATAGATAGCGACATTCCCCCCTACTCAGCGCGTTCGCAGTTAAATGCTAACAATTTGCATGTCGAAGCGTGTATCTCACTTTATGCCAAAATGATGTTTGTTGCATGCCGCCTACATAGTGTTGCAATATAACTGAAGGAAACTATCCTTATTTACGTAAGTTTGTGCTGCCAGTATGATTAAAGCAGAGAGTGAAGTTACAGAACATTCTGTTGGCTCGCTTGTTTCGGCCTGGCATGCAACGAGTTGGACTCGTGGGGAGAAAACAAAGGACGGCGGAGACAAAGCGAGGTGCTCACCGGGTCAGTGCGCAGTCGCCCCTGGGAGCGTCACTGGGAACACTGCCGGGCAAAATATTACTCTCCTGCAAACCATCCTACTTATACCGTAGACTGGCAGAAAATAAAATGAGAAACATGATTGAGACTCAGCTGCCTATGGCGATCGTGTGGTGAAACGGAACGATTCTATACATGTTTGGCGCCGTTAATTCGTTACTAGATCGATATTCCGCACCTTATGGCATATATCATTACCGATCCCCTCTCGCAGTACTGTTTCGTACGTGAATGCTGCGACGTTTACGACCGGTTTGGAAATTTTTCCCTGACGTTAAATGCAGTGTATTTGTCCGGATTCTTGTACGCATGACTTTTTTGTTGCTAAACTCAAGGGCACTGATATACAGGAATTTATTGACCGCACGTCATTGCAGCAATGGAGTGTTAAATGTCGTCTAGGAATCAGACATGGATGGTGAATCACTTGAGTACAAATGACAGCTTCGCCAATGCCCTGCCCTTTTATACCTTGTCTACGCGGTACTACCACCATCTGTGTATATCAATATCCCATGTCTTTTGTCACGTCAGTGTATACCGCATCAGAATGACACCAGTGGCAAAGGGTAGTAAAGCAGCCACTGGATACTGACCTATCCGTCACGGCCAGCACGTGGATTCGATTATCTAATATCTCTTTCAGTCTTCCTTAACAAAAGAATCAACCACCCCTGAGCTGCTAGGCTGAGTTCAGGCCTAATACAGACAGTGCGGGAGCTACATCTCCCTGTATGAGGGCGCCCTGGAAAGTAATGCCTGCGAATTCCTTTTGTCAAAAATTTTGAAGCCTTTTAAACAAAACAAACGTTGTTAACATTCTGCACCTATATTCGTCGCGTCCCCATGTTCATTTCTCAATATAGCCGCCCTGGCGACGAACACATTTCTTGCAACGAGAGATCAGTCTGTTGATACCGTCACTGTAGAATGTTTGACACTGTTGATGGAGCCAAAAACTCACTTTTGCTTGCAGCGCTTCATCACTATCAAAGTGAAGTCCTCGAAGTTTTTCTTTAGGTCTTGGAAAAAGATGAACATCGGATGGGGCCAAGTCGGGACTATATAGAGGTTGATGGATGACGGAAACCAAGGCCTCGGCTTGTTGTAGATGTCGCAGCGGTCGTGTGTGGTCAGGCACAGTAATGCTGAAGTAGAGGGTGCTCTATTCCTGGCTCAATTACAGCACGCTGTTTCTCACGCACCAACATAGTTACGTTACACATCGCCTTGTTACTCTCTAGAATTCGGAGGCCTCTAGCGGCAGAAGGCTCCAAATATGTAGACGTGAAGTAGAAAGACGTGGAATGTTAATAACGTAAATTTTGTTTAAAGAGCCTTAGGAGTTTCACATAAAAACTTCGGATGCGTTACTTTTGAGGACAGTCTCGTGGACGCCCCAAGCCATCCTACGGTGTGTGGCGGAGGTTACTTCTGTACTACTATCTTTTCCCCCTCCCCTGAGCCCGCATCTCTTGGTCGTGCGGTAGCGTTCTCGCTTCCCACGCCCGGGTTCCCGGGTTCGATTCCCGGCGGGGTCAGGGATTTTCTCTGCCTCGTGATGGCTGGGTGTTGTGTGCTGTCCTTAGGTTAGTTAGGTTTAAGTAGTTCTAAGTTCTAGGGGACTTATGACCACAGCAGTTGAGTCCCATAGTGCTCAGAGCCATTTGAACCCCTCCCCTGTCTCATTCACGAATAGTACATAGGTAGTATGAAAATGAAGTGATCTATGGCACCAATGGCTCGGAGTCCTCGGTTGAGGAAGTTCGACCGCCGAGTTGCATGTATTTTCAGTTGACACCACATTGGGCGACCTGCATGTTGATGATGATGAAATGGTGGTGAGGACAACACAACACCCATTCCTCGAGGCCGGCCGCTGTGACCGAGCGGTTCTAGGCGCCTCAGTCCGGAACTGCGCTGCTGCTACGGTCGCAGGTTCGAATCCTGCCTCGGTCATGCATGCGTGTGATGTCCTTAGGTTAGTTAGGTTTAAGTAGATCTAAGTTCTAGGGGACTGATGACTTCAGATGTTAAGTCCCATAGTTCTTGGAGCCATTTGAACCATTTGAACCATTCCTCGAGCGGTGAAAATCTCCGACCCGGCCTGAAATCGAACCCGAGGCCGCTGCATGACAGACATGCTGACCAATCAGATAAGGGGACGGACATAGGGTGGATGATTGCCGGTAAATCTCTATATGACATCTAATTTCCCTGATATTGTCGTCGTTATCACTTGGCGAAGTGTATGTATGAGGAAGTAATATTTTCCCCAACTCTTCTTAGAACATACGTGTTTGAAATTTCAACAGGAAGTCTCTCCGTGATGCACAACGTCCCTCATGTAGCATCTGGCACTAGAATTTTTGGATCATCTCCGTAACGTTCTCGCGCAGAGTAAAAGTTCACGTAACGAAACGAGACGCTGTTCATTGTCCCTTCCATATCTTTTATATTAATCGAACGTGGTACAGGTCTCAAACTGATGAATAATATTTAAGAATAGGTCGAACAAATGTTTTTTAAGCCATCTCTCTTTTGGATGAATTACATATCCTTAAGATCCTTCGATTGAATTTCTGCCTGGCATCCGTTTTTCCTACCATTGCTTTTACATTTACACCTAAGTCTTCATCAACACCCCGCAAGCCACATCACGGTGCGTGGCGTAGGATATTTGTGTTCGAGTGTCATTTCCTCATTTTTCCTGTTCCTGTCGCCTGTGGTTCGTGGGAAGAACTAGTGCTGGTAAGCCTCCGCCTGTGCTCGAAACACACTGATTTTATCATGATAGTCCTTTCGCAACATATACGTAGGAGGAAGCAATATATTGGTTGACCCTTCTAGGAACGTATGCTCTCGGAACTTTAACAATAGATTATACCGTGATGCAGCGTCTGCCACTGTAGTTGACTGAGCATCTCCGTGACGCTTTCGCGCTTACTAAATGAACCTATAACGAAACGTGCTGTTCCTCTTTGAATCTTCTCTTATGTAATCATTAAACTTTTCGTCGTTCCGGACGGTTAGATGCGGACGATGTTGTTGCCTATGGGAAGTTTGAAACATAGGGAGATGCAGGAAAGCCCGTAGAGGATCGAGATTGGTGGAGAGGCTGTCAGTTTCTGCTGAACGCAAATAATTGTAAAATATTACGCATCAATCGGCGAAGAGATCCACTGCTGTTCAATTACACTACTGGCGACAAATCAGTGAAAACATTAACTACCGTGGTTTACCTCTGAGTAACTATCTGGAGAGACCTCATCAAACAAACAGGAGGAAACGTAGAGGCCAGACTGATATTTACTGGGAATATCTTAAGGAAATGTAATTCACCCATTAATGAAGTGGCTTAAAAACAGTCATTCGATAGATACTTGAGTATCATTCGTCAGTCTGGCACCCTTACCAGTTAAGATTAATAGATGAGATAGAAAAAAATCCAATGAAGAGCGGTACGTTTACTCCGCACGAGAACGTCACAGAAATGCTAAACAAACTCCAGCGGCCCAGCGGCCAGCCGGTGTGGCCGAGCGGTTCTAGGCGCTTCAGTCTGGAACCGCGCGACCGCTACCTTCGCAGGTTTCAGTCCTGTCTCGGGCATGGATGTGTATGATGTCCTTAGGTTAGTTCGGTTTAAGTAGTTCTAAGTTCTAGGGGAATGATGACCTCAGATGTTAAGTCCCATGGTGCTCAGAGCCATTTGAACCATTTTGAAACTCCAGCGGTAGGCTCTACAAGACAGGTGTTGTGCATCACGGAGAGGTTTAGTGTTGCAGTTCCGAAAGGGTACGTCCCAGAAAGACTCGGTCGACATATTACTTCCTTTCACTTACGTTTTGCGTTCATACCTAGCATTGCGGACAGTTATTCTTCCCACCCGCCTTTCGTGAATGAAACAGGGAAGGGGGGAAAGATCGTTGTACCAGAAGTACTCCATCGCACACCATGAGCTGGCTTGCGGTGAACAGAAGTAGATGCAGTTGTACAACTGTTTCTAGGAACAACACTTCGTTATCGAGATCGAGCATTGGCCGTGCGAATATTGGAGATATTGCTGCTCAACAACGTTGGACGACATATCTTTTGCCATTAATAATCTAATGGTAGTCCTCCGTCGAGCTATTGCAAAAAAAAAAAAGAAGAGTGTATGGGTGTGGCGAGGAGGCAGCAGCTGAGAGTCGATGCGGCCTGAAGTACGCTGGGGCGCTATTTCTGCCACCAAAGAGCCACTGACCGCGCCCTGGGCTCGAGTGGATATGCCATACATCTCTACGGGATGGCAAGGCCGCGTTTCCTGCTCGTCTCCGCCAATAGCTCTAATACATCATTTCTGACTCTCTACGGATAAAGTTATTCTATGGCAAATCTACACCCAGAAGTGGTCCCTAGCCTTCCGTCTGTTGCAAACTTGTTCGACAACGGCAACCGTTGACCACATGAAGGTTCCATCTTCACTCTATTACATGCGACAGCACTACAGGCAAAACAGCTACATAACCGGAACCGTACCGAGAGAAGTAGCGCAGTGGTTAGCGCACTGGACTCGCATTCGGAGGACGACGGTTCAAACCCGCGTCCCGCCATCCTGATTTAGGTTTTTTGTGATTTCCCTAAATCGCTTCAGGCAAATGCCGGGATGGTTCCTCTGAAAGGGCATGGCCGACTTCCTTCCCCATTCGCCTCAAATCCGGTGGGACCGATTACCTTGCTGTTTGGTCCTTTCCCCCAAATCAACCAACCAACAAGAAGCGTCCTCAGTTCTAGAGAGAAGGCAACTCAGAAACAATAAAGCGATGTTAGAGTCAAGCCGCTCATGAATACCGTGAACGTAAACGTGAACTCTGTCCACAGGCCCTGGCGTGCCCATAGGTATCGACCAACCGCCGTCTCATGAATATCACTGAGTCGAAATTTCTGCAGTATCGGTGGATCATCGAGTGGGAAAACGTCTCGGTGCGTTTATAACCACCAGTAGTCTGCAGCATGTGGCCGAAAGCTGTAAACAGGACTATTCTGACCAATGAAAAACTGTCAGGCATACCCCTGATTCGGGCAGACGCCTGCGACATCTGCATTGAGCTAGACACTCTGGAATGCAGTATTTTGTGTTCAACGGTCGCGGCAGTTTGGGAAACTTACTAAACAAATACTCAGCATGATCAACAGAAAAACAAAGAACCATTTTAACCCAACAACTATCACGGCACCAGACTTCAGTTCGTTACCTGATGGATAGTCGCCCTCATAGCTCACGCCACCTTCCCCCTGCGACGCGCCGATAAGTTACAGTATCTAACTTATCTTTGGAACAAACGTGAGAAAACAATAAAAACACCATAACATAAAGAAATATTTTGAACTTCCTAACCATAGCATTGTCCTAAATGTCAGCAGGGACCTTAGACGAGTGTTACACCTTGTAAATGATTATTGGTTGCATACGCTACAGGGATTCCTGCTGTCAGTAAATATTGGTCAATATAACCAGTTTCCGAGCAAACATTACGAAGGTACCTACACGCAGTGGACCTTTTGAGTCGCAATTTACCATTTGACACATAAAGTTCAACGACTTCAATGAGCCAAACAACTCAAAAATTAGACAAAAGCTGACGTAATAGTGTACATACTCACAATTTGGAAGCTCTACGGTATTTAATCACCAATGAGTTGCTTCAATTGGGTATGTCACACCTGAAGAAAGTGGCGTAACCTCATCGACCCTGAATTAAGGCCATTTTTATTCTAACGTAGACTCGAATAGTTGAGATTGACACACCTAATGTTTTCTCAGCTTTCTGTTTTCCCAGATTTATATGATCTGGACCATGTCTGCCTTTTCTCCTTGTCTGTAGTTATGAATACACCTTCCTATTATTCCAACCGCAGTTATGGCAACGCTAAGTACAGAACAGGGTTTCTATGTATGTTAAACTCTGGATGTGGTTGATCTAGGAATACTTGTAATTGTGATGATGAACAGTTGCGATTGGGGCTGCTCGCCACCAATGAAATGCAGCAAGGATGCGCTGAGTTGAGGAAGGCTGAGAACCACTGAGCTGGAGGATGCATGCTGTTCCTACCAATACCCCCTCCTGTGGTTAGCACATCATCTGTTCACCGTTTCCAGTAGCAGATGAGATGCAGTGAAGATGATGTCATACCGCGTGCCACTGGAAGCATCTGATTCAATCCTACTTGCAGGCGTAGATGAAGCAGTCACTTTGAACACTGATTAATCCAAACTAATAATGGGTGAATAGGAACGGCACTACTACAATCATAAGAAGGGGTAGAGTCCAAATTGGATTCCTCAGTTGCGATGTATTCTGCATTCAAAATGTACAAAGCTACAGAGAATGAATATCAAGCAGTGAAATAGGGAAGAAAGAGCTCACTAGTGTTCAACATCGAGTTCACATTTTATCAAGCATCATTTAAAGCAAAAGTTGCAAAGCCCCTACAAGGTTGAGACGAGCAAGAGAGATGAATGCTAGCAATGAGGAGAAATACTATTCAACCCAAGGGGCTTCTCTATAGGTCTCCGCCATCTTGGTGACCACTAATAATTACGATATGAAAGACGCTGCCTTAAAGTTAACCTGGGTCAAAATTACTCTAGTATAGAATGAATAATGTTAAGTAATTTTCATCACACTGTCGTATCGGGGACATACAAACATCGAGAGGCAGTTTTTTTATTTTATTTTTTAGCTTCACTCCGTAATTAGATATGTGTAGTATCACACACTGTGAAGGGACTCGGCTGTGCAGTTCCACGTCTTTTCTGCACAGCTGAGCCCGGTAGATGGGGCTTCAACACGTGTGCGACAAGTAATTGCATAAGATCCACTTTGGCTTCCCTCCCCTCAACCCCCTCCTGCTGTCTCTCGAGAAGTTACTGTAGTCCGATTTAAATTAGTTGGCAGTTGACAGCTAGCAGGTTGCTTTGTGCTCGCCAGCAACATACCAGTCTTTCGCTGCACAAAGAATTATGCCTCCCAGTCCTCCGTCAGTCGTTACCGTCATTTGTTTAGCGTTTATTATATGCAATGAAAGTTGTCGAAACAGGAGACACTAAAGAGACCCATATAAGGAGCGAATTTCCGAAGTTTTTATTTCTGGAGATACAGGGAAACGAACGAGTCGAAAGTTATAAGCGAAAACCATTCTGATACCTCTGACAGCGGAACACTTGTACCGGTACTGTTTTTGCTAAGATTGTAAGGTAGGCAACTTTCAGAAGTGATAGTATGGACCAAAACGATAAAAAATGATTAGCAAACGTGGGCTCTAAAATGCATAGATTAGGAACTATGAGCACTTGTTCAATAGGGGAGATGTATTTCACACTTGCGAAGATGAACAAGTACTAATAGTTCCACAGGTATGCGTTTTAGAGCCCCTGTTCGCTCGATATTTTTTCTTGACTTAGTCCATACTAACACCTCTAAGAGTTGCATATCCTGAATTCTTAGCAGCAGTACTAGCGGTACATGTATTCCAGTGTCAGAGGTATCAGAATGATTTTCGGTTGTAACTTTCAATTCGTTCGTTTCCGAACCAGGGACCCTATCACAAATTGATACATTCATGCGTCTCCATCATCTCTGAGAGTTTGTAACATCATCAAGGAATTATCTTGTATATAATAATTTTTTCATAATGCGGGGCCACAGTCATAATATATTTATTTAAAGTCAGTACCGTCATTAGACTGTTGTTTATTTACAGTGTTACATTTACACTTACACAATCATGATTTCGGCTCCAAAGTGCCATTATAAAATTTTTAAGCGTCATAGATTGCCTAACTGTCGTATTAAAATACACTATTAGACACATTGTCTAAGAGTCGATATTTCTGGCAGAGCCTACTGCTTTGTTTCATTACTGAGTACACCATCTTCAGTGCTCAGCAGTAAAACAAAACAGTAGCCTATGCCAGAAATATCGACTCTTACACAGTGTGTCTAAATGTGTATTTTAATACGACAGTATGCCATCTTAGGCAATTTATAACACTTAAAACATTTGATAATGTCACTTTGAAGCCGAAATCATGATTGTGTACGCGTAAATGTAGCACTGCAAATAAACAACAGTCTAATGGCGGTACTGACTTTAAAAGGTTCTGTATATACATACATTTACAGACGCCGGCGCCTACAACTTCGTCGCTCTGTAGCGTGTTGGATGACGTTTCTGGACATGGGTTCCAATGTAAAATTGATCTGCTAAGTACGCTCTACCACGTCTAGAAGTGTGGATCACCCGGCATAATTGCTGCACGAATAGTTCACATTATTATACATTGCATACGTCCAACCGTTTTCATTTGAAATGTAAATATTTTTATAGCTACTGAAAATCCACCATCACAGATTTTCATGACGGTCTGTATGAGTTTAAGAATCTGTATGGAGGCGGGAGAAATTGTTTTATGCGTTTTAGTGCGATTTAAAAACACGCTATATCAAAAATTCAGTTTTATGTAAATAATTATTTTTTTTTCAGTCACACTCGGTAACAACCTCTACATCGATGATTTATTCCGATGTTTAAGCCCTCATCATGGTGTAATCCCTACAGAGAGAAGGACCGTCAATTGTATACCGGGTGGATAAAAACAGCTTGATAACAAGGTTGGAACAGAACAGTCGTTACCGAATCGAACAAAGTGTTCCAAATAACCAGAGTTCGGAAATGCACAGTTGTGGAGCTACGACCGTTAAACGAGAGCAATCAGCGACTGGCGCGCTACAGTGTGTGCATTTAAACTAACTTGCTCTAGCTATACTTATTATGCTAAAGGGCGTATTGGCTCAATTAGCTGGATGTTTTCAGCTGAACTATGGAAGCTAGGCAAACTTTGAATTCCTATCCATGGCTGGTTACGTCAGACGAGAATTTTCTGTGTGGGTAAAACTTGTTTATTAAAACTACGCTAAAATGACCATAATGCTCTTAATTTGTTAAGATAATTATCTTTATTGTAGAAACAACTCTGCAGTAAGGTATTCGACATGTAGTACTGTTGGAACGGTGTTATTAATAATGAAATCTTAAGGTTACACATTGCAGTCTATACATTTTATAAATTAAAGTCCCCCACGGCGTTTTTTTTTTTGACTGTTTGTGAAGGCTGCTCTCAGCAACTGCTGTAGGGATTTTGTATGGTTTATACTAATAGATACACTGATTCACGAGGAAGGCTTATGAATGCAGGGTGTTCGGATATCCCAGTTACAAGCCTCTAGGACTTGTAAAGGGGAGTGAGTACATATATTTTGAATAGGAACCAATGTCCGGAAACGTAGCGTTTCCGTTCTTTGAAAACGTGTTGGTAACGCGACCACTTTTACAAGTAATAGTGTAGGCGTGACCAATTACATCATTTGTTTTACAGTTTCACTCATTAATAGCCAAAGAAATCGCTCGTGTACTTGTTGACAGGTTTTCTTCAACGTGATGCAGTACTCTGTCTTCCGCCGCGCGGAGTGGCCGCACGGTTTGAGGCGTCGTTTAAGTTAGTTTAAGTAGTGTAAGTCTAGGGACTGATGACCTCAGCAGTTTGCTCCCTTACAATTCACACACATTTGAACATTTGAACACCCTCTTCCAATTCCGGTGTGCGGCGTCTCCTTGGAGCACCACGGTCACGCCTGATGATGGTGAAGGTACCCTTTCTCGAAGCCGTTTGTAATTGTAAAGAAAAGGGTAAGGGGTTGAGTCGGACGTCGTGGAAAACGATCTTGAAAAAGCCGATCAGCAGCTTTTTCATCACCGTGAGCTTCCCATTCAGAAGGCTCGTGTCGGTGTGTTCTGCAAACGTGTACTCAACCATGTTGCTCTAACGCTCACAGAAACGTGAATGAGGCTCGAACCAGGTAAGAAACTAGGCCAGACTTCGAATGACATCAGCCGATCCGACGTAACAATCCCCACCATGCCCACCTTGTTGCTTACCAACTTTTTTTTTTTTACTTTATTGTTATTTTAAAACCTGTACAAATCAGGTAGGCTGGCAGCGGCACACTACGCCGCTCTTCAGCCATAGTGTTTACAATAGTATAGGAACGGAGAATGATAATGAACATAGTGACGGGCATAAGAGAGAGGTCACAGAGACACAAAAAACACGGAGAAAAAACACGGAGTTGCTTACCTACCTAGCAAACATGTTTTCAAACGGCTGTAGCACGGAAACCGTATGGTCCCGGACATAGATTCTCACTATTATGTACTCACTCCCCTCTAAAAGTCCAAGAAATTTTTAACGTGAATTTCCAAACCCCCTATACAGGGTGGTCCATTGAACGTGACCGGGCCAAATATCTCACGAAATAATCATCAAACGAAAAAACTACAAAGAACGAAACTTGTCTAGCTTGAAGGGGGAAACCAGATGGCGTTATAGCTGGCCCGCTAGATGGCGCTGCCATAGGTCAAACGGATATCAACTGCGTTTTTTTTAAATAGGAACCCGCCATCTATCACAAAGTGAAAAAAGTGGTCCAACTAAAACATTCATATTTCTTTACGAACTACTCGAATATGTAATAAAAATGGGGGTTGCTATTTAAAAAAAGGCCGTTGATATCCGTGTGACCTACGACAGCGTCATCTAGCGGGCCAACCATAGCTCCTTCTGGTTTCCCCCTTCAAGCTAGACAAGTTTCGTTCTTTGTAGTTTTTTCGTTTGATGCTTATTTGGTGAGATATTTGGCCCGGTCACGATTAATGGACCACCCTGTATAAAGAAGCATTAGTGAACTTATATTCTAGCAAGTACAGTAGATTAGTGGTGAGAAAGAAAACAGAAATTAAATTTTATGTCCTTTTTTTGCCTCAAATCACATTTCTTTACAGCAAATGCTCGAAATTACTACCTCCAACATCGCTAAAAAGTGCAGTGAAGCACAATGACAACAACAGAACAGTGCTACATCTGAGTCTGTTGAATGAACATAGTGTTTAATGTAATCTTGCTTAGTTGCCCCTCTCTCGGGACATACTGGCCGGCCGTGGTGGCCGAGCAGTTGTAAGTGCTTCAGTCTGGAACCGCGCGACAGCTACTGTCGCAGCCCGCATCTCGTGGTCGTGCGGTAGCGTTCTCGCTTCCCACGCCCGGGTTCCCGGGTTCGATTCTCGGCGGGGTCAGGGATTTTCTCTGCCTCGTGATGGCTGGGTGTTGTGTGATGTCCTTAGGTTAGTTAGGTTTAAGTAGTTCTAAGTTCTAGGGGACTGATGACCATAGATGTTAAGTCCAATAGTGCTCAGAGCCATTTTGAGCTACTGTCGCAGGTTCGAATCCTGCCTTGGGCATGGATGTGTGTGTGATGTCCTTAGTGTGGTGTCACCGCCAGACACCACACTTGCTGGGTGGTAGCCTTTAAATCGGCCGCGGTCCGTTAGTATACGTCGGACCCGCGTGTCGCCACTATCAGTGATTGCAGACCGAGCGCCGCCACACGGCAGATCTAGAGAGACTTCCTAGCACTCGCCCCAGTTGTACAACCGACTTTGCTAGCGATGGTTCACTGACAAAATACGCTCTCATTTGCCGAGACTATAGTTAGCATAGCCTTCAGCTACGTCCTTTGCTACGACCTAGCAAGGCGCCATTACCAGTTACTATTGAGACTGAATCATGTACCGTCAAGAGCGACGTTCACCACTAATGGATTAAAGTTAAGTGTTCCACCAGCTACGTCCGTTTTTTCTAAAGTCTAATTTCCTTGTCCTGTTCCAGACCTCACGCCAGCCTGCGTGAGCTAAAACGCGTGCCTTTCGGCTTCCTCTAGTAACACGGTGTTGGCTCTCCTGCCAACCACAACATTTAGGTTAGTTAGGTTTAAGTAGTTCTACGTTATAGGAGACTGATGACCTCAGCAGTTAAGTCCCATAGTGCTCAGAGCCATTTGAACTTTTTTTTTTTTTTTGGGCCGTATATGACGGGGTCCCAGCACTTCCGTATGGAAGTGCGCCAGTTCTCGGCTAACACTCTCAAAACCTTGTGGATCAGTTCTTTGCCTATTTGCTCTCCTCCCACGCAGGGACTCATGAAACTCATGATGTATGCCACGCCGGTTATCGACTTCAGCAGTGTGGAACAGTGCGTTTGACTGTCTGTGTCGAGGCGTTGACACACACATTCAGTATTGCTGCACGGCTGGCAATTCACAGCCTTGCAGTCAACCCTGCGAAGATGAAGGCTACCTACCAGCGTCACAAAGATAAGGAACTCTAACTTGTTTACCATGGAAGATACCAGACTCTGCTGTGTGATTAACATTGTAATTGATCGCATAAGCGCATTCTGATTTCCACAAGGACTTACACCCAGGCAAAGCTGGCCGTTGTGGCCGAGCGGTTCTAGGCGCTTCAGTCTGGAACCCCGCTGCTGCTACGGTCGCAGGTTCGAATCCTGCGTCGGGCATGGCTGTGTGTGATGTCCTTAGGTTAGTTAGGTTTAAGTAGTTCTAAGTCTAGGGGACTGATGACCTCAGATGTTAAGTCCCATAGTGCTCAGAGCCATTTGAACCATTTTTGAACCCAGGCAAAGCAACTCTGACTTGCACCGTGCAAGCGTTTAATATATTTTTCATAGAAAATCCTATAAGCGAAGTATTTGATTTTTTTAATATGCAGGATAGGCATCTAAGACGGGCCACCGCAGATATATCCAGTATCGATAAAGATATCGAGGTGTGGTTTTCGCCGAGTTATAGCGGACAATTTGGAAATTTTCTGGAGCTCGCAAATAATTTTTATCGTTTATAGCGCCGAATTACGACACTGACTCTGTTTTTTTCTAATGAAGCTATGTACTTTTTTCTGTGGCATTTGAAATAAGCTTGTAAAATAACTGCAACGACATAACATGTATAGGACTTCATCAAATAATATCAATATAACAGTGCCACAATCCACCACACCGTCGTCAGGGGATGAGGTTCCACAAACGTCTGCCCTATTGCACGTAACTCAGGCACGGCTCGTGTGTTTCTTATCACGGTTGTCATACCGCACCATAAAAAATGAAACTGGAAACGGCGAAGTACAACAAAACGTAGGGCCAAGAGACAAGCAATGATGCTTTTATCGGGTTGCACTGATTCTACGAACGTTCTTCAGATGAAGGACATCCCGGTACCAACGGTGCGACAGATACCCCATAGGCTGCACGATTTTTATCGGTGATAAGGGATTTCAGCAGACGACGAGAGGTCGACTGTGGAAGGCAGAGAGCAAAGGGATACGTAGAGGGAGAAAGCGTGACGCTCACAAATGATACGACTTCTCAGAGGAAGCTTTGTAGAACTCGTAAAAGAGCCGAGTGTGGTGACTCTCAGGACGAGGGCAAACTCTCGGAACAGTCGAGTGTCCTCACGGAATTGTACGCTCCACGAAAGGGAGATGGGCCGGCCGGAACGATGGCCATCGTGGCTCCCGCATTTCGCAGGATATCGACTTTCGAGCGTAGTGCTGGACGAACGGAGAGCTGGCGGATTTTGTGGGTGCAGAGGCGCCGCTGGACGTACCGCGAGATTGCCACTTCCGAGGTTCCCAAGTCTGACGTCGTTTGGGATTCCGTTACTTTTATGTGGAGGCATCTAATAGCATTCTTACGCGGGTATCGGGTCAACATTTGTGACGTGGTAGGGTGGAATTTCACATTGCGAAACACTGGACTCACGAAAAACTTCTACCGGAGACTTGCAACTTGAACAAATATGATGCAAGAACGCACGGGGTGAAATGAGCGGAATGGTTCTTACAAAGCTAAAACATGCAGTAATTGGCGATTTTTGTAGTAGCACCTGTAAACTATAACTATCAAATATAAAAATGCGCCGTTTTTGGTACGATTTTTTTTTTTTAGTCATCATTATTATGATAGGTTTGATGCTGCCCGCTACGACTTCCTCTCTTTTACAAAGCTCTACATCTACAATTACATGATTACTCTACAATTCACAATTAAGAGCCTGGCAGGAGGTTCATCGCACCACCGTTAACCTATTTCTCTACCGCTCCACTCAGCGCGCAGGAAAAGCGAACACTTCAATCTTTCCGCGCGGGCTCTGATTTCTCCTTTTTTATTATGATGATCATTTCTCCGTTTGTACGAGGGCCCAATCAAAATATTTTTACACTCTGAAGTGAAAGTTGGTGATTGAAATTTCATGTGAAAGTTATGCCGCAGTTTAAGACGCCTTTGCTTTAATGACTGTGTACCATATCCGTGGCACTCTCTCCCCTGTTTTGCTATAATACAAAACGAGCTTCCCTTCTTTGAATTTCGATGTCCTCCGTCAATCCTGACTGATGCGGATCCCCTATTCATCGCAAAATAGCACTTAGTAGTAGTAGTAGCAGTAGTAGTAGTAGCTTTATTCATCCGTAGATCTCTTTTTACAAGGATCTAGGAAATGTCAAAGTATTTACAAGTTTAGATCAATTTAAAATAAGCTAATTCGTATACAGTAGTTTTTTTTACAAATAACTTATTAAATAATGTAATGCCACACGGTTCAGTCATATCTCACTATCAGTCACTGCACACACTATACACACATTGTTTCGTAACTCTTCACTCACTACACACACAAACACACACACATACACACACTGGTGATCTCTGGACCATTTTCTGTACCGCAACTTCCTATTTACTATCCTAAAAACTGAGTCAGCATCCCTCCATAATGAGTGAGATGTTGAGCTCAGAAAGAGGAAGGGGTGTTCGTATTGTGCTATGCATAGCTTGGGGATAAATATTTCTAGAGAGGAAAAAAGAAGGAAAAAAACATAAAGTGAAGGTGTTATGTGGAATGTTGGATGTTTTATAGTCATTATTATTATTTATTTGTATAACATTTTTTTTATCAAACCCCTTCTCTGTTTTATCTAAGTAATCCTTGAATATATAAAATGTATTGCAGAGCAGGTACTTCGTAGCTGCCTTTTTAAATAAGTGTATTTTGCAATTTCTTCAATATGTTTTGGTAATTTATTGTACAGTTTTATTTCTTGGTAGAAAATGCTGTTTTGAGTTTTATGTTTATTTTTTCTTGGTAAATGTAAGTTGAGTCTATCTCTTGCTGTATGGTCATGGACAGAGCTATTTGTGCAGTAATTATCAATGTTATTTTTGATGTGTACAACTGACTGGTATATGTATTCACATGGAGCAATTACAATCCCCAGTGTTTTGAACAGATCTTTACAATGAGCTCGACTAGTATTTTTTGGTTATTATTCTTACAGCTCTTTCCTGGAGTTTGAAAACTGTGTTCATATTTTGTGCGTTTGTTCCCCCAAAAAGAATGCCATAGCTAAGAATTGAGTGTACGCATGAATAATATGT
This sequence comes from Schistocerca piceifrons, assembly GCF_021461385.2. Lineage (NCBI taxonomy): Eukaryota > Metazoa > Arthropoda > Insecta > Orthoptera > Acrididae > Schistocerca > Schistocerca piceifrons. The sequence continues at coordinate 406,135,290 of NC_060149.1, forward strand.
AACTAAAAGACACTGCATGTTACACACTGATGACTGGATTCTAAGGGCATAATATGCTGATGACATTCTGTTTGCAAGTACCTTTTTGTGTTCACACCACTTCAACTAAGAATTAATATTCAGTCCTAGAAATTTTACATTTGTTACACAGTCTATAGAGGTGCCATCTACATTTAATTTAACATTGCCATTTTTCCTCTTGAAACTGAAATTCATGGCATTAGTTTTCTTTATATTCAATGTCACTTTATTGCTTATTGATTAACTTCTTTGAGAGTTTCATTTGCTTTCTCGGTAAGGAGTTCTCTTGTACCAAAATTCATCAATTATTTGTTGGATAATTCGAATTTGTCTTCTCCTTCGGTTTTATGCTCTTCAGCTCCCTTAAGTACCATGGATGTTACTTCGTACTGTGTTGACAAACGTCCTGTCATTGTGTTCCTTTTTCTTATCAGTGTTTCTCGTTGTTTGACACGAGTAGCCTTCTCTTGGCCAAATAGTTAAAGTAAAATGTCGAGAAACGGTACGTCAGTGTTTAAAAGTGCTGCACAGACCTGTAAGTGCAAACGTATAAGGCAGAATCAGCTATTATAGGTTTCTATGTCTTAAGCTTACTGCTATTTAATTAAAGAGAATTTTACACCAGATGCGTTTCGCTTTTATTTATAAAGCATATTCTGTGGTTATTCTGCAAATTGGATAAATACGTTTGTTCATTTTTGATTGTTTTAGATTAAAAACAACATTTTTGTTTATAAAGTTGATGTGCACTTTACTTACGATGTTCTTGTTTACATTTTCTCCAAACCAAGCATAGGACAAATCATTCAACTTTTGCAGAATACTTACACCAAAATCAACATAAAATTACCTTCAGAGACACAGACATGGAAATCATATGGATAAAGAACAACAAAAAATACCTCCTCACCTTACAAGAAAACTTAATCATATGGATAAACAACAACAAAAAACACCTCCTCACCTTACAAGAAAACTGACACATTCAAAAAACCATAACAGAAAAGAAACAACTCATAAATGGGCAGACCAGCCTGGCAAACCAGACACTCTTTAAACCACTTAATACAACAGTAAATACACACATATTAACCACAGACTCCATTTACAATTACCATTTAACATATATAAATTCACCCTCTAGCCTTCCCAACCTTTTAATCTCATTCTCCCCTCCACACACCCCACTTACGAATTATATATTATTTTCTAAAAAAATGTAATTTCAAAGGTTGGCAATGTTCAAAATATACACAAAAACAAAAGACCAGACATAAACATTGTAATACTGTGCTGAGTGAGGACACACATAGCTTCAGTTCGATCTGCAAAAGTGAGATGAAGTGTCACTAACGCAAATGCAGCGTAAGAAAAAGTGCAGAAAGACAATAACTGCCAAGTGTATATGTGAAACGAAGTCTTTCGACATTGACCTCTGCTAAAAAATAGGGAAGAAGCAGCGGTTTGGAGAACATGCAAACAAGAGGAAGAACCGCCGTAAGTAAAGTGTACACCAGCTGTATAAACAAAAATGCTGTTTTTAATCTAAAACAACCAAAAATTTACCAAGATACGAATCCAATTTGCAGAATATCCACAGAAGATGCTTTATAAATAAAAGCGAAACACGTCTGGTGTAAAACTCGCTTTAACTAAATTGCAGTAAGCTTAAGACGGGGAAACTAATAATAACTAATTTCAGCAGCTGCTGCAGAAGATGGTCATGCAAACAAACGTAGTATAAGATTGAAAGATAAATCTCCACAATTATTTTTCAAAGCCAATGTTTGTGTGCGTCTCCAATGACCCTGTAAGGATGAAAGTTTTATTTTAGATGAAGTTGGTAGATATGGCGGCAAACATGTTATAAACAAAAATTTTGATAATATTTATTTTGTTTTATTGTGTTTTTAGAGCGCTGCTGTCTCCATTTGGGGACCTAAGAGTGTTGCCCAGAAAGTAATGCACCGCATTTTTTTTTCTCAGGCAAAAACAATGCTACGAATGCGAAACGTTACGTATGTATTGTATGAAGTCTCCTGATTGAGTGCGCCAGGTTTCCGTCACTTCCGACAGATAGCGTAGCTGCAGGACAGTTAAAATGGCATCTGTAGGTGACATACGTTACAAGCAACGTGCCATCCTTCAGTTTCTCACTGCAGAGAAAGAAACAGTGGGGAATATTCACAAACGCTTCTGCAAAGTCTATGGAGCATCTGCTGTCGACAGAAGTACTGTTAGTCGCTGGGCACGGAGTGTGAGGTCATCAGAAGGCGGTTCGGCGGAGCTCCACAATTTGCAGCGGTCGGGGAGACTACCCACGGTTGTCACACATGACATTTTGCAGCGAGCTAATGTTGTCATTTGCCATTAAAGGATGCTATTCGTGGAAGAAATTTTGAGGACGAGATACACAAAGTGAAGAACTGGCTTCGCCACCAGGACGTGGATTGATATCGACAGGACATACACGCCCTTGGAGGAAGGCCATAAAATGAGATGGAAATTACGTGGAAAAATAGGGTGTGTAGTAATTTTTCCCGAGGGCATGCAGCTTTACTGTATGATTACATGATGATGGCGTCCTCTTGGGTAAAATATTCCGGAGGTAAAATAGTCCCCCATTCGGATCTCCGGGCGGGGACTACTCAAGAGGATGTCGTTATCAGGAGAAAGAAAACTGGCGTTCTACGGATCGGAGCGTGGAATGTCAGATCCCTTAATCGGGCAGGTAGGTTAGAAAATTTAAAAAGGGAAATGGATAGGTTGAAGTTAGATATAGTGGGAATTAGTGAAGTTCGGTGGCAGGAGGAACAAGACTTCTGGTCAGGTGACTACAGGGTTATAAACACAAAATCAAATAGGGGTAATGCAGGAGTAGGTTTAATAATGAATAGGAAAATAGGAATGCGGGTAAGCTACTACAAACAGCATAGTGAACGCATTATTGTGGCCAAGATAGATACGAAGCCCACACCTACTACAGTAGTACAAGTTTATATGCCAACTAGCTCTGCAGATGACGAGGAAATTGAAGAAATGTATGATGAAATAAAAGAAATTATTCAGATTGTGAAGGGAGACGAAAATTTAATAGTCATGGGTGACTGGAATTCGAGTGTAGGAAAAGGGAGAGAAGGAAACATAGTAGGTGAATATGGATTGGGGGACAGAAATGAAAGAGGAAGCCGCCTTGTAGAATTTTGCACAGAGCACAACATAATCATAACTAACACTTGGTTTAAGAATCATGAAAGAAGGTTGTATACATGGAAGAACCCTGGAGATACTAAAAGGTATCAGATAGATTATATAATGGTAAGACAGAGATTTAGGAACCAGGTTTTAAATTGTAAGACATTTCCAGGGGCAGATGTGGACTCTGACCACAATCTATTGGTTATGACCTGTAGATTAAAACTGAAGAAACTGCAAAAAGGTGGGAATTTAAGGAGATGGGACCTGGATAAACTAAAAGAACCAGAGGTTGTACAGAGATTCAGGGAGAGCATAAGGGAGCAATTGACAGGAATGGGGGAAATAAATACAGTAGAAGAAGAATGGGTAGCTTTGAGGGATGAAGTAGTGAAGGCAGCAGAGGATCAAGTAGGTAAAAAGACGAGGGCTAGTAGAAATCCTTGGGTAACAGAAGAAATACTGAATTTAATTGATGAAAGGAGAAAATATAAAAATGCAGTAAGTGAAACAGGCAAAAAGGAATACAAACGTCTCAAAAATGAGATCGACAGGAAGTGCAAAATGGCCAAACAGGGATGGCTAGAGGACAAATGTAAGGATGTAGAGGCCTATCTCACTAGGGGTAAGATAGATACCGCCTACAGGAAAATTAAAGAGGCCTTTGGAGATAAGAGAACGACTTGTATGAATATCAAGAGCTCAGATGGAAACCCAGTTCTAAGCAAAGAAGGGAAAGCAGAAAGGTGGAAGGAGTATATAGAGGGTCTATACAAGGGCGATGTACTTGAGGACAATATTATGGAAATGGAAGAGGATGTAGATGAAGATGAAATGGGAGATATGATGCTGCGTGAAGAGTTTGACAGAGCACTGAAAGACCTGAGTCGAAACAAGGCCCCCGGAGTAGACAATATTCCATTGGAACTACTGACGGCCGTGGGAGAGCCAGTCCTGACAAAACTCTACCATCTGGTGAGCAAGATGTATGAAACAGGCGAAATACCCTCAGACTTCAAGAAGAATATAATAATTCCAATCCCAAAGAAAGCAGGTGTTGACAGATGTGAAAATTACCGAACTATCAGCTTAATAAGTCACAGCTGCAAAATACTAACACGAATTCTTTACAGACGAATGGAAAAACTAGTAGAAGCCAACCTCGGGGAAGATCAGTTTGGATTCCGTAGAAACACTGGAACACGTGAGGCAATACTGACCTTACGACTTATCTTAGAAGAAAGATTAAGGAAAGGCAAACCTACGTTTCTAGCATTTGTAGACTTAGAGAAAGCTTTTGACAATGTTGACTGGAATACTCTCTTTCAAATTCTAAAGGTGGCAGGGGTAAAATACAGGGAGCGAAAGGCTATTTACAATTTGTACAGAAACCAGATGGCAGTTATAAGAGTCGAGGGACATGAAAGGGAAGCAGTGGTTGGGAAGGGAGTAAGACAGGGTTGTAGCCTCTCCCCGATGTTGTTCAATCTGTATATTGAGCAAGCAGTAAAGGAAACAAAAGAAAAATTCGGAGTAGGTATTAAAATTCATGGAGAAGAAATAAAAACTTTGAGATTCGCCGATGACATTGTAATTCTGTCAGAGACAGCAAAGGACTTGGAAGAGCAATTGAATGGAATGGACAGTGTCTTGAAAGGAGGATATAAGATGAACATCAACAAAAGCAAAACAAGGATAATGGAATGTAGTCTAATTAAGTCGGGTGATGCTGAGGGAATTAGATTAGGAAATGAGGCACTTAAAGTAGTAAAGGAGTTCTGCTATTTGGGGAGCAAAATAACTGATGATGGTCGAAGTAGAGAGGATATAAAATGTAGGCTGGCAATGGCAAGGAAAGCGTTTCTGAAGAAGAGAAATTTGTTAACATCGAGTATAGATTTAAGTGTCAGGAAGTCATTTCTGAAAGTATTCGTATGGAGTGTAGCCATGTATGGAAGTGAAACATGGACGATAAATAGTTTGGACAAGAAGAGAATAGAAGCTTTTGAAATGTGGTGCTACAGAAGAATGCTGAAGATTAGATGGGTAGATCACATAACTAATGAGGAAGTATTGAATAGAATTGGGGAGAAGAGAAGTTTGTGGCACAACTTGACCAGAAGAAGGGATCGGTTGGTAGGACATGTTCTGAGGCATCAAGGGATCACCAATTTAGTATTGGAGGGCAGCGTGGAGGGTAAAAATCGTAGAGGGAGACCAAGAGATGAATACACTAAGCAGATTCAGAAGGATGTAGGTTGCAGTAGGTACTGGGAGATGAAAAAGCTTGCACAGGATAGAGTAGCATGGAGAGCTGCATCAAACCAGTCTCAGGACTGAAGACCACAACAACAACAACAGATAAAACACTATTCTTTCGTGTGTGTAATTCTCATTTTGTTCAATAAAGAATTGTTGAAAAGAAAAAGCGGTGCATTGCTTTCTAGGTAACCCTTCTGTATGTTCGATTCGCAGTCGGACTCAGAATTTTAACTCCTCACAAATGGTCGGAACTCTGTTCAAATTACTATTAACATCTTAAAAGAGCACGCTTGTCGATTTTCAGCTCTGTGGACGGCGTAGAACTTTTAGCATGCTGTCATGTGACCCTCCACTGATGACGTAACTCATAGCAGTGGAATGGTGTGTATATGTCAGTGGGTTGTGTGGAATCAGCGAGGGAGAGTCGACGTGGACAGGAGACAGAATAGCAGACGGGAGCTATCGTGTTTCGACATCCCAAGGGCCATATCGTGAATGAACTTTTGGATTTGTTGGTAGGCCTATATCAACGCAGATTGTCCAATGTGTCTACAAGAAATGATGTACCCGTCGCAACCTCGTAACACGACGTAAGGAGGTGACTGAAGGCGTTAGCTAGATATGATGGTATTAAGAGACATGAAAACTTGAGGCTGAGTACAGCTGAATCCACGAGTTTGGAGAGCAGAAGGTTTCAGCAAGAAACAAGTTGACGTATTCTTTGACAAACTAGATGAGCTTATGGACAAGTTCTCGTTTCTACTGATTTAGAATCCTACTAAAACTTGTTTGTAAAAAATCATTTTCTACACATTAAAATTTCTTGTCCGATATAGCCCTCCCAAAATTTAAACGACCGAAATGCAAAGGGTGGAAAAATATTAAAAATGCAATGGACGTATGTTCTAATGACATAGAGTCTCTAATTCTGTCGTAGTATCGTGTAGTGTGAAGAAAGTTCCTATACAATTCCCACAAAATATTGTAATTTCAGTAACGCCTATTTGGCTGCAGAAACAAAGCCAGCTGTTGGCGTTCACTGTGTCTTGTGATACTACTGATTTCGGTCACGTGGGGTACCAGCATGTTAATTCTGTCATTGTTGCGGTAGTCTGCAGTCCGAAGTCTGCTTTGATGCAGCTCTCCATGCTACTCTATCCCGTGCAAGCCTCTTCATCTTCGAATAACTACATCAGCCTACATAGTTCTGAATATGCTTATTGTATTCATCTCTTTGTCTCCCTGTACGGATTTTTGATCCCCACAGTTACCTCCAGTAGCAAATTGGCAACCCCTTGATGTTTCAGAATGTGTCCAGTCAACCGATCCTTTCTTTTAGTCAAGTTTTACCACAAACTTCTTTCCTTCCAAATTCTGTTCAGTGCCTCCTCATTAGTTACGTGATCTACCAATGTAATCTTCAGCATTCTTCTGTAGCACCACATTTCAAACCGAGCGAGGTGGCGCAGTGGTTAGACACTGGACTCGCATTCGGGAGGACGACGGTTCAATCCCGCGTCCGGCCATCCTGCTTTAGGTTTTCCGTGATTTCCCTAAATCACTCCAGGCAAATACCGGGATGGTTCCTCTGAAAGGGCACGACAGACTTCCTTCCCCATCCTCCCTAATCCGATGAACAATCCAAACCACATTTCAAAATCTCCTACTCTCTTATGGTCTAAACTGTTTATCGTCCATGTTTCACTTCTGTACATGTCTACACTACAGTCAAATATCTTCAGGAAAGACTGCTCAACACTTATGTCCATATTTCTGGTCAACAATTTTCTCTTCTTCAGAAACGCTTTTCCTGCCGTTGCCAGTATACATTTTACACGCTCCCTATTTCGGCCGTCATCAGTTATTTTGCTGCCCAAATAACAAAACTCATCTGCTATTTTCAGTGTCTCTTTTGCTAATCACATGATTTAATTCGACAACCGTCAATTACCTTTGTTTTCCTTACGTTGATGTTCATTTTATAATCTTCTTTCAAGACTATGTCCATTCCGTTTAACTGCTCTTCCAATTCTTTTACTGTCTCTGGCAGAATTAAAATGTCCTCATAAAACCTCAAAGATTTTATATCTCTTCCCTGAACTTTAATTCCTACTCCAAATTTTTCTTTGGTTTCCTTTACTGTTTGCTCAACCTGCAATTTGAATACCGTCAGGGATAGGCCACAACCCTAGCTCACTCCGTTCTTAATCACTGCTTCCCTTTAATGCCCCTCCACTTTTATAACTGCCGTCTGGTTTTTGCACAAGTTTTAAATAGCCCATCACTCCCTGTATTTTACCCCTACTACTTTCAGAATTTCATAGAGAGTATTCCAGTGAACATTGTCAAAAGATTTATCTAACAAGGAGATGGCACGACCTTGGGGTCTGGGATTTGTCCGAAATTTTGTCTGGTGAAAGAGGACCCCTAACACGTCACGTGGTTAAAATATTAGGACGCACTACTCGGAAAATCCCGAGAAAAATCGATCCAAAGTTTCTCAGGTGCCTTATGAGTATAAAATGTTAGTCCATTGCCGAACCGCCGTCTGGTCTACATGGTTAGCGGTCGTACCCTTACAGCAGAGGTCTCCGGTTCGATTCCTCTCCTAGCACTTTTTTTTTCTTCTGTTGCTTGCAAAATTGCAGCTCATTGCTACAGGAGAATCGTGAAATTAATTCCCGGGAAGACTGTATAAAAATTCATTCTGTAATTCACCATCAGTTATCGTCACCAATATTCCGAGACATGATTCTCGGTTTGTCTCAAAATTATCAGAAACTCAAATCATTTTCGTAAATGCTAATGGGGCCTATTTTTGTACAGATTTATTGCAAACGCCCTGTGATTGTAAAAAATCCGCTTTTATATGTTGCCCAAAATGTCGCAAAAATTATTGCTTTGTTTTTCTTTACGATAATTAGCACTGCGGTTCTTGTTTATAATTATTATATGTATAAAAATTGAATGTTTCCCAATCGAATTTGTTATTCCGATTAAAAACCCAATGATTCTCCTTATATACCCACCGCCATGAATTGTGTTGTTGGACAAAAAGAAAATAATTTTTATTCAATAATGTAACTAATTTGTTAAAGATAATGTAGGTTTGGGAAACTTTCTGAATAATTGGTGAAATAACAAAAGAAAATGAAACAGAAGAAAAAAAAGTGCCAGAGAAGGAATGGAACCCGAGATCTCTGGCGTAAAAGTCCGAGCCCTAAACATATATATATATTTTTAATTGATCTTACTTTGTTCGTTTTCGTTCGTTGTATCTGCTCCGGGCGGACGTCGAAAGACACCCGTTGTAGTTCGTTGTTGATCCATTAACTCAGTTTTTTTATTACAGAGGGCAGCTAGCCCTCTAACCGAACACGCTGAGCTACCGTGCCGGCAAGATCTAGGCCAGAGGCCGTCTCGGCAATGGACCAACATTTTATACTCATAAGCACCTAAGAAACTTTCGATCGATTTTTCCCGGGATTTCCCGGGTAGTGCGTCATAACATTTTAGCCACGTGAGGTGTTAGGGGTCATCTTTCACCACACAAAATTTCGGACAAATCCCCGACCCCACGCTCGCGCCGTCTCCTTGTAAGTCCTTAACCTATGATAAGTCGTAGGGTCAGTACTGCCTCGCTTGTTCCTACATTTCCATCACGTACAGTAGTAAAATAATGGAGCCCTCTTATTTCGTAGCTGCGCCGAACGGCGTAGCGTTAAGGAAGTACCAACGACTTGCAGCTTGAGATAAACATCAGCAAACGTTTCATTCGACGTCCTTGGAATTTAAAGTGCGCGCTTTATTTTAAGGCATTCAAATTCCATGGTAACCAGGTCGTGCACGCGAGGTCGAGCCACGGGGGGACGGGAGAGATGGAACTGCCGTTGCGTCACGCGGCAGGCACACACAGGCCCGTATCACGCACAGCCCGAACATTACACAGCGGCTAAAATTAAAGTACTCGAACCTTCCTAGCCTCGTTGTGGAATGTGTACAAGCAGGACCTTCTCCTGCCCTCTTAAGGAGAGATAATGCATACTATCAAAGTCACCATAAAAATTCGAGAACTCGGAGACACAGTATAATTTATGTAGGTAATAGATCACGTTGACAATGGGAATAATGACATGATTTAGCGAAGACGGTTACTCAGCGTGGGAGGAAGAAAGATATTACACTCCCCTCGTCCGAGGTGAATGTCATTATTCAGAGTCTTTCAGATAGAGTATTTTCCTCTTGTAATGGTTCTTTATATACGTGACCATTACGGCACTCCAACCCCAGTTCTCGATACCAATAATATCATACCACTTTTCTGCGAAGTAACAGACATATTTTTGTGAGAGTATTCCCATTTGATTTTATTAATGTATAGGTACTCCGATGTATCGATATATTACAGTGATATGGTTCTTGCGTGTGTTCATTTCTGTGAGACTGTCATAATCTTTGACTTATTGTAACCGTTTTGGCGCGAATGCGCACAGAGCAGTCTTTGTTTCACTTTGCAGAAGTTGTTATATCGCTTTGTAAAAGAACAGTCTAACAATACCACCACTTGCAAAGTAGGTTAGAAATCAGATTTTTAATGTTGCTCACGCAGCATATGTTCGCTTTATTGGGCAGCAACAAAGTTATAGACTGTGGATGGTATCGTCAGAATGGAAATAATGAAGTCACTGTAAAAAGGTCATTAAATTTGGCACTTATCTTGAATGGATTCCCACGATGATTTCGTCGAAGTTGTTATGGCTCGTCTTGTTGATTCCGCTTTGACTGCTAGAAGGTCCAGATCTGTATTTTAGCAATATTTTAAGACCTAACAAATGCGTTTTTTAGGAAATTCTTAATGATCAAACAATCCCAGATCAGAACAATGGCATGGTAGAAATAATTTTTGACTTTGAGTTTGCGATCCACATTTTTATTAAACGTCTTGTAAATTCACATATACTTCTTCTTAATTGTCACATCATCAAGAAAACAGTTTTGTATCAATATTCGTATATTTAATTTCCACTTTAACCTAACACAAGACTTAACTGTTCTTTTACAAAGCGAAACAACAACTTAACTTCTGCGAAGTGAAACAAAGACTGCTCTGTGCGCATTCGCGCCAAAACGGTTACAAGTAAGTCAAAGATTATGACAGTCTCACAGAAATGAATACACACAAGAACCATATCACTGTAATATATCGATACATCGGAGTACCTATACATTAATAAAACCAAATGGGAATATTGTCACAAAAATATGTCTGTTACTTCGCAGAAAAGTAGTACGATATTACTGGTATCGAGAACTGGGGTTGGAGTGCCATAATGGTCACGTAAATAAAGAACCATTACAACAGTCCAGCCTTGTGTTTGGTTAAAGTGGAAATTAAATATATGGAGATTGATACAAAACTGTTTTCTTGATGATGTGATAATTAAGAAGAAGTATATGTGAATTTACAAGAAGTTTAATAAGTATGTGGATCGTGAACACCAAGTCAAAAAATATTTCTACCATACTATTGTTCTGATCTGGGATTGTTTGATCATTAAGAATTTCCTAAAAAACGCATTTGTTAGGTCTTCAAATATTGCTGAAATACAGATCTGGACCTTCTAGCAGTCAAAGTGGGATCACCCTAGAATCAACAAGATGATCCATAACTTCAATGAAATCTACGTGGGAATCCATTCAAGATAAGTGCCAAAATTAATGATTTTTTTTACAGTGACTTCATTATTTCCATTCTGACGATACTATCCACAGTCAACAACTTTGTTGTTGCCCGATAAAGCGAACATATGCTGCGTGAGCAACATTATTAATCTGATTTTCAACCTACTTTGGAAGTGGTGGTATTGTCAGACTCTTTAACTTACAAAATAATAAGTGAAACGAATATTTATTTGCTAGCGACTCAATGCGGCCTCGTAAGAATGGCACGGGAGCCTATGGCCGGTTGACTTGTCTGGGTAGCGGTAATAAATTCCGACGGATATTTTTTTTCCAACTTCCGAGCGGTCGCGAACTTAAAACCTCAGTGAAAATCTGGTGAAATTTAGCGCAGATGTTTTGCGCAGTGCTTCTAGTATGTCCATATATCGCGTCACATCGTACTTTTCAGTTCTGAGCGCAGAGTGAGCACGTAAAGATGCGTAGAAAATAGCGTCTCCCGCCAAGTCCGAAGTCCTGTTGCAAGGTTTCGGCTGATTTCATGCAGCCCACACATCGTAACACTCATGCGTTTCCTTCTTCATGACAATTCTCGGCTGCACACTCCAACGAAGATGATCCTGCGCCGTTTTCGATGGGAAGCGTTTGATCATCCACCTTACAGCCCGACAGTGGCGCTCTCAGATTTTTATTTCTTCGCTCAGATGAACTGCTGACTATGAGGAAAGCATTTTGACACAGACAACGAGCCGCAGATCAGGGCATGGAATTGTCAGAAATCGCAGGAAGTGCCTTCTATGAGTAGCTTACTGGAAAGATGGCACAATGCTACAACAAATGTATAACATGGAGTGGCGACTATGTAGAGATGTGGCTGGAAGATTTAGTTACATGACGCAAATAAAACATTTTTGATTTTGACTGCGGATCCATTTCGCGATCGATCGGAGGTTGAAAAAACTAGCTTCGAAATGAGCCTCGATCATTAGAGAAGACTTGTCTGAAGATGTCCCGGATTGCGGTGGGACAACAAACCGATAGTCATCCACCATACAATCCGACAACCAAGAGTGATGGTCTTGAGTGTCATTTCGTTTCATAGCAGAATCCCTTTGGTTGTCATCCAAGGCGCCTTACAGCACAGCGGTACAAAATGGTTCAAAAGGCTCTAAGCACTATGGGACTTAACATCTGATGTCATCAGTCCCCTAGACTCAGAACTACTTAAACCTAACTAACCTAAGGACATCACACACATCCATGCTCGAGGCAGGATCCGAACATGCGACCGTAGCAGCAACGTGGTTCCGGACTGAAGAGCCTAGAACTGCTTGGCCACAGCGGACGGCTACAGCGATACATCGACGATATTCTACGTCCCGTTTTGCTGCCCTTCATGACAAGCCATCGTGGACTTTCATTTCAGTAAGATGATATCCTCCCGCACAGGAGTTTCTACTGTTTGTTTTCGTGCTTGCCAAACCCTACATTGGCCAGCAATGACACCTGATCTCTCCCCAACTGAGAACGTTTCTAGCATTATGGGCAGGACCCTACAGTCAGCTCGGGCTTTTGACGATGTAACGCGCCAGTTGATCAGAATTTGGCACGATATTCCTCAAGAGGATATCCAACAACTCTATCGATTTAAGGCAAGCCGAATAACTGCTTCGATAAAGGCTAGAGGTGTAGCAACGCGTTACTGACTTGCTCAGTTTGTGAAGCACTTTCTTTTGAATAAATCATCCGATTTTTCTGAAACTGTAATCACTCGGTTGTTTGTATATGTACATTGAGGTGACAAAAGTCATGGGATACCTCCTAATATTATGTCGAACCTCCTTTTGCCCGGCTTAGTGCAACAACTCGACGTGGCATCGACTCAATAAGTCGTTGGAAGTCCGCTGCAGAAATATTATGCCATGTTGCCTCTATAGCCACCCATACATCTACGTCTACATCTACATCCATACTCCGCAAGCCACCTGACGGTGTGTGGCGGAGGGTACCTTGAGTACCTCTATCGGTTCTCCTTTCTATTCCAGTCTCGTATTGTTCGTGGAAAGAAGGATTGTCGGTATGCCTCTGTGTGGGCTCTAATCTCTCTGATTTTATCCTCATGGCCTCTTCGCGAGATATACGTAGGAGGGAGCAATATACTGCTTGACTCTTCGGTGAAGGTATGTTCTCGAAACTTTAACAAAAGCCCGTACCGAGCTACTGAGCGTCTCTCCTGCAGAGTCTTCAACTGGAGTTTATCTATCATCTCCGTAACGCTTCCGCGATTACTAAATGATCCCGTAACGAAGCGCGCTGCTCTCCGTTGGATCCTCTCTGTATCTTCTATCAACCCTATCTGGTACGGATCCCATACTGCTGAGCAGTATTCAAGCAGTGGGCGAACAAGCGTACTGTAACCTACTTCCTTTGTTTTCGGATTGCATTTCCTTAGGATTCTTCCAATGAATCTCAGTCTGGCATCTGCTTTACCGACGATCAACATTATATGATCATTCCATTTTAAATCACTCCTAATGCGTACTCCCAGATAATTTATGGTATTAACTGCTTCCAGTTGCTGACCTGCTATTTTGTAGCTAAATGATAAAGGATCTTTGTTTCTTTGTATTCGCAGCACATTACACTTGTCTACATTGAGATTCAATTGCCATTCCCTGCACCATGCGTCAATTCGCTGCAGATCCTCCTGCATTTCAGTACAATTTTCCATTGTTACAACCTCTCGATACACTACAGCATCATCTGCAAAAAGCCTCAGTGAACTTCCGATGTCATCCACCAGGTCATTTATGTATATTGTGAATAGCAACGGTGCTATGACACTCCCCTGCGGCACACCTGAAATCATTCTTACTTCGGAAGACTTCTCTCCATTGAGAATGACATGCTGCGTCCTATTATCTAGGAACTCCTCAATCCAATCACACAATTGGTCTGATAGTTCATATGCTCTTACTTTGTTCATTAAACGACTGTGGGGAACTGTATCGAACGCCTTGCGGAAGTCCAGAAACACGGCATCTAACTGTGAACCCGTGACTATGGCCCTCTGAGTCTCGTGGACGAATAGCGCGAATAATTGCGAAAGTGTTGCCGGTGCAAGATTTTGTGGACAAACCGATCTCTCGATTATGTCCCACAAATGTTCGATGGGATTAAAGTCGAGCGATCTGGGTGGCCAAATCATTCGCTCGAGTTGTCCAGAATGTTCTTCAAACCAGTCACGAACAATTGTGATCTGGTGACAAGTCATCCATAAAAATTCTTTCGTCGTTTGGGAAAATGAATTCATGAATGGCTGTTAATGGTCTCAGCTGGTTGAATTGGAACAGAGGACCCAGGCCATCCCACGTAAACAGAGCCCATACCATTATGGAGCCACTACCAGATTGCACAGTGGCTTGTCGACGACTTGGGGCCATGGCTCCGAGGTGTCTGCACCACACTCGAACCCTACCATCAGCTCTTTACAGCCGTCTGGGGTCCAACCGATATCGCCACTAGCCCAGGAGAACCGTTGCAGACGATGTCGTGCTGTTAGCAAAGGCACTCGCGTCGGTCGTCTGCTGCCATAGCCCATTGACGCCAAATTTCGCCGCACTGTGCTAATTGTTGGGGTCGACGTGCGTCCCACATTGATTTCTGCGGTTATTTCACGAAGTGTTGCTTTTCTGTTAGCTATGACAACTCTACGAAAACGCCACAGTTCTCGGTCACTAAGTGAAAGTCCTTGATCACTATGTTGTTGGCACGCTCTTGATGCTGTGGATCGCAGAATACTGAATTCTCCAACGATTTCCGTTATATAATGTCCCATGCGTCTAGCTCCAACTAGAAATTCCGTGTTAAAAGTCTGTTAATTCCCGTTGTGTGGCCATAATCATGTCGGGAACGATTACACATGAATCACCTGAGTACGAATGACAGCTCCGCCAATGCGACACTACCGCCATCTGTATATGTGCATATGACTACTCCATGACTTTTGTTACCTCTTTGTACATCAAATTTACAGAGGTCTGTTCCATTCGGGTATTAGAGTGTATATGTAGGTGTTTATTGGAGGCAATGACATTATTCCTTGCCGAGGATGACCGAATGTGGCCTGGTTTTCTGGGCTCGCCAGCGTTCTTTAGCACACCTTGGTCTCGTGGCTGTGCCTTTTAGCACTTTAGCTTGGCGCTTTCTGCGATGTCTGCAGACTGAAAGATATTCGTGTCTAATGTGTAAGTGCTCTTATAGTACCTTGCAGCGTTGTCGGACTGACGTTACGTTCTCTTCACAGTCTACACCTTCATCAATATGACTGCTCTGCAGTTCACAATGAAGTACCTGGCAGAGGACTCCCCGACTTACCTTCAAGCTTGTTCCTACCATCTCATTCTCGAACAGCACGCAGAAAAAAAACGAACACTTAAAATGTTGTTGATTGACATGTAGTGCAAAGATCTTGCGACAGTGGAAAAGTCTTTGTTTTAATGATTACCTGTTCACCTCGCTTATCATATCCGTTACATTCTCTCCTCTATTTTGTAATAATACAAAATGCGTTGTCTGTCCTTGCACTTTCTCTCTGTCTTTCATCAATCCTATATGGTAAAGATGCCACTCCGCATTGCATTTCTTGAGAGAAGTGCGGACAAACGTAGTGTAGGCAGTCCCTTTTGCAGATTTGTCGCATCTTCCAATGCATACTTCGGTTCGCGCTCCAACCCAACATCTTCTACGTGATGGATCCATTTTAAGTTGTTTGTTCAAAATGGCTCTGAGCACTATGGGACTTAACATCTGAGGTCACCAGTCCCCTAGAACTTAGAACTACTTAAACCTAACTAACCTAAGGACATCATACACATCCATGCCCGAGGCAGGATTCGAACCTGCATTTTTTGCCTTCCCCCAGCACCCTTGCATTCAGAGAGGGACTGGAAAGCTGCGCCTAGGCTGGTGAAGTTGTGCAAGCTGTTCTGGGCCCTTTTGTTGCGGGGTCCTTAACCGTGGCAAGCCCTTCACGCCGTGGCTGGGGGAGCATTCGTCAGCCCGCCGCTGATCAATACTACCTGCCACACTTCTGCCTCAGCTGACTACCTCCACGCGGGAATTGTTGGAACAGGTTGTGTTTCCGGGACCTCAGTCTCAACTCATTAGAGACGAAAATTCCTGTGGGAATCGAAACTGTGAATCATGTTTTAGGCACACGTGTTACGACATTTAATTTCGCCATGTGATAGTATAGTAGGCGCTAGAGCGTTACGGACATGAAGAAATTTTATTGGTAGAAGGCATAAGAGAGACGTTATGTATCACAGAGGGTCTCCTGAGTAAAATTCTAGTTGCATACATCATAAAAAGAGTTGGGCAACATATTAACATCCATACTTCCTCGTACATACATTGATCAGCACGAAAATTATAACCACTAACCTGCTAAAAATATAAATGCGTCCAGGCTGTAGCTAAGTCACCTGGCGAGGAATGACTGCTAGTCGGACACACGCACAGTGCATGTGGCAGATTATGATGGCCCAGAGGCTCGGCACGAGCGTTTCGGAAAATGCACGACTTTTCGGGTGTTCGAAGAGTGCTGTGGTGAGTGTCTTCCACACGTGGCGAAACCAAGGTGAAACCACGTCCAGACGTCATGGGGTTGGGCGGCCACAGATGTCGGACGTCGTAGGCTGGGCAGACTGGTAAAATAGGACAGGTGGCAAGTGTGGCGGAACTAACATCAGACTTTAATGCTGGAAAAAGTACAACTGTCTCTGAACACACAGTGCACCGAACACTTCTAACGCTGGGCCTCCACAGTCGACGACCCATGCGGGTACCGATGTTAACACCACGTCATCGGCAGCTACGACTGAAATGGGCACGTGACCATCGGCACCAGACGTAGGCGCAGTGGCAGACCGTTGCACGGTCTGACGAATCCCGATACATTCTTCATCATTCCCATGGGAGGGCGCAAATCCGTTGTCTTCCAGGGGAACAACTCCGTGACACTTATACTGCGGGACGGAGACAAGCTAGCGGCGGCTACATTATGCTCTGAGGAACATTCACGTGAGCATCCATGGATCCAGTGGAGCTCGTGCAAGGCACATGACAATCATGGAGTATCGTGTGCTGGTTGTAGACCATGTATATCCCGTCATGACGATCATATTTGCTGAAAGCAGTGGCATTTTCCAGCAAGATAATACGCCATGTCACAAGGCCAGGAGTGTGATGGACTGGTTCGAGGAACATAGTGACGAGGTCCAATTGATGTGCTGGCCCCCCAACTCGCCAGGGCTGAACCCGGTTGAACACATGTGGGATGTGACTCAACGAGGCCTCAGAGCTCATCGCCTCGCTCCCAGGAATTTACGAGAATTAGGTGACTTGTGTGTGCAGATGTGATCCCTCTACCGACCTACCAAGGCCTAATTGCTTCCATGTCACGATGCGTCGGCGCTGTTATTCGTGCCAAAGATGGACATACCGGCTATTAGGTAGGTGGTCATAACCTTCTGGGTGATAGTGTACGTCCTGAAAAGTGGCCATGACGAGAAAATCTGAGAAATTATAACGCATGTTGGATATTTATCTACGAACTTCCTTCCCAAGCACCATTCGCGATTGGAATAGGCGAAAAGGTGGGGGGCGGTAGTCGAATTCTACATCCACATCTACATCTACATACGACATCCAATGACGCCTTTGGCAGATGATGACATGGCGGTCGGTCGGTTCCGATGGGCCGCTAGGGCTAGTGGTCGGAGTTTATGTACGTACATATTCAGCAAGCTACCATACAATGCGTGGCGCTTGGTACCATATACCACTGCTAGTCATTCGCTTTCCTGTCCCACTCGCAGATGCAGCAACGCAAAACGGACTTTCATCTACATCTGTATCTACATCTACATGGATACTCTGCAAATCACACATAAGTGCCTGGCACAGGGTTCATCGAATCACCTTTACACTATTTCTCTATTATTCCACTCAACACCTGTATCTTTCTGTGCGAGATCTGATTTCTCTTATTTTTTTATGATGATCGTCACTCCCTGTGTGGTTCGGCGTCAGAAAAATATTTTCGTATTCAGAGGAGAAAGTTGGTGATTAAAATTTCGTGAGGAGATCCCCCGCAACGAGAAACGCCTTTGTTTTAATGATATCCGTCCCAAATCGTGTATCATGTCCATGACACTCTCTCCCCTATTTCTCTATGATGCTAAACGTGCTGCCTGTCTTTGAACTTTGTCAAGGTACTCCGTTAAGCCTATTGGGTAAGAATCCCACACTGCGCAGCAATATTCCAAAGGAGTCTCTATAGTAGATCTGTTGCCCATTCTAAGACAAAGCGTTCTGCCGATAAAACGCAGTCTTTGGTTCGCCTTCCCCACAACGTTTTCAATGTGTTCTTTCCAATATAAGTTGTTCGTAATCGTAATTCTCAGGTATTTAGTTGAATTTACGGCCTTTAGATCTGATTAATTTATTGTGTAACCGAAATTTAACGAATTCCTTTTAGCAGTCATGTGCTTCCGTACGAGTCCTGATTTCTCTTATCCTGTCTTTGATGTTCTTACGATAGATGTATGCTGGTGGCAGTAGGGTCACTCTGCTGTGCCTCGCAAATTCCGGTTCTCTAAAATTTCTCAACAGCATTTCGCGAAAAGAACGTCTTCTACCATACAGGGATCCCCGTTTGAGTTGACAGTAAATATCCATAGTACTCACTAGTTGATCGAACTTACCAGTAACAAATCTAGCTGCACGCATATGAATTGCTTCTATGTCAAACCTGATAAGGATCCGAAACACTCGAGCGGTACTCAAAATTGGGTCACAGAACTGTTTTGTACGCGATCTGCTTAACAGATGAACAACACTTTCCCAAAATTCTCTCAATAAATTCGAAGTCGACCATTCGATTTCCTTACAACCGACATTATGTGTTCGTTCTATTGCACGTTGTTTTGTATCGTTACACCTAGACATTTAATCTACATGGCTGTGTCAAGGAGCATACCACTGATGTTATATTAGACTACTACATGATATTTTCCCACTCTTCTGCATTAACTTACATTTACGCACATTAATTTACCGTTCTTCACACGAAATAGAAGTTCTATCCATTTCATCACGTATACTCCTACAAGCACCCAAAGACGACAAAAATGATAGTGGTATCTGAATAACTGCCTTGAGGTGTAATTCAATATCTGAACTGGCGCAACCACCTACTCCACATCGTCAACAACGCACGACTGTGGCAAGGACGATTTCATGGATACTAGCCTGGTGCAATCAAACATTCATACACCTGTCTTCGAGTAAGTAAGCCAATACGCCGCTGGGCGGCATATCGAAACGATGCGCTGAGAAATTATAAGCAATCGACAGCCGACTCCCTCGTAGCTTGACATGTCTACTCCTGTGATGCAGCAATGGCAATGCTTACCAGACCTCAAGAGTTGAACCATTACAAATGTGACTATTTAAATTCAAAACGAGGTACAGGCACCATCAACCCTATCTGGTACGGATCCCACACAGGTGAGCAGTATTCAAGCAGTGGGTGAACAAGTGAACTGTAACCTACTTCCTTTGTTTTCTGACTACATTTCCTCAGAATTCTTCCAATGAATCTCAGTCTGCCATCTGCTTTACTGACGATTAATTTTATATGGTCATTCCATTTTAAATCCTCCTAATGCCTACTCCCAGATAATTTACGGAATTAACTGCTTTCAGTTGCTGACCTGCTATATTGTAGCTAAATAATAGAGGATCTTTCTTCTATGTATTCGCAGCACATTACACTTATCTACATTGAGATTCAATTGCCATTCCCTGCACCATGCGTCAATTCGTTCCAGATCCTCCTGCATTTCAGTACAATTTTCCATTGTTACAACCTCTCCATATACTACAGCATCATCCGAAAAAAGCCTCAGTGAACTCCCGATGTTATCCACAAGGTCATTTATATATATTGTGAATAGCAACGGTCCTAGGACATTCCCCTGCGGCACACCTGAAATCACTCTTACTTCGGAAGACTTCTCTCCATTGAGACTACAATAAGAGGCGTTTTGCATCACGGTGAGGTTTGCTGTAAAAATTCCGAAAGTTTCTAGAAGAGTCAAGAAATATACCATCCGACAAGAAAGATGAAGTACCTAGACGAGAGGAGGAAACAAAACGAAATTTCACGGGCTTCAAGGGTATGTGATGTTATTTCAGTGATTTCAAAATCGAGTAAAGTTTACAAGGAAGCCACCACCATGATGACGTTGCACCCTCTCTGGCTTGGATGCATGCAACGAAACGGTTGGGAAGGGTATCATAAAGCCATTATATCCTCTCTTGCGATAAAATGACTCATAACTGTTGTATCTGATTCTTGATATACCGAATATTGGCACTAAGACGGATTTGACGTCCATGCTTGTACCACACAGTTTGTACGTAAGAGAGATCTGAGGATCTTGCTGGCCACGGGAATACCTCAACATAACGCAGATATTTGACAGAGAAACGCGACGTGTGTGGACGAACATTGTCCTGTTGAAAAATGGCAACATGATATTTACGCATGAGAGTTAACACACGAGGACGTAAGGTGTCCGTGATATACCGTTGTACGGTCAGAATACCCTCAGTCACTACCAGCCGTGGCCTGAAGTCATACAGTAACACCAGGAATAACACCGCTCTGCCTCTCGAAACATTGGAAGAACGGGACCTCTACCCAGGTCGCTCACCAACGATGGTCATCCAGGATAGAGCAGGTACGGGATTCGTTACAGAGCACAGTGCTACGTCAGTCATCTGTCATCAGCAATCCATTCTTCCTGATTACGGCACCACTCCAAACGCGGCCACCTGCGCTGTAGTGTTAACTGCAGCCTATGCATGTGACGGTAGACTTATTCTACTTCTACATCTACATAGATACTCAGCAACCCACCGTGCGGTGTGTGGCGAAGGGTACGCTGTACCACTACTTGTCATTTCTTTTCCTGCTCCACTCACAAACAGAGCGAGGGGAAACCGACTGTCTATATGCCTCCGTATGAACCCAAATTTCTCGTACCTTATCTTCGTGGTCCTTACGCGCTACGTATGTTGGCGGCACTACAATCGCTCCGCAGTCAGCTTCAAATACCGCTCTATAAATTTTCTCAGTAATGTTTCTCGAAAAGAACGTCGCCTTCCCTCCAGGGATTCCCACTTGAGTTTCCGAAGCATCTCCGTAACACTTCCGCGGTTTTGGA
Organism: Schistocerca piceifrons; assembly: GCF_021461385.2. Classification (NCBI taxonomy): domain Eukaryota; kingdom Metazoa; phylum Arthropoda; class Insecta; order Orthoptera; family Acrididae; genus Schistocerca; species Schistocerca piceifrons. The sequence goes on from NC_060149.1 coordinate 406,156,745, forward strand.
ACCTACCGGTAATAAATCTCTGAATCGCGTCGACGTCTTCCTTCAATCAGGTATGGTACGGATCCCAAACACTCGAGCAGTACTCAAGAATAGGTCGCACTAGCTTCGTACTTGCGGTCTCGATTACAGATGAACAACTCTTTTCTAAAATTCTCCCAATACACAGTTCTCACATGCTCGTTCCACTTCATAGCGTCCGCATGTTAGCGGAATGAGTCAGGCAAGTGTCCTACGCATACTCCATCGTTATAAGTTCCATCCCTATCACATCTGGCTCCATCAAAAGCTGCGTGGAAACGATTATGAGAATTGTGGACGGCCGCAGTGGCCGAGCAGTTCTAGGCGCTTCACTCTGGAACCGAGCGACCGCCACGGTCGCAGGTTCGAATCCTGCTTTGGGCATTGATGTGTGTGATGTCCTTAGGTTAGTTACGTCTAAGTAGTTCTAAGTTCTAGGGGACTGATGACCTCAGATGTGAAGTCCCACGGTGCAAGTCAGAGTTGCTTTGCCTGGGTTCAATAATGGTTCAAATGGCTCTGAGCACTATGGGACTTCACTTCTGAGGTCATCAGTCCCCTAGAAATTAGAACTACTTAAACCTAACTAACCTAAGGACATCACACACATTAATGCCCGAGGCAGGATTCGAAACTGCGACCGTAGCAGTCGCGCGGTTCCAGACTGTAGCGCCTAGAACCGCTCGGCCATCGCGGCCGGCCATTTAGGAATCATGGCCACGTAAACCGTCGAAACATGCACACCTAATCTCTTGAAAATTTCCGTTGGCTGCGTCAGGTGGAACGTCAGCGTTCATGGAGTGTAAAAGTGTGGCGTGGGATAGTGAACCACTAGCTCATGGACCCGTTTTCCATAGACGGAACACTGAACGTGCACGAGTATCCCAGCTTCGTTACAGACCATCTTCCGCGGATGCTAGAAGACGTTCCTCTGCAGACTAGGAAGAAACTGTGTTACCAACATGATAGCTATCCAGCCCATGGTGCACGAAACACTAAAGCATGTCTTCACGAATTGTTTCCAAATCGTTGCATTGGACGCAAAGGGATTTTACTTTGGCCGGCCCGTTCCCCGAATTTGACACCTGTAGGCTGTTTTTTTGTGGGGAAAGCTGACAGACGCTGTCTACATGGACATACCCGATGATATGCAACGACGTATTACTCCAGCCTGCTCGGACATCCCCGCTGAAATGCTAGCACGTGCGCAGCAGTCATTCCATAGTAGACTGGAAGCGCGTACTGCCGCTGCCGGTGGTCAATATGAACACAACATGTGATGGTCAATTGTTTCGTAACTGGTCAGAATCCACATAACTAGTGCATGCACTTGTGTTGTTCCTTAGTGTGTGCTACCACAGGTATTGTACAAGTGTCGGTGCGCGAACTTTTCAAAATACGGTACCTCGCAAGCGTCTCGCACTATAGTTCAATTCTTTTATCTTTGCGGCTCGCGCATGCCAGCCCAGACGCGGGAGATTGCTGCGTTGCCAGTTGCACATGACACACGCGCCAATAGAAGCAGCACCATAGTATAGCATAGTTCGCAAGCTTACGTTTAGGGGGAAGCGCGCAGTTCATGAAGTAAAGCCACCACGGCCGCATTAACCCTTTCGCTGCTACAAAGACGTGCTCCCTGCAATCCGCGCCGTGCGCGATTTTGGCACTGCACTGCTCGCCTGTGCAGAGACAACGTGTTCCGACTGCTTTGACACCCTTATCATTCGATTCCACAAAAACTATTTGGCCCAAAAATTTGATTTTTACACATCTTCTTGACGGATACCTTCCCCCCATAAATGACTTAATTTTGTTTCGATGTTCAACGCAGTTATTATGTAGCATTAAGTATAGTAAACCATTGCACGAAATTTTGAAGAGTTTGCAGAGGTAAAAGTCCATAGAGTATACTTTCCGTATGGTCGATTTTAGTTGCCACAATGTTGAGAATGAAATGTGGACAAGATACCTAAATTTCATATTAAATTCACTGTATAACAATATCTCATTTAAGTACCACAAAGGTGTCGTATGTAACATTGAGAAATATTCCGTCTTCCACGACTGTAACAAAAGTTTTATATACACTGAGCATGTTTGGCTTTATTTTAAAGCACTTCAATCAATCAAAAGGAAGTAGACAAAATACATTAAACAAAACTGTGGACTTACAAAAACATTAGGACTTGAATATACCGTCTATCAGTGAAGTGCTCTGAGCTATGTCAAATATAATTTTTGTGTGTGGCACACAAGAACATCATTTATTTGCTAAAACACTGATCAGCCAACACAAACGTTGAATATTGTGTTACCGCAGCACAAAACTACGAAAGGTGACTTGGCAATGGAGGAGACAAAATACTGCCCACTGAGATGCTTCAAAAGAGAGAAACGCGTCTGGTCTAAATAAGTCGCTTATTACAGTTGCAGAAGAGGAATATATTTCAGTACCATTGGTAAACTGCGACTGTGGAACAAAAATAAGAAAGAGAACATGAGTACCATTGTGTATGTGCCATACCTTTCATTGATTGAAGTGCTTTAAAATAAAGCCAAACGCGTCCGGTGTAAATAAAACTTTTATTACAGTCGCGAAAGACGGAATATTTCTCAATATTACATACGACACCTATGTGGTACTTAAATTAAGTGAGATATTGTTATACAGTAAATTTTATATGAAATTTAGGTATCTTGTCCACATTTCATTCTCAACATTGTGGCAACTAGAATCGACCATACGGAAAGTATACGGTATGGACTTCTACCTCTGTGAACTCTTCAAAATTTCGTGCAATGGTTTACTACATTTAATGCTGCATAATAACTGTGTTGAACATCGAAACAAAATTAAGTCATTTATGGGGGGAAGGTATCAGTCAAGAAGACTTGTAAAAATCTAATTTTTGGGCCAAATAGTTTTTGTGAAATCGAATGATAAGTGTGTCAAAGCAGTGGGAACACCATGTGTCTGCACAGGCGAGCAGTGCAGTGATGACAAAATCGCGCACAGTGCGGAATGCGGGGAGCACGTGTCTGCAGCAGCGAAAGGGTTAATGAAGAGACAAAGCACTAGAAATTTCAAAAAATTGCATCCAAACGAATATAATTCGTGAGGTAAGGCACTTCGATATTGTTTTTGAATAATGAAAATAATAAGGACCGCATAAGGTTTGAACCCTTAACTTTTCACGTAGAAGTCCAACACCTTAACCGTTGCGCTAACGCAGCTCGTCAGACTACAATTCGCCATCAGGACTCTAAGAGGTGATGCAAAATACTGACAAACACTGTTGGTATGACTATGAATTACTCACGCTTTGTCGAAGTACAATAGGAAATAAACAATTACCGCTGTTCTTTATTGCGAAAAAGCGGTTCGTGAGATTTATACAAACACCTTTCCTTGCTATCGCCTGAATTAGGAGTCTTATTGCTTGTTTGGTTTAATTAATTAATAGAATATGAAGCAATTGGTACAAACAATGCTTTTTCCAAACTTGCTATAAAAGAAAGTCTGCTATCAAGACATTGCTTTTGTTCTATTACTTTATTTATGACTGAACGTTTCTAAAACTGAAGACACTCGTCCCGTCCATGCTCTGCACTGCAGTCGAGATCTGGCAACGTCGTTCTCTGTTCATTGGCTGACTGTGTTTTGTGACGTCAGATGCGCAGAACGAACCTACACTTGGCCGCCAACATAAATGACGCGCACTTTAGAATCCTGCAGCAGACACTACTGACATTCTAATTTACCCTACATTGGTTTGTTACTGTCAATAGGCATTATTCCATTTAAAAAGTGTATGTTTGCACAAAAAGCACCCTTTCTGAGTATTATTACAATCTGTTGATTCGCTATCAGTACGGTCGCATGCCTACCAATCCCTTCTGTGAAAACCGCACATTAACAGCACTTTCCTTTTGCGCAGTATTTGCGGTGCAAGTTTTAGGTGATCTACCGTGTATTTTTCGCTCAGACATGCATGATCCACAACACCGTTAAGTACCTCGAGCAATACAGGTATCCACAGCGACAGTACAACGACGTGTGGAACACCACAGATTCCCAGCTTGGCGATCATTTTCGCGGGGTTCCCAGAAGCGACAGCAGAGAGAGGTATGCCAAGACGGATGCGCTCATCAACACTGGACGCAGAAGTGGCACCATGACGTCTCTGCAGACGAGGTCCTGTTCTGCGGACAGCTTCATGATGGACTTATCTGTGAGTCGAGACTTCGAGGAAAACAACGTTGCCGAATTGCATTCGTCATCGTCATAGGGGACCAGCATCTGGCGTGATGGATGCGGAGGAGCAAGAGGACTCATTAGTGTCATTATTTTTATTTCATTATTCCCTATTCGTCATTAGAGACGGAGCACAAGCTCGGATTAGGGAAGGATGGGGAAGGAAGTCGGCCGCTCCCTTTCGTAGGAACCATCCCGGCATTAGCCTGAAGCGATTTAGGGAAATCACGGAAAAGCTAAATCAGGATGACTGGACGTGGGTTTCAAGTATTGTCCTCCCAAATGCGAGCAGAGTGCTAATAGCGTGATAGCGTGACGGTGTTGCGTACGATCACTTCTGGTTGTCATAGCCCGTAATTCGGGCAGCAACTGTTACATTTCTCACTTGCGAAGGCCGGTGACAGCGCTTTGTCTGGGGGATCCGTGATGTTATTTTTCAAAAGATATCGCAACGATTTGTTGATCCTGCCGTCGTGACCTACCTCAATCGAGAAGGTGTTCTACTGTTGCCGTGGCCAGCGTGGTTATGGATGGCCGAAGGACTGGCAAGTTATCACTCTTCACCTTGCTCAGTTGGATGCGGTGTGCAGCAGGGTCAGAGCCATTGGTACTGCCAGAGGTATATCCCAAAATCAGCTAGAAATTTGGACATAAATTCTTCATGTCTACTGCATAAGCACAATGAGTAAAATTTCGTTATTCCCTGTCCTTTCTGATGCTGCAGTTTTAATGGCTAGACAGTATTTTGAATTGTAATTACGCACTTATTTGTAATTCAATTACCATAGCTAAGTGTTGTTTCTAGTTCTGTCATGTATGAATCATTTGTTCCTATCTAAATCTTTCTGTATGTCTGTCAGTTTAATGCACAGTAAAATAGGTATGAACGGAATTATAGCTACAGACAGCAACCAGTCGCTTATGAAATATTACTTTATTTTTCTTATCTACTTTTCTAGCCATTTAAGTCTCATCTTCAGATGAAGCGTACATAAATGTACATAATCGTTCTTGCAACATGATGCTATGTTTTGGACGTAGCTTCACTGTGACTCAAGACATTTAACGTATAACCTTGTTATCCAGCGGTTCCAATCCCCGTCTCTCTATCCAGCTTTAGACTTTCCATGATTTGCTCAAGTCGCTTAATTAAGTCGAATGCCGGAATGGTTTGATTAAAAATAGCGTGGCCGCAGTTATTTTTCAAACTAAGCTCAAACGACCTCGATGTCAACGGGACGTTCGGTCATATTTTCCTTCTTTTCTGGACCTTGTGTGGCAAGTTATTTACTGACTGCGTCAGCGCAGGCGATGATTCCACTGACAGCCCCAATTGTCATTATCTTTTAGTCGCATTTACTTCTATTACTGTAAAAAACGCTTCGTATCGTGAGAAACGGGAGCGCATCGAGTATATGGACTACATAGCACAGATATCTTCGACTAAAAATAAAACGATTTTGTTTTGAAATACTTCTTTGGTTACTACCTTAGAGTAAGAATATCTCTGGAGTCAGCATAGTGTACTCCGCACGCTGCCAGCATAAAACGAAAATTGACACGTAACTTGAATTTAACGCTGTTCGTTTACATTTTCCTCTAAGTCCGAAACACTAATATAACTCGAATATAACCCTGTTTTTACAATTTTATTTATTAATAACACCGCTGGTAAATAATTGAAATGCATCAAATAATTTACTCTCACGTTACATAGTTATTTTTCTTTATTAATTTATTTAAATTCCGTGGAACCATGCGAGCCAGAGCTACTCGCGTCGTGTTATACGACCACAGCTGCCGGTGTTAATGCAGGAGAAACCGAGAGGACAAATCAGAATCGCTAGCTGACGCTGTGTACATACAGTCTAAACGCAGAGACAATTCCTCTGGGTCCTACCGGCTACAGTTTCCTCCTCAGAACTGCCTGTGTCGGTCGCACTGCAGGCGCCACGGAATACAGCTACTATCCTACCCGAGGGACCGCTGATGGTCACATTGAGGTGTATGGTAACACATTTGTATCAGACCTGCTGTAAGCACGTGCCAGCGTGTATCCTGTGCGTGAGAACACTGAAGAAAGAAGGTCTTTCAGCAGAGGGGACCCCCACTCCAGCAATGTAAAGTAGCGACACTCAGCCCAGTCCCACCAAGCGCCGTATAGGCGACAATTGTTATTATTACTTATACCGAACAAGGCAAAGAACCCCCACTCGCGGCCACACACGAAGAGAGACGAGTACACTTCGGCTATTTCCGCGATACTTTCAGAAATACACTCCTGGAAATTGAAATAAGAACACCGTGAATTCATTGTCCCAGGAAGGGGAAACTTTATTGACACATTCCTGGGGTCAGATACATCACATGATCACACTGACAGAACCACAGGCACATAGACACAGGCAACAGAGCATGCACAATGTCGGCACTAGTACAGTGTATATCCACCTTTCGCAGCAATGCAGGCTGCTATTCTCCCATGGAGACGATCGTAGAGATGCTGGATGTAGCCCTGTGGAACGGCTTGCCATGCCATTTCCACCTGGCGCCTCAGTTGGACCATCGTTCGTGCTGGACGTGCAGACCGCGTGAGACGACGCTTCATCCAGTCCCCAAACATGCTCAATGGGGGACAGATCCGGAGATCTTGCTGGCCAGGGTAGTTGACTTACACCTTCTAGAGCACGTTGGGTGGCACGGGATACATGCGGACGTGCATTGTCCTGTTGGAACAGCAAGTTCCCTTGCCGATCTAGGAATGGTAGAACGATGGGTTCGATGACGGTTTGGATGTACCGTGCACTATTCAGTGTCCCCTCGACGATCACCAGTGGTGTACGGCCAGTGTAGGAGATCGCTCCCCACACCATGATGCCGGGTGTTGGCCGTGTGTGCCTCGGTCGTATGCAGTCCTGATTGTGGCGCTCACCTGCACGGCGTCAAACACGCGTACGACCATCATTGGCAACAAGGCAGAAGCGACTCTCATCGCTGAAGACGACACGTCTCCATTCGTCCCTCCATTCACGCCTGTCGCGACACCACTGGAGGCGGGCTGCACGATGTTGGGGCGTGAGCGGAAGACGGCCTAACGGTGTGCGGGACCGTAGCCCAGCTTCATGGAGTCGGTTGCGAATGGTCCTCGCCGATACCCCAGGAGCAACAGTGTCCCTAATTTGCTGGGAAGTGGCGGTGCGGTCCCCTACGGCACTGCGTAGGATCCTACGGTCTTGGCGTGCATCCGTGCGTCGCTGCGGTCCGGTCCCAGGTCGACGGGCACGTGCACCTTCCGCCGACCACTGGCGACAACATCGATGTACTGTAGAGACCTCACGCCCCACGTGTTGAGCAATTCGGCGGTACGTCCACCCGGCCTCCCGCATGCCCACTATACGCCCTCGCTCAAAGTCCGTCAACTGCACATACGGTTCACGTCCACGCTGTCGCGGCATGCTACCAGTGTTAAAGACTGCGATGGAGCTCCGTATGCCACGGCAAACTGGCTGACACTGACGGCGGCGGTGCACAAATACTGCGCAGCTAGCGCCATTCGACGGCCCACACCGCAGTTCCTGGTGTGTCCGCTGTGCCTTGCGTGTGATCATTGCTTGTACAGCCCTCTCGCAGTGTCCGGAGCAAGTATGGTGGGTCTGACACACCGGTGTCAATGTGTTCTTTTTTCCATTTCCAGGAGTGTATATCACACGGAATTGGCCGACTGCTTGCACTACAGATAAAGTTGGAGAACATATATCCTATCCTACGACACCCCTTGTTTCCTAGAACAGGGAGTATCTTGGGGTCAGCCACACGGACGCCGAACCTGTAATGATCTCAGACGTAGAATTTTGCATTTTTCGCGTTTCGCCTCTTCGCATTTAGCACTGGTGTCGACTTTACCTATCATAGGATTTGAATCTTGTGCGCAGTTCCTCTGCATTTCCTATGTACTTATTGTATAGTTGTTCAAGGAGAGAAGCCGAGTAGGGTAGCGCAATGGTTAGCACACTGGACTCGTAGACGGGAGAGAGTGTTACTGAAATGATACAGGATTTGGGGTGGACATCATTGAAACAATGGCGTTTTTCTCACGAAATTTCAATCGCCAATTTTCTCCTCCGAATGCGAAAATATTTTGTTGATGGCGACCTACATAGGGAGAAGCGATCATCATAATAAAATAAGGGAAATCAGAGCTCGCACGGAAAGATACAGGTGTTCGTTTATTTCCGAGCTCTGTACGAGACTGGAATAAAAGAGAATTATTGTGAAGGTGGTTCGGTCAACCCTCTGCGAGGCACTTAAATGTGATTTGCAGTATATCCATGTAGATGTAGACGTAGAAACCCGCCTGCAGCCGTCCTGATTCAGGTTTTCCGTGATTTCTCCAAATCGCTTAAGGCAAATGCTGGATGGTCCCTTCGAAAGGGAACGGCCGCTTTCTTTCTCCATCTTTCCCTACTCCGAGCTTCTGCTCCATCTCGTTGTCGACAGGACGCTAAATACTAATCTCCTCCTTTTCTTCTTCCTCAAGGAGAGAAAATACGTATCTACTAACTTCAGTATTGTTTCTTTGGATTTCTTTTCCCTGAAAGTTTCTTTTATAGCTGAGTCTAATACGGATGTTCCTACCATACGACATATAGCCACCCCAATTCTAAGCTTTCACCTTAAAGGCGATAGGTGGTGTGACGGCTCCAGGTGACGTACCGCCCAGCCAGTCACAACACATAGTTCTGGAACGAGTCTGTACATATATTACAGAATGCTGATTGGAATTATAACCAAAAGAATTAAACAAGTAATCAAGCACGAAACAAGTGTGAGGGAGTACACGAATAATTAGCACATTACAAATAGAAGTGCGCAACTAATACTGGAAACTCCTGTTCAGAACAGAAGTAGGGATGGCGGTGAAACAACCGGTTTTCGGCTATACCGTTCTTTTTCAACTCGAGTTTAACTTTTCTGTTAAAACCAGTCAAAATAACCGGCTGCTGAAGTAACAAATTTTCGGTTTTTAATTGTTATTACCTTCTGTAATAAACAGACATCAAACAAGGATTCCACTGCTGTGGAAAATTGATAAACCGGTTTTCTAACTGGTTATTAGAAAAAAAGCTGCTATAACAGAGACCAAATAATACTAAAAAACCAATTCAGAAGTAAAATCGGTATCGGTTTTAACCAGTATGTTTTTCCCGTCCCCAAATAGAAGAAGCGTACTACAAGGAAATATTTCAACCTGGATTCGAATGCCTGGAGTTTGCTACTAATTTTTTTAGTTCTCGTAGAAGCCTATTGAAAATTAAAAGTACCACAAGTGTCTAATTATATTTATCGTAATAGTAAGAAGCTCTTTATGTGTAGAATATATCGAGACACAGCATGGTAATATCGTAGCATTAATTTATGCGATTGTAAGGCAAAATATTTAAAAGTCAAGTGTTAGGTAAATTCGCTAGTGTGGGAGAGTGCTGCTAGGGAATCCGTTGAATGTATGCACATTTCGAGCAATGTTCACCAGCAGATAAATTTATATATGTGTCATTTACTCTGTATTATATAGACTTCCATACAGTTACGCTTATTCTAAAGTAGTTACTATAGGAAGCAGAACTAGCGCAGATTCTTGCGCTCTTGAAGCTAGGGAGAACCATTTTCAGGTAACTTTGTTAACGAGATATTGCGGGTAATTGCCGTGTTTAAATCAAATATTAGTGAAATTTCCCTGTTTGTTGCGTTCCTTTCGTTACCTTTCATTTGCCTAACAAACATGTTTACTTATAGTTGAATATATTATTCTTAAAACTGAAATACTGATTCTTGCATGAACATGCATCTCAACTTTTTGTGTTTTTATTTTTGTTTTTATTTCATCCATTTGGGCACAGGAAACCTCAGCAGTTTTCGTAAATTGCACTGTAGGAAATAATGCAACCAGCCACAACTTTTTTTGCAGTTATTTTATTGTACAGTTACTAGTTTCAGGCCTGAGCCCATCGTCAGATGGTAGAGTTGATTTCTTCATATGATTTACATTTTAGACAGAGGTTTGATTTTCTTTTACAATCCATGTTGGTCAAAGAATTGAACTAAATACAAAATTTGGATACATTTACATCGGTCGATGTAAACAAATGTAGCCGCCATCTTGTAATTAGTCCAGTTCATTGATCAGCATGGATTGTAAAAGAAAATCAAACTTCTGCCTTACAAAATATAAAGGAGGTCTTTTCACGAAGACACAAATGTAAAACTTGCAAAGAAGTCAACGCTACCATCTGATGATGGATTCAGGCCCGAAATTAGTAAGGCACAATAAAATCATTTCAACAAACTATTGGCTGGTTGCAGTACATCCTACAGTGTCTTTTTTTTGTATTAAATTTTGGTGTTCATATCGACTTTACTAAATCATATCGAATACCTTAATTATTTCAGTTCTTTTCATTCCTTAATATCTTCAATTCATTGAATAATAAGTTTTTCAGTAAAACTTTGTATAACCAAACAACCGTAAGTGGCTAAAGTGGTACAGCGAGTAGAGCACTAGACTCCGACCGTGGAGGTCTCAGGTTCAGTCCCAGGCAGGGGTGGGCAGTTTTCCTCGTTCCCTCCAGGACGTCCCCAGATCCACTCAGCTTGCCGTCAGATGAGCACCGAAGATAAAAGGCAGCCGAGGAGATGCGCCCAACACTCTTCCCCTTCTAGTGCACGGCGGAGGAAGGCTGTACTACTCTCGCAAACCACATTGACGTTCGGTGAGGTGGCTGATGGGAGCAAGAGTAAATGGGAAATGCGTTTACAGTAGCTCCCATCAAGTGTCAACACGATTTGCCGAATAATACTCTACACCCCCCCCCCCCCCCTCCCAAGAATCATGGACCTTGCCGTTGGTGGGGAGGCTTGCGTGCCTCAGCGATACAGAATGCCGTACCGTAGGTGCAACCACAACGGAGGGGTATCTGTTGAGAGGCCAGACAAACGTGTGGTTCCTGAAGAGGGGCAGCAGCCTTTTCAGTAGTTGCAGGGGCAACAGTCTGGATGATTGACTGATCTGGCCTTGCAACGCTAACCAAAACGGCCTTGCTGTGCTGGTACTGCGAACGGCTGAAAGCAAGAGGGCATGCAGCTTTACTGTATGGTTAACTGATGATGGCGTCCTCTTGGGTAAAATATTCCGGAGGTAAAATAGTCTCCCATTCGGATCTCCTGGCGGGGACTACTCAGGAGGACGTCGTTATCAGGGGAAAGAAAACTGGCGTTCTACGGATCGGAGCGTGGAATGTCAGATCCCTTAATCGGGCAGGTAGGTTAGAAAATTTAAAAAGGGAAATGGATAGGTTAAAGTTAGATATAGTGGGAATTAGTGAAGTTCGGTGGCAAGAGGAACAAGACTTTTGGTCAGGCGAATACAGGGTTATAAATACAAAATCAAATAGGGGTCATGCAGGAGTCGGTTTAATAATGAATAAAAAAATAGGAGTGCGGTTAAGCTACTACAAACAGCATAGTGAACGCATTATTGTGGCCAAGATAGACACGAAGCCCACGCCTACTACAGTAGTACACGTTTATATGCCAACTAGCTCTGCAGATGACGAAGAAATTGAAGAAATGTATGATGAAATAAAAGAAATTATTCAGATAGTGAAGGGAGACGAAAATTTAATAGTCATGGGTGACTAGAATTCGGTAGTAGGAAAAGGGAGAGAAGGAAACATAGTAGGTGAATATGGATTGGGGCTAAGAAATGAAAGAGGAAGCCGCCTGATAGAATTTTGCATAGAGCACAACTTAATCATAGCTAACACTTGGTTCAAGAATCATAAAAGAAGGTTGTATACATGGAAGAAGCCTGGAGATACTGACAGGTTTCAGATAGATTATGTAATGGTAAGACAGAGATTTAGCAACCAGGTCTTAAATTGTAAGACATTTCCAGGGGCATATGTGGACTCTGACCACAATCTATTGGTTATGAACTTTAGATTAAAACTGAGGAAACTGCAAAAACGTGGGAATTTAAGGAGATGGGACCTGGATAAACTGACTAAACCAGAGGTTGTACAGAGTTTCAGGGAGAGCATAAGGGAACAATTGACAGGAATGGGGGAAAGAAATACAGTAGAAGAAGAATGGGTAGCTTTTAGAGATGAAGTAGTGAAGGCAGCAGAGGATCTAGTAGGTAAAAAGACGAGGGCTAGTAGAAACCCTTGGGTAACAGAAGAAATATTGAATTTAATTGATGAAAGGAGAAAATATAAAAATGCAGTAAATGAAGCAGGCAAAAAGGAGTACAAACGTCTCAAAAATGAGATCGACAGGAAGTGCAAAATGGCTAAACAGGGATGTCTAGAGGACAAATGTAAGGATGTAGAAGCTTATCTTACTAGGGATAAGATAGGTACTGCCTACAGGAAAATTAAAGAGACCTTTGGAGAAAAGAGAACCACTTGTATGAATATCAAACTTGGAAATCCAGTTCTAAGCAAAGAAGGGAAAGCAGAAAGGTGGATGGAGTATATAGAGGGTCTATACAAGGGCGATGTACTTGAGGACAATATTATGGAAATGGAAGAGGATGTAGATGAAGATGAAATGGGAGATACGATACTGCGTGAAGAGTTTGACAGAGCACTGAAAGACCTGAGTCGAAACAAGGCCCCGGGAGGAGACAACATTCCATTAGAACTACTGACGGCCTTGGGAGAGCCGGTCCTGACAAAACTCTACCGTCTAGTGAGCAAGATGTATGAGACAGGCGAAATACCCTCAGACTTCAAGAAGAATATAATAATTCCAATCCCAAAGAAAGCAGGTGTTGACAGATGTGAAAATTACCGAACTATGTTTAATAAGTCACAGCTGCAAAATACTAACGCGAATTCTTTACAGACGAATGGAAAACCTGGTAGAAGCCGACCTCGGCGAAGATCAGTTTGGGTTCCGTAGAAATGTTGGAACACATGAGGCAGTACTGACCTTACGACTTATCTTAGAAGAAAGATTAAGGAAAGGAAAACCTACGTTTCTAGAATTTGTAGACTTAGCGAAAGCTTTTGACAATGTTGATTGGAATACTCTCTTTCAAATTCTAAAGGTGGCAAGGGTAAAATACAGGGAGCGAAAGGCTATTTACAATTTGTACAGACACCAGATGGCAGTTATAAGAGCCGAGGGGCATGAAAGGGAAGCAGTGGTTGGGAAGGGAGTGAGACAGGGTTGTAGCCTATTCTCGATGTTATTCAATCTGTATATTGAGCAAGCAGTGAATGAAACAAAAGAAAAATTCGGAGTAGGTATTGAAATCCATGGAGAAGAAATAAAAACTTTGAGGTTTGCCGACGACGTTGTAATTCTGTCACAGACAGCAAAGGACTTGGAAGAGCAGTTGAACAGAATGTACAGTGTCATGAAAGGCGGGTATAAGATGAACATCAACAAAAGCAAAACGAGGATAATGGAATGTAGTCGAATTAAGTCATGCGATGCTGAGGGAATTAGATTAGGAAATGAGACACTTAAAGTAGTAAAGGAGTTTTGCTATCTGGGGAGCAAAATAACTGATGATGGTCGAAGTAGAGAGGATATCAAATGTAGACTGGCAATGGCAAGGAAAGCGTTTCTGAAGAAGAGAAATTTGTTAACATCGAGTATAGATTTAAGAGTCAGGAAGTCATTTCTGAAAGTATTTGTATGGAGTGTAGCCATGTATAGAAGTGAAACATGGACGATAACTAGTTTGGACAAGAAGAGAATAGAAGCTTTCGAAATGTGGTGCTACAGAAGAATGCTGAAGATTAGATGGGTAGATCATTTAACTAATGAGGAGGCATTGAATAGGATTGGGGAGAAGAGAAGTCTGTGGCACAACTTGACTAGAAGAAGGGATCGGTTGGTAGGACATGTTCTGAGGCATCAAGGGATCACCAGTTTAGTACTGGAGAGCAGCGTGGAGGGTAAAAATCGTAGAGGGAGACCAAGAGATGAATACACTAAACAGATTCAGAAGGATGTAGGTTGCAGTAGGTACTGGGAGATGAAGAAGCTTGCACAGGATAGAGTAGCATGGAGAGCTGCATCAAACCAGTCTCAGGACTGAAGACCACAACAACAACAACAACTCTACACACAGTGAGGTCAGTATCCTGGGCACGGGCTGTGAGCTACAGACTGAGATAGTAAACATTAAATGCTTCGTTACAGGCTTTTAAATTGAAAGGTGCTTTTAAGTGATATTTTTTCGCGTTAGGTATCACAAAATTTCGGTTAGGTATAATAAAATTTCCCTTTGTAGCGCCTGCACCACAAGTTCAGCCCAGAGATCTATAGATACTAAATACTGGCCTCTGCTGTCAAGTTGAAAATGTCGTGCAAAATATTGAAAAGTGAACAGAGGCTGATTTTCGTTTTTTCCACATTTCACTACGACTGCGATGTGTATGTCTTCGAGCAGCGCTTCTCTTACGATTTCAGGTTATTCACAGACAGATGGTTTTCCATTTCGTTCTCCGTTATTCTGACTTATTCGAACACAGGAGAAGTGTCTATTCCACTTAACCACTGTGTCGTATGATGGTGCATTACTGGCATACACTTCCACTAACAAGGGAAACTCCCCATCGCATCCCCGCTCCCCCCCCCCCCCCTCCCCGCCCCTCAGATTTAGTGGTAAGATGGCTTGTGGAAAGCTCGTGTACTGATCAGTGAAAAAACGAAGCAAAATAGAAACAGTGAACGGTGCAATCTCAAGTTTTGCAACAACGAACGAATCTGAATAGCTACGGTGTCGTCTTTATGTGGTAACGGTCTTGGATTACGAACTGGAGGATCTGTGTTCAAATCTCTTTCGTGTCCCTTTTTCTTTGCACAAAATTATGAACTGTCCATCCTGTCATTGATATGTCTGTGCGCTGTATTCAGATTCGTGTCTGTATCGTGGTGTAACGTCCGTTTGCAACAGCGGGGAAAGAACCTCCAGATGTATGTACCTCCGATTTGTTCTACACAAGTACCACATGTTATGACTCTTGCGTTCCGTTTTGGAAGTTTTGACAGTTGAATTCCTTTGATGTAACATAGTTCACAACCGTTTATTTGTTGCTTTCATTTGTGTGAGAAGTCTATGTGGCATCTCGCCTGCTCTCGCTGTTCATCACATTTACTTGCGATGGTAATATATTCTTGCCACATGGTTCATATTCTGTAACCAAGGTATAGTACGACAGTTGCCAAGAGTATAGAAGGAGAACAGACACATCAATGACCGGATCGAAAGTCTATAACTTTGTGGAAAAAAGGGGAGTCTCAGGGGAAGTTCGAACACAGATCTCCTGGTTTGCAGTCCAAAACTATGACCACACAACCACGACGCCGTGGTACCAGCAATTGGCTCGACGTTGCACATCTTGAGCTTTGACTGCTTCTATTTTGTTTCTTTTTTCACAGTTCAGTACACCTTCTTCTTGTTTTCGTGCTTAATCTTTGTTCAGTTTTTGACGGGTTACCCACTGGGCCATTTTACCACTGAATCTGAGAGGGGTGCGATGGGGGCTTCCCTTTGTAAGTCACCGTGGATTATTGCAGCGTTGTTTCCCTTATAATTCAGAAAACGAATTACCGCACGAGACTCCTATTTATCGATCAGCTGTTCCATATTGTTTCGTCTCGTCTAGTGGCGTGCTACGGAACTGCGGCACGGGAATTCACTGTGTAGCAGGACTGCATACATGTACCTTCGAACAAACAAACATTTATTACGTAACTTTATTACTGTTTGTAAATCCATGATTAGATTGTCTGCATCTACATGTACACCAACATGGTTACCCCAGAATTAATTCTGAGATGTTTGGTTCTAGACCGAATTTCAGAGTATTTATCAACCATTCCGCTCTCTTTCCGTACAAGCGTAAGAGTAGTTTTATGGTTGATATTTCGTGAAAAGATTTCGTCACAACGAAAAACTCCTTTGTTCTAATGATTGACACCCCAACTCGCTTATCATAGCCGTGAAACTCTCTCCTTTATTTCGCGGTAAAACAAAACGAGTTCCCATTCTTTGAACTTTCCCGATGTCCTCCGTCAATCTTGGTAAGGATCTCATACCACACAGCAAGACTCCAGAAGAGGACGGACAAGAGTAGTGTAGCAGTCCCTTCAGAAGGTTTCTTTCATCTTCGAAGTTTTCTGCCGACAAAACGCAATGTTAAGTTCGTATTTCCCAAAATCTTCTTCAGTGTTATGATTCCAATTTAAGGTGTTTATAAGTGCAATTCCTAGGTATTTAGTTGAATCTTCAACATTTAAATTTATGTTATTTATCGTGGGACCGAAATTTAATGGAATATTGTAGTGCTTTTGTGGAACACCTCACACTTTCTATTGTCCAGGGCCAACTGAAGCTTTCCACATCACGCAGGTATGTTGCCTTAATCGATTTTCAATCCATTTTGATCTTCTGGTGACTTTTCTATTCCGGAAATGACAGCACCATTTGCAGGCAATGAAGGCTGCTCAGACTATCTGGTAAATCGTTTATATACAGGCTGTTCTACAATTCACATTACACACTATGAGAGGTTCTAAGCGGGACTGAGGAGATCAAGTTTTACATAGATACCCATGTCCGGAAACATCATCCAACGACGCTACAGAGCCTCAAAGTTATAGCCGCCGGCACCTGGGTGTACACAGGATGTGTATATCCAGAGCGATTCCATGAAGATGTTACAAACTCTCAAGAATGATGGAGAAGAAAAAGGTATGAGTTTGAGGTAAGGGCCGGCCGGGGTGGTCGAGCGGTTCTAGGCGCTACGGTCTAGAACCGCGCGACCACTACGGTCGCAGGTTCGAATACTGCCTCGGGCATGGTTCAAATGGCTCTGAGCACTATGGGACTTAACATCTACGGTCATCAGTCCCCTAGAACTGAGAACTACTTAAACATAACTAACCTAAGGACATCACACAACACCCAGTCATCATGAGGCAGAGAAAATCCCTGACCCCGCCGGGAATCGAACCCGGGAACCTGGGCGTGGGAAGCGAGAACGCTACCGCACGACCACGAGCTGCGGACACCTCGGGCATGGATGTGTGTGATGTCCTTAGGTCAGTTAGGTTTAATTAGTTCTAAGTTCTCGGGGACTGATGACCTCAGATGTTAAGTCCCATATGTTCAGAGCCATTTGAACCATTTTTTGAGGTAAGGGTCCCCGGACCGGAAACGAAAACTCTTTCGATACCTCTGAACCTCTGACAGTCGAATACATGTATCAGTAGTGGTGTTGCTGAGGTTGTAGGGTAGCAAACTTTCAAAGGTGGTAGTATAGACCAAAACAAGAAAAAAAGTCTATTAAACATGAGCTTTAAAAATGCATACATTCAGAGCTATGAACACTTGTTCAATAGAGGAGATGTGTTTGGCACTAGCGAAGATGAACAAGTGCTCATAGTTCCTCAGGTATCCATTTTAGGGTCCATGTTTACTAGACATTTTTTCTTGTAGTTCATACTACCACCTCTATCCTTCATTCTTAGCAGCAACATCAGCGGTACATGTATTCTACTTTCACAGGTATCAGAATGATTTTCGTTTTTAGCTTTCGATTCATTCGTTGCCGAACCAGATACCCTTACCACAAATTGACACATTTATGCGTCTCCATAACCATCACAGAACGCCCATGTATAGTCATACATTTACAGGCGCCGGCACCTATAACTTTGACGGCCAGTAGCGTCGTTGGATGACGTTTCCGGGTATGGGTCCCTATGTAAAACTAGGTCTGCTAAGTCCCCTCTACAACTTCTAGAAGTGTGTAACGTGAATTGTGAAACACCCTGTAGATTGAGAATAGCATAGTGTCTATAACACTGCCTTGGAAACTGCAGATATCACTTCGGTTTCCGTTTCACTAGATGGCTTCCCTTCAGTTAGCATGAACTGTTGCCTTTTTGACAGAAAATCACGAATCCACTCGCACAACTGAAAAAATGGTTCAAATGGCTCTGAGCATTATCGGACTTAACATCTGAGGTCATCAGTCCCCTAGAACTTAGAACTATTTAAACCTAACTAACCTAAGGGCACCACACACATCCACGCCCAAGGCAGGATTCGAACCTGCGACCGTAGCGATCCCGCGGTTCCAGACTGAAGCGCCTAGAACCGCTCGGCCACAACGGCCGGCCGCACAACTGAGACGATACTCTATAGATATACCATTTGGCTGGAAGCCACTTGTGAGGTGGGGTGTCAAAAGCCTTCTGAAAATCTGTAAATAAGGAGACAATTAGAGATACCCGTCGATAGCACTTATTTCGTCGTGTGAATAAAAAACCAGTTGTGATTCACAAGAACGATATTTTCTTAATTCGTGCTGGTTATGTGTTAATAGACCGTTTTCTTCGAAGTATTTCATAATGCTCGAATACAGAATGTTTTCTAAAATCCTACTAGAATTCGTTGTCACTTACGTAGATCTCTAATTCTGCCGGCTTTTGTTTCTACTTCCTTTCTTGTGTACTGGTACGACCTGATGGGGCATTGCTTACCACGGATTTGACACTTGTTTCTTTTTTAGATGAACCAGCCATTAGTTTCCTCCGTGCGCTCAATAGTTGCGGGGTGAAGGCAGCGGACTTGAAGGGGCAGCGGCGCCGCGCTGCCTGCCAGTTCGGGGAGATCGGCTTTAAGCGGCCCGCTTCGCGCTGGGCTCCAGTTACAAAGCGGCGGGGACTCGATGTGGCCGCGACGACACAACGGCACGCTCACAAACAACGGGATCGCTGTCAGCCCTTGAGAAAGGTTAGCGACACAGCACTTCCGCTGTCTCTCAGGGATTCCAGCTGTTGTGCTGCACCAGTAGAGCGCACAGCAGGTTACATATTTTATAAATAACGTGTTTCATCCTCTTCACATGCTGCCTTATCTATTTAATCATTCTTAACTAACTCCGTTTGTTTTATTTTCTGTACCCAAAGTAATAAGAATGCCGGACAACAACAAATTCGTCAGCCCCCGGCTCACACTCTCGTTTGATCAAAAGTATGAGGACACCCCTATGTAATGTGGAATTGACCACCAGATGTCACGAGAGAGGGACAGGCCAGTATAAAAGAAGGCGGGGACTACTGCGTTGTCAGCAAAGAAGCAGTAACACTAGAATGAGTCGATCAGGAGTTCTACCGAGCGAGGTGGGGCAGTGGTTAGTACAGTGGACTCACATTCGGGAGGACGACAGTTCAAACCTGCGCCCGGCCATCTGGATTTAGGTTTCCCGTGATTACCCTAAATCACTCCACGCAAATGCCGGGATGGTTCCTTCGAAAGGGCACGGCTGATTTCCCTCACCATCCTTCCCTGATCCGTTGGGACCGATGACCTCAATGTGTGGTCCCCTCCCCCCAAATCAGCCAACCAATCAGGAGACCTCAGTGAGCTCAGTGAGCTCAGGCGACCTCAGTGACCTCAAACATAGTCATTGGACGTCATCTGAGTAACACATCCATCAGGGACGTGCAAACCCTTCTAAAGTTGCCCTAGTCGATTGTTGGTGATCGAATGTGAAGTGGAAACGCGAAGGAACAGTTACAGCTGAACCAAGACCAGGCAGATTATATGCTCTGACGGACAGGGACCGTCGAGCATTGCGGAGGACGATTGTAAAATATCACAGGAAATCAGTGGATGGAATCACCCGTGAGTTCCGGATTGCTAACAGCAGTCCAGTACAGTGAATGTGGGTAGGGAGTCAGGAAGGGTGGGGTTCAATGGTCGAGCAGCTCCTGATAAGCCACACGTTTCTGTGGTAAATGCTATGCGACACCTCAGTTGGAGTAAAGGTCGACGCCACGGACAGTGGGCGACTGGTAACGAGTGGTTTGGGATGACGAATCACGCTGTAACCTGTTGCAATCCGATGGAAGGGTTGACGTTTGGCGAATGAATGGAGAACGTTACTTGCCATCATGTGTAGCGCCAACACTGAGGTACGGAGAAGGCCGTTTTACGGTACGGGTTTTTTTCCGTGCTTACCGTGTGGTCCCATCATTGCGCTTAAGAAAATACCAACTCCCCAAGGGTACGAACACGTTTTAGTGTACTGTGTACCGCTTACAGTACAGGGACAGTTCGGAGACGATGTCTGTATCAGCATGACAGCGCACCGTGTCATAAAGCAGTATGTGTGAGGCACCGGTTTGTCGACAATAATACTCCTGAAATGGAGTGGCATATTCAGAATCCAGACCTGAACACAATTGAAAACATCTGGAATGACGTAACAGTAAGTTCGGGCATACCTCAAGGCAGTGTTATTGGATCTTTACTTCTCTCAATACACAGAGTAATTATACACTAAATACAAAAAAAATTAAAAAAATAAAATAAAATAAAGTAAAATAAACTTGTACAACTGCCTAATATTGTTTAGGGCACCCGCGAGCATGCAGAATTGCCGCAACACGACGTAGCCTGGACTCGAATAATGTCTGAAGTAGTGCTGGAGGGAATTGACACCATGAGTCCTGCAGGGTTGTCCATAAATCTGTAATAAGAGTACAAGGGGGTGAAGATCTCTTCTGAACAGCACGTTGCCAGACATCCCAGATATACTTTCTAATGTTCATGTCTAGGGAGTTTGGTGGCCAGCGGAAGTATTTAAACTCAGAAGAGTGTTTCTGGAACCACTCTATAGCAATTCTGGACATGTGGGGTGTCGCTTTGTCCTGCTGGAATTGCCCAACTCCGTCGGAATGCGCAATGGACATGAATGGATCAGGTGACTAGACAGGATGCTTACGTACGTGTCACGTGTCAGAATCGTATCTAGACGTATCAGCGGTCCCATATCACTCCAACTGCACACGTCCCACACCGTTGCAGAGCCTCCACCAGCTTGAACAGTCCCCTGCTTACATACAGGGTCCATTAATTCATGAGGCTGTCTCCATACCCGTACAATTCCATCCGCTCGATACAATGTGAAACGAGACTCTTCCAACCCGGCAACATGTTTTCAGTCATCAACAGTCAATTCGGTGTTCACGGGCCCAAACAAGGCGTAAAGCTTTGGATCGTGCAGTTGTCAAGGGCACAGCAGCGTGCCTTTGGCTCCGAAAGCCCATATCGATGATGTTTCGTTGAATGGTTCTCACGCTGACACTTGTTGATGGATCACATTGAAATCCGCAGCAGTTTGTAGAAGGCTCTTTTTCCGGCTTCACTGATGTCGGAAATTTGTTGTTTAAGCCGATTCCTGATATTCACGGTGCACTCATGAAATGGTTGTATGGGGAAATCCCCACTTCATCGCTACCTCGGAGATGCTCTGTCGCTTCACTCGTGCGCTGACTATAACACCACTTTCAACGTCACTTAAATCTAGATAACCTACCATTGAAGCAGCAGAAACCGATCTAACAACTGCTCTAGATACTTGTTGTCTTAAATGGACTTTGCCGACCGCAGCGCCGTATTCTGCCTGTTTACATATCTCTATATCTGAATACGCATGCCTATACCAGTTTCTTTGGCGCTTCAGTGTAAAATCTATGAAACATTTCAAAACATCGGTAGAGATAAATAGCCAAGATTAATGTAAAAGATGCTACAGTTTGTAAAAGACAACTTAATTTTTATGCAGTATTTGTGGGTAAACTATGCGTCACACGGCGCACAACTAATCGGTACTTCTGTTCTACCCATACCTGACCCAGCATATCATGAGTGATGACATGAACAGCTACAGTCGCAAGAGTTCGAGGATCTTTCTTAAGGTTAGAATACAAATCCCTGATGTATCTCCACAAGAAAAAATAATAAGTTGCGAAGTCCGGCGGCTTATGTGCCCACGCCAGTAGCGACAGGTAACGGCGGCAACACGGCCAGTCCAGCGACGCGGCAAGTCCCGTTCAGATAAGATGAAATCTCTGCTGTTTGCTTTAATTTGTGGCAGGAACCACAACTGCAGAATGTCGAGACAGGTGACACCACTGACAGAAATACACTATGTGATCATAAATATCCACACACCTGGCTGAAAATGACTTACAAGTACGTGGCACCCTCCATCGGTAATGCTAGAATTCAATATGGTGTTGGCCCACCCTTAACCTTGATGTGAGCTTCCACTCTTCCAGGCATGCGTTCAATCAGGTGCTCGAAGGTTTCTTGGGGAATGGCAGCCCATTGGTTATGGTGTGGTCGTGTTTTTTTTAATGGAAGGGGCTTGCACCCCTTGTTGTTTTGCGTGGCACTATCACAGCACAGGCCTACGTTGATGTTTTAAGCACCTTCTTGCTTCCCACTGTTGAAGAGCAATTCGAGGAAGGTGATTGCATCTTTCAACACGATCGAGCACCTGTTCATAACGCACGGCCTGGCTACACGACAATAACATCCCTGTAATGAACTGGCCTGCACATAGTCCTGACCTGAATCCTATAGAATACCTTTAGGATGTTTTAGAACAACGACTTCGCGCCAGGCCTCACTGACCGACATCGACACCTCTCGTCAGTGCAGCACTCCGTGAAGAATGGGCTGCCATTCCCCAAGAAACCTTCCAGCACCTGATTGAACATATACCTGCAAGGGTGGAAGCTGTCATCAAGGCTAAGGGTGTGCCAACACCATATTGAATTCCAGTGTTACCGATGGAGGGCGCCACGTACTTGTAAGTCATTTTCAGCCAGATATGTGGACAATTTTGATCACATAGTGTACATATCACTCACAGCCATGACTTACACCATCTTTGGTTTGTCACACGACCAGCTGAGCTATAGCTCTGCTAAGCAATAGGTGTGTTGTTTTATGAATGACCAATATTTTTGTTTGATGGTCTTACATTGATGTCACGTTTGGAATTTTTTTTTTATTGAACGTTGAAGTACTCGTGTTGGGATCTATGGGTAATACGAAATATATCTTAGCAGTTAATCGTTGTTCCGAGTCCACATTAAAGCCAATGGTCCTCTTACAGTCAGCTGGATAAGTTAGCTTATAGATTGAAGGAAGGTAACGGCACACTACCTCT
Organism: Schistocerca piceifrons; assembly: GCF_021461385.2. Lineage (NCBI taxonomy): Eukaryota > Metazoa > Arthropoda > Insecta > Orthoptera > Acrididae > Schistocerca > Schistocerca piceifrons. Next base: position 406,180,073 of record NC_060149.1, read on the forward strand.
AGTAGGTGGTGTCTCTTGGCTTCGCTTTCGGCTCCGCCAACCCGCAACGCATTTATAGTTAGCAAGGTATCGTCAGCTCAACTACTGCGTTCAGGCTGGATTCTGCAGAGGGCCTGCCGGCAACCAGCCAGAGGGCGCAGAAGATAGCAACAGGGGTAGCTCCAGACACGCACCTCTTGCTGCATCCGCCGCATCGTTGATAGCCAACATGAAAATTGTAACCTTCCGCCGGGCGAGTATTTCTGCCGGCGCGGAGCTGGCTAGAGACAGTTCAGTCTTTGCCAGCCAGCGACTGATGTACCATCAAGGTTTGGACACTGCCTCGGATTGGACGTAGCCCGGATGGCTGCGACCTGTGCTCCGCGCCTTGGTGTTCTGCGCCGTGGACAAGTCGTGCTGTTCGTGAGATAGAACTTTGAATACCTACTTTGTTTTGGAGACAGACTTTTCATTGGTCAAGAGAACATAATCTACGATCTCAAGAATTTATTTTCGTTTCGTTGAAGAACGATTGTTTTCGACGAACTTCTGCTTACATTACTAAGAATAATTTCTGGAGAACGTGTATTTTCTTTTGTTGTATTGCATCGGAAACAGCAGACTGTTTGTATTCGAAGTTAACGTGCTCAAATTGAAAAAGTTTAATTGCATCTGTTTGTGATCTTGTGGAAGTATTCCGAAAGAGAAATTCGTCAGTGTTAAAATCAATTTTCGTGCCGGTGACAGATTTATCTTCACCTATCGTTAAATATGGCCACGTCGGTGAGCAAAAGTTTACAGTAGGGAAACTTGGTGCCACATTTTTGGCAACGCAAGTGCTGTAGACAACTGAGAAGAAAGATTGCGAAGGGTGAGGCGGGGAGCGGAGAAACAATCCTTCCCATCGCTTCCTCTCGCCCCTGCTTGCCCGTGAGCTGTGTTATTGTCCGTCCGAAAAATATTGCTTTACCAATAGACTTGACTGTCAGCCTCGCCTGACATTGTTCGTGGGCTATTGTCTCAGTTTTTTACCTGGTTTTATTTACAGCTCCGCTGCCAAAGGGAAATATTTTAGTCATACGTGAATGCAGACATCACATACACATTAAAAGCAAGAAGCAATGAGAAAATCCTACCATTGGCGATGTTTTAACCGAATAAAAAGAAAATGTATCGTAAAGGAAAAACGTATTTCGTAGTTGCAGTGTTAATGAATTATTGGCAGAGTAGTTACTGATACCACGTACACAGATGGAGAATTTGACGGACTTATTTCGGAAGTATCAGTGCACTGGAGGCGTGAGATGCATTAATATACCGGGTGATCAAAAAGTCAGTATAAATTTGAAAACTTTATAAACCACGGAATAATGTAGATAGAGAGGTAAAAATTGACACACATGCTTGGAATGACACGGGGTTTTATTAGAACAAAAAAAAAAGAAGTTCACAAAATGTCCGACAGATAGCGCTGGACAGCAAAACGTCAGTGACTGCGCATGACAATCGTGTACAAAAGGAACTGTAATGAGAGAGAGAATCAGATGCTCCAGCGGTCGCAGCATGTTGACGTTACCTGAAAAGGCGCTTTTAGTGAAGCTGTATTATCAGAATGGGGAATGTGCTAGTTCAGCGTTACGATCCTATCGCCATAGGAAGGGGATTCGAACGGGTAAAGGTCCGTTGACAAATGCAGCTGTGGCGAGAATGATTTCTAAGTTCGAAGCCACGGGTTGTTTAGACGATAGACCCCGTAGTGGCCGAGCGTGCACAAGGCGTAATGCTGTTGAGACAGTTCAGGAAGAAATGGAGACTGTAGCCAACCAGGTCCCAGACCTCAGTCAGTGCGATTATTGGCTTTGGGGTTACCTGAAGTCGCAAGTGTATCGTGATCGACCGACATCTCTAGGGATGCTGAAAGACAACACCCGACGCCAATACCTCTCCATAACTCCGGACATGCTTTACAGTGCTGTTCACAACATTATTCCTCGACTACAGCTATTGTTGAGGAATGATGGTGCACATATTGAGCATTTCCTGTAAAGAACATCATCTTTGCTTTGTCTTACTTTGTTATGCCGATTATTGCTATTCTGATCAGATGAAGCGCCATCTGTCGTACATTTTTAAACTTTTGTATTTTTTTGGTTCTAATAAAACCCCATGTCATTCCAAGCATGTGTGTCAATTTGTACCTCTCTGTCTACATTATTCCGTGATTTATACAGTTTTCAAATTTATACTGACTTTTTGATCACCCGGTATTTACGTCGCTCGAACGTGTTCGAGACAGTAACAGTTACAATTTTCATATAGCTGCATTCAGAAAATATTTTTAGAACAGCGCATACTACGCTGAGGTAACAAAGGTCAGAGGATACCTCCTAGCCGGCCGCTGTGGCCGAGCGGTTCTAGGCGCTTCAGTCCGGAACTGCACTGCTGCTACGGTCGCGAGTTCGAATCCTGCCTCGGGCATGGATGTGTGTGATGTCCTTAGGTTGGTTAGGTTTAAGTAGTTCTAAGTCTAGGGGACTGATGACCTCAGATGTTAAGTCCCATAGTGGTTAGAGCCATTTGAATCATTTGATACCTTCTAACATCTTGTCGGACCTCCTTCCACCCGTCGTAGTTGCAGCACCTCGACGTGGCATGGACTCAACAAGGCGCTGGAAGTCCCCTGCAGAAATATTGTGTCATGCTGTCTTTATAGCCGTCTATATTTGCTAAAGTGTTGCCGGTGCAAGATTTTGTGTACGACCTGACCTCTCGATTATGTTTCACAAATGTTCAATGGGATTCATGTCGGGCGATCTGGGTGGTCAAATCATTCGCCCGAACTGTTGTAAGAGGTCCATGATTAAGAAATTTGATGCTAGCGCACTCGAGCAGATGTAAGGTATGTAAGGTATAAGAGAATCTGAGACCAAAGAGCAGTGTTGGCTGCAGTAGGAACTGTGTAGTAGTAGCAGTAAGTAGTTGCTAGCGAGCAGTCTGGTGTATCGTGTTGGCTGGGCCGGTCGTGGTGGAGCGATGGCGGAGCCTGGGCGATATAATGTAAAGTAAAAGCAGCCTCGCGCATATGTAGTATTGTTATATCAAGCCCCAAGTAAATGTTTAAAAAAACCTCTTAATAACAATCTTTCTCATAAAAAGTAATTTTTGACAATCATTCATTTCAATTTAAAGAATTTACTAATTTCTCCAATCCTTGGTCATCCCGATTATTGCAAAGAAATACCAGTTGTTCCTTTCATACATGACAAATCTATCGGCCAGCATTGCACTCCGCTGTGCCACAAAAATTTATTGTAAGAGCAGATACATATATGCGTTATCCGGCGACTTCATTGAAGTAAGAATTTTCTCTTTTTTATTCAGAATGATCTTTCAGGGCCATGACGCAGCACTGCTGACGTCCAAAAGCCACCAGTTTAAATTCACAGTCATTATTGAAATGTTATAAGTGAGCGACAATTATTTTATTGAGAGATTAGGCACATTTTATTATTGATAGGTTACGCAATTTATTCTTTGGGAGGTTACACTTGTTGTGAATATTATTCATATTATTTTTTATTTTGTGGGGAGGTTACACTTGTCGACAACCGGCCAGGATCGTATTTTCTTTGCGAATTTCTGAGAGGTAGTCAGTTATATATCTGCTCTTATTTACTTAATATTAAATGTAGTTTGCATCTGGCGCAAGGCATTTACTAATTTGTCACTCTTTCCTTCACAGATCATCGGCAATTTATTGCTCTTTGTTGTAATTGTATTTGTTCCATTTTTGCTTTGTCTTTGTTTGAGTTTGTGCTTAGCTTTGATTTGTAAAAATGCCGCGAAAAACTGCTAACAGTACATCGCGATGTGCAATGAGTGAAAAATCCGACTCGAATAATTTGACCGATAATACTAGCGACATTCAGTGTAATAGTGATAATCCTCTAATTACAGATAATCAGTGCCTGCCGATCACTAGTATTGAGTTAAATCCTAATGATGGGCAAACAAATTAAATTATGTCCACAGTAAATTTAACAGTTGATGACGCGGCTCGTTCCGATACAATGAACGCTGCCCAGTTTGACACGCCTGATTTGCAAAATTTGCATAGTGAACAGATAAATTTTTCTCACGAAGATGAACAATGTAGTCAAAATACGTCAGATTTATTTGATTCCGAGGTAGTGACCCACAATCCAAATCCAATTAGCAAACCTTTATGTGAATCAGACAATGACCAAATGGTTTCACAAAACGTGACAAATGCAGATACGCCATCACACAGTACAGAGAATAGAGTCGGTAATTTTGGCATGGATCAAGTTGTAGCATTATTGCTACAATTCAGTGAAAAACAAGACAACAATTACAAACAACTTAATGAAAATCTCAAACAGTCGAAGAAAGAACAAGACAACAATTTCAAACAACTTAATGAACAGAACAAACAACTTAGTGAACAGATTACAGCCGTTGCCGTGCAATGTCATGATACTAAAGAACAATTACGTGAGGAAATTAAGGCTTGTGCTAGGAACAGTAGTGAAGAAATTAGATCTGTGGCACAAGAATTAAGTAATACATATGCAGCCACAACTAAATTACTTAGAGATGAAATTAGTGCAGTCGCTAAACAATGTTCTGAAAACGCAACACCGTTACGCGACGAGTTTAAATTAATGTCATCAGAACTTTCACGCACACTGGATGCGAAAGTAGACACGAAATTGACCAACAGAACAGCCAAATTGACGAACGTTTTAATCACCACCTACAAAACAGTGAAACGCGTTACCGCAAATTTGTACAGGAACAGAACAAAGTAAAGAAACAAGTCATGGAAACAATTACTGCACAGAGACAGGAAGATAAGCGAAAGTTGTTTACGAAAGCAAAAACATACGTAGACAACAATATTGCTACAGTATCAGACGAAATTAATACTATCAAACAGTTGAACACCGAATTGCATGATGAATTCTCCGATCTTAAAACAAAAACAGACACACACACATTAGACTTTCAGACAATGACCAACAGACTTGAAAAGTTGGAACTAATACAGGATCCCGATGCCATCAAAGCAGACGTTAAGAAACTGAACAAAACCACATGTAAAATACAAAAACAAATTAATGCTTGTGATACTAAAAACGATGATCAGGTAAAAGCACTGACTGAAAAATATGATGAATTGGCCAGTCGTATTGATGTTATCGAAAATAATAATGACACCAAATCAGACGATACGTCACCAGTTTCGCTTAATCAAACACCCAAATTCCAAAATTTACGGCAGACGATCAGTGAGATAGGTTCGTCCAATAATACATTACGTAGAAAATTGTCATCTTTACAGCACGAATTGACGGAGATGAAAAATATTTCAGCCTTTAACACATCACAGCATACGCCACTTTCCGAACATTTGTCACGCTCACACAGCCAGTGTAATTTAGGTAATTTACAGAGAGTACGTGACTTAGATTCCGAGCACTCACAGACAAACGGATTATCATACAATCCTGAACCAGTTCAGACATTCAGAGACGATAATTGTGATTATAAGCGCTTTCTATCAGTGAGAAAATTAAAGTTATTTAATAATGACAGAACACAGATTCACCCTTTGGACTGGATACAACAATTTTCTTTCGAATTTTCACCGGCATTACCTGTAATGCAGAAATTAAAATTTATTTGCAGCGCGTAAGTGACCTCAGGGGATTCATTACACTTCGATGAATATGTGCCGTAGCGTGCACAGGGCCCCAAGCCGTAGTAGTGCTGTTTCATCTTTAGTTTTCTGCACTGCTGCCTACTCTTTTACTATCCTTTATATCTATCAAAACAGTTCTTTAACTATCGATCTATCTAGCATTAAGAAAGAGTAAAGAAAACCTGATATAACAAGTTTGACCGAAAGTGACAGTTTTCATTAGACACTCCCGAAATGACTAGAACTACCAGCGTAATTATAATAAGTGACAAAATTTTTAATCATCAGTATCGTCAAAATTATCAACAACAGGAAACACATTTTGGTAACAATAGAGGTTTTTTCCCTTCAACAACAACAAAACCAGCCGGTTAGCATACCTAACCAACAATGTAGTCTGCAAGGTCAACCAAGCTTTAATGTTTCGCCGCCTACACGTATAGCGTCGGCTCCACCAAATAATAACGCACCGCAACAAGGAAATCAGTACGTACAGAAAACACATTTCAATTCCTATCGCAACGCGCTGTATAGCAATGACTATCATGACAGACGTAAAAGTAATTAGCACAATTTTCAGCGTAACAGTCGGTCTTACCAGCAGCAGAATCATCCGCAACAACAGATTATCATGAACGAACCAGACAGTCGATATCATCCTGAACCTAATACGTCAGGAAGAAATAACAGAACAGTACAAATAGTTGAAATGCCACAGCATCCTCCCGCAAATAACAGTACGTCAGAAATAATTTGACTAGATACAGTACAGATTGAACCTTCCTGCAACGTAAGCAATACTTTTGATACACAGACTCTTGTTCACGAAAATGTTATTACTTTTGACGACATCCGAGACACTCTTTTGCATGAAAAACCTGTTATTCAAAAACCATTTCCCACCCTGTCATTGAAGTAAAGATTGGATCATCCAAATTTTCAGCAGTAATCTATTCCGGATCACCTATGTCAGTTATAAATGAAGAAACCTTCAACGAATGTAACCAAGAGAACACCTATCCTGCGTTACCATTAGGCAAAACTAAAGTAAAAGGAGCAGTATCTAGTAAAGGAGTAGATGTAAAATTACAGACACACTTATCATTTTGTATTGCAGGTCACACGTTCCACTCAAATTTTTGGATTGTCCCCTTACTGACAACAGGCGTTATCTTAGGTACGAATTTTCTGATACAACATGACGCAATTATTGACTTTCAAAATTCCTATTTAATGTTAAAGAATGAAAATGTACAACTGGTATTAGAATTTCAGCACTCTTTATCTGCAGAAGAACAAACAATTAATAGGACAGAGGTCATTTCTGCATCACGTAACATAGACTGTAATTCCACATTGTTCACAGATACGTATGTTCACAACTACAATACAGCAGACGAAGCTGACTATGACGTTATGCAAATGATTTCTGATAAAGTAAAACAAAGCAGCGCAACTACAGACGACGAACGTATTCAACTACGCAATATTCTTTTACAGCAAGCTCCAGTTTTTGACAACGTCCCTGGTACTATGTCCAATTTTATGTATGAATTTCAAGTTAAACAGCACGACATGTTTAAAGCCAAACATTATCCAATTCCATATATTCACAGAGAACAAGTTAAGAAAGAATTGCAAACTATGCTTGACCAAGGTATTATTGAACCGGCAGTTAGTCCGTACATAAACCCGCTCCATATTGTTATGAAAAAGGATGGCTCACTTCGGCTCGTACTTGATTCGCGTCACATGAACGACATTATTATTAATGAAACAGATCACCCACAGACACAAGAAGAACTTTTACAGAAATTTCATGGTACTGCTATTTATTCCACATTAGATTTGAAGTCGGGATTTTGGCAAATTCAGCTCCATCCGAACTGCAGGAAGTACACAGCATTTCTCTGTTTTGGTGACTGTTACCAGTTTGGAAATTACCGTTCGGTTTAACTATTTCTTCAGCAGCATTTATTCGCGGATTGAATACTATACTTCCGACAGAACTTAAAGACAGAATCACAACGTATGTAGACGACATCCTTATTGCAGAAGTAACTGGTCTGAACAGAATCTGATTCTGGAACAACTGTTGCAAACTTTTCGTGCACAAGGACTCACAGTTAATCTCAGCAAATCGTACTTTGGGAAAACTTCCATAAAATTTCTTGGACATGTAATTCCAGCAGAAGGCATTGCGCCTGACCCGGAAAAACTTCAAGCTTTACGTGACATTACTGTTCCAACGACAAAGAAACAATTACGCAGCCTTTTGGGATTAATTAACTTTTTCTGTAAATTTATTCATTACTCTGCTATAGACACCCCTAGATTATGCCAATTGACGGGTAAAAACGCATTTGGTCCTGGGATAGCCAAGCACAGTCTGAATTTGCTAATCTGAAACATGCTTTGTTGAATGCACCACTTTTATCACACCCAGATCCTACCAGAAATTTTTCCATTGCCACCGACAGTTCTAACACCGCTTTAGGCGTACACATTTTTCAGGAAATTGAAGAAGACGTTACTACAGTAACTAAAAACATCGACTTTGCAAGTCGCATTCTGTCACCTGCTGAACGCAATTATTCTGTTGCAGAACTTGAAATATTATGTGTTGTACAGGCATTTACGAGATTTAAGCATTTGCTTTATGGAAGACATACGACCGTTGACACAGATCATAGAGCTATACAGTTTTTACTTTCAGTTAAATTTACACATGACAGGTTAAGCAGATGGAAACTTTATTTACAGGAATTCAATTTTACAATTGTTCACATTCCCGGTACACAAAATATTGTAGCAGACGCACTATCCCGTTCTCTCAGCAACAATCAGCAAGACATCGCAACCAACTTCTGCCAAGAAAATTTTAGCGTCATGTATATTCAACAAGTTGAATTCGAAAATTTTATTTCGTCATCATTACGAGACATAGCACAAGAGCAGAGCAAAGACAACGTGTGGAAAGAAATTAAACACCGTTGGCAAGATAGGAATAATGTTACCATCAGTAACCATTACACTGTACGCAATAACATTCTGTTTCGCCGCTCTCACCCTGACAGCAACAATTGCTTACTATGCATTCCTGACGAGCTTGTTAACAAATTAATTTGGTATACTCATTTAAGTTACGCACATTACGGAGCCAGAAAATGTTTTCTTATACTGAGACAGAACTGTTATTTTGCGAATATGGAGAAACGTATTCGACGAGTTTTAGCGTCATGTAAAATCTGCCAGAAAGCTGAATCAGACACGACTTCACATATTCCTCCGTTACATCCCTTGTACCCGTTAAATTGAGACACATGGCCGCTGTAGACATTTTTGGTCCGATTCCCAGATCTAATAGAGGTTTTTGTTACATCTTTGTCGCTGATGAACTCACTTCGAAATTTGTTACCTTCACTCCGTTACGCAAAGCTACTGCTAAAACTATTTCGAATGCATTTGTAAAAGATTTTTTATTTCATGTAGGGCATGTATTGAAAGTAATTTCCGACAATGGACCACAGTTTCGATCTGCTATATGGACACGTATGTTACGAGCAAGAAACATTTTTCCGATCTATATATCCAGGTACCACGCTTCTTCGAATCCTTGTGAACGACTAATGAAAGAAATTGGTAAACTATGTAGAATATACTGCCATAAAAACATATTGATTGGGATACACACATACTCTCATTCCAGTATGTAATTAACTCCATACCAAATGAATCTACTATGCTATCTCCGACTGTTATATTGAAAAATGTTGAACCACCTAACAAAATTAAAGAATTAGTATCCTTTCCTACATCTCGTCGACTACGCCACTATGAAATAATTGAGATTGCGCTCAACAACATCAAATGTGCCTCAGAGCGCCGGAGAAGACAGCAAAAACAGGTTTGTACACGCCGTGACTTTCACATAGGACAGAAGATATTAGTACGCACGCATTAGTTATCCAACAGAGGAAAGAGTAGATGCAGTAAATTTGAGCTTCTATACGCAGGTCCATATAGAATACGAAGCATTCCTCACCCTAATGTAGTGCACGTCGAAACTTTGAGAACCAGAAAAAGCAAGGGCAATCACCATGTCTCCAATATTAAACCCTTTATTGAATGAACATACTTTATGATTTATCACACTGTAATGCCATTTCCAGATATTTATATGACCACTTACTGATGATTATTATATTTTTTTTGGCAAGTGCTCAGCAAGGTAAGGTTAGCAGGTCGCTTTTCTTGTCGTTATATATCAGACCGTGCACATTTTCCATATTTTTGTGTATTTATGATTGTTTTCCTATCGTAAGCAGAATTTTTCTCTGTATGCAATATGAAATCTTTAAGATGTAACAAACAAGTTGACTTTGACATTTTGCCTTATGATATCTCAATATCTTAACTATTCTACATTTTTTTTCTACTACATTATGATACTGTGTGTACATTTTTTGCACTTGAAAACTGTCTATGTTTTTGACCTAATACGTTTTCTGTCATGCTATGCTGTATGCTTAACTATATCACTAGAAACAAGTTTTCATTTAATGAGTATGTGATTTAAATGCAAGATATTAATCCTTATTCATCATTTTCAGAAAGCAATGACGTGTAAAAGAAGTAAATCAAACAACTACAGTGGTTTACTATGAAATGTAAGTTTAACCATCGTAATGAACGAAAGAAAATGCAATAACTTGTCATGAAGAGTAAATGGATTAGAATTAACAAGCATTAACCAGAATATACTATACACAACGTATGGTAGCAGTCTTGACTAATTATTTTTCTTTCAGAACACGAGGCGATTGATGCAGGCTGTCAGACAGAACTACACATGTTAATTTTAGTGATGAAATATGCTAGAAATAAGAAACTCTATACTATGGATAGTTGTATGAAGTAAATGGTAATATGAATATGAATAATGAAGTGTCTATTTTTTGCAGATGATCATAAATGATGATGAATAGTTGTATGAAGAATATGGTAATATGAATAATGAAGTTTTTCTTTGCAGATGATGATAATGATGAAGTTATTATAATATGAATAATGAAGTTTTTCCTTGCAGATGAGAATAATGATAAAGTTTATATATTTACTATTAGTTAAGAGATGCTATGTAGTTATTTAAGTATTTATTACAGTTCCTTTTGACAGTATGTCTTATGTCGCATTGTATAATGACTGAATGTTTTTGGGAAAGATAACTAGAGTACATAAATATTAAGTACACGTTTCATTACCTGTTAATTCGAAGTTTACTACTTTTCAGCATAATATACATTTTTTCTTTCAGGGCAATAATCCATTTTGAATTTTTTCCAGGAGAAGCTTTTCATGATATTAATATGCTATAAGCATTTAATTATTAAATCTGTTCCAGTACTTGCATTTTCTTTACCCAGTTGTGTATCATTCATGAATATGATCACATATACTCTACTTGTTTCATAACCTTGCTACAGCTGACTCATGACGAATGACGTTATTAATCCTTATTTCCAGCAATAAGTCCAAAGCATATATTTTCATGCCCCAGCAATTATCGATCCAAACGCAATGCATTGCTAGCACAAAAAAAAAAATTACCTGTCCCAGCTATTACCAGTATATAACTAAATAATGCCACCAGTTTAAGATATATTTCTAGTTCTAAATATAATACAAATTTCTCTGTTGTATTGAATCCATTATATCTATATATTATTGGACTAAAGACCTTGAGTAATAGTTATAGTGTGTTACATTTTAAATATGTCCTATGTCACTTGAATGATGAGTTCTGAGTAATACTGAATGATGACTTATGCATAAATGCTATGCCAATAATTAACTCCAGTTCTGAATGATGACTTGTGAATAATACTGAATAATGTTTTGTAAAACTATATGAATACTTTGTAACTGGCCAATGAGTGCCAATAATTACTGCAATCAGATGAGTTATGAATAGTGTTTTGTAATACTCAATACTTGCTACATGTTTAGTAACTGACCAATGAATGCCACTGTTTACTGTAATATGATGACTTATGCATAAATGCTATGCCATTAATTAACTCTTGCTTTGAATGATGACTTCTGAATAATGCATGAAAAAATGCTTTGTAAGTGGCCAATGAGTGCTAATAATTACTGTATATAGATGACTTGTGAATAGTGTTTTGTAATACTCCATACATAGTACAGAAATGTTTAGTAACTAACCAATGAGTGCCAATAATTATTTAAATCGGTTGATACACTAATGTAATTCTCAATGATGACTAGCATAAGACTTAATGTCCTTCACCTTCTGACCTAATTACCAGCAGTTACTGCAATATCCGTATGTCCTGTCCATCCTTATGATCATGGAGCACTATATTTGGTTTTTGGCACTAATTCTACGTTGATGTAAGAGTATGGATTCTACAAGAATGTTGTGTTGACGTACCAAGCTGTCCACCACCTTGCACGATGGAGATGTTATTATGGTCCTACTGTTTGGTGTACCTAATGTACTACCAAAATGATAACATTGAATATTAATACAACATTTCAGTGTCTTGGCTACACTGATAAATACTTCAAGGAAGAGAACTTCAGATTGTCTCACTTGGTGTTGTGATTCTGTAGAAAGATATCGACTTTCAGTGCAGCTACGTGCAACCTACTGTACTACAACTATGATGCAATCCTTCCCATTCCTTTCCCAGTTCTTGTAAAAAAAATGCGAAAGACTTATACAGTGCGTTTAAATTCTTGTAAAATGATAAAGACATATACAGTGCATGTGCACTTCATCTCATTTGTTAATAAGATCAGTTGTCCTAAATATGCTAAAGACTTCTACAGTGCGTGTGCACTTTATTTCACTCCTTCATATGTCTAATTCATGTAAAAATACTAAAGACTTTTACAGTGCGTGTGCACTTTATGTCATTTGTTAATATATTTTGTACTCAGTGCGTGTGCACTTTATTTCACTCCTTCATATGTCTAATTCATGTAAAAATGCTAAAGACTTTTACAGTGCGTGTGTACTTTATTTATTTAGTTCTTGTAAAAAAATGCTAAAGACTTATACAGTGCGTTTGCACTTCATTTCATTTGTTGATATGATTAATTGTCCCAAATATGCTAAAGACTTTTATAATGTGTGTGCACTTTATGTCATTTGTTAATATATTTTGTACTCACTGCGTATACATTTTGTCATGTTCTGAACTCAGTGCTTGTGCACTCTATTTCATTTTTTATTATGTTCTGCACTTATCAATAATGTATATATTCTGTGACTGTAGACTTAGTTAACCAAATAGATTATAGAAAAATTTGTTTCTCATGGCAAGTCCAATTTACTCACCATCGCTGCCAAATTTTTGCCCCCCCAGTGGAGGGTTATGTAAGAGGTCCATGCTTGAGAAATTTGATGCTAGCGCACTCGAGCAGATGTAATTTCGATGGATTGCTCACGCGCTGCCTGCGATATGTAAGGTATAAGAGAATCTGAGACCAAAGAGCAGTGTTGACTGCAGTAGGAACTGTGTAGTAGTAGCAGTAAGTAGTTGCTAGCGAGCAGTCTGGTGTGTCGTGTTGGCTGGGCCGGTCGTGGTGGAGCGACGGCGGAGCCTGAGCGATATAATGTAAGGTAAAAGCAGCCTCGCGCATATGTAGTATTGTTATATCAAGTCCCAAGTAAATGTTTAAAAAATCTCTTACTAATAATCTTTCTCATAAAAAGTAATTTTTGACAATCATTCAATTCAATTTAAAGAATTTACTAATTTCTCCAATCCTTGGTCATCCCGATTATTGCAAAGAAAAACCAGTTGTTCCTTTCATACATGACAAATCTATCGGCCAGCATTGCACTGGGCTGTGCCACAAAAATTTATTGTAAGAGCAGATATATATGCGTTATCCGGCGACTTCATTGAAGTAAGAATTTTCTCTTTTTTATTCAGAATGATCTTTCAGGGCCATGACGCAGCTCTGCTGACGTCCAAAATTCACCAGTTTAAATTCACAGTCATTATTGAAATGTTATAAGTGAGCGACAATTTTTTTATTGAGAGATTAGTCACATTTTATTATTGATAGCTTACGCAATTTATTCTTTGGGAAGTTACACTTTTTGTGAATATTATTCATATTATTTTTTATTTTGTGGGGATTCATATTATTTTTTATTTTGTGGGGAGGTTACACTGTCCAGAATGTTCTTCAAACCAAACGTGAACAATTGTGGCCCGGTGAAATGGCGCATTGTTATCCATAAAAATTCCATCATTGTTTGGGAAAATGAAGTCCGTGAATGGCTGCAAATGGTTTCCACGCAGCCGAGCATAAGAGAGGACCCAGGTCATTCCATATAAACATAGCCCACACCATTATGGACCCACCACCAGTTTGCACATTGCCTTGTTGGCAACTTGGGTCCATGGCTTCGTGGTGTCTGCGCCACACTAGAACCTTACTATCAGCTCTTACTAAGTGAAATTCGGACTCTTCTCACCACGCCACGATTTTCCAGTCGTCTAGGGTTCAATCGATATGGTCACGAGCCCAGGAGAGCCGCTGCAGGCGATGTCGTGCTGTTAGCAAAGCCACTCTCGTCGGTCATCTGCTGCCATAGCCCATTAATGCCAAGTTCCGCTGCGCTGTCCTAATGGTTACAGTTTTCAGACATCCCACATTGATTTCTGCGCTTATTACACGTAGCGCTGCTTTTCTGTTAGCACTGACAACTCCACGCAAACGCCGCTGCTCTCGGTCGTTACGTGAAGACCGTCGGGAGCTGCATTGTCAGTGGTGAGGGGTAATGCCTGAAATTAGGTATTCTCGTCACACTCTTGACGCCTTAACGATTTCCGAAATGGGAGTCATATGCGACTTGCTGCAACTATTACCCCGCGTTCAGTGTCTATTAATTCCCGTTGTGTGGCCATGATGACGTCGGAAACCTTTACACATGGACAGCTCTAGTACAAATGACAGGTCCGCCAATGCACTGCCCTTTGATGGGTTGCGTATGCGATAATACCGCCATCTGTATAAGTGCTTCGCTATCACATGATTTTGGTCATCTCAGTGTGTGTTGCCTAGATCACGACAATCCACTCTTAGCCGCATTCCTGCCACATGTATTCTTCTCAACTGCGGACGGCTGGGGCCTTCAGTAGCAACGCATTGTTGGAGTGAACAATCAGAGGCGCAGAACAGGATTCTTGTATATCTTCTCCCAGACCACATCACTTTGTGATAGTTACTAATAATCTGTAACTGTACCTCCTTTCATGTATTTTGATTTGTATTCGTAGCAGCCATAACTGAAACTTGACATGGGGAACGCTAGAAGTGCTAGAATGGGATATCTAAGCTTTTTTCCTAGTAAACCACTAAATGTGCTACTTCTAACAACTTGAGGTAAGCTGGAAGTACCAGAGAAGCCTCCTTCTACTTCACAGTACCTCCACAAGGTTTATCAGTGAGTAAGTTACTTTGTTCGGGGTACGAGGAATGCTGAATGTGCCGAGTATGTCCGACCGCTGTGGTAAACCTTTTATAAATCTGTTTCTCGCTCGCTTTTCCCCGAGAACGACTAATAGCACGTTTTACTTCATTTCAGTTATTTTCGATGAGAATCTTTTGTGTCCACTACTTTATGATGAAAAGAAAAGACAAGATTACAAACATAAAGAAGAATACTGAACTAAGAAATTAAGAAAAGCTGTAAGTAACAAAGATAGGGACAGCTGTTACTCAGAAACCAACACCACCACGTGATGAAAGTTGAAAATATTTTAATTTAAAGAGGAATTGCATAGCATAACGAAATAAAACAAAATATTGTTTAATTTTGGAGTTCACAGACTACATTATCTTCTCATGGTAGGAAATATTCCTCGCCTTCCAATGACCAACAAATAAAGTACTGAAAAAAAGGTAGATCCAGTTAGCCATTGCCAGTTTTCGTGAAGGGAAATTTTATTTCTCGTTGTGTCTGTGATGTCAATACGGTCTTCTTTGTTACTGCTTAGAAATAAGTGAGACCATGCTTTCCACCTCCAGTGAGTTCTTACAAACGAAGCATGGCACATACACCTTAAAATGAATTTTCACTTCTTTTTTTTTTAAATTCTAGACTTATTATAGTTTTGCAACACATTTTCAGTCAGACGTTACAAATGATATGAAACTGCTAAATTTGCATTTCTTCAAATAAATTGATTTGTAATGCGAATCTGGCATGGTTACTCGTGTTTTCCTCCATTTCGCGCTTTAAGAGTGTCCCATTTCTAGTCTACAATTAATCAGCATTATTCTTAATACTAAATAAATGTACATAAACAAGAGAAATACGTGTGATATCAAACATTCGGTCTTTCTGAAAGATATAAACAGCAGCGTTACACCAAAAGACACGTGACATTGACTATATGTTGGTGGTAATATGCGCAATGCGCTGTGCTCACACAGTAAGGTATTCCTCCTATCTGTGTGCAGCAGATATGTTAATATGAAAATTTCGGCCTCTTTTTATCATAGGACTCACGCTTAATGTCTTACAACTTTTCGGAGACCCCCTGTATAATTTGTATTAATGTGAGCAATCCAATCTCAGTGTTTGTGCATGTATTCCGTACTAACCTCGTGTATGTAGTGTGACACTCAAATGCCTCTTCTCACTGTCACTATCTCTCTCATCCTCATTGTTATTATCATATACTCTATCTCTCATTATGGCTGGCTCTCACCCACTTCCAATTTCTCTTTTTCTTTCCATTCGTCACCCCCCCCTCTTTCCCCGCTTTCGCACTGCCTCTATCACTCTTTTCCTAGTACCGTTCTGTCAATGTCAACTATGTTCCTCTGCAATTGCGTCCCTTTCTCTCTCTTACACTGCCATTGTCTCCTTTGCTCATTCTATAACACAACCACTGTCTACTGTCTTCCAATATTTATTACTTTTCTGTCTCTTTGCCAATGCCACTGGTTTGTTCTCCCTCAGCATAAAAAGACGCCAATATGTTCGCATGCCAAATTTTTGGGAACATTTTTGAAGGTGCTGAGGAAGGGAGAATGAGGCATCTGGTACGCCGCTTTTCAGCCAGTCTTTTAAATACACATTAACAAATTCGCAGTTTTTGTGCTCGATAGGAGCATTTTTCCGCTGGTTCCCTTCTTTTCCCTGCTGCAGTAGGGTGTATAACTCATTTGAAAAGAAATGTATTGGTCAGTAAAATTTAGGTAGTTTACTTATGTGAAACTGAAATAACGCAAAACTAGGTGTACACGTCAGACAGAATTTTATATGTAAAAAAGATTTGCGTGTGCTTCAGTACTGCAACATGGTGATCCCAAATGATAATAGAGCTACTTTATAGTATATTATTTAGATTTCGCCACTAATCGGATTTTACGCGTGGCAGTAGGGTAACTTTGAACCTCTGTATCTGGGAAACGGATAAAGACATCAAGAAAGTTTTCAAAGTTGTTCGAGATCGGGATCTTAGGAATATATCGTAAGAATTTCAGACATTAAAAATGCATAGCCGTCTTGGAAACCTCAGCTGGTTTTTGGTTTGCTGGTGAGAGCGAAAATACAGTAAAAACCCTTTTTTTGTTTTCAGAGGAACCGCTCATGAACTAATGGTGCCTCTAGAAATCCCACAAAGCCTATCTTAGTCCACATCAAATGTAAAAACAACCAACGGATTTTCTCCATTTGCCTAAGCGTTGGAAGTGTGTGATATTCATACTTAGATCCTGTAATGTGGGATACAAATCCTAAGGTGATTCTTCTATTGGGTATACAAATGGTCCTTAGCCCAAGGAGTGGACGAGCAGTTCTAGGCGCTACAGTCTGGAACCGCGCGACCGCTACGATCGCAGGTTCGAATCCTTCCTCGGGCATGGATGTGTGTTATGTCTTTAGGTTAGTTAGGTTTAAGTAGTTCTAAGTTCTAGGGGACTGATGATATGAGAAGTTAAGTCCCATAGTGCTCCGAGCCATTTGAACCTAGCCCAAGTGATATCCAAAACCCTTGAACCTACGTTTTGTCACAATTAGAACTCGAGGTATGAGCACCGGAAAATCCAGTTTTTATGCACCACGTTTTGGAACATATTAGGTACGCGTGGTGTCGAATGTACACCGACGGCGGTACCAAACAGAATGCGCTGTCTCCATGCTGGCACCGGTGTGACCGTGCGGTTAAAGGCGCTTCAGTCTGAAACCGCGTGACCGCTACGGTCTCAGGTTCGAATCCTGCCTCGGGCATGGATGTGTGTGATGTCCTTAGGTTAGTTAGGTTTAATTAGTTCTAAGTTCTAGGCGACTGATGACCTCAGAAGTTAAGTCGCATAGTGCTCAGAGCCATTTGAACCAGCTCTCATCTTTGTCAGTCCTGCGATGCAGCCAACACATAACGTCGGCGTGGAGCAGTAATTCTCCAGCACAATGGAACTCACGCTAGCCGCTATATTGTCGGAAGGCTGGTGCTGAGGGCTGGCGCACTCACTCGAGTAGTCAGAGCCCCAAAATTTCCTTTGGATTCACGCAACAGGAAGACGAACCATGGGCCACAGGCTGCAATGCTTTAGCTTACATGTTAGATAACATGTTATTTCAGGGCCGCAGCCTAGAGGCCTGCACCACAATACTTTGACTAGAATAAATCTTTTTTTTAACTTTTTGGAAATTTTTAAGACTAAACAATGAAAAAGCGGCTAGGAACACAAGCCCGTTGTCCAATAAGAGCAGATTTCGAAACTGGCCTTCTGAGAATGACAATGCTATCAATGTCAATGAATTTGTACCCAACGACAGGCAAGCCAGAAGACCAGAATATGTTTCTTTCCTGGTGGAAGTTACGGCAGAATTGCGTTCCAAGTCTTGGTCCGCTGGCGCGCAAGATTTTAGCCATTCTCGCTACTAGTTATTTCGATAAATTAGCTCAGGAGATCACACGAAGTGTGAATGGTTATCGGCGGGTTCGCGTTCAAACTATGTATAAAACCACACGCGCAGGGGTAAGCATCTACTCAGTGCAGAACTGAAGCATGTATAACGTCTGGAAACGGTTTATGTGTGACTTCATTGACTGCTGGCTTATGAGGACTATCGTCCGCTTGTGACCCTCGCACGTCACAGCATACTTGAGCGCGATGTGAAGCCAATATTGTCGAGTGGCTAGCGGCCGGCGGAAGAGCCCTCGTCACTGTTGACAGTGGCGCTGTTTACGCAGTTCCACAACTCTCTGCACAACGTTAACGGCGACTACACCTGCGCAGTGCACCAGCTAATTCTGATTCGGATGAAAGTGCTGCGCCACAGTAATCGTTTGGTGTGCCAAGTCTGTCAGCTCGTAACAGACCAACGGCGAATCACAGATATGTCGCCGGCCAGAGTGGACGAGCGGTTCTAGACGCTACAGCAGGGCTTCACAACATACGTGCTCGCGGAGCAAGCTGTGAGCAGAAAGGCGCGAGCACGGAGCAGTGCGAGCACGCTACCCCCACTACCGGACCACAGCGGAGAGTGGGGAGAGTCACGTGGGGTACACAACAGCTGCCGCCAGTCGATGTAAATCCGCGGCCACCTGCAGGGATATCACTCACGAATTATTACTGCGACAAATGAAACAAATAAAGGAGAATGTACCCGTGCCACATAATTTTATTAGCTTTGTGTATGCCTCTACCATCTGTAGACACTGAAACTAAAGAATTCCACGACAATCCTATATTTTCAACACTTCTTCAACACTGCTTAAAATATCACCTCCGGTTGTAGTGTTCTTCATGGCTACTACATCGAGGAGCTCCTCCCTCACCTGAAGATCTCTATTAACACCTCTAATAAATATGGTAAGCTGCGCTGTTCCAGTGATATCAACACTTTCCTCCAGAGCTAGAGAATACGCCATAAAATCTTTACAGATATTTGCAAGCTGGCTCTGGACGTCGTCTGCCATGTCCTGTATGCGACGCATAATGGTCATGTTAGATAATGGCACAATCCGAAACTGTTCAACTTGAGATGGACACAAATGTTCCGCTGCAACTACCAAACATTCTTTTATTAAATCGCCATCAGTTAAGGGGCGCAGGGATTTTGCTAAAAGCAAAGCAATTTTGTAACCCACTCTGAGAGCTGCCTCAGTTGATTTTTCTTCGTCGTCCAGATCTTCGGATAGCTTCCTTTTAAGTTTAATAACTTCTTGTGCACGATCTGGTCAATCACATTTTCCATGTCCGTTGTCTTTCGCGTGGTACGACATATAATGTCGCTGCAAATTAAATTTCCTGAATGAATTCAGCGTTTTGTGACATACTAAACATTTTGCAACACCATCTTTTTCAGTAAACAGATACAATTCCTCCCAATGGGGGTTGAACTGCGAAAGCATGGTTGGGGTCACACAACGGCGACTTCACATGATTCTTAACCAGCGAAGTGACTGTTAAGAGCTGATCGTAGTACTTTAAACGTTACACAGTCGGCGCGAATTCAATAGGCGCGCTGCGGCCCTATTCAAACGTGCGCGCGCATTTTCCCTCCTTCCCCTCCCTCCCTACTCCGCGACCTTACAGCTGCTCGCGAGCAAGTGCCTGAGCAGACGCGAGTACTCGCACTCAAAACCGGCCAGTTGTTAAGCCCTGCGATACAGTCTGGAACAGCGCGACCGCTACGGTCGCAGGTTCGAATCCTGCCTCGGGCATGGATGTGTGTGATGTCCTTAGGTTAGTTAGGTTTAATTAGTTCTAAGTTCTCGGGGACTGATGACCTAAGATGTAAAGTCCCATAGTGCTCAGAGCCATTTTTTTCTGATGACCTCAGAAGTTAAGTCCTATATTGCTTAGAGCCATTAGAACCATTAAAACAGACATGTTCATGGAGTGAAAAAATGCTAACGTAACGTCTTTCTCCAGTATTAGTAAACTGCTCTAAATATGTTGCACAATTCTCGTGACTTGCATATACGCGAGCATCCAAGGAAGGAGCGGTCGGGAGGTCGCGATCTCCCTCCCCAAAAACTTTTACTAAAAGTGTTTATACACTGAAGATCCAAAAGATTATGACCACCTAGTTAATTGTGAGTTCATTCAGGTTTGCAACTAAATACAGCAGTGTGCTTTGCATGGATTCGAACACTGCTTAATAGGTTCCACGAGGCACGTGGCACCACACGTCTACGCACAGGTCCCGCAGTTCCTGTAAATTACGTACTGGTGGTTTATGGACGCGGTGCTGGAACCCGATAGCGTCCCAGTGTGCCCCATCGGATTCAAATCAGGTAGATTCCATAACCAAGACATCAGCTTGAGTTCACTGCCATGTTCCTCAAACCTCTGTAGCAAGATTTTGGCCTTCTGACACGAACATTTAGCCAACGGCCTTGCCGCAGTGGTAACACCGGTTCCCGTCAGATCAAAGTTAAGCGCTGTCGGGCTGGGCTAGCAGTTGGATGGGTGACCATCCGGTCTGCCGAGAACTGTTGGCAAGCGGGGTGCACTCAGCCCTTGTGAGGCAAACTGAGGAGCTACTTCATTGAGAAGTAGCGGCTCCGGTCTCGGAAACTGACATACGGCCTGGAGAGCGGTGTGCTAACCACATGCCCCTCCATGTCCGCATCCAGTGACTCCTGTGGACTGAGGATGACATGGCGGCCCTTCGGTACCTTTGGGCCTTCATGGCCTGTGCGGAAGGAGTTAAGTTTTTTAGTTTTTTTTTTTTTTTTAGTTTAGACACGAACATTTATCCTGTTGGAAGATGCCATCACCGTTGGGGAAGACATCAAGAATGAAAGGATACAGCTGGTCCGCAATAATGTTCACGCAATCCACAGATTCCATTATTCCATTGTGCCTTAGACTACTACCACCACAGGTCCCATGGAAGCCCTGTGGCCTGGGGTCAGTATTATGCTATTTTCCTGTCGCACGTTTCGAGTAGCCGTTCGCCTGGATGACGACGTATCCGAACACGATCATCGACCTGATCTAACACGAAACATCAAACGTTTCCACTGACCCACAGGCCAATTTCAACGATACCGTGCGCGTAATCGTGGTTGACGATGTCGTTGAGCCAACATGGGAAAACATAGGAGAAGTCTACAGCGGAGCACTACGTTCAACACTGTGCACCGAACGGTGTTCTCCGAAACACTTGTGCCTGCATGAGCATCATACTTTGTCCTCAGATCTGCCACAAATCCCCGCCTACCCTACTGTACAGGGCTAGTAAGCCTCTGAACACGTTAAACGATGAGACTTGGACGTCCAACACCTTGTCGCCTACTCGTGAATTCATTGTCTTTCAACCACTTTCAATAAATACTCACGACATTCACAACAGCACTCGAACAGCTGACCAGGTTCTACGCTTCTGAGTTGCTCATCCCCAGGCTCAAGGCCATCCATATCAGTCTGATCTTCAGCAAAGCCGCTTATGTCATGAGATTTCCCCATTTGCGGTGATCCCTTATTCGTCTCTGCTCCCCTTGTACATTTTCCTTACTGCGTAACGTGCACCTCACCCAAGCCCACAAGAAAGACAGGTCGTGGCGCGTAAGTGACAACACGTGACACTGCATGTCTTACGTGTGCCAGAAGCCGTCTCCGGCGGGGAGCCAGTAATAATAATTCTTGACTGATCGTTTAAATGCATGTAAGCTGTCGATACTCCCTTGTTCCACCTCAGGTACATTATTTCGGCGAATGTTGTGCAAACACTGACTGCACGTACGCGTACACCATAATTACTCTACCACGCAAACGTTTGGGACTACACTCGTCTCGTGTTAGACATTCCCGGGGCGCCGAACCGCACAATCACCCTGGGTTCGGTGTGGGGCGGCGGTGGGGTTCAAATGGCTCTGAGCACTATGGGACTTAACTTCTGAGGTCATCAGTCCCTTAGAACTTAGAACTACTTAAAGCTAACTAACCTGAGGACATCACACACATCCATGCCCGAGGCAGGATTCGAACCTGCGACCGTAGCGGTCTCGCGGTTCCAGACGATAGCGGCTAGAACCGCTCGGCCACTCCGGCCGGCGGCGGTGGGGTGAGTGGACTTCTGTAGCCTGTTGTGGGGTTGTGAACCACTGAGGGCTACGGCGGGGACGAAGCCTCTCAGTCGTTTCTAGGTCCCCAGTTCAATACAATACAAGCTATCGATACCACACGAGAAATTTAAGACCTTTGGTGGGTATCTTTTCAACTACATGTTGATTTCCCGTGGGCGCTGCATGGAGCCGAGCGTTCGCGACGTGTGGCGGATAAGCCGACTAGTGTGACGTCACATCTCGTTGGCACTGAGCTCACACACAGGTGACATTCATTCTCGCGGTGGAAAGTACTCATAATGTTTTGGCTAATAATTGTACGTTTACCACATTCATTTTGGTGTTCTGTCAATACTTCGCACTGACGGTGGAGTAATACACTAAGGTGAGAAAGTCATGGGATACCTCCAAATAACGTCTCGGACCTCCTTTTGGCCGGTTAGTGCAGCAACTCGACATGGCAAGGACTCAACAAATCGTTGCAAGTCTCCTGCAAAAATATTAAGCCATACTGTCTCAATCACCGTCCATAACCGTGAAAAAGTTGCCGGCACAGGATGTTGTGAACGAACTGACGTCTCGATTATGTCCCATAAATATTCGATGGGGTTCATGTCGGGCGATCTGGTTGGCAAAATAATTCGCTCGAAGTGTCAAGAATGTTTTTCAAACCAGTTGCGAACGATTGTCACCCTGTGACATGACATCGTTGTTTGGGAACATGGAGTCCATGAATGGCTGCAAATGGTCTCCAAGTAGCCGAAAATAACCATTTCCAATCAATGATCGTTTCAGTTGGACCAGAGGACGCAGTGTATTCCATATAAATACGGACGACACCATTATGGAGCCACCACCAGCTTGCACTGTACCTTGTTGACAATTTGGGTCCATGGTTTCGTGAGGTCGAAGCCGCACTCGAACCCTACCGCCGGCCGGAGTGGCCGAGCGGTTCTAGACGCATCAGACTGAAACCGCGCGACCGCTACGGACGCAGGTTCGAATCCTGTGTGTGATGTCTTTAGGTTAGTTAGGTTTAAGTAGTTCTAAGTTCTAGGGGACTACTGACCTCAGATGTTAAGTCCCATAGTGCTCAGAGCCATTTGAACCATTTTTTCGAACCCTACCATCAGCTCTTACCAGTTGAAATCAGTACCCATCTGACCAGGCCGCAGTTTACCAGCCGTCTAAGCTCCAAAGGTGTGGTCACGAGCCCAGTAGAGGCGATGCAGTCGATGTCCCACTCTTAGCAAAGTCACTCGCGTCGGTCGTCTGCTGCCATAGTTCATTAACGCCAAATTTCGCTGCACTGTCCTAACGAACACGTTCGCCATACGTCCCTTATTGATTTCTGCGGTTATTTCACGCAGTGTTGCTTGCCTGTTAACTCTGACAACTCTACGCAAACTCAGCTGCTCTCGGTCGTTAAGTGAAGGCCGTCTGCCACTGAGTTGTCCGTGGTGAGAGATAATGTTTGAAATGTGGCATTTCGGCACTCTCTTGACACTATGGATCTCGGGTATTGAATTCCCTAAAGATTTCTGAAATGGAATGTCCCATACGTCTAGCTCCAACTATCATTCCGAGTTCACAGTCTGTAAATTCCCGTTGTGCGGCCATTATCCTTTTCACAAGAATCACCTGAGCACAAATGACAGCTCCGCCAATGCACTGCCATTTTATACCTTGTGTATGCGATACTACCGCCATCTGCATATATGCATATCGTTCAAATGGTTCAAATGGCTCTGAGCACTTTGCGACTTAATTTCTGAGGTCATCAGTCGCCTAGAACTTAGAACTAATTAAACCTAACTAACCTAAGGACAACACATACATCCATGCCCGAGGCAGAATTCGAACCTGTGACAGTAGCGGTCGCTCGGTTCCAGACTGCAGCTTCTAGAACCGCACGGCCACTTCGGCATGCATATGTCACTTCGGTGTAAACTCCCAGCGCTTGCAGGGGACCGCTGGTGTCTTTGGTTTAATTCAGCAGGTTTCTAATTGTGTTGTTGCTTCGATACAGCGATTTTATGACCACCCGATGAAAAATTTTGCCCAAACGGTCAGTTACATTTTTCGCAAATGGTAGCAGAGTGGTGCTTGGTTGTTCCACCCACCCGACTTTGTCGCTCTGTTTCTTTGTCAACTCGCTGTATCTCTTAGTTATAATGTTAGCACTCATTCATCAGTTCCGATCTGACATTTTCTGCATTATACAATCAGTGAGTCAGTGTTTTTAATAACGAATTGTATTGCTGTAAATGTTGGTCGGAAACAGCGCGTGCGTATAGAGGATGAAGTCTAACTCCAGCCTCAAAATTTCGGAGGCGGGGGAAGAAAATCCGTTGTGGTCGGATG
Source organism: Schistocerca piceifrons (assembly GCF_021461385.2). NCBI lineage: Eukaryota > Metazoa > Arthropoda > Insecta > Orthoptera > Acrididae > Schistocerca > Schistocerca piceifrons. The sequence continues at coordinate 406,205,225 of NC_060149.1, forward strand.
GCGTACTACACCGAACTCAGCTTATCAGAACGTTTTTCTGCACCAACAGCTGCTGTTCTTCCCACTCACACGAGACCTTCTGCCACCACCGAGTGAACGAGGACAGTACTTTCCTGTGCCAATATCGCTTCTGCATTAGGAGGTTACGTGAGTTATGGTGATGATACGTGCTATTTTCTCTGAAGACATGCTAGCGGCAGTGTCATTTCCGAAACTGTTATGCTAGTTAAGTGCGTGACACAGCTGGACGGTGGTGTAGAGGACTCTCAAGGGAGAAAATGAATGGAGGTGAGCATCGATTTTTCCGTATAAAAGGGGAAATAAAAGAGGGGAGCCGTTGAGGTAGGTCCTGTTGCAGGAGATATAAAACTTTACTGCTTTTCATTTGCATTTATTTGTTCACTTAGCACGCATAAGGGTAGACGCTTTATAACGCCCTCACACGCAACGTATTTCGCAATGTGAAGCACAACAAACCTTGATTCTCATGTGATTGGTGCACACATAGAAACGAGTTGGTCCTATCATGCACAAAAGTATCCGAACGGCCTGAATTGCTTAAAGTGAAAGTGATTTTGTGGTTATGCAACAGAAATATATGCGTTACATGCTATTGAATTGTCGATGCCTTTAAATATGTGTTTTCCATTCGTTTTGGTTCACGAATGCTTTGTTGTTGTTTGACAGCTTTATTTGCATTAAGACCATATATAGTAATTTTCTTGCATTGTCTCTAATCTCTTATCGGCAAAGTCGTTTGACCATGCAATATGGTTACCACAGATAACCGCTTGAGAACACTGCTCTATATGGCAATGACTCCAGATGTAAATTAATACCACGACACTAAAAATATTAGGGAACACCTTACTAGACGTGAGACAGTTCTTAACACTTTTAAACTCAGATTTATTACAACATTTGTCAAATGTTACCAATCTCATTAGTATCTGAGACAACGAATGCCCGTAACTCACCCACATTGATGATTCCGTAATCCTTTCCGAAAACTTAATTTATTTGAGAATGAGACAGTTTTCAAGAATATCTGGACTCCCAAAGTTCGATGATAATTCGAAGTATTTTTCTTCTCTAAAAGATGTTACATCACATTACATTAATACTTGTTCCATAGATCATGAATACTACATTTCGTAAAGATGTGGAACGCGTCAGTTTAGCATAAGTCTTCTTTGCGCAATATAATTAATCTAAAAATTCATCTGTTGAGTAGAAGGAGTTGTCATTCAGAAATTCTTTTAATTCGTTTTTGAATGTTGGATGGCTATCTATCAGACTTTTGATCCCATTTGGCAAATGGCTGAAGATTTTTATGGCAGCATATTTCACCCCTTTCTGTGCCAAAGTCAGATTTAACCAAAAATAGTGAAGATTATCCTTTCTTCTAGTGTTGTGGCTATGCATTTCGCTGTTATTTTTGAACTGGGATAGGTTATTAATAACATATTTCATAAGTGAATATATATATTGCGAAGGTAACGTGAATGTCCAGAGTTACTTAAATAAATGTCTGCAGGGTGATCTGGGGTGGGGTCCAGCTATTATTCTGATTACAGACTTTTGTGCAATGAATTACCGCAAAATATCATGCCATATGAATCCAGTGAAACAAAATCACATATTAATCGTCGTTAATGAACTAACCTGTTAGAAAACCGCGGTTAACAGCATCAAGTGCTCTATGTGCTGGTTCGAATCCTACCTCGGGCATGGATGTGTGTGATGTCCTTAGGTTAGTCAGGTTTAAGTAGTTCTAAGTTCTAGAGGACTGATGCCCTCAGATGTTAAGTCCCATAGTGCTTAGAGCCATTTGAAGGATTTGTCTAGTTAACGGGGACAATAGTTCGGGGGTAGGAGTGACGCTCCAGTACAAATATTTAGTCATGTAATTTGGAGTTCTTATTACTAACTGAACTTGGTAAAAATTAAAAATGAGGTATATCACGCCTCTTTATGCCCAGTCAGCAATGAAGACCAGGCCTGTGTACGAGTCTCGATCAGGCACGAAAGCTTCGCATGGTTTGCATTGCCTACAGCCATATCCAGAATAAAAGAGTCCGTCATGTCTCTTATAGCTGAAACACATGCTCATGACTTTTCATGATGCTTTGTGTTAGATAACAAGGGCGATAGACCAGTTTCGAACTGCTCGTAGATCTACGTACTATCACGAACACAGTGAAACTACTACTGATAAGCTCACCGGACAAAAAATTAATCACCCCTAGGGAAATCATTGTAGGCGTAATTTCTCCCCGTCGGAACAAGCCTCGGAAGATTCAACTGTATCAACCGACGGCCGTATCATCCTCAGCCGATAGGCGTCACTGGATGCATACATGTAGGGACATTTGGTCAGCAAACCGCTCTCCCGGTTGTTGTCAGTTTTCGTGACCGGAGACGCTGCTTCTCAATCAAATAGCTCCTCACCCGGCCTCACAAGGGTCTAAGTACACTCTGCTTGCCAGCAGCACTCATCACACTCAGACGGTCACCCATCCAAGCCCGACAGTGCTTAACTTCGGTTATCTGACGAGAACCGGTGTTACCACAGCGGCAAAGTAGTTAGCTACAGGCAAAATTTAATACCGTGTAATTATGCCCCCGGACTTGATAAACGCCTGGGTTTGATTATGAAGTGGGTCCACAAGATTGTGCAAGTACGTCGCATCCAGATCAAGCCATTCGCTGAGGATCTGATAGCGCAGTTCGACTACACTCCTGGAAATTGAAATAAGAACACCGTGAATTCATTGTCCCAGGAAGGGGAAACTTTATTGGCACATTCCTGGGGTCAGATACATCACATGATCACACACTGACAGAACCACAGGCACATAGACACAGGCAACAGAGCATGCACAATGTCGGCACTAGTACAATGTATATCCACCTTTCGCAGCAATGCAGGCTGCTATTCTCCCATGGAGACGATCGTAGAGATGCTGGATGTAGTCCTGTGGAACGACTTGCCATGCCATTTCCACCTGGCGCCTCAGTTGGACCAGCGTTCGTGCTGGACGTGCAGACCGCGTGAGACGACGCTTCATCCAGTCCCAAACATGCTCAATGGGGGACAGATCCGGAGATCTTGCTGGCCAGGGTAGTTGACTTACACCTTCTAGAGCACGTTGGGTGGCACGGGATACATGCGGACGTGCATTGTCCTGTTGGAACAGCAAGTTCCCTTGCCGGTCTAGGAATGGTAGAACGATGGGTTCGATGACGGTTTGGATGTACCGTGCACTATTCAGTGTCCCCTCGACGATCACCAGTGGTGTACGGCCAGTGTAGGAGATCGCTCCCCACACCATGATGCCGGGTGTTGGCCCTGTGTGCCTCGGTCGCATGCAGTCCTGATTGTGGCGCTCACCTGCACGGCGCCAAACACGCATACGACCATCATTGGCACCAAGGCAGAAGCGACTCTCATCGCTGAAGACGACACGTCTCCATTCGTCCGTCCATTCACGCCTGTCGCGACACCACTGGAGGCGGGCTGCACGATGTTGGGGCGTGAGCGGAAGACGGCCTAACGGTGTGCGGGATTGTAGCCCAGCTTCATGGAGACGGTTGCGAATGGTCCTCGCCGATACCCCAGGAGCAACAGTGTCCCTAATTTGCTGGGAAGTGGCGGTGCGGTCCCCTACGGCACTGCGTAGGATCCTACGGTCTTGGCGTGCATCCGTGCGTCGCTGCGGTCCGGTCCCAGGTCGACGGGCACGTGCACCTTCCGCCGACCACTGGCGACAACATCGATGTACTGTGGAGACCTCACGCCCCACGTGTTGAGCAATTCGGCGGTACGTCCACCCGGCCTCCCGCATGCCCACTATACGCCCTCGCTCAAAGTCCGTCAACTGCACATACGGTTCACGTCCACGCTGTCGCGGCATGCTACCAATGTTAAAGACTGCGATGGAGCTCCGTATGCCACGGAAAACTGGCTGACACTGACGGCGGCGGTGCACAAATGCTGCGCAGCTAGCGCCATTCGACGGCCAACACCGCGGTTCCTGGTGTGTCCGCTGTGCCGTGCGTGTGATCATTGCTTGTACAGCCCTCTCGCAGTGTCCGGAGCAAGTATGGTGGGTCTGACACACCGGTGTCAATGTGTTCTTATTTCCATTTCCAGGAGTGTATATGGCGGGGATTTTGATGCTGGCGTTTTATCCGCTGCTCCGGCATCTCCCACAGAGTTTCTATGGCATTCAGGTCAGGTGATTTAGCAGGCCACTCGAGATGTAATAGGGTCGAGGGGTGTCCAGGAAACCAGTCACATATTCTTCCAGCCCGATGAACTTTGCTGTTGCCATCTTGAAATATGGTGGTTAGCAATGGTCTCTTGCACGGCGACCGGCTCCAATTGTTCATTGCATGCAATCCCCATCGCAGTGCACTCTCGCCAACAGACTGCGATGAACTTTCATTCACTATTTGCAGCAATTCCTGTCAAGTTTGGAAGCGATTTCGATTCACAAGCCGTGAAACGCGCCTCCGATCTCTCTCAGTCAGGATCTTTCTCCGATCACAATTCTCACATCGTGTTTCGTGGCCACTGCTTGTAGACAAGTTGAAACGACCGCCGCGAAACACCAACAAATCCAGCAACTTTACAAACCTTATGGCCATGGGCACAGCTAAACACTATTGCCCCTTTTTGGCGCTCTGTCATGTTCTTACATTTACCCATGTTTACGTACGATGTACCCTTGAAGCACAAACGTCACACTGCTTGCTGCTGCTTTAAAGTAAGACCACGCCGAGTGGAACTGCACTGCAGCAGAGCGGCGAGGCACGATGCGACCAAATACTGTTTACAATGAAGAGCAAACAAATTGGTACACCTGCCTAATATCGTGTAGGGCCCCCACGAGCACGCAGAAGTGCCGCAACACGAAGCAGCATGGACTCGACTAATGTCTGAAGTAATGCTGGAGGGAACTGACACCATGAATGCTGCAGGGCTGTCCACAAATCCGTAATAATACGAGGGTTGAAGATCTCTTCCTAACAGCACATTTCAAGGCAGCCCAGATATGCTTCATAACGTTCAAGTGGGGAGTTTGGTGGCCAGCGGAAGTGTTTAAACTCAGAAGAGATTTCCTGGAGCCACTCTGTAGTATTTCTGGACATATGGGGTGTCGCATTGTCCTGCTGGAATTGCCCAAGTCCATCGGAATGCACAATGGACATAAATGACTACAGGTGATCAGACAGGATGTTTACGTACGTGTCACCTGTAATAATGGTATCTAGACGTATCAGGGGTCCCATTTTACTCCAACTGCACACGCCCCACACCATTACAGAGCCTCCACCTGCTTGGAAAGTTCCCTGCTGACATGTAGGGTCCATAGATTCATGAGGTCGTCTTCATACCCGTACACTTCCATCCGCTCGATACAATTTGAAACGAGACTCGTCCGACCAGGCAACATGTTTCCAGTCATCAACAGTCCAGTGTCGGTGTTGACGGGCCCAGGCGAGGCGTAAAGCTTTGCGTAGTGCAGTGATGAAGAGTACACGAGTGGGCCTTCGGTTCCGAAAGCCCATATCGGTGATATTTCATTGAATGGTTCGCAAGCTGATACTTGTTGACGGCCCAACATTGAAAGCTGCAGCAATTTGCGGAAGGTTTGCACTTCTGTCACGTTGAACGATTCTCTTCAGTCGTCGTTTGTCCCGCTCATGCAGGATTTTATTCCGGCCGCAGCGATGTCGGAGATTCGATGTTTTACTGGATTCCTGATATTTACGGGACCCTCGTGAAACGGTCGTACAGGAAAATTCCCACTTCATCCCTGCCTCGGAGATGCTGTGTCCCATCACTCGTGCGCCGACTATAACACTACTTTAAAACTCACTTAACTCTTCATAGTTGGCCGGTGTGTCCGAGCGGTTCTAGGCGCTTCAGCCTGGAACCGCGCGACCGCTACGGTCGCAGGTCCGAATCCTGTCTCGGGCATGGATGTGTATGATGTCCTTAGGTTAGTTTGGGTTAAGTAGTTCTACGTTCGAGGGGACTGATGACCTCAGATGATAAGTCCCATAGTACTCAGTGCCATTTTTTTAAATCTTCATAACGTGCCATTGCAGCAGTAATAACCGATCTAACAATTGGGCCAGATACTTTTTTGTCTTATATAGGCGTTGCCGACTGCAGCGTCTATTCTACCCGTTTGCATATCTCTGTATTTGAAAACGCATGCGTAAAGCAGTTGTTTGGCGTTTCAGTGTATATGAAGTCGTATGAGACAGAACGCACTACCCGGCAACAGAATTGCGCGGCGCAACCCAGCTAGGCGAAGTTGACCAATTGGCCAACTCTGACGTCCCGTGCCCTGTCGCAGACTTCCGTTGTCGCTAGTGCGGTATAGCAAGTATCGCGACAATGCGCGTCATTCAAATCGTACCTTTTTTGAGGTGAGAAACGAAAGTTCATTTCATTTTATCCAGTTTAGTGAGAGAGTACCGCAGCTGTTTTCGTTAATTGCCCTGTAGGAAATACTGCAACCAGCCACAAGATTTTTGAAATAATTTTATTGGACCATTTCTAGTTTCGGGCCTGAGCCCGTCTTCAGATGATAGTGTTGATTTCTTTGCAAGTTTCACATTCGCATCTTTATGAAAAGACCTCCTTTGCGTATAATAAGACAGAGGTTTGATTTTCTTTCACAATCCATGCTAATACGGCCGGATTGGCTGTGCGGTTCTAGGCGCTACAGTCTGGAACCGAGCGACCGCTACGGTCGCAGGTTCGAATCCTGCCTCGGGCATGGATGTGTGTGATGTCCTTAGGTTAGTTAGGTTTAATTAGTTCTAAGTTCTAGGCGACTGACGACCTCAGAAGTTAAGTCGCATAGTGCTCAGAGCCATTTGAACCATCCATGCTAATAAATGAAGTTTTTGTTTAGCAGAATGGCGTCAGATGAGGAAAAGTTAATCGCCTGTATACGTGAATATCTAGAGTTATATGACATTCAAAACGAACATTATATGAATAGTATCAGAAAAAATCAACATTTGGAAACAATCTGCCAAGGAACTTGGAATAAACATAACGTACGAATACCTACAAATTACATTTTTATTTTATTTTGTGAAATTGACGATTAGGTCTTTATTTTTATGACTGCATGCGTATTATAACGTTTTTAACTACTTTTTTCCTCTTCAACGCCATCCCCGTTTACCATGTCGTTTTGCGAGACCAAAATTCCTCGCGGGGAATTGGAACAGTCCATGAATCCATACCCTCTCTGGAGAGCATTATTTACGTAATTGCCTACTATATGAGGAACGTCTTTTAATTGTATCTCTTCAGTCTCTTCATTGTCAAACAACATTGTATCTTATCTCAGAAAATTATGCCATACAAGTGGCGAGAATCACGTTCTCTGTGTGTTCTGGAATGAGACAGATGTTGCTATAATAAATCCTAAAATTTTAGCACAGTATTCCAGAAGCGTTTGATGAAACTCTTCGGGCGCTGTTATGTCTGTAACCATATCTTTTCCCGATTGGTCGTCTAGCTGTGTACCGGGGTAAGGTCTCATCGAACACGTTTTCATTGGAAAAGCTTCATATCCCACAGTGACGTGAGGCGGTCGAGCTCTCGTGCCTCGTAATTCTTTTGGGCCTGGTATATTCAAGATACTTGTCTTCAGTTTTGTTGCTACATCTAACCATGGAAAGATCCCCGTATCGCTATTTTTTCCAAGGTCACCGACGTTCACGTACATAAATTTGCTGTCTTCTTCCTCACACTACAAAAAATTATCACATCTGCGTCACTTTCATCCAATTTGCTCGGAGTTTGCTGAACGACTTACATACAAAATTTGCTACGCATTGTCGCGCCGCTGCAGTTCCAATGCGGTATACTAAACAGAGAGCGACGGCGCGCTGCTGCAGTGTAGTTCCGCTCAATGCGGTTTTACGTTTAAGAAGTGCGCGCGTGGTTGGCGTGAGAGTCGATCGCTATGCCATCTGCAAAGGCTTAACCACTCATCTACGCGTGCGCGCTGGGGTGACTAATTTTTTGTCCGGAGAGCTTACGTTATCGGCGGTAAGGTCTGCGCGGAGTATTTGATCCTGTTAATTGCGGTTTTCTATCTGGTTAGCTCTTTAACCGGTTAATGCAAACAACTGTTAATCGTTGGTTTAAAAACCACGTAGAGAGCAAGCATACTTGTAATATACAGGGTGTTTCACAGTTCATATTACATACTTCTCGAGGTTGTAGAGTGGACTTACTGGATCAAGTTTTACGTAGGATCCTATGTCCGGAAACGTCATCCAGCGACGCTACAGGTCGACAAAGTTAGAGGCGCCGGCCCCTCTAAATGTATGTAAATTCAGGATGGTTCTGTAATGATGTTACGGCCGGCCGCGGTGACCGAGCGGTTCTAGGCGCTTCAGTCCGGAACCGCGCTACTGATACGGTCGCAGGTTCGAATCCTGCCTCCGGCATGGATATATATGTGTTATGTCCTTAGGTTATGTTTAAGTAGTTCTAAGTTCTAGGGGACTGATGACCTCAGCTGTTAAGTCCCATATTGCTCAGAGCCATTTGAACCATTTTTGGGATGGTTCCCTTGACAAGGGCAAAGCCGATTTCCTTCCCCATCCTTCACTAATCCGAGCCTGTGCACCATCTCTAGTGACTTCGTTGTCGAAGGGGCATTAAATACTAACCTCTTCCCCCTCCAACAGTACCAGTACATGTATTCCACTGTGAGAGATATCAGAACGATTTTCGCTTGTAACTTCCGAACCACGGACACTTGCCTCAAATTGATACATTTAAACATCTCCATCATCCCTGAAAGTTTGTAACATCGTCACGGAATCAGTCTGTACATGCATACATACATACATACATTTACAGGCACTGGCACCTATAACGTTGACGCTTTCCGGACATGGGTTCCTATATAAAAACTTGATCTACTAAATCCCCTCTACAACCTCTAGACGTATGTAAAAGTCTTTTATTTGCAATAAAATGTAGTTTCAGAAAGGATTACGGAATGATTTATGTGGTTGAGTTCTGGGCATTAGTTGTCTTTCATTCTAATGAGAGTGGTAACATCTGAAAAATGTCAGGTATTGTAATAAATATGGGATTAAAGTCGTTAAGGAGGGTCTCATCTCTAATAAGGCGCCGGCCGGAGTGTCCGAGCGGTTAAAGGCGCTACAGTCTGGAACCGCACGACCGCTACGGTCGCAGGTTCGAATCCTGCCTCGGGCATGGATGTGTCTGATGTCCTTAGGTTAGTTAGGTTTAACTAGTTCTAAGTTCTAGGGGACTTATGACCACAGCAGTTGAGTCCCATAGTGCTCAGAGCCATTTGAACCACTTTTTCTAATAAGGCGTACCTTGATATTTGTAGTATCGTGGCATTAATTTACGTTTGAATTTATTGCACTACAGAGCGGTGTTCTCAAGTAGACAGTTGTGGCAACCACCTTGTATAGTCAAGCGACTATACCGTATAGAGATTAGAGATCCTGCAAGAGAGTTAAGTTAAGCGGGATGCATGGAAATCAGGCGGAACGCAATTCAGGTCGTTCGGATACATCTGAGCACAATAGTACATCACACAGAACGTGCTCCTCATCTTTATTTGCGACCGCAGCGCTCCCCAGCGTCATTTGTCGGCTATACCTTTCAACTTTAATAATACTTGACAATCCGCTTTGGCGTGCATTTGGAGTCATTAACTGTGGCCTAATGTATTTTACTTTTTCATATACGTGAGAAGGCGTCTAAGCTTGCAAAGTTCAGTTTCGAAACTGTTACTTCTAACATTACACAAACTCTGCTCCCCTTTCACTGGTCCATTAAGACGCACATTTGCCCCGTGCCCACATGCTATCCATTTTGATATGCCTGTAGTATTTTGATATAACTGTTCTGAACTGCGAGGGAATCAATCAGTGTCGTAGGTAGCAATCTTGCAATTATTTGGCCCACGTTCCCTGGCACGTTCACAAATTTCTACAAACTTACTCTTATTTGTTTGGAATACAGAAAATTCCGGAAGAATGTTCTGTGAACTTAGTAAGGTAGCCATAGAATCCTTACGAAATCGTTGTGACAGTATAAAGGCTAAATCACAGCTATATACACTACTGGCCATTAAAATTGCTGCACCACCAAGATGACGTGCTACAGACGCGAAACTTAACCGACAGGAAGAACATGTTGTGATACGCAAATGATTAGCTTCTCGGAGCATTCACACAAGGTTGCCGCCAGTGGCGACACGTACAACGTGCTGACATGAGGAAAGTTTCGAACCGATTTCTCATACACAAACAACAGTTGACCGGCGTTGCCTGGTGAAACGTTGCTGTGATGTCTCGTGTAAGGAGGAGAAATGCGTACCATCACATTTCCGACTTTGATAAAGGTCGGATTGTAGCCTATCGCGATTGAGGTTTATCGTATCGCGACATTGCTGCTCGCGTTGGTCGAGATCAAGTGACTGTTAGCAGAATATTGGGTGGGTTCAGGAGGGTAATATGGAACGCCGTGCTGGATCCCAATGGCCTCGTATCACTAGCAGTCGAGATGACAGGCATGTTATCCGCATGGCTGTAACGGATCGTGCAGCCACGTCTCGATCCCTGAGTCAACAGATGGGGACGTTTGCAAGACAACAACCATCTGCACGAACAGTTCGACGACGTTTGCAGCAGCACGGACTATCAGCTCGGAGACCATGGCTGCAGTTACCCTTGACGCAGCATCACAGACAGGAGCGCCTGCGATGGTGTACTCAACGACGAACCTGGGTGCACGAATGGCAAAACGTCATTTTTTCGGATGAATCCAGGTTCTGTTTACAGCATCATGATGGTCGCATCCGTTTTTGGCGACATCGCGGTGAACGCACATTGGAAGTGTGTATTCGTCTTTGCCATACTGGCGTATCACCCGGCGTGATGGTATGGGGTGCCATTGGTTACACGTCTCGGTCACCTCTTGTTCGCATTGACGGCACTTTGAACAGTGTACGTTACATTTTAGATGTGTTACGGCCCGTGGTTCTACCATTCATTCGATCCCTGCGAAACCCTACATTTCAGCAGGATAATGCACGACCGCATGTTGCAGGGCTTGTACGGGCCTTTCTGGATACAGAAAATGTTCGACTGCTGCCCTGGCCAGCACATTCTCCAGACCTCTCACCAATTGAAAACGTCTGGTCAATGGTGGCCGAGCAACTGGCTCGTCACAATATGCCAGTCACTACTGTTGATGAACTGTGGTATCGTGTTGAAGCTGTATGGGCAGCTGTACCTGTACACGCCATCCAAGCTCTGTTTGACTCAATGCCCAGGCATATCAAGGCCATTATTACGGCCAGAGGTGGTTGTTCTGGGTACTGATTTCTCAGGATCTGTGCACCCAAATTGCGTGAAAATGCAATGACATGTCAGTTCTAGTATAATATATTTGTCCAATGAATACCCGTTTAAAAAGGCCCAAATATGAAAATCGTTTAACCGCTAACATGTTGTTTCCCATCATTGTATTATAACAAATAGTATGAAAAACGACGTAAGATACTTTTTTTTGTCATCTATCCTCGGAATACCGGATTCCGCCAATCTGTTCATCGCAGAGGAATGCTCGTCCCTGCGTCGTCAATTAGATCTATATATATGTATGAAGATGGTATGCCGGCCGGGTTGGCCGAGCAGTTCTAGGCGCTACAGTCTGGAACCGCGCGACCGCTACGGTCGCAGATTCGAATCCTGCGTCGGGCATGGATGTGTGTGATGTCCTTAGGTTAGTTAGGTTTCAGTAGTTGTAAGTTCTAGGGGACTGATGACCTCAGAAGTTAAGTCCCATAGTGCTCAGAGCCATTTGAACCAGTTTTGAAGATGGTATCTGTTCCTTCGGACATGTCCGAAACAACAGATACCAGATAGCATCTTCATATATATATAGTTAAGGCTCACCGGCCATCTTCTTCTGTGCGGAAGTGCAAACAGTGCCCGAACTCTTACGGGAATCGACAGTAAAGCCGCGAGTAATGAGTATAGTGGAATGGGCAGGGGCACTATGAATATAGTGCGTGACAGTAAGTTGCGAATGTGGGTCTCACGGGAGGCGTGTCAGAGATAAGTCCCTGCAGTCGCACGGTTCCTCTGTGTCCTCTGTGGCTCAGATGGAGCCGGCACGGTAGCTCAGCGTGTTCGGTCAGAGGGCTGCGTCCTCTCTGTAATAAAAAAAAAAAAAAAACTGAGGCAAGGAATCAACGATCAACTTGAACGGATGTCATGTGACGTCCGCCCAGACCAAACGCAACGGACTATATCGAACAAAATTGGAAGAAAAAAAAAGAGGGATAGAGCGTCTGCCATGTAAGCAGGAGATCCCAGGTTCGAGTCCCGGTCGGGGTACACATTTTTCAAATGTGCCGTCGACTTATATCAACGCCTGTATGCAGCTAGGGGTATTCATTTCATTGTAATTAGATGTATTCCAAGCTCTGTCTTTCCTTACAGTTTTACCCTCTAGAGATCCCTCATTTATCATGCTAATTATTCTCTGAAGTCTTAATACATGTGTATCATTTTGTCCCTTCTTTTGTCAACGATTTCTACAAGTTGCTCTCCTCGCCAGTCCTGCAGAGAACCTGGACACTTCTTATATCATAGGTCCATCTAATGTTCAATACCCTTCTATAGCAACTCATGTCAAGCACTTCGATTCTCTTCTTTTACGGCTTTCCACGGTCTGAGATTCACTTCAGTACGAGGGTTGCCTAGAAAGTACTGTGATCAAAATGTAGATTCTTCTAAGTATACTGTTCATCAATTACGGGCTTCAACTCCGAACTAGGTAACCCAGTACACTAAATTATAATGTACTGTACATCCCTCGGACAAAAATCCGTGCCCAGTAGTTGGAGGAGCACACAGGTCACATCCGTCTACAAGAAGGGTACAAGAAGTGATTCACAACACTACGTCCAATACACATTGGTTTGCAAAACTTATGGAAGAAAGTAACTTTCGCATGATGCGATACTGCCAAGTAACAACTCGATGACATGTGCATCATAGACAGGAGGATCTGTTACAGACGATGGTCCTCTGGACATTACAAAAGATGGGACATAGTTTTTAACAGGGGTCGTGACCACCACGGACATTAAGGCATGCTCTGCGACGTGCTCCCGCGCTGACCACAAGTTGGTAAGGAGTTCTTGTCATAAGGTATTCCATTCCTGCACCAGAGTAGTTGACAACTGCTGGACGGCCGTTCGAGTATGCGGACGTGTTGCAGAACGTCTCCGCAACGCATCCCACACGTGTAAGCTAGTCCATTCGCCGAATATCCCCTCGCTTCGAGAGCTACTCCACCTGTGCTGTTCGACGCGCTCACTTACTGTCATCCATAAAAATGGAATCATGGCCGAATGCACATTGAGGAGACGCACACAGTAACGTTTGACTGGTGAGCGTGCCATGTTCAAAACGATTTGGAAGTCAGTACGCGCATGCAACATTATGCTTTCCCATAAGAGAACTCCCGAAAAAAAAACAATAATGTTCGACAATGTTTCTGGGGGACTACATGTTTCCCCTCTCACCATATGAGGGTGCATCGAGAATCACTGTTTATACTGAATCTGCTGTCATTCGAAAAGAGCACTCGACGCCATTCCTCGTTGATCCAGGCTCTACACTCTTTGGCACCATCGCAAAAGGTGCTCCCAATGTAGAAGTGCCAACGGAACACAGTGTGATGGTCGCTGGGCAGGGAGACCCCCCTATGCAGTCGCTGTGCCACAGGAGAGTGTGAGACTGCGTGGCTTGCAGTCCCGTTAAATGTGGTTGCAAATGCATCTGCTGTTTGATTAGGGGCTCTTTCGGTCATCTGCTGCCATAGCTGAGCGTGATCGACCACCTCGTCTCCTGTGCGCAGCAGTGCTTGTCGATTGTAACACTTTCGATGCACGTGAAACAGCGCTGCGAGCAGTACCTAATTCCTGGGCTACACTCGTTACATTTCGTCCTTCTTCCAGTTTCCCGATGATTCTTCCCGATTTGAAGTCATCCAGGTGTTGTCTCTGTCCCATCTTGGAATGAAGAACACCACCACAAGGGTGCACCATAATTTGTCACTGATTCATACTTCACACACACACACACACACACACACACACACACACACACACATTTCCTTTTCCTGTTGCTCCAGCTGCCTCTTCTTGCGGGGCCAGTCCCCTCTGGCGCTGTACTCATGCTGAACTTGTTACGCGACTGTTTTTCCCAAACGGTCTTGTAACTGTTTTAAACCCGAAGTGAAAAGACAAATCAAATCGGAATATATTATTGCCAGGGCTTGACTACGTAGATTACAATTTCCTGTATCGAACTGCACATACACTTAAATAAGAATCCTCTACGAAAGCATCTTGCACTTAGCTGAAGGCGAGGGGACGCACTGTAGGGCAATAGCTGCTAGCAGGAAAACAGCCCCCGACAGAATTCACAGTAGGCCAGCAAGCACCTGTGAGAGGTACCTCCTTGGGCAGTCAAACAGGACAGTGCTTTGGAGGTAAACGACTTGGCGCTGGATGCACAAAAGTTACAATGAAGATTGTATCTCTAGACTGTGCACGGACAACAGGGACTGTTTTTAGGAAGCTACGTGGTCTGAGGATGGATGCTGTATTGGCAAAGTCCCGGAAGAACTACAGGGCTGTTCAAAAACAAGGAACAGGTTTCAAACATTTATTGACTCCAAACAGCAAAAGATAGAAACAATTCCAACGCTCCTGGAAAGATAAAAGTCTAATTTTTTCATATATTTGATGTGAGCACCATGTGTTGGACGACAAATATCAGAACGGTGGGTCATTTCCTGCCACATACGAAGCAGCTGGTATTTCGTTATTAAATTCACAGCTTCAACAATGCGATGTCGCAGACTTTAAAGAGTGTCAGGCATATGGAGGATAAAAATGTGGTCTTATACGTAACCCCACACATAAAAGTTACAAGGTGCGACGTCTGGAGACCTGGGTGACCACAGGCGATGAAGCTCATCTTCTGCTCCTCCTCTTCCAACCCAACGTCCTGGAATGGTGTCGTTCAGGTAACATCGAACGTGCTTGGAGAAATTCTCGCTTCGTGCGTGGCAGGAAACAAGCCAGCGTTTAAATATCTGCCGTCTAACACATGGTGCTCACATTGAATGTATAAAAATATTTGAAATTTTCTCTTTCCAAGAACGTTGGAAATGGATTCTATCTTTTGTAGTTTGGAAGCAACAAATGTTTGAAATCTGTTCCTTCTTTCTGAATAGCCCTGTACTAAGGACAGAACTGCAGGCAGTCAGAATACGTCAAAATACTTCTGCCTATAACAAAACCTTAGTAATATAACAGGACAGGTTCTGGGCCATTTTATATGTGATTTACAACTTGATCCTGACCCCTGACGAGATAACAACTTAATTAATTGGTCCCTTAAGTAATTGTGCTCTGTCTCTCTCTGGACGCTCTCTGTCACCCCCTCCCTTTTTTCCTGCCACCTGGCCTAGTTTTTAAGGGGTCCAATAGCGTTTGAGTATCGCGACCTTTCGGCCAGTGGGCTCCCGAGCAGGTGGTACCCCACGTGGAGTAGCATTTTATTCTATCAATTGCTTGAGGACTGACAGCGTCCGTTTCCCACCAGCATTAACAGCAGCAGTAACCTCATAGGGAAAAGTTGCAACAATAGCAATAACAGCAAGCAGTCAGTAAGTTCAATATATTTTTGATATTGTTGCTATCGTAATTGTTTCTCGTTGCTATTACAATTGTTTATGTCATCAGTGTTGCTCCAGTAGCAGGAGCCACATAAATTAGCGATATTGAAAAAAAAAAGACATTTTGAGGACCAGCAAGCAACTAGTAAGTATTAGTCAAATATATTACTAATACTGTTGCCATTATAATTGTTTCTCATTGAAATTACAAGTGTTTATTTTAGCACTACTGCTTCAAGCAAGGCAGCCATCAACAATACAGCCGAGCCAGTAAAGAGTTGCATTGCCTGCAGTTTACTGTGTAGCCAGTATGCAGTGGCGTGAAAATATTAATTCCGTTTCTGTCGTAATGCTACAGTGGTGTGGGCAGGTAGTTGAAGAAATTAACATTTTTTCGTGTCAAAGACTATTTGCCGTCAGCACTAATGCCAATACACAGTGGTGAAGGTCGGAAAAAAACTGTAAGTGTGTGTCTGATCAGTGCAAGTATTGCATTATTAGGCGTTCGCTACCGCAATTGTCTGCCTGTCTGTTGCGGCAGCAGCAGCCTAGAATTACTAGCAGCTATAACTGTTCTGAAGAAAGGGATGGTCTGGAGCTAGGTAGCATAGCTAGAAGACGAGACTGTGCTTATAACAAATTATGTCCCTTGAGATCCACACCGAAGGGCCATAGAAACTGGTATAGGCATGCATATTCAAATACAGAGATATGTAAGCAGGCAGAATAAGGCGCTGCGGTAGGCAACGCCTATACAGGGTGTATCATAATTAATGGAGTAAACGCATACAGTTGAAAGTATGCGGTACTAGAAGCAAAAACGTCTCAGTAAACATAGGGTCGTAAACGCATACCTCAAGTGCTACGAGCAATTTTTCATCTTCGATACTGTGAAACAAATCTCTTCTATTGCAAAGTTCTTTGCTTTCTATTTTTTTGGGAACTGGTAGTATGGACCAAAACAAGAAAACAAAAAACCAGTAAACATGTGCTCTAAAATGCATTCCTTAAGAGCTATGAGCACTTGTTCATCTTTGCTACTTTGAAACACAACTCTTTTAATGATGAAGTGCTCGTTACTTTTAAGATGGTTCAAATGGCTCTGAGCACTATCGGACTTAACATCTGAGGTCATGAGTCCCCTAGAACGTAGAACTACTTAAAGCTAACTAACCTAAGGACATCACACACAGCCATGCCCGAGGCAGGATTCGAACCTGTGACCGTAGCGGTCGCGCGGTTCCAGACTGAAGAACCAAGAACCGCTCGGCCACTTCGGCCGGCCGTTACTTTTAAGGTATGCGTTTTAGAGCACATGTTTGCTGGACATTTTTTTTCTTATTTTGATCCATACTACCACTTCCCAAAATATGGAAAGCAAAGAACTTGCAGTAGAAGAGATTTGTATCACAGTATCGAAGATGAAAAATTGCTCGTAGCTCGTAAGGTATGCATTTTCGACCCTATGTTTACTGAGACTTTTTTGCTTTCAACTTCACGCGTTAACGTCATTAATTATGATACACCCTGTATACGTAACAAGGGTCTGGTGCATTTTCAAATAACTTCCGGGAATTCAGCCAGGTAACACTTTCAGCGACCGCCGATATTTCGGCGGGAAAACACCCCGCCATTTTCAAGGCAAACCGCAACGGACAGGCAGCGTACATGCAAATTTAATACCTCGGTTCTCGGACAGAAGCAGGAAAGATAACACACACACACTGAACACTAGTGCCACCAAAGATGACCAAAGTCAGATCTATCGATAGTGAGACTATGAATTCGCAGGGTCTGGCGCAGTTGTTAGGTCGGTTACTACTGCTACAATGGCAAGTTATCAACATTTAAGTGATTGAAAGTTGTGTTATAGTCGGCGCACGAGCGATGGGACACAGCGTCTCCGACGTAGCAATGAAGTAAGGATATTCCCGTATGAACATTTCACGAGTGTACCGTGAATATCAGGAATCCGGCAAAACATCAACTATCCGAAATCGCTGCAGTCGGAAAAAGATCATGCAATAACGGGACCAACGACGACTGAAGAGAATCGTTCAACGTGACAGAAGTGCAACCTTTCCTCAAATTGCTGCAGATATCAATGCTGGGCCATTAACAAGTGTTATCGTGCAATCCATTCAACGATACATCGTCGATATGGGCTTTCGGAGCCGAAGGCCCACTCGTGTACCCTTGATGACTGCACGACACAAAGCATTACACCTCGCCTGGACCTGTCAACACCGATATTGGACTGTTGATGACTGGAAACATGTTGCCTGGTCGGACGAGTCTCATTTCAAATTCTATAGAGCGGATGCACGTGTACGGGTATGGAGACACACATGCTGACAAGCTGGTGGAGGCTCTATAATTGTGTGGGACGTGTGCAGTTGGAGTGATATGGGACCGCTGATACGTCTAGATACGACTCTGACACGTGACACGTACGTAAGCATCCTGTCTGTTCATCTGATCCATTCATGTCCATTGTGCATTCCGACGGAGTTGGGCAATTCCAGCAGGACAATGCGACACCCCACATGTCCAGAATTACTGTACAGGGGCTCTAGAAACACTCTTCTGGCCATTTATGTCCACTGTGCATTCCGACGGACTAGGGCAATTCCAGCAGGACTATGCGACCGCACAAGTCCAGAATTGCTACAGAGTGACTCCAGAAACACTCTTCTGAGTTTAAACACTTCCGATGGCCTCCAGACCCTCCATAGCGTATTTGGGATGCCTTTCAACGTGCTGTTCAGAAGAGATCTCCACCCCCTCGTACCTTATGGATTTATGGACAGCCCTGCAGGATCAATGGTGTCAATTCCCTCCAGCACTACTTCAGACATTAGTCGAGTCCATGCCATGTCGTGCTGCGGCAGTTCTGCGTGCTGACGGAGGCCCTTCACGTCGGAGCACTATGGGACTTAACATCTGAGTTCATCAGTCCCCTAGAACTTAGAACTACTTAAACCTAACTAACCTAAGGACTCCACACACATCCATGCCCGAGGCAGGATTCGATCCTGCGACCGGAGCGGTCGCGCGGTTCCGGACTGTAACGCCTAGAACCGCTCGGCCACACTGGCCGGCGCCCTTCACGAGATTAGGCAAGTGTAATAGTTTCTTTGGCTCATTAGTGTATTACGCCATTCGAGGCACCAGGTGGATATGAAAGTACTTCCACCAGAATTATTAAATATTTATTCATAGCAAAATTCTATAATAATTGTTTTCTGCACCCAATCACAATATAGCTTAGCCAATAACGACAATTCATGACTTCTGCCACAGTATTGTCTGCCTCGAATGATATAATAGAACACACAAGTGGTGTGTGATAGTCATTGTTCAACTAGCTTGCCTATGGAAAACATAGGTAAAAATTGTTGTGAGTACTTACATATTTGCCAGTGCCCCGAATGATGTAATTTGTTATTAGCAAATCGATACTACCTTATCCTCTCTTTTTCCCTGGGTTGTACACACAGTGGCCTTTTTTTAGCTAGAGTGTGGCTACTGTCGCCACAGTATTCTCGAACAGACTGTCTGCATTGGAGAGCATTAGCATTACCGTATTAATCTCGCTCAGTCGTAATAACTTTTTCGACCTTTTTGGTTTTGCTGCTGTCGGCGGGTACAAAAATATTAATTTTTTTTTCAACGTCAGTGCGTGCTGGCGGAGCTCTGCTGGACATAAACTGACTAGGCTATATCGACGCTGTCCACATGTTCACAACGTTGTGCTGCTGAAAGAAACACTGTACTTTTCAGCTAGAGTGTGTGTAGCAGTTACTCTCTTTAGTAATTCACGGCTACAGCCGCCACAGTATTGTCGGACAGACGACCTGTGGTGGACAGCACTTGCATTCCTTTATTAATCCAGCAACTTAAATAATTTTTTGATCCACGTGCAACTGAGTTCAAAAGGTTCAAATGGCTCTAAGCACTATGGGACTTAACATCTGAGGTCATCAGTCCCCTAGAACTTAGAACTACTTAAACCTAACTAACCTAAGGACACCACACACATCCATGCCCGAGGCAGGATTCGAACCTGCGACCATAGCAGCAGCGCGGCTCCGGACTGAAGCGCCTAGAAATGCTCGGCCACAGCGGCCGGCTGCAACTGAGTACTGGAGTTAGTGCTCACGATTCAATTGCCTGTCCACACCACCTTTTCCACATCACGATCGACACATAGTAGTATTTTCAACTACCTGCTTACACGCTTGAGTGCTGGCTCGAAAGCTTTTAACTTTCCGGAGAACACATCGTTAATGGCTTAGTGATATTGTGATTGGGTGCTAAGAACAATTATTATAGAACTTTGCTGTGGATAAATACGTAAGGACTGTAGTGGGAGCATTTACATATCCGCCTGGTGCCTCTAATGGTGCAATAGACCTCAAGTGACGTAATTTGTTACAGGCGCAGTCCCATCCGCGTGCTTCCCTGCTCAGAGTACTCCTTTTCAGAGCAGTTATAACTGCTAGTAATTCGAGGTCGGATGCTGCCACCACAGACAGACAAATGCGGTGGCGAAGGCCTAATAATGCCACACTCGCACTGCGCTAACACACATTTATAATTTTTTTTCGCCTTCACCACTGTGTATTGGCATTATTCCTCATGACAGGCAGACTGTCATGAGAGAAAATAATTAATTTCTTCAACTAACTTCCTACATAACGGTATCATCACGACAGGTAAGAAAATATTATTATTATCATGCCACTGTGTGATGACGCGAAAGTAAACTGCAGGCAATGCAACTCGTTACTGGCTCGGCTACATTGCTGATGGTTGCACTGCTGGAAGCAGCACTGCTGAAATAAACAATTATAACAGCAACGAGAAACAATCATAATGGCAACAATTTCACAAATATATTTGACAAAACTTGCTGGCATCTTGCTGCTGTTCTAAACGCCTTTTTTTTTTTGCAACAACGCCGCTACAGCTGCTGCCAATGCAAGTAGGAATTGGCGCTGCCTGTGCTCCGGCAACTGACAGTGTAAAATGCTGCTCCACGTGGAGTCCCACTATCTCGCCGGTCACTGTGGCCGAGCGGTTCTAGGCGTCTCAGTCCGGAACCGCGCTGCTACTACGGTCGCAGGTTCGAATCCTGCTTCGGGCATGGATGTTTGTGATGTCCTTAGGTTAGTTGTGTTTAAGTAGTTCTAAGTCTAGTGGACTGATGATCTCAGATGTTAAGGCCCACAGTGCTTGGAGCCATTTGAAACCACCAGCTCAGGAGCCCATTAGCGGGAAGGCTGCGATGCTCGAACACTATTGGACCCCTCAAACACTAGGCCAGGGGGGAAAGGAGGAGGAGTGGTGTGACAGAATGCGTCTAGAGAGAGACAGAGCTCAATTACGTAAGAGACCAATTAATTGTTATCTCATCAGGGGTCAGGGGTCAAATCCTAAAATACATAAAAAAAGTGACCCATGACCCGTGCTGTCATAATACTAACATCTTGGAGAGTGGAATGGGCATAGAAACGTTTAGGGCGCCTATGAAGATTGTGGGACACCGCCACTGCTCTCACGTCAGGAAACCATGATTGTTTAACGAAAAGTAAAAACAGCTACCATTGGTTTAGGTAATTAACTTAGAAGTAGGAGTAACAAATATGACTGTACCTACAGAGGTCCACCCTTACTGACCAGCACCGGAACGTAGAGTTAGAGAGGGAGAGAACATGACAGGTTTGTAGGACCAAAAATAACGAATTTTGTAACTGCCTGAAATGAGATTAAAGGAGGGAAAGCAACGTCATTTAAGACAGCTTCTCACTGGTTGGCACTGTCCGCCTTGGTAGCTGAGTGGATGCCGGCACGGTAGCTCAGCGTGTTCGGTCAGAGGGTTAGCTGCCCTCTGTAATAAAAAAAAAAAAAACTGAGTTAATCGATCAACAACGAACTTCAACGGATGTATTACGACGTCCGCCCCGAGCAGATGCAACGACCAGAAGCGAACAAAATGAAATTATAAAAAAAAGAGTGGTCAGCGCGACGGAATGTCATTCTAAGGGGCACGGGTTCGATTCCCGGCTGGGTCGGTGATTTTTTTTTCCGCTCAGGGACTGGGTGTTGTGTTATCCTAATCGTCATCACCTCATCCCCACCGACACTGAAGTCGCCGAAGTGGCGACAACTCAAAAGACTTGCACCAGGCGAACGGTCTACCCGACGGGAGGCCCTAGCCACACGACATTTCATTTCACTGGTTGTCACTCACAGTATTTATCGTTCAGCCAATCAAAATTGCGTACTCCAGGAAAACGCAGAGAAGCGAGTCTTTCTTGTGAAGCGGACTGTTACTTGTTAGATAGGCGCCTTCCCGGCCGGTCGTCTTCGTATTTCAGCATCTCGACAGCCAGGCACCACCCTGAGCAGACTTCACTTCAGCAGCGAAAGACGCATCTTGCGGAGCTGAACTTGAAGCAAGTTGTTGGTACGGACACAATGACTGATTTTGCAGCCACTTCAACCGCCACTTGCAGATTATGACTATGGTCAGATCCAGCCACAACCGTGAGGCGAACTGTAGGAATTCGAGTCATTTTTGACGAGGTTTGTTAATTTAGATCTTCACTCTGGAAACTTTCTTGCTGTTACAAGTTCAGCATGCTAACAACTCGGGCCACAGGTGCAAATGCGTGCCCTTCTGTAGTACGCACCAACCTTCGACAGTCACGGTACTACTTCCGTAAATGTATATCTTTTATCCAGGTAAGTTTTTATATGAATCATAACCCAGATCCCGTGTCCATGTTTGCCAAAGTATTTCTTTTGTGTTTTCGTGGAATAAACTGAGTTAATTGAGCTCGTTGTTTAATTTCGGAGGTAACGATTTCCTTGCTCATTGGTTTGGAGGGCAGCTATTTGATTGTGTCAGATATACAGGACTATTTTAATACATCCAATTAAAGATTCACATTTTTAAACCACCAACGCCACAGCTTACAACCTCACGTCATGTGACATCCAGCTTTCTGTGCACGACTGGGAGACCTCTGGCGAAATGCTCCCACATTTTCATTCATTTTCACAGAGTAGTTAATGTATTATATTACTTTATGTACGTTGTACTTAAAGTTGTGCAGAGCCGTGAACTCGACATCTTTTTGTTGTAAATCTTAAAACAAAGTCTAAGCTCAAACGTAAAGAGTTATCTCGAACAGAATGACCTCTTCCACGCCAACGACAATGGATTCCGAAAACGCTAATCGTGTGAAATCCATCTCACGCATTTCTCACATGACGTACTATAAAACCCATTGATCAAGGCAATCAGGTAGATGCAGTTTCTCGATTTCCGAAAAGCATTTGACATAGCACCATATTTACGCTTTTTACCAAAGGTATGATCGTACTTATTAAGCGAAATTTGTGGCTGGATTAAGAATTTTTTGGTTAGGAGGATGCAGTAAGTGATCTTGGATGGAGAACCATCGGGTGTTCCCAGGAAAGTGTGTTGGGACCCTTGTAGTTAATGTTGTATGTTAATGACCTTGTGCAAAATACTCATACTAATCCCATGCTTCTCGTAGATGATGCGGTTATCGACAATAAAGTACTAATTCAAAGAAGCTGCAGAAATATTCAGTCAGATCTTGATAAAACACAAAGTTTGGCAACTTACTCTAAATAATCAGAAGTGTGGATGGCTCAGTTGGCTCTGAGCACTATCGAACTTAACATCTGAGGTCATCAGTCCCCTAGACTTAGAACTACTTAAACCTAACTGACCTAAGGACATCACACACATCCATGTCCGGCCGGCGGTGACAAATCTCTCCTCTGTCTTACAGATTTTTTACGTTCCTCTTAAAACAACTAAATTTCATTCATATTTCGGCCTCAAATTATTGTTATTTTGAAAATGTGTTATTATTTGTCATACGTTGTAGGTAAAAACAAAACACAAAGTACAAAAATGATGACAAACGCAAACTGTAACATGTACAACCTGTTATAAAGTATCAGGTAACAGGTCGTTAAATCTGCAATAAATAAATAAAAAACTAAAACTGCGCCCGAACAGGACTTGAAGGCCCAATGCTACCGACCGACCGCCGTGTCATCCTCAGCACACAGCCATTACTGGATGCGGATATGGAAGAGCTGTAGTCAGCACACAGCTCTCGCAACCGTATGTCAGTTTACGAGAGAGGAGCCGCTACTTCTCAGTCAAGTGCTCCTCAGCTTGTCTCAAAAGGGCTGAGTGTACCCCGCTTGCCAACAGCGCCCGGCACCCATCTAAGTTCTAGCCCAGCCCGACACCGCTTGACTTCGTTGATCTGATGGGAACCGGTGTTACCACTGTAGCAAGGTCGTTGGCCATAAATAAATAAATAAAAATAAACAAAATATTCCGCTTCATTGGTCGGAGACGAGCAATATCCGGACTAGGAAATTACCGTTCCATGCGTTTTGCGTAGGCCGCCGTTAACACCACAAGACAAACGGCTGCGTTTGGAGAGCTGCCGTAACCAGGAAGCATGGATTGCTTATCAATGGCGTCGCATGGCGTTCAGTGGTGAATCGCCGTTCTGTAATACCTTGGATGAGCATCGTCGGTAAGCATGGTAGCGACCCTGGGAGACGTCCCTTTCCTCCAATATTTTGGAGAGGACCGGCGGTGTTACTCCAAGCGTCATGGTGTGGGAAGTCGTCGTGTATGACTTCAGGTCACGGTTGGTAGTGATTGAGTGAACTTCGATGGAACAACGTCACATTACGAACTTCCTGTGCCCTAATGTATTACCTCTCCTCCGAAATTATAGTGGTACCATTTTCTAACAGAACAATGGTCGGTCACACTTGGTACGTGTCTCTATGAAGCGTCTGCGTGACATTAT
The DNA here is from genome assembly GCF_021461385.2 of Schistocerca piceifrons. Lineage (NCBI taxonomy): Eukaryota > Metazoa > Arthropoda > Insecta > Orthoptera > Acrididae > Schistocerca > Schistocerca piceifrons. The sequence goes on from NC_060149.1 coordinate 406,229,912, forward strand.
GGGACTTCTACGGCTAGTAACATCCCTAGATCTGTCCCCGATAGAATCTGTGTGGGATCATCGAGGACGTCAAGCCAGTCCCAGAGCATTAGGAGAGGATATAACGTCTTTACGACACCATTCCGAACCTTCATGAATCAAGCAGGGCAGTCCATAAGTTCTTAAGAGCACGAGGGGGCGGAGATCTCTTCTGAACAGCACGTTGCAAGGCATCCCAGATGTGCTGAATAATGGTCACGTCAGGGGAGTTTGGTGGCCAGCGAAAGTGATAAAACTCGGAAGAGTGTTCCTGAAGCCACTCTGTAGCAGAGGACGACGGTTCAATCCCGCATCCGGCTATCCTGATTTAGGTTTTCTGTGATTTCCCTAAATCGCTCCAGGCAAATGCCGGGATGGTTCCTTTGAAAGGGCACGGCCGACTTCCTTCCCCGTCCCTCCCTAATCCGATGAGACCGATGACCTCGCTGCCTGGTCTCCTCCGCAAACAATCCAATCCAATCCACCCTGTAGCAATTCTTGGCGTATGAGGTGTCGTATTGTCATGCTGGAATTGCCTAAGTTCGTCGGAATGCACATTGGGCATGAATGGATGCAGGTGATTAGACATGATGCTTACGTGCGTATCACCTGTCAGAGTCGTATCTAGAAATATCGGGGTGCCCCAAATAACTCCAACTGCACACGCCCCACACCATTACAGAGCCTCCACCAGCTTGAACGGTCCCCTGCTGACATGCAGGGCCCATGGATGCATGAGGTTCTCCATACCCGTACACGTCCATCCACTCAATACGATTTGAAACGAGACTCGTTCCACCAGGCAACATGTTTCGAGTCATCAACAGCCCAATGTCGGTGTTGACGGGCCCAGGCGAGGCATAAAGCTTTGTGTCGTGTAGTCCTGAGGGGTACAGGAGTGGGCCTCCGGCTCCGAAATCCCATATCGATGATGTTTCGTTGAATGGTTCTCACGCTGACACTTGTTGACGGCCCAGCATAGAAATCTGCAGTAATTCGCTGAAGGGTTGCCCTTCCGTCACGTTGAACGATTGTATTCAGTAGTTGTTTGTCCCGTTCTTGCAGGGTCTTTTTCCGGCCGCAGCGATGTCGGAGATTTGATGTTCTGCCGGGTTCCTGATATTTACGGCACACTCGTGAAATGATCGTACGATAAAATCCCCACTTCATAGCTACCTCGGAGATGCTGTGTCCCATCGCTCGTGCACCGACTACAACACAACGTTCAAACTCACTTAAATCTTGATAACCTGCCACTGTAGCAACAGTTACCGATCGAACAACTGCGCCAGACACTTGTTGTGTTATACAGGCGCTGCATATCGTAGCGCCGTATTCTGCCTGTTTACGTATCTCTGTATTTGAATACGCAAGCGCATACTAGTTTCTCTGGTGCTTTCTTGTAAATCACTGAAATAACGCCACATACCCTTTTAAGCCGAGTTGTTTCAATTCGTTTTGTCCTCCCCTTCCAGGTGTTTCATTTTTTGTGAGGCATTGTAAATACAGCCTAATATCAAATCCTATCTTCATTTTAAATTTTCATTGACGATTTTCTTAGTAAATCTGAAATAAGAAGGTGTAATTGTGTTGGGAAGAACCTAATTTACTCCTATTGCTTTCATTTCTCCGGTAAGAATGATTACGAGGTCCGTGTCTATAAAATTCTCACAGATGAAGCAACACCGTGACTTCACTACACGCAGCACGGAAGAAAGGAAGAGTAAGAACATATGCGGGAATTGATGGATTTCACTTGGGAGTGCTAGACAAACCCTGTTAAAAGTACGGTAGTCCACATAATCAAAATTTGCCGCAAAGTCAGCACGCAGATGCTCAGTTTGTGTTTAATGTTAGCTGCTGCCCATAAACCGAGTGATATAAAAGCCGAATCCGACGTGAAACAGCGGCAGGACGCGGTGAGGCCGGATTCCGCCAATTTCAGAAGAATCGTAAAACAAGGCGGAACAGGCGCTGTTTATTTTTGTTGCCGAGACAGCCTCGAGTTTTTGCATCGCTTTATGGCTCCGTAGATGTTGATGTTTACCTGAGAAACCCTGCTGCGGAACTCGTCTTTGTCCTTCGATTATATCTGGAGGAAAACCTGTGTGTCTCTACAGCTGTGTAGTGTACCTCTCCAGTTCGTTCGCACGTATTACCGCCTCGAAAGTAAAACATTTTCTTTTCTTGCCCTCCCTTCTTCCTGCCTGAACCAAGCAACACCTGTAATTTGCAGCTACTTATTCTCATACGATATTATGCAAGAGCCGTGACAGGCGCGAACTGTACTTGCACTGAATGCCACGTAATGGTGATGTAGAAGTTGAGTACCGTGGAGAGCTATCACGTACTATTCTAATTCAGTTTTAGAGAACAGTATGATTTCATTGCTTCATTAAAGAGTTGCTTGATCTTTTGGAGTGGACAGAATAATTCCAAGATGGTGGCGATAGACCAAAAATGTTTTCTGGCATATTTAAGAAACCATCAGCAGACTACTTCACTGTCATCCTTGCTTATTAGCTCCATAAGCTTGTGCTTGTGTATGTTATTATTTTTATCCAAAATGACCACAAGAGCGTCCCAGAATAGTATATTATCACTTAACCATTTTCTTTCAACAATTTTAAGTTTAACTTTATTCGTGTCTTTAATTATTACATTTTATCACTGTAATAACTTATATATTTGCCAAGCCCCCTATAGACTCTACCTATAGTACTCTTCATTTATTGCATACTGCACAATTTTATAACTGACGAATATGTGTAGATTTACAGTAGCGACATCTAACGAGCTTACGGCACAAACATATGTAGTGGCTCCTGTACTGCAGTTTGTCATGAGCAGTAGCGATAGAGACAGTATGACTCTGCCAGAACCGTGGCCTAGATACACCATGTTTTAAATATGTGCGAAGATGTTAAACCGATTTTGTGTACATTTCGTGGCGATGCCACTATGGCTTTATTATACTCTGAAGCGTCAAACAAACTGGTATAGGCATGCGTATTCAAATATAGAGATATGTAAACAGGCAGAATACGGTGCTGCGGCCGGCAACGCCTATATAACACAACAAATGTCTGGCGCAGTTGTTAGATAAGTTACTGTGGCTCCAATGGCAGGTTATCAAGAGTTAAGTGCGTTTGACGTGGTGTTATAGTAGGCGCACGAGCGATGGGACACATTATCTCCGAGGTAGCGATGAAGAGGGGATTTTCTCGTACGACCATTTCATGAGTGTACCGTGACTATCAGGAATCCGGTAAAACATAAAATTTCCGACATCGTTACGGCCGAAAAAAGATCCTGCAAGAGCGGGACCGACGACGACTGAAGAGAATCGTTCAACGTGACAGAAGTGCAACCCTTCCGCAAATTGGTGCAGATTCCAATGCTAAGCCATCAACAAGTGTCAGCGCGCGAACCATTCAACGAAACGTCATCGATATGGGCTTTCGGAACCGAAGGCCCATTCGTGTACGCTTGATGACTGCATGACACAAAGCTTTACGCCTCGCCTGGGCCCGTCACCACCGGTATTGGACTCTTGATGACTGGAAACATGTTGCCTGGTCGGACGAGACTAATTTCAAATTGTATCGAGCGGATGGAAGTGTACGGGTATGGGTATGGAACAAACTCATGAATCCATAGCATCTACAGATCAGCACGGGACTGTTCATGGTGGTGAAAGCTCTGTAATGGTGTGGGGCATGGGCAATTGGAGTGATATGGGACCCCTGATACGTTCGGATACAGGTGATATATACGTGAACATCCTGTCTGATCACCTGCATCCATTCCTGTCCATTGTGCATTCCGGCGGACTTGGGCAATTCCAGCAGGACAATGCGACACCCCACACGTCCAAAATTGCTACAGAGTGTTCCCCAGCAACACTCTGCTTAGTTTTAACTCTTCCGATGGCCACAAAACTCCCCAAACATCAACATTATTGAGCATATCTGGGATGCCTTGCAACGCGTTGTTCAGAAGAGATCTTCACCCCTCGTACTCTTACTGATCTATGGACAGCTCTGTAGGATTCAGGGTGTCAACTCTCTCCAGCACTATTTCAGACATTAGCCGAGCCTATACCGCGTCGTATTGCGGCACTTCTGAGTGCTCGCGAGGGCCCTACACGATATTAGGCAGGTTTACCAGTTTGTTTGGCTCTTCAGTGTATTATGACATGTTATAAAACGGATATGTCTCGTTATATTTTAAACTCATGTTTTCACATCCATGAAAGTAATAATTTTTCTTTATCGCATATTTTATTGTTCTGTGACGTAATCTGTTCACTAGTTGGTATTTCATTTCCCATGTTTTGCTGCAGACCTGAAGATGATCAATGCTGACCGAAACCGGTAGTCTAAGGACCAAATGTTTTGTGATCATGGGGGGAAATGAAAGAAATTAATTCTACACTTCCTCCATCACTGTTTTAATCCGCGACCACGTAGCAACTTCTGATGTGGATCTGTCGCAGCTATTTCACCTGTATTGCACTACCATCACGCAACGCGATTTTATATACGTCTCTACGGCAACTCCCCAATGCTGCCTCCTCTCGATAGACGACTGTTGTTTTCAGTCACTTAGCTACTGTACCAGAGTTCCCCTTTCACTTCTCCCCCCTCTCGTAAAAATAAAAAAAAGCTCCCCGATCAGACCTTGAAGACTGCGTGAGGCCGACCGGCCGCCGTGCCATCCTCTGTCATACGGAGTCATTCGGATGCGGAATGGAAGGACATGAGGTCAGCACACTGCCCTCCCGGCCGTTACCGGCTTTCCAGACCTTGAAGCCCTACTAGAGATCAGAATACTCGCTTCAAAATCGCCAGTGAGTCCTTTGGCATCTGAGAACTCGCCGGCTCCGCGTGCCCGTATACGCGACTTGCGAGTGTCCGCCGCTGCACAACTGTCACTTGAGTCTGTTGTCGGGAACATGCAGACACAACTCGCTCAGAAAGGAGAGCGATCACACGAGTTCGCAAATATAACTGCAGATCGCGGCATTCCCGCTACATAAGCAACAGTTTTGAAAGAAATTTTCGCCACTGAACTGTAAATTACTGTTCATTTATTTCACACAATCATTACTTCGGTTTTATAGCCAGTCTCAAGTACAAGTTGAAATGTTAAAAAGTGTCCCACCTGCCTAAATGACAACCCTTTCAGATCTCAATTTTTTCTGGAGGAAGGAAATATTTTTTTATGTAGTAATGCTCTTAGGTGACTTTTTAATGATTTTAGATTCAAGATTTATCCAAAAATATGTACATGTTTTCAAAGCATACTTTATACATTACGCTTCATTTTATGGAGTAAAAAAACTAATTACGAAGTATTCTCTATTGTAATAAATAGTAAAATGATCAATCAATAATAAGCATGAAAAATTACGGTGGCAATATTCAACATTATAACAGTCGAATATAGCGAACCAACCACTAGCTGCTGCGCACCGCTATATTGACTTGCTGAGACTTTCATAGTGATGCCCAACAATTGGCTGCATTTGCGCGTGATGAGAAGTTTGAACATCCACAAATGTGTACCTCAGGCTTCCACTGAGAAAAAATACTTCCCCTGCAGCTAAGACACAGTAAAAGTTAATGTAGGCAACTGTAGCCAGAGGGTCTGAAAGCATTAATAATACGGCAGGCTCTGGGATCTGTGAATGCCGGATTATCAGTTTTGCCGGAGTATCGAGGCTATTTCTAAAAATCTGGTTAAGGAAAAAAGGATACAAGTAAAACCTGTAGTTTTAACGTACACAAACAATTACCGGTAACTATTTTTTATGAAGCACAGCATGGGAGATTACAATATAAAAAAAATTATAAATATGTCTTACTTTTCTGTAAAAGCGAAATTTAATTAAAAGTCGAATACTGCACCGCTCTGTTAAATCAATCTAAGGCTCAAAGCTGCAGAAAACTTCAAAATACACGAATAATTTTTGTGGCCCGATTACGAAATAAAAAAAAGCGCCATCGATTTGAAAAGATCAAGAACAAGGTATTTAATAACAAAACTATTACCAAGAATATTGTGCAGCTTAGTTGAAATCACTGTCTGTAGGAACAGTAGAAATTTCTGACGTTGTTAAGGATCTGGAATATGTCTGACTGGTATTTGACACTGATGGTTTAGTGATATTTTTTTCTCAGCCCACTGGAACATTGCAGAAATTCTAACTTCTTTTTTTGGATTGAGCTCTTTTTATGACAAAAATTGTTTTGTGTGATGTCCAGATTCGAAACTACAGAAGCATTCTAATGGTGGATACTCTCACTGAATTTCACAGAAGTGTGTAAGGCTTCTGAAGTTTAAGCCTAAGAGATCGTCTCTTCTTCGTCACTCTCAGTTTATGGTGCATCCTGTGGGTTGAAACCAATATCACATCGTCAATAGCTCTTCTTCGACAGCTAAATGCCTTTAAAATTAAATCCATTCTTCAACGTCTCCTGCTGAAAACGCACTCAATTCATTTAGTGGACGCAGAATTTAGCAATTGTACTATTTCAGAGCGATCAGTTGTCGTCTCACCATTTACGTAACTTTCCATCTCAGCTCCATAGGCCAATCGTACCATAATTTTCTCCTGGCGTAGAAATGAAACTGGCTTATCTTGGCGAGAATATAATCGCTCGGTGAGGCAGAAATTTGTTACAGACGAGGCGCCGCTCCGGACGGTTCGGATGTTTCTCGAAGGCGTCTTACAGTACTATCAAACGCGAAATACGGGAAAATTTGTGATGCGTGCCGGATTACCGCGTCTGCTGGATTATCGTGATCTTACTGCACCAATATAGCCACTTATCGGTTAGCAGTAAATATTGTTCTGTTTATACATACATCTATGTAAATAAAACTTTCTCGAAGACTGCTGTAAATTTATTTTAATATTTAATATCTATTCAGAGAACGTTAAAAATTATGTTGACATATACACACTTTCGAAGCGTTACCGAGTCTGTAACGACAGTACAACAAAACATGACACGAGGATGAAGTATAATCTCTAAATGGTGATCAAGTATTAAGATAAATTACGAAATTAAATGATGAGCTACACAACCCGCTCTTAGCCTACAAATGCAAGTTTTCATGACCAAAATGATTACAAAAATAGCGCGCTATTTAGTCGCGTTGCTATAACAGTGCCGGCCGGTGTGGCCGCGCGGTTCTAGGCGCTTCTGTCTGGAACCGCGCGACCGCTACGGTCGCAGGTTCGAATCCTGCCTCGGGCATGGATGTGTGTGATGTCCTTAGGTTAGTTATATTTAAGTAGTTCTAAGTTCTAGGGGACTGATGATCTCAGAAGTTAAGTCCCATAGTGCTCAGAGCCATTTGAACCATTTGATATGACAGTGACGTTATTCTGTATCTATTTTTCGTTTGATATAGCACATACGTTTTCTCATGGAGGAGGTGGCATAAACAAGAATACAGGGTATATCAAAAAGAATCATCAGATTTTTAAAAAAATCGTAACTACACTCCTGGAAATGGAAAAAAAGAACACATTGACACCGGTGTGTCAGACCCACCATACTTGCTCCGGACACTGCGAGAGGGCTGTACAAGCAATGATCACACGCATGGCACAGCGGACACACCAGGAACCGCGGTGTTGGCCGTCGAATGGCGCTAGCTGCGCAGAATTTGTGCACCGCCGCCGTCAGTGTCAGCCAGTTTGCCGTGGCATACGGAGCTCCATCGCAGTCTTTAACACTGGTAGCATGCCGCGACAGCGTGGACGTGAACCGTATGTGCAGTTGACGGACTTTGAGCGAGGGCGTATAGTGGGCATGCGGGAGGCCGGGTGGACGTACCGCCGAATTGCTCAACACGTGGGGCGTGAGGTCTCCACAGTACATCGATGTTGTCGCCAGTGGTCGGCGGCAGGTGCACGTGCCCGTCGACCTGGGACCGGACCGCAGCGACGCACGGATGCACGCCAAGATCGTAGGATCCTACGCAGTGCCGTAGGGGACCGCACCGCCACTTCCCAGCAAATTAGGGACACTGTTGCTCCTGGGGTATCGGCGAGGACCATTCGCAACCGTCTCCATGAAGCTGGGCTACGGTCCCGCACACCGTTAGGCCGTCTTCCGCTCACGCCCCAACATCGTGCAGCCCGCCTCCAGTGGTGTCGCGACAGGCGTGAATGGAGGGACGAATGGAGACGTGTCGTCTTCAGCGATGAGAGTCGCTTCTGCCTTGGTGCCAATGATGGTCGTATGCGTGTTTGGCGCCGTGCAGGTGAGCGCCACAATCAGGACTGCATACGACCGAGGCACACAGGGCCAACACCCGGCATCATGGTGTGGGGAGCGATCTCCTACACTGGCCGTACACCACTGGTGATCGTCGAGGGGACACTGAATAGTGCACGGTACATCCAAACCGTCATCGAACCCATCGTTCTACCATTCCTAGACCGGCAAGGGAACTTGCTGTTCCAACAGGACAATGCACGTCCGCATGTATCCCGTGCCACCTAACGTGCTCTAGAAGGTGTAAGTCAACTAACCTGGCCAGCAAGATCTCCGGATCTGTCCCCCATTGAGCATGTTTGGGACTGGATGAAGCGTCGTCTCACGCGGTCTGCACGTCCAGCACGAACACTGGTCCAACTGAGGCGCCAGGTGGAAATGGCATGGCAAGCCGTTCCACAGGACTACATCCAGCATCTCTACGATCGTCTCCATGGGAGAATAGCAGCCTGCATTGCTGCGAAAGGTGGATATACACTGTACTAGTGCCGACATTGTGCATGCTCTGTTGCCTGTGTCTATGTGCCTGTGGTTCTGTCAGTGTGATCATGTGATGTATCTGACCCCAGGAATATGTCAGTAAAGTTTCCGCTTCCTGGGACAATGAATTTATGGTGTTCTTATTTCAATTTCCAGGAGTGTATTATGTTATTTGGGATATGTGCGTGAACAACATACTGTTGGAAAGAGCAAACTGTCGAGTGTTACATGGTTCCCGCTAGGTAGCAGCAGTGTGTACCCACTTAAGTTCTAGTAAAAATAGTGTCGAGACAACAGAAAGCGTAGTGTGTTCTTCGTTTTGCGCAGTGCAGGTTAGTTATAATTGTTCAGCGTGACTTTTTTTTATTAGGTATGGTTTGGATTCTCCTACAGCACAAATCATTAGACGATGGCACGAACAATTCCAAGAAATAGGTTGTTTATGTAAAGGCATACGCCTTAGTTGCACAAGGAGTGCGCAGAAATCCGTTCGCCGTGCAACTCGACAGCTCAACATGCCCCCGATGTCCGTGTGGTGTGTGTTGCGTCGACGTTTACACATGAAACCACGCAAAATTCAGCTACCACAAGCTCTTCGTGAAGGTGACAAACAACGTGTGGGTTCTGTAATCTCGTCCTTGGCAAGATGGAGGATGTAGTTTTCTTCCACGCTTAGTGTTTAGTGACGAGGCAACATTTCATTTAAATGGAAAGGTGAACCGCATAATATGAGGTATGGGGTACAGAATAACCACATGAAGTTGTACAACTCTCAAAATTTAATGTGTTTTATGCAGTTTCACAGGAAAAGGTGTATAGGCCATTTTTCTTTGCCGAGAAGACTATTACAGGAAGCACATAGCTTGATATGCTTGAGAACTTTCTTTTTTCACAGTTGGAGACTGATTCAAACGACTTGATTTACCAACAGGATGGAGCTCCGCCACACTGGCATCTGGAAGAGCGGGAATTTTTAAATCAAAGGATTACTGAACGATGGATCGGTCACACTGGAACAAATGGTTCAGCCTTACGTTACTGGTCTCCAAGGTCAGCAGAATTGACTGTATGTGATTATTTCTTGTGGGGGTTTAAAGAAGACTCTGTTTATGTGCCTCCGTTACCAACAACAATGAATGATCTGAGACATCGCATAACAGCAGCTGTGGAATCTGTAACTCAAGACATGCTCGCTGCAGTGTGGGAACAATTTGAATACCGCATTGACATATAGGGTGTATCTCAAGGGGGGGCATATTGAACACCTATGAAAAGGTTCGAAAAAAAGTTGTTGAGTTTCCCACTCATCAAAAAACCAAATTCGTTGTGTATGTTTATTAGTTTCAGAAATGTAGACGTGTCAAATCGGATGTTTTTTTTTTATACGTCCTCTATAACCATTTTGTTTGCATTGAACGAAATTTGTATGTTTTTCGTTTGAAGTGTGGTCTATAATGTGAAATGTATTCCAGCCATCACTCCTCCTCTAATGAAACACATTTGCAATTGTGCACCTTCAATCATTTAATTTTCTCCTTACATCCTCCACAGTCTTTCAAAACACGACTTCGTTGGAGACCCTATGATCCCAACAACAGGTCATTTCGCCTTGTCAGTGCTACTTTACAGCAGCAAGATCGCAATCTGATCTTCCGTACTAACGGTAAGTCACGGCTAACCTTTCACTGCAGCATGCTTCAGAGAGAACGAGTCGACGAGTACGAAGCGACCGCAGCGCCGCAGTTCTCAGAGTCGTCATACTCGCCGAACTACAGCGGGAAAGGAGTCCCGTTAGCACCGACCCAACAGCGGCTCCTTGTTTTGTGAAGTATGCAACCCGAACATAAACTCGTACTCGCTCCGCTTCTGATCTGTAGCCGCCACCCGTAATTCAAATAGCTTCCCAGTTGGCCTCGTGACGCTGAGTGGACCTTTTTCCAATCTTCAAACCAAGAAAAAATCCATAACAGTATCGGGAACTTCATCCAGGTCCTCCGCACAACAATCAGATGCGCTCACCACTGAGTTACGGAATCGGACCGTTTTTCGCCCTGAAATGCTCATCTATTCGCCATGCACAAGAAGGCCAACAACAGACTAAAACTACAAAAATTACTAACAAGCCGAATACCCCACGACCATCGTCCATACATACAAGATCTCCATACGTCCCGACCCCAGATACGCAAACTTTGCTTGGTTGGACCTATGGCCCCAGCAAATCTTCTCCCTCCAAATTGTTAAACTACATGCACTCGTGACAGAGTGAGGTGGCGGAGTGCTAAGGCACTGGGCTCTTATACGGGATGACAGTGGTTAAAATACTGACCTGACATCCAGATATAAGTTTTACGTGATTTCTCTAAATCGCTTATGCAAGTGCCGCGATGGCTCCTTTGAAAGGCACATGGCGATATCCTTTAAAATCTTTCACCAACCGAATATGTCCATCTCCAATTGTCTTGTCGACGAAGGGACGTCAAATCCTAACACTCCCTTTTCCTTTTTCGCCTAAACTCACCTTGCATTCCACCTCCGTCCGTATGCGTCCGTTACCGGCTTCCAACAGCTGCTGAAACGACTGCAGATTGGTTTTGCCTGTACTACGCCTCCCTTATACTTGAACCCACAACACGCCGTTCTACTCTTCACCTGTGGAACATTGGACCTGCTGTTGTGTCCATATTGGCATAACTCACTTCCCTTTCTCATCCAAACATTCCATGTCCCTTCCCAGAGCAATTGTAACCACCTCCCTCTGCCTCTCAAACACAAAGCTTCAGACCTACCCAGCTGTTACCAAACCCACCTGTCCTATTCCAAAACAAGGCTCCAATGTACCCTAATCCTGCCTAACTGAAAACCCTACCATCTCGTAATTGCTAAATCTACGTCTACGTCGGCACAGGGTTCATCGAACCACCTTTAAGCTATTTCTCTACCATTCCACTCTCGAGAAGCTCTCAGGAAAAGTGAACACTTAGCTCTTTCAGTGCGAGCTCTGATTTCTCTTATTTTATTATGACGATTACTTCTTCCTATGTAGGTGGTCGCCAACAAAATATTTTCACACTCTGAGGAGAAAGTTAGAGACTGAAATTTCATGAGAAGGTCCTGCTGCAGCGAAAAACAACTCTGTCTTAATGATTGCACCTATTTTTTGTACCATATCCGTGACACTCTCTCCCCCATTCCGCGATGATACAAAACGAGCTGTCTTTTTTCGATGGCCTCCGTCAATAGTGTCTGAACCGGATCCCACAACACACAGCAGTACTCCACAAGAGATCAGACTAGTGTAAGTAGTCTCTTTGGGAGACCTGTTGCATTTTCTAAGTCTTCTTCTAATAAATAGCAGTCTTTGGTTAGCTTTCCCCATAATTTTATCTACATGGCTTTTCCAGTTTAAATTATTCGTAAGTGTAATCCTTAAGTATTTAGCTGACTTTGCAGCATTTAGATTTGTGTAGTTTATCGTGTAACCAAAATTTAGCGAATTCTTTTTAATGCTCATGTGGATGACTTCACACTTTTCATGATTTAGAATCAGTTGCCACTTTTTGCACCATACAGATATCTTGTCTAAATCATTTTGCAATTCGTTTTGATCATCTGATGACACTATATGACGGTAAATGACAGCATAATCCGAAAATAATCTAAGAGTACTGCTCAGACTGTCTTCTAAATAGTTTATGTAAATCAGGAACAGCAGAGGACTTGTAACAATTCCTTGCGGAACGCCATATACTACTTCTATTTTACTCGATGGCTTTCCGTCAGTTATTACGAACTGTGACCCTTATGACTGGAAATCACGAACCCAGTAACACAACTGAGACGATACTCCATATTCACGCAATTTAATTAGAACTCGCTTGTGAGGAACGGTGTCAAAAGCCTCCTGGAAATCTAAAAATATGGAATCGATTTGACGTCCCGTGCCCATAGCACTCATTACTTCGTGAGAATAAAGAGCTAGTTATGTTTCACAAGAACGATATTTTCTGCATTCGTGTTCGCCGTTTGTCAGTTAATCTTTTTCTTCGACGTGATACTGAATGTTCGAGCACAGCATATGTTCCAAATTCCACTGCAAATCGACGTTAGTGATATGGGTCTACAAGTCCGCGGATTACTGCTATTTCGTTTCTTGGGTATTGGTGTGACTTGTGAAACTTTCTAGTCTGTGGGTACGGATCTTTCTACGACGAGCGGTTGTATATTAATTATGGCTCTATTATATAAGCATACTCTGAAATAAACTTGACTGATATAATACAGTCTGAACCGGAAGCCTTGTCTTTCTTAAGTGTTTTAAGGTGTTTCACTACATCGAGGATATTTACTTTTAAGTTACTCATGTTGGCAGTTGTTCTTGATTCGAATTTTTGACTGTTTTCTTCGTCTTCTTTCGTGAGGAACTTTCGGAAAACTGTGTTTAGTAACTCTGCTTTAGCGGCACTGCCATCAATGACATCACCATTGTTATCACGCAGTGAAGGTACTGATTGCGTCTTGCCACTGGTGTACTTTACATAGACCACAATATCTTCAGGTTTTCTGACAGATTTCGAGACAGAGTTTCGTTGGAAACTATTAAGAACATCTCGCACTGAAGTTTACGCTAAATTTTGCGCTTCTGTAAAACTTCGCAAATCCTGCGGATTTTGCGTTCTTTAAATTTTGGCATGATATTAGAGTTCTGACTTGCTTTGTGTACCAAGGGGTATCAGTGCCAACTCTTATTTTGCCATCGATACTATTTGCCCGAATTTAAACCACATCTGGTCTGCGCTTACATAGCCAGATTGGAAGAAGTGGAGACTCTCACGAAGGTGTCAAGCAAATTTTTATCTGCTTTTTTAAATAGGTGTTTTTTGCGTTTATTTTTGGTGGTTTTAGATTATGTTACAGTATCCAGTCTAGATACAACAACCTTGTGGTCACTAATCCCTGTATCTCTAATGATTCTCTCCCACGCCCGGGTTCCCGGGTTCGATTCCCGGCGGGGTCAGGGATTTTCTCTGCCTCGTGATGGCTGGGTGTTGTGTGATGTCCTTAGGTTAGTTAGGTTTAAGTAGTTCTAAGTTCTAGGGGACTGGTGACCATAGATGTTAAGTCCCATAGTGCTCAGAGCCATTCTTATGATTCTCCTTATTTGGTCAGGATTATTTGTTGCTAAGAGGTCAAGTACATTTTCGCAACCGTTTACACTCCGAGTGGGCTCCTGAACTAGGTATTAAAAATAAATTTTCTGTAACAGCATTCAGTGCGATTTCGGACGAATGCAACAATCAGTTCCATACCCATACACCAACTTCGTGTTCTCGTATACTGGAATATGAAATCATCAGGATCTCCCCACAGTGCCTTTATGGGACAGAAAACGTATTTATCTATGTATCTATGTGAAAAGGTTTAAAATCTTGCTTGTAGCTGTATAACTGTAGTTATTATCCTGTAGTTATCTTTATGGCGGCTTTATCCCTCATGATATCCTCCACAACTCTTCGAAATTTGACGGTACAGTTTTGTTACAAGAAAAGTCGCATACTGACTCTGGCGAAAGGCGAAGTTAAAGAGGAAAGGGCCTGCACCAAGATCACGACGCATTCGACAACAGCTGACTTAATGAATGTTTTCAGGCCCATCTCAAGAGTTCCAAGTAAGATCCGTTAGCGTACTAACTCATGTTTACTGAAAAATGGCACGAAACTTGTAGGTGTAGGAAAAATGAGGTAGAAATGAATCCCAGTGGCAATCTATTTTATCAGAAAAAATACCAGCTGTGATCGAAACTCTTCAGCTACGCAGCAGGAACGATCACATAGGCTTATTTCATTCTTTATTAGCAGCGAACTAAGTATGGCCGCGGAACTGAGACTGCGTAACACGGCAGTGCGTTCAAAAATGCTTTATGGAAGCTCTGTCTTTGTCTTCGCCAGCGATACGTGTCTACAAAACGTGCAGGCGACACAAAATAAATGTCTACGGTGGATTTTACGAGGGAACAGATACTCCCAAATAACTAACCTACTCCACAACACCCACATAAAGATGATGGAAGAGGCCATTCGTCACAATACCGAACAGGACAGCAGGGACAGTTAGACAACCACAAAAAATCAGCATCACGGAATTTCGACCTGGCAGAGATATAGGGTTCCTACTTCTTCTTTTCCTTGTGCCTTTGTCCCACATCGGCACAGGGTCGGCATGTTTATTTACGGCTTTGGTATAATTTAAGCGTTGGCCGGATGATCTTCGTATCGCCACCTCGTTATCACCGGGACAGAACATGTATACCTCAACCTTTTGTGCGTAGTGTTATTCATTTGAAAGAAGGTGAAAGTTTTCTAAATGGTTGCGAATCGTGTAACTGAGGCGGAGCTTGGGTACCAGTCCGGTATTCACCGAGTACGACTGACTACAGAAATATGAGGCGGACGAGGAGCTGCTCAGCTATTGTATACCATTCTCTTTAACCCCCTATGCACAGTTATTTTGCTAGCTGGGCTATTGGTGGCACTTTGGAACTCACCACTTATTTGATACGACGTTTTACAAACACCATTCTCAATGCTCGACGGTTTCTGTCCAGCTGCAGTGAGCCCTGCCTGGTCTAGGCTTTGCTAGGGTTGTTCCTTCGAGCTTCCACTTCACTGTCACATGACGGACAGTCCTCTTCGGCAGCTTTAGGTGGGCTGAAATATCCCCGATGGATTTATTACTCAGGTGACATCCAGTGACTAGTCCACTCTCGAAGTCACTGAGCTCTCCTGACTCACTCATCCTACTGTTATTGCTTCTCTACTGGAAACACAGTACTTCCTGCGTCTTTTTCTGGTAGGTTCGCATTAGTGACATATAGTGGCCAATTCAGCAATACGTAGGTCTGTCGCTATAATTTTGATCAGTGTACATGCAGCTTACTTTTATTTCCTAAAAGTGTTTCCAAAGAAATAAGTGTTTCCGCAATCCCCTTGCAGCCGAAAGGAAATGTTGCCCAGGTCAGAAAAGGACAGATCTGAATTCTGTTGATCACCGTCCAATATTGGAAATGACGGCCGCTTAATTCCTCTGCACTCAGACCGCATATAGGCTACCTTACATGCTGAAAAGACCAACTGTCACTGACGTCCATCTCGAGGGTTGGATCCCCTCTTTCGAAGACGACAGACTGCAGAGCCTGGGCTACCCTCAGGGTGAAATCTGCGTTTTCGAAGCGCCTGTTGCTATTGCTGTGTTTGTCTGTCCGTATATCTGTTTGTTCGTCTTGCTGCCGGCCACTGTCGTTCGTCTACCGTCGCCGCAGCCCGCCTGCCTGTTTGCCGCCCTCCGGGGCTCGCCGTCACCGCCGACGCCGTCTGGTGCTCGCCGCAGCCTGCCATCCGTCCGTCGCCGCCGCCTGCTGTCCGTCCATCTGTCCGTCATGCGCCTTCCCACCTCCACTGCCATCTACACCTCCCCCTCCACTTCTTCCACTGTCACTTCCTGGAGTGCCGCCCCTGGCCTCCCTCTTACACCTCACCTCCCCTCCCCCCACTCACCCATTCCCCCATCTCCTCCCTTGCTGTGTACTCCCACATCTACTCCCTTCCCCCAGCCTCCACACCTACAACAGCTGCCTCTCCTGCCCCGTCCTCACGTACACCTCCGCCGCCACCCCTCAGGTGGTCGGTTTCCCCTCTCTCACCCTCCCCCCCCCATCACTTCGTAATCTGTATCCACAACACACAACACATCATGCTGGGCCATAATCGCCACCACCGAACCGACTGCTTCTCCTGGCACCTCCACCTCCAACTACAATCTCTAAAAACCCAAGAAGCACATCCTTGCCAACTCTGCTCCCGCCACTTTCGACAGTAAGGTACCACCTCCTCTCCCTCCCCCTGTTGTCTCCGTGGACATCACCCCTCCTCCTGACACTCGTATCCCAGTCCCCACCCTCCACACTTTTGTCCTGTCAACTGTGGACCCTAAGTTCCTCGTTGCCCGTCCCCTCACTGTGGAGGTACGAAAGTATCTACCTGGTGCTCCCATCTCCCAGCTGATTCCTCACAGGGACTCGGTCCTCACCGAGTCCCCCTCCCCCTCCTTTCACACAGACCTCCTCCGTAAACTCCCGCACATTATGTTCGGCCTCCATGCATCCCTGACACTTTCCTTTCCTCTTCCTCTTCCCGTCAGCCCCAGCCTCCCCCTCGTCCCCCCATGTAGACTGCTATGATCACCAAACTCGGCCCAGTGATCACGGAGGATGAGGTGTTGGTGGAACTGAACTCACACACAGACGTAGAAATCTGCTCTGCTCGATGTATCCACAATGCCTCCAGTCCCACCTATCTCATGCAGGTCTTTTCGGAGTCCCCTCCATTGATCACCTCATCTCCCAGGGTGTCCTGATTTTCCACTGTCACCACCCTGTCGAATCCTCCAAATCCCCCCCCCCCCCCCAATCTTACCGCTGCCAGTGCTGCCTCGTGTACAATGATCAGCTGACCGTGGACTGTGTGGCTGGTCCCTGCAGAGATTCGAGTTCTCCCTCAGGCATGGGTGTGTGTGTTTGTCCTTAGGATAATTTAAGTTAAGTAGTGTGTAAGCTTAGGGACTGATGACCTTAGCAGTTAAGTCCCATAAGATTTCACACACATTTGATTTTTGATTTTGATCACCTGACCCCCAACTACAAAAACCCTCCCACCTGTCCCTACTGCTAGGTCTTCCAATTTCTTAAAAAGTGCCCCAACCACTCTGCGCCTCCTTCCTGTAACACCTGCAACAGCCCCAATCCCACCTACTCCCACAAGTGTAAAGCTAAACCTCCTCCTTCCACCCCTGAGTTTACTGTCCTTGTCCATCCCATTGATCCTCCCGTCACCTCAACAATTCCATCTGTCCACCCCTCACAGCTGAAGACATCATCCAGTTTCTCACCATAGTCCTCCAAAACATTCACCCTTCTCAGTGCCCCCACACCCTCCAACAGATCTCCCTTGCCACCCACTCTGTCTTTCACCTGAATACCTTCGCCATTTACTCCCACAACCAAGCCCACTTCACCTTCATCCACCTCGACACATTATTTTAAGTCTCCTCACCCCCCCCCCCCTCTTCCAGTCATGGCATGGCACGACTGTCGCATAATATACCAGAATGTCCATTCCTTCTGCACCAACAAATACTTACTCATGAATACCTTCTCCCACCACTGGGTCGACACCTTCCTCCTGAACAAAACCTTTCTGCAGCCCCACCATACTCTCTGCACCTCTCCCTATATCCTCCACCGCACTGATGCTCCTGGTCCTCGAGCACAGGGTAGAGTCACCATTGGCCACCTTAAGCATATCCCCCTCCAGCCACAACCTTTCCTCACTGACCCCACTGAACACCTAATACTCAGTGTCTTCTTCCCCTCCCTCACCATTACCTGCACCACCATCTATGTCCATTCCACTGCTCCTCTTCCCTATGACTTCATCTACCACATTGACTGCACCTTCTCCACCTACATGATTGCTGCCGACATCAACATCCATAGCCGATCCGCTGCTGCCCTTTGGTGGTGGCATCAGTTTCTCTCCATGATCCAAGGTGACCTTGTTCCCCTTCCCCAGCATACCCATCCCAAAAGCGACACCACCCCCGATGTTGTCATTTCCTTCACCAAGCTCCTTGGGCTTATCACCGTCAACATCCTTGACCCCACAGGCAGTGACCACCTCTCCATCCTTCTCACCATAACATCTGCTCACCATCCCCCACCAGCTTCCCACCCTGCACCCCCTCCCAAGCGCAGTGGTTAGACACTGGACTCGCATTCGGGAGGACGACGGTTCAATCCCGCATCCGGCCATCCTGATTTAGGTTTTTCGTGATTTCCCTAAATCACTCCAGGCAAATGCCGGGATGGTTTCTCTGAAAGGGCACGGCCGACTTCCTTCCCAATCCTTCCCTAATCCGATGAGACCGATGACCACGCTGTCTGGTCTCCTTCCCCAAACCAACCAACCAACCCCTCCCAAGGTCGTCCATGACTACCGTTGTGCCAACTGGGATGCCTACCGGGACTCCATCGCCACTCAGGCCGAAAGCCACCCTCTTACCTGTCACCATCCTGATGACATCATCCACACCTCGTCCTTCCTTCAGAAGGCAATTACTGACGCTGTAGAGGCCCATGTTCCTACTAAAACCATCCACCCCCACCATCCCACTCTCCCTCCATGGGCTGTCCTCCTCCTCCTCCACGAATCCCGCCGCCTCTCTCGCCCTTTCCTTTGCGCTCGTGACAGGGATACACACCAACACCACCGGCAAACACAGTGACACGTATGGATCTTTATTAGAGCAAAAAAACGCCAGGACTGGCGCCAGACCTGTACACAACTCAACACCACCCTCCCTATCAACTCCTCCAAGTACTGGTCTGCCGTCCATCACCTTACTGGTTCCCAGTCTGTACCCCATTACCTCCTTCTCCATAATGACTGTCCCCTTCCCGACAACCTCAGTAAGGCCGACGACTTCGCTTCCCACCTTTCTGAGGTCTTCTCCATCCCTGATGATCCCCACTTTGATTATTCTCTTTTCCCCACCGTCATGGAATGCGCTGATACCTCAGTCGCTCCACTTGCTCCTAGTCTCCAGTACTTAGGGCAGTTGCCCCACTCCAACACCAATACTCCAATCACAGCACATGACATTAAACTTATCCTCCAGTCCAAATGCAACACGGCTCCTGGTCATGACTGTGTCACCTACCGCCACCATAGAGAAAGCCCCTTCTCCTTCCTGACTGTCCTTGCAACTCTCTATAACGTCATCCTCTCTACCGGCTTCTACCCCGACCCGTTTAAGACTTCCCGCATCCTCTTATTCCTCAAACCCAACAAACCCCCTTCCGTACCTCTTCCTATAGTCCCATGTGCCTCACCCCCATCTTCAGTAAGATATTTGAATCCGTCCTCTCCCATTGTAAACATCAGCACCTTACTCAACACCACCTCCTCCCCTTTACCCAGTGTGGATTCCGACCTTGCTTCTCTGCCGAAGACCAATTCCTTAACCTCATCCACCTTCTCTACCTCCAGCTTAACTCCTGTTGCTCCACCATTTTTGTTTCCTTCGATCTCCAAAATGCCTATGACCATGTATGGCTTCCCGGTCTCCTCATTAAACTCAAAACCTACGCCTTGCCTATCAGTTTTGTCCATCTGCTCGCTTCTTTCCTCTCACGCCGTCCTTCCTATGTGACCCTCCACACACCAACTCCCATATCTTTTATCCCACTGCTGGGGTCCCTGAGGGCTCCATCCTCTCCCCTCTCCTCTATCTCCTGTAAACCGCCAATATGCCCAAGCCAGCCCCACCTGTCCCCCTTCTCCAATATGCGGATGACACTGCCTTCCTGGCTCTCTATCCTACCCTTCAACAGTCCCAACGCACCCTCCAAATCCACCTTGACCAGTTCACTTGATGTAACCAGTGGTTACTTCGTCTCAACCCCTCCTAAACCCAGGCAATCATCATAGGCCACACTACCCACTCCTTCCGTCTCCATGATTTCTACCTAACCATTTATGGTTGTCCCATCCGGCTCACCCCACCCTGAGATACCTTGGCCTCAGCCTCGAACGTCACCTCATCTGGACCCCTCACCTCCTGACCATCCAGCAGGCCTGCCTCTGCCTCCTGAAATTCTTCTCTGGCCAGATATGGGGACTGCATCCTTCCAGCATCCTCCACATATACAAATCCCTCATCCGTTCTATCCGCTATTATGCCAGCGTTGCCTGGATCTCTGCACCCACCCACTTTTACAAGGCCCTCCAAATACTTGATCGCCATGCACTCTGCCTTGCCTTACATATCTGCCTTCCTTCCCCCACACGACTCCTGTATGACCTCATCCCTTCCCCCACCTCCTCCTTTTCCTCCAACATCTCCGCATCCTTTACACTGTCCGAAGGCTTGATCCTCCCCACCCCCTGCCTTTTCCCACACCTGTATCGTCGTATCTGTCCCTCTCTCCACCTCCACACCCTCCATCTCCTTCATCAGGGCAATTTTCAGCACCTTCCCCTCCTGGATGTTGAACTTCGCCATGACATCTACCCTTCCTTCCAACTGTAACCTGGTCTTGTTTCCTCCCCTCCTCAGGGCCCCCTCCTCCTCTCCCCTCCTTCCCCGAGAGCGGATTTTCCTACTTACCCTCCCCCCTGAGTCCCTGTAGCCCCTCCTCAACTGTGTCCATCCCACATCCTTCCCTCCCCAACCCCCTTCGACGTGACCCCGCCTGTCTCTACCTCCCTCTCCTCTCCTCCTTCCCTTCTTCCTTTCTCCCTCAACTCCATGCCCCTGGCAGATCCTGTGTTTGCTCATCGTCATCAGTGAGTGTTGTGTTTGGTGCTGTTCTCCTGTGCTTTCAGAGCTGTGATTTTAATTGTGTACTGGACTTGTACATAGTGTTATAGTCAGTGATCGTTACGTGCTACGCCGTCCATCGATACTTTTATGCTCCAGCCATTCTTCAGCTTGTGATCTTTTAATTGCCCCAGTGTGAGGTTTTTTTATGCGCAATACTTTTTTATGGTTTTATCTACATTTTACAGTCGCCCCCTTTTTGTCTGTTCTCTTCCATTATGTTCCCCCTTTCTATATTTCTCCTTTGTAATTTTAAATGTCTTCTATTGTATAATTAATCTCTTTCGGCTGAAGAGCAGCGCATATGCTGCTGCCAGCCCGCCCAGGATGGGGAATTGAAGTACAATAAAAAAAAAAAAAAATTCTGATGTCGGGCATCAGTCAGACCATGATATTTCTGCGCCACTGTGGCTGCAGTCTCACTCGCCGCTCGCATCGAGTGCCAAAATGGTGTTAATATCAGGTCTGACGACAGACCGACTACACGGCTCGGTGAATTGTGCCATGTTCTACGGCAGTAGAGTAGGAAAATCTATGAAGAGAGCGTTTTGTTGCACACAACAGATTTCTGTGGCCGACGTACATTACCTCCAAAAGTCACTTCTCTATGGTTCGACTCAAGGTTTACCCGTAAGCACCCTGCAGATTGTGAATGTTATTACATGTTTAGTGCAGACAGATCCTTTTCATAAGTACTGTAGCTTTTGTATACGCTTTTCAAGGACACCCTAATAATTTTCATTCATTATCTGAATGAACTTATGATGAGGCTTTGAAGAGAGAAATGCAAGGGCATTTTGCTTGTTTGTGTCAAATGTTACAATTCACAAGTCGCTAAATTTTTCGCTATAAGAAAAAATGGATCGCCATAGCTATTTTTCTTAGGTTTTCTACTGCATTTGATCGTATTACCGGGTCTGTGCTGTAATAAAGTATGCTTTATCCTAACTGTAGAATGGTTTACTAGTACGCCAAAATGAAAATGTAGTAAATTAGCAAGAAGGCAGGAATGAATATCAAAGTCATACTTGCCGTTGATAACAAGGTCATTAGAGACGGCTTTTGTGCAAATTAGCGTTTTATCGAACTCTGAAATACTTTAAGAGACGAATTTCTTCCCTTTTTATTTTCTGGTGCCATATGTTTAATCTTCGTTTATCTTTAAGATGGTTCAAATGGCTCTGAGCACTATGGGACTTAACATCTATGGCCATCAGTCCCCTAGAACTTAGAACTACTTAAACCTAACTAACCTAAGGACAGCACACAACACCCAGCCATCACGAGGCAGAGAAAATCCCTGACCCCGCCGGGAATCGAACCCGGGAACCCGGGCGTGGGAAGCGAAAACGCTACCGCACGACCACGAGATGCGGGCTATCTTTAAGAAACTTGAAATATTAAACGTAAGTACTCATTACCCAGGTCACAGATACTAGTATCACAATTTCATAGTATGCACACTTTTAAATAAATATAGTGACTTGGGTGTCTGTCTAAGACGGAGGTATTGATTCACTTTGCCATACGCACTGAAGAGCCAAAGAAAGTGGTACACCTGCCTAATATCGTGTAGGGCCACCGCGAGCACGCAGAAGTGCCGAAACACGACGTGACAGAGACTCTACTAATGTCTTAAATAGTGCTGGAGGGAACTGACACCATGAATC
The DNA here is from genome assembly GCF_021461385.2 of Schistocerca piceifrons. Classification (NCBI taxonomy): domain Eukaryota; kingdom Metazoa; phylum Arthropoda; class Insecta; order Orthoptera; family Acrididae; genus Schistocerca; species Schistocerca piceifrons. The sequence goes on from NC_060149.1 coordinate 406,252,812, forward strand.
CTGAAGGGCTGTTCATAAATCTGTAAGATTACGAGGGGATGGAGATTTCTCCTGAGCAGCATGTTGTAGGCATCCCAGATATGCTGAATAATGTTGATGTCTGGGGAGTCTGGTGGCCAGTGGAAGTGTTTGAACTCAGATGAGTGCTTCTGGAGCCAGTCTGTAGCACTTCTGGACATGTGGGGTGTCGCGTTCTTCTGTTGGGATTGCCCAAGTCCGTCGGAATACAAAATGGATATAAATGGATGCCGATGATCAGATAGGATGCTTACATACGTGTCACCTGTCAGAGTCGTATCTAGACGAATCAGGGTCCCGTATCACTCCAACTGGACACCTCCCACACCATTACAGAGCCTCCAGCAGCTTGAACAGTCCCCTGCTGACCTGCAGGTTCCATGGATTCATGCGGTTTTCCCCTTACCCATAGACGTGGATCCGCTCTACACAATTTGAAACGAGACTCGTCCGACAAGGCAACATGTTTCCAGTCATCAATAGTCGAATGTCAGTGTTGACAGGCCCAGGCGTGGCGTAAAGTTTTGTGTCGTGCAGTCATCAAGGTTACACGATTGGGCCTTCGGCTCCGAAAGCCCGTATAGATGATGTTTCGTTGAATGAATGATTCGCACGCTGACACTTGTTGATAGCCCAGCATTGAAATCTGCAGCAATTTTCGGAGGGGTGGCACTTCTGTCACGTTGAACGATTCTCTTCAGACGTCGTTGGTCCCGTTCTTGTAGGATCTTTTTCCGGCAGCAGCGATGTCCGAGATTTGATATTTTACCGGATTCCTGATATTCACGGTACACTTGTGAAATGGTCGTACGGGAAAATCCCCACTTCATCACTACCTCGGAGATGGTGTGTCCCACCGACTCTAACACCACGTCATACTCACTTAAATCTTGATAACCTGCCACTGTAGCCACAGTAACGGATCTAACAACTGCGCCTGACACTTGTTGTCTTATATAGGCGTTGCCGACCGCAGCGCCGTATTATGCTGTTTACATATCTCTGTATTTGAATATGCATGCCTATACCAGTTTCTTTGGCGCTTGAGTGTATAAACCTTATTTCCAGGTGAAAATTGCACCAAACATGGCATAAACAGAACGGAGTGATTGTCACCACTCTACCTAACTGAAGGATGAAAGTAACTTTCGCATGATGTGTCGCTGCCAAGTAACGTAGCTTAGTGAAACTTGGACTATAAGCCGGCTGCGGTGGCCGAGCGGTTCTAGGCGCTTCAGTCTGGAACCGCGCTGCTGCTTCGGTCGCAGGTTCGAATCCTGCCTCGGGCATGGATGTTGTTCTGTCCTTAGGTTAGTTAGGTTTAAGTAGTTCTAAGTTCTAGGGGACTTATGACCTCAGATGTTAAGTCCCATAGTGCTCAGAGCCATTTGAACCATTTGAACTTGGACTATACATAGAAGGAACTGTTACAGTATATTACAGTACACTACACAAAGAAAGTGAAAGAAATACGCAATGAGTCGAACAGGAATGACAGTTTTATTCAAAGACAATAACTACACTGAAGTCACATGGGTCTTATTAGGGCGTGTGATCACTACGGAGGGCAACACATTCTCTGCATCGCGCTCTCATACTGGCCATAAGTCTGGTAATAATTCTTATGGTAGGATATTCCATTTCTTCACCAGCGTGGTTGACTGCTGCAGGGTGGTTTTTGGTGCTTGCGGACGTGTTGCAATACGACCCACAGAACATCATACACGTGCTCGATGGGATTTAAGTCGGGGAGCGAGCGGGATAATCCATTCGACGAATACCCTCTCGTTTCAAAAACTCCTCCACCTGCGCAGTTCGATGCACATGAGGAAGGGGCACAGCGACACAGTACCTTCGGGTGCATTACGTACTCTCATATAGTGAGAGGTGGGAACATATAATTCACTCAGAAACATTGTCGAACATGATCGTTTTCGTGCGTCGAGGTGTTATGGTATGGGTAGGTATAGCGCTGCACGCGCGTACTGATCTCCAAATCTTTGAACACGGCACACTCGCCTGTCGAAAGTATCGTGCCACTGTACTTCTTCCCCTTGTGCGTCTTTTCAGGGGAGCATTCGGCCTTGACTTCATTTATACAGATAACAATGAGCGACTGTATAAACTGAATAGGTGGAGTTGGTCTTGGATCGAGCGTATATTCGGCAAATCGACTGGCCTGCGCGTTCTCCCGTCCTCAGTCCCATCGAGCACATATGCGATACATTGGGGACAAATATTGCAGCACGTCCAAATGCACCAACGACCATCTAGAAGTTGTCAGTCGCTCTGGTGGAAGAATGGAGCGCCCTATCTCAAGAACACCTAATGAAAGTTGTGGCCAGCATGAGAGCATGCTGTAGAGCTTGCACTGCACTGCCGTCCGTGATGATACCACACCCTACTAAGAATGATGTTAGCCCAGGGGCCTATCACGAATTGCGGCGACTTCAGTGTAATTACTGTCTTTGAATAAGAGTACCATTTCTCTTCCTCTTATTGCGTATTTCTTTCAGTTACTTTCATACTATACTGTAGCAGCTCTTTCTGTGCTACACGTTTCGTTGAGCTATGTTACTTGGCAGTGACACTTCATCCGAAAGTTACTTTCGTCCTTTTTTTATACAGTAAACGTGTGACTGGGTAAAGCTCCCGATAGGGACTGGGCGTCAGCCTCGTTCCAGTCCCTCCAGGACGTCTCTGATCCACTCAGCTAGCTCTAAAATGAACACAGGTGATCTATTCCGGGGGTAAAGGCTGGCTGGGATGATGGGCCTGCCACCCTTCCCCTACTGCGTGGGAGAAGGGTTGCACGCTACGTGCGTCGGGCAGTTATTCGCCTTGGCACTAATTGATACAGTTGTTAGATATCATGGTTACAGTTAAACTTTCCCTATTTAACACTTTATAACACGAAAACTAATTACCGTACGAGTATTAAACTTGGTAGCATTAATGTCCAAAGTGTGGGGTGCATGATTTCCATGCGTTACAGCGCCACCGTCCAGTTTCAACTATGGCTACCAGGTGCCGTGATCAGTCGTCGTGATTGATAGTATCACACACCTGACCAGTCGCAGTGCACTTGTTGACTTGTCAACATTAGCTTTGACAAAAGGAGCAGGAAATTTTTCGTGAAGCTCTATTATTAATACAACAGTAATGCTGCAGCTGCACTTCGAGAATATCGCCGGCTGAAAGGATTACGGAAGAGTTCTCTTTCCCCATCTGCTGTGCAGAGCATGATGAAGAAGTTCGAATCAACTGGAGAACTGGGCGTCGCTCCGGGAAGAGGCCAAGGACCGGTTGCACCACAGGTGGTTGATGAAATTGCTGTTGCTATGGTGGACAACAGTGCGCACAATTCCCGACAGTCAGATTGCGCGTGCTGTGTCACGACAGTTCAACATCCCGTGGTCCACTGTACGGAAGGTGCTACGAACAATTCTCAAATGGTATCCGTACAAAATCCGTATTGCTCAGGAGCTTGCACCACATGGCACACAACGATGTGACTTCGCCCTCCACCTTCTTGCAAAAATTGAAGTTGACAAGGGCTGTCCCTGGACCATCCATAGACAGTCGAAGCTCATTTTTCTCTGACGTATGAGGTGAACACGCAGAACTGCCGAGTGTGGAGATCTTCACCTCCAGTCACTGTGCATGAAGTTCCTCTGTACGCTGAGCGTGTCACCGTATGGTGTGGCTTCATAGCTATGTTCGTCATTGGCCCATTCTTTTTTGAACAGGTTGACGCTCAAGTACGAAAGAAACGCAGTATGACTGGCCAGCGTTACTGTGATATGCTTCGCCAACATATCATACCCGCCCTGCAGGAGAGAGACTCATTGGACTCAACAGTTTTCATGAAAGATGGGGCTCCGACATTCATCGCTCGTGAAGTTCACGTGATTCTACGAAACACATCTAGAAACGATCGAATTATCAGCCGATCGTTTCCAAATGCTTGGCCGGCACGATCACGTGTGATTTCTGGTTGTGGGGCTACCTGAAGGACAGTGGTTACCAGGGGAACATTCACGCATGTGCTGATCTGAAGCGCAGCATATCAAGAGAGGTAGCCAGCATACATACCTCCGCACATGCTTCGTTCTGCTGAGCAGAATGCAGTCCTGCGCTTTCAGACTCTTCTGGACACTGATGGACGCCATATTGAGCCCCTTTGTAGCAGTAATGGTCCCGGTATGAAATAGTATTATGTGCCGAGCACATTAAAAGTGTTCCAATTGAATTGATTCTGCATTATTTCTCTTCCCCATGTCCTTGACATTAATACTATCAAGTTTGGTCGTCGTACGGTAATTAGTTTCCGTGTTGTAACGTGTTAAATAGGGAAAGTTAAATTATAACCACGCGATACATCACATCTACCTATTTCCGTCCCACTCGGATAATTCCTTCTTGGTGCGTCGTTTTTTTTTTTTTTTTGTTTTTTTTGTCTTAGAGTGTATAGGACCATACAGTCACATAGATTAACCTAAAACATTTGATCTTTATTACGTAGTGTTTCCACATTTTTAAGAACATGAAGTACCTCTGCGGTACATACTCCTGAAACGTAAGATTTACTGTTTCGAAGTGTTCGATTTGGAATTATAGCACAACAATTATTGACCATTGCTATTACTAATACACGTGTAAAATCAGGCCGAATAAGTGTAATACCAAAGTCTCGCTTTGAGCACAAAATGTAAACACAGCGTTGTACTTAAGTCACGTGGTATGACATGTGCAGTTCGCTATGTTGTTCCTATTCTATGACCCCTGTGAGAGTGTCTCCGAATCGGCAGCACAGTCTGGTTCCCATAGAACAGGAGTATTATGAACTGAGTATTGACATAGAACCGAAATCGTAACATGATGTCAGCGTGGCGTTGTTGTCCACATTTTTCGCTAAGACCGTGTCTTCAGTTTTAGAAGTCTTATTAGAAACAGCAATAGTCTGTAACTCATTCTGTTACGAATTCATATCGAAGAAATGTTACTTTTCATTATATTTATCATACTAATAAGAGGTGTTTTATGTGATATTTAATATTGAGACGCATTTTAATGATGACGAAAAATCGTATGACTAATTTATGTGACTATATGGCCATATATTTATGAGATAAGTGCAACATTTATGTAATGTGGGAATGTGCTGCCAATTAATCCGTTGGATGTATTCACATATAAAGCAATTTCCACCTGAACCTAACATTTATACACGATAAAATTAGTCAGTCCTTCTGAATTATACGTATCTCGAATCCACTGTGTTTATTTTAAAATAGTCACAATAAAAAACTTTAGTACCTATGATGTGGAGAATGAGTACCTTTGATTAGTTTTAGTTTTCCTAAGAGAAAACGAACATTATATGTACGGTATGGTAGAGAAGAGTTTTTTACCTGCAGGATAGTGTGTCTAGGAACACATGATGTTTCTGATCGGTGTTTCTATGTAGTGCCCGATTTTAGAATCACAAGAAGTAACACGCAGTAGCCATCACCATAAACAGTTTCCTTCATTTTCTGCTGTTTTTGTTGTTGTGAGACATTAGGTTGTATTTTGTGCAGCGTTTGTAAGTATTACTATTTCTACGTATATAAGTGCCGTGTAACAAATTATAACTATTTTGAGGATATTGTTAATTCTTCAGCTACAGAGTTTTGGGGTGAGTAAAATTCTATATGTTTTTAAAACTAGTAAAAAAACGTGTAAACGGTTAAGCCATGCTTTGTGAGCCGTGTACCATTTTGTACTTTGAAACAGAAGGTCTCTTTACCTGTGATATTCGCAAATGACAAGAGGTTCTTTAATTTATTAACAATTCTCCCTGTCTTAAAAATGGGAATTTCCGTTAGTTACCAATAACTTCCATTTAAAAATGTTTTTGGCTTGTAACTGGTTTTTTATAATACTTCTGCTTAATTTGATATCACTTACTGATTGTTGGGTTGTAGTGCAGTAATAATGTAACAGTTGCACTGTTAAATACAGTACTGACAAGACTTTCTTGATAACCTCTCTTAAATTTGAATAGGATATTTACTGTTAGGTACATGACCATGTTGTACCTTGGGACGGTTTTTAACATTTGGAAACGCCCTATTTTTCGGAGCAATTTTTGTAATCTACGTATATGACTCTAGTAAACGTAAAGTGAATGTTGTCATTTCAAAATGAAATAAGAAAACATGTTAAATTTCTGTTACAGAGACGAAAGTTTGAAAAGTGTACCAAGAACAACACTCTCCCCTGCTCGAAAGTGGAAACGAATTAATTTCATCCCTAAAAATATTTCAAAGTATTAGAACTGCATGCCCTCGGGAAAAATTACAGCTGTAGTTTCCGCTTTCTTTCGTCCATTCGCGGTAGCAGCACAGCAAGGCCGTTTTGGTTAATGTTACAAGGCCAGATCAGTCAGTCATCCAGACTGCTGCCCCTGTAACTACTGAAAAGGCTGATACTCCTCTTCGCCCGCATCTCGTGGTCGTGCGTTAGCGTTGTCGCTTCCCACGCCGGGTTCCCGGGTTCGATTCCCGGCGGGGTCAGCGATTTTCTCTGCCTCGTGATGGCTGGGTGTTGTGTGATGTCCTTAGGTTAGTTAGGTTTAAGTAGTTATAAGTTCTAGGGGACTGATGACCATAGATGTTAAGTCCCATAGTGCTCAGAGCCATTACTCCTCTTCAGGAACTGCATGTTTGTCTGACCTCTCAACAGATACCTCTCCGTTGTGGTTGCACCTACGGTGCGGCTATCTGGAGGGGGCTGGGGGGTTGGGTCTTCCCAAGGTATTTGTTACATATTATAGCTTCAAATTCGATTTTTGTCGGGGTACATTCAGTTTGGCGTACTAGGAAGTTGTTTTTCAATGCCACCAGAGCATACTATATTAACACAGAGACTCGCTGATTTGATACAGGGCAGTAAATAAACTAGAAATAGCCGTGGGTATGTCCTCTTTTTCTTATAGCCAAAAATGGCCACGTCTGAGCTGAGACACTATCCGAAAAGCAGCGAAATTCCGTTGCGCTTATCTCTTCAAATCTTTAAATTTAGGTCATTCCAGATTTCGAATGCAGATTATGAAGATGGCTGTGAAACGCATGTTCAAAATCGTAGGTACTTTAGAACGCAGGGCCCTTACGGGCACCACAGTCACTTGCTCAGACCATAGATGCATATGAACCGCGAACGCCTGTATCTCTGTCGTGTCAAGGTTTGAAACCAACATCAAAGTGACGGAGTGGAATGAGCCGAGTTTGTCATAACACTTTACGCAGAGTGGAGTCGATATTTATAGTTTTCTTCATACAAAGGTTTTATCGAGCGGAATGTTCAATATTCAGGGGAATTACAGGAGAATGATAGGAATTATCATTTAAAGCAAAAAGCTTCCTATGGATATATTCCTATCCCAAAAGGTTTCTGAAACAGAAGACATTCAATGTACATTGCTGTTTATTTCCTGTCTTATTCAGTGCGTTGTCCGGTTTACACATGTACAACAGGTGGTAAACATTTCAACAAGCGTTTTACAAAGTATCAATTCAGAAATAGGTATTTTTAAGATATTCACCTCGTAAGGGTACATTTTCGATTCTGTTTTGCAAGGATCGAATCTACCCTGACGCTCGTTTGCAGTGGCGGCTCGTGAGTAACGATTCTGGGTGTTCGCACATTTTTAAATTCATATAAATGTGAGAGTGTGAAATGATGATTGTCATTTAACCAGCAGTGAAATTAAAGTCGTGTAGCATTGTCACCAATGTGAAGATTGTGGACGCGCTGTATGTGAAACTAGTACAAATTTTCAGCATATAATGTTCGCCACATGTTCGTAGGACACTGATACGTGCAGAAAGTCGCCGAGTGCTGATACTAGAACTACGTTGCACAATTTCAACAGTGCGTTGCTGTTTCTGCATAGGTTGTTGAACTACACATTCAGAAGAAAATATGAACTTGAAAGGGTGTTGAATTACACATTCAGAAGAAAATATAAACTTGAAAGAATACCTGTTTCACACAAAGTGTTGAGAAGTCTGGTAAACACTCGACGATCAGGAGTTCGAAGTGTAGGAAAGCGCCGACGGTATTCTTCGACAGCAGCAAGAGCAACTACTATCTCAGAAGCCGTAAACACACAACATATCTGCGTGTTCTGCATTAGTGTATATGTGTGGTATTTTACCCAGCGCGTGTACAAATATATTTCACCAATGCTTCTCTCTGATACATTCAGTCCCTCTCACAACTCCACTCACGACACACCATGGACAACTGTGCGGCAGTGGGCTAGTTTAATTGTAGTATGACATTGTGAGGAAAGATGTTCAAAGTACGAGGTAGGTTAGGCTAGAATAAAACGTCGAAGAGATTGTGTGGAGAGGACACATACGTGCAAGCCGATAGCCCAAAAGTATACCTACATTAAATGTGTTGTATCTCGGAAACCATTCGGAATAGGCCGTATATCCACATAAGGTTTTTTTGATTCAAATGAGCATTTCTGTCATATTGAATATTGCTCGCTCCTCTTAGGACAGACATCCTGTATAGATGAAATCACACACTGATTTTTGGCAGTTGAATGGCTTGTACTGGGATTATTTATAGCAGTAGTTAACCTAATTTCTCTGAAATTCTCCATATTAGTGCGCTGGTTAACAGTTTACATTGTACCACTTGAAAGATTAAAAACAGTTTGAAACACTGTATAGACATTTTTTTCCTCGTACAGGTGACAGAATTAAAGTTCGTCAGTGAATTCTTGTATTTGTTGCACCACTTACACGGAAGTATAAGAGAAAACGTCAGTCTGACATATAGAATTTAGTTTTCTAGAAATTCCTCAATAACAAGTGAGAAATGTTCATTACGCCTTTATAGTAAATGTTATCTGTTCCTACCCATAATGTCCGGTTGTCACACAGAATAAGCGTTTATGTTTTATGACTTTTGCGTAATCCAGTACAAGTACCAAAACAACATCAAGATACGAAGCATAATAAATACATAAATCGAAAACCTCGATTATAAAGAAATTTTTTGTAGTGAGTTAGATATGAACACTGTGTCGTCTCAAAACCTTCATAATTCAGTGAGTGTTGAATCTGAGGACCAACGTAGTTTTATGAGACAGATTACACAGTATCATTAAATTCGCATTATTTAGGCTCAAATAAATACTTTCAAATAGAAGACCATTCGCATCTGATTGGTAACAATATCATTCCTTAGTTTCAGGTCGTCAGTTCACTGACGTAACCTCAAAAAAAGTGTGCTTGGCATTTTTTTGTGTTTTACCTATGGAACGAAATATTGATGTCTTTCACATTTCTGTGTAGCCAAACGTTGCTCACAATTTCACAATTGTAATAAAAAACTTTTACTGAAAATAATATAGTAAAGATAAATTGAACAATATTCCAGAAGTCGCCTGCTAATGGATACTGCCACTAGTCAAGTGGTCGAGATGTTGGTTTCAATATACTGACGTCAAGCGCGGTCTGTATCATCTATGGTCTTAGGTCAGATGGCTGTTGGAGTTGATGCATGTTGACGACAGAAATTCCATTCTGTGCATCTGGATGTTCACTTCACAGATAATTATTCCTACTCTGTGCTAGTGGCGAGAGGCGTTACTTACACTGCTGGTGAGTATGGAAGTACCGGTGATGCTCGCCCGGAGACGGTTGGCCAGCTACTGGAGTCGTGCGCTCGTCAGGTCCTCCGTGTGCTGCCGGCGTAGGAGCGAGGGCGGCCTGGAGGGAGCCGCGGAATTGCTGCGGGACTTGAAGAGTTCGCCGCCGTTACTTCTTGTGCCTGTGGCATCTGGGGAAATCACGGTACAGGCCGCGCTATCTGTCCTTTTTACTCCACTTGGCGACCGCCACGAAGAAATAATGTGTGTACAAGTTTGTAACCTTCGCGAGCAAAAAATTTGACATTTGACCTTTCAGGGATAACAGTTACTTTATGTGACTTCTTTATTTATTGCAGTTTCACCGAGACCTGCCGTTTTACGTTTCTAATGGTGGTCGTATCCAATAAACTGCAATGAAATAAAGCCACTATCTACTACGATTAGTATTAGGGACGAATTAACTAAGTGATATTCGTAGAATACGTTTTGGAATATTTCTAGAGAAAATATTCATCCATTTTTACTTTCCAGTACCACATATTTAATCTTCGTTAACTCTTAGGGAAAACAAAATACGCACAACGACAACAACTAGGCTGATTGAACACGAACGAAGCTGGAGATTACGTAAGTCAGACTACACCTATACTAAACATGTGTTGACGAAAGGACATAGATACGAAGTCCACACAGAAGTACTACATATACCTAACAAAGGAAGAAAACTAAGCCTGTTAGAAGCACTTGAGGTGAACAAACATTTAGCTCAGGATCGCCATCTGGTTGTAAATCAGTTACGGCAGAGCACATCCCCAATTTTAAGCTTCACATGATACAATCAACCGGCCACATAGCCACGGAACGCCACAGTGACACATCCTGCTACAGAAAATTAAAACACAAAATGGCTCTGAGCACTGTGGAACTTAACATCTGAGTTCATCAGTCCCCTAGAACTTCAGAACTGCTTAAACCTAACTAACATAAGGACATCACACACATCCATGCCTGAGGCAGGATTCGAACTTGCGACCGTAGCAGTCACTCGGTTCTGGACTGAAGCGCCTAGAACCGCTAGCCACTGGGGCAGGCAATTAAAACACAACAAAGTTTCCTATTTCATACCTTGCCTCCCTCAAAAACATCAACACAAATTTAAATACGGTAATAATGTGTATTTTAACCTTGTACTATTTTTCATATTGTCCATTGCATGAAATGTAATTTACAAAGTGAAGCATGTTTCTTGTACAACATAGGTTACTAGTGCTCAGACAGTTCCCAACCGCCGGCCGAGGTGGTCCAGCTGTTCTAGGCGCTACAGTCTGGAACCGCGCGACCGCTACGGTCGCAGGTTAGAATCCTGCCCCGCTCATGGATGTGTGTGATGCCCTTAGGTTAGTTAGGTTTAAGTAGTTCTAAGTTATAGGAGGCTGATGACCTCAGAAGTTAAGTCCCATACTGCTCAGAGCCATTTGAGCCACTTGAGTTCCCAAACAATGTCAAGACCTCAACAACTATGGCTTCATAACCATATTACTTATACTACTGTTAGATTGTGTACTTTAATTATTGTGCATAATAGTGTCCATTGCCTAAATTTTAATTTACAATGTTAAAAGACGTGTTTGTTGCGTGACATTAAAGAACAGTGACAGTTAAACAGTTTCTCAGCCAGTGTCAAGACCTCACAAACGTTAGAATTATAACCACTTAACCTGTAATATTGTGTAGTTTAAATCTTTATTGTGCCTTTGGGTAAAGTGCAATTTCAACATTACGAAACAAGTTTGATGCACAACACTCTATGCAAGCGAAGCGGATCTTTACTTATAATGTTTGGTTACCTAAGAATAAGTTAAGTGTCCCTTCCAAAAAGGCGCCTTGTCACGGTTCGCGCGGTCCCCCCCCCCCACCCCCCTTCGGAGGTTCGAGTCCTCGAGTCCTCCCGTCCTCCTTCGGGCATGGGTGTGTGTGTTGTCCTTACCGTCGTAAGTTTTTTAGGTTAGATTAAGTGGTGTGTAAGCCTAAGGACCGGTGATGGTTCAAATGGCCCTAAGCACTATGGAACTTAACATCTGAGGTCATCAGCCTACTTAAACCTAACTAACCTAAGGACATCACACACATCCATGCCCGAGGCAGGATTCGAACCTGCGACCGTAGCAGCAGCGCCTAGAACCGCTCGGCCACAGCGGCCGGCTAGGACCGATGACCTCAGCAGTTTGGTCCCATAGTCCTTACCAAAAATTTTCAAATTTTTCCTGAAGATGGCCCAATAAGCCGAAAACTAGTTTGAAAGAAACAAAAATCAGCAGAACAAAAACAGTGTACTTGTTGTTCAACCTTAAACACCAACAAAAGTTTTGCATTTTGTATAAATTGCACATACTCATTCTCTATGTCACTGGTGGCAGCATCACAGTGTTTTAGTGTGCCTACCCTGCACCGGTCGTTTATCCTCTGCAGATCATTCCGCATTTTGTTACAATTTTGTAGCATTGTTACTTCTCTGCACACAACAGTATCATCCCTGAATAGCTTCGTGGAACTTCTGACGCTACCCAAAAAAATGTTCAAATGTGTGTGAAATTTTATGGGACTTAACTGCTAAGGTCATCAGTCCCTAAGGTTACACACTACTTAACCTAAATTATCCTAAGGACTAACACATGCACCCATGTCCAAGGGAGGATTCGAACCTCTGCCAGACCAGCCGCACAGTCCATGACTGCAGCGCCTAGACCGCTCGGCTAATCCCGCGTGGCAGACGCTACCCAATAGGTCACTTTTGTAGACTCATGACCCAAAGAATTGTGACCACTGCCCACCGCGAGGCTGAATGTCGCCTGCTGGTGTTGCGGGCACATGGCACCCTAAAAAAAGTAAGTAAAGAGGAGCAGGGATGAAGGGGAAACATTCTAGCGACGATACGGACTGCAAATGTTGAAATCCACTGCCATAAGTGTGTTTGAGAAAGCGCAGATTGTTATGGTCCAACACCTGGGGAAGAGCATGTCTGAAATGGTGAAGCTGGCCGGCTGTTCAAGTGCTACTATCGTGAGCGTCTTTGGAAAGTGGTTGCAGGATGGAATAGGCGACAAGGAATTGAACGTCTACAGCTCATCACAGCACCTGGAGTTCATATGCTTACCCACTGTGAAAGCAAGATAGGCAGCAACTGTGGCAGATCTGACGAAAAAGTATAATGCTGGTGCAGGCACAACTGTTTTGGAGTACACAGTTCAGCGCTCATTCCTGAGCATGGCAGCTCCTACATGTTCGTATGTTGACTCAACGACTTCGGCATTTAGGATTGCTGTGGGCACGGGATAATCGATATTGGACCGTGCGACAATGGAGACTTGTCGACTGGTCGGATGAAACCCATTTCTTGTTACACCAGGGTGGTGGTCCTGTCCGAAAAACGCCATCATCAAGGCGATGGGCTTCTCTAAACATGCACCGTCAGTGGACCCAGGCTGGTGGGGACACTATTATGCTAATGAGGACATTCATCTGGCCTGGCATTGGGTTAGTGATATAATCGAGGCACGATCACAGCTAGGAACGACCTGAACCTTACAGAGGACCTCCTGCATCTATACATGCTTGATGTCTTTCCTGACAGCAATAGCATTTTCCAGCAGGATAATTGTCTGTGTCAGAAAGTCAGAATCACGCTAAGGTTGTTTGAGGAGCGTGATGGTGAAATTATGTTCATGTCTTGGCTATCGAATACACATTGATCTGTACCCAATGTGTTGTGTACATAGTTCCGCGTAGTCAGCGCGTACACAACTTTCCCACTAGAGCGCGCCCCGGTAAGCACAACAGCGCAGGCGCAGCGCTCGTCCGTCTCCGGACTACGAGATGGCGCTGTCTTAGAGACGGACCAATTTCTCCTTCCGCCGATCCGCGTATTAATATGTAACGCAGCCAATGAGATTCCTGCAAACTTAGAACCTTTTCTACTCGCGGATCACACTCGCGCAGTGATACCTGAACGCGCGAGGTATTATAACGAGTGTGCAGACCTCCGACTAGTCAGTCTGCATTAGTCTGCATTTATCTGCACCTGTCTGTACCAGTCTATAGTCAAGTTTCAGTCTGCGCCTAATAAGATTACCATATTCCTGTACATAGCCATGAAGATAAATGAATAGACACTTTGTCAAGTATCAGTGATATGTGAGAATAAGATTAACGTACCAAGCCCAGGGGAACTTCCGATTGTCAATTGTAAATAGCATCCAGAATCAAGTTAAGTAAGGTTTATGATTGTTATTATTTTAATAAATGTGTGTGAAAATTAATTAAGTTCTGTTTAAAGTTGGTCACCGTCAATCTGCTACTCTAAGCGTGCAAGTGGCATTTCTATCGTCTGACCTAACGGCAGAAGATAAACACGCCACGATAACACCACGAGACATATTGCTGACACTCGCCTACTTCGTTAGAGCGACAAGTCAAATAATCTGATGGTGTGTGTACCGAAGGTCACAGTACGCACACCACACAATGAAACACATCTCGTAAACTATCGAATACCAGCTCCGCGTCTACAAACGACCAGCCTGTAGTTTACTGCAATTGCATGACCTGTTCACAGACGTATAGCGCCACTTGGATTCAGAAATCTAATATGGGCTTTCTGGAACCATGCCACGTAGAATCACAGGCGTACTGCGTTCCAAAAGTGCACCAATACGCTATTAAGCAAGTTGCTGTAATGTTTTGACTCACCTGTGTATACAGAGAGTCTCTTCTGACAGTTGTCAGGCGCATTTTCTCTGGTGTCTCGGCAGATATTTGCAATTTTGTTTTTGCATCATGTAGCTGGAGTCAGCCCACACAAATGCTGCTCATCACTTCTTTAACGCTACGCCCAGTGTCGATAGAAAGCGTCAGTTTGTCTTCGAAAAAAATATTATTAATGTGGAATTTACGTGCCCATTCGACAGAGTGGTTCCAAATTGCTCTAGTGTGATATTCGTTTCATCGATATGTATTACCAAGCAGAGGAAAACACGAAGAATAACGAGTGCTCAGGCAGCAACAGCGCCGCCCTGGGCCGCGCTGACAGCTATCGTCATGTAGAAGCGCTTGTCAGTCGCTGCTGGAGGACTGAAATTATTCTTCATGTTTCGCTGCTCCTTTTAATACATGTCTATAAAATGAATAACACACTAGACTAATATGGATGCGCTCTGCCGAATTGGCACATAAGACTCCGATTTAAAAATCATTTTGGTTGTTATGAGAAACAAATCGACGCCTTCCCTCAACGCTGGGCGTCGTATGAAAGAGGTAATGAGCAGGATCTGTTTGGGCTGACTCCAACTATACGTTGCAAAACTAAATTGCAAATATCTCCCGAAACACCAGAGAAAATGTGCCTGACGATTCTCAGGTGAGTCAAAACATTACAACAACTTGCCTAATAGAGTTTTGGTCCACTTTTGGAACGCGGTACACGTGTGATTCTACTTGGCATGATTCCAGAAAGAAAGCAAGTGTCTTTCGAAACACCGGAGAAAATGTGCCTGAAGACCCACAGGAGAGACATCTACATCTACATGATTACTCTGCAATTCACATTTAAGTGCTTGGCAGAGGGTTCATCGAACCACAATCATACTATTTCTCTACCATTCCACTCCCGAACAGCGCGCGGGAAAAACGAACACCTAAACCTTTCTGTTCGAGCTCTGATTTCTCATATTTTATTTTGATGATCATTCCTACCTATGTAGGTTGCGCTCAACAAAATGTTTTCGCATTCGGAAGAGAAAGTTGGTGACTGAAATTTCGTGAATAGATCTCGCCGCGACGAAAAACGTCTTTGCTTTAATGACTTCCATCCCAACTCGCGTATCATATCTGCCACACTCTCTCCCCTATTACGTGATAATACAAAACGAGCTGCCCTTTTTTGCACCCTTTCGATGTCCTCCGTCAATCCCACTTGGTAAGGATCCCACACCGCGCAGCAATATTCTAACAGAGTACGAACGAGTGCAGTGTAAGCTGTCTCTTTAGTGGCCTTGTTGCATCTTCTAAGTGTCCTGCCAATGAAACGCAACTTTTGGCTCGCCTTCCCCACAATATTATCTATGTGGTCTTTCCAACTGAAGTTGTTCGTAATTTTAACACCCAGGTACTTAGTTGAATTGACAGCCTTGAGAATTGTACTATTTATCGAGTAATCGAATTCCAACGGATTTCTTTTGGAACTCGTGTGGATCACCTCACACTTTTCGTTATTTAGTGTCAATTGCCACCTGCCACACCATACAGCAATCTTTTCTAAATCGCTTTGCAACTGATACTGGTCTTCGGATGACCTTGCTAGACGGTAAATTACAGTATCATCTGCGAACAACCTAAGAGAACTGCTCAGATTGTCACCCAGGTTATTTATATAGATCAGGAACAGCAGAGGTCCCAGGACGCTTCCCTGGGGAACACCTGATGTCACTTCAGTTTTACTCGATGATTTTCCGTCTATTACTACGAACTGCGACCTTCCCGACAGGAAATCACGAATCCAGTCGCACAGCTGAGACGATACCCCATAGGCCCGCAGCTTGATTAGAAGTCGCTTGTGAGAAACGGTGTCAAAAGCTTTCCGGAAATCTAGAAATACGGAATCAACTTGAAATCCCCTGTCGATAGCGGCCATTACTTCGTACGAATAAAGAGCTAGCTGCTTTGCACAAGAACGATGTTTTCTGAAACCATGCTGATTACGTATCAATAGATCGTTCCCTTCGAGGTGATTCATAATGTTTGAATACAATATATGCTCCAAAACCCTACTGCAAACCGACGTCAATGATATAGCTCTGTAGTTCGATGGATTACTCCTACTACCCTTCTTAAACACTGGTGCGACCTGCGCAATTTTCCAATCTGTAGGTACAGATCTATCGGTGAGCGAACGGTTGTACATGATTGCTAAGTAGGGAGCTATTGTATCAGCGTAATCTGAAAGGAACCTAACCGGTATACAATCTGGACCTGAAGACTTGCCCGTATCAAGCCGATATAGTGTTATACTGGTCTTACAAAGTTACTCTTCTAAAGATTTCAGTTCGATAAGAGTGACGTACTGTGTTCTATTTGATCTTAACTCATAAACCAACCACTACGCTGATCTGGTATTACGGATGCTCGATTTGTTCTTTAGACTACGGTGCCGAACTATATCAAACGCCTTCCAGAATTCAAAGAACACAGCATCAGTCTGGACGCCGGTATCAACTGCCTTCTGGGTAGGGTATTGCGGGCGAACAGATCTACCTTGGTTTCACATGGATATTGTCTGTGTAATTCGTATTGATTCCTACAAATGTGATTTTCGACCCCCAGAAAGGTCTCAATACGCGAACATAAAATGTGCTCTAAAATTCTACAACAGAGTGATCGTTACTTTTGTGCATCTAGTCAACACTGAGCAAACATTTACATCCCTGCATAACCACTGTAATCTATGTCCACGTCAACCTACTTACTGTAATCAAACTTTGTCTCAGTCTACAGCTGTTACCACCACAATTCCTTACATTGCCAAATTAACAATCCTTGAGGACTCAGATTGCATCATATCTACCAGTCCCTCTTTTTAAACAAATTTTGCCGTATATTTTCCTCCCCAATGCATTTCAGTACTTCTACATTATTTATCGGATCTACCCAATTAATCTTCAGTCGTCTTCGGTAGTAGCAAATTTCTAAAGCTTCTATTCTCTTCTGATTTAAACTGTTTGTCGTCCACGTTTGACAGCCGTAAAAGGCTATGCTCCAGGAAAAATACTTCCAGGAAAGACTTCCTAATATGTACATTTATATTTGAAGGCCGGCCGGGGTGGCCGAGCGGTTCTAGGCGCTACAGTCTGGAACCGCGCGACCGCTACGGTCGCAGGTTCGAATCCTGCCTCGGGCATGGATGTGTGTGATGTTCTTAGGTTAGTTAGGTTTAAGTAGTTCTAAGTTATAGGGGACTGATAACCTCAGAAGTTAAGTCCCATAGTGCTCCGAGCCATTTGAACCATATATTCGAAGTTGACAAACTATTCTTTTTCAGAAATGCTGTTCTTGATATTCCCAGTCTGCATTTTATATCCCCTCTATTTCGACCATCTTCAGTTATTTTGCTGCAAAAATACAAAAACTGATCCTCCACTTTTAGTGTGTCATATCTAATTGCATTACAATTGCATGAATTAATTTGGCCATTTTACATTACCTTTGTTTTACTTTTTTTGATGTTCATCTTATAATCCCCTCTTTTCGAGACACTATACATTCCGTCCAACTGATGTTCCAAGTCCTTTGCTGACTCTGACAGAATGACAATATCATCAGCATTCCTCAAAGTTTTCATTTCTTCTCCTTGGTCTTTAATTCGTAGTCTAAATTTCTCCCTGGTTTCCTTTACTGCTTGCTCAACGTGCATCTGGCCACCCTAATAATAAATCTGTAAAACTGTCATATCTGTCTGTTTGAACATGCTTCTCCAAAATACTAGATGCATTTTCATGGAGTTTTCACAGGTAACTTGAGCATAGCTTCGGGCACCTTGCGGGTTTTATTTCATCAAAATCGAATCAAAGTAAAAAAAGATATCATGATTTAAAATTGTATCTAAATCCGTTGTAGCTGTCTGTTAGCTGTTTGATCACGTTAATCTTTTTCATAGGATTTTCACAGATAATTTGAGCGAAGCTTGGAGCACTTATAGGCTTTATTTCATCAAAATCGGATGACAGAAAAAAAGACATCGTAACTGAAAGTGTTAACCATACTAATATTATAAATATGGAAGTAACTGTCTTTCACGTTTTCACGACTAACCTCCTGAACCGGTTTCGATGAAATTTGGTATGGGGATTGCTTGAACCCTGAGGAAGAACATAGTATAGTGTAAGCGTAGTACAAGATACTTATTGTTTGAAAAATATTACGCGAATTATGGAATAATATTGAAACGTCCCCTTAGAAAAATTATAAATGACTGTGCTTAAACTGACACACAATATTTTTAGCGCAACGCAATCTGACTTTTAATAATCCCTACAAAAGAATGGCCCTGACTAACAATAACCTATACCTTTCATGAATCACTTACCTCACAAAAATCTTCGTTACTCGAACTACTGCAACACAGCGAGCGCCACTACTGCCAGCTAAATAAAAGATTCTAACTACTGAAGGCACTAACTACTATAGGCATAGTTAGCAAATGAAAGATTTTGATAGAGAAAAAAAACAATGTATTTACCTTAATATTGTTCAAAAGTCATATTATATATATCAGTTCATGACATCCAGTCTTACAAATTTACTGTCTCTGTCCAGATCATCCGCTCTCAAAACTCCGCCATCTCACTCCCCACAATATTTACAACCTGAAAAAGCTATTTACACTTTGATTTCTTATTTTTATCATATTTATGAAAATACTTTCATTGACTGATATGTCTTACGTGATATGATTCAATGTAATGAATACAATGCTTATAAAATCTTGAATGTATTTATCCATACTTCCACACTGCTTGTTGCATAACGTATACGTTGGATAACGTATAGCTACTTCAATAGAACGATGCACACATGCACGCTCTTGCCCATACCCCTCTGTGCATACTGCATATCAAGCACCTGCGCATGCCGACGGATTGTGCGTAGAGACAGCATGGGAGAGGGGAGAGCGGTTTGCACGTCACGAGCTATGCCTACCCGAACAGGTAAACACGTGAGGGCAGCTGATGTTACTGCACGCACATTAGTAGCTTACTTACTCACCATCACTCATCATCAAAAAAAATCTACCGACACGTGAGTGCAACTGTGGGTAACAGCTAGTACTGAATATCATCGACGGTAGGTTCCAATCCGGTCCTATTCCCTTCTCAGCCACTGCCTTCCATTCATGTCCTTCGACTCTTGTAATTGCATTGCGGTTCTATAGAAGTTGCAAATGATCTTTCGCTCCCTGTATCTTATATTTGCTTCGTTTAGAATTTTTAAGAATGCGATCTAGGCGTCACAAAATGAGCTTCAAATAGTTTACAGAGTCACCAACAGACGTCAGCAGCGAACGGAAGTAGGGCACTTCTGTCCCTGTAGGCACTGGGGAGCAGATATGTTACGTGACACGTATGGCCCAGTGGTCGTAGGAGTGAAAGGACGAGAACTCGGAGGGCGGGAGAAGTTCCTAAAAGAAAGCAGGCCACCACTGATTGAGGACTGCAGTGCACTCTTCGCGTGGGCCATTCCTCTTCCTCCATCTCCTTCGGCGGTCGGCTAACAGAGTTTGCAGCGAGTTCTGTAGCAAAATCGAATTACGCGGGAGAAAGTCTCGCACGGTCGAAGTTCTTCCCCCGAGCCAGCGACACGCGGATGTAATCTCAGACATTTAGGCTGTGTGTCTTGTGCTGAAGCAGAGCTGTTGGTAGAGTTTCCAGTCTTATCCTCGCTGAATCTTAATTTTGCATGTTTTATCAACTCAGTGAGGTTGACAAAGAGGAAATCGAGTTTTCAGAGTTAGAACACCCTGTCCTGAAGTCCCAAAAGCATTCGTCGACGCAGCTAAACCAATGCGTTGGACGGAAGAGAACTCTTAAATATCTACAATCAAACATGCGTTTCTTTCCAAATGAAATACATAAATTACTGTAACTAGTCACGTTTACGCGACTGCTACGGTCGCAGGTTCGAATCCTGCCTCGGGCATGGATGTGTGTGATGTCCTTAGGTTAGTTAGGTTTAAGTAGCTCTAAGTTCTAGGGGACTGATGACCTCAGTCACGTTTACGCGTTTCAAGAAATAATGAGTTCGTCGTTGTTGGCAGTATCACTTTAATTTCTTTGCTCCCATTACCTCCTCTTCCACAATTTTTGCTTGTCTCAGTTAATTGAAAGCGTGGTTAATGTCACTGACAACACGTGATGTTACTTGATTATTAGCTGTTTTATCGTTAATGTTGGTAAAACATGGTGATTAATGGAGTCCGTGACTTATTTGAATAATTCACGGCCTCTGTATACCTACTGAGAAATACTTTTATTAAAGTGAACTGTTCAGCAATGTCAAGACGTAACGTTATGTTTATCTTTAGTGAGGAAGTTTCAGCATCATTCTAACTTCACTGACGGCCGATAAATCTACACAGCAGATTCTACAGTACCATTCAGACCCCCCTGTTCTTTAATAAATCGAACTCCGATGTACAACACAACTTCAAATTTTCGATTATTTTAAAAGTAGTTAGTGTGCTAAATACTTGATGTTAAACGTGTAAGAAGTTTAGAAAAGGTCTGAAATTATGTTCAGAGATTCTTGGAAGCCGCTAAGTGCTCTCATCGCCAAACACTTGATCAGTATATTCTCTGTGACTGGCGCTCCGTTTTAAGTAAATGTAAGTTTTTCACCCAGCTCAATGTTTATGACGTCATATCTCCGAAACCAAGTGTCGTACGATTATATAATCTTGCATATACATTTAGTGCCATACGTGGACACCGTCTGAAATGTATTGGGAGATAAGAAATAATGCTTGATGTGGCAGTTTTCCTGCAGGAACAGCAAAAATGTAGTAAACCATAAACATTTCTCCTTTCATCATCTTTTTGTGTGGCATCAGTGCGAGAAAGTTTCATACAGGTTTGAAATTATGCGCAAAGTTTGTCCAAAGGCATCCAGCGCTCTCATTCTCAAATAATCGATGATTATAGTCTCGGTATTTGCGCGCGATGAGTTACGCTCCCTCAAGACATATGTAAATTTTATGACTAATAATTGGCAACGGATGCTGTACAATCGCAATAAAGTCATCAGATGTTCAACTGAATCTTTTATTAGAACATGTTACGCGTTTCGGGATTACACCCATCTTCAGACATCACAAACTTCGACTCCTTCCTAACCAACCAGGCGTACAGCCTTGACAACTCAAAGAAAGTGTCGAACAACATATGACTGCTTGTGTCGCATAATCAGACAACGCTTGCAATCTGTAAGGTAAGTTGTGATTCGGTTTCGTTCCTTCGTAAATAAATAAAAGTTCTGTGGTTTTTAATGTACGTTACAACGATGCACCCAGATTTGTCGAAAAAGCCATTTTCTTCGTAATTCCCCCACCACACACACACACATTTTGTTTCTCATTTCGACATTTGACGAATAGCAAGACGTATAGCATCGTTAATACCTAATTCAGTCAGATATGATGAAGTGGTATTCCAAAGACACATTTGTCAGAAATAAGCTAGAAACATACCCATATCACTGTACGCACAACCGACATATATCCGCTAAAATGTCAACTGTCATGTTGATTTGATTATTAATCAAATTTCCCAAATATATATATTCTAAATGCATATTTTCATATAATCTTCTGCATATACATTTTCTTTTAATTTTATTTATCTTTTAATCTTGTGTTGTATTTGTGTTTTCTTTTTACATTTGCCGCATTTTTCAAATAACATTTTCAGATTTAATTATTTTATATTTGAAATTATTTGTACACTATTATTGTAACATTATTGTAAATCTGGACAATAAGGAGGAAGTGCAGAATAGTTCAAGTCAAAAAATGTTGAATGCACTTTGATTTTGCGCATCAAGCATAGGGTATTTAGAAAAAATAATTTTTTCGACAAATCTGAGTACATCGTTGTAACGTACATTAAAAACGACAGAACTTTTATTTGAATTGTTTTTTTTTTGTATCTATTAATGTTTCAATGATATTCATTCAGAAATATTAAACTCAGTTTTTTCAAGGGCGCGTTTTATCCCCTTAACGGCCCTACAAAATACATGTCTCTTATTTTGCTCTACACTACAGCATATTCAAAGCCGATCAGAAAATAAATGTATCCCTTGTAAGTACAGCCACGTGTTCCATTTCAAAGGAGTCCGCGTTGTTACCTCGGAGTGCAAGCACGGGAAGTTAAAAACCAAATATTAGATGTCGTGTGACTGTTGGCTGGGATATCCCACTGGCCGGGATCAGCTGCCTGGCGGAAAGGGTGCACATTGGCCCCTTTCCTTGCGGAGGTGTGAGGGTGGTGTCATGTGTGTTTACAGAGTTCGGGTGAGTGTAATGGACGCGTGTATAATGCAGTGTTATGATTGTGTTGTATGATGAGAGAAGGGAGAGGGTTAAACCGTGTGCCGGCACATAGCGCATTGTGGCCTACTCCTCTCGAATAGCACCAAGGGGACTGTCGAGCTTAACGTCCCCATCAACAGCATCACATGCCGGCGTATCTTAAGACACTACGAGAGGGTTGGAATTAAATCCACAACATTGGCGCAAAGACTAGTGATCAGTAACTTTACACAACCACCAAATACTGTCAGAAAATTTCATCCACCCCCAGGATTCGAACTGACTTACCCCCGAATCGAGCGCCACCGCAATGGCGTGCGTTTGCGGCCTCGCCTGCCGAGGTGGGTTGCCACGAAAACTGATCCGCGGTTGACACCGCTGCTTGTAGGCACGACGGCTTGCTGTCAACATCATTTGTCTTATTGACGCTAAGGAGGAGAAATGAGTGATGGTGCTGAAAGGGAAGACAACGGAATGTGTAAGTAAATACGTTTCTCTGCTGCTCATAGGTTCGCAACGTATCAGACAGTGGGATGATTTCACGTAGCCAGTGAGAGGCCAGAAAAGGGGAAATGTATTTCTGGCACCGTGTTTTAACAATTACTTCGAATGAAAGTTGTAGTGACAGATTGATCCGTATTATAGCCCAAGCTCGACGCTCCGTTGAAAGATGGTAATTTACCTATGAGCTGGCGAAGCCAACGGATGTAATATTCAGACACGAATTTGAGCTACGTTTGCCTTTCATGCAGGTATTTAGAAGACAGCAGTCAGTTATCACAAATACAAATACTGATAGGCTCACATCCCTCTAGGTCTTTGCTTCAGTTACATCTTACGTGCCGTACAGTTACTTTGTTTGCTATGGCGAATACATTGTTCACTCTTGCGAGTACGGTCACTGCCTTTTGCCAATACATAGCGGATTGCACATCTCGATGGAAGTGAGAGTGTGACAGTATTCCTTCGAGTCTTGCTGCGAAACACAACGTGCTCTGCTTTCTCGTAGGCTGTGTAGAATCAGTAGCTAACACGTCCCTTGTAGTACTACATTTATTTTATTGGGGAATCCATAGATAATATAACAATGTATGTATATATGCATGAATGTATGTATGTTCCATCTCTCCTCTTAAACCAGTGGACCGATTTCAACCAAACTTGGTATACATATCTCTTATCGATTGGTAACAATTGCTATGGGGGTAAGAACCGCCCACTTTTCAGAGGGGTGAGGGTTAAAATGCATTGTAGCCTACGGCACACGAATACCCACACTTTATTCATCCAGTATTTAAGAATTAGAGCATTTATTGACTTGCAACAAACATTAAAAATAATTTCAAACCTTTACGAAACGTTTTCTCGCTGACAAACCCCACAAAATCATGAAAGGAAAAAGTTTTATAGCATACTTTTTCGCAGTTCATGCAGTAAAACTGCCACATGAACCATAACGTTTTAATTCATTACTTCTTTTCTACTAACAGTACTAACGACCCATTTTGTAGACGGTATTCACATATACCACTCAACGTACCAGCAAAATTATATCACCGTACTACAGTTAGAGCAGGACGTCAAATACCGAAATGAGTGGAAAACTGCCGCATCATGCATGGCATTTAAATTTAATACTTCTTTCCTACTAATTATAATCGCAACAAATTTCGCAGAGAGTATCCACATATGCCGCTGAATGCACCAGTAAAATTATGTCATTGTACGACACATAGTTCTGGAGGTAAGACTTCGTTAACATTGAGCTGCGTGAAACTGAAAGTGCAGGGCGAAATTCTCTAGAGATACAGGTGAAATATGTGTACATCATCAGAAGAAAATCTTGAGTAAAACTCATTCTCACCAAATACTGAATAATAGACTAATCGAAAATAAATTTGTGTGGAAAATTTTTAATATATGTGAAATAAATTTGACATGTTGCCACAGAGCAAATTGACCCCACCATCCTACTCTGTATGTATTATATTTCATGCATTAAGGTCTATATATTATTTTCGCTAACATTTTTGCAAAATTCTCGCGTCAAAGTTGTTACGTTAAGCACACAATACGCAAATTATCAAAATGGTAGATACAAATTCCCTCCATAAAACTTCGTTATTCAGATCATTCAGTTCGTTGTCCTGGATTCAGTGAGCTAATTAATTTCATCAGGAATAATGGCCAACAAAAGTTGCAATTATAAAATTTCGGACATTCAGCCATCGGGAAAATCTTATGAGATAATTGGTAAATTCAGAAGAAAAGACCATTTCAAAATTAAAGAGATATTTTTCTTATTTTCAGTAAAGTGCTTTCGCTAACCCATACTTTATTAAATTAAAAGCTATTCCTAATTAAAGATTTCACCAGGTCCAAACTTCAAGTGTCGATTTAGCTAAACTACTTTAAATTTCTGTGGTCTGTTGCTGTACTTCTGATCGCCTGATTTTTCTGAATCCACTGACATCCATATTAAGGAGCAAAACTCCCTAATTAGAAATTACTAAATTTTAGCATCCGAAATGAATCCTACGGTCGTAAACCCGCGATTCCCATTGCGTAGGCGTAGTAAATTAGTACTGCGCATTTTAATAAATACTGCTCATGATACATAATACACAAATAAAACGTGATCAAAAGATCAATATCCAATAAAATATGAACTTCCTGCCCTATAGTATTTGTAAACCATTGTAAATTAACGAAGTTCAGTCATATTCTGGAGCGAGTCCTTTATAAGACCAACACTCGCGTTTCAGTCTTACTTTATTTTTCGTTCAGACTTGCAACCGGCTACATACAGGGCTAATCTTGCGTCTGTTCCTAGCCTTGCCTCTGGAACGTTTTGAGTTGCATCCCCGTGCCTGCAAACCAGGCTGAGACAACTTGTTTTACAATAATGAGCAACAGACATTCAAAATATGTGTTGGATCATTTGAACAATGTTTGTGACTAATCATAGTTCTGTGACTTTTTATACATAATTGCGTGTTGTAATGGTACTTGAATTACGTAACCATTACGGCACCTCACCTCAACCTCTCGATACCAGCAATATTCTACTGTGTTTCTGTAAAACAGTTAACATATTTCTGTGACAACATTCAGATTTGATTTCATTAATGTAGAGGTACTTCGGTACATCGATATGTATATATTGCAATGATATTATTCTTATGTGTATCCTTTCTTTTGTCACTATGATCTTTGACGTACTTGTAACTCTGATTTTTGGGCGCGTAAGCGGTTATTAGAGAGTCAAGTTTTGGTCGTCATGTTAAAAAGACGCAAATTGTAGTCAGTTTATGAAATGTGAACTTCAACAGTCAGGAAGATATTTTCAAGTATGTTTTATATTGTGAAGTGATGTTTTGGAACGAGTTACGTGATATTGCAACAAAGTAATAAAAAGAAGTGTAACTTAAATTCGGAGTGCTGATTACTTTTTTACATCACCATTGTCCTAACTTGCAAAAGTTTAATCTTCAAGAATGGCTTATGAAACACATCTATAAAACTTTTGAATATCGCAGAATAACACCTAGGCCTCTTTGCATCCGAGCTTGGAATCATCGCTACCTAGATTTTCGACGATTGGCCCATGAGTTCACAACGAGACCAGCGTGGGAAACACGAAAAGATAAGTGCCTAGTTTATCCATTATTTCAAGAAATGACTTTATTAACTATGCTGTAATGCCACATAATATAACTTTCTTGTTGCCCGAAAATGCAATATTTAGCAGTGTGAGCAACACAACAATTATAATTAATTTTTGACCTTTGTTCTGGTAGGGTTCTTAGAGTGTGAAGCGCCGGCCGGTGTGGCCAAGCGGTTCTAGGAATTTGTCTGGAACCGCGCGACCGCTACGGCCGCAGGTTCGAATCCTGCCTCGGGCATGGATGTGTGTGATATCCTTAGGTTAGATAGGTTTAAGTAGTTCTAAGTTCTAGGGGACTGATGACCTCAGATGTTACGTCTCATAGTACTCAGAGCCATTTGAACCA
Organism: Schistocerca piceifrons; assembly: GCF_021461385.2. NCBI lineage: Eukaryota > Metazoa > Arthropoda > Insecta > Orthoptera > Acrididae > Schistocerca > Schistocerca piceifrons. The sequence continues at coordinate 406,279,633 of NC_060149.1, forward strand.
TTTTTGTGTGTGAAGCAAACTTTGTTCAGTTCATCTGCACAGTGTGAAATTTTACTTTTGAAGAAATAAGAATTATCATGTTCTTCACGTGTCCGAACTAACTACCTGTTCATAAAAGTTAGAGACTGTAAGAGATCTGATCATCACCGGTAGGATCTTAAGGACGTGATTGAAGACTGGTAAACTTCCAATTTAGAACTTGAAAAGAAGTGTCTGGCTATTCATTTTAAGGATAAGTCCTACTGTAGCAGTTTCCGGTGGTGATCAAAGAAACTGCGCAGTTACCAAGGCTTATTCCGTAGCAGGTTGGACTAATTGTGGGTAAGTGGGAAAGCCACGGATAAAAAGCTCATCCTAAATCCCTGGAACGATTTCAATCAGATGTGGCACACATATTAGTTACGATCTGGAATGAAGTACGCCGCGTGGGATTGGCCGAGCGGTCTTAGGCGCTGCAGTGATGGACTGTGCAGTTGGTCCTGGCGGAGGTTCGAGTCCTCCCTCGGGCATGGGTGTGTGTGTGTTTGTCCTTAGGATAATTTAGGTTAAGTAGTGTGTAAGCTTAGGGACTGATGACCATAGCAGTTAAGTCCCATAAGATTTCACACACATTTGAACATTTTTTTGAATGAAGTACTGAGGGGTAAGGTCTACCAGCTTCCTACTTGGGTGGGAGAGAGAACGGACGGGGAGAAGATTGACAGACAGGAGGACGCGATGGACACAAATGGGGGGGGGGGGGAGGGGAGGAGGAGATGGACAGCGAAAGGAAAGAGGGAGTGAAGGACAAAGAGCCGAAGAAGAGATGGGCGGAGAGAAGCAGCAGAAAGGGATGGACAGAGAGAGGGGAGGAGGAAATGGACATAGAAAGGGAATAGGAGGAGATGGACAGGGAGAGGGGAGGAGGAGATGGACAGAGAGACGGGGAAGGAAGAGAAGGACAACCACAAGATTGAAATAAATATATACGAGGGCAATGCCGGGTACTCAGCTAGTTAAACTACGAATTGCCCGCATCTCGTGGTCGTGCAGTAGCGTTCTCGCTTCCCACGCCCGGGTTCCCGGGTTCGATTCCCGGCGGTGTCAGGGATTTTCTCTGCCTCGTGATGGCTGGGTGTTGTGTGCTGTCCTTAGGTTAGTTAGGTTTAAGTAGTTCTAAGTTCTAGGGGACTGATGACTATAGATGTTAAGTCCCATAGTGCTCAGAGCCATTTGAACCATTTTGAAACTACGAATTAAAATAAACAATCCGTCGTTATGAATACGTCAGACTGCTGAAACAGCTTTTGAGTTTAGTAGAGCCTCTGCGTCGAGTATATTATGTGGGTGAAAAGGAAAAAAAAAGGCTACACGTTAACTGTCTGTTCGTCGCAAAATGTTGTATTGATCGGCTGTTCAGATATTTTCATGCGGAGCTGCAACGCAGCGCAATCCTCACAGCAGTAGGGTTGGAGGGTATAGCAGTTGCACGTTAAATGGATCGGGAAGGCGATATTGAGCAGTAGCCTGGATCATTACCGTACACTTAGAATCGAACGCTACCGTACTCTGAAGTATGCGTTTTACTTTCAGCGGGAAGCACATGACGTAACAACAAAGCCGAAAGAACGCATGGCACAAAATTGACTTCTGCATTAAACTCACTTCAAACAGTAAACTCTTCTTCCTTTGCCCACCAAAAAGTAATGATGAAGCTTTTTACATCAGCCACATCGGAATCTAACACTTGGTTCAAGAATCACGAAGGAAGGTTGTGTACATGGAAGAATCCTGGAGATACTAGAAGGTATCAGATAGATTATATAATGGTAAGACAGAGATTTAGGAACCAGGTCTTAAATTGTAAGACATTTCCAGGAACAGATGTGGACTCTGACCACAATCTATTGGTTATGAACTGTAGATTAAAACTGAAGAAAATGCAAAAAGGTGTGAATTTAAGGAGATGGAACCTGGATAAACTAAAAGAACCAGAGGTTGTACAGCGTTTCAGGGAGAGCATAAGGGAACAATTGACACGAATTGGGGAAAGAAGTACAGTAGAAGAAGAATGGGTAGCACTGAGGGATGAAGTAGTGAAGGCAGCAGAGGATCAAGTAGGTAAAAAGACCGAGGGCTAGTAGAACTCCTTGGGTAACAGAAGAAATATTGAACTTAATTGATGAAAGGACAAAATATAAAAATGCAGTAAATGAAGCAGGCAAAAAGGATACAGACGTCTCAAAAATGAGAGTGCAAAATGGCTAAGCAGGGATGGCTAGAGGACAAATGAAAGGATGTAGAGGCTTACCTCACTAGGAGTAAGATAGATACTGCCTACAGGAAAATTAAAGACCTTTGGAGAAAAGAGAACCACTCGTATGAATATCAAGCTTGGAAAACCAGTTCTAAGCAAAGAAGGGAAAGCAGAAAGGTGGAAGGAGTATATAGAGGGTCTATACAAGGGCGACGTACTTGAGGACAATATTATGGAAATGGAAGAGGATGTAGATGAAGATGAAATTGGAGATATTATACTGCGTGGAGAGTTTGACAGAGCACTGAAAGACGTGAGTCGAAACAAGGCCCCGGGAGTAGACAACATTCCATTAGAACTACTGACGGCCTTGGGAGAGCCAGTCCTGACAAAACTCTACCATCTGGTGAGCAAATGTATGAGACAGGCGAAATACCCTCAGACTTCAAGAAGAATATGATAATTTCAATCCCAAAGAAAGCAGGTGTTGACAGATGTGAAAATTACGAAACTATCAGTTTAATAAGTCACAGTTGCAAAATACTAACGCGAATTCTTTACAGACAAATGGAAAAACTGATAGAAGCCGACCTCGGGGAAGATCAGTTTGGATTCCGTAGAAATGTTGGAATACGTGAGGCAGTACTGACCGTATGACTTATCTTAGAAGAAAGATTAAGGAAAGGAAAACCTACGTTCCTAGAAATTGTAGACTTAGAGAAAGCTTTTGACAATGTTGATTGGAATACTCTCTTTCAAATTCTAAAGGTGGCAGGGGTAAAATACAGGGAGCGAAAGGCTATTTACAATTTGTACAGAAACCAGATGGCAGTTATAAGAGTTGAGGGGCATGAAAGGGAGGCAGTGGTTGGTAAGGGAGTGAGACAGGGTTGTAGCCTCTCCCCGATGTTATTCAATCTGTATATTGAGCAAGCAGTAAAGGAAACAAAAGAAAAATTCGGAGTAGGTATTAAAATCCATGGAGAAGAAATAAAAACTTTGAGGTTCGCCGATGACATTGTAATTCTGTCAGAGACAGCAAAGGACTTGGAAGAGCCGTTGAACGGAATGGACAGTGTCTTGAAAGGAGGATATAAGATGAACATCAACAAAAGCAAAACGAGGATAATGGAATGTGGTCGAATTAAGTCGGGTGATGCTGAGGGAATTAGATTAGGAAATGGCACTTAAAGTAGTAAAGAAGTTTTGCTATTTGGGGAGCAAAATAACTGATGACGGTCAAAGTAGAGAAGATATAAAATGTGGACTGGCAATGACAAGGAAAGCGTTTCTGAAGAAGATAAATTTGTTAACATCGAGTATAGATTTAAGTGTCAGGAAGTCATTTCTGAAAGTATTTGTATGGAGTGTAGCCATGTATGGAAGTGAAACATGGACGATAAATAGTTTGGACAAGAAGAGAATACAAGCTTTCGAAATGTGGTGCTACAGAAGAATGCTGAGGATTAGATGGGTGGATCACATAACTAATGATGAAGTACTCAATAGAATTGGGGAGAAGAGGAGTATGTGGCACAACTTGACAAAAAGAAGGGACCGGTTAGTAGGACATGTTCTGAGGCATCAAGGGATCAAAAATTTAGCATTGGAGGGCAGCGTGGAGAGTAAAAATCGTAGAGGGAGACCAAGAGATGAATACACTAAGCAGATTCAGAAGGATGTGGGTTGCAGTAGGTACTGGGAGATGAAGAAGCTTGCACAGGATAGAGTAGCATGGAGAGCTGCATCAAACCAGTCTCAGGACTGAAGACCACAACAACAACAACAACAACATCGGAATCGTCTACCTTCGTGTTCCGTGCTACAGCACAACTTTTGTTTTGTTCGGATGTATGGAACCATACTACTAACAGCTTGGTGCTAATATTGAAATGGTCTATACAGAGAAAATACGATATAAAGAGTTCAAACAACGACTTAAGATTATTTTCTAGTATCCATATATGCACAATACATAAGCTAAGATTTTTAACATTATAACCGACTGTAGACAAAAGACGTTGGGACTGAGCCTTGCCGGCTCGTATCGATTGATCGATCGGGTCGGCATGGTGTGTTCTTTGGGCTCGGCCGTTTGACGTGGCTTATGGCAGCGACGGGCGTGTGGCGCTAGGGAGGGACAGTCGGGAGATCCTCGCTGCGCTAGGGAATCAGGGGGACGCGTGGTTAGCAGGCCGGGGCACGACGCGGAGGTTGTGGTGTGTTTGACATGTTTACAAGACCGAACCTGGTTTGTAGTGTGGGAACTGGATTCGGCCACATTACCCGAATCGAGTCGTGCGGCCCTGATTTGGATCTCTAAAGTATTTCATAAAAGATTTGATGAGAATTGCTTGTCATGTTTTTGGTGGGCGTATTATACTGATCCTTTCTTCCCAAGTATCGGCACCATGACTGGAAACTGTTGTTTTGCCAACCAAAAGGTTCCCTCTACTTAGTGCTGTTTAAGTAAACACGTGTTATTGTGTTTGGTTAAAGCTTTATCTGGGTTTGTGATGTGATACAGTCCGAGTAAGCGAGGTGTATTAATTGGTACGATTGCTGTTCGGAGTGACGGACGGTATAAGCCAGTATGGTGAAACTGTGATATTTTTCCTGGTAAACTGAGCTGTGTGGACGTTATTATAATTGGTTCAAAGCACAGGCATAACATTGAATCTGTACGTTCAAAAATGGCTCTGAGCACTATGGGACTTAACGTCGGAGGTCATGAGCCCCCTAGAACTTAGAACTACTTAAACCTAACTAACCTAAGGACATCAGACACATCTATGGCCGAGGCAGGATTCGAACCTGCGACCGTAGCGGTCGCGCGGTTCCAGACTGAAGCACCTAGAACCGCTCGGCCACACCGGCCGGCAATCTGTGCGTTCTGTGTTATCTAATTGCATTACTGGTTCACTCGTAAAAAGTGAAATGGTAGTCTTACTTGACTGTTTAAGTTTATCTGTATCCTGTTAAGGGGTAATTTAAATGAGCTCCTCAGTTTCAGTGAGCATATGTTAACCTACTAGTGTAGTTTAAATTTCTAAGCTGACTTGGTATTATGCTATTCGCCCACGTCCTTTAAGGTTACGTCAAGGGCATTAGTTATTGATTCACCCGTGACTATTTTATTTCAATGTTCGTGAAATAGGCTATTATTTTATACATCGTAGTTATTTTACGTTTGAGGAATTAATGTTTGCCGTTCCCCTCCCCCTCCCCCCCCGCCCCTTTCTCTGAAATTCTGTAGTAGCACGGCCTCTAAGATAAGACCTTTTTTCAGTGTCTTATATTGTACTGTGTTTAGCACCCTGTCTAGCTTGCCCGCTTGCTGTGGGTTCTGTGTCTAGTCCCCTCTGGTCTGGGTCCAGTGCCCCCCCCCCCCTCTCTTTCTGCTACTTGACTTATCTCGTGCCTATGTGACGTCACCTGCTTCGAAAATCTGTCACGAAGGGGTGTATCTGTTTGTGTTTTATTTAAAAAAAATTGTGATATCCATGATTGGTTAAACTTTACCTCATTATTGTAGTCTCCTTTTGCGAGTTTTACTGTGTACAGAATTTAATTAACTTCCGAATCACTTAATGCCTGTTTAAAGACAAAAATGTGTGTGAAATCTTATGGGACTAAACTGCCAAGGTCATCAGTCCCTAAGCTTACACACTACTTAACCTAAATTATCCTAAGGACAAACACACACACCCATCCCCGAGGGAGGACTCTAACCTCCACCGGGACCAACAGCACAGTCCATGACTGAAGCGGCTAATCCCACGCGGTGCCTGTTTAAAGATTAATGTTGTTGTTTGAATAGGGCGCTTGCCCGTACTTGTAAGGATTCTTTGCTAACTTACCTTATCACAAAAATTTTAAAGATAAAATTTTATTTCCTAAAGGAAACTTTTAATAAAAGTGTTGTTGTTATAAACTGTGAATGTTGCTTAGGTGGCCCGGCCCTCCCGCTCAACAGCAATTGCCTGATTAGGGTGGATTGACCACCACAGGGACTTCAGAAAGTACTCTCATGTCATCTCACATTGAGGCCAATGCACAACTAGAGTAGTGCATTGTCAGAAGAGAATTCATGTTCCTGATTTCATGCAGACACTTTTGCCGCGGTACGGATAACAGGTGTAGCACAGTGTACGACCGATATGGTGCGGAAACCGAAAAAGTACTCCAAACTCGAGTATACTAGACAGTACGATTCTTGTAGGCAAAACATCTGAACTGCACATAGATTCACCTTGAAATGGTGCCAGCAATTTGACCAAGGCCGAACATTTGTGGATGATGCTGATATGGCGTATAGTCCAAATGTTGCACCATGAGATTTCCGTCTTTTCGGCAAGCTGCAAGCTGGAAGAAAGTCTGCGGGGAAAAGGGGGGGGGGGAGGGAGGAAAGATTTTCCAACGATGAGGAAGTTCATGCAGCGGTTCTCTAATAGCTTCGAGCGAGAGATATGGCGCAGTGGTTAGGACACTGGACTCACATTGGCGTGGACGAGGGTTCAAATCCCCGTCCGATCATCCAGATGTAGGCTTCTCATGATTTCCCCTAAATCGCGTAACCGAATGTTAGGACGATGTCTTTAAAAATGTCACGGCCAGTTCCCTTCCCCAACTTTTACCAATTTGAGCAAGTGCTCCATCTCTAACTACCTTGCTGTCGATGGGAGGTTAAAGACTACTCCTCATGCCTTTCATCACATGGTGTCTTGACCCAAATTATGGTGCAACATTCAACAAAAGTTACTTGCCATAATAATGTTTACTTATTTTTTAAAGTCACCTTGTAGAATATCAAACTGCTGCACTTAATTAATACATCTGTCCTACTTGCGAATGTAGACTTGGTTGAAGAGAATGCAGAGACGGTTACACATAGAGGTGGCAACATTTTGTGAACTATTGATATATCGACTTTTTTTGTAAGTTGTCTTAGTTATATTGATTCTGACGACGTGCCTGATGTGAAATATCGATTTTCTATAAAGCAGACTTTTTATGTGTAGATTGGTTCTTATTTTAATGAAAAAAATTATATCTGAACCAGGATTCTGTTGGTATTTTTAAGTTTGTCGTGTGAGTGTAATAACAATGGTGATTTGCAGTTTGTCCAGAAAGTTGTTTTATTGTCATAAAAAAGACATTTTAGCACATTCATTGTTTTTAAATTAAAAATGTATAGAGCTGGTTAGTTACACTAAATATCTATATTAGTACAGATATAATACAAAAAATATTTGTTTTAAATTGAAAAGATTTTTTGTTTTTTAAATGACAAACGTCAACACACTGGTAATTCTCCATCGACTATCGGATGTCAAGAACTTCACATCCGAGATCGTTGCCGGATCACCCGACCCTTCCGCTAGACACCAAATCGGAGTGCCGCCTTCCGCACACTACAGAGTACTTGTGTGAAACAAATGAACAGAGAATGAATGTTGCCAGCAGACACCACATCAAGGAGAGATGCCGCATCCGCAGTGTCTATTGGTAACATCCTTGGAGTCCATTAAGGTGACACGTGGCCACTTGCTTATTGGTTGGGGCCTCTCATCGTTTAAATTGGTAAATCGCTGCTTGAGTGAAGAGGACGCGCTAGAACTCTCATTAAATGATCTCGCTAGCATATACGGCGACATTATACGGTACCAACCCTGTATCGCAATATGGGAACCATTTTTTTCACGACGACATACCTGCATAAAATACTCTCGGAGCTCTTTTCGAATCAAATTCGAATTAAAATGCAAGATATCGACTATAGCCTATCGTCTTCGTCATGGACTGCTGAATGCATTCGTGCTGCCAGAGATCTTGTGGATGTATGTGACATCAGTTCTGGCACGGATTCATGGTTCCGTTCTGAGGGGGTCACAGTTTTTCAGTGTCTATTTAAACTACCATTCTCCCACCATACAGAAAATATAAATTGCTAACCACTCTCGCATTTAACATGGTATATGTGCCTAGAATTTTAATAATAATAGCAATAAAACATATGAATTAATACATTTCTTCTGCTTTTTTTGTTGGAGAGGAGTGAGGGGGGGGGGGCAGTGTCTGATCCCTCTCAAATATGTGCCTATACCAGCTTCGTCCTTTCGAAGGTAAACAAGGCTGCGAGTTTTTATGCATTCCCTCAAAACCCAACGCTATCACTGTTCCAGTCGCAAATAGTTCGTGGGAAGAACGACTGCCGGTAAGCCTTCTTGTGGGCTCAAAATTCTCTAATTTTATCTTCATGGTCTTTTCACGAGGTGTACGTGGGGGAAAGCAATATATTGTTTTACTCTTCTCTACGATCTCGGAGCTTTGACAATAATCTACACCGTGACGCAGAACGCCACTCTTGCAACCTCCGCCAATGGAGGTGGTTGATAATCACTGTGACGCTGTCGTGATTACTAAATCAACTTGTAGAGAACTGCACCGCTCTTCTTTGGATCTTCTCTATTTCCTCTATCAGTCCTATACGGTGCAGATCCCATGCAGACGAGCAATATTCAGGCGTTGGTCGAAAGAGTGTTTTGTAAGCTACTGCCTTTGTTGAGGGACTACATTTCCCCTAGGACTCTCCCAATGAGTCTCAGTCTGGCATCTGCATTACTCGCGATTAATTTTATGTGGCTGCTCATTTTAAATCGCTCCTAATCGTACTCCTAGATATGGAAGTAACTGCTACCAGTGATTGTTCTACAGTTGTGTAATCATACAACGAAGGGTCTTTCTGTCTATGCATTCGCGATGCTTTACATTTATGTCGAGTGTCAATTTGGGATTCCCCGCAGCAAGAACTGACCCTCTGCAGGTATACCTGCATTTCGCTATAGTTTTCTAGCCTCGCGACTTCTCTGTATACAACACCATCATCCGCGAAAAGCCTCATCGAACTTCCGCCATTATCTTATAGGTCATTTATATATACTGTAAAAGTAATGGTACTGTAACACTCCCCTGGGGCACGCCGGGAGTAACTTTTACGTCTGAAGACTTCTCCCGGTTCGGAATGACATGCTGTTCTGTTTACTAGAAACTCTTCAATCCAATCACATCAGTTGGTCTTACATTCAGTACGCTGGTATTTTGCTCATTAGGTGGCAGTGCGGAATTGTATCGAATGCCTTCCGGAAGTCAAGCAACACGGCATCCACCTGGGTGCTAGTATCTACTGCTCTCTGGGTCTCGTGGGTAAGCGGCGCCAGCTAGATTCCAAAGACTTCGGAACGCATGTTGGTTCCTTCAGAGAATATTTTCGGCCACCAGAAATGTCATAATACGCGAGCATAAAATATGTTCCAAAATTCTGCAACTGACCGACGTCAAAGATATAGGCCTACAGTATTGTGCGTCTGTTCGAAGATCCTTCTTGAAAACTTGAATAACCAACGCTTTTTTCAGTCTTCAGCTACACTTCGCAAGGAGCAAATTCTTTGCATTTTTAATGAAAGGCGTTGTAATAAGATGTCGCTGAAACGTGTACACAAAATCCACACTACTTTTGAAAGGCACCTGCCTGTACTAACGCTGCAGTAATATTTCAAATTTACAGATCACACCAGTACACGAGAAAAGAAACACAAATAATCCGCCGACTTATAGATAGACATCATTGACATCGAATTCTAGTAGGATTTTGGAACATATAATGTGTTCCAACACTATGAAATACTTCGAAGAACGGTATCTATTGATACATAACAAGCATCGATTCAGAAAATCTCGATATTTTGAAACACTAACGGCTCTTTATTCACACGAAGTAATGAATACTATCGTGAGGAAATCTCAGATTTATTCCATATTCCTAGATCTGACACAGTTCCTTAAAAGCAGCTGCTAATCAAATTGCGTGCCTATGGAGTATGGTAACAGTTGTGAGATAGCAAGATGATGAGCTTAGCGTTTGGTTTTCTTAAACATTTACTCTGCATCTGCTAAAGAGGATGCCTATTCTACGTTTGTCCGTCATCTTCTGGAATATTGCTGCCCGGTATGGGAGCCTTACCAAATAGCACTGGAGGAGGGCATCGAAAAATTTCAAAGAAGGGCAGCTTGTTATGTATTATCACGAAACAGAGATGAGAGTGTCACTGATATGATATGCGATCTGCCGTTTATCGTTATGGCGAATTCTTTTCATGAAATTTCAAATATCAACTTTCTCTTCCAAATGAAAAAAAAAATTGTTGACTCTCACCTGCACAGGGAGAAATGACTATCATAATAAAATACGATAAATCAGTGCTCCCACGGGATTTAAATGTTCGTTTTTCCGACGTGCTATCACAGAGCAGAACGGTTGAATAATAGTCTAAAAGTGTCTGACTAAATATTTAGGTGATCTGAAGGAATACAGGATGCGAAATATAGTTCACAGAGCTGCTACCTCTGTCAGAAACATGGGTCTAATCCGGGTGGACATCGTACTGATCGATGGCAGACACGTCATTGTGTGCAGATTTAACTCTTTGCCAGAGTTCATCCATCGGTAATAGCGGTTTGCGTGTGGTGGCGTTCCAGTCACTCGTTATCCCATTAGCGTATGAGGGGCTGAGACCCATAACAGCCTAAAGCACACCGTCGTTGGACCCATATGGAAGCGATCCAAGAGAAATCTGCGAGGCAGCTTTTCCTCAATGCTCATATATACAATGTGTACCTAGAGCACAGATAATTCTGGCTAACCATAAAATCAACAGATATCAGGACAATGCCTACATACTACAATCTCTAAATCGACGATGGTGTGCTTTAAGTCCTTGCGGTTCTCCGGGCCTGATGGGTTTTTAGTGGGTGTGAGATCTGGAGAACTTGCTGCAAAGGGAAACAGTCGAACACCGTATCGCATTATCTTGTTGAAAGGTAACGTCAGTGACATGCAAACCTACCCAAGGGATACACTTCGATTTTGATCAGCTTTGAATTTGTTGTAGTGTAGAGCAAAACAAGGGACACCGTTTTTTTATACAGGGTTATTACAAATGATTGAAGCGATTTCACAGCTCTACAATAACTTTATTATTTGAGATATTTTCACAATGCTTTGCACACACATACAAAAACTCAAAAAGTTTTTTTAGGCATTCACAAATGTTCGATATATGCCCCTTTAGCTATTCGGTAGACATCAAGCCGATAATCAAGTTCCTCCCACACTCGACGCAGCATGTCCCCATCAATGAGTTCGAAAGCATCGTTGATGGGAGCTCGCAGTTCTGGCACGTTTCTTGGTAGAGGAGGTTTAAACACTGAATCTTTCACATGACCCCACAGAAAGAAATCGCATGGGGTTAAGTCGGGAGAGCGTGGAGGCCATGACATGAATTGCTGATCATGATCTCCACCACGACCGATCCATCGGTTTTCCAATCTCCTGTTTAAGAAACGCCGAATATCATGATGGAAGTGCGGTGGAGCACCATCCTGTTGAAAGATGAAGTCGGCGCTGTCGGTCTCCAGTTGTGGCATGAGCCAATTTTCCAGCAAGTCCAGATACACGTGTCCTGTAACTTTTTTTTCGCAGAAGAAAAAGGGGCCGTAAACTTTAAACCGTGAGATTGCACAAAACACGTTAATTTTGGTGAATTGCGAATTTGCTGCACGATGGCATGGGGATTCTCTACCGCCCAGATTCGCACATTGTGTCTGTTCACTTCACCATTAAGAATAAATGTTGTTTCTTCACTGAAAACAAGTTTCGCATTGAACGCATCCTCTTCCATGAGCTGTTGCAACCGCGCCGAAAATTCAAATCGTTTGACTTTGTCATCGGGTGTCAGGGCTTGTAGCAATTGTAAACAGTAAGGCTTCTGCTTTAACCTTTTCCATAAGATTTTCCAAACCGTCGGCTACGCGTGAAACTTGCCCGCACGCGTTCAACGGTTTCTTCGCTCACTGCAGGCCGACCCGTTGATTTCCCCTTACAGAGGCATCCAGAAGCTTTAAACTGGGCATACCATCGCCGAATGGAGTTAGCAGTTGGTGGATCTTTGTTGAACTTCGTCCTGAAGTGTCGTTGCACTGTTATGACTGACTGATGTGAGTGCATTTCAAGCACGACATACGCTTTCTCGGCTCCTGTCGCCATTTTGTCTCACTCCGCTCTCGAGCGCTCTGGCGGCAGAAACCTGAAGTGCGGCTTCACCCGAACAAAACTTTATGAGTTTTTCTACGTATCTGTAGTGTGTCGTGACCATATGTCAATGAATGGAGCTACAGTGAATTTATGAAATCGCTTCAATCATTTGTAATAGCCCTGTATGTGCCCGTACGGCCGTTAAGAGGGTGAAACACCCCCTCAGAAAACTGAGTTTAATATTTCTGAATGAATACTGTTGAAAAGATAACACATATGAAAAAAAAACTACAAATAAAGGTTCTATGGTTTTTGATGTGCTTTTCAATGGTGCATCTAGATTTGTCGGAAAAGTAATTTTTTTCGAAATTCGCTCTCCCCCAATATTTTGTTTTCTGACATGAGACTAATAACAAAACGTGTGGAATCGCTCATATCAAATTCAGTCATATATAATGAAGTGGTATTCCAAAGACGGGTTTTGTGGTGTCACCGCCAGACACCACACTTGCTAGGTGGTAACCTTTAAATCGGCCGCGGTCCGTTAGTATACGTCGGACCCGCGTGTCGCCACTATCAGTGATTGCAGACCGAGCGCCGCCACACTTCAGGTCTAGAGAGACTTCCTAGCACTCGCCCCAGTTGTAGAACCGACTTTGCTAGCGATGGTTCACTGACAAAATACGCTCTCATTTGCCGAGACGATAGTTGGCATGGCCTTCAGCTATGTCGTTTGCTGCGACCTAGCAAGGCGCCATTACCAGTTACTATTGATACTGTAATCATGTGCCGTCAAGAGCGACGTTCATCCTTGGTGGATTAAGTTAAGTATTCCACCAGCTACGTCCGTTTTTCTGAAGTCTAAATTCCTTGTCCTGTTCCAGACCTCGCGCCAGCCTGCGTGAGCTGGAGCGCGTGCCTTTCGGCTTCCTCTAGTACCCGGTGTTGGCTCTCCTGCCAACCCACAACAGGTTTGTCAGAAATAAACTAGAAATATTTGTATATCAAAACGCATTCAGCATTATTTTTACCCAAACCCGTTTCTCATTATTGAACAGTTTACAATTATCGTATAACAATAATGAACAGTCAATTTCAAATATAACATAATTAAATCTGAAAATGTTGCAACTTGAAAATAAAAAAATATACTAAATGTGAAAGGAAAACACAAATGCAGCACAAAATATTTTATATGTCATAAAATTAAAAGAAAAAATATGTAGAACAATATATATAGAATATACATTTAGAATATATTTGTATGGGAAAGACTTATTAAACAATCCAACATGACAATTGGCACTGAAGCTGACACATACCGTGCGCGCGTACATCGATATAGAGAGATTTCTAGCTTATTTCTGAGAAAAACGTCTGTGGAATACCACTTCATCATATACGACTGAATTTGGTAATAACGATGCTGCACGTTTTGCTCTTATTCAAATGTCGGAATGAAAAACAAAACAGTGGTAGTGGGGATTTCGAAACAATGACTTTTTCACCAAATCTGGGAGTACTATCGTACAGTTCATTAAAAACCATATAACTTTTATTTGAAGTATTCTTTTATTTGTTTTATTTAATCCTTTACCGTTTCGAGAGTATTTCTTCAGAAATATTAATCTCAGTTTTCTTCAAAGTGTTTCACAACGGCTGTATGGACAAATATTGGAAAATGCGTGTCTCTAAATTTGCTCTACATTCCCACATACATGTGCCAAAGCATTAATGACCATCTGCTTAATAGCTTGTTTGTCCGTCTTTGGAATGAAATACACCACTGATTCTGCGTGTCAGGGATCAGACAGTTGGTTGGTAGGTTTGTGGAGGTATGTAGCATTAGATGCCTACGCACAGGTCACATAATTCGCGTAAATAACGGGCCACTGATTTGCGTACACAGTGATGGCGCCTGATAGCGACCCAAAGAGGATCCATAGGATTTATATCAGGCGAGTTTAGTCGTCGAGACATCAACGTGAGTTCTCTATCATGCTCGCCAAACCACTGTAGCACGGTTCTCGCTTCGAAAGATGACATCGCCGTCGGAGAAAACATCAAGCATGAAGGGATGCAGGTGGTTCGCAGTTGGTAGTGTGTCTTCGATTAGTAACCCAGGTCCCATGAAAGCGCAGGAGAATGTCTGCTACCAGCCGGCATCCGTGTCGCGCTACACGTTTCGAGCCGCCGTTCACTTCGATGAAGGCGTTTGTGGAGACGACTAACGACCTAGTGTAGCAAAAAAGTGATTCATCTGAAGAGCCGACACGTTTCCATTGACAGACGGTCGAATACCAATGGTCCCGTGCCCACTGCAATCGTAATTGACGATGTCGTTGGGTCAACATGTGAGCACGTAGCGGTGGTTTAGTGCGGAGCTCCATGTTCGACAATGTACAATGAACAGTGTACTCCGGAACACTTGTAGGTAAACCAGCATTGTGCTCTTCCAGCAGAGATGCCACGGATGATCATCTATCCTACTTTACAGAGGAGACAATCCTCTGAACCCCACATTCTGTGAAGAGTCGTGGATGTCCAACCATTTAGTGCCTCGTGGTAATTGCGCTTGTCTTCTACCTCTTTCCGTAGATGCTCACGACTATAGCACGCGAACATTCGAACAGCTTCGCTGTTTTAGAGATACTCGTTCACGGGCTCGGCGTAATAATAATCTGCCCTTTGTTAAATTCACTTATCTCAATGTATTTCTCCATTTTCAGCCCATATCTTCGCTAGGATGATACCCCATCCGTGACTTCGCCGCTTACATACGTTTGTTACCACGTCATGTGCCCTCGACGCCACCAGGCGGCATCCAACCTGACAGAGTGCAGTGGTCATAAAATGGTCATTGGTTTATAAGTGCATTGAAAACCGATCAAAATCGAAGTGCATCCCTTGCATCCGTTCACTTGTGAGACAACGAAGTAAGGGCACAGCCATCAGCCTTAACTCTTCATCTGTGTAACGCATGCTGTGCAGATGAGCGGCTATATGAATAACAGATAATCGTGTAGTATAGTGAATAGCTCACCATAATATCACGCCCGCTGCTGGCCCATGTGACGATGGTGAATGCAGTCTGGTAACGTTCGTCCTTCTTGGTACACCCACAGTTACATCTATTGTGATGCTGTACCCAAAACAGTGTTTCGTCCCAAAAACGGCGTGGTGCTACTCTTGCGACCTCCATATGGTCGCCATGCGACAGTCCGTGGTGTTTTAGACGCCTTGGGGCTATTCATGTTCATCCTATCATTGATGCAAACAATTCCGTTGTCTGACTCAACGTACGTGACGTGGCTATACGGTGATGTACAACTAAGTTATTCTCTCGGACGCTAGTCGCGTTGGGCCACTGAGATCCTGCATGGCGATGAGTATGGGACACCTGAACTAATCGATTTCATATTTGTACGACAGTCGTGAGATCCTGAACAACTCGACCACCACTATCATGGAACGATAAACTGTAGTATCAACAGGCCACAATCTTGCTGCTGTCTAGCTCTGACGCGCACTTCTAGACATTTCTTCTTCTACACGTGGCATAACACGATCTTCTCACAAACAGCCTATGTTCAAATAGTCCTGCTGAATGAGAAACCTACAGTATAATCTTTCCTTGTGTACGGAATTTACATAGGGTCACTCCTACGTACTTTATGTGGTTATGCTGAAATGCTATTCATTTGTATATCGAAGCGTTTAGTACTCGTCATGCTGGTTTGCCATTTATTGCATGCCGTCTTCATGGTGTTGCAATTCTGTGGCCGATAGTGTGTAACTATCTTATTTCCCATTACTTTTTTCTGATTTACATGCAACGTTGTCTTTATCTTCTCCGTTGATCACATTAAGCAGTTCAATGAGCAACATTACGTCGTTCTTGACAACATTCGACACTGCTGACACCCCGCAGACGATTCAACCATACTTTAAAGACATCGTGGGGCTGGAAACCCATTGAACGTGGTCTGGCTCCTTTGATGTGGAGTGCGATAGAAATTTTTTGCTCTAGTCCACAGGGCGGAACTACTTGTGACCATTCAAAAGCATTCTACTGAATCTGACGTGAGCTGAAGCAATAAGGGGTATTTATGCTTTTTCAACCCTTCTGTTTCGCACCTTCCTGCATTGTGATCACGGAGTGATGCAACATTGACATATGAGTGAATAAAACAGCAGGGGGGCCCTCTAAGACACCCTCGATGCCACCCACGCACCTTTGTTGATCACGCTATAAACGTGCGAGGTGATATCCAAAATTTTCGGGACTGGTGCTGCCATCTGTTGAACACCATCACCATCAAAGTAGTTCCCATCCGCACGTACACACCGGTCCCAGCGCGTCTGCCACTGGTCAAACGTTTTCTGGAAGTCCTGTTCTTTGAGGGTGTTTATCATGGCTAGCGATGCTTCTTGAATCCTCTCTAGAGTGTCGAACCGACGGACTTTCAACTTGGGTTTCAGTTTTGGGAATAGCGCGAAGTCGCAAGGTGCCAAATCTGGCGAGTACAGTGAGTGCGGTACAACCGCCACGTGGTTTTTTGCCAAAAAGGTCCTGATAAGCTAGGAGCCAGCAGCCAGTTCCCTTGACGCCAAAGTTCGGGCCGTCGTCGTTGCACGTTTTCACGGAGCCGTCGCAAAACGTCACAGTAGTACGAGGAAGTCACTGTTTGGTTGGGTGGGACGAATTTTTAGTGCACAATTCCCGTGGTATCAAAGAAAACGATGATCATACTCTTCACTTTGCTCTTCACCTGTCTCGCTTTTTTGGGTTTTGGAGAGCCCAGGCTCTTCCACCGGGACGATTGTTGCTTTGTCTCTGGGTCACAACAGTAAATGCAGCTCTCGCCACAAGTGATAACCCGTGACAAGAAGGTTGGATCATCAGATGCGGTCTGACTAAGGTTCTGTTGCGGATCCATCGTAAAATCGCCACACACCAAACACAGAGTGTTACGGAAATCACTGTGGACACGCAACGCGTCCTCCCAGCTGAATGCAACTCCGCACACTGATTCATCAGATATGCAGCTCTCGCCACCTAGCGGTGCAAAGAGCTAGTACTACTTTCTAGATGGCAGCACCAGTCCCGAAAATTTTGTATTCCACCTCGTACGTGTCAGAGACTTCGACATCCATTAAATCGAAGGCTGCGTCGCAGCTGCGCTAGCGCCTGAGGCCAGGCAATCCCTTCGACACCCCTTAAGGCGGGCTTGCCTGCTCTGTGAGGCACCACTCGGCTGAATGGTGTACCACAGCAAAAAAATTGCGGCCGCACTACACACCAAAGGGTCAGTTCAATTTCAATGTATTTGCAGCCTCAGGATGTCCTTCGAGTAGTGTTGAATCGTCCGGAGGTGTCAGCAGCATCGACTCTTGTCAAGAACGAACTGCCGCGCGGGTTAGCCGTGCGGTCTCGGGCGCCTTGTCACGGTTCGCGCGGCTCGTCGGAGGTTCGAGTGCTCCCTCGGGCATGGGTGTGTGTGTTGTTCTTAGTGTAAGTTAAAGATACATTAAGCAGTGTGTAAGCCTAGGGCCCAACGATATTCGCAATTTGGTCCCATAGGAACTTACCACAAATTTCCAAATTTTTCTCATCGAACTGCGAACTGTCGCTTTCCACCGCGAAAGGTGTGGGCCATCCAGCAGCGACGCAGTAGCGCTACATGATTGGCGGTAGCAGTCAGCTCGGGTCAGGGCACTGCTGTCACTGCTGGAGTACCGCTTATTCGACGTCTTAGCGTCCCTCTTCTACACCTACATCTACATCCATACTCCGCAAGCCACCTGGCGGTGTGTGGCGGAGGGTACTTTGACTACCTCTATCGGTTCTCCCTTCTATTCCAGTCTCGTATTCTTCGTGGAAAGAAAGATTGTCGGTATGCCTCTGTGTGGGGTCTAATCTCTCTGATTTTATCCTCGTGGTCTCTTCGCGAGATATACGTAGGAGGGAGCAATATACTGCTTGACTCCTCGGTGAAGGTATGTTCTCGAAACTTCAAGAAAAGCCCGTACCGAGCTACTGAGCGTCTCTCCTGCAGAGTCTTCCACTGGAGTTTATCTATCATCTCCGTAACGCTTTCGCGATTACCAAATGACCCTGTAACGAAGAGCGCTGCTCTCCGTTGGATTTTCTCTATCTCATCTATCAATCCTACCTGGTACGGATACAAATCGCTAAAACAAATATCGCACTAGATTAATCTGGGACCGCTCTACCGAATATTCACGTAAAATTGCACTTTAAAAATAATTTTGTTTGTAACGAGAACCAAACCAGCTCTTTCTGTCGACTCTGTGCGTCACATGAAACGAGTAATGAGCACTATTTATTTGGGCTGACTCCAGTTACACAATGCAAATACTAATTTGAAAATATCTGGTGAAACACCAAAGAAAATCCGCCTTCTCTTAGAAGAGACAATGTGTATATAGGGAAGTGTCGTCAGCAAAATTCTCGAAAAGTTCTTCCCACATTTATTTGAAATTTTAACATGATATACTAATAAACATTCAGACTGACATAGGCTATGTATTCTTTTAAACGACAATGTACAGGTTTTCTGTTAAAGCCGACTGTGAGAAAGAAAATAATGTTCTGCGCTGTGATAATGTGCGCTTTCTTTTTCTTTCTTGCAATCAGCTTCAACTACAATTGCAAGGCACGTTAACCGTTAGACAAACTTTCGTCTTCTTTCTCGTTCTAAATATTTTCAAACAATGGTTATATATACATCAATGTACTGCTTTGGTTTCTTCCTTGCCATTTGTTGCACAGAAAACAGGAAACGTGTATTTATTTATGTCTTACCAGCTTTCGATTGTAATACTACTACGGAATCTGAATCGTGCGAAGCTCTGTAATCATACCCATTCGCAGCGTGAAACTATTAGAAATAGTGTCATTGAAGCCATTATTCTCACAGATACAACAGCTGGAGAGGTCTCTCTCATACCCCATGTACCAATGATCGCAATCGATTTACTCATTCATTTTACGCAACTTCAAAAAATGGTCCAGATGGCTCTGAGCACTATGGGTTTTAACATCTGTGGTCATCAGTCCCCTAGAACTTAGAACTACTTAAACCTAACTAACCTAAGGTCATCACACACATCCATGCCCGAGGCAGGACTCGAACCTGCGAGTGTAGTGGTCACGCGGTTCCAGACTGAAGCGCCTAGAGCCGCACGGCCACACAGGCCGGCTGCAAGCAACTTCAACTCCCAATGAAGATTTCATTTGTAATAGCAATAAACATGGCTGTATATCACAGACAGGAACAAGAGTACAGAGAGGGGGTGGGGGGAGTAAATGGACATAGAGAGGAGGGAGATGCACGGGGAGAGGGGAGAGGAAGACGAGGAGGAGGAGACGGACAAAGAATGTGGAATGGAGGAGACGAACAGAGTGAGAGAGGGAAAGAGTTTAGGATGTATATCTAATGCCCACACATATTTATCAACTGCGAAGCACTGCTAGGTTCGCTAGAACTACTTGATTACAAGGCCAATGCTGAACATCTTGAGCACGTCACAGTCTAATTATAAATATTTAAGGGGAATACTAAAGAGCGAAATGAAGTGGGTCGATCAAGTAAAATCAGTAGCAGGGAAGGTTCGAGTCCTCCCCCGTGCATGGGTGTGTGTATTTGTCCTTAGGATAATTTAGATTAAGCAGTGTGTAAGCTTAGGGACTGATGACCTTAGCAGTTTAGTCCCATAAGATTTCACACACTAAAACACTAAAAAAAAAAAGTTGCAGGGATGCGAATGGAAGCCTCAGATACATTTAACGAATTCAGAGACGTTCTGCTGGGATCGTAACACTTCGGTATACGCCTTACGAAAGCGTAACAGGAACGCTCGGACAAATTGAATGAGAATCCTTTATTTCTCGTGAGACCCTGTATGATAAATTCAGAGAACCTATATTCGAAGATGACTGTGCGACCATTAGGCTGCCTTTATTTCTCGCGAGACCCTGGATGATAAATTCAGAGAACCTATATTCGAAGATGACTGTGCGACCATTAGGCTGCCGCCAACGTAAGCCTCGCGTATGGTTCATGAGAAAGAGATAAGGGAGAATAGGGTGCGTGCTGAAGCATTTAGACACATTTTTCTTATCTCAGTCCGCGAACTGAAGGGGAAAGAAAATTGTTAATATTGATACGGTATGCCCTCCACCACGCACTGAACAGTGGAATGCGGCGTATTTATGTAGATGTCTGGGGTCGATGAATAGCGCTGAGCCTTCACCTAATTTGATAGCGATGTCAGCGAGGGCTGCGCTTCGCCGCTCCCCTCCTCGAGCGTAGACAAGGCTGCCGGCTGTGGAAATGTAGTGGGACTGGGTCGATAGCCCATCAGTGTTCTGACAGCAGGGAAACGACCGCGCGCAACAGCTGCGGGCTGCTGCACGTCGCACTTGACTCGCGTCGCTCACATAAATCACTTCTCCTGTTTGTGCGTCACGCAACTCCGCTCCCAGAAAGTTGTTAGCTTCCGTTACCTCAAACAAATCCCTTTACGTTATACTTCCTCAGCAGATGGTGGGGCATTACAGGTAGATATTATTTTTTCCGAACCACGTTTGCTGTACTGACTGTTCATTGACGCTACTTTAAAAGTTTTTGGCGCCACCTGTTGCCTGTTTATTCAACTGGTTTATAAAATAGGTAATTTTAATGTGTCGTAAATTGTCATATTTAGATTGTGTTTAACCTCGTTAACTTCATTTTGTTAAAATAAGGAGAAGTAAAACCGGTTTCTTAAAAACTGTATAAAGAGATACAGATAATGTTGGTAAATGTATAACTGTACGGGGTGAATATTAAAAAAGACGACAAACTGAAGGGAGGGATTCCTGACTGGAGATGGAGGAGAAAGGTCCTATGTGCATGTGTCCGGAAATGCATCGTTGTCACGGTAGATGGCGCTGACGAATGGAAGTCGATCTGGCCACGTGCCATGTCTGTAGTCCACAGATGACGATTCTCCAGATCGTTTCGTCGGTAAAGAGGAATGATGACAGAAATCCTATAATTGTGATGGTCTCGTGCAAAAACCATCGACAAATGCTTCCCATAGAGGGAAATCCGCTGCTGATAATCCTTGCACTCGTCACAGGTGATAGGGATAGTAGTAGATGTCGTGCAGGATATACCAGGTGATCAAAAAGTCAGTATAAATTTGAAAACTTAATAAACCACGGAATAATGTAGATAGAGGGGTAAAAATTCACACACATGCTTGGAATGACATGGAATTTTATTAGAACCAAAATAAAACAACGTTCACAAAATGTGCGACAGATGGCGCTGGACAGCAAAACGTCAGTGACTGTGCATGACAGTCGTGTATAAAAGGAGCTGTAATGAGTGAGAGAATTCACCCTCGACCATCGCCTCTCCTGGACTCCCCATCTCCGGACAATCCAAGCCAAGGCATGCTCCCGACTCCGTCTCCTCAAGCTCCTTTCCGGCCGTACGTGGGGTCTGGACCCCTCCACCATCCTCCACACCTATAAATCCCTCATCCGCCCTATCCTTTGTTACGCCCATCCGGCCTGGATCTCCGCCCCCCCCCCTACCTTTTATAAATCCCTCCAAAACCTATCGCATCCGTCTCCCCTCCCCCACGCGGATCCTGTACGATCTCGTCCCCTTCCCCCACCTTCTCCTTTTCCTTGAAAGGATATGGATCCTCTACACTTCCCGCAAACTCCATCCCCCTCACCCTCTTGTCTCACCCATCCTCTCCCACCCCCGCCCACTGCCGCGCCTGTATTCCCACGTCCCACTCGGTCTCCATCTCTCCACCCTCCTTACCCTCTCCCAAGGTGGTTTCCGCCAGCTCCCCCTCCCAAATGATGTCCTCCTCCCCTCCATCTACCCCTCCTATCAACTTTGATCCTCTCCCCCACTTCCTGTGTCCTTTCCTTTAGGCACCCTCCCTCCCTTCTCTTTCCCTTTCCCCCGTCCTCTTTCCTCCGCCCCTCTTCCCCCGGGTTTCCCCTCCCCCTTCCTCCCTCCCCCTCTCTCCCCAGCCCATGGCATCTCTGCTCTCCCCTCTCCCTCTCCCACTCCCCTTCCTCCTCCTCCTCTCTTGGCAGGTCCCCGGACTCGCACACGCTCAGTGAACATTCGCGTGCCGGAGATCATCGCCATCAGTGTCTTGTGTGTGTGCCTTCGTTTGTGTTTAGTGTTCTTTCGCCGTCACGCCACCACTGTTCACGTGTGCCATCGCCGTCATCCATGTTATGTGCGCCGTGTCAACAGGTTTTAGTGTGTTTTCTTGTCCAGCGTGAACGGCTTCATGTATCTTGATTTTGTGTCTACAGTTTTTCCTGCCTTTTTTATTGTATTATCTGTCACTACTTTATGTCATTTATTGTACCACTCGCGGCTGAAGAGCAGCGTACTGTGCTGCTGACAGCCCACCTTTGTACAAGGTGTTTAAAATAACAATAAAGAAAAAAAAGAGAGAGAGAATTAGATGCGTCAGCAGTCGCAGCATGTTGACATTACCTGAAAAGGCGCTTTTAGTGAAGCTGTATTATCAAAATGAGAAATGTGATAGTTAAGCGTTACGATCCTATCGCCATAGGAAGGAGATTCGAATGGGTAAAGGTCCGTTGACAAATGCAGCTGTGGCGAGAATGATTTCGAAGTTCGAAGCCACGGGTTGTTTAGACGCTAGAACCCGTAGTGGCTGACCGAGCACAAGGCGTAATGCTGCTGAGACAGTTCAGGAAGAAATGGAGACTGTAGCGGGTTCGTCTATGCACGGGAAGTCAGCGTTCGTGTAGCCGCACGTCGCACCGGCATTCTATACACTACTGTTTGGTTGGTACTGAGGCGTACCCTCCGATGCTATCCGCACAAAATCCATTGGCATCATGAACTGTTACCTGGCGATTTAGTGAAGCGGAGGGCATTTGCGGTTTGGGGGTTTCAAAAGATGGCAGAAGATGACGATTGGTTGAGTAACGTGTTGTGGACCGACGAAGCTCATTTCACGCTCCGAGGGTCTCTCAATGCCCACAACTGCAGATTTTGGGCTACCGAAAATCCTAGAACTGTCGTGGAAGCTCCATTGCACGACGAGAAAGTCACGGTACGGGTTGGATTTACCACATCTACCGTTATCGGGCCTTTTTTTCTTCGAGGAAATGCGTGATTCTGGTTTTGTAACGGCTACCGTGATGCGTGAGAGGTACGCCAATATGTTACAGAATCGCACCATCCCAGCCTGGCTGATAAACACCTGCTGGAACGTACGATGTTTATGCAGGATGGCGCTCCACCCCATATTGTTAGAAGTGTGAAAGATCTCTTGCGCGCATTGTTTGGTGATGATCGTGTGCTCAGCCGCCACTTTCGTCATGCCTGGCCTCCCAGGTCCCCATACCTCAGTCCGTGCGATTATTGGCTTTGGGGTTACCTGAAGTCGCAAGTGCATCGTGATCGACCGACATCTCTAGGGATGCTGAAAGACAACATCCGACTCCAGTGCCTCACCATAACTCCGAACATGCTTTACAGTGCTGTTCACAACATTGTTCCTCGACTACAGCTATTGTTGAGGAATGATGGTGGACATATTGAGCATTTCCTGTAAAGAACATCATCTTTGCTTTGTCTTACTTTGTTATGCTAACTATTGCTATTCTGATCAGATGAAGCGCCATCTGTCGGACATTTTTTTAACTTTTGTATTTTTTTTGGTCCTAATAAAACCCCATGTCATTCCAAGCATATGTGTCAATTTGTACCTCTCTATCTACATTATTACGTGATTTATTCAGTTTTCAAATTTATACTGACTTTTTGATCACCCGGTACATAATCGTCCTTTGGCTTACACCATGTTGGTGGGCCATTTGCCTGAAGCTTTTACTAAGATTCCTCTCTTTGTCCTGTAGAACCCGATCCTCCAAATCTGGTGCACGCATAGTCCCACTCCTCCCTGCACATTCGTCTGTTTGAAAGGACCAATGATCACACAAACACCCAACAATGGCTTGAAATGTTGTGTAATGTGGTTGGTGTCTAGTTTCGGTATAGCTGTACTACCTCTCGACCGCTTCCGTTTGCTTGGCCGTACACAAACATCTCGGCTTGTTCCCGACATGACTACCGCACCGTTCTGCTGCTATAGCCGTCGGCATGGACCGTACATCCGAAAGTTGGCCATTGAGCGTGCCGAGTGTCTGACGTCAGAGCGTGGAGTAGCACGTTGAGGAGTCTTTCCGAACGTGCAGAGCAATGTCTAGCACGTGCGTTTGAACGTTGACTAACGATATGGCAGGCAGAACTATAGCGTAGCATAGAATTTTCGTGACATATTTAAACACACTCCTCATCAGCCGGCGCGGTAGCTCAGTGTGTCCGGTCGGATTGTAGGGAAGCAGCCTACTCACGCCTTATAAAATTCACATCATTCTTTCCATTGTGTGCCAGCCTAGTCCGCTGTAACTATCTCTGACGTCATAAATATTGCGCAATACTTTAAAATGAAGTAAATAACCTGAAACGTTTCTCGCATGTCAGGAGTAATACAAAATCAATATATGTTGGATATCAGTTCAATAACTTTAACCATTTTCGAAATTTGGATGGCGCAACAGAAAAGAGCTAGAAACTTAAAAATTTATATTTAGATTCCTTTTGTGTAATAATTTAGTAGAAACAGTATTCTGGATCTCACAAAATGTTAGTTGAAATTCATGATTTTCTGGTTTTTGCCTTAGAAATTAAGGAAGCAAGATAGATTAAGTAGGCGAATAAATAAAGCTAGGATGTTTAAATTTAAGTAGAAGGGAGATCCGCTATAATCATAAAAATGTGAGAAGTTTCAACAGAATAACTATAAGACTATAGCTATAGCGTACCTCCAAAGAGCAAGTTCAGAGCTCATCTACTGCATGTAGTGTAATTAAATTAATGCTCTCGCCCAAAATATTTGACTTAGCCACGTCAGACTTTTATTATAATTACTTACTTGTGTGCTGATTGCACAATTAAATTGAAAGCTTCATCGGCCATCAGCAAAGGAAGCAATGATTTATTCGATATCTTAAAATGGTGCATTACTAGCCCAGCGGCTAGTCGGGAGAGCAGATTTGATCAGGCGTTCCCTTAGCCGTCCGCACCGCGGCTTTATACACTCCTGGAAATGGAAAGAAGAACACATTGACACCGGTGTGTCAGACCCACCATACTTGCTCCGGACACTGCGAGAGGGCTGTACAAGCAATGATCACACGCACGGCACAGCGGACACACCAGGAACCGCGGTGTTGGCCGTCGAATGGCGCTAGCTGCGCAGCATTTGTGCACCGCCGCCGTCAGTGTCAGCCAGTTTGCCGTGGCATACGGAGCTCCATCGCAGTCTTTAACATTGGTAGCATGCCGCGACAGTGTGGAGGTGAACCGTATGTGCAGTTGACGGACTTTGAGCGAGGGTGTATAGTGGGCATGCGGGAGGCCGGGTGGACGTACCGCCGAATTGCTCAACACGTGGGGCGTGAGGTCTCCACAGTACATTGATGTTGTCGCCAGTGGTCGGCGGAAGGTGCACGTGCCCGTCGACCTGGGACCGGACCGCAGCGACGCACGGATGCACGCCAAGACCGTAGGATCCTATGCAGTGCCGTTGGAACTTGCTGTTCCAACAGGACAATGCACGTCCGCATGTATCCCGTGCCACCCAACGTGCTCTAGAAGGTGTAAGTCAACTACCCTGGCCAGCAAGATCTTCCCAGCAAATTAGGGACACTGTTGCTCCTGGGGTATCGGCGAGGACCATTCGCAACCGTCTCCATGAAGCTGGGCTACGGTCCCGCACACCGTTAGGCCATCTTCCGCTCACGCGCCAACATCGTGCAGCCCACCTCCAGTGGTGTCGCGACAGGCGTGAATGGAGGGACGAATGGAGACGTGTCGTCTTCAGCGATGAGAGTCGCTTCTGCCTTGGTGCCAATGATGGTCGTATGCATGTTTGGCGCCGTGCAGGTGAGCGCCACAATCAGGACTGCATACGACCGAGGCACACAGGGCCAACACCCGGCATCATGGTGTGGGGAGCGATCTCCTACACTGGCCGTACACCACTGGTGATCGTCGAGGGGACACTGAATAGTGCACGGTACATCCAAACCGTCATCGAACCCATCGTTCTACCATTCCTAGACTGGCAAGGGAACTTGCTGTTCCAACAGGACAATGCACGTCCGCATGTATCCCGTGCCACCCAACGTGCTCTAGAAGGTGTAAGTCAACTACCCTGGCCAGCAAGATCTCCGGATCTGTCCCCCATTGAGCATGTTTGGGACTGGATGAAGCGTCGTCTCACGCGGTCTGCACGTCCAGCACGAACGCTGGTCCAGCTGAGGCGCCAGGTGGAAATGGCATGGCAAGCCGTTCCACAGGACTACATCCAGCATCTCTACGATCGTCTCCATGGGAGAATAGCAGCCTGCATTGCTGCGAAAGGTGGATATACACTGTAGTAGTGCCGACATTGTGCATGCTCTGTTGCCTGTGTCTATGTGCCTGTGGTTCTGTGAGTGTGATCATGTGATGTATCTGACCCCAGGAATG
Source organism: Schistocerca piceifrons (assembly GCF_021461385.2). NCBI lineage: Eukaryota > Metazoa > Arthropoda > Insecta > Orthoptera > Acrididae > Schistocerca > Schistocerca piceifrons. Next base: position 406,306,589 of record NC_060149.1, read on the forward strand.
TGTCAATAAAGTTTCCCCTTCCTGGGACAATGAATTCACGGTGTTCTTATTTCAATTTCCAGGAGTGTATGTAAGAACGCTGCGCGAGGAGAAGGAAGGCCCCAGTTCTCTCCAGACGCTGATTAGCGCACCACCTGTGCCGGGAGTCGCGTCGCGTCGGTATCGTTGATATAAACAGCCTCGGATGCAGTAATAATTTACTCGGGATACGCGTAACCATGAAATCGTTTTCGAGTGAAGTGTTTACTTTTAGATGACGTTTATGATCTATCTTTAGTTTGCGTATGTCGTATTTTCACGTGCCGCCGCAGGACAGACATTCTACCATTATTTAGCGTGGCGTTTGATGATCATTATTATCAAATTATTGCGAGCGTTCACTTAAACATTTAATTTAAACAGTTATAGTTGCATCAGCGCATTAGACTCTGAACTGCCCTAGAACTTAGAACTACTTAAACCCAACTAACCTAAGGACATCACACACATCCATGCCTGAGGCAGAATTGGAACCTGCGACCGTTGCAGCCGCGCGGTCCGGTCTGAAGCGCCTAGAACCGCTCGTCCACAGCGGCCGGCTGAGGGGAAGAGGCTTATACCATAGATACGAGGGTGTCCTGAAACGTAATGCACCCGATTTGCTATGCAAAAATTCTTGAAACGTTTTAAATAAACCAAAGATTATTGACATACAACATCTTTATTCTTGATGTCTACATACGAGGGTGAGTCAAATGAAAACCTTAAATTTGTAATAAAAAATCGAAATTTCGCGCCGTTATCCTGTAAGTTGGTAAGTGTGCTACAAACAACGTGCAGAATGGCCTGTAGGTGGCAGCATAGTGCAGATGCACACAGACCGTCGCAGTATTAATATAAAGATGGCCACCCCACTTGCGACTTGCAACAGGGAAGAACAGCGTTCTGTTATGCGTTTTTTGCGTAGTGAAGGTGTGAAACGTTTTGCACGCTAGAAGTTTTACATCCCATGGTCGTCCTTGGTCTACAGGCTAAGTAACGCGCCGTCTGGCTCCATTGTTGCACCTCATTGCTAGCATTTCTTTCTCTCGCTCGTTTCAAACTTATAGAGGTTTCAGAGATTATATTTTTGTAACTTTTATTTTAATTAATACTTGATAATGTGTGAACTTGATATCGAACATCAGTTGACCGTTTCCTCCCGATTTCAATGCATAATATTCGTCTTCTGTTTCTTCGTAAATTTTGAATGCAGATTACATCGTGTTTAAAAAGTCGAATATGCGCTGATCTCATAGTTCTGATTGTGGTACTGCCCTTGCTGTTCACCTACATCCCCATGATAAGCATCGATTTACCATTGTTCAAAGTGACTGTTCGATTCACACCTGCAAGTAGAGTCGAGTCAGCTGCTTCCACGCTCACACGGTATGGTATCACTTTCATTGGGATCTATTTGCTGGCGGAAGCGGTGGACCGACGATGTCCAACACCATAACAACACACGAACATGAAAGTGTTCCAAAATTCTACAACATGCTTAGGTCAGCGATATAGGCCTGTTTATTTACAAACGTTAAAAACAACTACACACATTTCCTGTTCTTGCCCAGTCGTTTACTGAGTCCATACGCCTAAACCAAGTGAGTATAATTTTTAAGAAACGCATAACTGTCGGGCTGAGCCTGGGAGCGTTGGCTGCCGGCCAAGGCGAGGCGCCGTTACGACGGTTGCTGTCTGCGCAGGCCGCAGTCACCGCAGTAGCGCTGCGCCACTGCCGAACAACGACATCATATATTTCCATCTGCTCATACTTTCTATTCCCTTCCTAAATTTCTAGGATTCACATTTAACGCAAACTATTTTTTCAATAGTACCTATCGCTGTATTCTATAAGCGTTTCACAAGCTGCGACATCGTCGCGAAAAAACACAGTGACCCGTATATGTAATAAGTTTCCTTTAATTTACGTCTATGGTCACAATCTTTTCTGTTTGACAGATTACCGGTTTCGGTCTTTAATGACCATCATCAGATCTGTAGCAAGAATGGGAAAAATATAAATACACTCGGAAACTGTATACAGCTTAAGAACAATACATAGAGCATATTGAAAAGTAGTACTGACAAAATTTACATTTGTGCGCTTTAAATGTGAAGAGGCATACCTGTCTCATAAAAACAAAGTCCTAATGCACTGCAGCCATAGTGGCATAGCCAACTGTTAAATGCGGAATCAGCACCAGCATCGTCAAATACATATAAATCACATCACATGCACGAGTCATGTTGTCAGTAAAACTACTGTTTAAAACTAGCTGCCGTACAGTAGCCACAAGATGTTTGTGTAGTATGTTGACCAGATGTCGCTAATGTCAGCATACACTAGTTTTCAATAATCAATTGAAACAGCGAAAATAAAAGGGGGATGCAATAGTTAAAGTCTGTAATAAGCTTATAAAGTATAAAAAGTGTTACAGTGATAAAAAACAATAAAAAGAAGAGCACGACAAAAGCAATATTGTTAAAAAGACGAAGAGTTAAAAAACAGTGGTTGACATTTGCTCTAGTGCCAATATTCTAGGCAATGACATAAATATTAAAACACCGTTGATATTGCACCGAGTAATATAAACAACATAAAACAAATCGCTAAAGGAGCCACAAATGAAAGGAAATATAGTTCTGCACATAATCAGCGCCCTCTGTTAGCGCTAACGTGACCGACGGAGGGCCCCTCGTACCCTGCGGTACCTCGTTGCAAGCAAAGAATGACAAAATTCCGTACTAGTGGATGATCTACATTATCTGATTAATGCAGTCTATGAAATGAATAAAGACGGAACAAGAACCTACTAGAGTCATGCGTAAAACGTATGAAAGCGAAGTAAATATGTGATGCACTCAATACTAGGTGAACTTGCGAACACACTATATATAACAGAGGCGTGGAGTGATTAGGGTAAAACATTGTCAAATAAAGCAAAGTAGGCATTGGGCACAAAATCGTTTTTCCAGTTAAACAGTTTATTTGGCTCTCAATTTTTTGCTTTATAAATTTCAAGCTCCTCCTGCAAATTAAGATCGCGGCCCTTTTCCACCCTGGGAAGAATACGCATACAGTTCTCAATGCTCCCTATGGAATGACCAGTATCAGACAAATGCTGTCCCAAAGCCGTTTTGTTACGTGGCTGTGAGTGTTCTTTAAACCTTACTTTAAAAGAGCGGCCTGTTTGACCTATATAATATTTGTCACAGTTACTGCAGTCGATCCTATACACTCCAGAGCCATCAAATTTGTCATAGTTCCCTTTCAATTTGTTTTATTCGTAGTTTTATCTGATGATGGTCATTTTTAAAGACCGAAACCGGTAATCTGTTAAACAGAAAAGATTGTGACCGTAGACGTAAATTAAAGGAAACATATTCTATAAGCGTGTTACTTTTCAGTGTAGTCGTGAATCAAGTAAATGCCATAGTTAAATTTTCATCCGTCAGATTGCATTAGACCTCGATCTCTCTCCTTAGACCACAGACGATGCAAATCGCGCATGACTTCATTACACTGAAACCGTGGCGTACGATAAGTACAGGCCTGAGCGCACGTCTGTATGACGTCAGCAATGTAGTGTTATGAGCCGGCAGACATCAACGCATGCTTTCCCAAAGATTTCGTCAGACTTCTTTGGCCAAACTACTTCACTGAAGGCATTGCACGATAGTAGACTTTTCGTCATCGTTGTTCGTGAATGGATGCCGAACAGTTAACAACAGCATATGTTGATGGAGAGTGTACTGCTTGAAAGGAACGAGAAATGGAAACGATTGTGGGTGAAATCATGGATGGCGACAGGAGAAGCTCGAAGTGTTCACTAGTATCTGCTTCGTAAGCTACAGCGAGAGGACATAAAGAACAACGAAAATTAATTGAGAATGGGGAAAAAATATTTTGCTGTTCCTTAATTTCATTCATCATAATCAATGTTTTTGGAAACCCTGCAACTGTGTCATTCATGATTTAAATAATGAACCACCGTACTAGTTACTTATTTTTTCATGCTTAATATGACGCTTTTCGATAGTTTATTCTCGTTGTCAAAAGGAAATATTCACATTGGTATTATTTTATGTGGCGTTTGTATGTGTGTTGTTCTGTCTCTCTTGGCTTGCAATTGTGTTGTTATGGTTTAATGCAATCGCACAGATTTTTTTTTCGATTTTCCACAATGTCATATGAAATACCCATCTAAATATTTGTACTTGATCATTAGGATGAATTCTCATAAGGCATTATGGAAATTGTGGAGAAATATGTAACTGGTGCAGTGTTTCATTATTTAAATCAAATGGTTCAAATGGCTCTGAGCACTATGGGACTTAACTTCTAAGGTCATCAGTCCCCTAGAACCTAGAACTACTTAAACCTAACCTACGTAAGGACGTCACAAACATCCATGCCCGAGGCAGGATTCGAACCTGCGACCGTAGCAGTCGCGCGGCTCCAGACTGTAGCGCCTAGAACCGCTCGGCCAACCCGGCCGGCTATGATTTAAATCATGAAAGATATCTCTTCTAAAGATCATCTCATGGCTAAGCTAAGATTTCTAGCTATTGTAGCTTTCAGTTTAACATTCGAATCCCACGGTCTATCATTTTACGTATTATTCCAGAAACATGTGAACCAATATATCAGTCACCTAATGAGGAATTTATGCATGTTGAATTAGGTTATTTAGAGTACAAATAAATGCATTTATTTCACTTATGTACTCTTTGAACACAAGTGGCTTTTCACATCTCCAGCTTCTTCCACATCTTTCCTTTTTACATGTAAGCTAACGTCATTCACAGTGCAGCAACTTCGAATGCAGCTGATTGCTACAGCTATTTCTTTGTAAAATACCAACCTCTCATTACGGTTTCTGTAGTCAGCGTGCTTTGTGTTACGAAGAATTTCGTATTCTCCATACTTAGCAACGATCACTGTGGTAGCAGCCACGCACTAAATATACTGCGTCATTTTATAGCGTAAACTAAAGCAAGCGAAACAACATGTGAAAAATGGCCCTCGCTCTAACTTTTATCAAAGATATTTGGAAAAAACGTGCCTACTACACTGTCAAAAATTTGACCATACGGCTTTGATAAGTATACATAATTGACCACGAACACTATAGTGGTGACGTCACACGAACGTGCACTCAGGCCTGTATTTATCATTGGCCACGACTGAAACCGTGACCAACGATAAAAACAGACGTGAGTGCACAACTATGTGACGTCAGCAATGTGGCGTTCGTGGCCAACGATAAATACTTATCAAATGGCTCAAAATGGTTCAAATGGCTCTGAGCACTATGGGACTTAACTACTGAGGTCATCAGTCCCCTAACCTAAAGACATCACACACATCCATGCCCGAGGCAGGATTCGAACCTGCGACCGTAGCGGTCACGCGGTTCCAAACTGACGCGCTTAGAACCGCACGGCCACACCGGCCGGCGAAAATACTTATCAAAGACGTTTACTCAAATGTTTGACAGTGTAGCAGGGAAGCTTTTAGCGAAGATCGTTGATAATAGCGAGAGCCATTGTTTACATGTCACTTTGCTTGCTTTAGTGCATTTGAGGTATAAAATGTCGAAGCTACTACCACAGTGATCTTTGAAAAGTACTAAGAATACAAATTTCTTCATAACATAAAGTACGTTGACTACAAAAACCGTAATAAGCGGTTGGAATCTTAAACAGAAATAGCTGCAGCAATCAGATGCATTCTGAGTTGCTGCACTGTAGATGATGTTAAGCTTACAGATGAAAAGCCAAGTGTGTTCAGAGTGTGTATAAGTGAAACAAATGTATTTATTTATACTCTGAATAAACTAACCTTCATGAATTCCTCATTAGTTGATTTATTCCTGTATATTGGTTCACATGTTTCTGGAATAAAACGTGAAATGGCTCACTGTGGGACTAGAGTATTATATTGCAAGCTGGAAAAGCTTTCACCTGTTACTATAAATCTTAACTTAGCCACGAGCCGATCTTTAGCAGAAATAGCGTTGATGATTGAAATAATGAAGCACTGCACCAGTTGCCTATTTTTTTGCGATTTGCACGATGCTTTGCTAGAGTATATTCTTATGATCCAGTACAAATATGTATATAGGTAACTTGCGTAATGTTCCGGAAAACAGGACAAAAGCAATCTGTGCGGCTGCATTAAACCATAAAAACACAACTGCACGGCAAGAGAGACAGAACAATACACATACAAACGCCACAATAAACACCTATGTGAATGTTTCTTCTTGATAACGAGAATAAATCCTCAAAAATTTTCATAGTGCAGTGTTTCATTATTTAAATCATGAATGATGCAGTTGCAAGCGTTACAAAAACATTAATTATGATGAATAAAATTAAGAAATGGCATTTCTTAAACAAGTGTAGTGTATATAGATATGAGGGGCCTCTTTCATGTCGGCAAGCTGAAATACACTCCTGGAAATTGAAATAAGAACACCGTGAATTCATTGTCCCAGGAAGGGGAAACTTTATTGACACATTCCTGGGGTCAGATACATCACATGATCACACTGACAGAACCACAGGCACATAGACACAGGCAACAGAGCATGCACAATGTCGGCACTAGTACAGTGTATATCCACCTTTCGCAGCAATGCAGGCTGCTATTCTCCCATGGAGACGATCGTAGAGATGCTGGATGTAGTCCTGTGGAACGGCTTGCCATGCCATTTCCACCTGGCGCCTCAGTTGGACCAGCGTTCGTGCTGGACGTGCAGACCGCGTGTTTGACGCTTCATCCAGTCCCAAACATGCTCAATGGGGGAAAGATCCGGAGATCTTGCTGGCCAGGGTAGTTGACTTACACCTTCTAGAGCACGTTGGGTGGCACGGGATACATGCGGACCTGCATTGTCCTGTTGGAACAGCAAGTTCCCTTGCCGGTCTAGGAATGGTAGAACGATGGGTTCGATGACGGTTTGGATGTACCGTGCACTATTCAGTGTCCCCTCGACGATCACCAGTGGTGTACGGCCAGTGTAGGAGATCGCTCCCCACACCATGATGCCGGGTGTTGGCCGTGTGTGCCTCGGTCGTATGCAGTCCTGATTGTGGCGATCACCTGCACGGCGTCAAACACGCGTACGACCATCATTGGCACCAAGGCAGAAGCGACTCTCATCCCTGAAGACGACACGTCTCCATTCGTCCCTCCATTCACGCCTGTCGCGACACCACTGGAGGCGGGCTGCACGATGTTGGGGCGTGAGCGGAAGACGGCCTAACGGTGTGCGGGACCGTAGCCCAGCTTCATGGAGACGGTTGCGAATGGTCCTCGCCGATACCCCAGGAGCAACAGTGTCCGTAATTTGCTGGGAAGTGGCGGTACGGTCCCCTACGGCACTGCGTAGGATCCTACGGTCTTGGCGTGCATCCGTGCGTCGCTGCTGTCCGGTCCCAGGTCGACGGGCACGTGCACCTTCCGCCGACCACTGGCGACAACATCGATGTACTGTGGAGACCTCACGCCCCACGTGTTGAGCAATTCGGCGGTACGTCCACCCGGCCTCCCGCATGCCCACTATACGCCCTCGCTCAAAGTCCGTCAACTGCACATACGGTTCACGTCCACGCTGTCGCGGCATGCTACCAGTGTTAAAGACTGCGATGGAGCTCCGTATGCCACGGCAAACTGGCTGACACTGACGGCGGCGGTGCACAAATGCTGCGCAGCTAGCGCCATTCGACGGCCAACACCGCGGTTCCTGGTGAGTCCGCTGTGCCGTACGTGTGATCATTGCTTGTACAGCCCTCTCGCAGTGTCCGGAGCAAGTATGGTGGGTCTGACACACTGGTGTCAATGTGTTCTTTTTTCCATTTCCAGGAGTGTATTTGTTCGCCGATTTTCAATTAATTTTCGTTGTTCTTTATGCCTTCGCACTGTAGCTTACGAAGCAGATTCTAGTGAACACTTCGAGTTTCTCCTGTCGCTATTCCTGATTTCATCCACAATCGTTTCCATTTCTCGTTCTTTTCAAGCAGTACACTCGCCATGAGATATGCTGTTGTCAACTGTTAGGCATCCATTCCCGAACAAAGATGTCGGCCAGCCCATAACACAACATTGCAGACGTCATACAGACGCACGCTCAGGCCTGTATTTATCGCAGGCCACGCTTTCAGTGTAATGAAGTCATGCGCGAGTTTTTCGTAATGATGTTCTGCCCACACTTGAAAATGGGAATCATTTCCCCTAAACGCGTCGTCTAAAACATAAATAAAAGAAAAACGTGTCTGGTAGCAGGAAGTTATTTATAAAAAAGCTCATTGTTTTCACAGTCTCAAGCTTTAAAAAACTAATTTATAATGAACAAAATCAGACATATACGCTTATTTTATGTAAAAAGCGGACATCATTGATAGAAATTGTTCGTTATCCTTTCACCTGACAAAATGTACAAACGATAATCATCGCATTAATAAAGGCAATTTCGGGGATATTAGGTAACTGAAATACCGCTAATACTAATACAACATATCGTGCAATTGTATAAATCATTGATTGATTTCATCCATAAGTCTGAATAACTATAAATATCAGTTCCACACCAAAAAGTGATTAATTACAGAAACTCGGGTTTTTGCGCTTCAAACCTCAGCCCAGCAGAGATATGAGTGTGTGCTGTCCGTATGTACATATAAAAATCCTTAAAGCTTTTTTAAAAAAAACAAATGTTATTAACATTATTCATCTTTATTCCTCACCTCTAAACATTTGCAAGCCTCTGCCGGTGGAGGATTCTGAACTGTTGCATGTAACATGGCGGTGTGTAACGTAACTATGTTGTTGCGTGAGAAACAGCGTTCTGTAATAGAGTTTGGAAACCGAAGAGTTCGTTCACGCCTGGATGACTCTCTGCTTCAACATGAGAATGCTTGCCCACACACGAACGTTGCGACATTTGCCAACAATCCGACGCCTTCGATTCGCTGTTTACGATCATCTTCCATATAGTCCCGACTTGACCCCATCAGATTTTTATCTCTTTCCAACGCTTAAAGAACACCTGCAAGGACCTCATTATGATAGTGGTGAAGCGGAGCAAGTAGACGTGAGATTGTGGCTCCGACAACGAAGTTAGACATTATACAGTGACAATATCAACAAACTGGTCTCTCGTTGGGAGAAATGTGTTCGTCACCAGGGTGGCTATGTTGAGAAATAAATGCGAGGGTGAGTCAAATGAAAACCTTAAATATTTTTTTAAATATCATTTATTGTGCAGAAGTGGTACAAAGCTGTATAACTTTTCAACATAATCTCCTAATCTCCCCCACGCTCAATGCAAGTCCTCCAGTGCTTACAAAGTGCATAAATTCGTTTAGAAGAAAATTCTTTTGGTAGTCCGCGCAACCACTCATGCACCGCGTGGCGTACTTCTCCATCAGAACGGAACCTCTTTCCTCCCATTGCGTCTTTGAGTGGTCCAAACATAAGGAAATCTCTTGGGGCAAGGTTTGGTGAGTATGGTGGATGAAGAAGACACTCAAAATGCAGGTCTGTGATTATTGCAACTGTTGTACGGGGAGTGTGGGGCATTGCATTGTCATGTTGCAAAAGGACACTTGCTGACAGCAATCCACGTCCCTTTGATTTGATTGCAGGCCGCAGTTGATTTTTTAGGAAATCTGTGTATGATGCACTGGTGACAGTGGTCCCTCTTGGCATGTAATGCTGCAAAATGACGCCTTTTTCGTCCCAAAAGAGAATCAGCATAATTTTCCATGCTGATGGTTCTGTTCGAAACTTCTTTGGTTTTGGTGATGAGGAATATCGCCTTTCCTTGCTCGCTCTCTTCGTTTCCAGTTGTTGGAAGTGAACCTAGGTTTCGTCCCCAGTAACGATTCTTGCAAAGAAGCCATGACCTTCTCGTTCAAAGCGCCGAAGAAGTTCTTCACAAGCATCAACACGTCGTTCTCTCATTTCAGGAGTCAGCTGCCGTGGCACCCATCTTGCAGACACTTTGTGAAACTGGAGCACATCATGCACAGTGTGGTGTGCTGACCCATGACTAATCTGTAAACATGCTGCAATGTCATTCAGTGTCACTAGGCGGTTTTCCTTCACTATGGTTCAAATGGTTCAAATGGCTCTGAGCACTATGGGACTTAACATCTATGGTCATCAGTCCCCTAGAACTTAGAACTACTTAAACCTAACTAACCTAAGGACAGCAAACAACACCCAGCCATCACGAGGCAGAGAAAATCCCTGACCCCGCCGGGAATCGAACCCGGGAACCCGGGCGTGGGAAGCGAGAACGCTACCGCACGACCACGAGATGCGGGCCCTTCACTATGGCTTCAACTGCTGCAATGTTCTGTGGAGTCACAACTCGTTGTGCCTGACCTGGATGAGGAGCATCTTCCACTGAAGTCACACCGTGTGCGAACCTCCTACTTCATTCGTAGACTTGCTGCTGTGACAAATATGCATCACCGTAGTGAACCTTCATTCTTCGATGAAAGAGCTAAAAATTATAACGGTCAACAGACAATTTGCATAGTAATCATTGTTCTGTACATACAGAAACATTTCGTGTTAAATATGCAGGCATGGAACACTTGATGAAACTGGTGGTGCGATTGCTGAAGTTGCACTCATTATTATAAGGGTAGTTGCAACAGTTTTTGATGGAATCGAAAGAAAGAGTGGAGACGTTAAATATTACTGTAAAGTACGTTGGTGAAGTCAAGGGACATACCTGGAACCAGTTTTCCATTTAAACCCTACTATTGTTGAAATTATGATGGACTAACAAAACAAGAATGATCCGGAACGAATTGAGGACCCTACATTTTAAATAGAGATGACTAGAGACTGCCTTCAATAAGACATTTCAAGATGAGAATCACTTATTTCCGATTAAATGACAAAAGTGGTCCAAGTTAAAAAGAAAATCGCAGTGAGAAAGGAATATCTTCTGACATGCAATATCGGCCATTTCTTAAGCTCTTTAGCGTTATAGAAAAATTTTAACAATCAATTATGGCGTTCAAAGAATTACAGAAACAGTTTTCTAAACGTATGAGCACACTGCCAGTCTTACATCTGCCTTTTTAACTGTTTTCCAGACCGTTTGCCATTTAGTTCAAACCGTCCCTGTGCATCTGCAGATGAAAGTGGTCGATGTGCAATATGATTCCTGTTTTGAAAGAAAAACTTTTTTACATTAAAACTGTCCAGGAATTCTACGTTGTTTTCCTCGGGAAGAGTTTCCACGTATCCATAGCGAGGTAGCAAACGCAATATCAACGTTCTGATCAACATATGTGCGTGAAAGACTTTTTCGATTATGAAACTAAATAAGTCACGATTCATGGAAACATGAGTGCCGAAAATTTGCGAAACTGTCTGCGTATCTCCGTATGCCAACAATTTGTTCAAAATGGTTCAAATGGCTCTGAGCACTATGGGACTTAACATCTGAGGTCATCAGTCCCCTAGAACTTAGAACTACTTAAACCTAACTAACCTAAGGACATCACACACATCCATGCCCGAGGCAGGATTCGAACCTGCGACCGTAGCAGTCCCTCGGTTCCGGACTGCAGCGCCTAGAACCGCACGACCACCGCGGCCGGCCGACAATTTGTGCCACAAATAAATTTTATTACGTCTTCAGCGAGCCAAAACTAATTAAACACTACTGGCCTTACTTGTGATATATGTTGTTGAGAAATACGAGGGCGTGCTGGAAAATTAACACCTCCGAATTTTTTATGTGAAAATTCTTAAAGAATTTAAAATGAGACAAACGTTACTAAGATGCTAGATCTTTATTCTTCATGCCTTCATAGTTATTTCTCAACATAGTTATCCTCGCGACGAACACATTTCTCCTAACGATAGACCATTTTGTTCATACAGTCACTGTAGTACGTTTGATTTTGTTGACGGAGGCACACCCTCAACTACGCTTCCACCGCTTCCATATTATCGAAGTTAAGTCCTCGAAAGCGCTCTTCATGTTTTGTAAACCTGACACTCGGATGGAACCAAGTCAGGACTGTAAGGAGGATGATCAATGACAGTGAGCCCAAGGCGTCGGATTGATGCAGATGTCACAGCGCTCGTGTGTAGTCTGGTATTGTCATGTCGAAATCGAATGTGCTCCATGTGTGGACAAACTCTTAGACTTCGGAACTCGATTACAATATGCTGTTTCTCTCGCAGCGACATACTTATGTTACGCACCACTATGTAACATGCTTCAATTCCGAGTCCTCAAGCGAAGGAGCGCGGCAAATATACTCTAAATACACACTAAGCAAGTCAGTAGCGTGTTGGTACAGCTCTGGCCCTCACGCAATCATTTATATTGATTGAGTTGTTAGATGTCCTCCTTAGGGATATCGTGCCAAATTCTGTCCAACTGGCGCTTTAGATCGTCCAAATTCCCAGATGGTTGGAGGGCCCTGCCCACAATGCCCCAAACGTTCTCAATTGTGAAGTGATTCGGCCATCTCACTGGCCAAGGAAGGGTCTGGCAAGCACGCAGACAAGCATCAGAAAATCTCACCGTGTGCGGAGGGACGTTATTTTGCTGAAATGTAAGTGTAGCATGCCTTGCCATGAAGGGCAACAAAACTGGGTGTAGAATATCGTCGACGAACCACTGTGCTGTAAGGATGCCATGGATAACAACCACAGGGGTCCTGCTACGAAATCAAATGGCACCCCTAGACCATCATTTCTGCTTGTCGGGCTGTATGGCGTGTGACAGGTTGGTATAATGCGGGGCGTCTCCAGACAACTCACTGCTGGTCATTGGGGCCTGGAATCTCATTGACTGGAGTAGAAATGTCTTTAGTGATGTGTTCCGCTTCGAACTGTGCCCCCACGACCAGTGAAGACGTGTCTGGAAACGCCCCAGTCACTGGTGGCTTACCAACCCGACTGTCATCTTACCATATGGCCTGACAACCAAGAGTGATGGTCTGGGGTGCTATTCCTTTTCATAGCAAGACCCATTTGGATGTTATCCACGGGATCCTTACAGCACAGCGGGACGTCCACGATATTCTACGCCCCGTTTTGTCGCCCTTCATGGTAAGCCATCCTGGGCTTCCATTCCAGCAAGATAATGACCGCCCGCATAAGACGAGAGCTTCTATTGCTTGTCTTCGTCCTTGCCAAACACTAGTTTGGCCAACGAGATCAGCGAATCGCTCCCCAATTGAGAACGTTTGGAGAAGTCTGGACAGAGCCCTCCAGCCAACTCGGGTTTTTGATGATCTAGCGCGCCAGTTGGACAGATCCGGCACAATACCTCTCAGGAGGAAATCCAATAGACCTATCGTTCGTTGCCAAGCCGAATAACTGCTTGCATAAGGGCAGACATAGAGCAAAATGTTATAGATCAATGAAGCTCTTTCTCTCGAATAAATCATGCAATTCTTCTGAAATTATAATCATTCGATTGTCTGTATATGTACGTCACGTTTACCAGTATCCGTAACATGCAAATAATTCCTTCATGGTGCGTCGTTGTTTTTCTATCTTAGAGTCTTTGTAGACATGAAGAATAAAGATGTAGAATATTAATAACGTTTGTTTTATTTAAAAAGCTTTAAGGGTTTTCACATAAAAAATTCAGAGGCCTTACTTTTCAGCACGTCCTCGTATGAAATATGAAACAGAGCTGCATGCGGTGCTTTCGCAGTTTCCACCCCTCACCCTCTTCCCGCTCAGACAGCGTGGCGTTTTAGAGGGGGAAGTGTGCACTCGGGAGAGAGAGATTGTCATGCATGCACGAGCACCACACGCAAGCGGAGCTTTGGGCGGTCCCTGCTGCAGACCGTAACGTCTCGCTGTGTTGTGCCGACGGGGGCTGGCCGGTGTCCACGAGTTCCTCTGTGATGTACGTGTTCACTACTCCACAGGCACTATTTTCCATTGCCTCCCTAAACGGCTGTTCCTGCAAAAAGTTGTCTGTAGTACCACTGAGTTCTGAGGGAACTCTCCAGATCTGTGGTGTATAAGAAGGTGTCGTCATTGAGTGACTGCAGAAATATACAAGATGACGTAGAGAAAATTTGTAGTTGGTGTAATGAGTAGCAGCTTGCCCTAAATGTAGAAAAATGTAAATTAATGCGGATGAGCAGGAAAAACAGTCCTATAATGTTCAAACACAGCATTAGTAGGCTGCAGCTTGATACAGTCATTTCGATTAAATATCTGGGCATAACGTTGCAAAGTGATATGAAGTGGATCGAGAACGTCTGGTTGGTTGAAGTGAAGGCGAATGCTCGATTTCATTTCATTGGGAAAATTTTGGGAAAGTGTAGCTCACCTATAAGGAGACGTCGTATGGGACGCTAGTTCCACCCATTCTTGAGCACTGTTCGAGTGTTTGGGATCCGCACCAGGTCGGATTAAGGGAAACGATTCAGAGGTGGGCTCCTATATTTTTTACCGGTAGGTTCGATCAGTATGCAAGTATTACGGAGATATTTCGTCAATACAAATGGTAATAGCTGGTGGGAAGACGATTCTGTTTCCGCAGGGCACTACTGCGCAAATTAAAAAAAAAACTGGTGTTTGAGGCCGACTGCAGAACGATTCTTCTGCCGTTAAAACACATTTCGCGTAATGACCATGAAGGTAAGATGCGAGAAATTAGGGCTCGTACGGAGGCTTTTAGACAGTTATTTTCCCTTCGCTTCATTTGCGAGTGGAATAGGAGAGAAATGACTAGTAGTGGGGCAAGGTACCCTCCGCTGTGCACCGTACGGTGGTTTGCGGCGCATGTATGTAAATATACATGTGGATGTAGATCTGTTACGCTGCCATTACCTGCCAACTACTTCCCAGGAATGTATTCCTACACTTCTGGCGTCTTTCTTCAAACGAAGGAGCTTCTGTAATGGTAAACGTCATCTTGGTGATCATCAGTAATTACTATTTGAAAGGCGTTGCCTTAAAATTAACTTGTTCCAAAACTACTCTTGCACAGAGGGCTCGTGGCAAACATAACTCGGCATGTCATTCTTAACGGAAACAAATCTTCAGACAACAGAACTTCACGCATACCACAAGGCAACATTATAGGACTACTAGTTTTCGCAAGATACACAAATGACCTAGTGGATAATAATGGAAGTTCCATGAGGATTATCGCTTATGATACAGTCGTATGACGTCAGACAAAACAGAAAACTGTTGTGGAGTGGAAGAAGACCTACGGACCTACTATCCACTACGCGTTACGGCCAGGATAGGGTTCATAGATCAATCCACCTGTGATATTTGTACATCCGATATGGTGTCAGAAGGTGGGTTCACCAGTGATAGGTCCAAGGTACGTTTCGTAGGTGAATCCACCCATGATATGTCTGGGGCGGTGTCTGGAAGTCCAGAGTAGGGTCTGTCCCCCTCCCCCTCCCCCCCCCGCCCCCGCCCGTCTTCCCCACGTGAAACCGTTACACACACATACTGAAAAATAGCGCAGTTACGCTGGGTGTTGACAAATGTACAACATTTACAAACAAATTTAAATATGTGGCCGGAAGTGACGTCATGATCACGTGAGCAGAAGTGTCAGCATCTTGGATCTTTAGGGCACGCTACACATAAAGTGAGCTTTGAAAACAGGTCACTCTGTAACATAGACGATGCCTGAGGCTGTTGTGGAGGCATATCGTTTGGTCTTACTGACTTGTAACCTGTGGAGAATGGAGGTACTCCCACACTCATCTTCTGAATCAACATATGATGTGTGAGAGATTAGGTTAGCTCACCCTAAATGTAGAACATATGATGGGAGGTTGGCATGTTGCAAAGGCTGGTCTTTAGCTATTAAGCAACGTTCTCACAAATTAAGTGAAGCTGGATTCTTTTGTACTGGTGACGGAAATGAAACTGTGTGTTTCCACTGTGGTGGAGGGTTGAAGTACTGGGATGAAACTAGTAACCGATGTGCTGAACACTTTGTGGTTTTCCAAGCGCTTGTTTGTGCTTCTTGCAAGGGATAGAGATCTTGTAGACAATATTTGTCAAAAGAGAGATGCAAAAATTACTGCAGAGATGGCGTTGCAGCTAATATTAAACGTCCATCAAATCTTCTGAAATCAGCAACAGAACACAATGTGATTGTTAGAGCCTCTGACAACGCTCACGTGTGTAAAAATCTGCTTCCAGAAAGAAGTGGGAGTACTATTTTCTCCCTGCGGACATATTGCTGCTATGCAACTATCCTTTCCTCGAGTGCTATATGTCAGAGACCTGTTTTAGCTACAGTAAGAGCCTTTTTGACGAAGGAAATGATGTAATTTTTGTGTTTTGTTAATACAAATTGTGAAGAATAAACCGTAACCGTTAAAATTCGTTCTTTTCTTGTTTTCCCCTACATCGATCCCAATTTCTGCTTTTAACATGGCAGCTATGATTACACTGTGATCTTTAAGGCTCCTGACCTGTGTTGAAGAATCATGAGTTTTTTTAGTGTCGTAGCATGGACTTGACGTACAATACCACCGTCCTGTCAGTGTATGCAGTCTTCCATCGGGTTGAAAAAACATCATTTCATCCCGCAGCAGAGTACTATTGTTATGATTTATGCTACAGAGTTCCATATGATCGGGAAAGAAGTGCTTTGCGACATGTACAACCTATTTAGCTAGTAGCGACTTGATTCCGTATTGGGTGTATATTGCAGGGAGAAAAAGAAAGTCTGAGCGCCACCTACGTCTATAGGTCATGTTACTTTAGTATAAAGCATTTCAGAGCAGATGCAATGGGAATTGGCGGTTGAAGATGCTTGGCTTCTTAATGTAAACACAATATGTTGGATGGAAGCATGATGTCATATATCAATACTTTAATATGGGGAATTCTACGCACTTTAGAGGCATTGTACTATATTCCATAGTCAGGAGAATGGTGTTATATTAGGAGAAATTGGTATGGATGCAGCAGGAATATAAAAAAGTCCATCTAAAGCAGAAAAGGTTGACACTGAAATGGAACATCAGCCTGTACTATTGCAGTGGCCTTCTATAAAGGACTACTAGCTTATGGATTCGGATAATCAGAATGGGTATGTGCAACTACATAACGTTTGGGAGAAACCTGGTTTTTAAGCTCTCATTTATAACTATGTAAATGGACTGTTCGAATTTATCCCGTCTAAATGCTGGCTATACAGACGTGCATTTCAAATGTCTGTATTGGGTGTAAATGGTGTAGAAGACTGTAGCTGTAATAGATATTTGTTAATTATGGAAAGGAGACCATACGCAGCATCACAGTACATAAATAGCGCTGACAGTCGTTTGGGACCTACGATGCACGTATGATTCCAGTGCACCGTAGGATTACTAGGGACATTTTCTCCATAGGCAAACTGCATTTAACGACAGCTCGACACTACATAGTCGCTGTCCACCAATCCTGTGAGCTTGCATCTGTTCGTGTCACGTGACTGATCTGCGAAGCAAAAGAAACATGTGAATGCTTCCAGGATGGTGTAAGTTAGCATACTCCATTCGAATACGTGACGGAAAAAATCTCTGGGAAAGATGACGTAGCTCTCCCGGAAACATAGGGGTGGAATAGGGTTTCTGTGGAAGTATATAGGCAATTTTTTACTTGATCAGCGTGCGAAACTAGGGTAGAAGAGTAATCGATAATACTTGCGCGATGTATCCTTCACTGTGCACTGTACAGCCGCTTGCAGTGTATTTGTTTTAGATGTGGGCTGTTCGTAGGTGACAAGAGTTGTCGGCAAGCTGGCGGGAAGACCTGTGGTAGAGTTGATAGCCGACCTAACGTAACTAAAACTATCGCACATCAGCTGGACTAGAAACCCGGTACATTGTCATCGGAAGCGTTACCTGCCGTAAAATGCCTAGCAATAAGCATCTGGAGCGAGCTGAGGCACAATGCATACGTCAGATTCGGATTCATTTGCTGGAATCTTAAGGGATGCATTCCAGACACTATGAACCGACAAGTCGGTCAGCTAAAGCAGAAGAATATGTCAGGCTCAAATTCATTCGCATGGACCTTTAAGGGGGTGTGATCCGCCTACTAGGAAATGACAGTGTAGGAGGTGAGTGAACGCAAATCCCTTCGGTATGTTACCTAGAGACAGCGGCACTACAATTCGGATGGTGGTGTAAGAGGTACTGCTGTTGTTGGGGAAAACAGTGGGCACAAGTATACTACCCACGTGGATATACTCTGCTCTAGATGAAGTGCAGTATCACGGTCGGTTACTATTGCAGTAGCTCTGGATTATTCGCAGAAGTGTGAGGCTGTTGCACTAATATAAATGATTAAATGGATAGTGTATTGGCAGCTCTGTGATATGTTAGATTCGTATTATAGAGGTATGCACCATTTTAAAAAAGATGATGTATTTCTCATGAAACACTGTGCTGTCAGTGAAAACTTTGACACCATTACATTGCCGTATTTCTAGTGTAGCAATCATAGGAATACGTTAAAGTAGATTAGGACATATACAGGGGAATATTTATAGACAGGCATTCGAGAATTTCTTTGCGCAGTTCACGTTTACTCTGCATGATTGTGAAATTCCTTCTGCACGTTAGCGTGCTATTTTTCTCGTTGTGATAGCTCTCTGACTAGACAGTGGCGGGTGCAGGACTGGACAGCCTTTTAAGTAATTGAACAGTGCTGTCGGAACTTGGGAAAGTAGCAGGGGTCTGTGACTCGGCCAGGGACATCTCTTACTTGTTGAAATCATGTGGATTCAGATGCTATATATCGAAGATTGGAGGATTCGTGAGAATCTGAGAGGTGAACGATACTCTGACGAAAGGGGAGTTAAGAGGTGAGCTCTATACCGTTTCTTTTAAGTATTGTGGGAAAAGACATTACAGCCTCTCAAAAACATCTCGCGAAGTGACTGAAATGCGAAAATTAGAGGCTAATACGAAGATTTTTGCCGAGAGACAATCAGTTCTTTCATTTGTTTTCTAGATAAATAAGAGACAATAATCTTCTCGTAAGTTTTGTCTTCTTTAAACGGATGGACTGACATCCAGGTAGACTAAATTTACACCTACATTTATATACATACCTCGCAGACCATGATACGGTGCGTGGCGGAAGGTACCCTGTACCACTACTAGTCATTTCCTTTCCTATACCGCTCACAAATATAGCGAGGGAGAAAAAGACTATCTATATGCCTCCGTGAGAGCGCTAATTTCTCGTATCTTATTTTCGTGGTCCGTATGTGAAATATGTGTTGTATGTTCCGTAGGTAGCTTTAAATGCCGGTTCTCAACACTGTTCCTCGAAAAGAACATCGCTTTCCCTCCAGGGATTTCCATTTGAGTTCTCGAAGTATCCACCCACTAATTTGGCGGGAGGCAATAGGAACTCTTCTAGAGTCTGTATTCTGAGGGAAACACAGGTCTACAGGCTCATACACGTTTGGGATGAGGTGGTCAGCAGACAGGTATTTTGCTATTGTTCATCTGGTCAGCCTTTCCGGTATATTTAGAAAACACATTTCATAATGTTTCGTTTTGCAAGAGGGAGGACGGGAAGCATATTGTTCAACATCCTGGTATTTACCCCAGGGACATTTAACGGCCATGTCCTTCTGAGAAGGATAGGACAACTTTTGCGAGTCTGTAATCGTCAACAGCTGTCCGGCATGGGTATCAGCGGCTTTTTGGCTGGGAGCGGTATAGCCCTGACGTGAGGGTAGAGGCAGCTGTTTGCGTGCGACCCGGTGGCGGCGGCGGGGATGGGAGCGTAGGCGTCGCGGGGGCGGATCACATACTGAAACATCCCACTGACCCCATAGACCGACAGGTCTCAGAACGATTCTAGGTGACTTACACCGGCGTGACAAGGCAACCGACAAACAGAACGTTGTTAGTGTTGGATATCTTCAGCTATCCGACGACTGTTACCAGCCATTTTGGTATCTACCAAGCCTGTGGGAAGCCCCCAGAGACGCCACAGAAGCGTTTGTAACGGTTACCTGGCGAGTGTTCCTGACTGCAGGAAAAAAATTATTCACCATGCAAAGGGATTCTCATAACCAATTTAATTAACTAGTCAATCAGTTTGATAGCAATGACGTGCCGCCGGGTGGGTGGAAGCAGGGTGAGCGTGCCACAAATATGATTCGCGAGTTGGAGCGACAATCAGACGTTTTTTCACTGTGGCGAAATCTTTTAATGAAATTTTTATCTCCTCCCTATACAGGGAAAGAAGGCTATTGTGATAAAATCACTTGTATTACCGATTTTATAATGTGATATGCAGTATTAATCTAATATTTACACTCATGTGTGCTGCTATTTGACTACCTTAAGTGACTTCGTAGGTGATGAGGCAACGGACTATCTCAAGAGAGTTCGAAAGTGAGGAGGCACCCTGTGACAGAGGTAGATCATGCTCTTAGCACTCCATCATGAGCCAAAAATGAGTTCAGTGTTCTAGTCTTGTGATGCAGGACATAACACGTATTAAGCTGATATGAACAGATCTCCTTACCGGATGAGAGAATAGTAGAGGAAATGTAGCGTGTGCTATTCTGTTGTATAGGATTTTCACTCTAAGAAAGATAAGCGTGTATGCTCCTATTTCTGTTGTCTTCGAAAATAACGCGCATAAAAGGGAGCAATCTACGTGCGAAATTTAAGGTGTATGGAAAGCAACATCCCCATCTCGGACTGGATAAAATGAATTTTTTTAAAGTGAGGAGAGTCTATGTCAGGGACGGAATTGCAGTTAGAAATTTACACCCAAGCCGCACCTGCTTGTCTGGTAGTGAGCTAGGAGTTACGACGCAGGTCCGTGGCAAACGCAGTCACGATTGTTCAGCCGACAGGAATCTGCGGCGTAGCCTGTGCCCACTGGTCAGATGCAAAGGAAGATTCCAGCTATTTGGCTCTTAAGGTATACAATACACTCGTTAGATGGCGCTGTGCTAGACTGGAGGTGACTGGCCAATTTTTTCGTCTCGAGATGCCAGTTTCAAGTAGTATAATGACCACTACACTACGATGTACACTGAAGCGCCAAAGAAACTGGTACAGACATGCGTATTCAAACACAGAGATATGTAAACAGGCAGAATACGGCGCTGCGGTCAGCAAAGCCTATGTAAGACAACAAGTATCTGGTGCACTTGTTAAATCAATTACTGCTGCTACAATGGCAGATTATCAAGATTTAAATGAGTTTGTTACAGTCGGCGCACGAGCGATGGGACACAGCATCTCCGAAGTAGCGATGAAGTGGGGATTTTCCCGTACGACGACTTCATGAGTGTACAGTGGATGTCAGGAATCCGGTAAAACATCATCTCTCCGACATCGTTGCGGCCGGAAAAAGATCCTGCAAGAATGGGACCAACGACGACTGAAGTGAATCGTTCAACGTGACAGAAGTGCAGCCCTTCCGCAAATAACTGCAGATTTCAATTCTGGGCCATCGACAAGCGTCGGCGTGCGAAACATTCAACGAAACATCATCGATATGGGCTTTCGGAGCTGAAGGCCCACTCGTGTACACTTAATCGCTGCACGACAGAAAGCTTTATGCGTCGCCTGGGCCCGTCAACACCGACATTGGACTGTTGATGACTGGAAACATGTTGCCTGGTCGGACGAGTCTCGCTTCAAATTGTCTCGAGCTGATGGACGTGTACGGGTATGGATACAACCTCACTAATCCATAGACCCTGCATAACAGCAGGGGACTGTTCGGTGGAGGCTCTGTAATGGCGTGAGACGTGTGCATTTGGAGGGATACGGGACCCCTGATACGTTTAGATACGACTCTGACAGGTGAAACGTACGTAAGCATCCTGTCTGATCACCTGCATCCATTCATGCCCGTTGTGCATTCCGACGGACTCGGATAATTCCAGCAGGACAATGCGCCACCCCACACGTCCAGAATTGCTGCAGAGTGGCTCCAGGAACACTCTTCTGAGTTTAAACACTTCCGCTAGGCACCAAACTCCCCAGACATGGACATTATTGATCTTATCGGGGATGCCTTTCAACGTGCTGTTCAGAAGAGATATCAACCCCCTCGTACTCTTACGAATTTATAGACAGCTCTGCAATTTTCATGTTCCCTCCAGCACTACTTCAGACGCCAGTAGAGGCAATGCCAAGTCCTGTTGCGGCACTTCTGGGTGCTCACGGGGGCCCTACACGATATTAGGCAGATGTACCAGTTGATTTGGCTCTTCAGTGTGTTTTACATGTTTCTGTTGGTTAAGATGTGAGTTGCGACTCGTAAATAGGTATAAGTGTCTTTCATTCCTCAATGCTGTTGCTGCAGACCTCTTGTATATACGGGCGGGGATTTACGGCCGCACTGAGACAGTGGGGCGCTGTTCTAATATTATTACCCACCTTTGTGTCCCTTCATACACCAAGAGAACGTCGGCTTGTTCTAAAATGGTAAATCTCACCGTCCACTAACGACATACTGCCAGTACTTTCACACTCTAACTGACTAACAAGTCGCAATGTACTCAAAGAACACACAAGACACTGTAACAACATCGTACCTATCAACTATGCAGGTAGAATGACACAACCAAGTATCGGTGTGGAAACTTTTCAAAATACGGTATCTCGTAAATGACTCGCACTAGATCCCTGCAGCCGTGCAGGGTAGCCCTGCGGTCTGAGGCGCCTTGTCACGGTTCGCGCGGCTGCCCCCATCGAACGTTCGAATCCTCCCTGGGGCATGGGTGTGTGTGTTCTCCACAAGTTAGATTAAGTAGTATGTAAGCTTAGGGTCCGATGACCTCAGCAGTTTCGTCCCATAAGATCCTACCACAGATTTTCTAGAGCCCTGCAACAAACACCACTGACATTCTAATTTACCTCACTTTTAGATTTTTAATATCAATAGGAATTGTTCCATTTAAAAGGTGTATGTTTTCACAAAAAATACACTTTGTAAGTATGTTTACATTCTGTTTATTGGCAACAGTACGAGCCCCAGCCTACTAGTCCATTCAGTGAAAACCGCATATCAGTAGCACTTCCCATTTCCGCAGTATTTGCGGTGTAAGTTTTAGGTGATTCGCCCTGCATACAGGTTGTTTCAGCACAGCGATCACAAACTTTCAGGAGAAAATCAGAAAACACAAGAAAGGAAGGATCCGAAAAGGGCGAGAAAACATGTTTATTATGCTTAGTACAGATAAGGTGCTGGGACGGCTTTGGCTGGAGATGGTGCCACGTATACCACGATGTTAGAGGTCGCGAGATGTGCGAGGTCATTGCGCTTCATTTCTCCTGCTGACAGAGTGGAAGTAGGACGGCTCGTTACACGAACGCAGAGCTCGCTGATATGCATCTGGGCCGCTGATTGCGGCGGGAGGGGCGAGATCGGCTGTAAGCCCAACGTTACCCCAAGAGGAAAACTCTCGCTACACCTTCTTTGCACGCTAGCGCAGGAGGTTGTCCGAAAGAGGACCCTTCAGCAAGGAGACACAACAATAACATTGGTAACCAGCTAGGGGACTGTGCTGGGCCTGATAGAGAACAATCCCGATGCCAATTAAGGATGGCGGTTATCGCTGAAACAACTCGTTTTCGGTTATATCGGTTTCTTTTCCCGCCAGTCTGATATGACTGTTGAGACCGCTCAGAACAACCGGTTACTGAAATAACAGATTTTTGGATTTTTATTCCTATTATTTCCCGTAATAAACGTAGAAACCAAACTCTGCTCAAAAATCATATTGTGATCGGATATCATACCGCATTTGGACATTACGAATAGTCAGTGGTAAACGAGAAAAAATAAGGTTGTTTGTGTTAATCTGTCCGTTTTCGTGGACTATAAGCAGATAATGCCATATTGTGCAGACACAGGTAGCAGATCACCTACTTTCTACTTTTATTGTGTACTATGAATGAATTGTGAAGTTTTTAATTTATTACTGTAATGCCAGGAAAATCTTTAATCTTTTAAAGCAAATGAAACTCTGTACTTCACTGCTACGTCACTTCGTAAAAATATTTCTAGCCTGGAGTTGGTGCCATTGTGCAATACAACGGATGTCTGACGACGTCAACGAGAAACTACCGTATAGACCAAATGGGGGCAAGTTTTGCACACTGTACGTACACACGTACCTTAAACCACGACACACAGCAACAAGGACATTATTTTCTCACCAATATTGTACCAGTTCTTATGCTATGTGTCTGTTGCTCGTTTCTGTCGGCATTGTTATTAAAATGACACTGATCGCAATATTTCCAACCAACGTAAATGTTACGAAAAAAATTACTTCTTTTTTGAAACGGATTATATAAAAACGAAAAATTTTAGCATTGCTGCTGTGGGTAACTCATATTTCGGTTTTTTACTCGGTTATTAAAAAATAGAAAAAACACCTGTTATAACCAGGACCAAACAAATGCTAAAAAGTACTGGTTATTCAGAAGTAAAATACCGGTATCAGTTTTAACCAGTTGGTTTTTCCGATCCCTAGTGTCAAAACGTGGGCTGTCGGCAGTCATATCGGGATTTCTCACAGCAGCGTCTGGAGGATCCTGCATGACAACTGCAAACGTCTATAATCACACCCAGTGCGTGCAGTTACTGGCTGGAGACAACTATGCTCCACGAGTAGACTTCGGACGGCGGTATTTACGGTAACGCACAACAGATCCCCGTTTCCCAGCCACTATTTTGATCACCGATGAGGCGATCTTCACGCAGAATGGGATGTTCGACCCATATGACACCCATGTGTGATCGAAGGATAGCCCACACACAATAAGATCCGCCCAGAGACGGTTTTCAGTTAATGTGTGGGCCAACACACTTGGGGATAACCTCGTCAGGCCGTACTTGTTGCTCAACGTTTGACAGATGCGATCTCTCTTATTTTCTTGAAAAAATACAGTCTTGCTTACAAACTGTTTTTGTGTATTTATTGGCGGTGATGCGTTTCGACCTTGTGGGGCATTTTCTGATTAACCTAGAACGTAAAATAAAATTGTGAGCCCTGGTATATTAAAAACAGGAGGTGAAGATAGTATGAGGCAAAGTCCGAGGGTGTGCAGCAGACCCTACAACTAACAATAACTGTGAACTTACTTAAGAAGTAATGTGATGAGCCAAGTTCCGTCCTTGAATCCACGCATATGGCATTAAGATAAAAATTATAAGCAAGCAACGTCCTATCGTCATGCGGCAACTAAAAGCATAAGGGACCTGAACCGGGAATGAAATGGCAAGTATAACTACAATACCTATTGGAAAGAAGAACTATGGCAACCAAGAAAAAAGTTTAAAAGAGCTTACATAATACTGAGTCAACCGCGCTCCGGCGTACGCAACATGGAACATTGCGTACAGCGGACAAAATGTAAATGTAATGCGGTCGAGAACTCAAGATACGTCAGACTTTGCAGCCGGCCACACAAACAGAGCCGTAAAGACTAGATTATACAACCGTAGTAACAGGCATTAAAGAAAGATAGCTTCGGTTAACCAACATTCTTAAGAAAATCGGTTGCACAGCTAAATTACATATGCAGAAGGCAATAAATTACGTGAACGGTAAAGTTATTAAAATTACATCAGGGCAGGCAAGTGATAAAATGAGTGCAAAGACACAAGCTGCGTAGGGGTAAAATGACCTCTATTAAGTATTTTAATACCTGCTTAACAGTCAAACTTAAAATAAGTAAAACATAACTAGTCAGAACATAAAAAACCAGTTAGAAGATGAAAGAATGAATAAGATAGCGTCATATTCACGCTAAAGAACTATTGGTGGATTAATGTAGTGGGTATCATATCATAATATAACTGTTTCCTGCTAAACAATTGATCTATCAATAATCTACCTTTTTCTACACTAGAATGCTTAAGAATTTCCATTTCCTCTAAAGGATTTCCCTTTTCCCTCTGCGGGCGGTCTGGAGTACATGTAAATTCTTTCACGTCGGGGGCCGGTGGCCAGTAGATTTTAAGTGCTCACCCAAAAGCTGAATGCTGTTAATCTGTCCTTTCTTGTTAAGTAAATGCTCACTGAATCTTATACGAAATTTCCTACCAGCCTTATTTCAAGAAATTCATAACCGGTTGGTCTACCAGGCGCCCAGCATGGAGTGGAACCAGTTTCACTGTCTCATCTTTCTTCAGCAAGTATTGCCGCAGCTATGGGACGACGCACACGTACCCGCTGCGATGCTTTCTGTCATATGGTTTCGCAAAGATGGGACCCCTCACATCACGGCCTAGATATGCGCCGCCACCTGAATACAACGTATCGTCAACATTGGTCGGCCGTGGTAGTCCGGTGCACTGACCAGCGAGATCGCCGCACCTCACTTGCCTTGACTATTTCCTCTGGGAAGCTGGTGCACGAAACCCCGTTAACGAGACTGAGGAACTTGTTGCACCCGTCTTGGCAGCTGGTGGGGAAGTCCGGCACACTCTCGATATTTTCCAGTACATAAGATCTTCCACGCGCTAGAGATGTGAGGCCTGCATCACCATTTGGGGTCGAAATTTCGAACACCTCCTGTGGCGATAATTGTTGTCTGTTTTTGTTCTTATTTCTTAGTGTCTGCTGTACTGAGAATAATAATCATCTTTCCTCGCCCTGTTCGTGTCCTTCTTTTCTTGTTTTCTGTCGTCACTACCGCGTCAGGAAGGCATTTCCGACTTTGCATTGCTGTGTGGTTTTCCATCGTCCAGGTGTACTCTATCTCTCCTGAAAGTTTTTAACCGCTGTGCTGAAACACCCTGCACTGTGAAGCTGTCAAATTTGTAGAAGTTTGTTGCTATTATACAGGGTGCTCCAGGGAAATGGTCAATATTCAGTGATATGACATGGGCTCTAAAACACGTATAGTAAGAGCTATGGGGTCTTCGGGATCTTCGATACGGTGAAACAAAACTCTTCTACTGGAAGCTCTTTACATTCCATATTTTTGAGCTGTGGTAATATTAACCAGAACAAGAAAAAAAGTGTCTAGTAAACAAGGGCTCTAAAATGCATACTTTCAGAACTATGAAAGCTTGTTCATCTTCGCTACTTTGAAACAACTCTTCTAATGAACAAGTGCTCATAACATTTAAGGTATGCATTTTAGAGCACATGTTTACTTGATATTTTTTTCTTGTTTTGGTCCGTACTACCACTTCCAAAATATGGAGAGCAAAGAACTTGCAGTAGAAGAGATATGTTTCACAGAATCGAAGATCAAGAATTGCTCATACCTCTTGAGGTACGCGTTTCTGAGCCCATGTTGACTTTTTTGTTTCGAATGATCATTCTTCTCATATCCCTGAATACTGATCATTGCTCCTGGAATACTCTGTTTGTCTTAAGACAGTCCCATGACACACGCACTACTCAGATTTTTGGACAAATGCTTTTCAGATGACGTATTTATCTGAACTACAATTTCTTGAAAGTTATGCTAAAATGATGTACTAAGCAACGAGATAAACAAAATATACGAATTCTAGAACTGCAGCTGTGGGCTATTGGGCATAAGGGAGCCTGTTTAATCACAAGTTACTCAAAGACCGATTCACGTCAACAGCGTTTTGATTATTTCCTAAAGAATTTTCTTTCTACTTCTTATAACCGCGCATTGCTTATAGAGTAGCGAACTAATACACAGGTGTGCAAAACTTACCGGACGAATCTAACTTTCGCATGATGTGTCACTGCCAAAAAGCTCACTCGATGAAACTTGGACCATACATAGAAAGAACTGCTACAGACGGCTACTGAAAGGACTACGCAGTGAGACGAATATAAATAACACTTTTATTCAAAGACAATAATTACACTGAAATCACCGCGACTCGTGATGGTCCCCTGGACGTGACAGGGTTCTGAATCTGATATGCGATCACTACGGACAGCAATGCATGTTCTGCAACATTCTCCCATGCTGACCACAAGGTTGGTAAGAAGTTGTTTCGTTAGGACGTTCGGTTCCTATACCACTGCTATTGACCACTGCTGAATGGCCGTTGGTGAATGTGTCTCTACTGTAATACAGTGTTCCTGGGTACATTACGTATTCCCGCCGCTTATCGCACAGCAGTACTTCCAGCATTGTTGAACATGATTGTTTTCAAAGAGCTGGAGGTCATTACGACCGTGCAACATGATGCCTCGCCCCCTCAACAGCTGCACAACGCTCTAGCCATGTCCTCCAAGGCGAGAGGTGAGAACACGTAATGCATCCATTTTGGTGGTCCAGGTGTTAAGGCGTGGGGAGGCATAATGTTCCATGGGCGTATTGGCATCTAAATCTTTAACACGGTACAGTCTACGATCAACGTTATTGTTACACTGTATTCCTTTCCCATGGGCGTCTTTTCAGCAGTGTATCCGGCACTGACTATTTTTATGGATGGTACTGCGCTACAGCGTCGAACAGGGCAGGTGGAAGAGCTCTAGGAACGAGAAGATATTCGGCGAATGGACTGGTCTGCCAGTCCCCCCCCTCCCCTTACCCCGACTTAGATCCCATCGCACCCCGACTTAGATCCCATCGAATACTTATGGGATGCGTTGCGAAGCACGTCCACATATGTACCAACGACCATCCAGCACTTGTGATGCGCGCTGGTGGAGAAATGGCACGCCCTACCACAAGAGCACCTTACCAACCTCGTGGCCACAGCATGAGGGCACGTTGCAGAGCATGCATTGCATTGTCGTCCGTGGTGACCATACACCCTATCCAGAACCATGTCCCGCCATTTGTAATGTCCAAGGGAGCAGTGCAGTTATTGTATTTTTATAAAAGTGTCATTTCTGTTCGTCTGAATGCGTATTTCTTTCAGTTACCTTCTGTACTACACTGTCGTAGTTCTTTCTAGGTATGATCCAAGATTCATCGAGCTAGTTTACTTGGCAGTGGCACATCATACGAAAGTTACTTTCGTCCTTAAGTTTTGCACATCTGTACTTTAATTTAAGGGAAGGTTACCTTAGTTCCAGTCGTGGTAAGATCCAAGGATATACTAGAATAATTTGTTGTAATATATGGAAAAATATATCACACTTATTTCCAAGTGAAATTTTATGTCTTATTGTTCCGGAGATATGCCTATCTTACTGTATAGTTTATTTACAACGAATGTAACTACAATAAGCGACCCTCAAACACTCCCTATTATTGACACGATAATATTGTGTCAATGTGTTGTGCGAAAGGTCAAGAACGCACAATACTATTGCGCAGTATTTACAATGACGAGCCACAACATTATGACCACCTGCTTAATAGCTTGTTTGTCTGTCTTTGGACCCAAATACATCACTGATTCCGAGTATCAGGTATCCGATAGTTTGTTGGTAGGTTTTTGGAGGTACGTTATATTGGATGTCTACGCACAGGTCATATAATCGGCGTAAACAACAGAACGCTGATTTGCGTACGCGGTGACGGCACCGGATAGCGACCCAGATGGATTCCATATTATTTACATCAGGCTAATTTGTTCCCCGAGACATCAACGCGAGTTCACTGTAATGCTCCTCAAACCACTGTAACACGGCTTTGTCTCCGACACAAGGAGACTACTGAAAGATGACATCGCCGTTGGGGAAGACATCAAGCGTGAAGGGATGCAGGTCGTTCGCAGCTCTCAACGTGCCTTCGAATACTACCAAAGGTCCCGTGGAGGCGCAAAAGTCTGTCTCTCGTAGCATAATACTGCTCCCGTCAGCCTGCATCCGTGGCGCGCTGCACATTCCTAAACGCGGCTCACCTCGTTGAAGGCGTTTGTGGAGACGACCATCGACCTAGTGTAGCAAAAATGTGATTCACTGGAAGAGTCGCCAAGTTTCCATTGATCGACGGTCGACTTCCGATGGTCCAGTGCACTGTGCAATCGTAATTGACAATGTCGTTGGGTCAGCATTTCAAGACTTAGCAGTAGTCTGCTGCTGAACTCCATATTCAGCAATGTACGGTGAACGGTACTCTCCGAAACACTTGGGTGTGCACCAGCATTGCGCTCTTTCGGCAGAGATGCCGCAGATCACCGTCTATCCTACTTTCCAGAGCAGACAAGCCTCCGCATCCCAGCCGGCCGGGGTGGCCGTGTGGTTCTAGGCGCTACAGTCTGGAGCCGAGCGACCGCTGCGGTCGCAGGTTCGAATCCTGCCTCGGGCATGGATGTGTGTGATGTCCTTAGGTTAGTTAGGTTTAATTAGTTTTAAGTTCTAGGCGACTGATGACCTCAGAAGTTAAGTCGCATAGTGCTCAGAGCCATTTGAACCTCCGCACCCCACGTTCTGTGAAGTCGTGGATCCAACAGTTTGTTGGCAGGTTTTTGGAGGTATGTGGTATTAGATGTCTACGCACACGTCATGTAATCTGTGTAAATAACGGGCCGATGATTTGCGTACGCGGTAATGGCACCATTTACTGCCTTGTGGTTAGTTTTACTGTCCTACCTCTTTTCGGAGATGCTCACGACAGTAGCACGTGAACATTCGAGCAGCTTCGCTGTTCTCGAGACACTCGTTAGCAGGCTGTGCGTGTTAACTATCTGCCCTTTGTCAAAGTCACTTATATCAATGGATTTCCGTATTTGCTGCCCATTATCTTCGCTAGGGTGATCCCCGTCCGTGTTTGCATCGCTTACGTACATTTGTTACCACGTCATGTGCCTGCAACGCCACCAGGCGGCACCCACCCCCACGTTGGGCAGTTATCATAAATCTTTTGGCTTGTCAGTCCGGGACACGGCAGTTAGAATTATGCCTTCATAGCGAATATGTCGGCGCTCGACGGTGCGGATGTGTATCACACAAGCAGAAATTATGCAGAATGGCGAAACAATTCCGAGAGGCATTCTGTGAACATTTCAGTGGGCCGAAGTGTATTTCATGGCAGCATAGATTCGTAAACGACAGATCACTAATTACAAATGAAACAAGTGAAATGTACAATTTATCGGGTGCGTATGCTGTTCTCCATTACCTCTTTACTGCAACTAATGTTGCAAATGGAATAAAACAACTATGATGACTGATAGCTTACATGGTCTCATATCTGTGCTGTGACAACCGTTGAAAGAAAAACAGACATGTGTACTCAGTGAACAGGTAGGCTGATCTGATTTGCCAACTCTGAGAACTGCTACAAGTAAAATAAACACATCTGCTTACTGCCACGCGTCCATGATCTTCTTTCCTCTGCTGTTGGGGTCAGCGACGTATCTGGCCTTTCCTGACAGTTCACCAAATTCATTTCTTCGGAATACTACAATACACGGTGCTTCCACATACATTTTCCAACCCACTCTCTAATCATTTGCAATTTTTTTATCAGTTCTTTGCCAAAATTAGTTCGGAGTGAAGTGAATTTCTCTCGCTCTCGGGATGAAATGATATGTGTTTTGCACTACCTTCCTTATGCGTCACAATATATACTTCGTATGAGAAGCACAAAAAATTACAATACACGAAACATTACATAAGAACAATGACTAGGACCAAGCAAGTGTGGGTTAAGTACATTGACATTACATAAAACATAAAACAATGAAAATGGGCAGGGGTGTGTGTGTGTGTAGACTACCACCTAGTGGTACTCCCGGGGCAACGGTATAACTGGCAAAAAGTCTACTCAGATCGAGAAACTCAGTACTAGACAGTATGATATATTGCACAATATTTTTAACGAGCGTCATTGTTTTTAAAGCTCTGCAGTCTCCTTCAACATATTTCGCAGACCGCCAATACTGACCTCAGACAGCAAATATTATTGCTCAATACACAATATTGCGCAATAAATACTGAGCGTGTGAGGGCCCATATGTGACAAGCATTCTGATTTACAGATTTGTGGCAATCAACCCCCGTGCGTTTTTTCAGAGAAAATAAATCCAGAAGGGGTTCACATTTATTTTATCGATTAGAAATGGCCGGTGGAAGTCTGAAAGTGTAAAAACAAATTTTCTGCTACCAGCCATGATTTTCTCCTATTTATTTCTTGCATGGCGCTTTTTCGGAGCTTATTCCCATTCTCAAGCGTGCTATTCGTGTATTATGATTTTTATGCGACGTATTTGCGTTGAGTAAGCTGTTGCGTTATTCTGTTGATTCAACTGAAATATATAAAGATATTCATTTTTGTAATTAGTGGTGGATCTTTCTATACAGTGTGTTACAGAATGTTTTAAGAGTTTTGTGATTGTAGAAGAAAAAATTGTGACCGTTTTGATATCAGGAACCTACACTCCTGGAAATGGAAAAAAGAACACATTGACACCGGTGTGTCAGACCCACCATACTTGCTCCGGACACTGCGAGAGGGCTGTACAAGCAATGATCACACGCACGGCACAGCGGACACACCAGGAACCGCGGTGTTGGCCGTGTCAGTGTCAGCCAGTTTACCGTGGCATACGGAGCTCCATCGCAGTCTTTAACACTGGTAGCATGCCGCGACAACGTGGACGTGAACCGTATGTGCAGTTGACGGACTTTGAGCGAGGGTGTATAGTGGGCATGCGGGAGGCCGGGTGGACGTACCGCCGAATTGCTCAACACGTGGGGCGTGAGGTCTCCACCGTACATCGATGTTGTCGCCAGTGGTCGGCGGAAGGTGCACGTGCCCGTCGATCTGGGACCGGACCGCAGCGACGCACGGATGCACGCCAAGACCGTAGGATCCTACGCAGTGCCGTAGGGGACCGCACCGCCACTTCCCAGCAAATTAGGGACACTGTTGCTCCTGGGGTATCGGCGAGGACCATTCGCAACCGTCTCCATGAAGCTGGGCTACGGTCCCACACACCGTTAGGCCGTCTTCCGCTCACGCCCCAACATCGTGCAGCCCGCCTCCAGTGGTGTCGCGACAGGCGTGAATGGAGGGACGAATGGAGACGTGTCTTCTTCAGCGATGAGAGTCGCTTCTGCCTTGGTGCCAATGATGGTCGTATGCGTGTTTGGCGCCGTGCAGGTGAGCGCCACAATCAGGACTGCATACGACCGAGGCACACAGGGCCAACACCCGGCATCATGGTGTGGGGAGCGATCTCCTACACTGGCCGTACACCACTGGTGATCGTCGAGGGGACACTGAATAGTGCACGGTACATCCAAACCGTCATCGAACCCATCGTTCTACCATTCCTAGACCGGCAAGAGAACTTGCTGTTCCAACAGGACAATGCACGTCCGCATGTATCCCGTGCCACCCAACGTGCTCTAGAAGGTGTAAGTCAACTACCCTGGCCAGCAAGATCTCCGGATCTGTCCCCCATTGAGCATGTTTGGGACTGGATGAAGCGTCGTCTCACGCGGTCTGCACGTCCAGCACGAACGCTGGTCCAACTGAGGCGCCAGGTGGAAATGGCATGGCAAGCCGTTCCACAGGACTACATCCAGCATCTCTACGATCGTCTCCATGGGAGAATAGCAGCCTGCATTGCTGCGAAAGGTGGATATACACTGTACTAGTGCCGACATTGTGCATGCTCTGTTGCCTGTGTCTATGTGCCTGTGGTTCTGTCAGTGTGATCATGTGATGTATCTGACCCCAGGAATGTGTCAATAAAGTTTCCCCTTCCTGGGACAATGAATTCACGGTGTTCTTATTTCAATTTCCAGGAGTGTATATCCGAAAATGTGAAACAAAGTTTCTGCGGCACACCGCACTTTCTACGCAATCTGCAGGCTAAATGAAAGACCAGAATACTGTAGCTCGAAAAAGTTTATTGATATTAGAACCAAAATGAAGACTGCTCCTATTGTATCAAAACATCTTGACATATTCGCGCTTTTTTACTTGTCTGTATTAATACCTATGTCACGTAATATGATGCATAGTGTCAAGTAAAGTAACATGACACATGATATCATGCCCTATAACACTACACATGCCATCATGTCGTCCAACATGTCATTTGTCATGTCGTGCAATATGAGACGGTGTGTCATTAGAGTTTAGGATGCACGCATCCCCACTCCGGGATACTTCCTATTATAGATGCATCCCCACTCTCGGGTACTTACTATAGTAGGTGCATCCCACTCTATACAAGCACATAAGTTTATTTCTATTTGTTCTTACACCCCTCACAGTACATATAACAGGGGGTGGGGCTTTCCCCAACACAGATAACTGTGTTGGGGAAGTAGGTTTAACAAGTGGAAAATTTGAACCGAATCGCACAAGTCTGAAACATAGGAGCAGCGCGCGTATAAAAACTCACAAAAAACATGTTTTTTGCACGTAAAATTCGAAAGAAGCTAGATTTGAGATGTGAGTTTTCAATTTTATCGTAAGAATGAATTTTTCGTTTATTTGTTTCTGCGCTTTCAATTCACGTAAGAACTAATTTTACGTACTACATTTATCTCGACTTTGAACTATTGTATCTTGACAACGCAGAAAGATTATTGGATAAAAAATTTCGTTTTGACTTTATCCATAAATCTACATTCGTGAAAAGTTTGAACCGATTCGTACAAGTTTGAAGTACAGATGTGAGGCGCTTCAAAAACCCCACAGAAAAAAGTGTTTCTTGCACGTAAAATCCAAATGAAGCAAGATTTTTTCAAATGGTTAAAACCTAATTTAGACCTAGATCCGATACAGCGGTGGACCACATTTGAACAATCAGTCGCGCTCCAGGCCAGAGTTATTTGAGGGTGACTGCTTTTGCAAGTAAAATCCTAACGATAGTGACTGTTTTAACACGTAAAATCCGAACCATGCGCTTACAAATTGTGCCATTAGCTGAGCATTAATTTGAGCCCAATTAAAATCTTTTGCAAAAGGAGTTAATCGATTCGGACAATTAGCCTGGATGCCAGCTCCGGTTCGTCTTTCAAACCTTCTTAATATACTTTGACATAGCTGAAGTAAGACAGATGTTCGTATGACTATAGAAATGGTTGCTGGTTCGGGTGAAGCCAAAAACTGTTTACCTCACTTTCCTATTTCAAATAAGAATCGAGCACCTAGACACCCTCCCCCCCCCCCCCACCACCACCACCAGAAAAAAGACCACGACTCTGCACACGGTCTTTTCAGACATATTTATACTGTAAACCGAATCTGTGGCTTCGCTATTGTCGATTAAATGTTCGGTGTGGCGACCATCAACTTCGTTACATAATGGCGAATTTGGATTCAGTTGCACTTATCGTATTCTTCTGTTCTCTTATGCAGAAACTCACACATATTGAACATCAGTTACACAGTTCACAACCTAAGATAGAGATGTACAATAACATCTTGTATATTCTCAAAACAGGCATGATTCTGTAGACCGTCCACAGAGTATGTAAACAAGTCTTTAGTGTAAATGATATTCTTCGTATGCAATCAGAATCATTGATGGCATTTATGTTAGTTATAAAAAAGAACAAGTGGTTAAATCTTTGAATTTTCCTACAGATGGTTTGGCGAGGTATGATAAGAGATTTTGGGATATCTTTCATTACGTCCTGCTTGTAACTAGCGTTCAGAAGTGTGTCACACTGGTTTAGATTTGGTTTCAGTTTCAGAAAGCACTTCGCAACTCTTGCTAAGTGTGGTGGACAACTTAATTTTAATAATATACCTCTCTCGCGTGTGCAAAAGACATCTCTTGTTTTGCTGCAAGACAATCTTAGCACTCAGACAGCGCTAGTATATGGGGGTAACGTTTAGACGCATTATTGAAAGGCAACAGAGAAGTCAAAATTCTTTGTTGTCTGATTGATAAAGTCCTACTTAGAAGAAGTCTGCGAAATGAGGCGGTTTGGATCTGCGAAGGAGACATGTGTCTTCTGTATCGGATTAGATTATAAAAGTCAATGTCTTTGTCACATGCCACTTTACGAAAACTGATTGCCGATTTCGAAGGTCATTATGGCTGCCAAGCTAGCTTCCACATTGTGAACTACACTTTCAGTGATTTCTGGTAGTCACCTGAATTTGTCTCCTTGAGATATTCTGCAGCAACTGTGATTCAAGGTTAATTGTAAAATTTTGATTTGTTCCCTTACATATAGTGCGCCTTACAGTATGAAATTTTGTGCCGTACTTTTGCCGCTCTTTCGGGGAGTTTCTCTGTAGACTGGATTGCTTCTGGTCTTTTATTGGAGAGCGATGCTGTGTAATCAGCAAATACTAGACAATGAACGCGAGTTTCATTTTGCAGACTTCCGCTAGTATTTAAGCCTTTAGATTAATTTTCCCATTTCTTTATCACTTTTCCCAGAACTAAAATGAACAGCAATGGCGGTAATCCATCCCTTTGTCTGATCCGTCTTTTGATCTCGAACGGTTAAGAAAAATATTCTAAAAATACAGTTTCTGAAGTTATGGTCAGAGTTTGTTTAATCAGTTCTCTCTCTCTCCCTCTTTTATCTCCGAATTCATCTGTAACAATGAAAAAGTCTGTCTACCTTGTCTGTCTCCGGAATCATATGCCTTTTTTAACGCTTTCACTAATAGTGTGACATAGGTGTTCCACGATATGTTTTCAGAAGACCAGTGGGATTTTGCTGCATGTTATTTCTATACACCAATTTACCATTGGTAAAGGCAAAACTGCCAATGGTTTATAGATTTCTTATGATTATAGATAGCGCATGCAGGCTCCGCTTCCTACTAATTTTATCGTTAACCCCTTAACCCTTTACTGTGTATGGTTGCATGGAATTAGTTTACGCATGGAGGTAGGCCATCCAACGAACAGATTTGCAAAGCGGGCTGCTGTCGCGCCTTCCCGGACAATTCGTGTCAATGAACTGCACGCATGTATTGACGTTTGGTGCGTCACAAACGCTGCCCATATTGATCAACTGTACCGTGAATAAAAAATTAAAGAGACGCTTTATCCATCGATGTGTGTCTGTTTTCTACATGTCTTGCAGCTCTTGCACATTCGTCTTCTGAAATTCCGGAGGTACTTACGAATAACTTCGTACTTTTCACTCTTCCTCGTGTTGTTAAGTGAAATTGTGGCATATATTTTTTTCATGCTGTTACTTGTGACTCCGAATTAATTAAAATAACCATACTTCAACGTCTTTCCCTCCGAAAAAAATTGGTAGTGAAGAAGTCAAGCAAAAACACACACTGGCGTAAAAAATCACAGCACATAAAAACAATTAAAGTAGAGTAATGAAGTGTCATGAACGCATTTGTCTAGGTAAAATATTTAATTAATTATCGTTGTAAGGTTAACGTAAGTGCGAAATGATCCGCTGCAAATGTGAAATGCTGGTACATTAATAACCGGCGTAACTGCCAGAATGTTCAAAGCAAGTATGCAAACGAGTATGCATTGTGGTATTCGACTGGCCGGAGTGGCTGAGCGGTTAAAGGCGCTACAGTCTGGAACCGCACGACCGCTACGGTCGCAGGTTCGAATCCTGCCTCGGGCATGGATGTGTGTGATGTCCTTAGGTTAGTTAGGTTTAAGTAGTTCTAAGTTCTAGGGGACTTATAACCACAGCAGTTGAGTCGCAAAGTGCTCAGAGCCATTTGAACCATTTTTGTTATTCGAGTGCTGCATGTCAGATTGTGGGGTATAGTTCCATGCCTGATACATTTGGCCAGTGGTCTTTGTTGCAGGTTGCTAGTGCTAGTCATTCACAAGATATCGTAGTTTGAAAAGTTTCCACGCCGACACTTTCGCAGTATCTGTGCTTGCACACACTAAAGAATAACACAAGTGCATACATCATTTATGTGGATTCTGACCAGTAAAGAGACAATCGACCATCACAGGTTGTGTCCAAAATGATCACCGGCACCGGCAATACACCCTTCCATTGTGGTACAGAACGCCTCTGCACACGTGTTAGCATTTCAGCGGAGATTTCCGAGCAGTCTGCGGTAACTGGACGCTGCGTATCATCGGGTGTAGTTGGTATGTCCTTGTAGACAGCGTGTTTCAATTTTCCCCACAGAAGAAAGTCTACAGGTGTCAAATCCGTGGAACGGGCCGGCCAAGAAACAGGTCCAACGATTTTACAACAATTCGTGAAGACATGCTCTAGTATATCGTACACTATGGACTGGACTGCCATCATGTTCTTACACCAAGGTTCCTCCTTGTCCGCAGACGAACGTTTTTCATCTTCCATGACGATAATCTGTTAGGAAGCTGCCGGCCGCGGTGTTCTAGCGGTTCTAGGCGCGCAGTCCGGAACCGCGCGACTGCTACGATCGCAGGTTCGAATCCTGCCTCGGGCATGGATGTGTGTGATGTCCTTAGGTTAGTTAGGTTTAAGTAGTTGTAAGTTCTAGGGGACTGATGACCACAGATGTTAAGTCCCATAGTGCTCAGAGCCATTTGAACCATTTGTTAGGAAGCTGCGATGCTTGTGCGTGTTCAGTGTTCCTTCTATGAAAAACAGGCCTATGAGCTGATGGTTCACTACCCGTGACCACGTGTCTACACTTCATGGACTCTGACGTTCCACCTGACGAAGGAAACGGGGATTGTCAACAGACCAGTAATGCATGTTTCGGTGGTTTATATGGCCACGACTGGTAAATATGGTCTCATAACTAAACAAGATACATGAGATATCTGGAGTATCCTGTCTTAATGCCCATGTACAGAAGTTAACACGCTTCTCATAATCGTTTCCATGCAGATCTTGATGGAGAGACGATGGAACATACGTCGATGGAGAATGTGTAGGTCACTTGCCTTACTCGTTCCACTTCCTCGTGCTATTGCGCGGGAGCTAACGTACGGGTCAGCTGCTACAGGAGCAACAACATTAATTTCATTAATTTCCCCCTCTTCTGTCGTCACTTGTTTCCTTCTCATACGTTGCCTAGATGTTACTCTACCACTTTCACGTAACTTTTTGAAAAGGTTGATAAATAAATGCTGAGATGGTTGACATCTATTAGGATACCTTGCTGCATACACCGTACAATAACGAACTGCAATCTTCCTACACTCTCCATACACCATGAGCATGTCGCCGTTTTCTACGTTGGTAAATCCCATCGTCCACTCACGGCCTAGTGCTTAGACTGTCGCACACTAACTGACTAGCAAGTTGCACTACATTCAAGGAACACACAAGTACACTGTAAACCAACATAAACCATCGTACCTAAAAACTACGCAAATTGAACGGCACAAACAAGATTCGGTGTGGGAACTTTTCAAAATACGGTTTCCTGTGAACGACTCGCACTAGGAACCTGAGAACACCACTGAGATTCTAATTTACCCTAGTTTTAGACTGTTAATGTCAATCAGTATTGTTCCATTTAAAAAAGTGTGTTTGCACAAACAGTTTATAATTATTATTACACTCTGTTGATTATCTAACAAAACGAGCTCCTGACTACCAATCAATTCAGTGAAAACGGCACATCAGTAGCACTTTCCATTTCCCCAGTATTTGCGGTGCAAATTTTAGGTGATTCGCCCTGTATATTTCGGTAATAACGTTATAAATACAAAAGTGATAATCCCAAAACTGCATGTATTATCAGGCTAAATCTTCACCTGATTTTCGACAGAAAATAAAATTAACTCATTGACGATGGTGAAACTTCATCAAAACATGTATGAGCGTTAAAGAAGATAATTGTGTTTCCTGAAGTCAGGACTCTAGTTGCACTACTTCACAGTGTGATTTAGCTAAAAGGCAGTAATATTCAGGATAAGATCCCTGAGAGGATAAGGAGCAAAAAGGGTCATATGGATATATGGCTGGAAACGCGTTCCAAGGGTGGTACACCCACTTGAAGGTGGAGATAAAAGATCTTTCGCAGTGGCTTCAGTATCAGCAACAGGCAGGTAGCCTTTCAACATGGAGTAAGCCCGACGACGGTGTGGAACGTTATCCACAACTGCCACAATCTGCATGACTTGCAACACGTGCAAGTTTTTTATCTATGGACTTGACTCTGCAGCTACGGTTTTATCGCTAGTTCGTCGCATAGGCCACCACGTTACTGGGTCGTCTGTCATCCATCCTGTTCACAGATAAAGCAGCGTTTGCGACTGGCTTTATCGTCAACCTTCACAAGCAGTCTTGGCACGATGGCAGAGAAACAACGGTACTGGATCAGCCTTAATGTGTGGGCTGGGATTATTGGCCACTGCCTGGTGGGACCAGTCATCCTTCCACAGTGTCGCACAGGTGAGGCATATCTGCGCTCCCTGTAGATGTCGCTGCCTCTACTGCTGGAAGATGTGTCTTTCTTGCTACGAAGGGTCATGTGGCTGCTGCATAATGGTGCTCAA
The DNA here is from genome assembly GCF_021461385.2 of Schistocerca piceifrons. Lineage (NCBI taxonomy): Eukaryota > Metazoa > Arthropoda > Insecta > Orthoptera > Acrididae > Schistocerca > Schistocerca piceifrons. Next base: position 406,346,865 of record NC_060149.1, read on the forward strand.
GCTCACTGTCCTCTTGAGTCTGAGCCTAAAATGTTAGTACAGAGGACACATTGCCACTTTCCTGGTGTATTCTCATGTGCGCTTTCAGTCATTCAAACCTACACTCTAAATTTAAAAGATCTTTTGCCTCCACTTTCTAGTGGCTGTACTTCCGTGGTACGAATTTCCGGCCATACGTGCATATGATCTTTTTTGCACCGTTTCCTGCATTTTTTTTTTTGCCCTTCAGCAAAATCACCTCGCATATCAGAAAGCAAAGAGGGACCAAAAGCAGGCTTCAACCACAAGATGAACATTCTGAAAAGCTGTACTAGAAATATGTGACGACTGCATCGTCCATTTACATGTGTCCCAATTCCTCGCCAGACTACAAATCAATGAAAATAAAAGACCATATTCGATATTATCCTTCATTTTAACACACATTTCCAATTATTTTCAATTCAAAATGATAATTATTTTGTGGGTTCTACGTTACCAAGTCACTAAGTCACCACAAAATAAGGCCTCAATAAAAAGACGCTAGCTGCCTTCTGAAAATGATTTATAAACCTGAAGCCGGCTATGATGACTTTGATTCAAAAGTTTTGTACCTAAATTTTACATGGTCACTGTTTTAACTAATAATCCTTATAATTACGGTATAGCCAAGTTTTCGCAAAATTTTTAGTTTGTAAAATACCGGCAACGTTGGTATCGCAACGTACAGAGTCATTAACTGTCCGCCAGATTAGTTTTAGAACCAGCACCCTTGTCATCTACGGAAGGAACTTTTACCGCAAGGTTGAAGATGTCCGACAAACCAGTATAGTTCAACGAATAAGGCTAATGCCCGCGAAATCCAATGCCCCAGGTTCGTGTCCTGATTTGGCACAGAATTTTAACATGTCATGAAGTTTCAATCAAGTGTACATTAGGCTGTAAAGCCAAAGGTTCATTCTCTCGTACAGACACAATACACAAACTAACAACTTCCGCAGAAGACTGGTGATAGACCATTGACTGTAACAAATTTCAAGGACGAAATAATAATTAAAAAATGTCGAATTACACAATAAACTGCTCAAAAAAATTATTTTCCACCACCTACATATTACAAACTGTGCATTTGTGTAATGCGGACGTTTGAAGGTTAGTGAGTTTAAAGCCTACAGAAGCACAGGTTGCTGAAGAAAAAATTCCAACTAGCATTCCAACTAGCAAACCTTTACATCGGCAGATTCACGAGAGCCATAAATGATATATTGCTTGCCAAAAAGCGAAACATATTCTTGAACCAATACACACTGTCCAGTCACATTAATGTGATGACTTGTCAAAAGTATGAATAACCACCTTTTCAGTGCAAGACGTGCAGGAAGAGTGTCACTGAGATTTGGAAGTTACCGACAGGGATGTGGAGCCATACCAATTCCAGCGCCATGGTCAGCTGCGCTAGGTTTCTCGGCTGGGGATCCATGGCGCAAACAATCCATAGATTCTCGATCGAGTTTATATCCGGGGAGCTTGGTGGCCACGGGAGTACGGAAAATTTATCCTGGTGTTCTTCGAACCACGCGAGTAGTTTACGAATTGTGCCGTTTCGTCAATGCTTCCGTCCTTGGCCCGAAAGTCAACGAACGTGCCCTTCTGGTCGTCAGTTAAACCGCTCCATTTCCGTATTACGACAATGACTGCACTGTTTTCCGCGTCCCCGACACGCTTTATATACCATGCCCTGCTAATGCAGCCACGTGCTGTCTGTGAGTGGTTACCGCACTTTGACGTCGAACATAGGCAGCTGTCACGTTAATGTGGCTGGAATGTGTATATTAACAAATCCAGTTCTTACACAGTGATAATTCCCGAAACAGAAGTTGCTGTGTTGTGGTTCGTTCTTCCCTTATCATCATCGCTGTGGAAATGAGGAGTTTCATTGAAGTGATTAAATCACAGTGGAAGGAAACAGTATGCTCAACATTTTCGATGTATCTACACTGCAATAGTCGAAGTGATCACATTATCGAGATATTTACCACGACATGTTCTGCTGGGATATACGAATTTGTAAGTACTGCATATGTTATAGCATATATCGTTTGAAGAAAATGTGAAACTTGTTTCCTAAGAATTCCTCAATTATGACTCCTGTCAATCTGCTGGTCATAACTGTCTGTTACACCGTATTATTTCTTCAGTGACTTGGCTTCTCCAGTCTTTACGCACGTAAACCTTCAAACAACGACTGTACGAAAATGCTGAGCTTCACAGTTAAATGACCCTGACAAGTGACAGAGAAGGCTGATCTCCGTATTTAAAATAATTTTTATTCGGCCTTAGCACTTGTAGGTGGGATGCTTCCCATGTGAGCATGCAAGCTTTCTTTCAGCTGCATTGCACGGGTGGCTGAATGAAGCGGTTTCGTGTCGTCCAAGGAGTATTGAGAAAGAGGTTTCTGATCAAACAAACAAAAACGACGCATCTCATGATTGTGATGCCAATATTTTTTTGAGTAGTTTAGATAACTAAGATTATTCTGCAACAGTACAGGGTGCTTCATAAAGATTCATCTGATTTCACAAGACTATATCGTCTTCATGAATGAACATAGAAATTGGGGTGTATTTTAACTTAGCCATAGGACTACAAAGCTTTTTACGTTCAAAACAACCTCCTATTATCCAAATGTATAGAGGGTATTAAAAAAGTATTCCATATTTTGAGGGGTGGTAGTATGGACCAAAACAAAACAAAAATTTCCAGTAAACATGGGCTCTGAAACGCATACCTTAAGATCTGGAAGCACTCGTTCATCTTCGCTAATGTGAAACACATCTCTTCTATTGCAAGCTCTTTGCTGTCATGAACGACGTACAGAAAGCGGTAAACAATTGAGTAGGCGAAGGAGAACACATTATTCTACGACTTTGAAACAGCAGACCTTCTAATGTAATCTGCATGCTATTACATGCTCGCTCCTCCACAACAGGAGTACGGATGGTGTGAGGTCTGCAACGACCTGCCGATTTTGGAGCTCTGGGGCCAGAGCCTGGTAGTCGCTGGAAAGGATGGCTCAATAGTAGTGCACATGATGCCCCGCGTTCTGGATATTTTTCGGTATACAGTATGTTTGCATCCATCCACCAGAACATAACAGAAGATCATATTTGCCAGTTTCCATTATGCTAGTGAGTGCAAGATAAAATTGCAAAGTTAAAGTATTTCACAAACTTATCAAAATATAAACTGATTCTCTTAGACCTAATACCGAAAACAATGAATACATTGTACAGTAACAACACAAACAGATGTTTGCTGCATGCTGTATCCATGAATAATAAGAGAGGAATGTGTCCTCATTTGTTTGCTGGATTTTGTAGGTCATCCATAATAGCAAAGAGCTTGCAGTAGAAGAAATGTCTTTCACAGTAGCAAAGGTGAACAAGTGCTCATAGCTCTTACGGTGTGCATTCCAGACCCCATATTTACTGGATGTTTTGTCTTGGGTCAGTTCATACTATCACCACCAAAAAAATGAAATATTTTTAACGCCTCGTATTTTTTACGTGAATGCGTTTGCAACTTTGGGGCACTTTTTACAATTACATTTAGGTTCAAAGTTTACATTTACCCATCACAAATATTCAATGTGCCCTTCACCAGAGCGACGACAAACGTCCAGACCCAATTCAGTCTTGTCCCATACTTTTGCAAGCATGTCGCGAGTTACTGCATTCATTGCTGTTGCTACATGTCATCGCTGTTCACCCAAAGTTGGTGGAAGCGGTGGAACATAGAGTATTTTAGAAACTTCCAGAAAAAGAATCACGTAGTGTGAGATTGGGCGACCATGGTTGTCAGTGGTATAATACGAGATCTGCACACTGTATACACGTATAGTGCCGAAGAAAATCACGCCTCATAACTGTAACTGAATTGTGCTATGCCGGTTTGTTTTCTCCCCCACACTCACGAATTCGCGCCATAGCCACCGATTAAAATAGTTCTGCCTATTTCGCCGTCCGTTCGTCATCTGTGCTCCACGCGCATTGGAAGGATATAGAAATTTATTGAGATAACTTACAGAATTGGTAGATCTGTCATTTTGCAGCAAACAACCTCAACTTGGATTTACATAGTGCATTAGTACCCCATTCCGCCACCAGGAGCGCCAGCGCAGTGCACAGTTAAAATGGCTACTTTTATGGTGCGGAGCTTTCTCGCTGTGTATTTCGGTTTCATGAAACGAGCTCCGCAACAACTGCTCTGCGTAAATTTCGCACCGAATACTCTAAGGTACTTCCAAGTAGGCCTACAATTTACATACAAAACCTTTGTCGAGGCAGGTTCATCGATAATCGCTTCCCAGGTCGTTGGATTGGCCGTGAAGGGCCAATTGCCTGGCCACTTCGCTCCCCAGAAGTGACATCACTGAATTTCTTTCTCTGGGGTTACATAAAAGAACGCGTGTATGTTCCTCACCTGCCAAACAATTTAGCCTACCTGAAAAATCGAAACTACGCTGCTGTTGCACAAGTTACGCCTGACTGGCTGCAAAGAGTGTGGGAAGAAACTGATTACAGGTGGGATGTTTGCCGCGGCACAAACGGTAGTCACACATGGCACTTTTATGTGAAACTTGAGGCTGTTTGCTACAAAATTTACACAGCTATCGATTCTGTAAGTTATCTCAATAAATTTCTGTATCATTCCAAAGTTGTAAAGACCTTTTTGACGGATCCTATATGTTGAAATCTCAGCGCACAGAACAGTAGCACACTGTTACAGGAGCCACAACAACGTGGCGCAACCCATTCATAAAGTGATGCATCGTGTAGCAATTCGTTTTCGGCAGCAACGGAAATTTTGTAGCGATCACAGGCCAATCCAGGTGGCTAAAGAATTCACACAGATTGGCCTGACACAGTTACAACATTTTTACTGATGCCCGATACGAATTACTGCTGTTTACTGCACATTAACAATTTTGTTGTCCGCCTCGATAGCTGAGTAACCAGCGCAGCTGAATGTCATGCAAGGGGTCTGGGTTCGATTCCCGAATGGGTAGGAGAATATCTTCACTCGGGGACTGGTTGTTGTGCTGTCTTCATATCATATCATCTCCATTAACGCTCAAGTCGCTGAAGTGGTGTCAACTAAGAAGACTTGCACCAGGCGACCGGTCTATCCAATGGGAGGCTCAATATAGGCTCCCCTAGCGGCATACTACGGAATCGTGTGCTGCAAGGATTTCTGTATGTACCAGAAGTGCAGACACGCACCTGAAAATACGCAAAAATTAAATATGTAACTTCACTTTCTGAAGATTATAACGAAAACGTTATGACTACATCTTGCTGAAAGCGTTGTTCCAGTTTGAATACCCTCCCGCCTGCAGCTGATTCCTCGTGGGAACTGGTGAGCTAAGATGACACCACGCCTCATCACTGAAGAGATCACAGACTAGTTCAAAATGGTTCGAATGGCTCTGAGCACTATGGGACTTAACATCTATGGTCATCAGTCCCCTAGAACTTAGAACTACTTAATCCTAACTAACCTAAGGACAGCACACAACACCCAGCCATCACGAGGCAGAGAAAATCCCTGACCCCGCCGGGAATCGAACCTGGGAACCCGGACGTGGGAAGCGAGAACGCTACCGCACGACCACACAGACTAGTTCTGCTATTCCATCGATCTCAACAAATGACCGAGACCATGTACAGTACATAGATGCGTGTTTTTACCTGGCGCTCTGTGATCGTGACGTGCACGAAATTTTAGCTTCTACGTCGTTTTACAAGCACTGTCATACGAAATCTGAGACTGCACAGCTAGTCTCCTCAAACTTTTCGAAGGCAACGCAGCATAAGATCTTCACGTCAGCATGCCCGACCTCCAGGTTCTTTCCCTGTCTGCAACTGAACTTTATGCCCGGGAACCGTGGATTAATCTGGTTATTCTTGAATTGATCGACACTGCGGCATATGGATATACAAGGTGAATCACATAAAAATTGCTCCGCAAATATTGCGGAAATCGAAAATGCTAACGATGTGGATTGGTCGTCAGGGGCTCGCATTGTTAGCCAATTAACAGATTGTTAAAAAAAAAAGCACTATGGGACTTAACATCTGAGGTCATCAGTCGCCTAGAACTTAGAACTACTTAAACCTAACTAACCTAAGGACATCACACACATCTATGCCCGAGGCAGGATTCGAACCTGCGACCGTAGCGGTCGCGCGGCCCCAGACTGAAGCGCCTAGAACCGCTCGGCCACACCGGCCGGCAAACAGATTGTGATAATACTAATGAAGTGTAGTTTTGTGCAAACGTACACTATTTTAAATGGAACAACGCCTATTGACACTAACAGACTAATAGTAGGATAAATTAGAATGACAATGGTGTTTGTTGCAGGTTTCTTGTGCGAGTCGTTTACGAGATATCGAATTTCGAAAAGTTCCCACACCGACAGCTGGGCAATACCTGTGGTAGCGTACTAAAGAACAAGTGCGTACACTAGCTATGTTGATTCTAACCAGCAATGAGACGATTGACCACCACAGGTGGTATTCAAAATGATCGCCGGCGACAGCAATATATGCTGTTATGGAACGATTGCTGCGGACGTGCTTTCAGTGGAGATGTCCGAGCAGGCTGCAGTAATAAGTCGTTGCATATCATGGGATGTAGTTGGTATGTCCTTGTAGACAGCGTTTTTCAGCTTTCCCCACAGAAAAAAATCTACAGGTGTCAAATCCGGAAAACAGGTTCTCTGCGTCCAATCCAACGATTTGGAAACAATTCGTGAGGACATGCTGTAGTACTTCGTGCACTACGGGCTGGACAGCCATCATGTTCTTACCCCAGGTTCCTCCTAGTCTGCAAAGAGACGTCTTCTAGCATCCGTGGAAGATGGTCTGTTAGGAGGCTGAGATACTTAGGCGCGTTCAGTGCTCTGTCTGTCAAATACGGGCCTATGAGCTGATGGTTCACTATAGCATACAACACATTTACACTCCATGGACGCTGGCGTTCCGGCTGACGAAGGCAACGGAAATGGTCAACAGATCACTAGTGCATGTTTCGGCGATTTACGTGCCTATGACTGATGAATATGGCTCCATCACTAAACAAGATACATGACACATCTGAAGTATCCTGTCTTAACGCCTATGTATATAAGTTAACACGATTCGCATAATCGTTATCGTGCAGCTCTTGACGGAGAGAGGTGTGACAGGAATGTCGAAGGAGAATGTTCGGGAGACTTGCCTGACTCTTGTCACTTCCTCGTGCTACTGCGTGGGAGCTAACATGCAGATCAACTGCAACAGCAGCAAGAACATTGATTTCCTCCTCTTCTGTCGTCACTTGTTTCCTTCTCTTACGTTGTATACGTGTCACACTACCACTTTCACGTAACTGACTGAAGAGGTTGATAAATAACTGCTGAAATGGTTGACGTCTATTGGAATATCTTGCCGCATACATCTTACAAGAACGAACTGCATTTTTCCTACACTCGGCATGCACCACGAGCATGTCGGTTTTTTCTGGCTTGGTAAATCCAATCGCCAGCCGGGCGTTGTAGCCGAACGGTTCTAGGCGCTTCAGTCTGGAACAGCGTGACCGCTACGGCCGCAGGTTCGAATCCTGCCTCGGTCATGGATGTGTGTGATGTCCTTAGGTTAGTTAGGTTTAAGTAGTTCTAAGTTCTAGGGGACTGATGACCTCAGATATTAAGTCCCATAGTGCTCAGAGCCATTAAATCCCATGGTCAACTCACTACCTTCAGGTTGGACGGTCACACACTGTAAGTAGGATGTTTAGGTTTTTATGTTGGTAACGCCAAGCTCTGTCTGAAAATCACTGACTGCGCGGTGTGCAGTAGGCTGGTTGGACTCATCGTTGAAATATTCACTAGTGTAGTGTTGGGCAGTTGGATGTGAACAGCACGTAGCGTTGGGCAGTTGGAGGTGAGCCGCCAGCAGTGGTGGATGTGGAGGAGAGAGAGAGATGCTAGAGTTTTAAGAGGTTACTATAAGCGGACGATCTGGACGTGAGTCCGCCAGAAAAAGGAAATCTGTGAAGATGGATGTCATGAATTGATATATATATATATATATATATATATATATATATATATATATATATATATATATATATATGATGACTTTTGAACATTATTAAGGTAAATACATTGTTTGTTATCTATCAAAATCTTTCATTTGCTAACTATGCCTATCAGTAGTTAGTGACTTCAGTAGTTAGAATCTTTTATTTAGCTGGCAGTATTACCACTCACTGTTTCGCAGTAGTTCGAATAACGAAGATTTTTGTGAGGTAAGTGATTCATGAAAGGTATAGGTTATTGTTAGTCAGGGTCATTCTTTTGTAGGGATTTTTGAAAGTCAGACTGCGTATCGCTAAAAGATATTGTGTGTCAGTTTAGTAGTGATCAGGATAAGTAAAGAGACAACTGTCTGAGTACGTTCAGTTTTAGTCAGCTGTCTTTGTATCAAATAACATAGACGTTTACTAGGAAAGTCATTCATAATTTTTCTAAGGGGACGTTTCAACACTGACTAGCAAGTCGTAATGCACTCGAGGAACACACCAGCACTTTGTAAGCAACTTGTACCTAGCAATTATACAGGCTGAATGGCACAAACAAATGTTGTTGTGGGAACTTTTAAGAATATGATATCTCGTAAACGACTCGCACTAGAAACCAGCGAAAAATGCCACTGACATTCCTATTTACTCTACTTTTAGCCTGTTAATGTCAATTACCTTTGTTCTATTTAAGAAAGTGTATGTTTGCACAAGAAATTCACTTTCTAAGTATTATTACGGTCTGTTTATTGGCTAACAACATGAACCCTGACTACCGACACACTCAGTGAAAACCGCGCATCAGTAACACTTTGCATTTCCGCAATATTTGCGGTGCAAGTTTTACACTACTGGCCATTAAAGTTGCTACACCAAGAAGAAATGCAGATGATAAACGGTTATTCATTGAACAGATATATTATACTAGAACTGACATGTGATTACATTTTCATGCGATTTGGGTGCATAGATCCTGAGAAATCAGTACCCAGAACAACCACCTTTGGCCGTAATAACGGCCTTGATACGCCTGGCCATTGAGTCAAACAGAGCTTGGATGGCGTGTACAGGTACAGCTGCCCATGCAGATTCAACACGATACCGCAGTTCATCAATAGTAGTGACTCGCGTAATGTAACGAGCCAGTTGCTCGGCCACCCTTGACCAGACGTTTTCAGTTGGTGAGAAATCTGGAGAATGTGCTGGCCAGGGCAGCAGTCGAACATTTTCTGTACCCAGAAAGGCCCGCACAGGACCTGCAACATGCGGTCGTGCATTATCCTGCTGAAATGTAGGGTTTCGCAGGGATCGAATGAAGGGTAGATCCACGGGTCGTAACACATCTGAAATGTAACGTCCACTGTTCAAAGTACCGGCAATCCGAACAAGAGGTTGTAATGGTACTTGAATTACGTAACCATTACGGCAGCTCACCTGAACCTCTCGATACCAGCAATATTCTACTGTGTTTCTGGAAAGCAGTTAACATGTTTCTGAGACGACATTCAGATTTGATTTCATTAATGTAGAGGTACTTTGATACATCTATATGTTTATATTGCAATGATATTGTTCTTATGTGTATTCTTTCTTTTGTCACTATGATCTTTGTCGTACTTGTAACTCTGATTTTTGGGCGCGTAATCGATTATTAGTTAGTTAGTTAGAGAGTCGGACCTTGAGAAAGTCAAGTCTTGGACGTCATGTTGGAAAGACGCATATTGTAGTAAGCTTATAAAATGTGATCTTTAACAGTGAGGAAGATGTTTTCAAGTATGTTTTGTATTGTGAAGTGATGTTTTGTGTGTTACGTGGTATTGCAACAAAAGCAATAAAAAGGAAGTGTAACTAAAATTCGGAGTGCTGATTATTTTTTTACTTCACCATTGTGCTAACTTTGAAAGGTTTAATCTTCAAGGCTGGTTTGTGAAGCGCATCTACAAAACTTTTGATTATAACGGAATAAAACCTAGGCCTCTTTGCATTCGAGCTTCGAATCATCACCACCTAGATTTTCGACGATTGAGCCATGATTTTACAACGAGACCAGCGTAGGAAACGCAAAGATGAGTGGCAAAAAATGGCTCTGAGCACTATGGGACTTAACAGCTATGGTCATCACTCCTCTAGAACTTGGAACTACTTAAACCTAACTAACCTAAGGACACCACACAACACCCAGCCATCACGAGGCAGAGAAAATCCCAGACCCAGCCGGGAATCGAACCCGGGAACCCGGGCGCGGGAAGCGAGAACGCTACCGCACGACCACGAGCTGCGGACAAAAAAAAGATGAGTGCCTAGTTTCTTCATTATTACATGAAATGACATTATTAACTGTGCTCTAATGACACCTGCCACATAATAACTTTGTTGTTGCCCGAAAATGCAGTATTTAGCAACGTGAGCAACACCATAATCATTATTAAATTTTGACCTTTGTTTGAGCAGGGTTGTTAGAAGGTGACCGAGACGTGTAACCAATGGCACCCCATACCATCACGCCCGGAGATACGCCAGTATGGCGATGACGAATACACGCTTCCAATGTGCGTTCACCACGATGTCGCTAAATACGGATGCGACCATCATGCTGTAAACAGAACCTGGATTCATCCAAAAAATGACGTTTTGCCGTTCGTGCACCCAGGTTCGTCGTTGAGTAGACCATCGCAGGCGCTCCTGCCCGTGATGCATTGTCAAGGGTAACCGCAGCCATGGTCTCCGAGCTGATAGTCCATGCTGCTGCAAACGTCGTCGAACTGTTCGTGCAGATGGTTGTTGTCTTGCAAACGTCGCCATCTGTTGACTCAGGGATCGAGACGTGGCTGCACGATCCGTTACAGCCATGCGGATAAGATGCCTGTCGCCTCGACTGCTAGTGATACGAGGCCGTTGGGATCCAGCACGGCGTTCCGTATTACCCTCTTGAACCCACCGATTCCATATTCTTCTAACAGTCATTGGATCTTGACCAATGCGAGCAGCAGTGTCGCGATACGATAAACCGCAATCGCGGTAGGCTACAATCCGACCTTTATCAAAGTCGGAAACGTGATGTTACGCATTTCTCCTCCTTACAGGAGGCATCACAACAACGTTTCACCAGGAAACACCGGTCAACTGCTGTTTGTGTATGAGAAATCGGTTGGAAACTTTCCTCATGTGAGCATGTTGTAGGTGTCGCCACCGGCGCCAACCTTGTGTAAATGCTCTAAAAAGCTAATCATTTGCATATCACAGCATCTTCTTCCTGTCGGTTAAATTTCGCGTCTGTAGCACGTCATCTTCGTGGCGTAGCAATTTTAATGGCCAGTAGTGTAAGTGATTTGCTATGTATTCCACACTAAATGCGTCTGCAACATGTGCATACGCTCACCAAGCAATGAATAACAGTACAGCAGACGTCATGTGCCTGTCACCTGCTACGTTGGCGGCGTCTTTGTTGTCGATATCTGTGGTGCTATCTTACAGTGGTTGAGCGACCGAACACAGTGCAACTTCTATTTACAGACACATTTATTTTCATGTGCGCGAGTCTTTGATCGCCATGAAGAAGATATAGTCTTGTGAATTAATTCTCCTGTCACATTATCGTTTTCGGTTGTGCTTTAATTTTATTTGCGCTTTTGAGAAGTAACAATGACGCTGCCGAGAAAGGCATGAGCTGCTTGGCCGCGGCGTGGCGCTACCAACCTGGGACGGGCAGCGTCCAGCGCATGCTGCCTGGCCGGCTGGCGGGCGGGCGGCGCTCCAACTGCTGCTGCGGCGCCCGGCCTCAAGACCTCATCACTCCTGCAACACGCCGGCGGACTCTCACAAAACACGTCACCAGCAGGCACAGGAAGGCCGGCGAACACTACCGGTAGCATCTCTCAAAATGCTTCAAATGCTCTAAACATTATGGGAGTGAAGGGGAGGTTTACTACCATTTGGTTCAAAAAATCGATTGTTTTAAAATTGCATTTTTGGATCCGTAAAAGTGTTTAGAATCCAGCCCTGAAACGGTTTTTCTGAATACGGAACGGAAATGTTTGTTATTCGCGGTTGAACACTGCCTGAAATCGGTCTTTTCACGCACCAGTTTTTTTCGGGAATTTCGACTTTGTAGCCACGAAAAATTATTCTATGTGCTTGCCCATGATTAAAACTGATAAAGTGGTCAAGGAGCTTACGACTTACTACGGCTTGGCAATCCGATGTCATTCCGGGTCGGTGGAACAGAAAAGAAGGCAATTTGGGCAACGTATTTCCACAAGTGTACAACGGATGACCATCCACAACACCAAAATTGTCCGGCTGGGGAAACTAGTTGGTGCAAGTGGCGCACTGCAGAGGCTACCTGACATCTGGACGAATATCAACACGACCAGCCGCTCTCCAAAGAAGCTCAAAAAGCGATTCATCCGATCTACGAGGCCATTTCGGAGGACGAGTTATTGTACCGCGTTTTGGAGGAAACACACAAAATTCAAATGAAAGTTTGAACGCATGTGTTTGGAAGTTAGCCCCCAAGCATTTGCATTCTGGTGCGAAGACTGTGGAGATTGCGACTTTCCTGGCAGTGAGCAGCTTCAACAAAGGGTATTCAGCAATTCTGGAAACCATGACAACGATGGACGTCACCCTGGGACTCTATTCGACGCAGTTTGCCAAGCATTCGGACGACCAACGGATTGAAGCGGCCGACAACCGCTTGTCACTGCCCGTACGGGCGGCTCTGGAGCAGCGCAGGATGGCCCAGATCGAGCAGAACGCCCTCTGTGAGGAAGAGAAAGGACTAGTTTATGGACTCGGAATAGCAGATTGAACGTAAGTTGCATAATATTGCATTTATATGTAGTCAAAACTTCAAACGCGTTTTTGGTTGGGAAGGAGACCAGACAGCGTGGTCATCGGTCTCATCGGATTAGGGAAGGATGGGGAAGGACGTCGGCCGTGCCCTTTCAGAGGAACCATCCCGGCATTTGCCTGGAGTGATTTAGGGAAATCACGGAAAACCTAAATCACGATGGCCGGACGCGGGATTGAACCGTCGTCCTCCCGAATGCGAGTCCAGTGTCTAACCACTGCGCCACCTCGCTCCGTCAAACGCGTTTTTCTCGAAATGACTTTTGTTATCGCGCGGTATGGTAACTTCAAATCTACTGAACCGATTGGCATGATTCTTTGTTTCCGACGAAGCTAACTAAATTGTCTGGGAGTTATACCATTTTCATTCCGATCCATCAACTATAAATATTTTTACTTGGCCGACGAAGTCGAGAAATCGATGAAAAAACCCTATTTTGTTTCAAATGGCCGCCATTTTGTTTCCTATGGTCCAAATAACTTAAGCGAGGTACAAGTCCTAAATAATCTTATATACTTCGCTAACGTCAACTCAATTTTAATTTCAGACGAGCCGGCTGACTTGTGACACACCGCACGTGGAGGTCTACATCGAAATTTTATTTCGTTCCGACGGCACTTCCGCCTTTTCTCTTCGAAATTTCCGGTCGAGAAAATTCCAGTTAGTGGAGGAAATATCAATAAACATTTTGACCAAATCTGACATTGATATCTATAACACATCCCGAGAAAAAGAAATTCTCAAAGAACATGCTTTTTTCGGGCCAAAGATAGTAGACCTCCCCTTAATATCTGCGATCATCAGTCCCCTAGGCTTAGAACTACTTACACCTAATTAACCTAAGGACATCACACACATCCATGCCCGAGGCAGGATTCCAACCTGCGACAGTAGCAGCCGCCCGGTTCTGGACTGTACCGCCGTTGGATAAGCAGCTGCAGCAGCAAGTCGTATACTCCTAGCTCACTCATTTGTTACATAGTTTAATTCTTAATTTCTTTTCGTGTTTTTGGTACTTTCATTGTCTAATTCATAAATTTCGGGCGTATTATAGTATTTGAGAGTTGTACCATCGCGTTTTAGTACCTGAATAGTGTAAAATCGCGTAGTCTCCTTCCGCCGCTGAGCAGTGTCAGCAGTGCGCAAGTAGCAGCATTACTGCATTTACTAGGCAATCTTGTATTTTAATAACCGTTTAAATTTTGTGTCGATTTGTTTGCGCTCTCTGTAGATTAGTTCAGACGTTCTTTGCAAAACAGTTTTTAGCATGGATAGGGACTGCAACTGCTGTGTTCGGATGCAGGCTGAGTTGGCATCCCTTCGATCACAGCTTCAGGCAGTGTTGGCTTCGGTCACACAGCTTGAGGCTGTTGCCAATGGGCATCACTGTGGGGGTTTGTCGGGGACGGCCAGCTCGTTCCACGCATCCCCTGATCGGACTAAGACTGTGGTTGCCCGGGATACTGCCCGCATTGAGGCTGATCCCTCACCTGTGGTAGAGTGGGAGGTCGTCTCAAGGTGTGGCAGGGGGCGAAAGACATTCCGGAGGGCTGAACGGAAGGCCTCTCCAGTTTGTCTGACGAACTGGTTTCAGGCTCTGTCTCAGGCTGATACTGATCTTCGGCCTGACATGGCTGCTTGTCCTGTTCCAGAGGTTGCCCCTCAGTCTGCAAGATCCGGGCGGTTGCAGAGGGTGGGCTTACTGGTAGTTTGGAGCTCCAACGTCAGGCGCGTAATGGGTCCCCTTAGGGAAATGGCAGCAAGAGAGGGGAAGAAAACCAATGTGCACTCCGTGTGCATACCGGGGGGAGTCATTCCAGATGTGGAAAGGGTCCTTCCGGATGCCATGAAGGGTACAGGGTGCACCCATCTGCAGGTGGTCGCTCATGTCGGCACCAATGATGTGTGTCGCTATGGATCGGAGGAAATCCTCTCTGGCTTCCGGCGGCTATCTGATTTGGTGAAGACTGCCAGTCTCGCTAGCGGGATGAAAGCAGAGATCACCATCTGCAGCATCGTCGACAGGACTGACTGGTACAGAGCTGAGTGGAGGGTCTGAATCAGAGGCTGAGACGGTTCTGCGACTGTGTGGGCTGCAGATTCCTCGACTTGCGCCATAGGGTGGTGGGGTTTCGGGTTCCGCTGGATAGGTAAGGAGTCCACTACACGCAACAAGCGGCTACACGGGTAGCAGGGGTTGTGTGGCGTGGGCTGGGCGGTTTTTTAGATTAGATGGCCTTGGACAAGTACAGAAAGGGCAACAGCCTCAACGGGTGCGGGGCAAAGTCAGGACATGCGGGGACCAAGCAGCAATCGGTATTGTAATTGTCAACTGTCGAAGCTGCATTGGTAAAGTACCGAAACTTCAAGCGCTGATAGAAAGGACCGAAGCTGAAATCGTTATAGGTACAGAAAGCTGGTTGAAGCCAGAGATAAATTCTGCCGAAATTTTGACAAAGGTACAGACGGTCTTTAGAAAGGATAGATTGCATGCAACCGGTGGTGGAGTGTTCGTCGCTGTTAGTAGTAGTTTATCCTGTAGTGAAGTAGAAGTGGATAGTTCCTGTGAATTATTATGGGTGGAGGTTATACTCAACAACCGAGCTAGGTTAATAATTGGCTCCTTTTACCGACCTCCCGACCCAGCAGCATTAGTGGCAAAACAACTGAGAGAAAATCTGGAATACATTTCACATAAATTTACTCAGTATGTTATAGTCTTAGGTGGAGATTTCAATTTACCAGATATAGACTGGGACACTCAGATGTTTAGAACAGGTGTTAGGGACAGGGCATCGAGTGACATTATACTGAGTGCACTATCCGAAAATTACCTCGACCAATTAAACAGAGAAACGACTCGTGGAGATAACATCTTGGACCTACTGATAACAAACAGACCCGAACTTTTCGACTCTGTATGTGCAGAACAGGGAATCAGTGATCATAAGGCCGTTGCAGCATCCCTGAATATGGAAGTTAATAGGAATATAAAAAAAAGGGAGGAAGGTTTATCTGTTTAGCAAGAGTAATAGAAGGCAGATTTCAGACTACCTAACAGATCAAAACGAAAATTTCTGTTCCGACACTGACAATGTAGAGTGTTTTTGGAAAAAGTTCAAGGCAATCGTAAAATGCGTTTTAGACAGGTACGTGCCGAGTAAAACTGTGAGGGACGGGAAAAACCCATCGTGGTACAACAACAAAGTTAGGAAACTACTGCGAAAGCAAAGAGAGCTTCACTCCAAGTTTAAACGCAGCCAAAACCTCTCAGACAAACAGAAGCTAAACGATGTCAAAGTTAGCGTAAGGAGGGCTATGCGCGAAGCGTTCAGTGATTCGAAAGTAAAATTCTATGTACCGACTTGACAGAAAATCCTAGTAAGTTCTGATCTTACGTTAAATCAGTAAGTGGCTCGAAACAGCATATCCAGACACTCCGGGATGATGATGGCATTGAAACAGAGGATGACACGCGTAAAGCTGAAATACTAAACACCTTTTTCCAGAGCTGTTTCACAGAGGAAGACCGCACTGCAGTTCCTTCTCTAAATCCTCGCACAAACGAAAAAATTGCTGACATCGAAATAAGTGTCCAAGGAATAGAAAAGCAACTGGAATCACTCAACAGAGGAAAGTCCACTGGACCTGACGGGATGCCAATTCGATTCTACACAGAGTACGCGAAAGAACTTGCCCCCCTTCTAACAGCCGTGTACCGCAAGTCTCTAGAGGAACGGAAGGTTCCAAATGATTGGAAAAGAGCACAGGTAGTCCCAGTCTTCAAGAAGGGTCGTCGAGCAGATGCGCGAAACTATAGACTTATATCTCTTACGTCGATCTGTTGTAGAATTTTAGAACATGTTTTTTGCTCGAGTATCATGTCGTTTTTGGAAACCCAGAATCTACTATGTAGGAATCAACATGGATTCCGGAAACAGAGATCGTGTGAGACCCAACTCGCTTTATTTGTTCATGAGACCCAGAAAATATTCGATACAGGCTCCCAGGTAGATGCTATTTTTCTTGACTTCCGGAAGGCGTTCGATACAGTTCCGCACTGTCGCCTGATAAACAAAGTAAAAGCCTACGGAATATCATACCAGCTGTGTGGCTGGATTGAAGAGTTTTTAGCAAACAGAATACAGCATGTTGTTATCAATGGAGAGACGTCTACAGACGTTAAAGTAACCTCTGGCGTGCCACAGGGGAGTGTTATGGGACCATTGCTTTTCACAATATATATAAATGACCTAGTAGATAGTGTCGGAAGTTCCATGCGGCTTTTCGTGGATGATGCTGTAGTATACAGAGAAGTTGCAGCATTAGAAAATTGTAGCGAAATGCAGGAAGATCTGCAGCGGATAGGCACTTGGTGCAGGGAGTGGCAACTGACCCTTAACATAGACGAATGTAATGTATTGCGAATACATAGAAAGAAGGATCCTCTACTATATGATTATATGATAGCGGAACAAACACTGGTAGCAGTTACTTCTGTAAAATATCTGGGAGTATGCGTGCGGAACGATTTGAAGTGGAATGATCATATAAAATTAATTGTTGGTAAGGCGGGTACCAGGTTGAGATTCATTGGGAGAATCCTTAGAAAATGTAGTCCATCAACAAAGGAGGTGGCTTACAAAACACTCGTTCGACCTATACTTGAGTATTGCTCATCAGTGTGGGATCCGTACCAGATCGGGTTGACGGAGGAGATAGAGAAGATCAAAAGAAGAGCGGCGCGTTTCGTCACAGGGTTATTTGGTAACCGTGATAGCGTTACGGAGATGTTTAACAAACTCTGCAAGAGAGGCGCTCTGCATCGCATTGTAGCTTGCTCTCCAGGTTTCGAGAGGGTGCGTTTCTGGATGAGGTATCGAATATATTGCTTCCCCCTACTTATACCTCCCGAGGAGATCACGAATGTAAAATTAAAGAGATTAGAGCGCGCACGGAGGCTTTCAGACAGTCGTTCTTCCCGCGAACCATACGCGACTGGAACAGGAAAGGGAGGTAATGACAGTGGTACGTAAAGTGCCCTCCGCCACACACCGTTGGGTGGCTTGCGGAGTATAAATGTAGATGTAGATGTAGAACCACTCGGCCACAGCGGCCGGCCTAGCATCTGTCCCACCACAGAAGTGTGAACTATGGACGAACGAGACCACTCACACGATTTAGAATCAGAATAACAGTGCGTTCCGGAGAAGCAACGAGCAGTACACTGAGGTGACAAAAGTCATGGCATACCTCCTAATATCGTGCTGAACCTCCTTTTGCCCGATGTAGTGCAGCAGCTCGACGTGGCATGGATTCAACAAGTCGTCGGAAGTTACACCAGAAATATTGATCCATGCTGCCTCTATAGCCGTCCATAACTGCGAAAGTGTTGCCAGTGCAGGATTTCGTACACGAACTGACCTCTCGATTATGTCCCATAAATGTTTGTCGGGTAATGTGGGCGGCCAGATATCCGTTCGAACTGTCCACAATGTTCTTCAAACCAGTCGCGAATAATTGTGGCCAGGTGACATGGTGCACTGCCATCCACAAAAACCCCATCGTTGTTTCGGAACATGACGTCCATAAATGGCTGCAAATTGTCTCCAAGTAGCTGAACATAACCACTTCCAGTCTATGGTCGGTTCAGTTGGCCCACACCATCATACAGCCACCACGAGCTTGCACAGTGCCTTGTTGACGACTTGGCTTCGTGGCGTCTGCGACACGCTCGAACCCCACCAACAGCTCTTACCAACTGAAATTAGGACTCATCTGACCAGGCCACGCTTTTCCAGTCGCTAGGATCCAACGGATATGGTCACAAGTCCAGTAGGGGCGCTGTAGGTGATGTCGTGCTGTTAGCAAAGGCACTCGCGTCGGTCGTCTGCTTCCATTGCCCTGCTTTGTCCGGGGTGAAATGTAATACCTGAAACTGCTCAGCAAATTGGATCTCTAAATACTTAATTCTCTAACGATTCCGGAAACGGAATGTCCCCTCCAACCAGCATTCAGCGTTCATAGTCTGTTAATTCCCGTCGTGTGGCCATATAATCACATGACTCACCTGACTACAAATGACAGCCGCACAATGCTTTGTCTTTTAATGCCTTGTGCACGCGATGTAGCGTCATCTGTACATATCCATTTCGCTAGCCCATGACTTTTGTCACCTCAGTGTATGATCCTAGTGAGTTTTAAGGTGCAGGAACTTTGGAATGTTTTATTATGTTTGCAAGGCAGTAATACTACGTTTTCTTGTGTCTTTAGATACAACTTATATTTTTCTCGCCGGCCGCTGTGACCAAGCGGTTCTAGGCTCTTCAGTCCGGAACCGCGCGCCTGCTACGGTCTCAGGTCCGAAGCCTGCCTCGGGCATGGATGTGTGTGATGCCCTTAGGTTAGTTAGGTTTAAATAGTTTCTCAGTCTAGGGGACTGATGACCTCAGATCTTAAGTTCCATAGTGCTTAGAGCCATTTGAACCATTTTTTTATACTTTTCTCTAGGTTTTAAGTTGTCCCAACATCTAGCCCAAAATATAAAATAAATTAACAATCAGAAAGTTAAACTTAAATAGAGGTAGTTGTGTTGTATCGGGAAAAGCAGTGTGTGATTTTACTGGCCAAAACAAATAGCACAAAAACTTACCATTTTAGGTTTCTTTTTCCTGAACAGGCAAAGATGGAAAAGTAAACACATGAATCGGATGAAAACAACAGGAAGAAAGACTTAGACAAAGTCAGACCTCTTGGAATTACAATCAGAGAACCTAGTGACAAATATTCAGTTCCAAGGAGTACATTAATTGATAGACTTAAAACTTTACGGGAAAAGAAAGACAGCCACGAAACCAGTTTCAGGAAATAATTCACTGAGGTGGGATAGCGGTATTTACATGTACAGATGGCGGTAGTATCGTGTACACAAGGTACAAAAGGGTGGTACATTGGCGGAGCAGTCATTTGTGGTCAAGTGCTTCATGCTAAAAGCTTTCCGATGTGATTTTGGCCGCAGGACAGAAATTAACAATCTTAGAACGCCGAATGGTAGTTGGAGCTAGATGCATGGGATATTCAATTTCGGAAATCGTTAAGGAATTAAATATTTTAAAGTCCACAGTGCCAAGCGTGTGCCAAGAATACCAAATTTCAGGCATTACCTCTCACCATGGACAACGCAGTGGCCGACGGCCTTCACTTAACGACCGAGAGCGGTGGAGTTCGGGTAGAGTTGTCATTGCTAACAGACAAGCAACACTACATCAAATAACCGCAGAAATCAATGCGGGACGTACGACGAACGTATCCGTTAGGACAGTACGGCGGAATTTGGCGTTAATGGGCTATGGCAGCAGACGACCGACTCGAGTGCCTTTGCTAACAGCACGACATCGCCTGCAGCACCTCTCCTGGGCTCGTGACCGTATCTGTTGAACCCTAGACGACTTGTCAGATGAATCCCGATTCCAGTTGCTAGGAGCTGATCGTAGGGTTCGAGAGTCGCGCAGACCCCACGAAGCCATGGACACAGGCTGTTCAAAATGGTTCAGATGGCTCTAAGCACTATGGGACTTAACATCTGAGGTCATCAGTCCCCTAAACTTAAAACTACTTAAACCTAAATAATCTAAGGACATCACACACACCCATGCCCGAGGCAGGATTCGAACCTGTGACCGTAGCAGCAGCGCGGTTCCCGACTGAAGCGCCTAGAACCGCTTGGCCACAGCGGCCGGCACACAAGTTGTCAACAAGGTGGTGTGCAAGTTGGTGGTGGCTCCATAATCGTATGGCCTGTGTTTACATGGAATGGTCTGAGTCCTCTGGTCCAAATGAACCGATGATTGACTGGAAATGGTTATGTTCGGCTGCTTGGAGACCATTTGCAGCCATTCATGGATTTTGTGTTCCCAAACAAAGATGAAATATTTCTGAATGACAAGGCACCGTGTCACCGGGCGACAGGTGTTCGCGATTGGTTTCAAAAACATTCAGGACGAATTGAACGAATGAGTTGGCTACCCAGGTCACCCGACATACATCCCATCGAACATTTATGGGACATAATCGAGAGGTCAGCTCGTACAAAAAATCCTGCAAGCGGCAACACTTTCGTAATTATGTACGGCTATAGCTGCAGCATGGCTTCAGGGGCAGTCAGCTACTTGTTGAATCCTTGTCACGTCGAAGCACTGCGCCACGCCAGACAAAATAAGGTCCGACACAGTATTACGATGTATTCCATGACTTATCACCTCAGTGTATCTCTTTTTCCGAAAACATTTTGTAAGGAAAAAAAAATGCTAAAAATTTTGATATTCAGCTTATGCCTTTGATTCACATTGAGTTCTTAATTTTAGTGTACAAATATACAGAACAACTAAAAATAAGTTCAATAAGGCAAAGATCATAGTGGAAGACGTTTACTGCGATTTTAGGAAAAGACGTGAAGACTTAAGGCTAAGGACAGCTGAATGCACCAGTTTGCAGCGAGAAGCAGGATCGAGCGGGGAACACGCTGATAGATTCTTTGAAAAACTAGGTGAGATAATGGAAAATATCACTTTTGCAAGAATTTACGGTCCTTTTACATTCTTTGAAACAAAACTGACATTTTTGCACATGCAGTTTCATGTCCAATTCAACCATCCAAAAATTTAAACGACCAAAATGCAAAGATTGGAAAAATATTAAAAAAATCAATGAATGTACCGGTACCTGCATTCTCATGAAATCGAGTTTTATAAATATATTGATTATAGTACCATAGTATTGTTTAGTATGCAGAACGTCACAATACAGCCTTCAGAAAATATTATAATTTCGATAAAGCTTACGTGTCTGTTACTACTCGACCTTTACCTACACAAAAAGTTTGAATTTTGTGTTCAAATGGTTACTAGTACACTGACATTCCGCAAGATTTCTCCCCATACACCCTTATTGAATCAGTGTGGCACAATGAAGTTGTGGCAAGCGGCTGCGAACTGAATGGCTTGGTTAGTTGTTGGTCAGCATATTCCGTAAGTCGTGTTCCTGTGAGTTCACGGTTTCGAAATGGCTGACCTGAAAAGGCAACATGTAGGTATAAAAAAATTTTTTTCAAGTTTGGAAAAATCTGCAGAAACTCACCAAATGTTGAAACTACTTTTCCAGACAGAGGTTTAGGTCAGACACAGACCCATGACTGGTATCAGCCCCTCAAAAAGAAACAAATATCTATTCGTCATGACGACCGTTCCGATCGGCGGTCAATTGACATCACACCAGGAGATGATTGGAGATTGAGGGATCTGATTCTGCAAGATCAAAAACAGATTATCCAAGTCTCCTGCAACACCATTGAAGTAAGTTATGATATACACGAACGTAGTCTGTTAAAAGAACTGATCCTGGGACAGATTGGGGCGAAGATTGTGACCGATGTTTCAAGGCAATCAAAATCAGCATTGTGTGGAAATCTGCTGGGAATTTACACAGCTGCTTCAAGACGATCCCAACTTTCTTTCATAGGCTTGGAACTGGTGACGAAAGTTGGATTTTTGTCTTAGGACGCTGAAACTACTGTAACCACCAATGGGGTATTCCTTCTTCAACTCGGGCAAAAACGCTCGACAAGTCAAGAGTAAGATTAAGTGCCTCTTGATCTTTTTTTTATACAGACGGGATTTTCCCTCCTTGTCAGGCGGTCGATAACAAGTGCTATATCCAGTGTTCTAAGTCGTTTGAGGGAGGATGTGAGGAGAAAAGTCTACACAAGAAACGTATAAACAATTGGGCACTCCATTATGACAATGCACGACTGCGTGAGGCCTATATTATTCACGAATTTCTGACTTAAAATTTGATGATAGTTATTAAACTAAATACAGTGATTCAGGTAGATTGCAGAGGGTACTATACCCCGTAACAAAGATACACTACTAGGATTCATTAGAAAACTGGCAGAAACGTTGGGATCGGTGTTTGATTTTTTAGGTGGTACACTGTGGTCATGAAAGGACCGAATCGTGAGTTATAAGTGTCAATGAGAGTTATGACTGACAGTGTCTGCCCTCTGACACAATGTATTTATATCCAGAATCAGAGCCGGCCGGGGTGGCCGTGCGGTTCTAGGCGCTACAGCCAGGAACCGCGTGACCGCTACGGTCGCAGGTTCGAATCCTTCCGCGCGCATGGATGTGTGTGATGTCCTTAGGTTAGTTAGGTTTAAGTAGTTCTAACAATCTAGGGGACTGATGACCTCAGAAGTTAAGTCCCATAGCGCTCAGAGCCATTTGAACAAGCCAGAATGAGATTTTCACTCTGCAGCGGAGTGTGCGCTGATATGAAACTTCCTCGCAGATTAAAACTGTGTGCCCGACCGAGACTCCAACTCGGGACCTTTGCCTTTTGCGGGCAAGTGCTCTACCAACTGAGCTACCCATGCACGACTCACGCCCCGTCCTCACAGCTTCACTTCTGCCAGTACCTCGTCTCCTACCTTCCAAACTTAACAGAAGCTCTCCTGCGAAACTTGCAGAACTAGCACTCCTGAAAGAACGGATATTGCGGAGACATGGCTTAGCCACAGCCTTGAGGATGTTTCCAGAATGAGATTCTCACTCTGCAGCGGAGTGTGCGCTGATATGAAACTTCCTGGCACACAGTTTTAATCTGCCAGAATGTTTCATATCAGAGCACCCTCCACTGCAGAGTTGTTATCTCTAACAATATAAACGATAGAAAATCAGTATGATTGGGATATGAGGATACTTGGCTGTTCTTACTGTTTACACTATTTTTTGCCCATCTATATGTTACCTTCAGACAAAATTTCACTTTTCTGTGAAAGTCTGCCTATTCAACCACAGATCTGTAATTAATGCAGAATACTATCTGAAACACAAGCTTGCTCAAATAATAACTATACAGAGAATTTGTCCTGAAATTGTAATATCCCATGGTAACAAATCTGGGGCAAGAAACTTTAGCGTATGACAGCGTTGACACTTACTGTTACTATAGTGATCCTAGTCTGAGACTTGTGAGATGAGGCACTTTCAGCTTCCTGATTAGTTGTATTGCACTTTTTTTTTATCTCGGCAACCTTGGTAATTGCCTGGTAGGCAAATGTGTACATCACAACGATAAAAAAGGAGAATATCACTAATCAGTAATCTTAAAAACATCATGTGACAATACTGTAAACATGACTAGAGCAATAGTAACTGTCAACGTAGTATATTAACATTTCTTGGTCAACAAATGTTTTTCGATGTCAGAGTTTTAGCCTAATTTCCATTATAGGAATTATCTGAGCGTAACAGAATTGCAGATGCTATCGTTTATTCATCGTGTATGTGTGTCTGAAATGTGTAGACAGTCTCAGAAAAACGAAATAATGTAATCCAACGGCAAATTACAATTAGAGAAATAAATTATTAGCCCAGTCAACCAAGCCAAAACAGATCGATTTGGGGAAAAAATCGTGTAGTGGCAAATTTTTCCTAGGAGGGAGTGTCCTGAACATCATACTAAACATCCTGATCGGTGGGGTGTGAGCGTTGTGGTGGGAGGCGGGGGGAGGGAGAAGCGGGTGGTTAAAGGTAACTTTTTGACGTTTTTCTCGAATAACTCGAAAACGTGGCTCCTAGCGAAAATGATTCTTAGTATGACATCAAAGCTACATTACATTTCCTATAAAGAAAGGTCCAGTTCATTTTTCTCAAGAATTAACAGTTTCCGCGTTGCAGGGGATGGAAAAACTGCAGATTATTTAAAATATTGTTTTAGGGGTATAAAATTAATTTCTATGTTAAATAAAGTGAATTAAAAACAAATATTAAATGTGTGTACCACGTCTAAGTGCAGTAGAGGTGTGTTAAGAGATAAATGTGTTCCAGGGGGGTGACAGGGCGAAGGGGAGCATGTGTGGGGTAGAAGCGCGAGGTAAGATAGATTGCTGGGCTGTGCTCATGCACTTCCCTTCTTCCTAAGTCTGCAAACTCAAGGTCGAACAGGCGATTTCCCACTCTATCTACCCCACTATGTCACAAGAAGTAACTACAGGATGCTTTACAAAGTTATGCCGACCATCCACAGTGTGCCTTAATATCACACGCGACACATTGCACAGATACGCCCGAGGGATGTTTATTTTCCACAAAATGCCTTAACAATATGTGGAATGTAGGTATGAGTTACTTACAGTATTAATACAAGATACGCATATGGAAATAATCCACCTAAATCTCTGCATGCTGTTCTACGCTGCTAGAAGGGTAATTGATTCTTAGTCATCCTGCACGGCAATTGTAGTGCTTTTCCGAGAAAGACAGATTCCATCACTACAAGCGCTGCTTACTTTTCATTTTGCAGACAGACTACAGCTCCCCAGCATTTTTTGCCCATTCTCTTATGTGAGTAGACAAAATGTCTTCACCGAGCTCGTGTCTATATAGTGGAATAATTTTCAGTTTACTAAGTGAGCACTTATTTGCTGTTACTGATTGCAGTGTTATGTAAAAAAGTTCAATAGATGGAACTGCCAACTGTCTGCCACACTGAAGAGCCTGTCCCAAGTGTAACATGCTGCCAGTATGTATTCGACGATGACGATTTCATTGTCTTCGCTATCATGGTCTGGAACACTTTTCACAGCATGAAGGGTATCAAACGCATCACCCCAGCCTCAGCTCTTCCAACATCTGAAGAGACCCAGAGGCTTATAATTCAGCCATCTACAACTTAGGTGCCTATATGTTATAGAAACTCATATATTTCGACATAAGCCAAGCATTGCATCACAGCAGATTACTGTTCTAGGCTTGCACATTATCGGTTCAAATGTTCAAATGTGTGTGAAATCTTATGGGACTTAACTGCTAAGGTCATCAGTCCCTAAGCTTACACACTACTTAACCGAAATTATCCTAAGGACAAACACACACACCCATGCCCGAGGGAGGACTCGAACCTCCGCCGAGACCTGCCGCACAGTCTATGACTGCAGCGCCTAAGACCGCTCGGCTAATCCAGCGCGGCGCACATTATCGGTCCCATTCCATCAGACACATTTACATCCGTGTTGGAAGATATACTGTGAATGTGTGGTAAGTAGTTCCACTCTACAACTGCCAGCAATTCCTGAATGGAAAAGATTTTTGCAAACCAATTAACGGCGAGAGAAATGCAGTAACTTCCTGGTCATCCATTAATTCATCACGAAGCGACTACAACGCTATTACACGGCTTTACAATGCGCTGTCAACGACAGACAGCAACAAGACTTCACATTTGCCAATCTAATCCCTTTACCAACAACGCAACATAGGTCACTGTCTACATCCGACTTACAAATTAAACACTTCTCAGCCATTGTTTACAGGTACGTATTTTACATAATGGCCCACTTTACCACTCGCAAAAAGCACTCATTTAATAAACTGAAAATAATTACACAATATAATCACGAGCTCACTGCAGTTAGTTTTTCTACTTACATGTAGAACTGGAGAGGAAATGATGGGGAGGTATAGTCCGTCTACAAAATGAAAAGCGAGCAGTGCTTATAGAGGGGGAATTTGCCTTTCCCGGAAGAGCTCTACAGCTGCTGAATAGGATAATCAAGAATCAACTTCCTCTCTAGCAATGTAGAACAGCGTGCAGAGATTTAGGTGGATTCTTTCCATATGCTCATCTTGTATTAGTGTAATAAGTAACACATATCTGCAATCCACGTATTGTTAACACATTTTGTTGAAAATAAACATCCCCTGGGTAAGTTTGTACACTGTGTCGCCTGTGATATTAATCTACACTGGACGGTCGGTATAACTGCAGTTACTTCCAGTGACATTGTGGGGTAGATAGAGTGGGAAATCACCTGCTCGATCTTCAGTTTGCAGACCTATGAAGAAGGGAAGTGCATGAACACAATCCGGCAACCAACCTTAGCTCACGCTTCTACCCCACACATCCCCTCCCCTCCCCCTACACCCAGTTACATTCCCAGAACTCAATTTTTCCCTTAATATTGCTGTACTGCACTTAGAGGTGGTACATACATTTAATATTTGCTTTTAATCCACTTCACTGTTGCTTCTTAGTGTGGAAATCCTGTACAACAGTATGACACAGGCAATATTTGATTTAATTATTCTCTCATCTGGTAAAAAGATCAGTTCTTATCAGATTAATATCTGTTACGTCCCGCATGACAAGACTAGACTATGAAATTCAATTTTGAGTCATGACAGAGAGCTTGAAAGGTCTCTGTTGGATTCCTTTCATGGTTAATTTCTTAAATCTGTTGTCATTTACGGCATACATTCCACTTCTGAATTTACTGTGCTGTTTCTGACTCCATCTGGGAGGAAGCTGAGCAGTGGAACGTGTTACCTTTACACATAAACAAGAACGATCTGTCACACTACTACACTTTAAAACACAGTTTATATGTAATTCATGTCACACAGTCTCATACGGAACCTACATCCGCTTTCTTTTATATACTGTATATGATAAGATACCGTCATCCCCCTTCCCTTCTGTGTGAAAGGATGAATGAGCAAATGTATTTCTAGTTGCATGCTTGATGGTAGCAGACAAGCCTGTCTGCTAGAGAACAGTAGGACCAACGTCGGAACAGGTAGCTACGCTTTCTAAAAGCAAAGAGGTTTCTATTCTTAGTACGGTCCTGTCCGTCCCTTGTCATGTTGGTATAGGAAGCTGCCTCTCTGGTCACTTCCGTTGGTATATGTGAAGCACCCTCAGTAGGGCCCCACGCCAGTCGGTCCGCGGCGAGCGTCTGAAGTGGTAAGATCTCCGGCTGAGCGCGTCTCTGCTAAGTCTGTAGGACAATGGATTTCTTAAGTTCAGCCTAACTGAAAATTTAATCACCTTTATTTCAGGTTTAGATCTAAAGTATCTAATGTTATCTTAAATTGTAACGCAGTGAAATTCGAGTGTGAAGTTCAGAATATCTTCCAGTAGTTGCCGTGTCACTACTTTGTGAGTAAAGTGGAAGCACGTGTGGATGATCCGTAACTCTAAGATCATCAATCTTAAATGTGAATGTGCGTGAGATTATAATGTCTCGTCTTAACAATATTTTTCAATATAGCAACTTTTCTTTATGTTCAACCCACGTGGGGTGTACTTTGTGAGACCAGTACCACGTGCTTATACAATTGTTTGACCCATCAGGTTAATAGTAAGACGATAGTAACCAGTTTTTCTTTTGTAATTTGTGTTTCGATGTAATTTATTTTAATTATCAAAATTATTGTGGAGTTACATTCTTTGTGTAAACCAAGTTCACCACGTGAAGCATGTAGTGTAATCATCAAAGTAGCCCTCAGCTATTCTTTTCGGGAAGATTTCACAGAGAGTTAGTATGAATTTAGTATACCAGTGTGCGGTAATTTCATGACGGACAGGTTTGCGCTACGAACGTAACTTCTTTGGGTGAAAATTGAATCGGTTGGCTGTGGTTAATTTCTTCTTGCATATTTTCAACGTTCTTCTACATCTACATCTACATTGATACTCCGCAAGCCACCCAACGGTGTGTGGCGGAGGGCACTTTACGTGCCACTGTCATTACCTCCCTTTCCTGTTCCAGTCGCGTATGGTTCGCGGGAAGAACGACTGTCTTAAAGCCTCCGTGCGCGCTCTAATCTCTCTAATTTTACATTCGTGATCTCCTCGGGAGGTATAAGTAGGGGGAAGCAATATATTCGATACCTCATCCAGAAACGCACCCTCTCGAAACCTGGCGAGCAAGCTACACCGCGATGCAGAGCGCCTCTCTTGCAGAGTCTGCCACTTGAGTTTATTAAACATCTCCGTAACGCTATCACGGTTACCAAATAACCCTCTGACGAAACGCGCCGCTCTTCTTTGGATCTTCTCTATCTCCTCCGTCAGACCGATCTGGTACGGATCCCACACTGATGAGCAATACTCAAGTATAGGTCGAACGAGTGTTTTGTAAGCCACCTCCTTTGCTGATGGACTACATTTTCTAAGCACTCTCCCAATGAATCTCAACCTGGTACCCGCCTTACCAACAATTAATTTTATATGATCATTCCACTTCAAATCGTTCCGCACGCATACTCCCAGATATTTTACAGAAGTAACTGCTACCAGTGTTTGTTCCGCTATCATATAATCATACAGTAAAGGATCCTTCTTTCTGTGTATTCGCAATACATTACATTCGTCTATGTTAAGGGTCAGTTGCCACTCCCTGCACCAAGTGCCTATCCACTGCAGATCTTCCTTCATTTCGCTACAATTTTCTAATGCTGCAACTTCTCTGTATACTACAGCATCATCCGCGAAAAGCCGCATGGAACTTCCGACACTATCTACTAAGTCATTTATATATATTGTGAAAAGCAATGGTCCCATAACACTCCCCTGTGGCACGCCAGAGGTTACTTTAACGTCTGTAGACGTCTCTCCATTGATAACAACATGCTGTGTTCTGTTTGCTAAAAACTCTTCAATCCAGCCACACAGCTGGTCTGATATTCCGTAGGCTCTTACTTTGTTTATCAGGCGACAGTGCGGAACTGCATCGAACGCCTTCCGGAAGTCAAGAAAAATAGCATCTACCTGGGAGCCTGTATCTAATATTTTCTGGGTCTCATGAACAAAGGCGAGTTGGGTCTCACACGATCGCTGTTTCCGGAATCCATGTTGATTCCTACATAGTAGATTCTGGGTTTCCAGAAATGACATGATACGCGAGCAAAAAACATGTTCTAAAATTCTACAAGAGATCGACGTAAGAGATATAGGTCTATAGTTTTGCGCATCTGCTCGACGACCCTTCTTGAAGACTGGGACTACCTGTGCTCTTTTCCAATCATTTGGAACCTTCCGTTCCTCTAGAGACTTGCGGTACACGGCTGTTAGAAGGGGGGCAAGTTCTTTCGTGTACTCTGTGTAGAATCGAATTGGCATCCCGTCAGGTCCAGTGGACTTTCCTCTATTGAGTGATTCCAGCTGCTTTTCTATTCCTTGGACACTTATTTCGATGTCAGCAATTTTTTCGTTTGTGCGAGGATTTAGAGAAGGAACTGCAGTGCGGTCTTCCGCTGTGAAACAGCTCTGGAAAAAGGTGTTTAGTATTTCAGCTTTACGCGTGTCATCCTCTGTTTCAATGCCATCATCATCCCGTAGTGTCTGGATATGCTGTTTCGAGCCACTTACTGATTTAACGTAAGACCAGAACTTCCTAGGATTTTCTGTCAAGTCGGTACATAGAATTTTACTTTCGAATTTAATGAACGCTTCACGCATAGCCCTCCTTACGCTAACTTTGACATCGTTTAGCTTCTGTTTGTCTGAGAGGTTTTGGCTGCGTTTAAACTTGGAGTGGAGCTCTCTTTGCTTTCGTAGTAGTTTCCTAACATTGTTGTTGTACCACGGTGGGTTTTTCCCGTCCCTCACAGTTTTACTCGGCACGTACCTGTCTAAAACGCATTTTACGATTGCCTTGAACTTTTTCCATAAACACTCAACATTGTCAGTGTCGGAACAGAAATTTTCGTTTTGATCTGTTAGGTAGTCTGAAATCTGCCTTCTATTACTCTTGCTAAACAGATAAACCTTCCTCCCTTTTTTTTATATTCCTATTAACTTCCATATTCAGGGATGCTGCAACGGCCTTATGATCACTGATTCCCTGTTCTGTACATACAGAGTCGAAAAGTTCGGGTCTGTTTGTTATCAGTAGGTCCAAGATGTTATCTCCACGAGTCGGTTCTCTGTTTAATTGGTCGAGGTAATTTTCGGATAGTGCATTCAGTATAATGTCACTCGATGCTCTGTCCCTACCACCCGTCCTAAACATTTGAGTGTCCCAGTCTATATCTGGTAAATTGAAATCTCCACCTAAGACTATAACATGCTGGGAAAATTTATGTGAAATGTATTCCAAATTTTCTCTCAGTTGTTCTGCCACTAATGCTGCTGAGTCGGGAGGTCGGTAAAAGGAGCCAATTATTAACCTAGTTCGGTTGTTTAGTGTAACCTCCACCCATAATAATTCACAGGAACTATCCACTTCTACTTCACTACAGGATAAACTACTACTAACAGCGACGAACACTCCACCACCGGTTGCATGCAATCTGTCCTTTCTAAACACCGTCTGTACCTTTGTCAAAATTTCGGCAGAATTTATCTCTGGCTTAAGCCAGCTTTCTGTACCTATAACGATTTCAGCTTCGGTGCTTTCTATCAGCGCTTGAAGTTCCGGTACTTTACCAACGCAGCTTCGACAGTTGAAAATTACAATACCGATTGCTGCTTGGTCCCCGCATGTCCTGAATTTGCCCCGCACCCGTTGAGGCTGTTGCCCTTTCTGTACTTTCCCAAGGCCATCTAACCTAAAAAACCGCCCAGCCCACGCCACACAACCCCTGCTACCCGTGTAGCCGCTTGTTGCGTGTAGTGGACTACTGATCTATCCAGCGGAACACGAAACCCCACCACCCTATGGCGCAAGTCGAGGAATCTGCAGCCCACACGGTCGCAGAACCGTCTCAGCCTCTGATTCAGACCCTCAACTCGGCTCTGTACCAAAGGTCCGCAGTCAGTCCTGTCGACGATGCTGCAGATGGTGAGCTCTGCTTTCATCCCGCTAGCGAGACTGGCAGTCTTCACCAAATCAGATAGCCGCCGGAAGCCAGAGAGGATTTCCTCCGATCCATAGCGACACACATCATTGGTGCCGACATGAGCGACCACCTGCAGATGGGTGCACCCTGTACCCTTCATGGCATCCGGAAGCACCCTTTCCACATCTGGAATGACTCCCCCCGGTATGCACACGGAGTGCACATTGGTTTTCTTCCCCTCTCTTGCTGCCATTTCCCTAAGGGGCCCCATTACGCGCCTGACGTTGGAGCTCCCAACTACCAGTAAGCCCTCCCTCTGCAACTGCCCGGATCTTGCGGACTGAGGGGCAACCTCTGGAACAGGACAAGCAGCCGTGTCAGGCCGAAGATCAGTATCAGCCTGAGACAGAGCCTGAAACCGGTTCGTCAGACAAACTGGAGAGGCTTTCCGTTCAGCCCTCCGGAATGTCTTTCGCCCCCTGCCACACCTTGAAACGACCTCCCACTCTACCACAGGTGAGGGATCAGCCTCAATGCGGGCAGTATCCCGGGCAACCACAGTCTTAGTCCGATCAGGGGATGCGTGGAACGAGCTGGCCGTCCCCGACAAACCCCCACAGTGATGCCCATTGGCAACAGCCTCAAGCTGTGTGACCGAAGCCAACACTGCCTGAAGCTGTGATCGAAGGGATGCCAACTCAGCCTGCATCCGAACACAGCAGTTGCAGTCCCTATCCATGCTAAAAACTGTTTTGCAAAGAACGTCTGAACTAATCTACAGAGAGCGCAAACAAATCGACACAAAATTTAAACGGTTATTAAAATACAAGATTGCCTAGTAAATGCAGTAATGCTGCTACTTGCGCACTGCTGACACTGCTCAGCGGCGGAAGGAGACTACGCGATTTTACACTATTCAGGTACTAAAACGCGATGGTACAACTCTCAAATACTATAATACGCCCGAAATTTATGAATTAGACAATGAAAGTAACAAAAACACGAAAAGAAATTAAGAATTAAACTATGTAACAAATGAGTGAGCTAGGAGTATACGACTTGCTGCTCAGCTGCTTATCCAACGGCGGCAGGGAGCACACTGACTGTGACCAACCGACACTGGCCGTTCAAAACAAAAACAGTAGACAAACGACTACGCGAATTTACACTATTCAGGTACTAAAACGCGATGCCACAACTCTCAAATACTATAATACGCCCGAAATTTATGAATTAAACAATGCAAGTACAAAAACACGCAAAGAAATTAAGAATTAAACTATGTAACAAATGAGTGAGCTAGGAGTATACGACTTGCTGTGTTGTATGCAGTCTCCCAATCTTGGCTCCATATTTGATGTGTTCCGTAAGATTACAAACTCACATTTTCACAATCCTAAATAAGGCACCAGTTTAGTTATAAATCAAGTTTAATGTGCTGAAATTTTAACGGAACAATCATCAATGTTAAAATAGATGTCCAAATATAAACTGATTTATTTCTTTTTATTTAAATTGTCTTTGTATATATATATATATATATATATCACCGGTTATCGCAAGATGACTACTAAAAGATTATAATTAATGTTAGTCTGGTAGGAAATTTAGTAAGTTAGACTGGATACCTGGTGAAACAGTTGCTCAGTAATGCAAGGTTGACTTCCCCAGATAGCTCACGGCTTTTACCTCGCTTTTATGGTCTTGAATATCAGCACCGCTTTCAGAACAAATTAATGCATCAACATTACAAGCTATGTGCATGCTCTACCTCTGTCACAGGGAGGATTCCTCACTTTCGAACTCTCTTTAGGTAGTGAAATGCCGCGTCACCTATGAAGTCTCTTAAGGTAGCCAAATAATAGCACAGAGGATTGGAAATACCCGGTTATTACTACGTATCACTTTATAAATTCGGTAATACAGCTGGTTTTATTACGATGACCGTCTCTCCCTGTGTAGATGGGAGACTGAAATTTCGGTAAAAGATCTCCCCACAGCGAAAAAGCGCATGATTACCACATCAACTGGCGAATCATATCTGTGGCACTCTATCCCTCGCTTCCACCCTCCGGCGCCACGTTAGTGATATCAAATTGATTGACTGATTAATTGAATTGATTACGAGAGTCTCTTTGCATGATGAGTAATTTTTTTCCTGCAGTCGGATTACACTCGCCAGGCAACTCATATGGGAATCCTTTGAGGGAAGGCGACATTCTTTTCGAGACACACTATTGAGAATGTAGAGAATCGACATTTATAGCTGACTGCGGAAGATTTCTTCTGCCGCCAACATACATTTCGCGTAATGGTCACGAAGGTAAGGTAGTAGGAATTAGCTCTCATACGGGGGCATGTAGATAGACTTCTTTCCCCACGCTCTGTTTGCGAGTGGAATAAGAAAGGAAACGACAAATAGTGGTACAGGGTACCCTCGTCATGCACCGTATGATGGCTTCGAAGTATACGTAGAGATGTAGCTATAAATTTTAATTTACCGGTTAAGATTTCAAGCCATTCATTTATAGGTACACAGAACTCACAGAAAAATGTTGTCCCCTTTTTATCGGGAAAACGAAAGATGGGACTTCTGCTGCTGTTTGTCTATCAGTTTAAACATTCGTATTAGCCTCTAATTTTCTCACTGCAGTCACTTCGCGAGACCTATGTGAGAGACTGTAATGTATTTGCCCATAAAATTTAGAAGAAGTGGTGTAGAGCTCACCTCTCAACTCCTGTTTTGTCAGAATATCGCTTACCCGACATATTCTCACGAATCTTCCAGTCTTTGACATACACCATTCGAATCCACCTGATTTTAACGAGTACGATATGTGCCCCGCCAAGTCAAAAACCCCTGTTAATTCTTTCGAAATCCCATTGCGTTCCGACAGTACTGTTCCATTTGTTAGAAGGTTACGTAGTCCCCCACCCGCCACTGACTAGGCAGAGCTATCACAACAATAAAATAGCTCATCACATTTTTTATACTACAGCTATATCGCCGTGACTGCCCCGCACTTCGAAAAATCTCATTCGTAGTATTTACATAGCCGTATGTCCTTGAACATTTTTATACTTCCTCGATCAATTCGTCGATCAACTGAGGCATAGCCGCTAATTTTCTGACTTCGGTCACTTCACAAGACGTATGTGGGCGGAAGTAATATATTTGCTCACAACGATTACAAGAAGCGGTAAAGAGATCACCTCTCACACTACCTTTTGTCAGAGTATCGCTTATCCCTCATATTCTCTCGAATCCCCCTGTCTTAGATATATAGTGATATGTACCCCCACACAAGGCACAGACCACTGCTAATTTTCTCGAAATCACATCCCGCTACGACAGCACTGTTCCATTACTTAGAAAGCTGTCTAGCACTCTACCTGTCACTGGCCATATGGAGAGCTATCACAAAGAGAAAAAAAAATAGCATACTTACGTTCTGGGATAAACTCATCACTATGCGGATTCTCGTGTCCACATATTTTTTACGGTTAGTACTGCTTCTCGTGATTTGTTGTGAATGACTCAATAGAACAGTAACAAATCCCTAGGGCTATTTTAGATCATTAGTTACATTTATCTACACTCAGCTCCAACGCCAACAAATCCTCAATCTTCTGCAAATCGCTATAGCTTACAGGTGTCGCAAACCTCTTATAGACAGAAGTACACTACTGGCCATTAAAGTTGCTACACCAAGAAGGAATGCAGATGACAAACGGGTATTCATTGGACAAATATATTATACTAGAACTGATATGTGATTACATTTTCACGCAATTTGGGTGCATATATCCTGAGAAATCAGTACCCAGAACAACCACATCTAGCCGCAATAACGGCCTTGACACGCCTGGGCATTGAGTCAAACAGAGCTTGGATGGCGTGTACAGGTACAGCTGCCTATGCAGCTTCAACACGATACATCAGTTCATCAAGAGTAGTGACTGGCGTATTGTGACGAGCCAGTTGCTCGGCCACCATTGACCAGACGTTTTCAATTGGTGAGAGATCTGGAGAATGTGCTGTCCAGGGCAGCAGTCGAACATTTTCTGTATCCAGAAAGGCCCGTACAGGAGCTGCAACATGCGGTCTTGCATTATCCTGCTGAAATTTAGGGTTTCGCAGGGATCGAATGGAGCGTAGAGCCACGGATCGTAACATATCTGAAATGTAACGTCCACTGTTCAAAGTGCCATCAATGCGAACAAGCGGTGACCGAGACGTGTAACCGATAGCACCCCATACAATCACGCCGGGTGATGCGCCAGTATGGCGATGACGAATACACGCTTCCAATGTGCGTTCACCACAATGTCAACAAACACGGATGCGACCATCATGATGCTGTAAACAGAACCTGGTTTCATCAGAAAAAATGACGTTTTGCCATTCGTGCACCCAGGTTCGTCGTTGAGTACACCATCGCAGGCGCTCCTGTCTGTGATGCAGCGTCAAGGGTAACCGCAGCCATGGTCTCCGAGCTGATAGTCCATGCTGCTGCAAACGTCGTCGAAATGTTCGTGCAGATGGTTGTTGTCTTGCAAACGTCCCCATCTGTTGACTCAGGGATCGAGACGTGGCTGCACGATCCGTTACAGCCATGCGGATAAGATGCCTGTCATCTCGACTGCTAGTGATACGAGGCCGTGGGATCTAGCACGGCGTTCCGTATTACCCTCCTGAACCCACTGACTCCATATTCTGCTAACAGTAATTGGACCTCGACCAACGCGAGCAGCAATGTCGCGATACGACATACCGCAATCGCGATGGGCTACAATCCGACCTTTAACAAAGTCGGAAACGTGGTGGTACGCATTTCTCCTCCTTACACGAGGCATCACAACAACGTTTCACCAGGCAACGCCAGTCAACTGCTGTTTATGTATGAGAAATCTGTTGGAAACTTCCCCATGTCAGCACGTTGTAGGTGTCGCCATCGGCGCTAACCTTGTGTGAATGCTCTGAAAAGCTAATCATTTGCATATCACAGCATCTTCTTCCTGTTGGTTAAATTTCGCGTCTGTAGCACGTCATCTTCGTGGTGTAGCAATTTTAATGGTCAGTAGTGTATACATCTAAATACGTATTCTGCAAACGAGGTCTGTACAAAGAAAATATGATGCATATGCAATTCAGGATGTCTTAAAATGTCCTTTATCGTACTACAATGATCACTACGCTAGATATGTGACGGCATAATGGTATCAGATAGTGTTTCACCAGAAATACGTCACCAGTTTTTCAGTTTGGATATATCTCGATAATACAATTCTAACAGTATCTCAGAGCTTCCAACACACACTCAATCCACTGAATCATTTATATCGGAGCAACAGCCCCGCACTTCCACGCACAAGTCAGAGATGCTGCAACAGCAGGGAAAGATTCAGGGTTACACTGTAGCATGTTCATTTTTTCCCTACATGTTCTTCGGGAGTGGACTAACCACGATACTGTATTCCGCCTAGAACAGATCATATCCCCAAGGTAGAACTCATATGCGCGGTGCAGTTATTTATTTAGAGCCAAACGCAGCACCTATACTCTTATCCGACTATCGTACATCGAGAGCCAATTAACGAACAAGTACAAGCCAGACCAAACCAATGTCGATGTTTCCTCCAGCAACAGCAGTCACTTAGTGCCTCTTACACATCGAACTGAATTGCAGTGCCACAGTCGAGGTGACATGCCCACGGAAACTGCAGCCTCTCGCTTCCTACGCTTTCACTTCTTAGTGACATATCCTTCTACTTTATCTGACGGATCCGTGAATCCTCAGAGTTTTAGTTGCTCCCCTTAAGATTCCAGCAAATGATCTGACCTCTCATTGCAATATTTCAACCTTTCAACACAGTGGAAACACACGGTTTCATCTCCGACACCAGTATAAAATCAACCAACTCCATTTAATTTGGTATGGCGTTGCTTAATAGTTGAAGTCGAATCATTGAAAGATGCCATCCTTGCATCGTATGTTCTATATTTAGGATGAGTTAATCTCCCGCACTTCACATGTTCAACTGCATAACGATGCTGCTTCAGCAGATGAATGTGGGAGTATCGCCACTTTGCACAGGTAACAAGTATCGTACAAAACAAATAGTTAGATCCACCGATATACCTCCCCAACACCCTCAGACATCCACTACGTTGCAAAGCGTCCTGCTTTCAAAGGTCCCTAAGGTCCCTATATATATGGCATACTCTAAAGTTCCAAGATGCTGACACTTATGCTCACGTGATCATTATGTCACTTCTGGCCACGTAAT
Organism: Schistocerca piceifrons; assembly: GCF_021461385.2. Classification (NCBI taxonomy): domain Eukaryota; kingdom Metazoa; phylum Arthropoda; class Insecta; order Orthoptera; family Acrididae; genus Schistocerca; species Schistocerca piceifrons. The sequence goes on from NC_060149.1 coordinate 406,384,737, forward strand.
CTAAATTTGCTTGCAAATATAGTACAGTTGTAAACACACATCGCAGTTTCGCTATTTTTCTGAATGTACATGTATCTGTTTCTCGGTACAGGGTAGGTCCGGGACAGGGCCAGGATGGAGCTCATAGGTGAATCCACTGCACATTACGTCCAGGATGAGGTTCGAAGATGGACCAACCACACTTTATGGTCAGGATATGGTTTGAATGTAGATCCGCCATGCATTATCGCAGGGATAGTATTCGAAGGTGGATCCGCCACGCATTACGGCCGAGATGGGGTTCGAAGTTGAATCCACCCGTGGTACATCCAAGTGGTGTCTGAAGGTGGATTCACCAGCGATAGGTCCGGGATAGGTCTGGAAGGTGAATGCACCCCTTGTGGCCCGGGTGTCGTCTGAAGGTTGATTCACCAGTGGTGGGTCCTGGGTAGGTTGTGGGGCCCTCCATCAAGAAACCGATACATATATACACAGAAAAATAGCGCAAGTACGCTAGGTGTTTACAAATTTAGAATACGTGGTCAAAAGTGACGTCATGATCACGTGAGAAGAAGTGTAAGTATCTTGGATTTTTAGAGTGCGCTATATACACTCCTGGAAATTGAAATAAGAACACCGTGAATTCATTGTCCCAGGAAGGAGAAACTTTATTGACACATTCCTGGGGTCAGATACATCACATGATCACACTGACAGAACCACAGGCACATAGACACAGGCAACAGAGCATGCACAATGTCGGCACTAGTACAGTGTATATCCACCTTTCGCAGCAATGCAGGCTGCTATTCTCCCATGGAGACGATCGTAGAGATGCTGGATGTAGTCCTGTGGAACGGCTTGCCATGCCATTTCCACCGGGCGCCTCAGTTGGACCAGCGTTCGTGCTGGACGTGCAGACCGCGTGAGACGACGCTTCATCCAGTCCCAAACATGCTCAATGGGGGACAGATCCGGAGATCTTGCTGGCCAGGGTAGTTGACTTACACCTTCTAGAGCACGTTGGGTGGCACGGGATACATGCGGACGTGCATTGTCCTGTTGGAACAGCAAGTTCCCTTGCCGGTCTAGGAATGGTAGAACGATGGGTTCGATGACGGTTTGGATGTACCGTGCACTATTCAGTGTCCCCTCGACGATCACCAGTGGTGTACGGCCAGTGTAGGAGATCGCTCCCCACACCATGATGCAGGGTGTTGGCCCTGTGTGCCTCGGTCGTATGCAGTCCTGATTGTGGCGCTCACCTGCACGGCGCCAAACACGCATACGACCATCATTGGCACCAAGGCAGAAGCGACTCTCATCGCTGAAGACGACACGTCTCCATTCGTCCCTCCATTCACGCCTGTCGCGACACCACTGGAGGCGGGCTGCACGATGTTGGGGCGTGAGCGGAAGACGGCCTAACGGTGTGCGGGACCGTAGCCCAGCTTCATGGAGACGGTTGCGAATGGTCCTCGCCGATACCCCAGGAGCAACAGTGTCCCTAATTTGCTGGGAAGTGGCGGTGCGGTCCCCTACGGCACTGCGTAGGATCCTACGGTCTTGGCGTGCATCCGTGCGTCGCTGCGGTCTGGTCCCAGGTCGACGGGCACGTGCACCTTCCGCCGACCACTGGCGACAACATCGATGTACTGTGGAGACCTCACGCCCCACGTGTTGAGCAATTCGGCGGTACGTCCACCCGGCCTCCCGCATGCCCACTATACGCCCTCGCTCAAAGTCCGTCAACTGCACATACGGTTCACGTCCACGCTGTCGCGGCATGCTACCAGTGTTAAAGACTGCGATGGAGCTCCGTATTCCACGGCAAACTGGCTGACACTGACGGCGGCGGTGCACAAATGCTGCGCAGCTAGCGCCATTCGACGGCCAACACCGCAGTTCCTGGTGTGTCCGTTGTGCCGTGCGTGTGATCATTGCTTGTACAGCCCTCTCGCAGTGTCCGGAGCAAGTATGGTGGGTCTGACACACCGGTGTCAATGTGTTCTTTTTTCCATTTCCAGGAGTGTATAAAGACACATTTGAAAGCAGGTCGCTCTGTAATACTGGATGTCTGAGGGTGTTGGGGAGGTATATCGGTGGATCGAACTGTTTATTTTGTACCATACTTATAACCTGTACAGAGTGGAGTTACTTCCACATTCATCTTCTGAATCTGCATCATTATGCAGTTCAATGTGTGATGTGCGGGAGATTAGTTTCTCTCATCCTAAATATAGAACACACAATGCGAGGCTGTAGTTTTCAATGGTTGGACGTCAGCTATTAAGCAGCGTACTGACAAACTAAGTGAAGCTGGTTTCTTTTATACTGTTGTGGGAGATGAAACTGCCTGTTTCCATTGTGGTGGAGGATTGAAATAGAGGAATGAAACGAATAACACAACTGTTTAACATACTGTGTGGTTTTCCAAGTAGTTGTTTGTGCTTCTTGCGAGGGTTAAGGATGTTGTGGATGATGTTTATCAGGAAAGAGATGAAAAAATTACTGCAAAGGTTGCAGCTAATATTAAATCTCCACCAAATCATATGAAAACAGCATCAGAACACCATGTGACTGCGAGAGCTCCTGACAATGCTCACCTGTATAAAATCTGCTTCCAGGAAGAAGTGGAAGTACTATACCTGCCCTGCAGATACACTATGTGATCAAAACTATCCGGACACGTGGCTGAAATTACTTACAAGTTCGTGGCACCCTCCATCGGTAATGCTGGAATTCAGTATGGTGTTGACCCACACTTAGCCTTGATGATAGGTTCTGCTCTCGCAAGCATACGTTCAGTCAGGTCCTGGAAGATTTCTTGGGGAATGGCAGCCCATTCTGCACGGAGTACTGCACTGAGGAGAGGTATCGATGTCGGTCGGTGAGGTCTGGCAAGAAGTCGGCGTTCAAAAACATACCAAAAGTGTTCTATAGGATTCAGGTCAGGACTCTGTGCAGGCCAGTCCATTACAGGGATGTTATTGCCGTGTAACTACTCCGCCATATGCCGTGCATTATGAACAGGTGCTCGATCGTGTTGAAATATGGAATCGTCATCCACGAAGAATTGATCTTCAACAGTGGAAGGCAAGAAGGTGCTTAAAACATCAGTGTAGGCCTGTGCTGTGATAGTGCCACGCAAAACAAGAAGGGGTGCAAGCCCCTTCCATGACAAACACGACCACACCATAACACACCGCCACCGAATTTTACTGTTGGCACTACACGCTGGCAGATGATGTTCACCGGGCATTCGCCATACCCACACCATGCCATCGGATCGCCACATTGTGCACCGTGATTCGTCACTCCACGCAACGTTTTCCACTGTTCAGTCGTCCAATGTTTACGCTCCTTACACAAAGCAAGGCGTCGTATGATATTTACCAGCGTGATGTGTGGCTTATGAGGACCCGCTCGACCATGAAATCCAAGTTTTCTCACCTCCTGCCTAACTGTCATAGTACTTGCAGTGGACCCTGATGTGGTTTGGAATTCCTGTGTGATGGCATGGATATATGTCCACCTATTACACATTACGACCCTCTTCAAGTGTCGGCGGTCTCTGTCAGTCAACAGACGAGGTCGGACTATACGCTTTTGGGCTGTACGTGTCCCTTCACGGTTCCACTTCACTATCACATCGGAAACAATGAACCTAGGGATGTTTAGGAGTGTGAAAATATCGCGTACAGACGTATGATACAAGTGACACCCAATCACCTGACCGCGTTCGAAGTCCGTGAGTTCCGCGGAGCGCTTCATTCTGCTCTCTCACGATGTCTAATGATTACTGATATGGAGTACCTGGCAGTAGGTGGCAACACAATGCACTTATATTAAAAACGTATGTTTTGGGGGCGTCCGGATACTTTTGATCATATAGTGTATATTGCTGCTTGCGTTAAATGTGAACCTACCCTTTCCTCGGGTGCTGTGTGTCAGAGACCAATTTTAACTACAATAAGAGAATTTTTGACGAAGGCAACGATATTGTAAGAGGTACTACTACTTTATGATGTACCCTTTATACTTTGTTAATATAAATTTTGAAGAATAATGTATTATCGTTAAAATGTGTTCTTTTCTTGTTTTTCTCCTACACCAGTCACACTTATGTCTGCTCTCAATATGATACCTATGATGATACTCTGATCTGCGCTGAATAATCGTGATTTTTTAGCGTCAAAGCATAGAATTAACATAGAATACCAAGGTTTTGTCAACATATGTAGTGTTCCATTACGTTAAAAACCATCATTTCGTCCTCACTAGAGTTCTACTGTTAAAATCAATGCTGCACAGTTCCATATGATACTGTAACAAATGCTTTCCAACATGTACTACTCACGAAGGTGGTAGCGACTATATTCTGTGTTGGGGTATACTGCAGAGAGAAAAAGAAATCCCGGGTACTGCCTATGACCACGCGTCATATTACTTTCGTATAAAGCATTACACAACACATGTAATAGGAACTGGTGGTTGAAAGTGTTCGGCTTGTTAATGTATGCAGTATATGTTGGATACATGGATGATGTCGTATATCAGTACTTTAATAGGGGGAAGTCTATGTACTCTTGTACTATTTTCCAAAGTTAGGATCAAGTGTATATTAGGAGAAATAGGTATGGATGCAGCAGGAATAGAAAAACTCTATCTAAAGCAGAACTATTTGATGTTGAGATGGACCATCAGCCTGTGCTATTGAAATGGCCTTCTATAGATGACTACTAGCTTATGTGTTAGAATAAACTCTAGATTTTTTTATCTGACTGGATATGTGCGACTACATAACGTTTGGGAGAAATGTTTACATCTTCCTCCGTCAAAAACAACTTGCTTTTTAAGCTCTTACTTATAACTAAGGAGATTGACTTTTTGAGTAAGATTCCGTCTAAATGCTACCAATGTGGAAGTACATTTCAAAAATCAGTATGGGACGTATATGGTGTGGAAGACTGTAGTTTGAATGGAACATTTGTTAATGGTGGGAAAAGCACCACACACAGCATCAATGTACTTAAATAGCTCTGACAGACGTTTCGAGATTAAGTTAGATGCATCTCATTCAATTTCACAGCTGGATTATGGGTTTTTTTTCTTCCTAAGCAAATTACACTTCGAAATGAGGATGGGTTCTATAAGGATATATATGGCACGGAAGACTGTGGTTTTAATGGCGCTTGTTAATGGTGAGAGGGAGCATCACACACAGCACCGCTGTACTTAAATAGCCCTGACTTACGTTCGGAGATTATGCGACAGTATTTCGCAAATAATCATTTTTGTAGGCTTTGAATTCTGCATTTATTGCATCCAAAATCTGTTGGAGTAGGTATACCACCTTGCACTGAACTTTCGATGAACTTAGAATGACTGAATGACCGAAATCACAAACAGTACATTCCATACCAATGCTGCCGCTATCTTAAGCAAGATAACACCACAGATATACTCTTGCTCCACTGATGCACATACCGCTTCCTGCCGCCACATACGTGTATGACACCTTGATGCTTTAGTAATACGCTATGTGATGACTCTCGAGTAGTTAATTTTAACGTAGCAGCACTAAGCATGATGGGTAATGATGCACTAATACTGCTGCCATCGGAGACGGAAATGCCGAGACAGAATGTGTCGTACTTGCCGGCCGGAGTGACCGAGCGGTCTAGGCGCTACAGTCTGGAACCGCGCGACTGCTGCGGTCGCAAGTTCGAATCCTGCCTCGGGCATGGGTGTGTGTGATGTCCTTAGGTTAGTGAGGTTTAAGTAGTACTAAGTTCTAGGGGACTGATGACCACAGCAGTTAAGTCCCATAGTGCTCAGAGCCATTTGAACCATTTTTTTGTGTCGTACTTAACCGTCCACTGCCCTTTCTCAACATACACTATAACTTTAGGTCGTCGCCAGCTGTTATCCCGACATTAACACACACAGACCCGTTTGTGATTAAATGATACGTTATACGTAAACTGAAGGGGATCACTGCTGTCAACTACAGTGGGATATAAGCGGAATCAGCTGCGACGAGCGAAAATGTGTACCGGACCGCTTATTCCGTTTAATGTCCCGCTGCAGCTGACAGCACTAATCCCCCTTCCAGTTACGTATAGTATTTGACAGCTGCGGGATCTGCGTGGTGTCTGTCCTTTCGTAGAAACAGACATCACGCATTCATATAAATGATACGTACTGGTGAACAGCAGGATAGATTCTACAGATCAACATTACATAGTCGATGTCTATCAGTCATGTGGGCCCACATCAGTGCGTGTTACGTGGCTGATCCGCGAAGCAAAAGCATCGAGTGGATCTTGCTAGGATGGTGAGGCTGGCATACTCCATTCGAATATGCAACGAACAAAAAATCTCTGGGAAACACAACCTATTTCTCCCAGAAGCACAAGGGTTGATTAGAGTATGTACTGAAGAATATTAACAATCATTTTTTTCCTCGATCAGCGAGTGAGATAGGGATGGAAGGGTAATCGATAATACTGGTGCGATGTATCGTCCACCACGAACTGTACGGCTGCTTACGCGGCATTTGTTTTATATGTAGGATGTTCGCAAGTGATGGAGCTGTCTGAAAGCAGGCGGGAAGATCTATGGTGGGGCTGCTAATTGAACTGAAAGTAACTAAATCTATAGCACATTAATAGGACTATAAATCCGTACACTGTCATCGGAAACATTAACCGCAGTAAAATGCCTAGGAGTAATTATGTGGAGCGATCTGAAGAAGAATGCCTGTGTTGCGGTCAGATTCATTTGCTGGAATGTTAAGGGAAGCAACTCACACTCGATCAGCTAAAGCTGAAGAATATGTCCACTCAGATGACTGCTGTTGCTGGAAGAAACATCGACATTGGTTTGGTCTGGTTAGTACCTGTTCGTTAATTGGCACTCGATGCGCGATAATCGAATAAGCGTGTAGGTAATGGGTTTGCTTCTAAATAAATAACTACACTAGGCATATGGGTTCTACCGTGTGGATATGATCTGTTTTACGCGGAATACGGCCTCATGGTCGGTCCATTCACGTAGAGCACGTGCGGGAAAAATGAACAACGGTATGATGAATACCCGAATGTTTCCCTAGACATGCAGCAGATCTGTGCTTGGAAGTCTGCGGTTGTTGCTCCGATGTAAATGATTCAGTGGATAGAGTGCGTGTTGGATGCTCTGTGGTACTGTTAGAATTGTGTTACCGAGGTATATCCCAACTGAAAAACTGGTGATAAACTGCTCATGAAACATTATGCCGTCAACGAAGTTTCTCACACCGTTACGCCGTCGAATTCTAGCGCAGTGATCATTAGAATACGATAAAGGAGATTAGAACACCTACAGGGACACAATTATAGACAATCATTCGATATCGAAGAATTGCAGCTGTACAATATTTTCTTTGTGCAGCCCTCGCATAGTAAAGGAGCAGCAGTAGGGCTTCTTCGGTCATTAAAAAGCCTATATCTGGCGCAGCGATGATATAAAACATCATGTTATCTACAGAACATACACACATTCATTTTTACTCGATCATTACGAATGTGACAGGAAAAGGAACGAAGAAATTGATAATACCGATACAACACTGTCCACACGGTGCAGTCGTTTTCGGGATATGTATTTAGATTTATGCTACTGTCTATAGCAGTGTTGCGACACCGGTAAGCTACAGCGATTTGCAGAGGATTGTGTTGGAGCTGAAAGTAGATAACTGTAACTAAACTAAACTAAATTCCTCCCGAACAGCCCATGAAGGGCCAACGGTAGCGACCGGCCGCCGTGCCATCCTCAGCCAATAGGCGTCAGTGGATGCGGATATGGAGGGGTATGCGGTCAGACACCGCTCTCCCGGCCGTATGTCCGTTCCCGAGACCGAAATAAATGTAACTAATGATCTAAAATAGCCCAAGGGATCTGCTACTTTTCTACTGTCAATGACAACAAATAACGAGCAGCAGTGCCACTCGTAAAAATATATCTGGACGCGAGAATCCATATGGTGGTGAATTTCTCCCAGGACATGTTTGCTACTTTTTTCTCTTTGCGGTAGCTTTCTACATAGCCAGTGAGAAGCAGATGGCTAGACAGCCTTCTAACTAATGGAACAATGCTGTCGTAGCGTGATGGGATTTCGAGAAAATTAGCAGGGGTCTGTGACTTTGCTTGGGTTATATACTGTATCGCTGTATATCGAAGACTGCGAGATTCGTGAGAGTATGGGGGGGGGGGGGGGGGGGGTAAACGATACTCTGACAAAAGAGGAGTTGAGAGGGAGCTCTAGTCCGCTTCTTGTAAGTGTTGTCGGCAAACATATTAAGCCTCCCACATACGTCTCATGATGTCACTGCAGTGTGAAAATTAGTGGCTAATTACTGAGAGACGATCAGCAGCAGAAGTTCAGTCTTTTGTTTCCTCGACAAATAGGAGACATCATTCTCCCGGACTGACATCTTAATACGTAGATTAAATTTACAGCTACATCTATATGCACACTTGACTAGTCATCATACGGTGCATGGCAAGGGTACACTGTACCACTACCAATCATTCCTTTCCTTATTCCACTAGCAAATAGAGCGTGCGAAAAAAGACTTTGTACACTGCTGGCCACCGTAAATGCAACACCCTGAAGGAAGCATCCGAATCGAGTGAAATTTACACCATGAGTTTGCAGCGATGAGATATGCAATTGATTAGAATTTAAGCGCAGACGCACATCACGCGCGCCTGTGGCGCCACCTCATAGCGCCATTTAAGGCTTGGCGATTTCGACGAGTGTACGTTCGGCACGTGTGTTTATCTTGTGGTTGTTTCACAAGACGATCAGTTATGCCTCGTAGACAACAGCGAACATCGTTTGATCAAGTATCCGAGTTCGACAGAGTAAGGATAGTGGCTTACCGAGATTGTGGATTATCATACGGAGAAATCGCTAGTCGTGTTGGACGAAACCAAACAACTGTAATGCGGATATGTGACCGTTGGATGCAGGAGGGTACGACGGACCGACGTAGTCGATCGCATTCACCTCGGTGCACCACTGCACGTGCTGATAGGCAAATTGTGCGCATGGCAGTGACAGATAGCTCAGTGACATCCCGAACCATAACACAGCACATTGCGTCTGTAACGCATCATCCAGTGTCTGCGCGTACCATTCGACGCCGTTTACAGCAGAGTGGTCTGTCCGCAAGACGTCCATTGCTTCGTCTACCATTGACGCAGAACCACAGACGTCTCCGTCGCCAATGGTGTGATGACAGACGGATGTGGACGGCAGAATGGAATGACGTTGTCTTTACTGACGAGGCACGCTTCTGTATGCAGCACCACGATGGTCGGATTCGAGTGTGGAGACACCGTGGAGGGAGGATGCTGGACAGCTGCATTATGCACCGCCACACTGGTCTTGCACCGGGTATTATGGTATGGGGCGGTATTGGATATTACTCTCGCACGCCTCTAGTACGCATTGCCGGTACTTTAAATAGCCGGCGCTACATATCCGAGGTGCTGGAGCCAGTTGTCCTACCTTACCTTCAGGGCTCGGCCACAGCCGTATTTCAACAGGATAATGCGCGACCACACGTGGCACGCATTGTCCAAAGGTTCTTCGTCAATAACCAGATTCAATTGCTTCCCTGGCCGGCACGCTCTCCGGATCTTTCGCCGATAGAAAACATGTGGTCCTTGGTTGCTCAACGAGTGACCCAGATTACATCCCCAGCTGCCACACCAGATGATCTTTGGCAACGTGTGGAAGCTGCTTGGGCTGCTGTACCCCAGGAACACATCCAACGTCTCTTTGACTCAATGCCGAGACGTGTGGCAGCGGTGACCTCCAACAATGGCGGCTACTCTGGCTACTGATTCTGGCAGGAACCACATGTCACAGACGTCTGTAAACGTAATCATTTGATACTTGGTCAACATGTTATCTACAAAATAAATTTTGTTGTGCTACCTCTTGTCTTTCTTGGTGTTGCATTTACGGTGGCCAGCAGTGTATATGCCATCATATGAGCGCTGGTTTCTCCTATCTTATCTTCGTGATCCTTCTCACGAAATATATGTTAGTGGCAGTAGAACCCTTCTGCAGTCAGCTTCAAGTGTCGGTTCTCTAAATTTTGTCAATAGTGTTCCCTGAAAAGAGCATCGTCTTCCCTCAAGGGATTCCAATATCAGTTACCTGGCAAGTGTAACCCGACTGCAGGAATAAGTTACGCAACATGCAAAGGGACTCTCATAATCAATTTAATTGATTAGTCCATCAGTTTGATATAACTGACGTGGCACTGGGCGGGTGGAAGCGAGGGCGAGAATGCCACAGATTATCATTCGCCAGTTGGGATCGTAATCGTGCGTTTTTTTTCGCTGTGGCGAAACCTTTTCACGAAATATCAATCTCCCATCTACACAGGGGTAGATGGCCATCTTAATAAAATCAGCTATATTATCGAATTTATAAAGTGATACGTAGTGTTAACTTTATATTTACAACTCCACTGTGCTGCTATTTGGCTTCCTTAAGAGACTTCATAGGTGACGAGGTATTTGACTGCCTTAAGAGAGTTTGAAAGTGAGGAGGCATCCTGTGCCAGAGTAGAATTAGAGCATGCTCTTAGCACTCCGTCATGAGTCAAAAAATTAGTTTAATATTCTATTTCTGTGACGCAGGACCTAACAGACATTAAGCTGATAAGAACTGATTTTTTTACCAGATGAGAGAATAATTAAATGAAATATAGCCTATGCCATACTGTCGTTATAGGATTTCCACACTAAGAATCAACACGTAACGATATTATAGTGATTTCTTCCGCCTTGAGAAATAACGCGCATGAAAGGGAGGAATCGACATTTATCATGTTTTTTATTGTTGTTTTATACCCCTACTCCATGTGGGTGGGGGTGGACTGGCAGGAGAAAATATATAAAATATGGGGATAAAATATGAATTTGACACAAGAGAAAGGGAAAGAGTGGGAGTTAAAAGATACAAAAAAGGGGTATATTCACAAGGCACATTTAGATAAAATTCATACAAAGATAAAATGGCACTCGATGGGGATGTAGCACATTAACACTGGCGGCACGGAGAGCAAAATTAAACTGGCTTTCACAGCAAGAAAGCCACAAGGGTCAACGACACTTAAAATACAGTGCACTTATGTAACACGTACGGCGAGCACCAAAACACAACGGAGAGTAGCTGGGTTAAAACTGAAAGGACCTGTCAAGGAGGATGGGGAGAGGCCAGAGAGGAGGGAAAGAGGAGGGAGAGGAGGGGGGTTGGTGGAGGAGGGTGAGCCGGAAGGGGCGGAAGGAGTGGGGAACTGGTAGCACACCAAGGGGCAGGAGAAAGGGAAGGCGAGGAAGGGAGCTATCCAGGAAGGGGTGCAAGGACTGGGAAAGGAGAAGTAGGAAGAATGGGGAGGGAGGAAACTACAGAGGGGAAGGGAAAGGAGAGGGAGACATAGGGAGAGGGAAAGGAGAGGGAGACTTAGGGAGGAGGGGAGAGGAATAGGAGGGTCAGAGTTGGAAGGAAGGATAAACACTGGGGCAAAGCACATCAGCCAGGACAGGGAGACACTGCAAGTTTCTTTGGGAGAGGAGGTGGAGGGCGTGGAGATGGAGAGAGGGTGGGACACATCGGTAGAGGTGCAGCAGCAGATGGGTAGTCGAGAGGAAAGGAGACACCAGGGAATGAGGAGGATCGAGGCAGCAGTTGGTGTAGAGGATACAGATGTGTTCAGGGAAAAGTAGGAGATGTCAGAGAGGGATGAGGTCTTAAAGGTTCCTCGTGAGGGACAGGAGACAGACACGGAAAGTGAGGTGGAAAGCATAGCATTCAAGGGTTTGGAGAGCTTTGTAGAATTTTTTTAGGGGGGGGGGGGCGGGGGCAAAGATTCAGGTGACACTGGCATAATAGAGTATGGGACGGATCTAGGATTTGTAGGTATGAAGGATGGTGAAAGGATGCAGCCCCCTTGTTTCCCAGACAGAAGTTTCAGAAGGCACAGTCTATTGTGGGCTTTGCATTGGATGGTAAGGAGATGGGGAGTCCAGATGAGTTGACGGTCAAGGTTGAGGCCAAGGTACTTCAAAGTGAGAGTGAGTTGGATAGGGCAGTCATACGTGGTGAGATAGAAATCATGAAGCTGGAATGAGGGGTCGTACATCCTATTATGATTGCCTGGGTTTTGGAAGGATTGATCCAAAAGAGCCACTTTTTGCACCAAGCAGTAAAATGGTCTAGGTGGGTTGAGAGGGAGCGCTGGAACCGTTGAAGGGTAGGATAGAGGGCAAGGAAGGCAGTGTCATCAGCATATTGCATGGACGGGTGGGGGTGGTTTGGGTATATAACTGGTGTACATGAGATAAAGGAGAAGAGAAAAGATGAAGCCCTGGGGCATACCTGTGATAGGGTAGGAGGTACAGGAATTGGTATAATGGATGGTGACATAGGGAGGATGGTGGGAGTGGAAGGAGGCAATGAGATGGATGAAGTTGATGGGAAGGGCGTAGATCTGGAGCTTGAAAAAGGGCCTGGAATGCCATACACAGTCATAGGTGTTCCAGAGGTAGAGGGAAACATAAATTTCAGAGCGACTGGAGATAAACTGGAGGGAAAGGAGATGGCTACGGTTAAGGAGGTGGTCATGAGTGGAGATGGAAGAACAGAAACCACACTGGGTAATAGGAAGGAAGTGGTGTTGATTTAGATGGTGATGGATACAGTGGGAGAAGATGGACTCAAAGACCTTATTGAACATGGAGGTAACATGTATGGGGCAATAGGAGGAGGTGTTGGAGGGGGGTTTGTTGGGTTTTAGGAACAACAGGTTGTGGGAGGTCTTCCACAGGTTAGGGTGGCAAGGGCGTCGAGGAACGAGAGAGGGCATTCCTTGAAGTGGTGGTAGATGATGCAATCATGATCAGGGGCAGCGTTGCATTTGGAGTGGAGGATGAGTTTAATGGCATGTATTGTAATAAGAGTGTTCAATTCTGTAGGCAGTAACTAGTCCAAGTACTGGAAGCTAGCCGGCCAGTGTGGCCACGCGGTTAAAGGCGCTACAGTCTGCAACCGCGCGACCGCTACGGTCGCAGGTTCGAATCCTGCCTCGGGCATGGATGTGTGTGATGTCCTTAGGTTAGTTAGGTTTAAGTAGTTCTAAGTTCTAGGGGACTGATGACCTCAGATGTTAAGTCCCATAGTGCTCAGAACCATTTGAACCATTTACTGGAAGCTAGGAGCAAGCAGTGGGGCAGTGGTATCAGTGCAGTCAAGCACATAGGGGAAGAGGGAGTAATCAATGTGAGGGTCATCAGGTACAGAGAGGACTTCGGAGAGGTGGGAAGCAAAATGGTTAGCTTTACTGAGGATGTGAGGGAAGGGGCGGTTTTGAGTCATGTGCATATATGGCGCCAGTCTCAGCGTTTCTTTGCTGTCAGAAAGTTAGAAACATGTATTTGTAATTTTTGGTGGTGGAGGAGTGTGCCCCAGTCATGAGTGCAGAGGAAGGTATGGTAGAACCAGTGGGATTTACAGAGAAGGACGGCCTGTGGAGGAAGGGTAGGACTGTAGGGGTGAATACGTTTGGTGGAAACGTGGGCTGCCACAGCGTCAGTGATGGTCTTCTAGGGGAAGGACAAGGCTTGAGCGATGTCATCAGGATGGTGGAAGGGGAGGGGGTGGCTTCTGACCTGGATTCTTGGTAGGCATTCCAGTCGGCACAGTGGTAGTCGTGAATGACTTTGGGAGGGGTGACAGGGTGGAGAGCTGAGGGAGGGCGAGGGGCAGAGGAGATGGTGAGAAGGACTGGGAGATGGTCACTGCCAATGGGATCTAGGACCTACACGGTGGCATGCCGAAGGAGGATGGGGGAAGTGAGGACAACATTGGAGGTGGTGTTGCTTTTGGGATGGGTACGTTGAAGGAGGGGGACTAGGTCGCCTTGGAGGGTGGAAAGGAACAGATGCCACAGTCGGAGTGTGGCACAGTCATGGCTACGGATGTTAAGGTCTGTGGCAATCATGTAGGTGGAGAAGGTGCAGTCAATATGGGAGTGGAAGTCACAGGGGATGGGAGTAGCGGGACAGACGTATATGGTGGCACAGATGACGGTAAGAGTGGAGAAAAAGACGCTAAGGATAATGTGTTTGGTAGGCTCATTGTGGCTGGACGGGGATGTGCTTAAGGTGGCCAATACTGACCGCATCTTACGTTAAAGGTCGAAGTGGCCGATATCTATGGATCGCGTCAGGCCATAAGTACTCCACAGTTACACGAAAAAAAGGTAGCAGCATGCTTATAAATAGATTTATTCATCTATGTCTTTGTTTATATCCGATATATACTATTCATGAAGAAATTGGTCAATTATTTACTGTGTTTTAGAAAGCACAGAGACATGATGCTACTGGCTTACTGCTGTTATATTCATTTGATATATGTTTATTTAATTTGTTTATGTATTTGATCATGTGTGTTAGAGTCTGTTCATGGTCCAGCCATAGGAATATTTATTTAATTTCAAGTTATTTAAATGTAAATCCAGTACTTCGTATGTGTTTCAAAATGTTTGTGAGTGTGCGTTGACTTGGAGACATGACGGGAGCGCTATCGCCAGTCATAGCGCTCGTTACTAAGGGAAGCGACTACCGAAGTGAGGGAATTCTGAACAGGGCGGCGCGAGGACAGTACGGCACACGACACAGGAGGTACTGAACGGAGAGTCCTGGACAGGACGGCGCGACGGACGCACAGGCGCAGGAGAGACCTGGAGAGTGTGGAGCGGTTTGCACGTGTTCGCGGGAGATAGAAATATTTGGTCGTGCCGACTTGTGCACTTGTGAGACTTTCGTGGCTTCTGCAGTGAAGACGCAGTATGCGTTTTGAAGTGAATATATAGCGAGCTACGTTGTTGTCCATAACTAATTATGTGAAGTAGGAATCTATTGTTTCCCTGTCATTCAACTTATATTTTATTTAATTGCTTTACGATCGACATCAATAAGTGTTTTGCAGTAATAAACGGCATTCTAAAAGGTTCTTCTGCTATCGTACTCATTATTTAAAGTCCTTATGATAGTACCTGCAGATTTTATTTAATTGCAATCTTTGATTTATAAATGTCTATTCATTCAAAATTCGCAATTGCCGAGTGATAGGAACCTTCGACCATTCGATTCATGTGTATATTCTTATTGTATACTGTAGACTCAGCAGTATTTGGCCTGTAATGCGGTAAGTACGTATCCCAGCCCCCAGACAACGAAACCAGCCGAAACTTTCAATATTTCAACTCTGAGTCTGAGGGTACGTAGTTGAGGGCCACACCTCATCATTTATTTTTGTGAAAGCCCACAATACCAGAAGTAACCTCCGCCACAAACTGTGAAGTGGCTTGCGAAATAAGATGTAGATGTAGATGTAAATGTAGATGTAAATGATTCACAGTATCAAAGACGAACATGTGCTCATAGCTTGTAAGCTACGCATTTTAGAGCCCACATTTATTAGACTTTACCGCTTCGAATGATCGTTCCTGTCATATCCCTGAAAATTGACCGTTCCTCCACGGGTATCCTGTATATTTACCAATTCACCCAGCCTTTCGTAATTTCCACGAGGGATGTTTACGAGAGTCTAACGGACTATATGCCTGTGCCGAGTATAGCCGAAAAATCCCTGTCCACAATGGACGATTATAGCTAAATACCCACAGATGTAGTCTTTCAGTACATTGTGATTTTTGAATACAGAAGATCGAAATAATGATTCGGTATACTGAAACTGTTCCACTCTTTTCAACAAATGTTGAAATGATGCATAATGAGGTAAATTGTCGCGGGCTACAAATCTGTAAAAATGCGCAACTAAGGAAAAGAAATCGTGAGCTGATGGGGCACCTTTACGATTGTATACAGATTGTGAGAATGATCTTGCTCCCCTTGTAACGTAAGAACACTGAACACACGTGTGTTTGTGATATTATCTACTCTTGTTAACGATTAACTTTTTTGTATGTGACTGTTTACAGTAAATTAACTGTGTTACTATTGTTATTAATTACGCTGATGGAAATGGAAAGTTTCAGACCATGAACACCTTGACTGACCTTCGGTATCTCCAGTGCCTGTGGAATATTCTGCTTAAAATTTTGTCCTTACACGAGCTTAATTTTGCTGTCTCGGTACTGCCATTGTCGACCGCACACAGCGCGCCATGCGCCGCACATAGCACTGCGGAAGACAAGACTTTAAAAAAGCCAGCGAGGGCAACGTTGCAAGCTTAGCTCTCTCCGTAGCTTGCCGTCTTCCTATGGGTGATGCCACGGACGTCACCAGAGGACGCCGTCTTCGCTTCGACTCATTGCATGCACATGTATCCCTCGGCGCACCGCACACCGAGCTCCGTCACTGGTTTAGGAAGACTCGCAGTGAGAACAGAAGGACATAGCACGACGCTAGTAATCTGATAAAAACAAGCAAGTGACTGTACATTCTGACTGCTAACCCATGAGCCACGTTACAACTAAGAGTGTGTAGAACAGCTAGTGCCAAGAATTTCAAAGTTACGTATAAGTGCATCTATCGTGTAAATAGTGTAAATAAGTATGCTTATGTTTAACCAATGAATGTTACAATTAACTGTCAGTTTTGCGTCGGATACAAGAAACTTGACTCCCAAGAGAACGTCCATCAGGTGAACGTGGCTGCGTTAGACCCTTGGAAAGAAGTATTTTGGAGACTGATGTATTGAATCTCGACGCAATTTGTGCGTTCCATCCTCATTGCGAGGGTGCGTGGGTTACAATTAAATGTCAGTTTTGCGTCGGAAACAAGAAACTTGACTCCAAGTAGAACGTCCATCAGGTGACCGCCACCGCTTTCACCTACGGGCTCGACAATTTTCGGTACACAAAAAAGCCTTTCTACTGATGAAGAATTGTGTTGGTACATTTGGTTATTTGGTGTGTCTAATGATACCAGAACTATTAAGATGGGATGGAAACACAGCTCGCCCAGAGTACGTACACGTGCATCGAATCGCAATTTTTCGGACTCTGTAAAGGTCGAATCATAGGCATGACAGCAGAACGAACGGTGACGAGATGGAGTTAGGATAATAGCATGACAAGAATAGGCACGGGCCCTTCCAGAAGGACTTCACCACGAGGTCATAGCATTGTTCGACTGGCTCTGACAAAAGCGTGGACTTCAAAAGCTGGAATATGTGAAGAGGTTACAGGCAGTGACTTCCCGAACCGTAGGGAACAGATTAATATGAGCTGGGTTGAGGTCGCAGGCTGCAATGCTTCATTTACTGATGACACCGTATAAAGCCGACAGAGACTTGAATGATATAGAGACAGACTCAAGTGGGATACAGAGTGCCTGGCGGAAAGATCGAAACCAATGTGTCCGTAAACGATCTGGTGAAAGGTCAAGGGAGCAGCGATTTTTAGGACCTATACCATCCAAGTCCTGGAACCTTAATGTGGCAACCTATTACACACATCAAAAAAAGCTTTGCATCATCCCGGTCCCAAGAACTCCTGAAGATAGACACACTCCCTTTGACTGTTCATAGATGTCACTAAACATTCCCAAAGATGTAAACAACCATGCATGAGCAGCGCCTATTAGACGGAGGGGTCCGACAGCCGATCATTTCCAGTCATCCCACCAGGAAGGAGGTTCAAAAAAGGTTCAAATGGCTCTGAGCACTATGGGACTTAACTTCTGAGGTCATCAGTCCTCTAGAACTTAGAACTACTTAAACCTAACTAACCTCAGGATGTCACACACATCCATGCCCGAGGCAGGATTCGAACCTGCGACCGTAGTGGACGCGCAGTTCCAGACTGTAGCGCCTAGAACCGCTCGGCCACCCCGGCCGGCCAGGAAGGAGGTACACGGCTCGTGTTGTCTGTAGTTCAACCATGGCTAGATGGTCAATACCGCGTTTCGATCGCGTCCGCATTGTTACTTTGTGCCAGGAAGTGCTCTCAGAAAGGGAACTGTCCAGGCGTCTCGGAGTGAACGAAAGCGATGTTGTACGGACATGGAGGCGGTACAGAGAGACAGGGACTGTCAATGACATGCCTCGCTCACGTCGCCCAAGAGCTACTGCTGCAGTGGAAGACCGCTACCTACGGATTATGGCTCGGTGGAACCCTGACAGCAACGCCACCATGTTGAATAATGCTTTTCGTGCAGCCACAGCACGTCGTGTTACAACTCAAACTGTGCGCAATATGCTGCATGATGCGCAACTTCACTCACAACGTCTTTGGTGAGGTCCATCTTCGCGACCACGGCACCATGCAGCGCGGTACAGATGGGCCCAACAACATGCCGAATGGACCGCTCAGGATTGGCATCACGTTGTCTGCACCGATGAGTGTCGTATATGCCTTCAACTAAACACTCGCCGGAGACGTATTTGGAGGCAACCCGGTCAGGTTGAACGCCTTAGACACACTGTCCAGCGAGGTGGAGGTTCCCTACTGTTTTGGGGTGGCATTATGTGGGGCCGACGTACGCCGCTGGTGGCCATGGAAGGCTCCGTCGTAACGTCTATATGATACGTGAATGCCATCCTCCGACCGATCGCGCAACGATATCGGCAGCATATTGGCGAGGCATTTGTCTTCACGAACGACAATTCGCGCCCCCATCGTGCACATCTTGTGAATGACTTCCTTCAGGATGACATCTCTCGACTAGAGTGGCTAGCATGTTCTCCAGACACGAACCCTATCGGACGTACCTGAGATAGATTGAAAAGGGTTCTTTATGGATGACGTGACCGACCATCACTCTGAGGGATCTACCCCGAATCGCCGTTGAGGAGTGGGACAATCTGGACCAACAGTGCCTTGATGAACTTGTGGATAGTATGCCACGACGAATACAAGCATGCGTCAATGGAAGAGGACGTGCTACTGGGTATTAGAAGTACCGGTGTGTACAACAATCTGGACCATCACCTCTGAAGGTCTCGCTGTATGGTGGTACAACATGCAAGGTGTGGTTTTCATGAGCAATAAAAAGGGCGCAAATGATGTTTATGTTGATCTCTATTCCAATTTTCTGTACAGGTTCCGGAACTCTCGGAACCGAGGTGATGCAAAACTTTTTTTTATGTGTGTAGATACGATAACAATACTGATTTGATAACTGCGAAGGAAAGCTGAAAATTCGCCACAAGATGGCAAGAGTAGTAAAACCTCAATGAGTAGGTTACCAAATGGAATATTCTAGCAGGATAATGTAAGATCCCTCACTGCAGTGCACACCATAAACATCTTGAGGAATATTTGGATCCTTGAGTGGCATGCCCGGTCCCCTGATTGGTCAACCGTAGAGCATGTCTGGGACATGATGGGAAGACGGATATTTTCGTACCAGACCGTAGCCAGCAGAAAAACGGGCACAGCATGTGTGGACATCAGTTCCAAAGTGAATGAAAGTTTAATCATTAATATTCACTGTGGTATGAACATCTATACAAAGTTTCATAAATGTCGGACCGATGCTTCCCGGTGTAAAACGTTCCATTTCCGAAGTTATATATTTCAGTTTATTGATTCTCTGCTCTAGAACAAATGTTGTGAACTTCTGTACAAGATGAGCCTTCCTTGCGAGAATAATACTACAATTTTCTTGTTACGTGATTTTCTACCACAGTATATAGGAAGTACTTACACTTTCTGTTAACCGATCTTTGCGAGAACACACGCAGGCACCATTTAGCCATTGTCGAAGCCAGTTTGCTTTAATCGATTGCAATTCTACAAAACAGTGACAACTGGACTGCGTCTATTAAATAGTCTCGGCTGGAAGAATTTGACGGTAAGCTGGTCATATTTAACCTCGTTCCATGACCTGCTAATGAAAGACCAGATTTAATACGGTCGGAAACCGCCATATAAGCGTTTTGAACTTGTTTATGACTTGATATGGACGATCTAAAGATGCTAAAATTTGCTCTCTGGAAGCTGAAAATAAGTTTTCAAGCCAGCCGCTGTGGCCGAGCGGTTCTAGGCTCTTCAGTCAGGAACCGTGCTGCTGCTCCGGTCGCAGGTTGGAATTCTGCCTCGGCCATGGATGTCCTTAGGTTAGTTAGGTTTAACTAGTTCTATGTTCTAGGGGACTGATGACCTCAGATGTTAAGTCCCATAGTGCTTAGAGCAATTTGAACCATTTGAACCAAGTTTTCAATTGTAATAAGGCAAGATCATTCATCGTTCCATTTGGTTTTGTAAAGGGAGAACAACTTTCTTTCTATTTTGCTTCTTATGTTCGAAAAAGTCAACACACGTGTTTTTTTATGTTATCAGTGGATTTGCAGTTATTCAAATATACATTATCCATTGAGGTACATTTGGAATATCTACACTGCACAACAAAATTAAACGATCACTTTTTGGAAACTCCGTAACTGTCGCTCATTGTGAGGCATAAGTCTGAAATTTGGCTCGAAGGTGTCTACAACATTCCGCAAAAGCACGGCGTCCTGCGACGTCGGTCTCGGGTTCCACGACGCTTCAAGCAGCAAGATGCCGAGACTTGCTGATAATGCCCAGAGCTCAGAAATTCATGTGAGGTGTAAAGTGGGTTAATGATGTCACATTGGCATCGAATTTCACCGCAATTCTGCCCACTATAGACGTATCACACGACGGGAAGTTAGTCACAGCCTCTCCTACCCACATTTCACCCCTTCTTGTGGCGCCTCTGCGATGGAGGTCAGGACCGCGTCGCCCAGCATTGAAATTACGCTATTTTCTTTTGGATGACCGAGGTGAACATTTCAGACACACCGCCGCTCAGAATCTAAACTAAAAGTCCTCAAGGGGTGGCATAAAGAGCGTCAATGAAACCACCCCTTTCCTTGGAACGTTGATTCCCACCCACTTCACGGTCAAAAACAATAATTTGCAATGCGATGAACAACACGAAGACGTTCTTGACAACCTTTGAGACTGCTGACAACCTCAGAAGTTTCACCCCTTCAAAATTCGTCGAAGGTTTCGAACGGTTCCATGTGGCTCCAACCTGTACACAAGAGCAAAAATTGCGGTTGTGCGTCGCACAGTGTCCATATAAAAGGGATGCCGCAATGAAGAATGCATTTGTTTTAGTGATTGCCACCCCAAGTCACGTATTATAACCGTGGCGGTCTCTCTCCTATTCTCTATACTACAAAACGAGCTGCCCTTCTTTGAACTTTTTCGATGTCCTCCGTCGATCTCATCTGATACGGATCCCACACCACACAGCAATACTCCAGAAGAGGACGTACAAGCGTAGTGTAGGCAGTCTGTTTAGTAGACCTCTTGCATTTTCTCAGTGTTCTGTCTTTGGTATTCGTTACCCACAACAGTTTCTATATGTTCGTTCCAAATAAAGTTATTCGTAATTGCAATCCGTAAGTATTTGACTGGTTTACAGCATTTATATTTGTGTGATTTACCGTGTTGCCGAAATTTAACGGATTGCTTTTGGTACTCATGGGGATGACTTTCACTTTTCATTATTTTTTTCATTTTTCTTTTCCTTTTTTCTTTTATTGCAGTTTGTTTTCATCATGATGACTTTATAAGACGGTAAATGACAGCATCATCTGCAAACAATCTAAGAGTGCTACTCACATTGTCTCCTAAATCGTTTACGTATCAGGAACAGCAGAGAGTCCATAACGCTTCCTTGGAGAACGCCCGATATTACTTCTGTCTAATTTGATGACTTTCCGTCAAATACTACGAACCGTGATCTTTCTGACAGGAAATCACGAATCTAGTCGCACAACTGAGGCGATAGTCCAAAGGCAAGCAATTTGATCAGAAGTCGCTTATGAGGTACAGTGCAAAAGCCTTCCGGGAATCTAAAAACTTGGAATCAAGTTAACATTCCCTGTCAGTAGCACTTATTTCCTTATGAGGATAAAGAACTATTGTGTTTCACAAGAACGATGTTTTCTGAATCCGTGTTGGCTGTTTGTCAATAAATCGTTTTCTTGGAGATAACTCATAATGTTCGAGTACCGTATACTTATATTCCAAAATCCTACTGCAAAGCGACGTTATGGCGGATTACTCCTATTTCCGTTCTTGGATACTGGTGGGACGTGTGCAACTTTTCAGTCTTTAGGTATGGATCTTTGAACGAGCGACTGGTTGTATTGATTGCTAAGTATGAAGCTATTGTATCAACGTACTCTGAGAGGAACCTGACTGGTGTATTAACAGGACTGGAGACCTTGCCTTTATTACATGATTTAAATTGCTTTGCTACACCGAGAAAGTACTGATAATCATGAGAGCATACTTCGATTTTATATTGTGTATATTATGACTTTATCAAAGTTGTGAGAAACTGTTTCTGTTATAGTTCTTAAATTAATTGTGACACATATACTTCTAAATTTGTCAGATGTATGCTTTTCAAAGGCTTCAGTTTTCTAAACTGCAATTTCTTGCACGTTATGTAACAGCTATGTACTGTTCACTAATGTAGACAAATTTGTTATCATATTAAATTATTTATCATTATTTCATTTAAACATTATACACTATTGGCCATTAAAATTGCTACACCACGAAGATGATGTGCTACAGACGCGACATTTAACCGACGGGAAGAAGATGCTGTGATATGCAAATGATTAGCTTTTCAGAGCATTCACACTAGGTTGGCACCGGTGGCGACACCTATAAGTGCTGACATGAGGAAAGTTTCCGACCGATTTCTCATACACAAACAGCAGCTGACCGGCGTTGCCTCGTGAAACGTTGTTGTGATGCCTCGTGTAAGGAGAAGAAAAGCGTACCATCACATTTCCGACTTTGATAAAGGTCGGATTGTAGCCTATCGCGATTGCGGTTTATCGTATCGCGACATTGCTGCTCGCGTTGGTCGAGATCCCTACGAAACCCTACATTTCAGCAGGATAATGCACGACCGCATGTTGCAGGTCCTGTACGGGCCTTTCTGGATACAGAAAATTTTCGACTGCTGCCCTGGCCAGCACATTCTCCAGATCTCTCACCAACTGAAAGCGTCTGGTCAATGGTAGCCGAGCAACTGGCTCGTCCGAATACGCCAGTCACTACTCTTGATGAACTGTATTATCGTGTTGAAGCTGCATGGGCAGCTGTTCCTGTACACGCCATCCAAGCTCTGTTTGACTCAAAGCCCAGGCGTATCCAGACCGTTATTACGGCCAGAGGTGGTTGTTCTGGGTACTGATTTCTCAGGATCTATGCACCCAAATTGCGTGAAAATGTAATCACATGTCAGTTCTAGTATAATACATTTGTCCAATGAATACCCGTTTATCACCTGCATTTCTTCTTGGTGTAGCAATTTTAATGGCCAGTAGTATATATACAAGGATGTGCTGAAAAATAACGTCTCCGATGACAGTGAACCCAGACGTCGGATTTACAGACGTCACAGCGTTCGTGTGTGGTTGGGCATTGTCATGAAGAAGGAGAGAGTGATCCATGCGTGAACGAACCTTCAGTTTTCTCAGGGTCTCGCATTACCGCGCAGAATTTATGGTGGTGCCTTTAGGCATGAATTCAGAATGCACCACACCTGGACATCCCAGACCTCTTGGCGGAACTCCATTTTGGGGGTAAAATGGTGAACAACCCAACGTTGCGCATTACTGATGTCGATAGAATCATCACCGTACACGGGATTCAACTGAAGACACGTTTTCTGCAGTGAGAAACTCTACTACAGCAAGCTGTTTTTCATGCACTGACATAGATACGTTACATACCGCCATGTTACACGCTACACTTCGGAGCCCTCTTGTGACAGGGGATTGCAACTTGCGTCAGTCGACCGAATAATATGCATGACATGTAATACCTCAACCGATGTTGAGAACAGAATAAAAAATTCTGTGGAATTACTTTTCAGTACTCCTTCAGTATTGTACTGAACTGCGACAATTCAATCTTTTTGCGCCATTTGCATTCAATAGGCAAGATTCAGAAGCCGGTTGTAGGCTTAGGAGATAGAGAATTGTACCTGTACACATGAATTTTCCTGTTCGTGTTTCAAAATAATGACCGAAATCAAAATATACTTGAAGGAAAGCGCACTGAAGACCACCATAAGCAGTTTCCTGCATTTTCTACTGTTTTTGTTGTTGGGAGACATGAAATTGTGTTTTGTGCAGCGTTTGTAAATATTATACATATTCTACACACGATTATTTAAATGCTGTATAATAATGTAATACATAGACTATTAAATAAAAAATTGGAAAGATTTTCTCGACTGCAACACTTTTAAATATGAATGGAATATTTGCTCTTACGTACATGACCATGTGGCGCCTTGGAACAGCTTTTCACATTCGAAAAACCCTTACTTTTCCGGAGTAATTTTTTTTTTTTAATTTCAGAAAAGATTACAGCACACATAAAGTGATGCTATCACTTCAAAATGGAATAAGGAACTACATTAAACTTTTATTACAAGGCTAACGAGGGGTAAAATTCTGGCAAGTGTTCTAAGTGAAACACTTTCTCTTCAGAATGTCCAAACTCAAAGCAACAAAAATGAAAGGGATGCCAGTGTCTGCAGTTTAGCTTGACCGACCTCAGTTACCATATTGAGAAATCCTAAGCAATATTGTTACAAGTGACGAGTATAATGACTTTATGTTAGCTTCATCAGAAGAAAATGCCGGCTGAGACCTACCAGTAGATATCTTCAAGAAATGGGCAGCGTGAACACATAACATGTTGCAACTGGTGGCACATTAAGGAAGTTGTGTGATGTGAACTGCTCACCAGGCGTGTATCCGCTGGAGCTGTCATTTGTTACCAGTAACTGAGGCACATTTCGGTCGTTGTGTAAGAAACACGATCAAGAAAACTCCCCAGGAATGTGTCCCTAGGAGCTGGCATTTTTGTCATGAGTAACTGTGACACGTTTTGGTCGCAGTGTAAGAAAAACGATCAAGAAAACTGTATGGAGTGTTGCTACTGCAAGATAATGCCCACCAGAACACGGCCGATTCCACTGGAGAAGCTGTCAAGAAACCAGTATGTATCAACAAGTGTTGAATCCCTAAAATACCTGTGCATTGCCAAACTGTTTAGAATAAGTGAGAGAATATATATTTTTATGATTCCTTTCTCTACTATGTTTACTTTTGTGCTCAACATACTAATGGAAAAACGCTATTAAAATAGTTATTGCAGTAAGACAAATGAATTACGACTTAGTATGATAACCTAAAGATGAAAGTCTAGCTTAATAAAACAAAGAATCTGCAAAATAAGGGTGCCTAAATTGTCACATATTAGCAAGACATTACACACTTCGGACTTCATAATGGTCCGTGTCTATATGCTGTCCTGTGTCATACTCCAGTAGTTTTGGCTGTTGGAGTATATGCATAAACAAGCCCAGTAAACAAATTATTGTGTTGCAGTTGTATATTCACCAAAAAATAAAAATTATCCCAGCATAAGCAGAAAAAAACAGAGCATTATGAAATGTGCAGTAACGCAAGTTTTTCAAGCTTATATGACGGTTATCTTTTTCTCAACCCACAATTGGTCGGGAAATTAAAACCATAGTGAAACTCCTTTGAAGATTTGTTCAGATGTGTTGCACAATGCCTCTAGTACGCCTTTCGATTGCAACACGCCGCACTTTTCAGGTCTGAGTGCAAAGTGAGCATTTAAAGATGCTTAGGTCAATAGTCTGCCACCAAGCATGCAGTCCCTGCAGAGGGGTCCCCCTGAATTCATGCAGCCCACATTATGTAACTCTCATGCATTTCCTTCATCATGTAAAACTTGGTCGCACACTGCAGGTACGACAATGATGCTCCTGCAGCGGTTTCAGTGGGAAGTGTTTGATCACCTACCATACAGGCCGGATTTGGCTCCCTATGATTTTCATCTCTTTGCTCACATTAACAGCTGGCTGTGAGGACAGCATTTTGGCACAGACTGAGAGCAGCATACCAGAATAGGGAATCGGCGAAATCACAGCTGGCAGCCTTCTATGACGACGGTATTAAAAAGTTGGTAGCACATTATGACGAATGTGTAAGTCAGAACGGTGACTGTGTAGAGAAGTAGCTGGGAGGTGTAGCTAAATGTTGCAAATCAAACATTTTTGGTTTTCACTGTGGTTTCCATTTCGCAAACAATCAAGGGTTGAAAGAACAATAGCCCTCATACTATGGGATACTGGAGGTAGCGAAAAGACTTATGATGCAAACGTTTTCAAATGTTTTCCCTCATTTAACTTCGATATGGCTGCCTGTAGTTCTGTCACAGGAGAGGTAAAAAGCTTATCTCCACCGATATCGGACTCAAGAGCTAAAACACAGCATTCACTTTACAGTGCAAACATGTTACCTCGCAGCTAGCGAATAACTGCAGCACTAGTATCTTCCTTACAGCGCCACTGGCGATGAGACAGTAATTTACAATGTAAAAGATTAAATTAGTTGTAGTTTCTGCATGGAACTACTTTCCCGAGCTCGAAACCATTAATTAACAACACAACGTCACATCTCAAGTGAAAATAACTTAGATTATTCAATGGAAAAGACAAGAAAACATTGAGTTAGGCAGATAATTCTCTGCCATCAAGGAAGTAATTTGTTGATCACAGAGTTGCCAAACTTATTCCGCATTGTTACTAAGTCTAGGTTATACCAGCGGCACACAGAATGCGTTTACACGGCTGATGCGTTTCTTGAGTGGG
This sequence comes from Schistocerca piceifrons, assembly GCF_021461385.2. Lineage (NCBI taxonomy): Eukaryota > Metazoa > Arthropoda > Insecta > Orthoptera > Acrididae > Schistocerca > Schistocerca piceifrons. Next base: position 406,411,512 of record NC_060149.1, read on the forward strand.
CTTGGAAGTGAGATGTACAGCTTGCATCCGAAAGCCGCAGTTGCCAAGCACCAGAAAACTCAGAGTACAAGCCAATGAGTTGATTTCCCATGTCTCTAACTATGCTTAGGAATTAGATCACACACAGTCTAGTAACATTAATGTGACGACAGCCTATGTTCGATGACAACATGCAATAACCACTCACAGATGGCAAGCGGCAGCACCTGCAGTGGAAGGTATATAAAGCATATTGAGGGATGCGGAAAACAGTGCAGTCGTAGTAATGCGGAAATGAAGTGATTTATCTGACTCCGATAGGGAATGGTCATTATCTTTTGCACCAAGGGTGGAAGCATTTCTGAAAAGTCTAAGTTTATAAACTGATCACATGCCACCGTGGTTATAGTATACCGTACATCGCAAAATGGCGGTATCCAAAACCGCCGCCGAGGCAACTCTAGTGCACCACAGGTCATAGATGACAGTGGTGACCGAAGGCTGTGGAGGTACGTACAGATGCACACTTGTCGATCAGCTGACGGCCCAGATGAACCTATGGGCTACCAAAAGTGTCTTCTCAATGACACTTCAACACACGTTGCCGAATATGATCTTCTGCAAATGGCGTTTGGTTGATCCGCCCATGCTGACTGCTGTTCATTGGCAACGAAGGCTGGAATTTGCGTTACAATACAGGAACAGGATGTCCGCTGAGTGGCGGCAGCTAGCCTTTCCAGATAAACTACGTTTTATGCTCCATGGGGCTGCTAACCATTGGCGTGTACATCGCGAAAGATCTGAAATCAAACGCGATACAACAATAATCGGAAGTATCCAGACCAGAGGAGGGAGCATTATAGTCTGGGAAATGTTATTGCCGCATTCAAAAAAATGGTTCAAATGGCTCTGAGCACTATGGGACTTAACATCTATGGTCATCAGTCCCCTAGAACTTAGAACTACTTAAACCTAACTAACCTATGGACATCACACACAACCATGCCCGAGGCAGGATTCTAACCTGCGACCGTAGCAGTCGCGCGGTTCCGGACTGAGCGCCTTAACATTGCCGCATTCCCTGGGTGACTTAGTCATTCTGAAAGGCGCAATGGATCAACATAAGTATGCGTCTATCCTTGGAGACCGTGTCCACCCACACATGCAGTTTGTTTTTCCGAAGCACGATGGCATCTACCAGCATGACAATGCAATATGTCACAGGGCTCACAGTGTACGTGCATAGTTCGAAGAGAGTTTACCATACTCCCGTGGAGACCAAACTACCCAGATTAAAACCCAATCGAGAATCCGTGGGACTACCTCGACTGGGCTGTAAAAAATTGTAAATTTGTGGTAAGATCTTATGGGACCAAACTGCTTAGTCATCGGTCCCTAAGCTTACACACTACTTGATCTAACTTAAAATAACTTACGCTATGGACAACACACACACCCATTCCCGAGGGAGGACTTGAACCTCCGACGGGAGGAGCCGCGCGGACCGTGACAAGACGCCACAGACCGCGCGGCGGCTAGGCTGGTCACGCCATGGATCCTCAACAGAGAGAAACCCAGTATAGCTGGCCACAGCACGGGAGACGGCATGGCTTCACAGCCAGTCGGTACCGTCCAGAGCCTCACTGAGTCTGCAAATTCTTTAAAAGTCGGTTATTCAGGCTTCTGACTGGATGGCACATTAATGTGATCGGACAGTGTAGTTACCAATAATAATCAGATTCCAATGGCTCTGAGCACTATGGGTCTTAACATCTATGGTCATCAGTCCCCTAGAACTTAGAACTACTTAAACTTAACTAACCTAAGGACAGCACACAACACCCAGCCATCACGAGGCAGAGAAAATCCCTGACCCCGCCGGGAATCGAACCCGGGAACCCGGGCGTGAGAAGCGAGAACGCTACCGCACGACCACGAGATGCGGGCAATAATCAGATTCACTTGCTATAAACCAAAAATCATAAATGAATAACTGTCACAGTTGTTTTCGTTTTTTTCTGTTTTTAATCGTACTGCAAACTGGAAAACTCATTCATGTTGTGTAGGAAACATACCTTTTGATAATTATGGACTTAAAAATGGTTTTCTTAAGATCACAGTCACTGGAACTATTCCGATAACAGAGGAACACAGATGAAATGGAAGCTGATTACCTTTGAGCTTCCTTTGCACTGATAATTTCAGCAGACGAGTAACATGTAGTTTAAAATCAAACGAAGGAGCAGACTCGAAATCGTGTCTTTGTTTCTACAGTGCACGTTGTTTACCACTGACCATGAGCAGGTAGAGCAATACAACAACTCGAGCGGAAGACATCACTGACTCCAGAAACTTATGCACATGCAATGTTGCCAGATTGTGCAGATGGCCAGACTTTGCGTCGTGGGTGGCAGCCAGTTTTATTGACACCATAAGTGAATGACTCGGACTTAGTCTCCGCCGAGGTTCACTGGCGACCACGTTTTATGTCAAATGCTATATCTTGTTATACAAGGTTAGTCATAAGTCCTTCTGTCGTTTCAGAAAACGACTTTGTAAAAACTACCAAACATATAAAAAAGACATATCATTACATAGAGCATCTCTCCGAGTTTCATTATGTAATACTTGCCGTGGTTTAGTTGCAGAGCATACCATAAGGGGGCCGGCGTGTCAAAACATGTAGATATATCATTCACACATTTATGACCTCTGCGGCATCACAAATGGTACCCATATTGAGTACCTGTACTGTGAGTAAAACCTTGGAGATGTGGTATCACGTATCGATACCACCCCAAGGGCGTCACAGCAACGGAATTTCAAGTTTCCATCTGACACTGATAGCAGTCACTCTGGATCTGATGGACCCAATAGCCGCTGAGCCCCACCCCCAGTTACTCTGTACGATTAGCGCCATCTGGCGCCGCCGTACAGGACGGCTGGCGGAAGCCACAGACCCCACTTGCACTTGTAGTCTCATTGCTATGATACATTCATTTGTGTTTAGAACAGCGAACATCATCTTTGTTGACAATGTGATAGCTGGACTGTGTTTCTTGCAGCATAATTTGTAATAAGTCCTTGTACGCTCGGAGAAATACAAGTTAAGTAAATCTTCTGTTGTTGTGTTAACTTGTTCGCTAATCACTACTGCTCCTGTCCAGCTTTCCTACCACAGCAGTTGCCGCACCGCACCACCTCTCCTTACCGTTGTGTATGAAGTTGTAAACAGCAGGACAGATACTATATCCACTTGTGTAGGTAATTTTTCTGTATGTCTTGTAGTTTTCATGCAATCACCTTCTGAAATCCTGGAAGTACCTATGTATAACCCTGTGCACTGAAGTCTAACGTGCCCGATATAAATTACAGTTGAGAGTTACAGCAGCTTCCGACATTTTTAGGAAACTGTATGTGAAAGGCTGATTCTTACAACGAAGATTTATATTGTAGGAATTCGTAAGACTGAGTCAATTCATTATGACTACTTCCGAGATGTGGTGCTTTTATCTCATAACGAAAATCACATGATTTATTTATTTGACTATTCGGTATCATATGAGCATACATATAATTCTTAAAGTATAAAATGCCGTGGCAAACGTTTACCACGAAACGTTTAACATGAAAAATGGATTATCGTCAAATAATACTGTGGTCCTAACAATATATTATGTAATTCCATACATGTGTTCTGTTAACACAAAGCAAAAATCACTTAAGAGATTTCGCTTCTTGGACGAGCCAATACACTTTACTTCACCGGCCGGTGTGGCCGAGCGGTTCTAGGCGCTTCAGTCCGGAACCGGGCGACTGATACGGTCGCAGGTTCGAATCCTGCCTCGGGCATGGATGTGTGTGATGTCCTTAGTTATTTAGGTTTAAGTAGTTCTAAGTCTAGGGAACTGATGACCTCAGATGTTAAGTCCCATAGTGCTCAGAGCCATTTGAACCAATTTGAACACTTTCCTTCAGTCGTGGTGTCAATCAGGTTTAATATTTTTTTCCTTTGGACCAAACAAAATAAAGAAGTTCTATGATATAAAGGATCGAACAAAAGTTTTTTTGGTTCTGCCATTGACAAAATACTTCATTCAGTTTTTGAATTGGATGATGGCTGCGTCGAAATCGGTGAAGTGTGTGTCGAAATCACTGAATTTTGTGTCGAAAACGTTTAGTGTGTTTTGCTTCTAAATAGCTGTACTGTAATTTTTTTAAGTATTATCACGCTCAAAAGTGTCTGAACGACCAGAGTAGCGTACCACCTGATTTTCTTGCAACCCACATAACATAACTTTCTTGAGGGTTCCCTTATCTTTTTTATATATAGTCTTTTGACTATATTAAATGGTTAAAAGTGACCACTAGAGAAAAATGCATTGTGTACCATTGAATCCATATGTAAATTAATTCTATGATATTGTAAATATCAGGAAAAATTGTGTTAGAAATGAAGCAGTCCTTAACGCTTGCAACCTAAAATTTATTAGAATAAGTGACGTTTCAAACTGTTACTACGCTCATTAATGTCTGAGACGACTAACACCCGAAACCCCGTCAGATAAATCATGTAATAGGCTAACTGGTAGTCAAAACAAGATTTTTCTAAATATATTTTGTAAGAACACCTGGATTTCCGATGTTCTATGATATAAGGGGCGATCAAAAAGTTTCCATTTGTGTGCGTTCCTGCAGCGTATATGTAACGTAGCTTGACTCCGATGCTAGTATATAAGCACCGACATGTATGCAAGGGAGTAGTCTGCATTCGTGTCTTTCCGAAGTGAGCGCGGAAAATGCGGAAACGTGACCTACGGTGACGTTATTGCGAAATGCGTCCAAACAGAAACAATGTGGTGTTATTTTCTTGGCTGCCGAAGGGCAAACGCCGGTAAAATTCCATCGGAGAGTGAAGAATCTGGATTGGGCAGCACGTCTGTAGAAAACCACCGTTATGAAATGGGGCGCTAAATTCCGTGATGCTGCTTCACGGTAACGCACGCCCCCGTCATAACGCAGAAGTTAAGCCAACTCAAGTGAGAAACACTCGAGCATCCGACATATAGTCCTGATCCCCACAATGCGATTATCACGCCGTTGGTTCCTTAAAAAAGTTCCTGATGGGTCGACAATTCCTGTCAGACGCGACAGCAGTTAGTTCCGGACTTCTTCACCAAGCAGGACTTAGTGTTTTAGTAAACGGTATCTTCAAGCTCAATGCTCACGGCGATTTTGTCTGATTGACGTAGTGATTCTGGACTGTACGGCCTTGCATAGAAACTTTTTTATCGTCTCTTGTAATTCGAAGTATTCATTCTCTCTCGAACGTTTTCCAATACTTGGTTAGCTTGTCGAGGGCTTTTGAACCAACCAGTTAGACAAACCGCGATTAAAAACATCAAGTGGTCTACGGAAACCTCATCACCAGCGTATCACTGATAAATTCTATGTATTCATGACGACACGGGGATGTACTCGTATCTACAGATCCAAACTAACCTACCGAGCACATTAACAACGACAAATATGACGCTAATTATTTAAAATATTCATGTGCAACTTGTTGTAAGAATGTTTGAACATTAACTTACATGCCGTACTGTTCTTTTCTGAATACGATTAAAACGCAACACCCATCGGCAACGCTTAATGAACAAAGCTTCTGTGTCTAACCTAGACTCGAACAAAGCAGAGACTAGGCATTAAGAGGCATGAAATATCTTGCTTTTCATTAGTATGACTTAGGAAATCTCCATATGAAATCGCACGCCGAAAATATTTGTATTGTGAAAGGTTTCGAGGCTCCTATGAACCAACTATTGCCCCTATTAACCAACCACGAAAATTCTTGAATACAATTTCATTCAAAAATAACAAAGTGTATGCTTGTCTATACTTGGACGTGACGTAAATTTTTGTGTTGGGAAAGGATCTGAAACCAGTTTCAGAGACAAAAAGTTTTACCTTACCGGGATTAGAGCCCTTCACCTATCGCTGTTGTTTTCTAGCCACAGACTGATGTCAAATATCGTTTTATTTCAACAGAGACGAGATTTTCCCATATTGGAACTAAAAACAAAGTGAGGAAAAGCTGTGTGCTGTCTGGGGGTCGAAACCCGCACGTATCGTCGTTGTTGGCTACACATGAAGAGCTGTTAACTATCGAGTTATTTTTAACCAGTAACTTGGATTAACATTTTTGAACATGAAACAATGTGATGAAAAGTTCTATGCCTGACTGGAAGTCGACACCACACAGTTATTATTGACAACAGGCGAAGAGGCGTTAATAATTATTTCTCATCAAAAGCGTAACGTGTGAAAGTTGCAGCTTGAAATGACACTATGTAAATTTTTAAGCCGGACTAGGATTCGAACCCAAACACGCAGCCTTCATGGGGACCTTGTGGAGTTTGGAATCTTGGGGAAACAACGAAATGATGGAACTGTACGTCCTGAAGCGGTCAAATCCAGCGAAAGCGGAGATCTGATACCGAATTCCAGCCCAGCACCCATATTTTCAACGTCTCAATTCAAAGAAATAAATGCCTTGTAACTTTACGTGATTCTTCCATTAAATAAAATGAAATTTCTAATTCAATGAGGCTTATTAGTGACAGAATTTCTACTTGCCGCAACTTCCGCCTCTGTCATTATGCAACATAAACTGAATCTCCTCCAGTTAAGGGAAATAATATTCAATGTGGATTTGGAACCATGGTGGAATACTGTGTTGTTCGACCGGCGTTTCCAGAGATAAAGATAGTCTGCTCCTGCCTGTTAAAAATGAGTGCTTGAAGTGTGGATGAAATCCAGATCTAAATAGTATTAACCTAGAATCATTCCAACAAGTCACTAAACTCTTTTTTTGTCTTAATGGAGTTTGTCCCACACTGGATCAGAATTACGACTTGCTGGAAGTGGATTATAGTCTGTTAAATACGTTCATTTCGCTGTTCTACCACATCACCATTCAACAGCTGCCTCGTTTACCCAATCTGTCCTTTTGACTTGATTTTGTGTCACTGAAATAAAATCACAAAACAGCACGAACTGGCAACAGTGTTCAAATCTGTGTGAATTTCTAAGGGATCAAATTGCTGAGGTCATCGGTCCCTAGACTTACACACTACTTAAACTAACTTATGCTAAGAACAACACACACACCCATGCCCGAGGGAAGACTCGAACCTCCGGCGGGAGGGGCCGTGCAATCCGTGACACGCCGCCTCTAACCGCGCGGCGTCAACAGTGTTGGATGCAGAAATTTCTACAGGAAATATTGCTTTCCAGTTGATCATCTGTGGTCATGTATTTAGTATGTGATCTAGTGGGAAACGTTGTGCATTGTAAACGCAAAGCTGCCAAATCGAACGAGATCCTCTCTTTACTTCCATTTCATCGGATATAACAGCATAGGCAACAGCATTTCTGACAATGCTGATGCAGCATATGGTGTGAAGTATATTGGAGTATGTAATCTGCTATTAAAGGCAAGATTTACCTGAAAAGGGTTGGGTGGTGTATAAATTCGAAGATATTTCGTTTACCATGTTGCCATGCATGTTGTTATAACTATATTTAACAGTTATTTTTTGTTTGAGTTTCTAGAATCGTTCTTGATTCGACACCCTGTTCAGTAAGAAACCTTATGACATGTCAGTCCAAGTCTAGACATGCGCACACATGGTTATTTGTGTACGAAACCAAATTTAAAATTTTTATTAGTTAGTTATCCTCTTCAATATTTGGCTGGATTGGAGAGCCGGAACCTGATCTTGTACAAAAATTTTTGTTATATGATTTCATATTGAGACTTTATTTTAGAATGTCACTTTCTCTAATAAATTTAAGTTTACAAGTGATTAAGGTTGTGTCGTCTCCCATTCCTAATATTTGCTGTTCGTTGTATTAAGGTAGAAGTGGATCGCTTAAGATACAGAGATGTGTTCTCCAGTGGTCTCTTGTAGTAATCAAACCGTCAAATAGACGTTCGTAGCACTTGCTAGATAGTCACGTTATGTGGGCTGCATGCAAATCAGGCGGAACGCAATTCAGGTCGTTCGGATGTTTTTGGAAATGACAGTACAATAGTAGAGAATTCTGGAAAGTTCTCACATTATCAGAGAGTCATACAGAATTAACTGCAATCGATAATGATGTGTAGATCGTCGATTATGACAGACGAAGACATCGTAATATTGTAGCGCTCAAAGTGTTGCATCATTGTATACGGCGACTAATTTGACAGGGAAACAACACCGCATTTTCTGTTCTCACGGCAACATAAATCCAAATGGTTCAAATGGCTCTAAGCACTATGGGACTTAACATATGTGGTCATCAGTCCCCTAGACTTAGAACTACATACACCTAACTAACCTAAGGACATCACACACATCCATGCCCGAGGCAGGATTCGAACCTGCGACCATAGCAGCAGCGCGGTTCCGGACTGAAGCCCCTAGAACCACTCGGCCACAGCGGCCGGCTGACAACATAAATGCTTAACATCATGAAAAGTATGCATATCTATGTACGAGGGTTGCCCAGAAAGTAATGCACCGAATTTTTTTCCTCAGCCGAAAATAATGCTACGAATGCGAAAAGTTGCGTATGTATTGTTTAAAGCCTCCCGAGGGAGTGTGACAAGTTTCCGTCACTTCGGACAGATAGCGTAGCTGCAGGACAGTTTCAAAATTGCGTCTGTCTGTTCAAATGGCTCTGAGCACTATGCGACTTAACGTCTGAGGTCATCAGTCGCCTAGAACTTAGAACTAATTAAACCTAACTAACCTAAGGACACCACACACACCCATGCCCGAGGCAGGATTCGAACCTGCGACCGGAGCGGTCGCTCGGCTCCAGACTGTAGCGCCTAGAACTGCACGGCCACTCCGGCCGGCCGTCTGTCAGTGATGTACGTTACAAGCAACGTGCCGTCATTGAATTTCTCACTCCAGAGAAAGAAACTGTGGGGAATATTCACAAACGCTTCTGCAAATTCTATGGAAAAATGGAAATGTCGTGTGGCTAGGGCCTCCCGTCGGGTAGACCGTTCGCCTGGTGCAGGTCTTTCGATTTGACGCCACTTCGGCGACCTGCGCGTCGATGGGGATGAAATGATGATGATTAGGACAACACAACACCCAGTCCCTGAGCGGAGAAAATTTCCGACCCAGCCGGGAATCGAACCCGGGCCCTTAGGATTGACAGTCTGTCACGCTAGAGCATCTGCTGTCGACAGAGGTACAGTTTGTCGCTGGGCACGGAGGGTGAGGTCATCAGAAGGCGGTTGGGCGGAGCTCCACGATTCCCAGCAGTCAGGGAGACCACCCACGGCTGTCACACCTGACATGTTGCAGTAACCTGATGTCATTCGCTAGGACAGACGCATTACGACTCGGCAGTTGGCGGTGCATCTGTGAACCAGCAAAGGAAGTGCGGATACAATTATTCGCACTCTTGGATATTCAAATGTGTGTGCAAGATGGGTCCCTCAGTGTCTAATGGTGAATCACAAATAGCGCAGAAGAAACATTTGTCTTGATTTGTTGCAACGTTTTGAAGCTGGGGGGGGGGGGGGAGGGAGAGGGGCTCTTGCCCCGGATTGGGACATGTGATGAAACCTGGGTTCACCATTTTGAGACTGAAACAAACCGACAGTCGATGGAATGGCGCCATTCCCAGTCCTCACAAAGAAAAAATTCAAAGCAATTGTTTCTGCTGGTAAGGTCATCATCACTGTGTTATGGGACTGTGAAGGTGTCATTCTCATTGATGGGATGCCAAGAGGCGGTTCAATTAATTCAGAAGCATATGTCAACACATTAACAAAACTCAAGACGCGCTTCGGGCGACTTCGGCGCCACAGAAACCCAGGAAATGTTTTGCTGCAACATGATAACGCTCGACCCCACACAAGTGTGAGGACTGCTGAAAACATCGCAAAACAGGGTTGGACAGTGTTACCCCATCCATCCTACAGCCCTCACATAGCCCCCTAGGACTTCTACTTGTTTGAGTCGTTAAAGGATGCCATTTGGGGAAGACATTTTGAGGATGAGAAGGAGGTGATTCACACAGAGAAGCACTGGCTCCGCCACCAGGACAAGGATTGGTACCGGCAGGGCATACACGCCCTTGTTTCGCGCTAGACGAAGGCCATAGAACGGGATGGAGATTACATGGAAAAATAGGGTGTGTAGATGAAACAACATTCTTTCGTGTGTGTAGGTCTCATTATGTTCGATAAACAACTGTTAAAGAAAAAAATGCGGTGCGTTACTTTCTGGGCAACCCTATTGATGGCATTGGAGTACCGAAATGAATAAAAGCATGAACGATGTCGAACATTGATACTGAAAAAGACACGACAAAAATATTAACGGATATTTCCAACAAAAAATGACAAGTCGTATAGACAGTTTTAATGTACAGTATGTAATTATAAGAGTAAATTATAGAAGGAAACTGAATTACTATCCTGCCAAAACCCTGACGAGATCGAATATGCAGCGTTTTTCCCATGTATCGCTAATATGACCTTCTTGTAACACGAAAAACTATTTTTGTCCCCTCGGTTTGTTATATTTATAACGGTATATAAATAGAGTCTTCCCCCATGAACCATGGACCTTGCCGTTGGTGGGGAGGCTTGCGTGCCTCAGCGATACAGATGGCCGTACCGTAGGTGCAACCACAACGGAGGGGTATCTGTTGAGAGGTCAGACAAACATGTGGTTCCTGAAGAGGGGCAGCAGCCTTTTCAGTAGTTGCAGGGGCAACAGTCTGGATGATTGACTGATCTGGCCTTGTAACATTAACCAAAACGGCCTTGCTGTGCTGGTACTGCGAACGGCTGAAAGCAAGGGGAAACTACAGCCGTAATTTTTCCCGAGGACATGCAGCTTTACTGTATGATTAAATGATGATGGCGTCCTCTTGGGTAAAATATTCCGGAGGTAAAATAGTCCCCCATTCGGATCTCCGGGCGGGGACTACTCAAGAGGACGTCGTTATCAGGAGAAAGAAAACTGGCATTCTACGGATCGGAGCGTGGAATGTCAGATCCCTTAATCGGGCAGGTCGGTTAGAAAATTTAAAAAGGGAAATGGATAGGTTAAAGTTAGATATAGTGGGAATTAGTGACGTTCGGTGGCAGGAGGAACAAGACATTTGGTCAGGTGATTACAGGGTTATAAATACAAAATCAAATAGGGGTAATGCAGGAGTAGGTTTAATAATGAATAAAAAAATAGGAGTGCGGGTTAGCTACTACAAACAGCATAGTGAACGCATTATTGTGGCCAAGATAGACACAAAGCCCATGCCTACTACAGTAGTACAAGTTTATATGCCAACTAGCTCTGCAGATGATGAAGAAATTGATGAAATGTATGACGAGATAAAAGAAATTATTCAGGTAGTGAAGGGAGACGAAAATTTAATAGTCATGGGTGACTGGAATTCGTCAGTAGGAAAAGGGAGAGAAGGAAACATAGTAGGTGAATATGGATTGGGGGGAAGAAATGAAAGAGGAAGCCGCCTTGTAGAATATTGCACAGAGCATAACTTAATCATAGCTAACACTTGGTTCAAGAATCATAAAAGAAGGTTGTATACCTGGAAGAATCCTGGAGATACTAATAGGTATCAGATAGATTATATAATGGTAAGACAGAGATTTAGGAACCAGGTTTTAAATTGTAAGACATTTCCAGGGGCAGATGTGGATTCTGACCACAATCTATTGGTTATGAACTGCAGATTGAAACTGAAGAAACTGCAAAAAGGTGGGAATTTAAGGAGATGAGACCTGGATGAACTGAAAGAACCAGAGGTTGTAGAGAGTTTCAGGGAGAGCATAAGGGAACAATTGACAGGAATGGGGGAAAGAAATACAGTAGAAGAAGAATGGGTTGCTCTGAGGGATGAAGTAGTGAAGGCAGCAGAGGATCAAGTAGGTAAAAAGACGAGGGCTAATAGAAATCCTTGGGTAACAGAAGAAATATTGAATTTAATTGATGAAAGGAGAAAATATAAAAATGCAGTAAATGAAGCAGGCAAAAAGGAATACAAACGTCTCAAAAATGAGATCGACAGAAAGTGCAAAATGGCTAAGCAGGCATGGCTAGAGGACAAATGTAAGGATGTAGAGGCTTGTCTCACTAGGGGTAAGATAGATACCGCCTACAGGAAAATTAAAGAGACCTTTGGAGAGAAGAGAACCACTTGTATGAATATCAAGAGCTCAGATGGCAACCCAGTTCTAAGCAAAGAAGGGAAGGCAGAAAGGTGGAAGGAGTATATAGAGGGTTTATACAAGGGCGATGTACTTGAGGACAATATTATGGAAATGGAAGAGGATGTAGATGAAGATGAAATGGGAGATACGATACTGCGTGAAGAGTTTGACAGAGCACTGAAAGACCTGAGTGGAAACAAGGCCCCGGGAGTAGACAACATTCCATTAGAACTACTGACAGCCTTGGGAGAGCCAGTCATGATAAAACTCTACCATCTGGTGAGCAAGATGTATGAGACAGGCGAAATACCCACAGACTTCAAGAAGAGTATAATAATTCCAATACCAAAGAAAGCAGGTGTTGACAGATGTGAAAATTACCGAACTATCAGTTTAATAAGTCACAGCTGCAAAATACTAACGCGAATTCTTTATAGACGAATGGAAAAACTGGTAGAAGCAGACCTCGGGGAAGATCAGTTTGGATTCCGTAGAAATGTTGGAACACGTGAGGCAATACTAGCCTTACGACTTATCTTAGAAGAAAGATTAAGAAAAGGCAAACCTACGTTTCTAGCATCTGTAGACTTAGAGAAAGCTTTTGACAACGTTAACTGGAATACTCTCTTTCAAATTCTGAAGGTGGCAGGGGTAAAATACAGGGAGCGAAAGGCTATTTACAATTTGTACAGAAACCAGATGGCAGTTATAAGAGTCGAGGGGCATGAAAGGGAAGCAGTGGTTGGGAAAGGAGTGAGACAGGGTTGTAGCCTCTCCCCGATGTTATTCAATCTGTATATTGAGCAAGCAGTAAAGGAAACAAAAGAAAAATTCGGAGTAGGTATTAAAATTCATGGAGAAGAAGTAAAAACTTTGAGGTTCGCCGATGACATTGTAATTCTGTCAGAGACAGCAAAAGACTTGGAAGAGCAGTTGAACGGAATGGACAGTGTCTTGAAAGGAGGATATAAGATGAACATCAACAAAAGCAAAACGAGGATAATGGAATGTAGTCAAATTAAATCGGGTGATGCTGAGGGGATTAGATTAGGAAATGAGACACTTAAAGTAGTAAAGGAGTTTTGCTAGTTAGGGAGTAAAATAACTGATGATGGTCGAAGTAGAGAGGATATAAAATGTAGACTGGCAATGGCAAGGAAATCGTTTCTGAAGAAGAGAAATTTGTTAACATCGAGTATAGATTTAAGTGTCAGGAAGTCGTTTCTGAAAGTATTTGTATGGAGTGTAGCCATGTATGGAAGTGAAACATGGACGATAACCAGTTTGGACAAGAAGAGAATAGAAGCTTTCGAAATGTGGTGCTACAGAAGAATGCTGAAGATAAGGTGGGTAGATCACGTAACTAATGAGGAGGTATTGAATAGGATTGGGGAGAAGAGAAGTTTGTGGCACAACTTGACTAGAAGAAGGGATCGGTTGGTAGGACATGTTTTGAGGCATCAAGGGATCACAAATTTAGCATTGGAGGGCAGCGTGGAGGGTAAAAATCGTAGAGGGAGACCAAGAGATGAATACACTAAGCAGATTCAAAAGGATGTAGGTTGCAGTAGGTACTGGGAGATGAAGAAGCTTGCACAGGATAGAGTAGCATGGAGAGCTGCATCAAACCAGTCTCAGGACTGAAGACCACAACAACAACAACATAAATAGAGTAGTACAGTAAGAAGGATTATCTCCGAGTGCTGCTTTACTGTGCTAATGTTCTCTAGCCATTCCAGCGCTGTACTTGGGCAGTGGAGTAAATATGATAGATAGAGGTCTGTGCAGGCCATACAAGTCGCAGTCCTGTGAGCGTCTCGTGAATTGCAACTGTTCACAGTCGCACTGAGACTCTGGTAGTTGTCATCAACTTCTAGCATCTGCTCATTCCCGCCATCACTCGATTCAGCGCCACCCGTACTTTTCTAGTTAAGTGGAAGCCTTCCATTGCCGCCCGCTGTGGCCGAGCGGTTCTAGGCACTTCAGTCCGGAACCACACGGCTGCCACGGTCGCAGGTTCGAATCCTGCCTCGGGCATGGATGTATGTGATGTCCTTAGGTTAGTTAGGTTTAAGTAGTTCTAAGTCTAGGGGACTGATTACCTCAGATGTCCCATAGTGCTTAGAGCCATTTCAACCATTTTGAAACCTTCCATCTTTATAGTTGGATTAGTCACAAGGCTGTGAGTCCTAGGTTTGGAAGTATCATGATACTGTATTACTCTTACTTACATCAAAGTTCTCCAGTGTTTCGTTGCCTGCTATGGCGGGGACTTGGATTAGAGGAGGTTAATGCTGGTGGGATCCTGGTGTATAGGAAGCTCGGAGTTATATAAATGCGTGGTGTCTGTTCTTTTAGACAACAAATATTTCCATTTGTGTCTTGTGTGATGTTTGCTTGTGTGTTGTTCTACCTCTCTTACACTGCAGTCGTCTTTTTGTGGTTTTACTGCCATTAGAAAACCAGACAAAACAAATCTTGAAATTTTGTTGCGTGCTAATGTTAGAAAATAGTATATTTTGTCTGTGTACTTACAGGTACTGATCCTTCTTCGTTGTGCAGAAATTCACACACATGCAGACCTTCAGTTCCACTGTTTGTTTATGTGAAATCAAGCTATCGTAAAAAGATATTACGGCAGTACTTCTTTCCAAAGAGTTTGAATGCACTCAGAGGTTTTGCAGTTTTCCGTTGATTACATTATTTACATCAGTCTGTCAACTAAAACTTCTATCGTAATATTACTGACTATTTAAGTTATAAAACATGCTTCATATTCAGTTTTGTGCTACTCTGTTTCAAATACTGAGTGCAATGTATGGAAGAATGAACATATTTATGAATTTGCTTTAGTTATTATACACAGCAACAAGATCTGAAGAAATTAATGGATTCACAGTCCCTACCACGTCATCTCATCCACATACACACAAGAAGGCTGCACGCAAAACAATTGAAGTAGAAAAAATTCTCAGTGATAGACAGACGGAGAATTTATATGTGTGATTGTTCTTTCGGACATTCCTGAATAAAACAGATACCTTTCATGAATCTGCAGCTTTATACTGAAGAGCCAAAGAATCTGGTACACCTGCCTACTATCGTGTAGGGCCCCCACGAGCATGCAGAAGTGCCGCAACACGACGTGGCATGGACTCAGAGAATGTCTGAAGTAGTGCTGGAGGGAACTGACACCATGAATACTGCAGGGCTGTCCATAAATCCGTAAGAGTACGAGAGGGTGGAGATCTCTTGTGAACATCAAGTTGCAATGCATCCCAGATATGCTCAATAATGTCCATGTCTGGGGAGTCTGGTAGACAGCAGAAGTGTTTAAACTCAAAAGAGTATTGCTGGAGCCACTCTGTAGCAATTCTGGACGTGTGGGGTGTCACATTGTTCTGCTGGAATTGCCCAAGTCCGCCGGAATGCACAATGGACATGAATGGATGCAGGTGATCAGACAGGATGCTTATGTACGTATTACCTGTCAGCGTCGTATCTAGATGTATCAGGGTCCCATATCAGTCCAACTGCACGCGCCCCACAAAATTAGAGCCTCCACCATCTTGAACAGTCCATTGGTGGCAAGCAGGGTCCATGGATTCAATTCGTGAGGTTATCTCCATACTCGTACACCTCCATTCGCTCCATAGAATTTGAAACGAGACATGTCCAACCAGGCAACATGTTTCCCTTGCTGACATTCAGGTCCATGGATTGATGAGGTTGTCCCCACACCCGTACACGTCCATCCGCTCTATACAATTTGAAACGAGACACGTCCGACATGTTTTCAATCCAATTTCGGCGGTGACGGGCCCAAGCGAGGCGTAAAGCTTTGTGTCGTGCAGTCATCAAGGGTAACGAATAGGCCTTCGACTCCGAAAGCCCATATCTATGACGTTTCGTTGAATTGTTCGCACGCTGACACTTGTTGATGGCCCAGCATTGAAATCTGCTTCAGTTTACGGAAGGATTGCACTTCTGTCACGTTGAACGATTTTCTTCAGTCTCGTCGGTCCCGTTCTTGCAGGATCTTTTTCCAGCCACAGCGATGTCGGAAGTTTGATTTTTACCTGATTCCTGATATTCACGGTACACTCGTGAAATGGTCGTACAGGAAAATCTCCACTTCATCGCTGTCTCGGAGGTGCTGTGTCCCACCGCTCGTGCGCCGACTGCAACACCACTTTCACTTAAATCTTGATAACCTACCATTGTAGCAGTAGTAACCGATCTGACAATTCCGCCAGACACTTGTTGTCTTATATAGGCGTTGCCGACCGTAGCACCGTATTCTGCCTGTTTACACAACACTGTATTTGAATACGCATGCCTATAGCAGTTTCTTTGGCGCTTCAGTGTATATACATGACGAAAGAGAAATTGTGACATCAGCTGCAGTCGGGCATTAAGATAAATTTAGAGGCGACCACTGGAAAATTGTGCCAGACTGGGACTGAACCCAGATTTCTCGCTTGTCGCCAACGGTCGCCTTAACAGCTTTGGATATCCGAGCACGCTTCCTGTCTAACCCCAAGTCCCGTGTGTCACACACTACATACTTAGTGTCCCCTGTCCGTCCATTATCCTCACTGCTCTTAGCCTCACCTGATTCCGCCAAGTGCTCGAACAAAGAGTGCATCCGCAATGAAGGAATCATTATTTACCGTGAAGGCCTGTGCATTTATACGTGTGGTGCCTTCACGGCAACGAATGATACCTTCAGTGCGGATGCACTCTTCCCTCGATCTCTTGCGGGAATGAGGTGATTCTACGAGCAATGAGGCCAATGGACAGGGGACACTAAGTATATAGTGTGCGACGTACGGGAATTGGATTGGAAGAGTGTACAGATAGCCAAAATAGTTAAGGACCTCACTCGCGATCAGGCAGAAATCCGGGCCGATGCCGAAATTTCTTTCATTATACAGATAGTGAATTGATTAATTTGTTCAAATGATTCTTGTGTAACTACAGAAAATCCATAAATATATTTTTTCAATCATAGAGTGAACTCAATATTTGCAATAAAATACTATAAAATAGATTATCAAGTATAATCGATAATTTAAGAAGTCAGTAATGTTATGACAAAATTTTTAAAACTTGAAAACATAGTCAGCGATCTTAAAATTTGTTAACACGAGCGTCGAGGGTCGCCGGAACTCGTCTAGCAGTGTCCATCCACCGCTCTGGAGTCTGAAGATAACTCTTTCATAGAGTCGAAACCGGTCACTCACTCCAGTAAAAAAATATTTTAACAAGATTGCGATCAAGACTGTTTTAAATTTTTATTTTAATGTTATGACAGACGTTGTAAGTCGCAGCTTGATGTAAATAATATACTCAACGAAAAGTGTAAAACCAGTGACTGTATTATCTTTTGGAAGAGATACTGTCGTAATATGTTTGCACCGTATACTAATTTCATATAAACAAACAGTGTCAGCGATGGTTTGCGAGTGTGTGGATTTCTGCACACTGAAGGAGGCACAGTACTTGTGCGCAGACAGACAAAAAATTACTATTTTCTAACATTAGCAAGAAAAAGAAGGCGCGTTTTATTTTGTACAACTTTCCAGCTGCAGTAAAACCACAAAAAGACCGCTGCAGTGCAAGAGAGACAGAAATACACAAAGGCAAACATCACATAATGAGAATAAGTTCTCGAAACGCGTCGTATTACCCATGGAAGCCCGCCTGGATAGCCGCGCGGTCTAACGCGCTGCTTCCAGAGGGGGAAGGCGTGCCGGTCCTCGGCACGAATCCGCTCGGCTAATTAGTGTGGAGGTCCGGTGTGCTGGCCAGCCTGTGGATGGTTTTCAAGGCGGTTTTCCATCTGCCTCGGCGAATGCGGGATGGTTCCCCTTATTCCGCCTCATTTACACTATGTCGGCGATTGCTGCGCAAGCACTGTCTCCATATACGGCTACACCATCATTACTCTACCATGCAAACGTTTGGGGTTACACTCGTCTGGTATGAGACGTTCCCGAGGGGGTCCACTGGGGGCCGAACCGCACAATAACCCTGGGTTCGGTGTGGGGCGGCGGAGGGGTGGGTGGACAGCAGTAGCCTGTTGTGGGGTTGTGAACCACTGCGGGCTACGTCGTTTCTAGGTGACCTGTTCAATACACAAGACAAACACACCCATGGAAAAACTGTAACTTGTGCGTTGTTTTCTTATTTCAGTCATGAATGACACAATTGTAGGCTTTCTAAAAACATCCATTACGATGAATGAAATTAAACCACACCGCGATGCAGAACGCCTCTCCTGTTGCGTCTATCACAGAAGTTGTATGCGTCTCCATGACGCTTTCACGCTTACTAAACGTACCTGTGATATAACGCGCTGCTCTTCTTTTGGTCTTCTATATGTTTTCTATCAATCTTATGTGGTAAGGTTCCCAGAGTGAAGATCGTCATTCAAGTAACGGTTGTACGGGGGTTCCGTAACCTACTTCGTACGTGGATTATACATTTGAGGGTACTCCGAATAAAGCTGTCTGTCATCTGCCTTATATGCAAATAGTTTTGCGTTGTCGTTCCATTTTAAATCACTATGTGCGCACGCTCCTAGATATTTAATGGTATGAATGCTTCCAGTGACTGTTCGACAATCAAGTAATCGTTTAATGGTGGGTGTTGTCATTCCCCTTGTGTATGGCTGAAGTTATTTTTACGTCTGACGAGTATTATTCATTATTAGCGTTAAGGTGTGCTCTGTTTGCTAGGAACTCCTAAATCTAGTCAGAAAGTTGGTCTACATTCCAGACTTCCGGTTTCGTTCATTAGATGACAGTGCAGAATTGTTTGATAGTCCTCTCGGAAATCAAGGAATACAGAATCAATCTATGCCCGGTATCTGCTGCCTTCTGGGTCTCATGGAAGAACAGAGATAACTTGATTTCACACCATCGTTGTTTCTGGAATCCATGTTCATTACTAAAGAGTAGGTTTTTCAGTCCGTAGTAAGGTTATAATACGTGAGCATAAAACATGTTCCAGTATTCAATAGACTGAGATGTAATAAAGCTGAATGCACATTATGAACTCTCTTATACCAGTGGCTATCGATAATTTAATTTGTTAGAATATAAACTCATACAAAACCGTATTTGTATCTAATGTCATATTTTATGTATTTCTGCTTGCATCCACTGCGAATAGAAACATAATGTAAATGGCTTCAAATGGCTCTGAGCACTATGGGACTTAACATCTGTGGTCATCAGTCCCCTAGAACTTAGAACTACTTAAACCTAACTAACCTAAGGACATCCATGGCCGAGGCGGAAATTCCAACCTGCGACCGGAGCAGCAGCACGGTTCCAGACTGAAGAGCCTAGAACCGCTCGGCCACAGCGGCTGGCTTGAAAACTTATTTTCAGCTTCCAGAGAGCAAATTTTAGCTTGAAGTCTGCGTATGATGTCACATGTACAGCGTGAAACACACAGTCAAGCAAGAACCCTTAGATGTGTATGTTGTCTGACGTGCTTGCTGACAGGTGTTGTTTGCAGAGATAAACTTCGAGTGAATAACTAGATTTGGTTGGTTCAAATGGCTCTGAGCACTATGGGACTAAACATCTGTGGTCATCAGTCCCCTAGAACTTAGAACTACTTAAACCTAACCAACCTAAGGACATCACACACATCCATGCCCGAGGCAGGATTCGAACCTGCGACCGTAGCAGTCGCGCGGTTCGGGACTGAGCGCCTAGAACCGCAAGACCACCGCCGCCGGCCATAATGTAAATCTCTTGGCAGAAAGTAATAGTCCGTTGAGAACTCTTTTGTAAAGGGTGGACATGTTTTGTTGTCAGTTGGAGATTGTAGCTCATGGGAGCAGGTGGAAGTTATTTTTGTCAACCAGTTATTTGAATTATTTCAGAATAAGGAAAAGTGTGAACATTTATTCTTTGGTAGTTAGTGATTCGTGGAACTTTAACAAAACATGGGAAGTTTCAGATTTCTTTGAACTGATAAATCGGAGTCAACAATCACACTTCTAAGGCAATGAACCAATATATAAAACACGTTAAGTACCAGATTTAAAAACTATTTAGTGTGAGCATGTCTAGTTTTAAAATTTCTCGACCTGACATACATCTGTACTTATCTAGTCAGTGATGGTTTCACCTTTTGTTGAAAATGGCAGGTTACAAGACTGACATCAGGGATATTTTCCTATTAGTTCAAATGGTTCAAATGGCTCTAAGCACTATGGGACTTATTATCTGAGGTCATCAGTCCCCTAGACTTAGAACTACTTGAACCTAACTAACCTAAGGACATCACACACATCCATGCCCGTGACTGGATTCGAACCTGCGACCGTAGCAGCAGCGCGGTTCCGTACTGAAGCGCCTAGAACTGCCCGGTCACAACAGCCGGCTCCTATTAGTTGTGTGCAACTGTTCTGTGATATTTCTTGGTATCAGGTATGGTCCCATGGTTATATATCCGCATTAGCTACATGTTTGCAATAGTATCAGACATTTGTTCAGTTATCTGCCACGTTGTACACCAGAGACAGAGGTCCTTCTGCCTCACAGCTCCATGATTAGCTGCTAGTTTATCCAAAGCAGAATTACGACAATTTAGAATTTGCTGGTCCCAGTCTGGGTAGGATCTGTAGGATAGCGTTCGGTACAACGTTACTCTCATGATTTGTAAACGCGTAATAGTCGTTAGCCCGGCTGCGGGGTTGACTGATAGCTTTCAGCCGTGACTCGGCGCGGCGAGCAGCGCTCCGCAGGCGTCATTGTTAACGCGCTAGCGCGCGTTGCCGCGTCGTTGTATTGACTTATAATACCAACCAGCCACGGCGTTATCGCATCGACAAGCGTCAATCAAACTAACGTTCAACGCTTCATACACAACATCGAAGGCCCATGAAATAGAATGCACACAGAACCGCAAGAACTGATAGACATCCCTTTGTCTACTGTACCCAGCACAATATGCCTCAACTCATTGCCAAAGCAGCCTGTAACAGACTGCTTCAACGACCTACTAACGGCTTTCTCTTCCGTGATGCTGACGGTAATATGAGCGCGGTAGCAGTTGACGATGTTGGTGGTGGTAAGTTTCTATGTGGCGAAACTGCTGAGGTCATCGGTCCCTAGGCTTACATTCTACTTAACCTAACTGAAATTAACTTACTCTAAGGACAACACACACACCCATGCCCGAGGGAGGACTCGAACCTCCGACGGGGGAACCGCGCGAACTGTGGCAAGGCGCCCTAGACCGCACGGCTACCCTGCGCGGCTCCATGCTGGTCTGGGGCTGCGTATCGTATACATATTTGAACTCTCCTTCGACGTTCCCGCCAACCACGTCGTTGGCGCTCTGCGGCCATTCAACATAATTCTGAGCCACACGGAAGAGGAATGGAATACGTTTGAAACATACCCCATACTTTACTGAGTACACCAAGAACTTAAGAAACACGTTCCATCATATGTGTTCACTGGGGATGCCGCGCAATTGTCGTAGAAGATAAGCAACTGAGGACCTGTGCGGGCTGTGGCCAGGAAGGCCATGTCCGATCTGAGCGTCTTCAGCGACGCCTCGTCCAGGTGCCCTGCCTGTAACTTCCCCAGTGATCCACGATGACCTCCCTCCCACTAACGTATATGGAGACGGCACGACATAGTGTGACGGATGATCAAAACCTGATACCACGTTGAGCCACTGTGAGTTCCGCTGGAGAAGCGGCATCGATGGCAACACCGATGCACAGTGCAAAATTTCTGGTAGCCACTGCAAATCCCGACACAAATGGCATTCAGCTGCCATCACTGTCTGGATGGAAAGCAGGGATTCCCGATTACTGTGCCGAACACCGCCCTCCGACTGATGTTGAGTCATAGACCCGTAAGAAAAAGTCACCTAAGCTGCACGAAAAGGGACGACTGTCAGCTGAAGAAGGTCGACAGAAGGGGGATGTGATGTTGAAACAAGACGTCGACAGCATAGCAGCGTCTTCAGCTCCAGTGGCTTACAGCAGCTTCATTCAACAGCAGGCGCCAGACTGTTTGGAACATTCGCCTCCTCCTCGCGATCCTGAAAACGAGGCACATCGGATCAAGCCCCACAACCTGGGCTCCCGTGAAATCAGCCAGCCATCACTGATCTCCCAATCTTCTGTTGGCGATTCGGCAGACGACATGGAGACAAACGTCACACGTCACACACCAAGAGCTTCTGCGACACCAGTGATCAGCTTTGAGTCCGGAGGGTCGTCCCCACCAGGAGTCCATACAGCACAGTAATGCATATCATGTAGCTGGGTGGATGCATGGTGTCCGACGGTGCCATGGGCTTGTGCCTCCACATTGCCCCCACCACTTGAGGTGTCTCAATCCTACCACTTGCGAACAGTCAATGTCAATAGCATTCACTCCACCATCAAGATCTGCATGTTACACGACGATGATAAGAGCTGCAGACTTGGCTGTTGCCCTTCTGCAGGAGGACCATCAAGATTTGCAGTTAGACCTGCATGGCTACACCAACTACAGTTTACCATTCAGTGACAGTGCAGACAGAACAGTCATCCTTCACCGCTGCAGCATAGAAGCGGCAGAAGTGACATACTTGCCAAATGCGCGAGGCGTAGCACTCACAGCTGGTGCGGTCTGCCTCATTAACGTAAATGCTCCCTGTGGTACTTCACGCTGCTATGATAGGCACACCTTCTATTCGGAAGAGGTCGTCCCACTTTTGCAGGGAAAAACATACCATTACATAGTGGGTGGCGATTTTAACAGTGTCTTGCAGTCTGAGGATCAGATACCACATAACGTCCCATGCCTGGCACTGCACGTACTGGTACTCGATCTGGCGCTCCAAGACACATGGTCTTACACCGAAGGAACCAGCGCGGATATTCACACTTTACCATCAACTCTGACTGTCGAATGGATCGTCTCACGTGGCCTTCACACAGCGGCCAGCGATGCAGAAATCTGGCCGACGATTCTCACAGGTCATCTCGCATATATCTGCATCGCCACCCTACACCGTGATCCGATGTAGCAGAGGCCAAAGCTCACCCTCCTTCATGAGGAAGCAAGTCGATGAGCGGTTGCTGACATGTGGCGTCGTTGTCTCAGGCATCTGCCCATGTACGCTTCCACGTTACAGTGGTGACTGAACTGAACTCCGTCTGAACAGGTCTTGGAAGGCCTAACGATACCCACCGGACACTGCGTCATCTACAGCCCACAGGCGTCACTGGATACAGATATGGAGGGGCATGTGGTCAGCACACCGCTATCCCGGCAGTATGTCCGTTTACGAGACCGGAGCCGCTACTTCTCAATGAAGTAGTTCCTCAATTTGCTTCACAAGAGCTGAGTGCATCCCGCTTGCCAACAGCGCTCGGCAGACCGGATGATCAGCCATCCAAGTGCTAGCCCAGTCAGACAGCGCTTCGGTGATCTGACGGGAACTGGAGTTACCACGGCGGCAAGGCTGTTGGCACAGTGGTGGCTAGGATGCGTCAGACCTGCACTCCGAAAGACCATGATGGCATACCGACGTGACAGATTAATCTGGCAAAGGACGATATAGAAATTTTACTATACAGCATTACGTGAGCTCTTGACGCAGTTGGCCATGCAATGCACCAAAGCCCGTCTACTCCGCACAATGGGGAAGCGGCTAGAAGGCGTCTGCGTTCGCGCGAGAGTGCAAGACTACATCTTCACCGAACTGGCGTCAGTCTGTCATAATGTCCCGAGAGGCGCCACAGCAAACGTCAGCTCATCAGGGCGATTAACACGGAGGCAGGCGGAAGCGCCGTGACACAAACTGACATAGCGCACACGTTCTCCCGGTTCTATGGGACCATTTACGCATAAGATCCGCGGAACGTTCGTGATTACGAAGAGATGCTACACGATTTTTCCGCCCGTAGAGACATGGCACCGGATGATACCCTGTTGGTCCCCATCACATCCGACGAGTTGTCATCGGCCTTGGCGCGAGGAGCACCGAACTAATCACCAGGGCCAGACGGTTTTCCCCAGGAATTCTACCGCAGTTTTTATGTCAAGTGGCTACAGACGTTTCAAGAACTGATCCGTCGTGATATCACTATCCCCATGCAGTTCATGGATGTCATCCTGATCCCGATACCATAACAGAGTGGTGGTTGTAGGTGGCAGGACTTTCGCCCACTCACCCTCCTCAACACAGACTACAAGATCTTTGCCTGCATCCTCCATGCATGTCTCCATGCCGCTATCGGGAAAACAATCCACACTGATCTGATGTGCTTCCGTGGTGCCACCAACATTCATGTAGCACTGTGAACATACCGTGACGTTATAGTGTTGACGGCAGGCTGCAAAATACGGGGCGATCGTGTCGACATCGATTTCGACCACACGTTCAATCGAGTTGACCACGGAATCCTTCGCCCGGTTTTGGAATGCGTAGGCCTCTCTCTGGTGTCCACAGCGATGGTCCGTCGACTGATCCGAGGGGCGCATCCCCAGATGATGGTGAACGGCTACTGCCTGGTCAAATTGTTATCTGATGGTCATTGCGAAAAGGAAGCCCCTTTTCGGCTGTATTATTCGCAGTAGCGCTCGAACCAGCTTTGCATGGTCTAAGGTGGTGATTGGAATGGATCTGCATACAGGACGTTACCTTTCGTTGCGGTGCATTCGCGGATGATATGATGTTCCAGGCCAGATCAGGAATACGCATGGTTCTTCAGGATGGCGCGCGGTTGGTGGGAACGTCATCAAAACTAAGAAGACAAAAAAATTAATGTCGGAGGGGGACTGCCCCAAAGAACGGCGATGCCCTTTCACAACGTGCCGGCGCTTACAGGTTTGGGGGTGATATTGTCTAGCAATGTTCGCTGTACAGGGGCAGCTACGTGCTGCCGACTACTGCACCAGACACGCGCCCTGATGCAGAGCAACAAACTGTGGCGAATGGACATACTTCTACGATCACGTTGTGTCAACTCCTGTCTTGAGGAACTATTTCGTATACGCTTTCCCTTGACGGTTACGATGGCCGATAGATTTCAAGCATCATGTGGACATTTCATGAGCACTGATCTCGTTTATAGTCCGGTGCGCCATCCTGTCACTGCCGTAGCGGGCGGGCAGTATCGGTCTAATTTATGTCAACGAAAGCGCGCGAGTGGCCTAACTGAGCACCGTGTCTCGCGCATGGGCTTCTACCCACGCCAGTCTGATGGGCAACCTGATAGCTTAAGAGGCACCACGCTCTCTACAACCACCTGTTTCCAGTGGACACATACATTTCATCGTCACTCGCCCATATTAGATAGTTCTTGATTGACCTCAGCTACTTAATAGTGGATATGCCGTCGAGACGGATGCCCAGCACGAACGACTATTATCGCCGTTACCAACAGCAACAGCCCATCAATATGGCCTCGCAACAGCACTCCGAAGTTGGCTGGTGTGGCGTGCGGTATACACGTCTTTTCTGCCTGCGTCGGTACGTTCATTGTGGTACGTGGCGGAGAATGGAAATTCGCTACTCGTCAGCTACTACAGTCCATTCATCTGGCGGATGACCACCTGTGCCCGAGATGCGCAGTCGTTGATTTGTAGCGGTGCGCCTGACTTCGACGCGACTGGTGACTGCTGCCGGCGCACACAAAGTATGCTTGCATCGTTGTTGCGGCGATTGCCGGAGTCTGTCTGCCCTGACGATATATTGCATCAAGACAGATTATATTGTCCAACAGTCAGGACGAATACCGTTAACTGGCTAAAAGTCAAGGCCCTTTACTATATATTTCTTGATGCACACAAAAGCACATTGGATTTTTGGTTCCTAGTAGCGACGACAAAAAATGGTTCAAATGACTCTGAGCACTATGCGACTTAACTTCTGAGGTCATCAGTCGCCTAGAACTTAGAACTAATTAAACCTAACTAACCTAAGGACATCACGCACATCCATGCCCGAGGCAGGAATCGAACCAGCGACCGTAGCGGTCGCTCGGCTCCAGATTGTAGCGCTTAGAACCGCACGGCCACTCCGGCCGGCTAGCGACGACACATACGGCTTTCAGCCGCCACCGAAAGTACATGACCCAGTTCGGTAATTATTTAGGTTCATTATTTACGGACCCTCCTGCTCATTGGGGCATTCCGAGTATGAGACGCAGTTACTGAAGATGATTCCTGGAGCACGCTGATCCCCTACCAACAGACGAGAAGACGACTCGGACGCTCATTACGGCGGTGGTAGGATCTACTTAAAAAAAGCTTAAACCCCTCCCTGATCGTAGAGTCGTTGCGTCGACGTGGCCTCGGGTTCGACCCCTGCCTTCCCCGTCGTCGTGCTGCCTCAGGCTGCCATGCGCAGAAACCGGGTTCGATTCCCGACACTACCAAGGATTTTTCCTTGGTGGGGGGACTGGCACGGGTTGTACTCCGCCTCGTGATGCCAATGGAGCAGCTACTTGAACGAATAGGAGCGGGTCCACGGTCCTAAAGTCTGCACAACGGCCGGGAGAGCGGTGTGCTCGCCACATTCCTCTCCATACCGCGCCCGCATGACGCCCCAAGACAGACGACGACATGGCGGCCGGTAGACATGCCTCGGGCCTTCATGGCCTAGCCGAGAAGCTTGTAATAGTTGTTATAACGTAATTACAAAAAACTCATATTTGTCAACTGGATCACAGTGTAGAGTTTTGTTGTTGTTTGTTATTTTTTAATGTTCCCAATTCGGCTAGATAGTTTTAGTTTACGTATGCGACTGTGTGATGTACTTTTGTATAATTGTAGCAGTGAAACTTTCGACTCATATTTTGACCTTAGAATTACCGCTCTTGGAATAAAGGCGAAACCTACGTCTATTTCCACCTTTATACTCCTACTAGTTACCTTATAGTGTGTTCCAGAGGATGCACCTGCTACCATTATAAGTTCCAGTTCTGTTCGCGAATGATGTGTGTGAACCATGACTGCTAGTAAGCTTAAGTATAGAACTAATTTATCTGATTTCTTGTGATTGTTTCGCGATATACACTAATTTGCCAAAACATTATGTCCACTGCTCCCCCCCCCCCCCCCTCCCCCGCTACACCCATCCCTTACCAGATTAAATGTCAACTTGTGGTGTTGCGGGCGCGTGACGCGGTAAGGAAAGTGTGTAAGTGGAGCAGAGACGAATGGAGCATAATGTAAAGCAGGATTGGTACTGGCAGATCTGAAGACAGAGTACATTGATGATGCAGGGACAACTGTTTCGGAGCACACAGTTCAGCGCATATTGTTGATCATGGATTTTCACAGCAGACGACCTCTACGTACTCCCACGTCGCCCCCAATAACATCGATAGTTACAAGTACAGTGGGCACAGACTCATCGAGATTGGACCGTCGACCAATGGAAATGTGTCACCTGGTCCAGCTGCTCGACAAACGCACCGCACCACGGATGCAGACCGGTATGGGCAATATTGTGCTGTGAAAGACATTCACCTATACTTTCATGGTACCTATGGTAATAATCGAAGGGTCGATACATCATGTCCTCTCTGGTGGCGATGGCATTTTTCAGCAGAACAAATGCTCGCGAGAGGGCCAGAGTCTTTGCATAGTTATTTGAGGAGCTTGATCGTAAAGTGACGTTGATGACTTGGCCCCAGAATTCGCTTGATGATCTGAACCATTTGAAACAAATATACATATAGGGTATCCCATTTACCTTGACCACCCTAAATAACTCTTTGTCCAGATGCAAAATGTTTCAAGCAAATGTTCTTTAGCCGTCAGGGGGACGTCAATCATCATGTTTGACGTCGTTGTAGCTTTGTTTTTTACAAAGATATGAACAGTGGTATGACTTTTTAAAATGGCACCCTGTATTTTTTATTCGATAATTCATTTCCTCTACTAAAGACCTATTCAAAAATGTATCACGGTGTACCATTGGCTGAAACACAACGTTATTAATTACATAACACAACATTGACTTTGAGCGCAGGATCACAAACTCGTCCACTTGCTGGAATTGTCAGAAAACGAATGAAAACCAAGTAAAAACATAACACAAAACTGACTTTGACTCTCCTGTACCATTACCCAGGAGTAGAACATTCAAAGGTGCTCAAACTGGTGACCCTGGACACCGATACACTGGTGCACTCGTTCAATGAAAGAATTATTTACTGCTTCCAGTGTTGCCTGATGAAGAGAATTACAAGCAAGCATGATACGTTCCTGCATGTGCTCTGGAGTTTTTGGAATATCGCGACAGACAACGTCATTAATGCATCCTCAACGAAAGAACTCCAGAGGATTTCAATCAGAAGACCTAGCAGGCCAAGTAACTGTTCCTCCTCTACCAATCCATGTGGCAGGATACCTTAGGTTCAGAACACGACGTGCACGCAAGGCATTATGTGCTGGATAACTATCGCGTTGATACCACATAAGCATTGTGGTTCTTAGCGGCACTTCATCCAGCAGAGGAGGAAGAATTCGTCCGAGGAAGTTGACATACGCTGTGCCGTTTAGACTACTACTGATGAAATAAGGGCCAATAATTGTAGTACCAAGCACCCCACACCAGCCGTTAACCCTCGATTGACGCTGATGTTCCACCTGTCTAAGCCATCGTGGGTTGTCGCTGGACAAATAATGCATGTTCCTTGTATTTACCTGTCCTTTGTTTGAGAAGGAACATTCATCAATAAATAGAACATTGGAGAAGGAGTTTGGGTTGGCGAGGATCTGCTGCTGTGCCCATTGACAGAACTGTACACGAGTCTGGAAATCATTCCCACGCAATTCTTGATGTAGGTGTACGTGGTAAGGATGGAACCGGTGACGCGTAAGAATACGATGTACACTGCTTTTAGCAATGCCAATCTCGTGTTCAAGCTGTCATGTGCTCACATGTGGATTCATAGCAACGGAAGCGAGAACAGTAACTTCGGCAGCTTCGTCTGTGCGAGTGCTACGACGATTGCGTTGTCGTGGGTTGAAACTTCCCGTCCTCTGAAGCGTCGCAACAAGACGAGAAAACATCCGTCAGGAAGGTAGGTTCTTGTTAGGATATCGCTCTCTGTATAGTTCCGCTGCCTGCGTAGCATTTCGCCTACTTTCAACAACAACAACAACAACAATAAAAAAAACTTTATGTCGATGCAGTTTGTAGGAAGGACAGCCTTTACTGTATGCCTACTCTACACAACAGTATTTAAAAGGATTGAACTACTGTACTAAAAGTACCCGTACATAAGAAAACAGTATTGCAATTACTGTTCTTCTAAGTTACATTCTCCATACGTGAGTAGCATTTCTACCTTCTCTTCGTTGGTGTACATTCTACTCACACAACTCTTCAACTGACGATGGTTGACGGAATGACGGGCGTGCATTCTACTTATGTTTACATTTGTCCTCTGTCTACATCATGACATGGATGTGTTCCATTACCCCGAGTACCTGTACTAAGCGCTGGGAGCGTCAACGTCAATGTTGTGTTATGTAATTAATAACGTCGTGTTTCAGTGAATGGTACACTGTGATACATTTTTGAATGTGTCTTTAGGAGAGGAAATGAATTACCGAATAAAAAATACAAGGTGCCATTTGAAAAAGTCATACTGCTGTTCACATCTTTGTAAAAAAACAAAGCTACAACGAAGGCAATCATGATTATTGATGCCCCCTGGCGGCTAAAGAACATTTGCTTGAAAGATTTTATAATTTGCATCTGGACAAAGAGTTATTTAGGGTGGTCAAGATAAATGGGAGACCCTGTGTGTGTGTGTGTGTGTGTGTGTGTGTGTGTGTGTGTGGAAAGTAAGGAACGATAGACCGCGAAATGGAAACCACAGTGAAAATCAAAACTGTTTTATTTGCAACAGATAGCTACAACTTCCAGCTACTTATCTCCATAGTCGCCGATTCGACTTAGACGTTTGTTGTAGCGTTGTACCAACTTTCCAATACCCTTGTTACAGAAGGCAGCCGCCAGTGCTTTGCTCCAGTTCTCTATGCCGGCCTACAGCTCGTTGTCTATGCCAAAATGTTGTCTTCATAGTCAGCGGTTCATGTGAGCAGAGATGAAACTCAGAGGGAGACAATTACGTGCTGCATTGTGGGTACTCAAATATCTCCAATTGAAAACGATGCAGGAGCTTCTTCATTGCCCCTGCAGAATGCGGCTGAGAATTGACTTGAAGAAGAAAACGCACAACAATTCTGTAATGTTGGGTATATAGCTTCAGGCGAAATTTCTCACCAGTCCCTCGTACTTGGTGGGAGAGACTATTGTTCTAGGCATCTTTATGTGCTCTCTGCGTGCTCAGAACTAAAAAAACTACGTAACTCGATCGACGGGAATACTAGAGACACTGCCCAACACACCTGTGCAAAAGTTTATCGGATATTCACTGTGATTTCCATTTCGAGACCGATCGTTCCTTACTTTCCGAATAACCCTTGTATATATAGGAAGAGGCAACGTAAGCGATATAAAATATTATGACCACCTGTTTAATAGCGGGTTGGGTCCACCTTCGGAACGCAATGAAGTAGCGACTCTGTGGGGCATGGATTGTACGAGTTCTTGGTAGGTTTTAGGTGGCATGTGGCACCAGCTGTCTAGCACAGGCCACGAAGTTCTCGTAACTTACGGGCCGGCGATATACAGGCAACGTGAGCGATGTACAGTGTCTCTCTTGTAGCTCATGCCAGTGGAGTTTGATGAGCAACTCAGTAGCACTCTCGCGCTTAATAGACGATCGTATGAAAGAAGGCAAGTGTTCGTGTTCGAATTTCGGACCACACAAAAATTTAATCTACCAGGAAATTTTGATCTTTTACCGTCCGTCGAGATTCCAGTTTGCTATGCGCACGTACTGATACCTTCGTTTGACGGCAGCTGTGGACATCCAGCAAGTTCTCTCGGCGAGGTGGTTCGGACCGACACTCTCTTTCATCGGCTGAAGCCAGCAATGAACTCCGCGCTAGGGAATCCCTTCAGACAGACAGCTGAGTTGGCGTCGGCCGTTACTCCTAGGGTTTCCCGCTGCAGGTCCCGATAGTCACGACTCGTTCTACTAGTAAGTCTATTCCGGGTCCACGGTTCCCTTCTGGTAGCCCTTCCAGCTTTCGTATACATCTGTCTACGTTTACTTACATACCCTGCGTGCACTATACAGTGCATGGCGGGGGAGGGGGGCACCTTCTGCCACTGCTAGTCATGCTCTTTCCAGTTACACTCGCGAATGGAACGAGGAAAAAATGATCGTTCTTCGGCACAAGCCTTGATTTCTCTAATCTTCTCTTCACTGTCCTTATGCAGTTGTATGTTGCTCGCAGTAGGATCGTTCTGCAACTTGTTGCAAATGCCGGTTCTTTAAATTTTCTCAACATTGTTTATCGAGAAGGACTTCTTCCCTTCAGGGATTCCCGTTTGAGTTCACGAACCATTCGAGTAATATTCGCGTGTTATCTATAGGTAACGAACCTAGGAGCGCGCCTCTGAACTGCTTCGATGTCTTTCTTTAATCTGTGCTGGTATGGATCCCAACCACTCCAGCAGTACTCAAGAATGGGTAGCACAATTGTTTTTAAGGATTTCCATTATAGACGACCTACACTTCCCTGGAATTCTTCCAATAAATCAGAGTTATGGTTCCCTATAACAGATCTTGCATGTTCGTTTCATTTCATGTCCCTTTGCAACGTTATGCCTAGGAATTTAATCGACATGGTGTCAATCAGGTCAATAATAATACTGTATTTGGACAAAAAGGATTGATTTTCTTACTCAACTGCATTAACTTACATTTTTCCAAATTTAGAGAAAGATGCCAATCTCTACACCAAACAGAAATTCTGTTCAAGTCATCCTGTGTCCACCCACAATGACTCAAACACGACATTTTCCCGCATACAGCAGCCCTATCAGTAAACAGTCGTAAACTGCTCCTCACCTATCAGTCATATAGTTTGTATAGATAGAGAACAAGAGCGGTCGTATCACACTTCCTTGAGGCACTCCTGATCATACCTTTGACTCCGATGAACACTCGCCATCCAAGGCAACGTACTAAGCTATACTACTTAAAAAGTCTATGAGCCTTTCTCATTTCTGAGAACCTATTCCGTACGCTCGGACTTTTGTTAACAGTCTGCAGAGTGGCAGTGTGTCAAACACTTTCCTGAAATCTAGAAATGTGTCTGTTACCATTTATCAGTGGTTCGCTGGATATCGTGAGAGAAAAGAGCAATCTGAGTTATGCACGAGCTATGCTTTCTAAATCCGTGTAGATTTGTGGGTAGAGCATATAACGCATTAACCAGTATGATATTGTTTCAGTGTACATAAATGACCTGCCGTATGAAGTCTGCTTCCCAGTGAGACTGTTCACAGACGTCTTGGTGATATATAGAGTGGTGACATTGAAGCGATATTGTGAGCACGCTTCATGAAAAACCCAGCTAATGGACATGTAGAAAGCGACTAAGGTTTTTATTTCGATTACTTTTTCAATTTGTCACACTTCCTCGTCTTCTCTATACCTTTCCGGTACGTATGAGGACATGTTATGTGACTGTTTTTGGCGTAGAAAGGTAAAGGGCTGTTTAAAAATTGTCAGTAGATGCGGTAGGCTTCTCAAAAGATGACTAGGAAAGCTAAACACAAGGATTGCTTGAGGCACTGTAGCGCTTCGAGAATTTCGATAAAATTCTAGAGACCCTCGCCTTTCCACCGTTTCGAACACCCGATATTTCACGTACGAGCATGAGAAACGGGAGAGTGTCTACCTCGCGCCGGTTTTCTGTGTGCGCAGGGTGGACAAGATAGGGCAGCAGTGACGGTCGATCGGCGCGGGCAAGTTGTTGCCGCGCTCGTCACAGAAGTTACGAGACCAGCACTAAGAGCTAGCGCGCCTTACTCCGTGACGGTGCTACGTCAGTCATTATTGTAAACAGTTGAATTGTGTAAAAGAAAAGAAAAGACACTTACTTTTACTTACACTTACTTATTGCCTCTCTAGAGTTGCGGATGGTGGACTGGTGTGAGCCTTGAGAGATATTTGGAATTGTATTTATTGGAAAAGTAATCAATAGTTTCTGACGGGCCGGAAGTCATTGGATTTACGAAATATGATTCATTGATGTAAAACTGTTATGTGGTGTTCTCTTTGTGGAAGTGAAATATAGGAGGGTTGATTCAAAAGTATCCTGAGTGTACGCAATCGTTTTAAGAGTAGAGAAAATTCCTCCAAACAGCATCATATCTTCGGGGAAGAAGTTGGGCAAATCGTCGCAGCCGGCTACCCTGAGAAGAAGATCGGCAAAGCACCTCCAAGTAAGTCCAATGATGAAGGGCACGTGTGAGCCTTGCACACCAGCACCACATTGCTTCCTCTAGTCGCCGGAAACCGCCAGAGCACTTCGGAAAGATCGGTTATGAGAAGTGTAGAGGGCGGAGGTTGCCAATAGGGACATGACAGTTTGAACAGCGGCCGGGGCGGCCGGTCGGTAGCGTGGCGGGTACAGGTAAGCGGGACGTGCTGACGAGAGGATGCAATGCGGATACG
The DNA here is from genome assembly GCF_021461385.2 of Schistocerca piceifrons. Classification (NCBI taxonomy): domain Eukaryota; kingdom Metazoa; phylum Arthropoda; class Insecta; order Orthoptera; family Acrididae; genus Schistocerca; species Schistocerca piceifrons. The sequence continues at coordinate 406,445,339 of NC_060149.1, forward strand.
CTCCATCTGGAAGGTACTAAGATGTGAAATACAGTATATCATAGTAGATACAGTTCGCGAATCAACTTCCCCTCTTTCGCTCGTCTCACGAGCGTACTTGAAAATATGTGTTGAAGTACCTCCGTGGGTAGCTTCCCAGCTCTGTGCGGTCGCGCTGATGCATTAATTTATGTAGCAGCTGCATTTCGCGTAGTGCTTCGCTGTGTGCTTCAGCGCCGGGACGCATGGTTCAAATGGTTCAAATGGCTCTGAGCACTATGGGACTTAACATCTGTGGTCAGCAGTCCCCTAGAACTTAGAACTACTTAAGCCTAGCTAACCTAAGGACATCACACACATCCATGCCCGAGGCAGGATTCGAACCTGCGACCGTAGCGGTCACGCGGTTCCAGACTGAAGCGCCTAGAACCGCAAGGCCACTCCGGCCGGCGGGGCGCATGGAAGAGTTTTGCCCTGGTGTGCGATAATGAATTCCCTTCAGCCTCCCTATAGTGTGACCATTGATCGGCTGATAACACGAGACCAATTAGCTATTTCAATACTTATCAGCACCGATAATAATATGGATCAGTTATTATAACATCTAAATTTGCATTAAAATTTCAATAACCTAAAAAGAAAAACAGAGTTGGAATGTTCAGACAATTATCTCTCGTCTCCCAATACTCAAATCCATAACTGTGAGAGTAAGAACCCCCGTATTACCTTAGTAAATAATGACAAATCTACCAGATTCCCCCCCCCCCCCCCTCTCTATAACCCAATAGGAATATGGGCGTGAGCTTGAGAAAATGCTAGCGGTTACCACCGCCGTTACTGTGTGCGTTGGTTTTGTGTATGTGTCTTGTTATCCGTTGCGTGCACTAGTGTTTTATCAATAATTAAAAATCAGGGTCGTACTCACACAAAATATTATCACGCACATTCAACCAAGCATACAGTGGGGGAAATAAGGATACTGTGTCATACTAGTGTATGAGCACCAAACAACCAAGCAGGCAAGTAGCACAGGCCAGCAACGCAAGCAAGAAAGACGTTTACCGAGCAACATTATTAGGAAATAGTAACGAAATGCAAGAAAATTGCCGGTGATACGTAACAGAACCCATTACGTGACAGTAGGTGGTGAATGTTCCAAAGAAACTAAAGTAATAGCACCTGGACAAAATTTCCACCTCTCTTTAAATGTGGAGAAATGATAAAGAGAATAATAAAGAGAACGGACCCGATAATACCTGATCACCAGCTTACCGGAGAACATCATGAGCACTTCACAATGTATACTAAGAAACGAAATGAAATGCGTCGATTGTGTAAAATCAGTATTAGACAAGGTGAATAGAAGATTTGTTGGAAGAGTTCTGAGGAAATGCAATACGTCCGTAAAGGAACTCGCTTACAAGACGCTAGTGCGACCAATTCTAGAGTATTATTCCAGTGTTCGGAGTCGTATCAAGCAGGTACGACAACAGATACCGAACGAATTTGGCCACGGGCTGCTAGGAACGCCACACGTCGGTGGAGGCAATACGGAAATGCAGTAGAAATGCTTGGAGAAATGAAACAGGAATCCTTGGAACAACCTTCAGTTGTCATTAAAGCAAATGAGACAAATCGATTCTATGGTAGGATTGTCTGCATTTGTCTATTAAAAAAAACTGATTGCAAACAAAACACTTGTACGGCACACACTTGGTTATAGGTTACGTTTATGGGATTCATATCACGTCAAAAACTGAGGACTCTGAGATTATTTTTTTTTTTTAATCCGGTGTGAATAACCACAGGCTTGTTTGACTGCCGACAGAGTGTAAGAGAAACGTCGAAAGATCTTAATTGGCAGGCACTCGAAGAAAGACACCGTACGTATTGCAAGAACCAGCTTAGAAAGCTTTCAGAACTGTCTTTCAGGATAGGACTGCTGCTTCCTACATATCTACCCCGCAGAGTAAGTGCAGATAAAGTAACAGCTTGCTCAGAAGCGTTCTTGCAGTCATTCTTCTCAGACTCCACCCGTGATTGGAACGGGAGGAAACAATATATGATACAGAACGAAAGGCCCGCCGGTGTGGCCGAGCGGTTCTAGGCGCTTCGGTCTGGAACCGCGTGACCGCTACGGTCGCAGGTTCGAATCCAGCCTCTGGCATGTCCTTAGCTTAGTTAGGTTTAAGTAGTTCTAAGTTCTGGGCGACTGATGACCTCAGATGTTAAGTCCCATAGTGCTCAGAGCTATTTGAACAGAATTAAACTTTCACTCTGCAGTGGAGTGTGCGCTGGTATGAAACTTCTTGGCAGATTAAAACTGTGTCCGGACCGAGACTCGAACTCGGGACCTTTACCTTTCGCGGGCAAGTGCTCTACCAGCTGAGCTACCCAAGCACGACTCACGACCCCTCTCACAGCTGCGATTCTGCCAGTACCTCGTCTCCTACCTTCCAAACTTCACTGAAGTTCTTCTGCTAACCTTGCAGAACTAGCACCCCTGGAAGAAAGGATATTGCGGAGACATGGCTTAGCCACAGCCTGGGGGATGTTTTCAGAATGAAAACAGCGCACACTCCGCTGCAGAGTGAAAGTTTCATTCTGAAAACATCCACCAGGCTGTGGCTAAGCCATGTCTCCGCAATATCCTTTCTCCCAGGAGTGATAGTTCTGCTAGGTTCGCAGAAGAGCTTCTCTGAAGTTTGGAAGGTAGGAGACGAGGTACTGGCAGAATTGAAGCTTTGAGGATGGGTCCTGAGTCGTGCTTGGGTAGCTCAGTTGTTAGAGCACTTGCCTGCGAAAGGCAAGGTCCCGAGTTCGAGTCTCGATCCGGCACACAGTTTTAATCTGCCAAGAAGTTTCAATATACGATACAATAAGAATTTCCGTCTGCCATACATTTCGCAGTAATTCTCTGGGTATAAATGGAAATGTAAATGAACAACTGTATTGCACCGCCCGGGTGTTTTCTATTCTGATTAAGGTTGTGCCTCTTTGTTTTGAGCTGCCGAAGTTGAGTCAAAACAAGGACACATCAAGGGTATTGCACTTTGCCTCAGTGACGAAATAGTCACTGTCTGCGTGTGAGATAACAGAACAGTATCTGTGAAGTTCCAAGTCAGGGCTTGGTACTGTCAGAGGCCACCCAAGGAGTCATGGCGAGACTGGAATAGAGGCACCGAACTGCAGAACTAGCTGGCTTAGGAAGTACAAAGGAGAGTCCAATATTTAGTGTATATTCCCGACATACTGTCGGTTGGAACAGTGATCAATACAACCGGAAATAATTAATTACTTTAGTCTAAAGTCACAATTTACGTTTTGCCTAATTGACAAATGGTTCATTAGGCCACACTATGATCAAGAAGTCACAGTAAATACTTAAAATAATACTTTAAGAAACAAACGCAAAAAAATTTTTCTCTGCGAGAGCAAACACATGGTCCAGAGACCAACATTAAAATATAGGCAGACCAAATAGATGAAAATTGCAGCCAGCAGTGATAAGAATGCCCTCTGCATTAAGCTTCATGTTTATCCCAGCAGTGTATATGTCGCGATGGAGCTCTCGGCGGTGCCGCATCGCGCTTTCTCCACATCACTATCGCAGTTCACCAACATGCCCCGCGCAGTTTGACCGATCTGCGTGTGTTGGATCATTCCTTAAATTTCGTATGCTCATTGGGTGGTGCCATACGGCGTTATTAACGACGCACTTTGTTCGTCATTTTAGTATTGGTCTTCTTAAAGCTGCTTGCTGCCACTGGACAGAATCTTCCTTGCGAGTGTAATGGAACAGGGTAACGATGCTTTACATCAATTTTCCATTTCTATGTATAGTGCCAAAAGCATGTGTCAGCGAGGAGAAAAGCGTTTCACGTGGTATCTAAAATAGAAGAAGAAATGTTTTGTAGACTTGCTGCGAAACTCGGCGTTGCCCTGGTATTTATTTATTCTACCTACTGTTAGTCCATCTCCTCCTCTCTCCTCTCTCTGTACATCTTCTCCTCTCTCCTCTCTCTGTCCATCTCCTCTTTCCCCCTCTTTCGGTCCATCTCCTCTTGTCCCATGTCTCTCTCCATCTCCCTCTTGCTCCTCTCTCTAATCACCTCCTCCTCCCCCACACTCTATTCATCCCCTCTCTCTTTATCCACCTCTCGTCCCTTCTCTATTTATCCATCTCCCCTATCCCTGACCATCCCCTACACCTCTCTCTCTCTATCTCCACCACCCCCTCTCTCTGTCCATCTCCTCCACCCTTCTCTGTCCGTCTCCTCCCTCCTCTCTTTCTGTCCATCTCCTGCTCCCCCTCTCCCTGTTCTTGTCCCCCCATTTCTCTTCTGTGCCCACCAACTTCTAGCCCCTCTGTGTGCTCATCTCATTCACCTCCCTTTCTCTGCCCATTTTCTCCTTCCCCTCTCTCTGTTCATCTCCTCCTCCTCCGTCTCTCTGACTGTCTCTTCCTTCCCCTGTTTCTGCACATCTCCTCTTCTTCCCTTTCTACTTGCTGAAATTTATGGTTTTTGGTGGGTAGTAGTAGTAGTAATGATCACATGTTGTGATAGATTTGTCCTTGAATGAAAAAAAACATAATCGATTTCATCTCTGTTAGTGTCTATCGAAGTGACATCGAGGAAATCATTTGGAAGCAGGCGTTGTACGTTTTTATATGTTGAAGAAAATGTTTTGATTCTGGAGTTTCCTCTGTCATGTAATTCAAAAATTCCTGCGGTGGTGCTTCCAGTGGAGGTAGTCGAATTTTTCCATTCATGCAACAGAATCCCGGTGTTTCTCTACTGAAGTTTTTCACTTTGCAAAATTGGCAGATGGTATCCGTTTTCCCTATTGCGACGTATTTGTATTTGTTGTATTCTTTCGTAGGATCGTAGTGGAATGCTTCATTCGTTAGCCTGTATTGTTTATTTTTCCTCGTCCGCCCTTCTCGTAGGATGATATTTTCAGGGCTTACTTGAGTTTCCAGTCTTTTATTATAAGACTGTGTCGCAATTTTTGATTCTTCTATCCGTTCATTTCGTTCTTCTCCGGTTACTCTGCTTCTCGCCGTGCTCATCCTCGTTCGTTGGGAACTTAAACGTGCTTAGCGTTCTTCGTCTGTTCCGTTTTTTACCCGTTCTGTTTGTTTTCTTCGTTTTGCTTCAGAACTGGCAAGGCATTCTCCTCTTTTACGTTTGGGTGCTGTCTAAAATATAAATCAAATCAACTTTTTACTAACAATTACACTAAGTAGACTTTACACACTTTTCTTATTTTATTTTCAATTTATATTCATTCACTGTATCACTTTGACTACTCACATTTCACTGTTTATTTTTATTCACTCACTGCACTACTTTTTCGGTTCCCGTCACTGATAAGAAACTGACGTTGGAACCCACGACCGCCTGGCCGGGGTGGCCGAGCGGTTCTAGGCGCTACAGTCTTGAACTGCGCGACCGCTACGGTCGCAGGTTCGAATCTTGTCTCGGTCATGGAGGTGTGTGATGTCTTTAAGTTAGTTAGGTTTAAGTAGTTCTAAGTTCTAGGGGACTGATGACCTCAGAAGTTAAGTCCCATAGTGCTCAGAGCCATTTTTTTTAACCCACGACCCCTACCAATTGGTAGCTCCACCAGTGGCGAATTCTAGAACATACCGAATGTTTAACACTATTCCAGAACATTCCATAACATTCGAGAGTGTTCTAGAATGTTCCATAATGATCTTTGATGTTCCCGAACATTCTGGAATCTTCCGAATGTTCCAGACTATTCCCGAACATTCCAGAACATCGCGGATCATCGTGGAACGTTCCGGAACATTATCGAATGTTGTGGAATGCTCTTGAATACTCTCGAATGTTCTGGAATGTTCTAGAAATTTCTAGAGGGTGAAACTTCCCAGCTGTTATATCTTTAAAAGCACACCTTTCAGGTAAAAACGGGAACCTTCTTCACGGGTGGGGATAGAGGGCTACCATACAATATAACTCACTTAATCGTACCGGGACTCGTTTCTGAGTTTTAGCAGCACGCACATTGTACACTTACTTTAATAATATATATTGATTAATGACATCATATCGCCAACTGTCTTGCCACAGTGGTCGGACCGGTTCCCGACAGATCACCAAAGTTATGTGCTGTTGGGCTTGGCTGCCACTTGGATAGGTAACCGTCCGAGTCTGCCGAGCTCTGTTGGCAAATGGCGTGCACTCAGCAGATTGAGAAGCTACTTGACTGAGAAGTAGCGGCTCTGATCACCAAAACTGACGACGGCTGGGAGAGTGGTGTGCGACCACTTGTCCCTCCATATCTGCATCCAGTGACGCCTATCGGCAGAGGAGGAGACGGTGGTTGTTCAGTAACCTTCGGTCTTACGAGGCCTGTTCGGACGGAGTTAAATGATATCATATCAGTGATCCTCTAATGAGCGGCCTAGTGACAGACCATCCAACACTGCATTTGTGAACAGTCCTTCTGAATCTACCACTTTAATTTCGCAATCTTTTTGTACTGATATGCATTTTCAATCACGTGCTCCACATTCATGATTAAATACTTTTATAAAAAGTACTCTATTTCTTTCAATTCTTCAGTTACGTAAATACGAAATTGCTTTCCCTGAAAAGTAATAAATATTGCGAGAGAAAAGACCTTTCGTTTTAATCTTACACCTTGAACATGTTGGTGAGACTTTTTGGAGACACCCTCGAGTTACTCAGTTTACGTCTTACATCTGCTCTACCAGATCTGCCTCGTCGCGGTCGCCTGCGACAGCAACTCTAACTGATGAACACTACCTTCAAACTATGTCTCGTCGACACTCCGACGGTAACGCAACAGAGCTCCACAACTGGTGGGGCCGTATCGACCCAGACATTAAGCAATCATATCCACTCGATCAATATGGCCTCTAGGTGTTATGAGATGACAGGGAGGGGGAGGGTGGGGGGGGGGGGAGCTAGACACGTGGCGTAAGTCTTGACACAGGCGAGCACAGCCGTAGCTATCTGATCAAAATTATCATCACAGTGCCATTAATATGGGGTGTGTCCGCCATCCACGTTTATGACAGCTGGAGCGCGGGTGAGGACGCTTTCAATAGGGTGTCTCAATGTTTGTGGAGGGATGGAAGCCCATTCTTCCTCAAGAGCCCGAAACAGAGAATGGAATCATGCTGGACTCTGTGGTCTGCAGCAGAGCTGACGTTCAGACTCAATCCAAAGTTCTCCCGTTGGTTTCGAGTTTGGACTCTGGGGAGGCCAGTTCATTTCAGGAACGTTATTGTCCACAAATCAGTGCCTCACAGATGCCGCTTTATGGCAAGGTGCAATGTCATGTTGATAAAAGGCAATTGTCCTCATCCAACTGTCCCTCTGCTCTTCACAGCACACAATGCGGTGAAATGTGTTCACATCCTTCCATATTTAGCGTTTCCTGAAGCCTAATAAGAGCACCACACCCTAATCACGAGAAACACCCCAATAACGTAACACTACACATGATGGCACGTAACGCTCTCTAGGCATTCCCCAAACCCAAACATTTCCATCGGATTACCACAGGGTCTAGCGTGATTCACTGCATCAAATCGCTGGTTTCCAGCCCACTGCCCAGTTGCGTTGCTCTTAACACCACATCAAGCGTAGATTACCATTCACTAAAGGAATCTGTGGCGTCTGCAGTTCGTGGTCTAGTGGCTAGCGTTGCTGCCTCTAGATCACGGGGTCCTGGGTTCGATTCCCCGGGATTTTCTCTGCCCAGGGACTGGGTGTTTGTGTTGCCCTCATCATATCATCATCATCATTCATGACAGTGGCTAGATTGGACTGTGTAAAAAAACTGGGCTGAGTAAAAATTGGAACTTTGTACGGGCGCTGATGACCGCGCAGTTGAGCGCCCCACAAACCAAACATCACAGGAAATGTGTGGCCTATGAGGAGATGCTCGACGATTGTACCCGATTATTTTTAACACCCTATGCACTGTCAACGTGTTAGTTGCGGGCTAGTTGGACTACTGGTAGGCCGTTGCTACTTACGAGTGATTCCTCCCGCTGACCACATGCTGTTCATACAACCACTCAACTCAATGCTCGACGGTCCCTTTCAGTCAATGTATCTTCCCGGTCTTGGTTTAACTATGGTTGTTCCTTCACTTTTCCATTCAACAATCACATCACCAACAGTTGACTTGTGCAGTTTTAGAGGGGTTAAAATGTTTCTTATGGATTTGTTACTCGCAAGGGGACCCTCCATACTGTAAATCACGGATTTTGATGCGCTTCAGATATGTTGTAGAGGCACTTACCCTGAGTACCTGGCTATCCGGTTTTTTTAGCGACGGACCTTAGTTTTCGAGAAAATCGATTTTGAAGTTCATTGCGTGCTTTGTATAATCGTAACATTACATATATTACGAGCAAGTAAGCGTAGCGCAGCGGGAAAGTTTCACGGTTACCGCGCTGGAGGTACCGTGCTCGAATCCTGTTCATGTACTTTTTTTTCAAAGTCGACCGAATTTTTCAATTTTATTTCAAAGAATATCAACAAACAGTGTAAAGTGTGCGAAATTATAAAGATATATTCAGTTATTAATTTTTCAAGTAATCATTCCGTTTGTGGTTCGCAGTTGGAGGTCCAAATGTTCGTACAACGGTCGCTTCTTGTATTACCTGAAACCGATCTCCGCCCATTATCGTCCCCTCTCCCGTGAATACCGTTAGCCGTAACGGGAACCCCGGCTCCTAGGCCAGTGAGGATTCGAGTTGCATTCCTTTACGTTCGCACCTAACTACAGCGTCAGTTCCTCGCAAAGCGTCTCGACTGCCATGTGTTAGAAAAATTCTGTGAAATGGAATAACCAAGTGTTTCTGCAGTCGTGCAGCCAGAAGAAGTTCCACAAGTAGAGGAGTTGAACGAAGAATCAAAAGGCGAAATCACAAATGCCATTAAATACGCCAAAAATCTACTCGGGGATTTGAATCGCGTAACGAATACACCGTTTAGCGTGATCTCTGCCAATTCCGTTGCAATTGGCGATGAGATATGTATCGCAATACATGATCTCTTGGCCGAAAGACAGATCATTTTTGATGATGAATTGATAGATTTCAACGAAGAAGATGAATTGGGAGAATATGGTGCGAACCACAGAGGGAATGAATATTTGAAAAAAATCAATAACTGAATATATCTTTATAATTTCGTACACCTTACACTGTTTGTTGATATTCTTTGAAATAAAATTGAAAAATTGGGGTCGATTTTGAAACATAAAAGTACATGAGCAGGATTCTAACACGGTATCTTCACTCGGTAGCCGTGCACCTTTACCGCTGCACTACGCTAACTTGCTCGAAATATATGTTACGGGTATACAAAGCGCGCAATGAACTTCAAAATCGATTTTCTCAAAAACCAAGGCCCGTCGCTAAAAAACCGTATAGCCAGGTACTCAGCGTAAGTGCCTGTACAACATATTTGAAACGCATCAAAATCCGTGATTTTACAGAATGGAGCGTCCCCTTGTCAGACTGACACCCAGTGACTAGTTCATGTTCGAAGTAAGTGAGCTATCGTGACCGGCCCATCCTGCTATTGCTGCTTCTCTCCTGACAACACAAGACTCTTCGTCACCGTTTATGCTCCACCTCTCGCGACATCCGACAGTCAGTTCTGCATTACATAGGGGTGTCCGAATACTTTTGACCAGTTTGTGTAGAGTACGTTAAAAATGAGATCGGCGTTTTTTGAGGACTTCTGTGTAAAAAAATCTGATACTGAGCTTTGTAGAAGCACTTATAGCCATTCAAAACATGTTCATGGACATAATGAAAAAGAGATATCTGTCAGGACTTCAGCGTGTTGTGCTGCATAGGATGTTGCGTACTGCACTGTTTATTTGAATTCATAAATAAGTGTGATAAACGTATGGCATTTCTGCCAGTGGTGATGAGTTCACTGCAAGTGGGATAAGCAGTAATATTCGCTCATATTTACTGAATCTGTGCAGCACTACCCTAAAGAAAGCATGTAATTAAATATTTCAAGTTGTCGTTGAAGGATGCCGATTGTTTCAAATGGTTCAAATGGCTCTGAGCACTATGGGACTTAACATCTGTGGTCATCAGTCTCCTAGAACTTAGAACTACTTAAACCTAACTAAGCTAAGGACATCACACACATCCATGCCCGAGGCAGGATTCGAACCTGCGACCGTAGCAGTCGCGCGGTTCCGGACTGAGCGCCTAGAACCGCGAGACCACCGCGGCCGGCCCGATTGTTTCAAACGCTCATATCTGATCACTTTGAAAGTTCGTTCTTAAGCAGCGCCAAGTTATAGGGAAATGTTTAGTTTATACAAAGGACAGCTGGCTATACCCACTTTTTCGAGATAGGTACTTGGGGTAAGGTTGTAAAACAATCCACTATAATAGATGGTCATACTTTTGAAATATTTTCATGAACAATAAAATATAACCGCCTTGTAAACAATAGTTGGAGCAAGTTACTTACATCTTCAAAATAAATGCAGATTTCTGTATAGCGCTATGTCGTTTTGCTTACTAGTTTTACTTCCTGCTCGTTTTTCTGTACCACATGATATAGAAGTTGCATTTTTGACGATAGTTGAAGATCCAAGGTTGGACATTTCACAAGTCCTCAACAATGACGCAAGTAATCGCCTTGAAGACAATACTGCTGATGAGTGTGTATCCAAAGCGTAAGCGATAACTGTTTACAACGTACCTCAGTGCTCTAGGGGAGGCTGAGACGAACAGTTTGATAGAGGACACTTGTAGTCTATCAGGCTGGGAAGCAATCTCAAACTGGCCTCCTAGAGCCATATAAGCTACAGTGCATGCACAGCGCGCGAGCTTTTGAATTCTTCTCGCACTCTTAGCCCCTCCAGCTTAATCGGTCAAATTCTTGAAACTTTTTGTTTCGTTTACGTTAATGACTTAAATTATCCCGTGAGGTTAATGAAAAAGAAAATACTTTTGTAAACGTTATGTAAAAACTAATTACCTTGAGATTTCAGTCGAAACTAAACCCTCACAAGCACAGTAGTTTCTTAGTACAAATGCCACAGAACCATAGCGATATAACTGTTAATTTTCCGCTGTTAAAATTTTGATGTAAAATTTACAAAACGTCAATTTTACAGTTTGAAAGTGCATGAACAAGGCGCTTGTAATATTCTAGGACTATTTTAGCGGCAAAAATGAATGAACTTCAAATTGTTAAAACACCTTGAACGAGCAGACATAGGACATTCATATTCACAGGACATGTAACTTAGTACGTTCCAGAAATGATTAGCATTTGTCACCTCGGTTCAGAGCGTGTCCTGTTTCCTAGTAGGCACAGGGTTCGCCATGGACCATGATAACTTATTCCATGCTTGATGGCATCGATGCGTGTAAGGCGCGAATGGCGCCCTATGGTATAGCCATCCATGCTGATTTCACCTGGTTTCAAAGTCCATCTGTGGTGGGTGGCATTAGATCATAGCGCTGCACCCGTCATTTCATCCTATCCCACACATTTTCCTTTGACGACGAGTCTGGTGGCCTGGTGGGCCAGGGCAAAAGGCTGACATCCTGTGACACCAATAAGGCACGTGTTTGTGGATCAACATGTGGTCGTGCATTGTCTTGCTGAAAAATGGCGTCTGGGGTGTTACGCAGAAAGGGTACCGCTACGGGTCGCAGGATACCATTCACTTAGGTCACACTGGCCACAGTGTCCAGGACACACACCAGCTGTGATTTGTGGTTGTACCCAATAGTTATCCCACACCATAAGGCCTGAGATGGCGCTGTATGTCTTGTGCGAATGGAGTCACTGTGATGCCGCTTCCCCTGTCATTTTTAAACAAAGAGAGCCTAGATTAGTCCGAAAACACTATCTGATGCCCTTCCTGTCCTCAGTGACGTCACTACATACACTAGTGCCGTCTAGCATGTTTCTGCACATTCGTCAGAGAAGTGGACGACGAGCGCGTAATCTATGCCGTAATAAACGGCCACGAATGGTCACCCCTGATAGTGTACGATGTGTTCCACTGTTTCGCCAAAGCCGAGGAGGACGCAGATTTGACCTGCAATGTCATTCGGCTGAGACGTCGGTCTTCTCGGGGGATGGTCTGGGTGTTGCAACCTGACCTATCTACAGCTTTCCGTGAACCATTCTGCATACATATGTTGCACTACAAAACATTTCGTCTCACACGAGCAGCAATTTCCCGGATGGATACATCACATTCTCTCGTGCCAATAATGCGCCCTCCTTCAAACTCACTGATTTGACGGCACGATTCGAGCATATACGTCTGGGAGGCACGTCTTCTCAAGTCACACTGATCCATTACCTTCGTTTTATAGCGACAATGAGACCTGCAGGCACATTTCACAGGTAGTTGGTGCTGCGCCTCGATATCGATGTCGACCAGAACCCGCAGGCCGACGTTGTCCAAGTGCTAATCATTTCTGTAGAACATACTAAAGACCTGTCCTGTGAATATGAACGTCCTTGTCGTTCAAGGTGTTCTGTTTTTTTTTCTGTTCATGAGTGCGATATTAAAAATCTCGTTCGACGCGAGTGCTCTGAAGCTTAGGTTGGTTTTGTAAGCCAATTTGAGGTTGGTTCTCTACTTGATAGATCACAGGTATCTTATATCAAGATGTTAGTCTTGACCTCTCCTACACCACTGTGGCACGTTGTATACATACATTGTTTTCGCTCTGTATTTTTTATTCCCCCTTCTCATTTCCTCCAAAATGCTATATACAACATATGACGGTTTATACATTTGCATCAAAATTTCATACTGGAAGTCGCACCGCCGTCGAGCCTGTGTCTGTACATAACACCCACGCTAGAGCTCCTCATGATAAACTAAATCGTCCGCCATGTTTTCCCGAGTTCTGTGGGTGGTTAACCTGTTCAGTATTCTCACATGTTCATGCAAGAAGCAAGCATGGTTTTTACTGATTATAAATGTGCAATATTAATATGCCACAAAGTGGCATTATTGAAGATGTAATCCTCTCCTCATAGCATGAATCTAACCACAGCGAAAACTGAAAGATTTTATCATAATGAAGCCCCTACAATTTTGCCACGCATGAACTCAAGCCTAGAAGCATGTTCATATAGGCCTATCACCCAAAACTAACCTTTTATGTTGTCTTCAGTTCGACAGATTAATTTAGTCCTTGCCCTCCCGACCAAAGACCAAGTGTAAATTTTGTATATCTGGAATTCAAGCTGTTATTAAATGTCTTTACTATTAATACAAATATAAGATAGAAAATCTTTTGTGACTGTAGGCTTTCCCGGCGTAAACTGTTGATGAAGGTTTCTCGGGTCTCCAGCCAGTTGGTATTGTTGATATCTCACGACGTTTCGGGAAGTGTCGACAGAAGACGGGTAGTATGACACTTCCCGAAACATCGCGAGATATCAACAATACCACCCGGATGTATACCCGAGAAACCTTCATCAACAGAAAATCTTTTGCTTGTTGAGTTGTGGTCAAAACTATATTCTTAGAAGGTTATGTTTCTTATGCAGATTTTCTCACAATGACCAATCCGCTATATAAATCTCTTTATTATCACTCGTCCTATCGTCCCTATATAAGAATTGGGGTTAAGCGTTATTCAGTTTTTTTCTATGTTTATGATAACGACGTATAAATACATCAAAAAATATTCCTCTCCACTTTGCCAATTCCGAAAATATCTCAGGAATTGAAAAATATTGGAATGAACTGCTTCTGTACAGTTTTCGATTGGGGCAAGAAACGCCATCGTATACAGTTGGTTTCGTGTTTATAACAACTTTCATTAACATATACTTACAATACACTATGGAGCGCGAGCTCTTGGTTCCCAGTTTTCTCTGCGGAAATTAATGGCCGATCTCTTTCTTCGTTCGGAGTCACTTGGAAATCAAATCATGCGAAAACCATTTTTGCAGTGGTTCACAGCTGAGCAGCCACCCATATTTACGACGAATTCTTCAATATACTTAATTAAAAATTTCCACTCGCATCGTGACTCATATGTAAACAAGTATGGATATCCTATACTTTGGGGAAAACATGGCTGACATTTCAGCTCAGGTTATAGGAGCCTTACCCATGCCGTGACGTCTGGCAGGCCCTGAAAATTTCTCGAGGAGGTAATGCGTGATGCTGTCAATTTGACCATTAGACGATGCCTGAGCTTCTGCTATTGGCGAGAGGTACTCATCACGAACAAGGCCGGCTGTCGTATGTGTTGCAGGTAGACTGAAGGGTTATTGGGTCTGGTTTCTCCCGCGCGAGTGGCCGTTGCAGACTGGCGCTTGGCATCAGCGAAAATTGAAAGGCCGAAATTGTTTCTCGGCTGCCGCATAAGTAAAGTCCATATTCTGTCCTACTGTACGTAGGTAGAACACAGTTTATGATAACTCGCACTGGCGGTGACGCAGAGATCGGTGGAACAAACAGGCGGTTCCTGTGGTCTATGACGGCGTAGTTCACAAAGTGAACGGCTAGCCAGAAGCAAAATCCACAGCTAGAGTTGCGCACTACCAAAGCTATGGCTCGGTAGTTTGGGTACAGTACATAAATGACGGACCAAATGGTAGGATTACCGCTAATATTGGTAGCATTCGTAGGGAAAGAAACAAAAATGAATACGTAAGAGAGGAAATTTTTGTTTGTTTGTTTGTTTAGCAGTTAGTTTTATACATAATTACAACCACATATCATTCAGTGTTAGTCCAGTGTACATTTTATATCCATAAAGAATGGAAATTGCATTTTATATGCAAAAATTAATTGATTGCGTAACTTCTGCTCTTTTATGTAACCGAAGCAATTGTTGTTGACTCGAGTACAGATTACATGCACAAACTTAAAAAAACGTAATTAATGTTGTTATTTTGCACTCAATAGAATGTTCTTCATCATGATCAACAGCAAAAGTTTCCATTTGTTATTGATAAATGCGAAAGTTGTTTATACAAAGGAGATACATGTTTTATATAAGTTCGATGAAGTATTGAAGCAATGTATGATGTATTTTTGCTTTGCGGTTTTGTTCCAATATCAACTTCTTTTTTGAGGAAATTGCGTTTTCTAGCGCAATATGATAAATATGTATTTTTTTTTACCTTTGCTCCAGCACTTCTTTGTTTAACGTTACAAATCAATGATTTTCGAATAAAATTTGAATTAAGTGCTGACAGTTTCAATTTTGCTGCAAATGTTGTTTATTTTTAAGTAACAGACAGGAGGATAACTGTGTAGAACAAACACGTTACAAAGGTTATGCACCCGTTTATACAGTATATCCTCATTCTGTTTCTAGACAGTTCACTGCTTCCGGTTTCTAGGGGAATCTAATAAGAATCTGCTCACACACACACACACACACACACACACACACACACACACACACACACACACACACATATACACACATACACACACAAACGTAGAGAGCTATTTTAGGTAACGCCTAATAGGTATGCAACACACCTAAAGGCCATGTAACGCGGGTATGATCTAAACTGACCAAGACTACTAGCAAAACTACCGTAGGTTACGCTCACTTATGGTAACCTTCTGTAGTTTTACAACTATATCCAGTGCGTAACAAAGTCCAGGGAACAACACGAATCAAAAACGTAATGCAGGCAAAGCCAAGCACTCCATTAATCAATGGCACTTATCTAAGGCTTCACTGAAGTAGCGAGACTGAGTGGCAGACATCGGACCGCGGTATTTACAGGCTGCCTGGCAGGTGTCGCGACGCTGTATTTGCAGGCACTCTCTCGTCAATAGCTGACACCGCGTGACACGCTTGCGGCTGCGACTGAAATAGGCGGTGCAAATATCTCTGACCTCTCCTCCTTATCCCGGCTGGACGGGGAAGCCGAATCACTGTCGGATACTAAAATCCATATTAATGAAAATGCAGAATAGACTATGGAGTCTCCTGGAAGAGGGAAACGAGGTGGGGAAATACACGTAACACCGAGCGAGGCGGCGCATTTGCTAGCAAACTGGACTCGCATTCGGGAGGACGACGGTTCAATCCCGCGTCCGGACATCCTGATTTAGGTTTTCCCTAAATCGCTGCAGGAAAATGCCGGGATGGTTCCTTTGAAAGGGCACGGCCGACTTCCTTCCCCGTCCTTCACTAATGCGATGAGACCGATGAACTCGCTGTCTGGTCTCCTTCCCTAAAAAAACCCAACCCAAACACATGTAAGCATCCACAGGCATTGGATATTGTCGATGGAAAATGTAAATATACCTATAACTTTAAAATTTCTGAATAATTTCTAAAAGTCTCAAGTAATATTAATGCTCAAAGTCTCACCTCTTTGTCCTTGAATAGCAGTACCAAAAATCAGCTTTAGAATTTCTTCTGAAGCAGTAAAATTCGAATTATGAGCTGAAATGTTGGTTCAGGGGGTTAATAAATGTATTTAATACAAAATAAATTTATTTTTCTCTATATCTAGTCACGAAACACAAATGTTTATGAACCAGGCTGTTAATTTCAGCCAACGATCACATTCTTCAGACCTAAAAATAGATGACAAGAAGTTTGAATCACTAGGAAACATCGGAGCAAGCAGTGATGCATGATATCGGAAGGCAAAGACTCCTTCCATGTGAGTGAAAACGATTGATGTAGACGTCTTCCTGTAAACAAAAAGCTATCCAGTCTTCTGGCTAATATCGCATTTTAAGTGATTTTAAGTGAGTCCTCACATAAATTGTAATGAACGACTAGGTCTCAGACCAAGCTGCTTGCAGAAATACCAGATGCAACAAAGAAATGGTGTAGTTCATTTTTCGTTTGGCAGGCTCTAATATCACTAGGGAGTGAAACATGATTTTTCAATTCTATGTCTAAATCGGTGAATTTTGTGTCGAAATTATGTAATTTAATGTCGAAATCAGTAAATTTTGTGTTGAAATCACTGCATTTTGTTGCAAAATCACTGAATTCTTATGTTAAAGCCTCTCCCCCTACCGTTGAACGTATACATTAAAGAACCAAATCTAGGCCGGCCGCGGTGGTCTAGCGGTTCTAGGCGCTCAGTCCGGAACCGCGCGACTGCTACGGTCGCAGGTTCGAATCCTGCCTCGGGCATGGATGTGTGTGATGTCCTTAGGTAGGTTAGGTTTAAGTAGTTCTAAGTTCTAGGGGACTGATGACCACAGATGTTTAGTCCCATAGTGCTCAGAGCCATTTGAACCAACCAAATCTAGTTATTCACTCGAAGTTTATCTCTGCAAACAACACCTGTCAGCAAGCACGTCAGACAACATACACATCTAAGGGTTCTTGCTTGACTGTGTGTTTCACGCTGTACATGTGACATCATACGCAGACTTCAAGCTATAAGTTAGTTCAGCAGTAGTTCTCACGTGTTTTGCAGTGTTATAGAAATTTTTTTTATGAATTTAGTGAGTTGTATCAATGTGTGGGACAAAGATCCAGCACCGATCTACTAACATATTATTTATTTCAGTAGTGCCAATAACCAAGCCATGCGAATTTTAGTAAGTAATAGAGATAATGTAGCTGTGAACTATTTAATGTGAAGATCCACCGTGTTTGCGAAATGTGGTACAATAATCTCACTTTGGTCAACAACAAATGCTGCTTAACCTATAGGTTTTATCAATAGTATCAATACGCAATCCATGTGTATTTTGTTAATTTTATAGAAAAACTAATTTATGACAGTAATGCCACATTTGTTTTGTGCTCGAAATCCAACATATTTTAATAAATAAAACAGTATTATTTTGGTGCAAATTTCAAATTTTCGTTCGTGATCAGAGATCCATAATTACACTTGCGTATTATCATAAGCGACCTGTGACCATTTTGTGTGTGTGTGTGTGTGTGTGTGTGTGTGTGTGTATGTGTGTGTGTGTGTGTGTGTGTGTGTGTATGTGTGTGTGGTGTTTTCGTACTCGAACTCATTTTATTACGGTGGCAAGGATGGCATTTTCGAGATACGGACCTAACTTTTCATTTGTGTTTCATTCCACCATTTTGTATTACGATGTCCTCCTTATGTATTACGAAAATATCCAGTTTAAGTGTTACATTACAACAAAAATCTCATCAAAACACCTTCTTCCATTCTTCCTACGATGGTGTTAGGTCAGTTTGTTAGTCTTTTGGCTATCTTTTGTGTGTGTGTGTGTGTGTGTGTGTGTGTGTGTTTAGTTTTACATAGCGTATTTGGATTAGCACGTCGTTGTTATTTAATAGTTGATTATGGGAAATACAGTCTGTAAACGTTTTAGAGAGCCTTGGCATCATAGTTCCAATTGGTTAATATTTCAGCATTCCTCAAAAGTTGTTTTTGCACATTTCTTCGAGTAGGTCTATTTGACAAGCAAATGAAAAGCGATATTAGACAGTTAATATCTTTCGTTAATTTTTCTAGTGTATCATGATACATTACTTTCTTCCACCCTAAACTGGTTCTCGCTAAGGTGAAACGTTGAAAAACTTGCAAGTTGTTTCCCATGTCTCACTGCCCATAATGATGCAACTAAGAAAATCATTGCCGTCCACGGAGTAATGCTTAACTAAGTCCATAGATGCCATAAGCATTGTGTCTTTGTGTTAAAATGACAGTGATTTCGGAACCAAGTATGAGCACAATTTCCGATACTGCGGACCTGTTGTAGGCAGTACTGACATTGTTAGGCAGCACACTGTGATGGTCCAGTGCACGAGGCTAGATGTGTATTGGGTTCCACCGTGTATCTAAAATTCAGTGCTCCTTGACAGGATCTTGGCCATCAATTAATTTTGATATGTCTGCAGTCACGTTCACTGGGTCCCTCTTATATCGCTGCAAAGAGTGCAGTGGAGGGAATAGAGTGGATGCAACTCTGCACACATTGTCCTGATAGAATCTAGGCCGTCAGTTACAGGGGTGTAGGGGTACTGGTGGTGTTGAGGAGTAATTCTTCCATCTTGGATTGTGATGTCATAGAGGCCACCATCTTTGTATGTTCTGTGTGGGCTACATAGAGTCCTGGCTATCAATTAATTCAGACAGGTCTGCAGCCAGCACGTGTTGTCCCACAACGTTGGATGATACGTGACCAGAATTAACTTGACAGGGGCATTGCAGCGTCGCCGTCCCTGCTGCTAATGTCTGCCTAAAATTCTCAGATTAAGTGTCTGTGGGTGAGCATTTAACTCCGCTGTCAGCTTAATTTCCCAGCGTGTGGAACCCGGCAGATGTAACGTGACAAGGGCGCTGGGGTGATGTGAGCAATGTCGTGCAGAGGCGCAGCGTGGCGGGTTGGCGCCGCAGGCCGTGACGACGTGAAGCATGACGAATCGGTTTTCACCGAGCGCGGGTACGCGAGGGGTGCACGCGAGACGGTGGCCCGCGATTGCTTGCATAGGATGCGATCACGAACGGCGGGCAACACTTGGCTGGGACGTACACTATGAGATCAAAGGCATCCGAACACCACCAAAAACATACTTCTTTTCATATTAGGTGGATTGTGCTGCCACCTACTGCCAGGTACTCCATATCAGCGACATCAGTAGTCGTTAGACATCGTGAGAGAGCAGAATGGGGCGCTCCGCAGAACTCATCGACTTCGAACGTGGTCAGGTGATTGGGTGTCACTTGTGTTATACGTACGCGAGATTTCCACACCCCTAAACATCACTAGGTCTACTGTTTCCGATGTGATAGTGAAACGGAAACGTGAAGGGACACGTACAGCACAAAAGCGTACAGGCCGACCTCGTTTGTTGTCTGACAGAGGCCGCCGACAGTTGAAAAGGGTCGTAATGTGTAATAGGTAGACATCTATACAGACCATCACACAACAATTCGAAACTGCATCGGGATCCACCGCAAGTACATGACAGTGACGCGCGAGGTGAGGAAACCTGGATTTCATGGTCTAGAGGGTGCTCATAAGCCACACATCACGCCAGTAAATCTCATAAGGAGCGTAAACATTGGACGAGTGAACAGTGGAAAAACGTTGTGTGGAGTGACGAATCAGGGTACACAATGGGGCGATCCGATGGCAGGGTGTGGGTATGGCGAATGCCCGGTGAACGTCATCTGTCAGCGTGTGTAGTACCAACAGTAAAATTCGGAAGCGGTGGTGTTATGGTGTGGTCGTGATTTTCATGGAGCGGGCTTGCACCCGTTGTTGGTTTGCATGGCACTATCACAGCTCGGGCCTACGTTGATGGTTTAAGTACCTTCTTGCTTCCCACTGTTGAAGAGCAATTCGGGGATGGCAACTGTATCTTTGAAAGCGTTCGAGCACCTGTTCATAATGCACGGCGTGTGGCGGAGTAGTTACATGACGATAATATCCTTGTAATGGACTGGCCTGCACAGAATCCTGATCTGAATCCTAGAGAACATCTTAGGGCCTCACTGCCTGACATCGATATCTCCTCAGTGCAGCACTCCGTGAAGAATGGGCTGCCATTCCCCAAGAAACCTTCCAGCACCTGACTGAACGTATGCCTGCGGCAGTGGAAGCTGACATCCAGGCTAAGGGTGGGCCAACACCATATTTAATTTCAACATTACCGATAAAGGGCGCCACGAACTTGTAAGTCATTTTCAGACAGTTGCCCGGATACTTTTGATCACATAGTGTATGTATCGAGAGTGGACTCTGCGGCCTCAGTTGTTAACCGCCTCTGTGAATGGTGCCGGCCGCGGTGGTCTAGCGGTTCTAGGCGCTCAGTCCGGAGCCGCGCGACAGCTACGGTCGCAGGTTCGAATCCTGCCTCGGGCATGGATGTGTATGATGTCCTTAGGTTACTTAGGTTTAAGTAGTTCTAAGTTCTAGGGGACTGCTGACCATATATGTTAAGTCCCATAGTGCTCAGAGTCATTTGAACCATATTTCTGTGAATGGTGACAATGTGCGCGTGATGTTTTTTGAAGTTCGCTTGATGGTTTAAACGTCAAATAAAGCTTTCCTCATTATTTGACACCTCTCCTCGTCTTGATAATGTTACCCACACACAATCGTCTGGTACTACCACAAATAGCTGGTGAGCGACTGAGCTCTATAATATGTAAAGAAACGCATCAGTGATGTAAAACAAGTCAGTAATAATTGTTTTCTCAAGTAAATTATCTTGCATTTTTTAATTCCCAGCCATTTTATGCTTAGTATAAGTGGACTATCTGGAAGCGTTGCACCTTAGAGGCCGCCATAACTCTCTGGCCTCGAGGGCTAGGGCCAGAAATCTGGCAACCATGTAGGTTGTACGAATGTCCTCAATGAATAAGACTTTTACCTTGAATTTCTCGTCATTTTTCCAGCAATAGAAGTTGGTGGGAGAGGGGATGGGGAGAAGCAGGGGAGGGGGTGGGACGCGGGGAAGGGGTGGGAAAGGGAGAGTGTCACACATGTGACAAAAACCACCTGGCTTATTGTATTGTATGGCGCTGGTGACCTAGAACCGACGGAGATGCTTCATCCCCGCCGTAGCCCTCAGTGGTTCACAACCCCATAACAGGCTTCAGTGGTCCACTCAGCCCACCGTCGCCCCACACGGAACCCAGGGTTATTGTGCGGTTCGGCCCACAGTTCAACATTCCGAGGTCTACAGCGCCAAGAGAGTGCCGAGAATACCAATTTCAGGCACTATCTTTCAGCACGGACTATGCTGTAGCCAACGGCCTTCACTTAACGACCAGGAGCAGCGGCGTTTGCGTAGAGTTTTCAGTGCTAACAGATAAGCAACACTACGTGAAATAACTGCAGAAATCATTGTGGGACGTACGACGAACGTACCAGTTAGGACAGTGGGGCGAAGTCTGGCGTTAATGGGCTGTGGCAGCAGACGACCAACGCGAGAGCCTTTGCTAAAAGCACGACATCACCTGCAGCGCCTCTCCTGGGCTTGTGACCATATCGGTTGGACCCTAGACAACTGAAGAACCCTGGCCTGTTCAATGGGTCCCGAATTCAGTTGGTAAGAGCTGATGGTAGTGTTAGAGTGTGGCGCAGACCCCACGAAGCTATGGACCTAAGATGTCAATATGGCACGGAGCAAGCTGGTGGTGGCTCCATAGTGGTGTGGCCTGTGTTTATACGTAATGGATTGGGTGCTCTGGTCCAACTGAACCGATCATTGAATGGAAATGGTTATGTTCGGCTACCTGGTGGCCGTTCATGAACTTCAAGTTTCCAAACAACGATGGAAATTTTATGGAACACAGTGCGTCATGTCATAAGACCCTGGAAAATTCGAGCGAATGAGGCCATCCAGATCGCCCGACATGAGTTCCATCGAATATCTTTGAGATGTAATCGAGAGGTCAGTTTGTGCACAAAATCCTGCACCGGCAATACTCCAGCAATTATGGACGGCTGTATAGACAACATGACTCAATACTTCTGTAGGTAAGAGCCGCGAAACAAAATTGCCGGTCTACCCTTAATTAGTATGCTGTGCCGGAAATTTTCATACTGGCATGTAGCTTGTGGCAGCGCTCCACTTGTAATGATACCGGAATGTAGGCTGTAACTACCTCCCGGCACTATCTCTCTACCGTAAACACGAGGGTGCTGCCCCCCTTGCAAGGTATTCAGTTCGCTTTCCCGGCTAACAACACAGAACATCAAAACATAAACAGAAAACTGTAACCATGTTGTTGTCGATGTGTTGATGACGTTTCCAGTTCGAGAACCGGCTTGGTGCAGCTCTCTACGCTAGACTATCCAGTGCAAGCTTCTGCATCTTCCATAACTACTGTAGCCTAGATCCATCTGAACCTGCTTACTGCAGTCACTCCTTGGTATCCCTACACAATTTTTACCTTCCACACTTCCCTTCATTACTAAACTGACGATTCATTGGCGCCTCAAGATGTGTCCCATCAACCGTTCCATTCATTATTATACTGTGCCACATATTTCTCTTCTTCTCCGTTCGATTAAGTACCTCGTCATTAGTTGTTCGATCCAGCCTCCTAATCTTCAGGCTTTTTGTACAACGCCTCATTTAAGAAGTTTTTATTCCCTTCTTGTTTGAACTGTTTATCGTCCACGCTTCCCTCCAGTCAAATACCATCACAAACAACTTCTTGACACTTCAATTCATGTCCGATATTAAAGAAGTTCTCTTTAACAGAAACATTTTTCACGCTATTGCAGTCTGTGTTTTACAGGATATGTCACAATTCATGTAACACATTTATAGTGGTTGTAGAGGGACTTAATTGACAGTGTCTTGAAAAGGGATTATAAAATGAGCATCAACTAAGGTAGAACTAGGATAGTGAGATTTAATTGAATCAAATCAGACGATACTGAAGGAATTAGATTATGTAAAGAGATGCTAAAATTAGTAAATGACTTTTGCTTTTTGGCATCAAAGTAACGGAGCTGGCCTAAACAGCGAGGATATACAGGGATTTCACAATTCATGTTACACACGTGTAGATGTTGTAGAGAAGACTTAGTAGATCAAGTTTTACATAGGAACCCATGTCCGGAAGCGCCATCCAACGACGCTATTTAGCATCAAAGTAATAGGCGCCGACGCCTGTAAATGTATGTATATACAGGGTGATTCAGTGATGATGTTACAGACTTCTTAGGATGATGGAGAAGGATAAATGTATCAGTATAAGGTAAGGGCCCTTGTACCGGAAACGAACGAGTCGAAAGTTATAAGCGGAAATCGTTCTGATACCTCTGACAGTGGAATACATGTATTTGTCACGTTTTTACTAAGACTGTAATGTAGGCAAGTTTTAGGGGTGGTAGTATGGACCAAAACAAGGAAAAAGCACTTCATAGTCTTCTCTATTGTGAAACACATGTCTTCTATTGAACAAGTGCTCATAGCTCTTAAGGTATGCATTTTAGGGCCCATGTTTACAGGACATTGTTTCTTATTTCGGTCCATACTACCACCTCTGAAAGTTACCTACCCCACAATCTCAGCGACAACACGGCCAATACATGTATTCCACTGTCAGAGGTATCAGAACGGTTTTTGCTTATAATTTTCGACTCGTACTTTTCCGATACAAGAACCTTACCTCATATTGATACAGTCATCCTAGGAAGTCTGTAACATCATCACTGAATCACCCTGCATATACATACATTTATAGGCGTCGGCGCCTATAACTTTGATGCTAGATAGCGTCGTTGGATAGCGTTTCCGGACATGGGTTCCTATGTAAAACTTGATCTACTAAGTCCCCTCTATTACCTCTACACGTGTGTAACATGAATTGTGAAACAGTGTGTATCCTTTCTCTTTAGGCCACGTCCGTTACTTTGGTGCCCAAAAAGCAAAAGTCATTTACTAATTTTAGTATTTCATTGCATAATCTAATTCCTTAAGCATAGTCTGATTTAATTCGGTTATATTTCATTATCCTAGTTTTACTTTAGTTGATGCTCATTTTATAATCTCTTTTCAAGACACTGTCATTTCCGTTCAGCTGCTCTCCTAGTTATTTGCATCTTCTGAAATTATGAAATTTCACCGGCAAATCTCAAAGGTTTTTTTTCTTCCCCCTAAACTTTAAATCCCTTTCCAAATTTCTCTTTTACAGCTTGCTAAAAGCGCAGACTGAACAACATCGGCGATAGTCTACAATTCTGTCAGCCTTCTCAAATACTGCCTCCGTTTCAGGTCATTCCAGAATTATAAGGGCAGTCTGGTAGCTGTACATGTTGTAGGTAAACTTCCCTCCGTGCATCTGATCCCAACTACTTTCAGAATTTCAAAGACCGTATTCTAGGCAATTTTTCCTGAATCTTTCTGTCTATCTAGCAATGTTTTCATGTTAGATTTGGCTTCTTTCACTCTGTCATTTAAGACTAGCCTTTGGATCTGGGCCAGTATTCTCTCACGTGTTCCTACTTTCTACATTTCTCCGGACCACAGTGTCTTCCCCAAAGTCGGCTACAACCAGCCTTTCCATCCTTCCGTAAATAAACATCTTATTGTCCGTTAGCGGTATGTGAAGCTATATTTTATACTAATATTTCAGAGAGGAGACCACCCGCGCTTACGAAACGGCAGCTTGTCTCTTCTTTTTTATAGGCACAGTAATTCAGGCCATTCCACCACCTAAAAAAATTAAAAAAAGATATACTTAATTCCGGTGGAACCAAATGCTAATCATGCCAGGAATGTTAATGGTTTGTCTGCTGCCTTGCATAGCGATACGGGCGGTAACCTAGCAAATTAGCGGATAAATTGCCGGCGCTGGCCAAAGAAGAATGCATGCACATGATCTCAGAGGGCGGCCCGACATTAGCATAACAATACTATTGTTTTTACGAGAGGTGTTCAGTAAGTAACGCAACACATTTTTTTGGCGAAAGCAGGTTAGTTTTATTCGGAATTCCAATAAAGCATATTATACCCCACTCTTTTGTCTACAAAACCCTGTTTTTCTACATAATCTCTGTTCAGTCCGATGACCTCATGCCACCATGCTGGTAGGGCCCGTATGCCCGCACGGTAAAACTCCACTGGTTAACGTCGGAGCCAACGTCTTCCTGCATAAATGGTTCAAATGGTTCAAATGGCTCTGAGCACTATGGGACTTAACACCTGTGGTCATCAGTCCCCTAGAACTTAGAACTACTTAAACCTAACTAACCTAAGGACATCACACACATCCACGCCCGAGGCAGGATTCGAACCTGCGACCGTAGCAGTCTCACGGTTCCGGACTGCGCGCCTAGAACCGCGAGACCACCGCGGCCGGCCTGCATAAATAACCTCCCCATCATTCACGTAGTACTTCCCGCAGAGCGCATTCTCTCATTAGTCCAAAGAGATGGAAGTAGCAAGGTGCGAGATTCGGGCTGTAGAGGGGATGTGGAAGGTGAGTCCAATGAAGTTTTATGAGTTCTTCTCTGGTGCAGAGACTTGTATGAGGCTTGCATTGTCATGGAGAAGGAGAAGTTCGTTTGCATTTATGTGGCGACCAACACGCTGAAGTCGTTCCTTCAATCTCCTGAGGGTATCACAATATATCTCAGAGTGGATCGTTGCACCATGAGGGAGAACATCAAATAGAGTAACCCAGAAGACCTTCGCCATGACTTTACCGGCTGAGAGTGCGGCTTTGAACGTTTTCTTCGAAGGCGAGGTGACGTGGCGCCACTCTATGGATTGGCGTTTTGCTTCCGATTCGAAGTGATGAACCCATGTTTCATCGCCTGTGACGATGTTCGACGAACATTGTCACCATCAGCCTCGAAATGTGCAAGCAATGCCGCACAAATGGTTCTTCGTTGCTCCTTATGGTCTTCTGTTAGGCGGTGATGAGCCCAGCAGGCACACAGCTTTGAGTATCCCAATACGTGGACGTGTGTGTCAGCTCTAACAACAGAGACGTCCAGCTGAGCAGCGACGTCTTTGACTGTGATCCTTCGATCACCTCGAAACAGTGTGCACGCACGTTCCAACACCGCACAACAGTGTGCGGCCGGAGATTGGACAGGTTTGCGCGATCTCGTTGGGATGATGACACACGCCTCGCCCAACAACTCACCGTGCTTTTGATCACTGCCAGATCTTCGTAGACATTCTGCAAGCGCCTACGAACATCTGCGCTGCTCTAGTTTTCGGCCAAAAGAAATTCAGTGAAAGCTCTCTACTTGGAAGACACCTCCGTTGCAGACGCCATATTGAAGGCTACGTTAAGGGAACTATATGAAACTATAGGGGCTGAAGCAGGAATATTCCACGACGTCCCACAGCAAATTCCGCAGTTTTTTAAAAGAAATTGGCCGAGAAAAAATGTTTTGCATTACTGATTCGCCACCCCTTGTAATATTGTTCCTCATATTCATTCAAAAAATTAAGTATATTACTTCCTTACCGACCTAACTGTAACGTAACTGCTTGGTTCCATATCTACATATACGAGGTGGAATCCAAAATTTTCGGGACTGGTGCTGCCATCTGGAAATAAGGAGTAAAAGATATTTGCACCGCTAGGTGGCAAGAGCTACATATCTGATGAGTCAGTGTGCGGAGCGGCATTCATCTGGGAGAACGTGTTGCGTGTCCACAGTGATTTAGGTAATACTCTGTGTTTGGTGTGTCCGATTTTACGATGGATCCGCGAACAGAACAGCACGTGTGTATCAAATTCTGTGCGAATCTCGGGAAAAGTGCTACGGAGATCTTTGCAGTGATTCAACTGGATTTACGGTTATGACCCAGAGACAAAGCGACAGTCGTCGCAGTGGAAGAGCCCAGACGCTCCAAGACCCAAAAAAGCGAGACAGGTGAAGAGCAAAGTGAAGAGCATGATCATCGTTTTCTTTAATACCAAGGGAATTGTGCACAAAGAATTCGTACCACCCAACCAAACAGTGAATTCCGCGTACTACTGTGACGTTTTGCGACAGCTCCTTGAAAACATGTGGCGACGACGGCTCGAACTTTGGCGTCAAGGGAACTGGCTGCTGCATCACGACAACGCGCCCTGTCACACGTCCTTGCTCACGAGGACCTTTTTGGCAATGGCACCTTGCAACTTTGCGCTATTCCTAAAACTGAAACTCAAGTTGAAAGGCCGTCGGTTCGACACTCTAGAGAGAATTCAAGAAGCATCGCTCGCGGTGATAAACACCCTCAAGGATCAGGCCTTCCAGAAAACGTTTGACCAGTGACAGAAGCGCTGAGACCGGTGTGTACATGCGGATGGGAACTACTTCAAGGGTGATTGTGCCCAAAGGTGAAGTTTTCAATAGACGACAGCACCAGTCCCGAAAATTTTGGATAGTACCTCGTGTAGCCTACACAGCGCGTGGAGGAGGGTCTTGCCTATCAGTATTATAGGGCTTCTGTCCCATTCCATTCGCATACCAAACGAGAGAAAAATGACAGTCTTTTTTCCTCTCTACACGCTTGAACCTCTCGTATCTTATTCTCAAGATCTCTATGCGAGGTATACGATGGTGGATGCAGAAGGTTACACAGTTTTGCTCGAATACAGGTTCTCTAAAGTTCGCAAGAACTGCAACATCTTTCTTTCAAAAATTTCCACTTGAGTTTCTCAAGACTCTCTGTCACATTGTCGTAAGTGCAATACCGACCTGTTACATTACTAGCAGTGCGTCTCTTAGGCTTTTATGCCTCCTTGGTAAGGACGGCAAAACGCTGGAGAAATCCAGGTGAATTAGTCAACACTGGCGTCTTTTGTACGATTTCCGTTACAAATGCACAGAACTTACCGAAAACCGTTCCAACAAATTTAATTCCATCATTCGTTTCCCTACCACTGACTTTCTATGTTCGCCTCATTTCGCGTTACTTTTTTACACACAACAAGACAAAGGAAACGACGCACCACGAAGCAGAAAAACTGGCTGATTTGTTTTTGAGAAAGAGCTTCACTAACTGAGCAAGTTGGTCTACAGCTGTCCCTTATGTAGGCAGTTATTCGGCTTGGAATCGATTGACAGATCTGTTGGATTTCCTTCTGAGGGATATCGCGTTAAATGCTGTCCAATTGGAGCGTTAGATCGTCGAAGTCCCGAGCTGGTTGAAGACCCTGCTCGTAATGTTACGAACCTTTTCAATTGGGGGGGGGGGGGGTCAGATTCGGGGATCTTTCTGGCCAAGGTAGGGTTTGGCAAGCACGAAGACAGTAAAAACTCTCGCCGTGTGCGGGAGGGCATTAACTTGCTGAAATGTATGTCCAGGATGGCTTGACATGAAGGGCAACAAGACGGAGCATAGAATATCGTCGATGTACCGCTGTGTTGTAAGAGTACCGCGGATGACAGCCCAAAGGGTCCTGCTATGAAAAGAAATGGCGCCCTAGGCCGTATGGCGGGTGACACTCAGGTTGGTATCCCATCGCTGTCTAGGGCGTCTCCAGACCCGACTACGCTGGTCTTCGGGGCTCAGTTCGAAGCGGGAGTCATCACCGAAGACAATTCTACGCTAGTCAATGAGATTCCAGGCCAAAGACGAGTCTGGAGATGCCCCACACAGCAATGGGATACCAACCTGACTGTTGACCACCATACGGCCCGACAACCGTGAGTGATGGTCTGGGGTGCCATTTCTTTTCATTGCAGGACGCCTTGGGTTGTCATCCGCAGCACCCTTACAGCCCAGCGGTACGTCGAGGATATTCTTTTCCCCGTTTTGATTGCCTTTCATGGTAATTTATCCTGGGCTTGCATTTCAGCAAGATAATGTCCGCCCGCGCACGGCGAGAGTTTCCTAATGCTTGTCTTCGCGCTTGCAAAATCCTAACTTGGTTGGCAAGTCGCCAATTGGGAACCTTTGGGGCAGTATGGGGAGGGCCTTCCAACTAGCTCGAGATTTTGACGATCTAACGCGCCGACTGGGCACAATTTGGTACTATATCCATCACGAGGACATCCAACAAATCTGGCAATCAATGGCAAGCCATATAACTGCTTGCACAAGGGACAGAGGTTTACCGACGCGTTATTGACTTGCTGAATTAGTGAAGCTCTTTCTCTTGAATAAATCGTTCAATTTTGCTGAAATTGTAATCATTTGTTTGTTTATACATGTACATTACATCCACCGATTTCAGTCACATTCAGATACTTCCTTCGTGGTGCGCCGCTTTTTTTTTTCTTAAAGTGTATCCCATAAGATTTATATGAGATTACATGCTGTCGATGTTCGCCACCAATAGTTTGCAGCAAGCATTCATTCGCTCAGGGGACTAAATATGTTTCTGTCCACATAAATGTTCATCTAAAGTCAGTAGCGTATCATTATACCAATTTGCAAGCAAATATACGGTAGTTAATTGTCCGTCGGTTCCGGCAGAGAAGAGAGATCAGGTCATACAGATCTGCCGCAGCGCCAACATGCCTCAGTTCGTCGTCCAACAGAACATCTGTGAAAGGATCTTGACTACCTCGTAAGGTGTTTAACTTTGTCTTCTTGCAGGGGATGGGCATAATATGGAAATACCGTATCCGCATGTCCGCAGCTCGCGGTCTACTGGCTAGTGTTGCTGCCCGGGTTCGATTCCCGGCCGGGTTGGGGTTTTCTCTGCCCGGGGACTGGGTGTTTGTGTTGTTCTCATCATTTCATCATCATCATTTTATTCGTGACAGTGGTTAGTTTGGAATGTGTAGAAATTGGGACTTTGTACGGGCGCTGATGTCTGCGCACCTGAGCGCCCCACAAACCCAAATATCATCATCACCGAAACCGCAACACATTACCTTGACTAACACGGTGTTGGGAACTTCTTGGCATTCAGAAAGCTTTCACACGTCTCTGAATGACTAGATGCAGGTCCTGAATGGTTTTCAGGGGTATCTTGTACCACTCTTCCCGCAAAACAGTGGCAAGTTCAGGTAAAGATAATGAATGTAGCATGCACCCTTCTCTCCATAGTTGACCACAAAGATTCATTATACTAAGATGTGGTGACTGTGGCGGCAAGGGGAGATGCGATAGTTCATGGCTGTGGTCATAAAACCAGTACTGATCGATGCCAGCAGTGTCAACAGGGGCCTCGTCACGTTGGAACACAGCATCACGATTGAGGAACAAACATTTTACCTTGACAATCATGCGAACGTGCACAGTATTCGTGGGGCCCATGGAATACCACTATATGGCTGCCCGAACCATCACCGAACACCATCCATATTCCACTCTTGGAACGTAAACTCAGCCAGAAACAAGGGCTCATCCGACCAAATCACTTTCTTCAGTCGCTTCATAGTCCCAGTTTTATAGCTTAGGCAACACGTTTTACTTTTACGGGTATTTGCACTACTGCTGTGTGGTTCTCTAATTCCAGCTCGACCTGCAGTTCCCTACTTATGGAGCTCCCTCCGTGTTGTTTTGCTGCTGACAGAGTTCACGAGTGCGACATTTCGTTCTGTGGTGATCTTTGCAGCTGACGTCCTCTTACTTTTCGTCACAGTCCTCTTCAGTGACTGTCACGATCAATCAACACACACTGTCGTCGGCATTGTGACTAAGCGGATGATATTTTTACGCTTTCCGTGTACGCGGTATATCTTCTTCGATACGTTGCCTCTTGAAACACCAAATACTTCAGCTGCGCTGGTTACGGAAGGCACCACCATTCACTTAGCTACGACATAATGCACTTACAACTACAAAGACCTCTGCTTCAACCAGGACTGACGTTGCTGCGTATTGAGGACCTCACACAGGTGCTTTTCATGGTCAAATACGTACAACAGAGCAACCTGCAGGGTTAGCTAACACCTGCATTTATGTTCAAGGATGTATTTCTCTAGACGTTTCCACATTTTTGTCAAAACCCTGTATTCTGGTCTGTATGACCCTAAAGCAGTAAGGGACATTGTTGTACCTAAAGGATGTGTATTGAGGAACACATGATGTTTTTTGGTCAGTTTTCTGCATATTTAGGTGTTGTATAATATATTAAAGCTATTTGAAATATGTCGTTAATTCTCCAGTTATAAAATGTTATGCAAGTAAAATTCTATATATTTTTAAAACAAGTTGTATAATGTGTGGACGGTGAAGATATAGTTAGTCGGTACCTTGAAACACAAGAAGGTCTTTTGCCATGGAACAAGTGGTATATGCAGATTTATTGAGTTTCGTTAATGTGTCAACAGTTTTACCTATCTTAAAAATGGAAATTTGTGTTAGTTTCCAGTAACTTCAGTTTCAAAATGTATTTAACCTATAACTGGTTTCATAACACATTTTCTTAATTTAATTTAATTTACTGATTACTGGTGTGTAATAGAGAATAATGTAGCAGACACATTACTACACACAGTACTGACAAGATTTTCTCGATTGTAACGCTGTACACGACCAGTGATCCCGGAATATATTTTCACATTTGAACATTTGAAAAAGCCTTAATTATCAGTAGCAGCTTTTTTTTATAAGTTCAGAAAAAGGCTGCAGCACATAAAAACTGAGTACCATCATTTAAAAATGGAACAGAAAAATATATTTAACTTATATTAAGGGCTGGCTAGATGCGATAGTCTGATGGATGTTCCAAGATGCCTTTACTCCTTTTTTATTTAAATCTTTTTTCTTTACAAAAACGATATGTTTGTGAATATCACTGACTGTAAATTAGGTACCTAAAAGTAACATTAAATAACACAGGAGATTTACTTCCTTCAAAAAATTTATTCTCAGCTTCGAAATTGACAGAAGGTCAAGTTTCTTTAAACAAATGTTTCACGTGGCTTCCTGTTGCCACACGGCAGATACCACATCTGTAAGAAATTCCTCCTCAGATGCGCGAAAGCATGCCAGCATCTACCTCAAACAGATAACCACTTTCTCTCGACGTACCACACAACCTGTTTCCGCAAACCTATCAATCCATGCTTTTATAGTCTTTGCCTGAAGCACAGCTTTGTGATACTCTGTTCTGAAGCGTTTTCTTATAGCAATTGGTGAATGCGTTTCGCGATACCTCAAGCAACACTTAACAAGTTGCTATACCTCTCCACTGGTATGTGGTCACATATTGTATCCGCACAACGAGCGAATGGAGCGACATTTGGAGGCGTAAGATGGAAACTTGCGAACACTGAAGAGCCCCAGGCGAATAATCAGTCAATGGTTTCGAAATCATTTATTGTTACTTTTAAGTAACTAATTCAGTGTAATTGTGTATGTGTAAGAGCTGTTTGTGACTCAAAAAAATTTTCTGATCGTTAAATTAATTTGATAACAGACGATAATTGTTATGTTTCTTATTTTCGACTCGATACGACCCAAAAAGTTATCTTTTTACTTTCTCGTCTGATTTCAGCATTTTTTGTGGGATATGCTTTCACGTTACATTTGAGGAGTATTTAATGTCATATAATAATTCAGGCATTGTCAACACTTGTCTCGTTTTGCTTTACTGCTCACATGAAATCCCGCTGCCAGAGTGTTCTGCTGATTTCTCTATTGGTTTAGCATTATAACGTAGCTCATGAATCCTCAACATGTGAACAAATCGCCACCTGATGTTGAGATAGGAACGACTGTAAATACTTCTGATAGTGAGGACTCTACATCTCGTTTTGAAGAAAGTATGAGTAATGTTGCTAAAAATGAGGATTATGACGAGTCCTACAGAGTTCTTTCAGCAGCACAGAAACTATTTCTTCAAGAAACCATGCTACACAATGCACTGACGGAGCTCCATCCGCTTCTGCAAAACATCGAGGTATAATGATTCTGCTTCAACCTAACAGCGAACTAAGAGGTTATAATGTAGCTTGTGGCCA
The DNA here is from genome assembly GCF_021461385.2 of Schistocerca piceifrons. NCBI lineage: Eukaryota > Metazoa > Arthropoda > Insecta > Orthoptera > Acrididae > Schistocerca > Schistocerca piceifrons. The sequence goes on from NC_060149.1 coordinate 406,478,630, forward strand.
TTCTTTTGCGTTTGGGAGAACAGCTGCTAAAAAAGGAAGTTACACTGTTAAGAAATAATTTTTTTTTTTGCATTTTGGGAGAGCAGCTACTAAAAAGAGATGTTGCAGTATTAGGAAATACACGGAGACGACAAAGTCATGGGATAGCGACATGCACATATACAGATGGCGGTAGTATCGGGTACACAAGGTATAAAAGGGCAGTGCATCGACGGAGCTGCCATTTCGCCCACCAGCAAGGACGAATCAAGAAGAAAGGTAATATCTATTCTCTCCCCGTTAGGAACGGCAGGAATGACAACTTCTGTCTGAACTGCACCACATCGAGCCAAGGACAGGCTCGTCTTTTTCAGCGTCAGCGTCGGAGCTGCCATTTGCACTCCAGGTGGTTCATGCAGGAGGATTTCCGACGTTATTATGGCCGCACGAAGGGAATTAACAGACTTTGCCAGCGGAATGGTTGTTGGAGCTAAAGGCATGCGACATTCCATTTCGGAACTCTCACGGAACTCGGAATGAGTGTGCCGAGAATACCAAATTTTAGGAGTTATCTCTCACCACGGACAACACAGTGGCTGACGACCTACACTTAACGATCGAGAGCAGCGGCGTTTAATTAGGATTTCAGTGCTAACAGACAAGCAGCACTACGTGAAATAACGCAGAAATCAATGTGGGACGTACGACGAACGTATCCGTTAAGACAGTGCGGCGAAATGTGGTGTCAGTGGGCTATGGCAGCACACGATCTACATCTGCATCTACATTTATACTCCGCAAGCCACCCAACGGTGTGTAGCGGAGGGCACTTTACGTGCCACTGTCATTACCTCCCTTTTCTGTTCCAGTCGCGTATGGTTCGCGGGAAGAACGACTGTCTGAAAGCCTCCGTGCGCGCTCTAATCTCTCTAATTTTACATTCGTGATCTCCTCGGGAGGTATAAGTAGGGGGAAGCAATATATTCGATACCTCAGCCAGAAACGCACCCTCTCGAAACCTGGCGAGCAAGCTACACCGCGATGCAGAGCGCCTCTCTTGCAGAGTCTGCCACTTGAGTTTGTTAAACATCTCCGTAACGCTATCACGGTTACCAAATAACCCTGTGACGAAACGCGCTGCTCTTCATGGATCTTCTCTATCTCCTCCGTCGACCCGATCTGGTACGGATCCCACACTGATGAGCAATACTAAAGTATAGGTCGAACGAGTATTTTGTAAGCCACCTCCTTTGTTGATGGACTACATTTTCTAAGGACTCTCCCAATGAATCTCAACCTGGTACCCGCCTTACCAACAATTAATTTTATATGATCATTCCACTTCAAATCGTTCCGCACGCATACTCCCAGATATTTTACAGAAGTAACTGCTACCAGTGATTGTTCCGCTATCATATAATCATACAATAAAGGATACTTCTTTCTATGTATGTCTTTGCTATCAGCTCGTGACCATATCGGTTGGACCTTAGACGGCTGAAAAACAGTGGCCTGCTCAGATGAGTCCCGATTTCAGTTGGTAAGAGCTGATGGTAGGGTTCAAGAGTGGCGCAGACTCCATGAAGCCATGGACCCAAGTTGTCATCAAGGCACTGTGCAAGCTGGTGGTGGCTCCATAATGGTGTAGCCTGTGTTTATATGGAATGAACTGGGTCCCCTAGTCCAACTGAAGTAACTGAGGCCATTTGCAGCCATTCGTGGACTTCATGTTCTCAAACAACGATGAAATTTTTATGGATGAGAATGCGCTATGTCACTGGGCCGCAGTTGTTCGCGATTGGTTTGATCAACATTGTGGGCAGTTCGAGAGAAGGATTTGCCACCCAGATCGCTCGATGTGAATCCCATCGAACGTCAATGGGGCATATCGAGAGGTCAGTTAGTGCACAAAATTCTGCAGCGGCAACACTTTCGTAGTTATGGACGGCTATAGAGGCAGCATGACTCAATCTTTCTGCAGGGAACTTCCAACGACTTGTTGAGTCCATGTCACGTCGAGTTGCTGCTCTACGACGGGCAAAAGAAGCTCCGACACGATATTAGGAGGTATCCCATAATTTTTGTCACCTCAGTGTACACTGACTTCTATGACGAGCCATTAATAGCACTGTGGTCCACCTTTCGAATGCAATAAAGCAGCGATCCTGCGTACCAGCGTTTCGACATGTCCTTGGCAGGCTTCCGGAGTTATGTGGCGGCAAATGTCTACCGTACTGCGGGCCGGCCGCCAGTGGACGCGGAGCTACCGGCCCTATCGCGTTCCACATGTCTTCCGTCGGGTTCAGATCAGACAAATTTTGCGGTCGAGACATTAACATGAGTTCACTGTTGTGCTCCTCTAACAACTGTATCACTATTCAGGTCTTGTGGCACGAATAGTTATACTACTGAAAGCTGCCGACATCAAGTATGAGTGGATGCAGGGTTCACTTAGTCTATAGCTGTTATAGTGTCTTCCATTAATACCATAGGTCACACGAAGCCCACAAGAATGCCCTCCCCCCGCCCCCTCCCCCAGCAAAATATTGCTCCCACCAGCCTACGTCCGTTGGTGGGTGCGTGTTTGGAGCAGCGGTTTGTCAGGATGCCGGCGTAATCGAACACGTGGGCCTACTGTAACAATAAAAGTGATACATCCGAGGAGGTGGCAGGTTTCCACTGATTCGCGGTCCAGACTCAATGGTAGCGTGGACACTGCAATCGCCATTGGCTCAACAATGTTGTTCTACAGTAAACTGTCGTAGTCTAATGAATAGTACTGTAGAATGCAGTGCCCACTACCTATGATGGATAATTCTGATCTCTTTCCATTTTCTTGAGCTCAGCATCTCATTCATTCAGATGAGGTGCTGACTCAGCTTTTACAGGCTGTTGAATGTCGGGAGCATCGTCAAGGTCCTGATGCCAGCCGAAAGTGTGTGTGTGTGTGTGTGTGTGTGTGTGTGTGTGTGTGTGTATGTATGTATGCGTGTTTTTGTGTGTAGCGTGGGTTGGAGTAACTGCAAAGCCGCGCGGGGCAGCCGCGCGGGGCAGCCGCGCGGGCTAGGGCGTTTGTCACGGGCCGCGCGGCTCCGCCCGTCGGACGTTCGCGTCCCCCTTCGGGCATGGGTGTGTGTGTTGTCCTTAGCGTAAGTTTATATGAAGATAGTAACTGTTCTAGAAAGAACAGATACAATTTCGAGTCCTCCCTCGGGCATGGGTGTGTGTGTCGTCCTTATCGTAAGTTTATATGAAGATAGTAACTGTTCTAGAAACAACTGATACCACTGATGACCGTGCAGCTTCTCTAGAACAAATGATAATTAATTGAAACCCTCAGCAGCCGACAGGTGTTGTTGATATACCACGATGGGGACAGTTGAAAATGTGTGACCCCACCCGGAATCGAACCCGGGATCTCGTGCTTACATGGCAGACGCTCTATCCATCTGAGCCACCGAGGACACAGATGAATAGCGCGGCTGCAGGGACTTATCACTTGCACGCTTCTCGTGAGGCAACTATCTATTAAGAACATTACGTATGTAGATTGTGGACAGTTGGGAATGTGGGTCTTCTCGTGAGGCAAATATCTATTAAGAACATTACGCATGTAGATTGTGGACAGTTGGGAATGTGGGTCTCACGGGAAGCGTGCAAGGGATAAGTCCCTGCAGTCGCGCTATTCATCTGTGTCCTCGGTGGCTCAGCTGGATAGAGCGTCTGCCATGTAAGCAAGAGATTCCGGGTCGGGGCACACATTTTCAACTGTCCCCATCCATGTATATCAACACCTGTCGGCAGCTGAGGGTTTCAAACACTTATCATTTATCGTACCTCAGCAGTTTGGTCCCATAATACCTTACCACAAATTTCCAAATTTTAACTGTAAACTAGGTAGCAAATATGTATAAAACACGCCACAGAACAATTAAAATTACAAAACATGTTAATCTAGACCAACATGAGATAACATCAGTATATGCCTGAATCATTAATTTTTTAAAAATTTGATTCTTTTTCGAAGTAAGATGATGTCTGATTTCTTTTTGTAAATGGACAGGTAATTCACTAATTAGGTACACTATCTGATCAGATGTATCCGGACATCCCCATAATGCAGAACTGGATATTAGATGTCACGGGAGGCGCACCGACCAGTATAAATAAAGTCGCACAGTATTCTCCTGTCGGTAGAGAAACAGTAACAAGAGAATGGAGCGGTCAGGAGAGCTCCGTGAATTTTAACGGGCACACGTCATCGACTGCCACCTAAGTAACAAGACATTTAAACAGTCCTACAGCTGTCCAAGACAACATCTGTCGATATAATTGTGAAGTGCTAACGGGAAGGAGGAACCACAGCTAAATCAAGACTCGGCAGATCGCATGTACTGCCAGACAGCGACCGACGGACACTGCGAAGGGTGATCGTAATACATCGGCAGGAGGAACCATTCATCCGTTCCAAAGTGCTACGAACAGCCCAGCTAGTAGAATGGCAGTGCGTAGGGAATTAAAAAGAATGGACTACATTTATCGAGAGGCTCCTCATAGGCTACAAATTTCTGTAGTCAATGCTAAGCACAACTTGAGGTGGTGTAAGAGCGACACCACTGAACAGTGGATGACTGTAGACTAGTGATTTGGGATGATGAATCACAACATCCTATGGCAATCTGATGAAGTGCTCTGGGTTTCGCGAATGCCTGGATAACGTCGCCTGCCATCATATGTAGCACCAGCCAGTGAAGTACGGATGGGGTGGTGATACGATATGGTGGTGTTTTTCGTCTTTAGTGTGTGGTTCCCTTGCTTAAGAAAACACTAAATTCGCAAGGCTGTGAACACATTTTACTGCATTGCCTACTGTGTACAGTAGAACAGTTCGGATACGATGATTGTTTGCATCAGTAAGATAATGCACCCTGTCATAAAGCAGCATCTGTAGAGCGATGGTTTCTGCAAAATAATATTCCTGAAATGGACTGGCGTATCAATAGTCGTTTGGGATGAGACAGAACATCGACTTCGCTACAGACCGCAGTGTCCAACATCAGTATCTTTTCTGCTTTCAGCTCTTGAGGAAGAATAGTCTGTCAACGCTTCAGACATCCAGGCACCTCGTTGAAAGTGGCACTAGCAGATTTCAAGCCGTCATGAAGGCTTAGGATGGACACAAACCATATTAATGTCAACTAAGAGGTGTCTGGATACTTTTGACTCAGTAGAGTATGCAGTACACAAAACTGATGATTGTAATAGGTACAAATTGTGAATAGCTGTTGGTCACAAAACCAAAAGCCAATTAAAAGAATAAATAAATAAAAATTATTTAGACAAGAAGATAGGCGCCTGTCGCCTCAAACTACGTGTCTAAAGGTCCAACATTCAGTCTTTCATTTTTTCTGTTGCTTAATAGCTTCTCTAAACTCTAGCAATCATTTGCATATGTGTAATATGCTAAACTGCCCCGCTTTTCGGAGTCCACGCTAAACTGTAGGTTCCCGTGTACTCGGTTGTTTTAGACAGCTGGAAGTTTGGTGGAAGGCGGAGGTATACTGTCCACTGTGGTGAAACTTCCTGGCATATTAAAACTGTGTGCTGGACCGAGACTCGAACTCGGGACCTTTGCCTTTCGCAGGCAATTCCTCTACCATCTGAGCTACCCAAGCACGATTCACGGCCCGTCGTCACAGCTTTACTTTTGCCAGTACCTCGTGTCCTATCTTCCAAACTTTACAGAAACTCTCCTTCGAACCTTGCAGAAGTAGCACTCCTGAAAGAAAGGATATTTCGGAGACATGATTTGGCCACAGCCTGGGGGATATGTCCAGAATGAATTTTTTCACTCTGCAGCCGAGTGTGCGCTGATGTGAAACTTCCTGGCAGGTTAAAACTGTGTGCCGGACAGAGACTCGAACTCGAGTCTCGGTCCGGCAGAGAGTTTTAATCTTCCACGAAGTTTCACATCAGCGCACACTCCGCTCCAGAGTGCAAATCTCATTCTATCCACTGTGGTGTTCAAGCAAACCTTCGAGGTAAGTATTTTTCTTTCTCTCTTTCCATAAATGGAGCAAAAATGGAGCGACCTACGCTCACCGGAAGAGACCGTTGCCCACAGCGGCATATAAACCTGGATGACTTCAGTGGGCCGGACAACACAAACTGGACAGAAGCTGACTGGAGGCGTGCAGTTTGGCCCTAAGAGTCGCTATTGTTCCTCTTTTCTAATGGTACTGAGCTTCAAGTGGACATACAGCACAATGACGTGTTTAACCTTAACCCACATTGTATGGATGCTGTAGTTCAGGCAGGAGAGTCCTGTGATTTTTTTTTTTTTTTCAACTACCATGGGTGGACCTTGTCATTCATGTTACAACGAACATGAACCAAGATGTTTATGTCAATAATCTCGGTGTACAAGTGTTATGAAGGTGACGATTTGGAACAGCGGATGAAACGTACCAGTCACAGAAGACGCACCATTAGATATGCTAAAATCCTCACAGGTGTTTAGGACAGCAGTCGCGTAATGGTAAGATTGCTACTAGGTGTGCAATTTCCGGGCTATATTCTTTTTGGCCACCTTGTTAGACTTGGCAACAGAGCATACTGGTAACTAACGCCAGCTGGTCCCTGAATAGCTCAAATGATGTTCGTTAGTGTTAGACCAGCGACACTTGGAACAGTAAAATCTGCTTCTGATTCGAAGCAGGGACGTTATGGTTAGGAATCCGCGTTCACACTGCGCGCTGGATAGGGATGTCGGTTATTATTGAAACAACCAGTTTCCGGTTACATCCGTTTTTTTTCACACTGGTTTAACTTTCGACTGTTGAAATCGTTCAAAATCACCGGTTTCTGAAATAACGGATTTTCTCTTTTTTATCTCATTACTTCCTGTAATAAACGTAGAAACTGTACAAAGACTAAAAAATTTTGACTTTCTCAGTTTCAAGATACATGGAATCAAATATTAAATTAAATAGGCAAATAAAAGAAAGTTCATCCACCGCTCACTGTTTTTCCGAAAAGTGATAAAACGTAGAATACTACAGAAAATATAGTTATAGGGATACGGTGTCTGTTCTTTCGGAAATGTCCGAAAGAACAGACAAAAATGGTTCGAATGGTGCTATGCACTGTGGGACTTAACACCTGAGGTCATCAGTCCCCTAGACTTAGAACTACTTAAACCTAACTAACCTAAGGACATCACACTCATCCATGCCCGAGGCAGGATTCGAACCTGCGACCGTAGCAGCAGCGCGGTTCCGGATTGAAGCGCCTAGAACCGCTCGGTCAAAGCAGCCAGCGAAAGAAGAGACACCATATCCCTGTAAGTACACTCCTGGAAATTGAAATAAGAACACCGTGAATTCATTGTCCCAGGAAGGGGAAACTTTATTGACACATTCCTGGGGTCAGATACATCACATGATCACACTGACAGAGCCACAGGTACATAGACACAGGCAACAGAGCATGCACAATGTCGGCACTAGTACAGTGTATATCCACCTTTCGCAGCAATGCAGGCTGCTATTCTCCCATGGAGACGATCGTAGAGATGCTGGATGTAGTCCTGTGGAACGGCTTGCCATGCCATTTCCACCTGGCGCCTCAGTTGGACCAGCATTCGTGCTGGACGTGCAGACCGCGTGAGACGACGCTTCATCCAGTCCCAAACATGCTCAATGGGGGACAGATCCGGAGATCTTGCTGGCCAGGGTAGTTGACTTACACCTTCTAGAGCACGTTGGGTGGCACGGGATACATGCGGACGTGCATTGTCCTGTTGGAACAGCAAGTTCCCTTGCCGGTCTAGGAATGGTAGAACGATGGGTTCGATGACGGTTTGGATGTACCGTGCACTATTCAGTGTCCCCTCGACGATCACCAGTGGTGTACGGCCAGTGTAGGAGATCGCTCCCCACACCATGATGCCAGGTGTTGGCCCTGTGTGCCTCGGTCGTATGCAGTCCTGATTGTGGCGTTCACCTGCACGGCGCCAAACACGCATACGACCATCATTGGCACCAACGCAGAAGCGACTCTCATCGCTGAAGACGACACGTCTCCATTCGCCCCTCCATTCACGCCAGTCGCGACACCACTGGAGGCGGGCTGCACGACGTTGGGGCGTGAGCGGAAGACGGCCTAACGGTGTGCGGAACCGTAGCCCAGCTTCATGGAGACGGTTGCGAATGGTCCTCGCCGATACCCCAGGAGCAACAGTGTCCCTAATTTGCTGGGAAGTGGCGGTGCGGTCCCCTACGGCACTGCGTAGGATCCTACGGTCTTGGCGTGCACCCGTGCGTCGCTGCGGTCCGGTCCCAGGTCGACGGGCACGTGCACCTTCTGCCGACCACTGGCGACAACATCGATGTACTGTGGAGACCTCACGCCCCACGTGTTGAGCAATTCGGCGGTACGTCCACCCGGCCTCCCGCATGCCCACTATACGCCCTCGCTCAAAGTCCGTCAACTGCACATACGGTTCACGTCCACGCTGTCGCGGCATGCTACCAGTGTTAAAGACTGCGATGGAGCTCCGTATGCCACGGCAAACTGGCTGACACTGACGGCGGCGGTGCACAAATGCTGCGCAGCTAGCGCCATTCGACGGCCAACACCGCGGTTCTAGGTGTGTCTGCTGTGCCGTGCGTGTGATCGTTGCTTGTACAGCCCTCTCGCAGTGTCCGGAGCAAGTATGGTGGGTCTGACACACCGGTGTCAATGTGTTCTTTTTTCCATTTCCAGGAGTGTATATACACTCCTGGAAATTGAAATAAGAACACCGTGAATTCATTGTCCCAGGAAGGGGAAACTTTATTGACACATTCCTGGGGTCAGATACATCACATGATCACACTGACAGAACCACAGGCACATAGACACAGGCAACAGAGCGTGCACAATGTCCGCACTAGTACAGTGTATATCCACCTTCCGCAGCAATGCAGGCTGCTATTCTCCCATGGAGACGATCGTAGAGATGCTGGATGTAGTCCTGTGGAACGGCTTGCCATGCCATTTCCACCTGGCGCCTCAGTTGGACCAGCGTTCGTGCTGGACGTGCAGACCGCGTGAGACGACGCTTCATCCAGTCCCAAACATGCTCAATGGGGGACAGATCCGGAGATCTTGCTGGCCAGGGTAGTTGACTTACACCTTCTAGAGCACGTTGGGTGGCACGGGATACATGCGGACGTGCATTGTCCTGTTGGAACAGCAAGTTCCCTTGCCGTTCTAGGAATGGTAGAACGATGGGTTCGATGACGGTTTGGATGTACCGTGCACTATTCAGTGTCCCCTCGACGATCACCAGTGGTGTACGGCCAGTGTAGGAGATCGTTCCCCACACCATGATGCCGGGTGTTGGCCCTGTGTGCCTCGGTCGTATGCAGTCCTGATTGTGGCGCTCACCTGCACGGCGCCAAACACGCATACGACCATCATTGGCACCAAGGCAGAAGCGACTCTCATCGCTGAAGACGACACGTCTCCATTCGTCCCTCCATTCACGCCTGTCGCGACACCACTGGAGGCGGGCTGCACGATGTTGGGGCGTGAGCGGAAGACGGCCTAACGGTGTGCGGGACCGTAGCCTAGCTTCATGGAGACGGTTGCGAATGGTCCTCGCCGATACCCCAGGAGCAACAGTGTCCCTAATTTGCTGGGAAGTGGCGGTGCGGTCCCCTACGGCACTGCGTAGGATCCTACGGTCTTGGCGTGCATCCGTGCGTCGCTGCGGTCCGGTCCCAGGTCGACGGGTAAGTGCACCTTCCGCCGACCACTGGCGACAACATCGATGTACTGTGGAGACCTCACGCCCCACGTGTTGAGCAATTCGGCGGTACGTCCACCCGGCCTCCCGCATGCCCACTATACGCCCTCGCTCAAAGTCCGTCAACTGCACATACGGTTCACGTCCACGCTGTCGCGGCATGCCACCAGTGTTAAAGACTGCGATGGAACTCCGTATGCCACGACAAACTGGCTGACACTGACGGCGGCGGTGCACAAATGCTGCGCAGCTAGCGCCATTTGACGGCCAACACCGCGGTTCCTGGTGTGTCCGCTGTGCCGTGCGTGTGATCATTGCTTGTACAGCCCTCTCGCAGTGTCCGGAGCAAGTATGGTGGGTCTGACACACCGGTGTCAATGTGTTCTTTTTTCCATTTCCAGGAGTGTAATTCTGGCAATACCGGCCATGCCCTTCTTCTTCTGTGCGGATGCACATATATTCCTCGAACTCTTACGGGACTTGGTAAGAATATCTTCCACGAGTAATGAGTGTATTGGGGTGGGACACTACGAATGTGGTGTGTGGACATACGAGGTGAGAATGTGGGTCTCGCGGGAGGCGTACGTGAGATAGTCCCTGCAGTCACACTCTGTGCCCTTGGTGGATCAGCTGGATAGAGCGTCCGCCCTGTAAGCAGGACATCCCGGGTTCGAGTCCCGGTCAGGGCACACATTTTCACCTGTCCCCTTTGATATATGTCAACGCCCGTCAGCAGCTGAAGGTATTAACTTAATTCTAATTTCTTACTACAGAAAATAGCCGGTATTCTCCCACTGATTCTAAATTTTTGAATATCTGCTCAAAAATCATGTTGTAATCGGGGATCATACCAGTATTTGGGCACTATGCATAGTCAGTGTTAAAGGGTGAAAACGGAGGCTGAAGAACTCCGTTTTTCGTGTGAATTTGTCCGTTTTCGAGGGCTACAAGAAGAAAAAGCCATATTATGTATACACAGGCAGAAGATCAGCTACTTTCTATTTTTCTTGTATGCTATGAATGAACTGCTGTTAAGTTTTTAATTTATCACTGTTAACATAATTCCTTTCCTCTTTTATTATTTCAGAAAAATTATAGGAATTTGTTTAATCTTTTAAAGCAAATGTAGCATTGTGCTTTGTTGGTAAGTCACTTCGCAAAAATATTTCCAGACTAGGGCTGGTGCTGTTCTGCAATATAACGGATGTCCGGCGACGACAGCGAGAAACTACCTTATAGACCAGGCGGTGGCAAGTCTTGCACTCTGCACGTACACGCGTACCTTAAGCCACGACACACAGCAACAAGGATATTATCATGTCAGCATTTCTGCCATGTGTTTGTTGCTCGTTTCTGTTGGCATTATTACTGTGCTGGCGTAAGCTGTCAACGGCACATCGGTCGGCAAAGATGAAGCGCAAAGACTCGCAAACAACACGCCGCCAACGCACTCTCGACAGCAGGTATTTAGGCCGCCGCCGCTGACAGGATGGTTTCCTTCGAAACATGGGGTCCGGTCGAGCCCACACATTTTCCAAAAAAATGGAGATAGCCCTCACTAGGAGAATCGCGGGGTTTGTGGCCGCAAAGAAAATCAACAAAACGTCCTCCGACCACAACCCAGTGGTTGTAGAGGTCGATGTGGGAGAATGGGTAGCACTCCCACGGCACCAGACGTCTTACAAACGTACAGACTTGGAGCGATACCGAGAAACTGCCGCCTCTGATAGCACTCGTGCTCCACCACCTACTGCCGAAACAGTAGAACAAGCGCTACAAGACCTAACAGGTACCATCTTGCAGACAGCGGAAGAGGCCACTCCCCCGCAAAGGGACGGGTCGCCCCCGCAAATACAGCTCCCGGAACACTTGCTAGCTCAAATTCGACATAAGAACAGAGTGGCAAAAGAGTGGAAAATCACCAGAAATCAGGCCACCAGGAGGCTGCTCAATCGTCTACAGAGAGAGCTGAAGGTAGCTCTCAGAAACCAGCAATGGCAAAACCGCCTCACAGCTCTCAAAGTAGACGATCACACACTATGGCAAGCAACCAAGCAATTCACAAAAAGACGCGCTAGGATGCCACCACTGCACGGCGAGCGGGGTCTGGCCTACAGCCACGCTGAAAAGGCCAACGCCCTCGCCAACTCCGTCGAGAAGCAGTTTCAAGCGGCAGAACACCAGGATGAAGAACATGAAGAGGTAGTCCGTCGTCAACTGGCTGTCTTCCTCAATGCTGAGGAGGACCCAGAGGACGAACCCATACTTTTCGCTCCCGAAGACGTGGCAAAAGTAATTAGGTCCCTCCCCACGAAAAAGGCGTCAGGACATGACAGTGTCACCAATCAGTTAGTTAAGAACCTCCCACCCTCGGCGATCACACACCTCGCGAACGTCTTCAAAGAGATTACTCGTTCCCGCGAGTTCCCAGCTTGCTGGAAACACAAACCATGGAAAGACCCTCTATTCCCGCAGCACTACAGGCTGTGGGATAGTACTACTAGACGTAGCCAAAGCCTTCGACTCAGTATGGCATAGAGGGCTACTCTACAAGTTGTACACACAAGGGTTCCCTGGAAGCATATTTAAGCAAATAAAAAGCTATCTCACGGATAGAACTTTCTCTGTCAAAGTAGAAACAGCCACCCACACCAAAATGCGTTTCGTGCTGAGGTGCCACAGGGATCTGTCCTGGGGCCCGTTTTGTACAGTCTGTACACTGTGGACACACCGACGGCCCCCTGGTGCACACCGCACAGTACGCTGATGAGACAGCCTTCTACACACGAAATGCGAACAAGGACCTGGTCATCCGAAGGCTACAATGGGTTTTAGATGACACAAAAACATGGGCCCGTCGCTGGCGCATCATCATCAACTCTGAAAAGACGCAGGCTATGCTGATCACCAAGAGGCTCAGAAAGCGCGGACCTCTTCAATGTCTTCCCCCCCTCCCCCTCCACCTTCGCCTAAACGGAACCCAACTCCCCCGGCGCTGAACCGTCAAGTACCTTGGCGTAACCTTGGACTCTCGTCTTACGTGCAAACTCCACATAGACGAGGTCCACAGGAAGGTCTGTGCCAGAATATCCATCCTATACCCAGTCCTCAACTCAACCAGCTCCCTTCCCTGCTCTGTAGGAGTGAATGTTTTCAGGCCCTGATACGGCCAGTAATGGAATACGCAGTCCCTGTCTGGGGATACGCGGCGAAGCAGCACCTGGACAAACTCCAGAGGCTGCAGAACTGCGCCCTCAGGAGGCACTGCATCTACCCCTCGGATTCCCTACCGATGATCCGCACGCCGCAGCTGAAATCCTACTCCTGAAAGAGTGTTTCCAAGCTCTGGCAAGGGCCTTCTATGAAAGCTCTTCCAGATCAGGAAACGTCCTCTTCCACTCCCTAGGTCGGTATGACATGTCCCGCGACAAGCACAAACGCCCAATGACGATCTTCGACGACTAAGTCGAGGAGTGAATCCCTAAACCTAATTCCTAATCTTCCTCCCTCCCCCATAATATTAATCATCTCGCCAACCTCAGGCAAGTACCAGACACACACAGAACATTCATCACATCACGCAGACACCCATAAATTACAGAAATAACCACACACACAAGTACACAGTGGGGTAAAAGCCGAAAGACTATAAACTCCCGTACACACTTCCCCAAAGAGGGGAAAGTATTAGATGAGAGTGAGACAGGAGGGTCTCAGTCACTCAGTCACTAACTCGCATTTAAGTTGGCGTCTGTCAGTTCACATCACCGGCTGCGATAGTACATAGCGACCAGATTAGATGTAACAGCAAGATACCAATAATGTCAGCAAGAGGACTATTACGGATGAGCTTGAAGCTCAAAACATGGATTCTATTAAACATAAGTAGCAGCTATCTGTTCATGTGAATAAATAACTGTGTTAATCCACGTGTGCATTTGTGTTGGAGAAAGAGGATACCGGACACCCATAACATATCCTCTCCCTTGCTCCCGTGGTACAAGACTCTACACTTACTAGAATAGCACTCATTGCTTTTCTCATGCAATATTTCAAGCCAATGCAGGTTTTACGAATAATTCCTTTTTTAAAAAAGTTTACTTAAAAACGGGAAATTTTAGCACTGCTGCTGTGTTTAATTGATATTTTGGTTTTTTACTCGGTTATTAGTAACAAATAAAAACATCTGTCGTAATCGAGACCAAACAGATACCGAAAATACCTATCATTCATAACTAAAATGCCGATATCGGTTTTAACTGGTCGGTTTTTCCCATCCCTAGTGCCGGGACGGGCGGGAATGGGATATTCGTATACGGGACCGGCCCGCGCCTGGCTGACGCAAGCAGCCGTCCCGTGACCACACTGAGCGCTGGGCCGGGACAGGGTAAGGGGAAACATTCACTTCTCCAATTTCCACGTTGTAGAACTCTTGGCATTATATAAGACTACGCCACATTATTCTATGAACTTATATTTTCCTTAAAACTCTTACTTTCCCCGTGAAAAAACAACACTTACTTTTCGTTTTGTGTGATTTTTTACTTCCGTAACATTTCTCAACCGATTTTGAAGAAAATATGAGGTTAAAAAATCTGATCTGTGTACAAGAAGTAGTGTAGCATCTTAGCCTCCTAATTAAAAGCCATTTCCCTCTTCATAATTCGTAACAGTAATTGTGAAATGACGCTAGTTATCAAGCACTTGTACTTGATTTGCAAATCTCGAAGTGAAAAAGTTTAACAGCGGGTAGCGTACTCTTACGAGTGAAGTAAAGATAAACGTACAAAAAAAACTGACATGGTAGTTACACTGATATCTATCTCCGTTCAAAAGTAAATACGAGTTACTGAGCGATGTCAATGCCGTATCCGTAGTTCGTGGGTGTTTAGCACAGTGTGAAACATTGCAGCAGTGTATTATTAGAGATCAGTGCAGGCCTAGTGTTGGTCCCTCATGTTATTTTATTGATCAGGGTTCAGAAAACTCCAAAGATATATAAATTTTTCCCTCGATGACGACCGCCACACTTGACGTTATAAAAGGCAACAGCCCACAATTAATAGAATGTTCATTTCGTATTTGGAACTAGGAAAGACGAAGAAATTATTCTAAGATGAAACTGCTGAGGATGGACTACAGCAAAAGCTTGCGATGTTCTAGTTATTTGCTTTCTACTCTGAGATGAGAAACGGCAGAGACTTATAAGATGTTTATACGTCTGACTAATGCATAGTATGTTCCGTTTTGAAATTTTCACTTTCGTGTTTCTGTGAGAGTGTAGTACCGCAAGTTGTAAATAATTATATCTCACCTCAGTCCGTAAGGAGTTTCCATACCGAGTTTTATATTTTAACGGGAAGAGGGAAGGAATTTTAGGATTTAATTTCCTATGGATGTCGAGCTCGTTAGAGACCGTTATCAAAAAGAATAATGGGCAGTTTCAGCAAATCTTCAAACACTGCAGGGAAGGTAAATGAATTACTGCCGATCGATGCAGATATGCGCGTTTTTTTCCCCCTTGGCGGCCGAGCTGCACCGGCAAGAGAATCCCCACTCTTGGACTGCTGACATGTAACGTCGTCGATAACACAGGTGCAGCCATCAGCTTTTCACCGCCAGCCAGTGTACTATCGTATAGAACAGTGACTTCATTACTTTATAGGAACTGATTTGACAGTGCAGTGCATTAGCTCGTCGTGTTTTTAAGCACAGAGGAAATAGGTTTTGGACTCGTTCAGTGAATAGCGACAGACATTTAGGAGAGGTTTTTGCTTTAGATTAAGAAATAAAAAGTTTCCTGAAAATTTTTATTCGTATTACAGAATGAATCACCATACACTTCCTGAAAAAATAAATTAGTACACCTGGAAAGACGGCATCGATTTTGAATCGACGCTGGCATTTGCCACATGCGGTATAGTAGATGTCCTGATAATGATTCCCACGTCGTCCGCCAAATGGTAGCGTAGAAGCATAGCTCCCCATTAATAGGGAATGCTTACAGCCAGGAGGCTCAGTGTGGTGCAAATATGTGAAGGAAGAGGGCAACCATGCTACAGAGACACACTCGGGCTTCCTACAACCAACTGAGCGAGTTTGAAAGGGGTTAAACTATGACCTTCCGAGTGGCGGGATGGCGCTTTCGGAGAATTGCCACACAACTTTACTGGTATCAGTGGTCACGTCAACACTCTCACACTATAGACGAGGTTCTGCACGTCCACGCAGTACAGACGCCCACCAGGATCGTCGTATTGTAAGGCCAACTGTGGCAGGTCGTACAGCTAGCACAGCACAGATACGAGCGCTCGTGAGTCCAACTTGTCAACACGAGCAGTTGCGAACCCGTTATTCGGTGTGTTCAAATGGGTGTGAAATTTTATGTGACTTAACTGCTAAGGTCATCAGTCCCTAAGCTTACACACTACTTAACCTAAATTACCCTAAGGACAAACACACACACAACCATGCCCGAGGGAGGCCTCGAACCTCCGCCGGGACAAGCCGCACAGTCCATGACTGCAGCGCCCCAGGCCGCTCAGTTAACCCCGCGCGGCGAACCCTTTATTACCTGTGGGACTTGGGCACGTGAACCTCTAGCCCTTCTTTCATTCGCCCCACAACATAAACAAGCAAGGCGTGACTGGTGCCGTCAGAGGATCACTTGGAAGATGGAATGACGCGCCGTGGTCTTCAGCGCTGAAAGCAGATTCTGCCTGCACACAAGTGATGGTCGTTTGCACGTACGACATAGACTTGGTGAGTGCTGCCTCCTACAGTGTTTTGTCCTTTTCAAGTTGCAAAAATTCTTCAACATTTTTCCCCATTAGTTTTTTTTCTTTTTTGTTAATGATGCGATAGTTGGTAGAGGTGATGGTTCATCGACCGGAGGCAATGACAACCTCTCAGGGTGATCCTTCGTCTTGTAACACAGACAGAGTGATAGGTGAAAATTCTTGACATGATGCCGTTTGGCTGACTGGTTCAGTTTCCGCTTTCAAGGAACTGTGCACAGCTCTTTTAAAGATACCTTGTATGAAATCATGATGAAACCAAGGGCAAGTGGAACTACATTTCGATGGACTTTTTCCTGGATCACCTGATCATATTTTGCCACGTTTTATCGATAGCTGTCTCTAAGGTGTTTCCATTTCTATTTCACCATTTTAATTTGACAAGGCAACGGCCTTGCCACAGTGGATACACCGGTTCCCGTCGGATCACTGAAGTTAAGCGCTGTCGGGCGTGGCCGGCACTTGGATGGGTGACCATCCGGGCCGCCATGCGCTGTTGACATTTTTCTGGGTGTACTCAGCCTCGTGATGGCAACTGAGGAGCTACTCGACCGAATAGTAGCAGCTCTGATCAAAGAAAACCATCGTACTGACCGTGAGAGCGGTGTGCTGACCACATGCCCCTTCTATCCGCATCCTCATTGAGGATGACACGGCGGCCGAATGGTCCCGGTGGACCACATGTGACCTGATGACGGAGTGAGTGCTTTATTTTAATTTGAAGAATAATGAAGAGGTGTTCAACATATGAAAGAAGGTGAGCTAAGCAAATGTAGATTGGCTAAGTAAATTTGCATGTATCATCACAATAATTGTAATTTTTCTCACTGATTATGAAACGTAAAGGATTTCTACTTTAATAAAAAAATGAAAAGGAAAAAAGAACTTTGTGGAAGGAAACTTCGGATGAAAGCAAACGGGAGATGCCTGCTGCGTGTGATGCAGAAGCTCAAGGGTAGGTTCAGCGGCTTGCGCCGGCCACCGGCTCACGCCGGAAATATTCAACATTGTGGATGACGTCGAAGCGGCGCGACCCGGCCCGCGCCATGCCGTCACAGCTCGGCCGCCATTGTGAACACCACAATGCAAAACAATGGGTTTGTTAGCCCGGAACGTCACGGGTCGGCTCACCACGTGTCAGCCGGCTCGCAATGCGAACACACACTATTTCATGAGAATGGCGATAAATTTTTTATTCCTCTGACTGCTTTTATTTTACAATAAGAGAGTTTCTGACAGAATATCTATACACATACTCCTCATTTCAGTGTACAGTGCATGGCGGAAGGGACGTTGTTCCATTTCCAGCCATTCCGTGCTGCAAATACACAGGAAAATATATGGTGTTTCAAAAAGAATGACATGATTTTGGACGGTAATAATTACGAAACATGGGACGTGTTGGCTAGGAAATGTGCGTCGTTTGAGTGGCCGTGGCCGTTAGATGTCGGTCAATGCGTCTTCTCAGTTTGCAGTCAGTCAGAAGTAAGATGGCATCCGCTGAACAGAAGGCGTTTCGTGTGTTGCAGTTTGCAAAGAGTGAAACAGTGATTTCAGTCCAGCGTGCTTTTCGTTTGCGTTTTGGCATTGATTCTCTTACACCAAAAAACATTCGTCGTTGGTGTAGCCAACCTGAAGAGACAGGATGCTTGTGCCTATGTAAGACTCCAGGTCCAACTCGCATTTCTGATGACATGATGTAAGAATTCGGCAAACCTTTCAGTGGAGTCCACGAAAGTCTACTCACTGTGAAAGCAGAGAACTGGCAATGCCTCATACGACTGACTGGTGAGTGTAAGTCGTCGTTTGGTCTATAAACTATACACACTACAATCAGTACAAGCTCTTCTGGCTGGTGATAAAAGGGAAGTAGTTGACTTCAGCAGTACTTTGCTAGAGGACATGGAAGACGATACATTTTTGCAACGGTTAATTTTCATTGTTGAAGCAACATTTCATGTTAGCGGTAAAGTAAACCAACATAACGTGTGCATATGGGGCCTCAAGAACCCTCATCACTTTACTGAGCACGAAAGAGACTCACCTAAAGCGAAACATTTTTTGTGCCATTTCTCGTGAAAAAGTGTACAGTCCCTATTTTTTGGGCAAAACACAGGGACTGGAGTGAGCTATCTTCAGATGCTGCAGAACTAGCTTTTTTCACAACTTCAGGAGGACTCCGATGACTTCAGTTTCCAACAAGGTTGAGCTCCACCACACTGGCACAACAACGTACGTCAGTTTCTCAGCGACACTCTGCCTCAACGGCACGGGACCCCGAGACAATGCCCTGGATTCTTGACCTCAAAGATCGGCAGACATCATACCATTTTACTTTTTCTTGTGGGAGTATGTGAAGGAAAGTGTGCTCATTTCCCCTTTATCTCGTAACACAGAATAAGTGAAGAACAGAATAACAGCTGCCATAACTTCTGTAAAATCAGATACATTGTGTAAAGTTTATGACGAATTTAGCTGTCGTCTAGATGTTATTCGTTCTGCTGTTGGTAAACGCATAGAGCATTTGCAATAGCATAGCTCAAACTTTAAAATTTTGTGAATATTTTGCAATCCATTCCATGTTCGTAGTATGTTTTTATCAATAAATATGAAGTTTTGAAATGAGGTCATTCTTTTTTTAACACTCTGTACTCTGCCTGACCAAAAAAGTGAAACAACCAGGAGACATGGTCGGAAGTCAACGCAATTTTGTACATGTACATCGGCAGGTATGCAAATGATTAATGTTGTAATTCACTGTAACATTTAGAATGTTTATCAGATTGCATTAGTGTTGTTCACATATAGTGTTGTTATCAGGCCTGGCAGAGTGTATGAGTGGCGTGAACAGTTCAGATGTTGAGTGATCACTGTGCAGGACACAGACATGTGAGGCAGCGTTATCAGCAGCTGATAGAATTTGTGGGGCTTTGGGATGTGAGATTGGTCTGACGTTGAACTGCTCGAGGACCCAGTCGACCACATCTGATCAGTACAACGGAGGACTGCAGTATTGTGCACTAAGCACATCGTCACATTTGCGACTGCCACCCGAAAACAAGTAAGCACCATTGGTCAGAGCCTAGCAGCACCCGGATCAGGAAATTACCGTCCCATGCACAGGCTGCCGTTAACACAACAACACAAACTGCTGCATTTGGAATATTTCCATAACTGGAAAGCATGGACTGCTGATGACTGGCGTCTCATTCTGTTCATCGATCAATCGCGGTTCGGCACTACTACGGATGACCATCATCTGCGATTATGGCGGGGAGCTGGGGAGAGTTCCCATTCACCAAATGTTTTAGGGGAGCACAGCAGTTTTACTCCTGACGTCATAGTGTGGGGAGCCATCGGCCATGAATGCAGGTAATGACTGACGGAACTCTCACGGTACAACCGTACGTCACAAACATCCTGCGTCCCCATGTTTTACCACTCACGTGACCGTACTATGCTGGCATTTTTCAACAGGACAATGGTCGTCCACATGTGACACATGTTTCTGTGAGCTGCCTTCATGTTGCTGAGGTACTCCTGAGGCCTCCATGATCCTCAGACCTGCCCCTGACAAAAGGTGTGTGTGACAAGCCCAGATGTCAACTTCGTCCCAGTGCCAGTATCCAAGATATCAAGGAACAGTCACAGGATGTGGGTCGGTTTGCTTTAGAAGGGAATACAACGGCTTAACGTCACCCTTCCCAACCGAATCAGCGGAAGCATCCGGACCAGACAGGGTACAATGATATACTTACAAAATGAGTTCAAACTTTGTAAAGTAGGTTCAATTTTGTAATCATCGGAATAACATCACATACCCTCTCAACCCGTGAAGATTAATTTCATTTTCTTCTCACCTTCTGGCTGCCTCACTGTTTCGGTCATGACGTGTAATTGCTTTTATATCCCATCAAGAGCTCAAATTACCCTTCTAAGTCCTGACATCTTTGTAGGATGCAGAATCGTTTTCCTGTGAGTCACGATTGTTGATTTTCTAAAATTATTCAGCAGCGTTTAGCGGAAAAATCATTTTCTGCCATCAACGAATTCCCTTCGAAGTTCACGGAGAATTTCCGTCAACTCTCGTACTTATCGAGGCTATCGATAACCTTGAACATAATCCGATTACAATGACCACCCTCATGCCAAACAGCACGGTTTGCGAAAACGTCGGCATGTGAAAGTCAACACGCACATTTCTTGCGTGACGTCCGGAAAGCCCCAGACATATCCTCGTAGTAGTGAAGCAACGTAAAACAGTTAATAAAGCCAAGTCTTCCGGTCCAGACTGTGTACCAATTAGGTTCCTTTCAGAATATGCTGATGCAATAGCTCCATACTTAACAATCATATACAACCGCTCGCTCGACGTAAGACAGCACCCAAAGATTGGAACATTCCACAGGTCACGCCAATACTTAAGAAAGGTAGTAGCAGTAATCCACTAAATTACAGGCTCATATAATTAACGTCGATATGCAGCAGGATTTTGAAACATATTATGTGTTCGAACATTACGAATTACCCCGAAGCGAACGATCTATTGACACACAGTCAACACGCATTTAGAAAACATCGTTCTTGTGAAACATAAGTAGCTCTTACACACACGAAGTGTTGAGTGCTATTGACAACGAATTACAAATTGATTACTTATTTCTAGAATTCCAGAAGGCTTTTGACACTGTACCATACAAGCGGCTCCTAGTGAAATTGCGTGCTTATGGAATATCGTCTCAGTTATGTGATTGGATTCTTGAGTTCCTGTCAGAGAAGTCACAGTCCATAGTAAATGACGGAAAGTCATCGAGTAAAACAGAATTGATTTCTGCCGTTTCCCAAGGTATTGTTACAGGCCCTCCGCTGCTCTTTACTTATATAAACGATTCAAGAGACGATCTGGGCAGCCGTCTTAGATGATGCTGTAGTTCGTCGTCTAGTAAAGTCATCAGAAGATCAAAACAAATTGCAAAAAGATTTAGAAAAGATGTCTGTATGGTGCGAAAATTGGCAGTTGACCCTAAATAATGAAAAGTGTGAGGTTCTCCACATGAGTGTTAAAAGGAATCGATTAAACTTCGGTTACAAGATAAATCAGTCAAATCTAAAGGCCATAATTTCAGTCACACTACTGACCATTAAAATTGCTACACCAAGAAGAAATGCAGATGATAAACGGGTATTCATTGGACAAATATATTATACTAGAACTGACATGTGATTACATTTTCACGCAAATTTGGGTGCATAGATCCTGAGAAATCAGTACCCAGAACAACCACCTTTGGCCGTAATAACGGCCTTGATATGCCTGGGCATTGAGTCAAACAGAGCTTGGATTGCGGGTACAGGTACAGCTGCCCATGCAGCTTCAACACGATACCACAGTTCATCAAGAGTAGTGACTGGCGTATTGTGACGAGCCAGTTGCTCGGCCACCATTGACCAGACGTTTTCAATTGGTGAGAGATCTGGAGAATGTGCTGGCCAGGGCAGCAGTCGAACATTTTCTGTATCCAGGAACGCCCGTACAGGACCTCCAAAATGCGGTCGTGCATTATCCTGCTGAAATGTAGGGTTTCGCAGTGATCGAATGAAGGGTAGAGCCACGGATCGTAACATATCTGAGATGTAACGTCCACTGTTCAAAGTTCCGTCAATGCGAACAAGAGGTGACCGAGACGTGTAACCAATAGCACCCCATACCATCACGCCAGGTGATACGCCAGTATGGCGATGACGAATACGCGCTTCCTATGTGCGTTGACCGCGATGTCGCCAAACACGGATACGACCATCATGATGCTGTAAACAGAACCTGGATTCATCTGAAAAAATGATGTTTTGCCATTAGTGCACCCAGGTTCGTCGTTGAGTACACCATCGCAGGTGCTCCTGTCTGTGATGGAGCGTCAAGGGTAACCGCAGCCATGGTCTCCGAGCTGATAGTCCATGCTGCTGCAAACGTCGTCGAACTGTTCGTGCAGATGGTTGTTGTCTTGCAAACTTCCCCATCTGTTGACTCAGGGATCGAGACGTGGCTGCACAATCCGTACAACCATGCGGATAAGATGCCTGTCATCTCGACTGCTAGTGGTACGAGGCCGTTGGGATCCAGCACGGCGTTCGGTATTAGAGCAGCAATGTTGCGATACGATAAACCGCAATCGCAATAGGCTACAATCCGACCTTTATCAAAGTCGGAAACGTAATGGTACGCATTTCTCCTCCTTACATGAGGCATCACAACAACGTTTCACCAGGCAACGCCGGTCAGCTGCCGGTTGTGTATGAGAAATCGGTTGGAAACTTTCCTCATGTTAGCACGTTGTAGGTGTCGTCCCCGGCGCCAACCTTTTGTGAATGCTCTGAAAAGCTAATCATTTGCATATCACAGCATCCTCTTTCTGTCGGTTAAATTTCGCGTCTGTATCACGTCATCTTCGTGGTGTAACAATTTTAATGGCCGGTAGTGTAAATACCTAGGAATTACAGTCACGAACAAAGATTTGAAAGAATTCACAGAAAACGTTGTGGGGAAGGCAAACCAAAGACTGCGGTTTATTGGCAGAACACATAGAACATTTAACAAATCTACTAAAGAGACTGCCTACACTGCGCTTGTACGTCCTCTTTCGGAGTATTGCCGCGCCGTCTGGGATCCTTACCAGATAGGATTAACGGAGTACATCAAGAAATTTCAAAGAGGAACAGCGCGTTTTGTATTATAGCGAAATAGGGGAGCGTGTATCACTGACATGATACAGGATCTGGGGTGGACATCATTAAAACAAAAGCGTTTTTCGTTGCAGCGAAATCTTGTCACGAAATTCCAATCACCAACATTCTCCCCGAATTCGAACATATTTTGTTGACGCCGACCTACATAGGGAGAAACGATCATGATAATAAAATTAGGGAAATCAGAGCTCGCATGGAAAGATATAGCTGTTCGTTTATTCCAAGCGCTGTTCGAGATTGGAATAATAGAGAATTTTGAAGGTGGTTCGATGAGACTTCTGCCAGGTACTTAAGTGTGATTTGCAGAGTATCCACATAGATGTAGATGTAGAAGGAAATTAGGGGGACGCAGTATTTCTTGACTTCCGAAAAGTCTTTGAGTTAGCACCGAACTAACGTTTATTGGCAAAAGTACTATCAGTTGGTGCAGCAAAATTTGTGGCTTTATTGAGGATTTATTTATAGGGAGGACGCAGCGTTTTATCATAGACGGAGAGTCAACGACAGATGTAGAAGTTCGTGTATCTGCAGACGTGCCCCAGGGTAGTGTGTTGGCACCCCTGTTGCTCATTTCGTATATTAATGACCTGGCATACAGTATTAATACAAACCTCACACTTTTTGCAGATAATGAAGTTTTCTATTGAACAGTTGTAGGCCTCATATGTGTGTGCGGTGATGCAAGACGAGTCGTGTGCAGTGCTCGTATCTTTCACATAGCACCACTCAAAAGAGTCCGGGGAGAAATTAACTCGTACAGGCATAAGACGAGCGAATGCAATGCTCATTGTTTTGACAAAATTAAATCATAGTGATACAAGAACCAATGAATGCAATCCTCTCTGCTTTGACAGAATAATAAGTAAGTTATCCTTGTAGTGGGGCACACTGCACTGGGACAACGCCGACAAAGTGAAGTGTCGCCTAACTTGGACAACTTGTAAGATAAGTTGAAAGATCTTGAAATCCAACTCGAGACTGAAATTAACAGTTATTTATTTGCTCTGACGACTGACATTACTAACAACGAGATTAACAGAGAGAATACTACTGGGTGAACGAAATTTTTACACCGAACGCAACTGATTCTTCGACACTGGTGCGATGGTGCCATGGTTGAGGTTGGACCTGATGATCTAGTGGTAAAGTGGAAACCGAGAGACCGTGGGATCGAATCTGGTCCGGACAATGAAATGAGGAGTTGACAAAAACAATATGTGGTCCGGATTCCACGTTAAACTATAGGCCCATTTCTCGAGTTGGATGATTGGGTTAGCACCAGGCCATTCAGCCACATGAAATTATTATTATTATTTTTGTTGTTGTTACTATCTGTCTTTCAAAGTCGAACAGAAAAGAAAGACTGTCACTCTCATCTGTTCTCTGGACGCTGTAGGGCGTCCATGGCATAAACCACCCACTGCAGGCGCCTTGCCCAGCTTTCAATACCCGCACTCTGGGTCTTTGCCAAGTTTCTGCAAACAGCCTATTTACCCCAAAGAGGGCCCCGTTCGAGGGTTGGGTTGTTTTGGGGAAGGAGACCAGACAGCGAGGTCATCGGTCTCATCGGATTAGGAAAGGATGGGGAAAGAAGTCGGCCGAGCCCTTTGAAAGGAACCATCCCGGCATTTGCCTGGAGCGATTTAGGGAAATCACGGAAAACCTAAATCAGGATGGCCGGACGCGGGATTGAACCGTCGTCCTCCCGAATGCGAGTCCAGTGTTTAACCACTGCGCCACCTCGCTGGGTGGGCCCCGCTCGAGCTGACAAGGGTACTGCATGGACGTTCCCAGCTGCAAACCCGCCCGCCGTGACGGGAACAGGACTGCTTTCGCAGATTCACTGCTTCTGCTCATTAGATAATTGCGAAATAGTTGGCTTAAACGGAATAATATCGCATAGCGGTATGTGACAGTAACGTTATCGACAGTTGTTTCGATTAGATTTTAGTGTCGTGCGAAGATTGCCAATTTGTTTCCAATAGAAATGTTAAACTGTGCACTTCACCAAAGAAACACGTCCGCCCCGTTAGCTGAGTGGTCAGCATGATGGATTGCCGTCCTACGGGCCCGGGTTCTATTCCCGGCTGGGTCGGAGATTTTCTCCGCTCAGGGACTGGGTGTTGTGTTGTCTTCTTCATCATTTCATTCCCATCTGGCGCGCAGGTCGCCCAATGTGGCAATGTGGCGAATCACTTAATAAAAGCAAGTCTTCTGGTCCAGACTGAATACCAATTATGTTCCTTTCAGAATATGCTGATGCAATAGCTCCATATTTAACAATCATATACAACCGTTCGCTCGACGAAAGATCCGTACCCAAAGTCTGAAAAGTTGCACAGGTCACACCAATATTCAAGAAAGGTAGGAGTAATCCACTAAATTACGGGCCCATATTGTTAACGTCAATATGCAGCAGGATTTTAGGACATATATTGTGTTCGAACATTATGAATTACCTCGAAGGAAACGGTCTATTGACACACAGTCAACATGGGTTTAGAAAACATCGTTCCTGTGAAATACAACTAGCTCTTTATTCACATGAAGTGCTGAGTGCTATTGACAAGGGATTTCAGATCGATTCCGTATTCCTGTATTTCCGGAAGGCTTTTGACACTGTACCACACAAGAGGCTCGTACTGAAATTGCATGCTTATGGAATATCGTCTCAGTTATGTGACTGGATTTGCGATTTCCTGTCAGAGAGGTCACAGTTCGTAGTAACTGACGGAAAGTCATCAAGTAAAACAGAAGTGATTTCTGGCGTTCCCCAAGGTAGTGTTATAGGCGCTTTGCTGTTCCTTATCTATATAAACGATTTGGAAGACAATCTGAGCAGCCGTCTTCGGCTGTTAGAAGATGACGCTGTCGTTTATCGACTAATAAAGTCATCAGAATATCAAAAAAAACTGCAAAACGATTTAGAAAAAATATCTGAATGGTGCGAAAAGTGGCAGTTGACCCTAAATAAGGAAAAGTGTGAGGTCATCCATATGAGTGCTAAAAGGAACTCGTTAAACTTCGGTTACACGATAAATCAGTCTAATCTAAAAGCCGTAAATTCAACTAAATACCTAGGTATCACAATTACGAACAACTTAAATTGGAAAGAACACATAGAAAATGTTGTGGGGAAGGCAAACCAAAGGCTGCGTTTTATGGGAAGGACACTTAGAAAATGTAACAGACCTACTAAGGAGACTGCCTACACTACGCTTGTCCGTCCTCTTTTAGAATACTGCTGCGCGGTGTGGGATCCTTAGCAAATATGACTGACGGAGTACATCGAAAAAGTTCATCGCGAAATACGGGAGAGAGTGTCACAGAAATGATGCAGGATTTGGGCTTAAAATCATTAAAAGAAAGGCGTTTTTCGTTGCGACGGAATCTTCTCTTGAAATTGCAATCACCAACTTTCTCCTCCGAATGCGAAAATATTTTGTTGACACCGACCTGCATAGGGAGAAACGATCACCACGATAAAATAAGGGAAATCGGAGCTCGTACGGAAAGATATAGGTGTTCATTCTTTCCGCGTTCTATACAAGATTGGAATAATAGAGAATTGTGAAGGTGGTTCGATGAACCCTGTGCCAAGCATTTAAATGTGACTTCAGAGTATCCACGTAGATGTAGATGAACGTAATAAGATGTGCACCAAGGCGGCCGGACCTGCCTCGCAGGGGGCCTCCCGGCCAATGACACCAAACGCTCATTTCCATTTACCAAAGAAACACAAGACAAAAAAGGGGGAAAAATGACGCACCATGACGGAATTATCCGATTGGAACGGGAACGGGTATATGTGATGCACATGTACAGAGAAACAAATGAATAAAATTTCAGAAATAATGAATGATTTATTCGAGAGAGCTTCACAAATTGAGCAAGTGAATAACACGTTGGTCCACCTCTGGCTCTTATGCGAGCTGTTATTCGGCTTGGCATTGATTGATAAAGTTGTTGGATGTTCTCCTGAAGAATATCGTGCCAAATTCTGTCCAATTTAATCGTCAAAATATGGTTGGAGGGCCCTGCCCCTTATGACCCAAACGTTCTTAACTGGGGAGAGACCCGGTGACCCTGCTGGCGAAGGTAGGGTCTGGTAAGCACGAAGACAAGCAAAATCTCGCCGTGTGCGAGCGGGCATTATCTTACTGAAATGTAAGAACTGGATGGCTTGCTACGAAGGACAACAAAACGGCGCGTAGAATATCGTCGACGTACCGCTGTGCTGTAAGGGTGCCGCGAATGGCAACCAAAGGGGTCCTGCTATGGAAAGAAATGGCGCCCCACAACATCACTCCTCTTTCTCGTGCCATATGGTGAGTGACAGTCATGCTGGTATCCCACCGCTATCCGGGGCGTCTTCAGACAATTCTTCAGCCTGGAATCTCATTGACTGGAGTAGAATTGCCTTCCATGATGAGTCCCACTTCGAACTGAGTCTCGATGAACAGCGTAGACGTGTCTGGAGACCCCTCGGACAGCGGTAGGATACCAACCTGTCTGTCGTCCGCATACAGCCCAACAGCCAGAAGTGCTGCTCTGGGGTGTCATTTCTTTTCATAGCAGAAACCCTTTGGTTGTCATCCACGGCACACTTGCAGGACACTGGTACGTCGATGATATTCTACGCACCGTTCTGCGTTACCCTTCACGGCAAGCCAACCTCGTTTCAGTAAGACAATGCCCCCCCCCTCCCCCTCCGCACACGGTGGGAGTTTCTACTCCTTATCTTCGAGCTTGCCAAACACTAATTTTGCCAGGAAGGCCGCCAGATTTTGAAGATCTAAATCGCCAATTGGACAGAAATTGGCACAATATTCCTCAGGAAGACATCTAACAACTCTGTTAATCAGTGCCAAGCCGAATAACTGCTTGCATAAGGGCCAGAAGTGGACCAATGCGTTATTGCCCTACTCAATTTGTGAAGCCCTTCCTCTGGAATAAATCAGCCAATCTCCTGAAATTAATTGTAATAATTTGGTGTTTACTTTTTTTTGTCAAAAGTGTTTTTTCTAGGGTTACAAAACGAGGAGTCGCAACTCATGCAGTCACCTGGATGTGAGAATTGGTGGGGACGTGAAATGAAATTGATCATATAGGCTCCGTTGTTGATAAAGCAGGCAGGAGACTTCGGTTCATTGGCAGATACCAGGAAAACAGTGAGTGTACAAATGAGACTGCTTACAAATCACTTGTGAGCCCTACCTTAGAACACTGCTTATGTGTATGAGACCCTTGCGAAACAGGAGTAACAGATGGTGTTGCAGGGCAGCAAGAATGGTCACATATTTGTTTGACTCACGGGAGAGCATCACGGGAATGCTACAAAGCGTCAACTGGCAGACGCTGAAACACAGGCGTCAACTTTCCTGCGAAAGCTAACTTCCAAAGTTTCAAGAAACGTATCAAGAGAAGAATCTAAAAATATGTTTCAGTCCCATATGCATCGCTTCCGTAGAGAACGAGATGACGAGATTAGACTAATTATACAGCGCACAAACGCATTTAACTAGACATTCTTACCACGCTCCATACGTCAACGGAACGGGAAGAAGCCCCAATTGAAAGAGTCCTCCACCTTGCTCATCACATAGGTTTGCGGAGTATGTACGTTGATCTAGACATGTATATATAAGAAATGTGACAGTATGCCTCTTAGTTGCTTCACCGAGTGCCTTTAATCCGACGAGTACGCTCTGAACAAAACGTAGCAGGTAATTAACCTCGCCTACCCACGTGCTTGTTACATCTCTTCCAGTTTTGCACGTTACGTTTAGACCTTCAAAAGACACCGTTGAGCCTTTTCAACATTTGCTCGACGTGATACTAAGGAATTCCATTATCAATCATTTGTTCCCATCACACGCAAGTTATTGCTAATAGATTTCTAATTCTCCTGATGACACGAATCCTGTGAAGTAGCAATATAACTATACAAGTTTTGCCTAAGAAATATTTACAACAGGCTGGGTTTGTGCAAAAACTTTGTAATGAGTTCAATAGAAGACGTAGCAATATTTCAACTCCTACATATACTTTGAGCATTCATGCAAGTCACAAGCAACCACTAGAAACATAAATGTACGCAACCGAAAATTGATACAGGAAATATACTCTTCTGGCTGCAAGAGCTCACGTCCGCACGTACAGTTACGTTTTAATATTCGTAAAAAGATGAAACATATGGAAAAATTATTTAAAAAAAGTGTTGACTTATGTCATTAATCCATAGGAGTCAAGTTTATGTCTAACCTGAATGAGCGCTTACATAATTCAGCGGTACTACAGTTTCTTCCAGCAATCTAAATTTCATGAGAACAAAAATAATATAAACAGCCGCTTTGTAAAAATATTTTCGTAAAATTAGGTTTGTCTACAAATTATTTACTTCAGCTATGCTTTCGTAGGCGTCGTCGGAACATGGCACTATCTTTTTTCTCTCTCGCCAGTCTGCAAGAAAGCGGCTAAACGATAAACGCTGGACTAACAAGAAGGCCAAATTGTATCCCGTTGCTGCAGATTTCTGACAATTAGCAATGAATTTTTTTCTGTTACAGTTGGTTTCAGCGATCAAACTCTGTCTCGGTACAAGCAGTTCTTCTACCGTTCAGTGAGTCGCTTTTCTGAGAGCCGGAATCGTGTTGTTTTGGATCCACCAAACAACGTCAATTTGCTGTTGGTATGCAAGCAATGACTTTTAAATGTTAGAAATAAGTCAACCGTCTTTGTAGAACGAAAACATACTAAAACAATGTTTAAAAAAGCATGTGATAAAATTTATGATCGTGTCACGTGCAAAATGAGTTACGGAAGTAGCAGATTTTCATTATGTTGTACACATCACCGTAGCAACAGAATAATTATTACAAAATACATCGCAACTTAAAGGCCGTGAGGAAAAAGCTTTTTCAGGAAGGACGCCCGTGTAAAATGGCATTTGTTTTAAAATTTGGCTATGCGTGGCTCTGCAGTCGGCTCTTATAGCCAGAGAAAGTGTGAAATAAAACGTGCGTAGTTAACAGTAGTCCTAATGGAGTTTATTATGGAACTATTTAATGGCTATCGATTTCGAAAAGCACTACCAGTGCGAAATAGAGTCTAAAATAAGATTTCCACTTCGAAGTGCCTAGGTTGTGATTTATACTTCGTTGTTAAGTGGAAACCTTTGAATGTAAGCACTGGTGGGTTCATCGTAAACTTTTGAAGCTGAGCATTAATAACTGGTACGAGATGTGTCGGTCTTTACAGCCGGCGCTGACCAAAGCACCTAAACTGTCGTGCCAACATTAATTTGTAGATGCACTTAGAATCTAATTAAAAAAGATAGCAAATTCGTCCACGGCTAAATTAATTTTAAAAAGCTTCCTGGACAGCTGACTGTGTCTCACGTGAGCATAACGCGTGTTACTGTACGAAGGCACAGGCGTTTTCAGTTAGTAATCTAATTAACACGGCGGAAACTGGCATCAGTATGCAGTTCACCATATCGCAAAAGCAGTGCACAAGAATTAAGCCATTCGGAGGTCTGTACCAGGTATTCCTCTCGTGGCTCTTGTACCTAGCTAGGAAGCTTTCGCTGGCGTCGCTCAAAGCAACGAAAATGTAGTGAGGCAGCAAAGTTTAGCGACAATAAGTTTATTTTAACCTATGGTAAAAATTAAAACGTAATGCCCTCGTTCTGACACACACTTTGGCATATTCTTTTGTTTCCTTAAATGGTTATTCGTATCAAAAGAAATCTGCCGATAAAAGACGTAAGCAGTATGTAAACAATTCTGAAAAATTCCACTTACATAAATGCTCTATTGCACAAGCCGGCCAGGGTGGCCGAGCGGTTCTAGGCGCTACAGTCTGGAACCGCGTGACCGCTACGGTCGCAGGTTCGAATCCTGCCTCGGGCATGGCCGTGTGTGACGTCCTTAGGTTAGTTAGATTTAAGTAGTTCTAAGTTCTAGGGGACTGATGACCTCAGATGTTAAGTCCCATAGTGCTCAGAGCCATTTTTTTGTTGCACAAGGTTCCTGCTAAGAGCATCACAACAGTGGGTAAAAAAAATAAACAATAGGCAAAGACGCGAACATTGTTATACCCCATTGCGAAATTAATTTTACCAGTGAAGAAGGTCCATGAAACAGATAACGATTACGAAGCCACTAGAAAACAACACAGAACAACAAAGTTTTATTACTGGTGCTATGGGACATTTTTACAATTCCAGTTCATAACAATTACATATCTCTCGCATTTTTATTATATACATATATTTTTCCATAGACTTCCTTTTGTTTGTTGCTAGATTAACCTACTTCCCTCATCCACAACACTTTCCCCTCGGTTGTCAGTATTAACGTTATTGAGCCAACAGACTTTTATGCCTCAAAGTAAAATTCTGTCAGGCGAAAGGATACCTGCGCTCTTAATAGTTTCTTACGATCCAACACAAACGAATGAGTACTGAATAGAATATGCGATTTCGCTCGGTTGCGAACGACACGTTTCGGACGTAGGGAAGAAGAATAACATTTTATTATGGAGAACAAAAGCTATTCTCTTACTAATTTTCTTGCATTGAAATGTATTTGCTGTATTAATTCGATATCGAGCAACTGGGGTTTCACATGTAGACACTTTAGTGTTATCGAAATGATATACCATCGCAAGTACATCCTGTTAATGTCTCCCAGCGTCCACTGGTGTGGCAACTGAATAAGACTCAGAGGCTGCGAAAGGCGTAAACCTGATGACTGGCAAGCGAACGGCGAATCATAGAAATTACTAGAAGGAACTGTTGCACTTTTACTATGTCAAAAAGAAGAAAAAAACGAACAAAAACTAGGAGAAAATATCAAAGAAAGTTGGGAGAAAGACTGTACGAAAGAAAAGATTGAAACGGGTGAAATGCAAGAGGAAAGCTGTCAGCAGTGAGGAGAGATGCGTACCTGTGGTGCACTGTGGTCGACGGCTGGCGTGTGAATAGGCGCAGCCTGGCCACGCTCATGCACGTCGGCTCTGACTGTAAGGACTAAACACGTGACTGCCGGCGCGCACCGCCGCTGGGCATGACACGTCAGCAATAGGCAACCTGCCAGATGCAAAACTCGCTCTGTCTTAACCAGTACCTCAGGCACAGAGCGATGGAACAGCAGGGACAATCCAGGAGACAGACCTTTGTTAATTTTTAATTTTTCGCCGCTGCCGGATTACTGAGAACGCGGAGGCAGGGAAGAGACGTGGGCCAGAATGTGATAAGAAATGCGTGTTGAGTGCTCTATATTGATCTACTACCTATCCCTAGCACATCTGCAACACTGCGCTGCCCGTCTGACGCGGGAGCTGGCCTTAGCGGCTGGCGGGCTGCGCATGCGCACTTCGCCTCATTACGAGCCGCGCCGCGCCGGCGCTGCTGCTTCTGCTGTTGTTGCCTTTAGCGCTTAGCGCTTCTCGTCGTTAAAAAGAGACCAGCAATTTGCTCGGAATGGGCCCGTCCTCTTTCACCACCCAACGGTACAAAATGGTGTAACCCGTCCGTATGGGCCCACTTCCGAAATTACTTTTCTCCATGAAATTTTAAGGAGACACATATTTTAGACATTACGCTTAATTGTTACCCTCTCTCTCCCTCTCTCTCTCTCTCTCTCTCTCTCTCTCCCTCCCAGTGTCCTATTGCCGGCTTTGTCGCCGGGTGCAAGTATTTTTAGCTGACGCCATTGAGGTGACTTGAGTGTCGCCGACGATGAAACGGTGATGAGCACACACAACATCTAGTGCCCCCACGGAGGAAATCACCAAAGCGTGCAGGAACCGAACCCAGGCCCCTTCGATCGGCATCCAGCCACGCTGACGCCACAGCGACTGCGGAGGATAATTGTCAAACCGAAAGCCCGCGGTCGTGGTTACACTTATACTACAATCATCTTCAGCCAGATCGCATACGCAGTTTATTACGGTTACCGACTTCGGAGTAAGCCATTTTCACAGCTATGAAGGCCATTATAAAAGCGAAAATAGAGTTAACAACAGCATTACAAAAAAAATACAAATTTTTATGGCCTCCTTGAATAATGAAGTTAGGATGGACCAGCTTACCAATTCTTTCCGCTGTTCAGTACAAAATGTATACACTCGCAAGATTTATTACACAGAATGTCTTCTTTCTTCTTTTTCTTAGCGTTAATCCCGTATAGTACTGGGTCCGCTGTACTCAAGATTTAGCAGATTTATTTTATTTAACTTCGCTGTTGCATTCCTTCCCAGTCGTAGGAGTTGTCAGTTACTAAGTTCCGTGTTCTTCTTCTTGGATGCGGAAATTTATCGCAGCGTGTTGCGGAATACGTCTGGTTCTTCCGCTGTGTGATGCGGGCCGCAGGACACTGCGTGAAACGTTTTCCTTGGCGCGGGGCGAAGCGCGTCAAAAGGTAAAAAATGAGAGTGGTGTTTGTTTATAATTTGACAACTGTGCATGATAGACTGATACGATAACTACCTTTCGTCAACTTTTTTTTTTAAATCAGTGAAAATCTTGTGCTATAGAATCAGAGAAATATTTAAGATGATACGAAAAGTTGCTTTTTCGCGTTACTCAGTATTTATCACGCTATATATCCTAAACTAAGAGTCGTACAACAACATAATTTTATAGTTGGATTTAGTAGTACATGTCTATAACGTGTACAAAGTTTCTCTCCGACAGGGTCAGTAACAGTGAAGTAATAAATTAAAATGTCACGTATGGTGCGGAATTTTTAGCAAACCAACATCCGAAATGTAGTAAGCGACAAACTTCTTCCCTTTACAAAGCGAGAAAAAATTTCATGAAGATTTGAGTTTATTTTTATAGTTTGTTGGAAGTCGGTGGGTGCTAAAGTCCCCCCTAGACGAAAGCTGTATTGTGTGTTTCATAGACGCGACGCGTGTTCCAGCGCGCTGCGGGGAACATTTTAAAAGCTACTATAGGTGCGGTGTAGTGCGGTGCGACAATAGCAGCGGAAGCAGCAAGGGCAAAACATACAGCGCAATAATCGATCTAAAAACTTGTTAATTTTGGCACTTCTAAAGTTCACGGAAGTTAGGGTAGAGGAGGAAGACAGTATATTATTGGGATGAGTACTCAGGATGCACAAAGTAGTCAGGTGAATGTTCTTACAGCATGAAGAAGAACGAACGTATAACATTTTAGTAACAAAAAGGTTGCTCGACGTTGCAGTTCCCACTGACGTATAACGTAGACGTATCAAAAATTAATGAACTGCGCAAGGGTAACAAAATACCCAGAAGCACGCAGACGTTTCGCGCTAATAAAGCCCGCAACGGCACAGCGTTGTCCGCACCCTAAGAAAACGGTCCCGTATGTTTGCATTCCAGATGGCGGTTATAAGAGTCGAGGGGCATGAAAGGGAAGCAGTGGTTGGGAAGGGAGTGAGACAGGGTTGTAGTCTATGGTTCAAATGGCTCTGAGCACTATGGGACTTAACATCTGTGTTCATCAGTCCCCTAGAACTTAGAACTACTTAAACTTAACTAACCTAAGGACATCACACACATCCATGCCCGAGGCAGGATTCGAACCTGCGACCGTAGCAGTCGCGCGGTTCCGGACTGAGTGCCTAGAACCGCTAGACCACCGCGGCCGGCTGTAGTCTATCCCCGATGTTATTCAATCTGTGTATTGAGCAAGCAGTAAAGGAAACAAAAGAAAAATTCTGAGTAGGAATTAAAATCCATGGAGAAGAAATAAAAACTTTGAGGTTCGCCAATGACATTGTAATTCTGTCTG
The DNA here is from genome assembly GCF_021461385.2 of Schistocerca piceifrons. Lineage (NCBI taxonomy): Eukaryota > Metazoa > Arthropoda > Insecta > Orthoptera > Acrididae > Schistocerca > Schistocerca piceifrons. The sequence continues at coordinate 406,513,728 of NC_060149.1, forward strand.
AGACAGCAAAATACCTAGAAGAGCAGATGAACGGAATGGTCAGTGTCTTGAAAGGAGTATATAAGATGAACATCAACAGAAGCAAAACGAGGATAATAGAATGTAGTCGAATTAAATCGGGTGATGATGCGGGAATTAGATTACGAAATGAAAGGCTTAAAGTAATAAATGAGTTTTGCTATTTGGGGAGCAAAATAACTGATGACGGTTGAAGCAAAGAGGATATAAAATATGGCAAGGAAAGAGTTTTCTGAAAAGAGAAATTTGTTAATATCGAGTATAGATTTAAGTGTCAGGAAGTCGTTTCTGAAAGTATTTGTATGAAGTGTAACCATGTATGGAAGTGAAACGTGGACGATAAATAGTTTAGACAAGAAGAGAATAGAAGCTTTCGAAAAGTGGTGCTACAGAAGAATGCTGAAGATTAGATGGGTAGATCACATAACTAACGAGGAGGTATTGAATAAAATTGGAGAAAAGAGAAATTTGTGGCACAACTTGACTAGGAGAGGGGATCGGTTGGTAGGACATATTCTGAGGCATGAAGGGACCACCAATTTAGTGTTGGAGGGCAACGTGGAGGGTAAAAATCGTAGAGGGAGACCAAGAGAGGAATACACTAAACAGATTCAGAAGGATGTAGGTTGCAGTAGGTACTGGGACATGAAGAAGCTTGCACAGGATAGAGTAGCATGGAGAGCTGCATCAAACCAGTCTCTGGACTGAAGACCACAACAACAACAACATATTTGCATTTTGCGAGTCGGGAGGGCGGTCTCGCTATGCAGCACGTTGCGGAAAACTCCTGTGGGTATAAAAACGTAGCTTAAGGGTGGGAAGTCGTGTGATCATATTTTGACTGTGTATCGTATTTCTAAGGTGTAAATTGGGGACCAGCCCGGCATTTACCTAGCGAGAGAGGAAAACAGCCCCAGGCTGGCCGATACACCGTTAATCCGCCGCGCTTATTCGATCCTGGTCTGGCTTTCCTCTCCATCTTGCAAGCTAGCGCATTTCGCATTACGTTGCACTACCAGCTTTTCTTATACAGAACGTACAGGTAACAATTTATAAGTGCTGAATATGGATGACACTGGCATCTTTATATACTCATACATGGACAGATGGGTGACGTGCTTCATACATTACTGGCCATTAAAATTGCTACACCACGAAGACGACGTGCTACAGACGCAAAAATTTAACCGACAGGAAGAAGATGCTGTGATATGCAAATGATTAGCTTTTCAGAGCATTCACACAAGGTTGGCACCTACAACGTGCTAACATGAGGAAATCTTCCAACCGATTTCTCATACACAAACAGCAGTTGACCGGCGTTGCCTTGTGAAACGTTGTTGTGAGGCCTCGTGTAAGGAGGAGAAATGCGTACCATCACGTTTCTGACTTTGGTAAAGTTCGGATTGTAGCCTATTGCGATTGCGATTTATCGTATCGCAACATTGTTCCTCGCGTTGGTCGAGATCCAATGACTGTTAGCAGAATATGGAATCGGGGGGTTCAGGAGGGTAATACGGAACGCCGTGCTAGATCCCAAAGGCCTCGTATCACTAGCAGTCGAGACGACAGGCATCTTATCCGAATGGCTGTAACGGATCGTGCAGCCACGTCTCGATCCCTGAGTCAACAGATGGGGACGTTTGCAAGATAACAACCATCTGCACGAACAGTTCGACGACGTTTGCAGCAGCATGGACTCTCAGCTCGGAGACCTTGGCTGCAGTTACCCTTGACGCTGCATCACAGACAGGAGCGCCTGCGATGGTGTACTCAACGACGAACCTGGGTGCACGAATGGCAAAACGTCATTTTTTCGGATGAATCCAGGTTCTGTTTACAGCATCATGACGGTCGCATCCGTATTTGGCGACATCGCGGTGAACGCATATTGGAAGCGTATATTCGTCATCGCCATACTGGCGTATCACCCGGCGTGATGGTATGGGGTGCTATTGGTTACCCGTCTCGGTCACCTCTTGTTCGAACTGACGGCACTTTGAACATTGGACGTTACAATTCAGATGTGTTGCGACCCGTGGCTCTACCCTTCATTCGAACCCTGCGAAACCCTACATTTCAACAGGATAATGCACGACCGCATGTTGCAGGTCCTGTACGGGCGTTTCTGGATACAGAAAATGTTCGACTGCTGCCCTGGCCAGCACATTCTCCAGATCTCTCACCAACTGAAAACGTCTGGTCAATGGTAGCCGAGCAACTGGCTCGTCACAATACGCCAGTCACTACTCTTGATGAACTGTGGTATCGTGTTGAAGCTGCATGGGCTGCTGTACCTGTACCTGTACACGCCATCCAAGCTCTGTTTGACTCAATGCCCAGGCGTATCAAGGTTGTTATTACGGCCAGAGATGGTCGTTCTGGGTACTGATTTCTCAGGATCTATGCACCCAAATTTGGGTGAAAATGTAATCACATGTCAGTTCTAGTATAATATATTTGTCCAATGAATACCCGTTTATTATCTACATTTCTTCTTGGTGTAGCAATTTTAATGGCCAGTAGTGTAATATCCATGAACGATTATACAGGGTGGTCAGAAACAGTCTGAAAAACTTGGTACGGTGTTACAGGGTATGTTGAACTGAGAAATAATTGTTAAGAAAAAATTCGGTATGTTGCGCCGCTTCGGAGTTAATTAGCATTGTGGTAAGCCAATCAGGCCGTTCGCGCGCAAATTCAAGCGGCCCGCCAAATGCAAAATTAGTGCCAGTTGTTCACATAGCGTAGATGATAGCGCACGTTCCTGCTGAGCGTTTGGCTCGGGTTCGATCCTTACTGCCGTCCCATACCCTATATTTGTATCGCTCTCATGTTCGGTTTTAGCAAAGCTAACGAAGAATATGTTTGGCGACACCGTCACTGACTGGCCGCTCGAATTTGCGCGCTCAATGGCCTGAATGGTTAACTTCAGTGTTAATTAACTCGAAAACGGCAAAACGTATCGCTTTTTTTCTTAATAATTATTTCCCAGCACAGCCTACTTTGCAACACCCTTACAAACTTCTTTGACTGTTTTGACCACGCTGTATAAAGATGCAAATGCCAAAAGCCTGCAGCACTTATAAACTGTGACGTCTACTACTATATAGAAAAACTTACAACAGGATATATTTTGTATCGAACAGGGGAAAGAACTGATACGACTGCACATCGCACCTACGTTATTCATGGACGCTATATAAATGTGAACTGTAGTTTCTTTACGCAGCTGATAATTGTAGTTTTTCTTTTTTAATTCCTGTAACATATCTGAAGATGGCCAACTCAAAAGCTGCTAATCATAACAAAGTTCATATGGAATCAATTAGCGAAAATAATTCTAGTAAAATTGTTGATCCCTCGTTTTTGGCACATGGTTCTACATTTATGTTCTAAATAGAGAATCAATAGAGAAAAAAATACTTTTCATACGAAACGATGGACAGTTCACTATGAGTTTTGGAGTTCAGTCACTTTGCAGTAAAATTACTAACTCTTTCTGTTTATCATCGTTAAAGACAAGTATAATTTTTATTAGTTTAACGTCAAATATGAAATACCACTTACGTCGTCCCAGACAGTAAGTACATCTCTGGATTTGGAAAAAAAATTACATCGGGTCTAAAATATCGAGGAGAAATGGTTAACTTCATACAGAGAATTAATAAATCATTATTTCGAGGGAAATATATTCACTTGGACCGAAAAAACACATTGTTATAAAAGGACATAGGGTAATGTTCTTCAGTTCTCCTTAATTGACTTAAAAGCCGAGTTAGTCATCAAACCTTTTGTGCTTAAGGCTTCCGTCGGGTGACACCACATCAACTGCAAGAGATGACCACTTGTGTCTCTTTTTAACATTGTGGGCTCACATATTTGAAATACATCTGTTTGTAAGAGACTGACTCACCAGGTCATTCTCAAGAGTTTCTGTCGGCTATGCAGAAATGCGACTGTTTGGAAACACAAAAATGGGGTACGTCACTATGGAAACAAAGCTGACTTTCCGATAAGATTTCAAGCAGATAAACGCCACACTGACAAGAAAAAAGCGACTAGCATGATGGAAAAACATGTAGACGACGTTCTGGAACTACAAACTGAATATTGATCTAAGATTAAGATGCGTCAGTTTGGAAATAAGCTCTTCAGCTGAGGGCACTATCCTTCAAAAAGGATAACTTTGCCACTTTTCTTGTTTCTCATCTGCTGTACGAGCTGATACGTACAAAATGCTTCAAAATCAACACAGACCATTTGTCTTGGTCACTAGTACCACAGTTTGTGAAAATATGACGAATAAAAATACGTTTACAGGTTGTTGTTGGTCATGTGACTAGGGCATCCCGTCGGGCAGACCGTTCGCCGGGTGCAAGTCTTTCGATTTGACGCCACTTCGGCGACTTGCGCGTCGATGGGGAAATGTGGATGATTTGGACAACACAACACCCAGTTCCTGACCGGAGAAAATCTCCGACCCACCCGGGAAGCGAACCCGGGCTCTTGTGATTGATATTCTGTCGCGCTGACCACTTAAAAAAAAAAAGAGTAGAGTGGTCAGTTATGAGCAAGTGGAGATAAGGCAGGCAGGGCTCGGAACCCGAGGCCTGGCCGCGATGCTTCCCCCCTCCCATCCCTGAATCTCTCCCTCAAAGTAATTTTTTGATTAATTTTTTATTTTATTTTATTATATTTTTTTACCAGGAACAGGGTAAATTAACAAAATATCTTTATTGGTACAAGTTTAAATACAACAGAAATGCCATCCTTCCGGCGGAAATAACACGAGACATTACACTCGTACAAGGCGACCAATTTTTTTTTATTAACAAGGTGTAGAAAAAAAATAATAATAATACTGATGTAAGCTAAGAGGTGTGAAGCAATAGGCAGTAGAGTTGGGGGGAAAACCAGCGTGTTCTGGTATAGTGCATAAAAGAAAGGAGGCGCGTCTCCATGCACCTACTCCACTGTGGGTTACAATATAGAAAGTAGCGCGGAGAGTCTCAGATGTCAGCAGGTGGGGGGGAGTGCTGCTAGCGTGTGGCGCCATCCAACTGAGCGGGGGTGACGTAAAGATCGCGTGTAGGTAATTGACGAAGAAGACGCGGTAGCGCAGTCGGTGCTCTACTTCACTGTGGGCGGTTTGTAAGTACTGCCAGAAATCAAGGCGTGATTTGTCGCCATATCCATGTAGGTGATCGTCCATCCCTTGACCCATACAATCTCATGATTTTTGGTGGCGGGGAAATAACTATCCTGAGGATGGATAAAAGTCAATGGGTCAATCGAGTCTGGCGGAACGCGGAGGTAACAGGCAACGAACTGTCGGACAAGTTTCCAGACGTCACTGGTGGCAGCACAAGTCAGTTGGTGGACACCGTCATCCATGAGGTGGCAAATCGAACAAATTGGAGAGTCCGTTAGTCCGATGGCGTCAAGACGTTGATTTGTGGCGAATTTTCCACTTCCGACGTGGTAAAATGTTGCCCGGACGTTGGAGGGAGGAAAAGGGTGGTGGATATGACACCAAACCGTGGGCCACCGCTTGGACGGTGTATGAGTTCGATATTGTTGCTGGATACGGAAGGAAGCAGTGGGGTGTAAAAACCTGTAGGTCGAGGAGAACGCGTGGTCGGAAAGTGTGTGTGAGCATAACTGAAGTCGACGATGAAATCAGTAATGTGCGTCAGATGGTGCTTGATGTGTCTGACAGGTACTGGCGGCGTTATGGTCGCCTGCACAAGAATTTCCAGCAAGCTGCGCGTAAGGGAGGTGCCCCCATGCCACTGCTTGTGCATGGTGGACATGTACAAGGACGCCGCGCGGAGTCGCACATTGAAAAGGCCGAGGCCCCCCACTCGCGGGGGAAGGGTGAGCGTGTCGTAGCGGACCTTAAAGAGCGTACCGGCCGTAAGGAAGTATCCGAAAGTAGGCTGGATGCTGCGTCCAATAGTTGATGGCAGCGGGAGGACCTGTGCGATGTGGACCACTCTGGACGCCACATGCTGATTGAGGTACTGGACACGTTGTAAAGAATCGAGTCAGCGGAGAAGATTTTGTTGCACCGTCGTGCGGGTAATTTGGAGTGCACGCCGAAAATTGATGGCAGCGGAGCGGCGCACGGTGGAGGTGAAAATGATACCAAGGTAACGTTGTTTTTGTACAAACGCGCGAGGTGCTAAGTCGTCGTGTGAGAGGCCACGTCCAATGGACATCGCCGTGGATTTAGCCACATTCATGTTACTGTCCGCTGCAGTTCGATACGTTGATATCAAATCAAGTACCGTTTGTATTTCACTCCGTGAGCGGACCAAGAGGAGGAGGTCGTCAGCAGACGCACGACATCGAAAATTGTGCTGCCGCAAAGTGAGACCAGAAAGGTGGCTCGTCAGACTCCCGACGAGTGGCTGCAGGCTTATGGCATAGAGTAGGGTCGAAAGTGGGCAACCTTGCCTTACGGAACGCCGGATCGCCACTGGTCCCGCCACACGGCCATTAACCTCAATCAGCGATTCGACGGTGCCGTACAGGCACCGGATGACATCGATAAAGGCTGGTGGAAAACCCATTCGGTCCGTCACTGAGAACAGAAAACGATGTCGCACCTTGTCGAATGCGCTGTCAAAATCAATGGCAACCACCACGGCGCGGAGTCTTCACACCGCTGCCAGTGCAATTAAATCACGACATTCTCCTGTGGCCGTTTGTATATTAACTGAGCCACACGGAGTTGTCTGTTCCGGGGATAGAATGCTAGGCAGGACCCTGCGGCAATGCGCAAAAATTTTACAGTCTGCGTCGAGCAGAATCAGGGGACGGTAATGTGCTGTCGTCACACCCGGTGTCGGTTTGTGGATGGGTATAAATTCCCGTGACGAGGACGGCGGTATGGCGTTCTCCATCGTCATCAGTTCATGAAACATCGTCGTCCTCCGTGACGCCATTAGTGTGAGGAAAGCGCGATAAAATTCTATCGGCAATCCGTCGACACCATGTGACTTATTCAAAGCACCTTTGTTGATTGCATCGTGGACTTCGTCACGCGTAACTGGCTCCATCAGCTCGTCCGCTTCGTCGCTGTCGAGTGTGCGAGTTACGTGTGGTAACACAGACTCCTCAGCATGGTTGTTGGTAGTCTCCTCCCGGTACATTGTGCGGTAGTGGTCTACAAAGGCACTGACGATTTTGGCCTGGCAAGTGACTTGCTGGGAGCGACAGGTGTTGATCTCGGTGATGAGTCGTTGTTGTCTATGTTTCCTATCGGAGGCGATACGATGCATGGTGGGATGTTCTTGTTCCGCTGTATCTCGACGTCGGTTTCGCACCAACGCCCACTGCAATCTACGGCGTGTCAACGTTTCAATTTGCGCCTTAATCCTGATGCGTTCCCTCTGGGTGTCGGGGGTGGGCGGCTGGGGTTCCAGGTCGCGGAGAACGGCGTAGAAATAGTCGGTAGCGTGCCGGCGCCACGCAGCTACTTCCTTGCCATACTGAATCACGGTACGTCGAATGGCATGTTTGGCACATTCCAGCCATCAGGTCAAGGTCGTGCAGTACTTAGGTAAGCGACGTTCACAGGTGGTCCATGTCTCGGTAACACGTTGAAGACATTCGGGATCATGAAGATGGGAGGTGTTTAGCTTCCACGGTGCACGACTACGCCTGACCACTTGCTTGGGGAAGAGAATGTTGCAGATGTAGGCACAGTGGTCCGAAAAGGCCAGGGGCCAAAGTTCTGCACCTTGGACTGCAGGTGTGAGTTCCCGAGAGACGTAAATCCTATCAAGGCGGGTCGCGGAGAGACTCGTCTGGTAAGTATGTCCAGGCGTGTCGCCGTGCTGAACTTCCCAAGTGTCGCGGAGCAACAAATCTCGGACGACAAGAAGCAGTTCTTGACAGGTGTTGTAGTGGGGCACTTGATCTTTAGGGTGCAATACACAAGTAAAATCACCCCCAAGCAAGTAATGGTCGCAGCGTCCAAGAAACAAAGGAGCGATTTCTTCTGAATAGAAGAGTGCCCTGTCGCGTCTGCGGGTGGAGCCTGACGGAGCGTAAATGTTGACAATACGCGTCCCCATGACGGTGACGGCCATGCCTCTGGCGGATGGAAGGTATGTGATATCGGCCACTGGAATGCCTTCTCTGGCGTAGATGGCTACGCCGCTTCCCAGGTGGTCACCAGGAGAAGTGTTATATCCCGCGACGTCTCGAAGTGTGGCCAACTGTACTTCCTGTAGTAGTGCAATGCCGACGTCCGCTGATGAATGTGATACCAGATGTCTATGCATAGTGTGTGCAGTTCCCATACTTACCGCCCTGTGGTTGATGGACACGGAGCTGCGTCCCAGATGTTTTCCATCAGGCTAAGATCAAGAGATTTTGGTGGCCAAGATACTAACGTGAGATGATTGTCTAGTACCTCAAAACGCTGTAGCACGATTCTAACCTTGTGATATGGACAGTTAAAATGTTGGAATATGAGATCGGTAGCAAGGATGAAGGCTTGCCGGTGGTCCACAATAATGTTCATGTAGTCTACAGCTGTTTTGGTGCCTTAGATTACTGTCACAGGTCCTACGGAGTTCCAGGTGAATGTCATCTCTCCCCCTTCCCCCTCCCCCCTCCCCCCCTCTCCCTCGTGGTACAGTGTTGCCCACCACCTGCCAGTCGCTTGAATGACGGAGTGTCCAGGCACGAAATCAACCTGGTGTAAAAAGAAAACTGATTCATTCGACCAGGCGATATGTTTCCATTGATCCATGGTCCAGTCTCGATTATCCTATGCCCACTGGAATCCTAATTGTCGGAGGTGTTGGGGCTGCTTGGGAACATGTAGGGATGTCTGCTGTGGAGCCCCGTGTTCAACAGTTTGCATTGAATGGTGTGCTCCAAAACACTTGCGCCATTGTTATGTTCTATAGTCAGATCTGCCACAAATCTCTGTCCATCCTACTTAACTGAGCTGTCAAGCCCCCGCCATCTGTAACGAACCATTGGTGACCAGCACCTTCTCGCCTACTCGTTATTTCACCGTCCTTAAATCACTTTCTGCAGATGTTCACAACAGTAGCAAGTGAACAGCCGACCGGCTTCGCAGCTTCCGAAATGCTCGTTCCCAGACACCGGACCAAAACAATCTGCCCTTTGTCAAACTCACTTATCTCAGTACATTTTCCAATTTGCGACGCTTATCATCGTTAGAATGATTACTCATCGTTTCTACTCCGCACAATTTCGTAGACTGTATTGGAGCCTTCACCAGTTACGGAGTCGTAAGTTCTTTTTGGAAGATACAAGCCGGCTGATGTGGCCGAGCGGTACTAGGCGCTTCAGTCCAGAACCGCGCTGCTGCAACGGTCGCAGGTTCGAACCCTGCCTCGGGCATGGATGTGTGTGATGTCCTTAGGTTAGTTAGGTTTAAGTAGTTCTAAGTCTAGGGGACTGATGACCTCAGATGTTAATTCCCATAGTGCTCAGAGCCATTTGAATTTTTGAAGATACTAGCCCGTTTAATATTTAGCTTGGTGTTAAACTGTCTGCAAGAGTTTAACAGGATTCTCCCTGTCAAGGATTTAAAATAATTGCAGTTTTAAGTCATATGAACATATAACCTGACACACTGCAGCAATAGTATATGTCGTTGTGTGAAAGTTGTATGTGAGGCAGTGGAATCACCCTCACGGCCTTATACAGGAATGGGAAGATATTCAGAGCCTGTGTACAATATCAGCGATACTCGCTGTAGGGATCTCTACATGTACTGGATTTTGAATAGAGGAATCCATCTCATTCTCTGTCAGATTTTCATGTTTACAAGACATTCGGGATTTGGGAACAAATATAATGTGTACGACAATGTGCTATCAGTTGACAGAAAATAAGGTGGGAAATGTTTCTGATCTAGCAGTAATGTTGCTTAACACCTTCAGAGATGAATAAAAAATTGGCATATTTCTTGCGTTGACCTGCGAATGGGAACAAGTGGAGGCTGTTCAGCAACAGCATACTTGACCTACATCTGCACATGATGCTTACGTGAATTGACTTTCTTCACGCTATATACATAGACTGATACGCCGGGCGTCTGTCTCTCAAATTTTGCAACGTCCTGATGTTTGATGAGGAAACCAATACCAAGACGTTTATAATACCTATGGATATCATACATTTGGTTCAAATGGCTCTGAGCGCTATGGGACTTAACTGCTGAGGTCATCAGTCCCATAGAACTTAGAACTACTTAAACCCAACTAACCTAAGGACATCACACAAATCCATGCCCGAGGCAGGATTCGAACCTGCGACCGTAGCGGTCGCGCGGTTCCAGACTGTAGCGCCTGGAACGTTCGATTACACCGGCCGGCAATCATACATTTCATGACATACGGCAACACACTGGGATTCCGTTATAAAAGAGGCGGCTGAGCTTACAGTGAACAACAGCCGTTTTAACAGAAGCAAGGGGTACATGCTTATTAGGGCTTTGGATGTAGAAAGGAAGCAATGAGGGATGCTTGACGCTTGTAGAGAGGCTGGAGCGGAAGTTTGATACGTGGCGCCCGTCCCTCGCACCAATTAACGTCACTCGGTCCCACGGCGGGCCGGACGTACTTACGAGCTGCCCAACTCACCTTCCATGCACGCGTCGTTCCGTCCCCTCAGAGTTAGTGTCAGAGTTCGCAATCGTGGCTATATAAGCGCAAAACCGTGCCACCCCGACAGTCAGTGATTTTACTCTTGACGACGATGATGGAGACAGCCATCGAAAGCTCGAGAATTTTATTCGAACTGACGAGGCTTGAAAACCGAGAAGATTTTATTCAGTCATGCCGCCGCTGAAGACTGCGAGCATACTTATAAACAATTTTTCCCAAGCAAGAAGTTACAAGCAAAGTAAGAATTGTTGCAGTTCTTCACATTAACAGCTGCTCGTTGTTCACTGTTTCCGCTGGTAGTGGGATGTAGGAAGAACCTCTACGAAATGGATCGTAAAGATGTGCGTAAAAGTTCAAGAACACAACCATGGTTAAGGCTTTCCCCTACTGTCGATAGTGAAACTCGGAGAATAAGTTCTGAATCTAGTTTGTAATAGTTTCTTGGAACCACTCAGCAAGTGGAGTGCTCCACCATATCCCGCCACCCTCACCGCACAAATGTATGGACGCTGCAAGAATGACCCCATTCTTTGTGAGGGCAAAGTCGCAACACAACATAGTCTTACACTCTATGGTGGCATTTTGCGGATCCTCAAGTATTTTGGAAATTTCCCAGTCCCGAACATGCTGATACGCATTAAAAATAGTGTCGGGTCTCAGTACACGGCCGAATTTTCGATCTGGAGATGTAAAATCGTATCTCCAAGTTCACACACGATCAATGTAAAAGGTATTTCTGTGCCATCATGTGGTTCACATGGTTGAGGTGGGATGAAGAGCTGCTGTTTACAGATAGATGTTTATTATTATAACGTCCTCCAGATGGCCAGACACTGCTTCTGTTGTGTGCGAAGATAGATGATGGGCTGGGTAGTCGTTCTGGAGATGACGATTGACTTGATGCAAAAGCAACTACTCATCTACAATTTCTAAAAACTACAAACAAGCAGGCATTGTGTAAGCGTATATTTTATAATTGCAGGGAGATATGTAAACGAGATGGCTTCTTACTGATGAAAGCATTCTTCCGCAATTGGCCAGCTCGATGAAGATGAGAATTTCCACTCGATGTCGGGTAGCAATAATTTCCCTGCACCTTTACGGCTCGAATACCCACTGCACGGACCTCGAGGCCACAGGCGACATTGACAGGAAGAGCTCCAAAGACAACACTTTTACATTCTCTATAACATATGGAAAAAAGAAAACTTACTATATATATATATATATACCTTTCTATCTACATTATTCCGTGATCAAAAAGTCTGCATAAATTTCAAAACTGAATAAATCACGGAATAATGTAGATAGAAAGGTACAAATTGACACACGTACTTGGAATGACATGGGGTTTCATTAGAACCGAAAAATACAAATGTTCAAAAAATTTCCGACAGATGGCGCTTCATCAGATCAGAATAGAATACCTGGGAGGCCAAGCAGGACGACAGTGGCGGCTGATCTCACGATCATCACCAAACGACGCGCGCAAGAGATCTTTCACGCGTCTAGCAATACGGAGTGTTTTTTTTTTTTTTGTTCTAATAAAACCCCATGTCATTCCAAGCATGTGTGTCAATTTTTACCTCTCTATCTACGTTATTCCGTGGTTTATTAAGTTTTCAAGTTTATACTGACTTTTTGATCACCCGGTATATATATAAAGCTTTCTTTTTTCCATATGTTATAGATAATGTAAAAGTGTTGTCTTTCGAGCTCTTCCTGTCCATGTCGCCTGTGGCCTCGAGTGTATATATATATATATATATATATATATATATATATATATATATATATATATATACTGAAGAGCCAAAGAAACTGGTACACCTGCCTAGTATCGTGTAGGGCCCCTGCGAGCACGCAGAAGTGCCGGACTCGACTAATGTCTGAAGTAGTGCTGGAAGGAATTGACTCCATGAATCCTGTAGGGCTGTCCATAAATCCGTAAGTGGACGAGCGGGTGGAGATCTCTTCTGAACAGCCCGTTGCAAGGCATCCCAGATATGTTCAATAATATTCATGTCTGGGGAGTTTGGTGGCCAGTGGAAGTGTTGAAACTCAGAAGGAATTTCCTGGAGCCACTCTGTAGCGAATTTACACGTGTGCGGTGTCGCATTATCCTGCTTGTATTGCCCAAGTCCGTCGGAATGCACATGCACATAAGTGGATGCAGGTGATCAGACTGGATGCTTACATACGTGTCATCTGTCAGAGTCGTATGTAGACGTATCAGGGGTCCCATTTTACTCCAACTGCACACGCCCCACACCATTACAGAGCCTCCACCAGCTTGAACAGTTCCCTGCTGACATGCAGGGTCTATGGATTCGTGAGGTTGTATCCATACCGGCACACGTCCATCCGCTCGATACAATTTGAAACGAGACTCGCCCGACTAGGCAACGTGTTTCCAGTCATCAACAGATCAATGTCATTGTTGACGGGCCCAGGCGAGGCGTAAAGCTTTGTGTCGCGCAGTCATCAATGGTACACGTGTGGGCCTTCGGCTCCAAAAGCCCACTGACAGTTGTTGATGGCCCAGCATTGAAATCTGCAGCAGTTTGCGGAATAGTTGCACTTCTGTCACGTTGAATGATTTTCTTCAGTCGCCGTTGGTCCCTTTCTTGCAGTATGTTTTTCCGGTCGGAGATTTGATGTTTTACGGGATTCCTGATATTCAGAGTACACTCCTGAAATGGACGTACGGGAAAATCCCCACTTGATCGCTACCTCGGAGATGGTGTGTCCCATTGCTCGTGCGCCTACTGTGACACCACGTTCAAACTTACTTAAATCTTGATAACCTTGCATTTTAACGGTAGTAATCGATCCAACAACTGGGCCAGACACTTATTGTCTTATACCTGTTTAGGCATTGCCGATCGCAGCGCCGCATTCTGGCAGTTTATACTATCTTTGTACTTGAATACGCATGCCTATAACGGTTCCTTTGGCGCTTCAGTGTAAATGAAATGTCGCACTCTACCCAGAGCTTCCGGCAAGGAACGAGCAATGCCGAGACAGGCGTACCCTCGGCCGGCACGTGGCCCGCCCACTCGGCCCGCGTGAAGGTTGGCACGCTGTGACCGGTCCTGTAGAGTAACAACGTAACTAAGAATTAAACGGTTTGGTACCACTATTACAAAATTCTTATAATAATACCACTGAAACAGTTAAATCGACTGTAATATACACTATGTGATCAAAAGTATCCGCACACCTGGCTGAAAATTAGTTACAAGTCCGTGGCGCCCTCCATCAGTAATGCTGGAATTCAATATGGTGTTGGCCCACCCTTAGCCTTTGGGACAGGTTCCATTCTCGCAGGCATACGTTAAATCAGGGCCTGGAAGGTTTCTTGCGGAATGGCAGCCCATTGTTCACGGAGTTCTGCACTGAGGAAAGGTATGGATGTCAGTCGGTGAGGCCTGGCAGGACGTCGGCGTCTCAAAACATCCCAAAGGTGTTGTATAGGACTCACGTCAGGATTCTATGTAGGACAGTCCATTACAGGGATGTTGCTGTTGTGTAACCACTCCGCCACAGGCCGTGAAGTATGAACAGGTGCTCGATCGTGTTGAAAGATGCAATCGCCATCCCCGAATTGCTCTTCAACAGTAGGAAGCAAGAAGGTGCTTAAAACATCAATGTAGCCCTATGGTGTGATAGTGTCACGCAAAACAACAAGTGGTTCAAGCCCCCTCCATGAAAAACACTACCACACCATAACACCAGCGCCTCCGAATTTTACTGTTGGCACTACACACGCTTCCAGATGAAGTCATTCGCCATATCCACACCCTACCATGGGATCGCCACATTGTGTACCGTGATTCGTCACTCCACACAACATTTTTCCACTGTTCAATCGTCCGATGTTTACGCTCCTCACATCAAGCTAGCCGTCGTTAGGTATTTACCGGCTTGATGTGTGGCTTATGAGCAGCCGCTCGACCACGAAATCAAAGTTTTCTCACCTCCCGCCTAACTGTCATAGTGCTTGCAGTGGATCCCGATGCAGTTTGGAATTCCTGTGTGACGGTCTGGGTAGATGTCTGTCTATTATACATTACGAGGCCGTCAGTTATGGCCGAACGGTTGTAGGCGCTTCAGTCTGGAACCGCGCGACCGCTACGGTCGCAGGTTCGAATCCTGCCTCGGGCATGGATGAGTGTGATGTCCTTAGGTAAATAGGTTTAAGTAGTTCTAAGTTGTAGGGGACTGATGACCTCAGATGTTAAGTCCCATAGTGCTCAGAGCCATTTGAACCATTTTTTGAACACATTACGACCCTCTTCAACTGTCGGCGGCCTCTGTCAGTCAACAGATGAGGTCGGCCTGTACGCTTTTGTGCTGTTCGTGTCTCTTCACGTTTCCACTTCACTATAACATCGGAAACAGTGGGCCTAGGGATGTTCAGGAGTGTGGAAATCTCACGTAAAGACGTATGACACAGATGACACCCGATCCCCTGACCACGTTCGAAGTCCGTGAGTTCCGCAGAGCGCCCCATTCTGCTCTCTCACTATGTCTAATGACTACTGAGGCCTTGATATGGAGTACCTGGCAGTAGGTGGCAGCACAATGCATCTAATACGGATAACGTATGTTTTTGGGTGTGTCCGGATACTTTTGATCACATAGTGTACCATCATCAAAACACATAATACAAAGCACAGAGTAATGCATCAGACCTCATATACAAAAGTGCTGTATGATGTTTGCTGCCGCCGTTTCAAGCGCTTATGGCGCAGTGCTTTTATCTTACTAGCTTGTCCTCTATGGTAGAACCCTTAACTCACGAGGTGTGGTCTCTCAGTCAGCGCGAAAATATTCCAACTCGCTCTTCAAGGCCAGTTGTGGTGGAATGCTTCTATACTCCCCCTACCCTCCTTAAATTGCCAAACCTCTTATGTTTTGTTGTCAGTTGCGTTATCGCCTTCTGTGTTTATTGTTGACACGTGTCATTGATAGGTGTTGGAATCTCCTCGACCGCGCCTCTTGTACTACGTACCTGTTTTCTTCAGTACGGTACCGTATAGCTCAAAATGTGTTGGCACGAACGTGTCATTTTTAACTTTCCCAAGTTTGATGAAATTGTTAGTCGGTCTATGGTGGAAGGTGTCAGTGATATAGATCAAGAAATAAACGAAAAAAACGACGACTTTACATTAGCCAGTGATCACAGTTCTGCTATCGAACAAGAGTATGATTCAGAGGAAGAACTTCAGGAAAGTTGTGATGGGGATCTGTCTGTTTCTTCAGTGAAATACTTAGTGTCTGTTAGAAACGAGTGGTGATAAGAAACATGTAGTTCCCAGCAATGAATGTCAATTTGAGAGACTTTCTTTTTGTACGTCGGGTGGAATTTTTATCCCCAAATTTAAACCCTGGAACTTCGATTGATTTGGAAATTTATTTGCTACACAGATTGTATAATTTTTCAGAATGTACGATTCAGTACTCTAACAGTCTATTTATGTGTACTGTTTAAAAGAACCATACAAAATTATGTGCTTTTGTGTTATAAATAGTAAAATGCTTCAGCCTTTGATTTGGAAATTTATTTGCTACACCGAATTCCGCAGCTCGTGGTTGTGCGGTAGCGTTCTCGCTTCCCGCACCCGGGTTCCCGAGTTCGATTCCCGGCGGGGTTAGGGATTTTCTCTGCCTCGTGATGACTGGGTGTTGTGTGATGTCCTTAGGTTAGTTAGGTTTAAGTAGTTCTAGGGGACTGATGACCATAGATGTTTTTTGTCCCATAGTGCTCAGAGCCAATTGAACCATTTTTTGCTACACAGATTGTATAATTTTTCAAAATGTAAGATTCAGTACTCTAACAGTCTATTTATGTGTACTGTTTAAAAGAACCATACAAAATTATGTGCTTTTGTGTTATAAATAGTAAAATGCTTCAGCCTTTGTATAGTGGAATAAAATAAACTAGAAGCATTTGAACAACACTTAAATAATTGTAAAAATAAATGTTATATAGTATAAATTAAAAATTTCAAATGATTTTTGCCTTAAATCTCGGTTTAAACGTAGGGGTCCCAGAGACCCCACAACGTGCTATACGTTACAGAAAAGTCACCTCGCGAGTTAAGAGTTAACTTCTTCTTGTTGTTGACGGCTAGAGAGCTTTCCGTAGGCTGCGTGTAATGTAATACATACCCAGCATGAGGGGGCGTCAGCTCACCACATCACAAATCTCAAACTGTTGGACTTTTGTTTATGTGAGTGGACAAAGATATGGGAGTACAGAAGAAACATGAATGCAAGAGAAGGCTGTTGGAGAACATAACGAATGTGCTGCCCTCGTCAAAGAACGTGTCAGCGCCACGTGATCTACTAAGAGAATAAAACAGAATGAACGTTTTGGAAATGTCTCGAAGATTGTTTCGAAAATTGATCTTGAACTGTTGCAAATTTATTTTAGGTTACCGAAAACGTTCTGTGAACTGTTGTGAATTTGAAATATACTGCTGGTCACCGAAGTTGCAACACTGGGATGGATATCAAATTACAAAATTTTACCTACTGTGCATATACAGTATAATGGGAAGAATATGTGATTACATTTTTAGGTATTTTGGGGATACACAGTGTGAAATATTTAGTACACACAGCCGTTACCGCTGTCAGAAACAATGGCTCTAACCCGGATGGCCTTAGAGTCGGATAACAGGGCGCGTTGAATAGTGTTGCCTCCGAATTTTTTATATGAAAAGTCTTCGATCTTTTTAAATACAACAAACTTTACTAACAGAAATTTCTGATTGGAAATTAGCATATTGAAATCTATTTAAACAGTAACGTGGAATGCGTTACCACTTTCATTTTCACATTTGAACAATTTTAGAGCGTTCATTTCTTGGATAAGAAGTCATCAGAAACCTGCTCTTGTGGTAGTTTCTCCAGTATACGCAGCATGACTCCAAGCAGTGCACCGAACACACGTGTACCACAATTGTTTGTCTTTACCTACTTTTCCACAGACGTAGAATAACTCATCATCATCACTACAAATGTTGGAAATACTCCATACTTCTGATGACTCTGTAGTTTCCTCCTTACTTCTAAAGTCTTTTTCTTCTTTACTGTCTGCTCAGTAAAGCACCCAACGTACAGTTTTCCCATTCTTGTTCTTCAAATCAATCTGTTTTTTTCTTTCCTCTCCTTACTTAATTCTTCAGTTCAACTTCTTCCAGCTTGTTTTTCACTGGAGAAAGAAAGGAAGATAATGGTTTAACGCCCAGTCTACATCGAGGTTAATAGAGACGGAGCACAAGCTTTGAATGTTTCAAGGCTGGGGAAGGAAAATGGCCTGCCCTTTCAAAGCAACCATCCCGACACTTGTCTGGAGCTATCTATGGAAAACACGGGAAATGTGAGTCTGGATAGCTGGCCGCGGGTTTTAACCGTCGTCCTCCCGAATGAAATTCCATTGTGCTAACCACCGTGTAATCTTGCTCGGTCTCTTTTCACAGGGGTACGTACTTGCTCCTTCAGCACACCATTACCACAGTCTTCCATTACGTAATAAAGTGATCAAATTGTGGACGTTAAACTGTTATATTAAGAAAATAAATCTACGCAATGATTCAATGAATTACACGTTTTAATCACTGATGGCGTAAACGCATACAGCGGAAAGTACACGATGCTAGAATCAAAATGGTTCAAATTGCTCTGAGCACTATGGGACTCAACATCTTAGGTCATAAGTCCCCTAGAACTTAGAATTACTTAAACCTAACTAACCTAAGGACATCACACACACCCATGTCTGAGGCAGGATTCGAACCTGCGAATTAAACACAGGTCTGCACACGAACCGTTTGAGAGGTAACTGCAACTTTTTGGTTACTTATAAAGTGCTTGTTCCATCGATTCTTGAGTACTGTTCATCAATATGAGATCCTTACCAGGTAGGACTGATAGAATACGTAGAGAAGATTCAGTGAAGAGTGGCGCGTTACGTCACGGAATCGTAGTTGGCGCAAGAGCTTTACCGATATGCCCAACAAGCGCCATCGTTCGTCGTTACAAGAGTGAAATTTCGAGAGACACTTTTTTGCGTAGTGAACACGAAGAGAAAATTTGAGGAATTAGAGCCAATACAGAGACTTACCGACAATCATTCTTCCCACGCACCACTCGTGAATGGAACGGGGTAGGGGGGGATCGGTTAATGGTACCAGAAGAACCCACCGTCACACACCATTTGGTAGCTTGCGGAGTATGATGCAGATGTGTACCAGAAACTACTGACATGATTCTGTGCGGACACCGCACGCTGATCCGTGGTGTGGCCTTTGTTTACAGTTCCAAGACTTGTAGTTGTAAACAGAATGGTTGCGACAGTATAGTATTACCCGACCAGGATATCATTGCACTTGACCTCCCGTGGCCGTTATCTGAAACCCGCGGTGACGTTAGATTAAACAAGTACAGTGTTTCAAATGACTCTGAGCCCAATGGGACTCAACATCTGAGGTCATCAGCCCCCTAGACTTAGAACTGTTTAAACCTAAGGACATCACACACTTCCATGCCCGAGGCAGGATTCGAACCTGCGACCGTAGCAGCCGCGCGGTTCCGGACTGAAGCGCCTAGAACCGCTCGGCCGCAGTGGCCGGCAAACAAGTACAGTGATGACTAAAGAAAACGCACCGCACTATGAATGATTTCAAGACAATTGTGCGTATTATATCTGATAAAGTATATAAAAACTCGTGATAAAAAGTGCTCTGACCCCTAGGTGCAATAATTATGCTGTCGACTGATACCCAGTCAGAACGCCACTCATGTCAGTTGTTTGCGGAGCGTCAGTTGTGTTGTACCACTGTTGATGGTAACACGGAACATCACAGTAAGAAGGAGTACGTGGATATGCATTTCGTGTGTGGTAGGGCTGTCGGCAATGCACGGAAGTCTAACTGCCTGTACCAAGAAGCATACCACGCCCGAAGTTATCCCGAGAGCCCAGCGTTTACAAGGGTGCATTGTCGCCTCCTGGAAACTGGGAGCTTGAAGGCCTGCACGAACAACTCTTATTCTTGAAGAGATGGTGCTGAAAACAGTAGAACACTTTCCAGGAGCCTCGACAAGGACGTCTGCCACACAATTCTTAGAATCAGCCAGTAGTGTTTGGAGAATAATGCATCGCAGTGCAATGCATCCGTACCACATCCAACGGGTTCATTGTCTTAGTGAGGTGGACTTTGGTCCTAGACTAATATTTTGTCAGTGGATACAATAAAAATTTTTAGGCAACACTATGTTTGACAATAACATTCAGTTTACAGATGAAGCAGGGATCACTTGTGATAATGTGTTTAATTTCCACAGGTCTCATGTTTGGTATTATCTAGGCTTGAATCCACATGCTATGCATGAGTCTCCACATCAGCGACGCTTCTCTTTGAATGTGTGGTTATGGGTACCAGGTAATAATATTATTAGGCCCTACTTGTTACCAAAAAACTCAGTGGACAAAACTATTTGCGGCATCATCTTGCAGGATTGCTGGCCAAAGATGGATTGGGTGAGGAAGAGCTGTACCGTGGCGTCCAAGATCACCTGATTTGAACTCGTGGATTTTTGTATTTGGGACCAACTTAAAGGTGTAGTGTACGGCACTCTGATTAACACGAGCGAAGAAGTGAAGCAGAGAATTGTCAGTCCTTATGAAGAATTTCGAAATGTTCCAAGAGTGTTTGAAAGAGTTCGAAACTCTTTGCGGCGACGGGTAATAGGACGACAGCATGAACACCTTCTTTAACTATGAGTACGGCCATGTAACTGTTGTCGTCGTCGTTCAAAACACCTGCATCTCTACCAAAGTATCTCTAATAACTTTTCTTAATGTTGTGTGATATTGTTACCTTACCCTGACTAGGATGGCGTTTTTACAGAGTCAAGTTAGAGGTGATTGGTAACGACAAGATCGCAATTATATGGCAGACTGTTAGATTGCGGACCCATGTTTAGCGACAATGTTTTGGTTCTAGCTGCATGTGTTTACGTCCTTAATTATGATACACCCTGTATTTAATGTAAGCTTCCTTTCTAACGCACAGTTCTCTATATAATTACCCCATGGAATGGAGAAGAGTGTGCCATCGCATCTTTGTCATAATTGCAATTAAACTTCATTGTATTGGTTTTTTTTTACTTCTAAACTGATTTAGTATAGCAAAAGTAGAGGAACTTCAACGATCTTACATACAGTTGGTTTTAGGTTGGTTATTATGAATATGTCAAAATAATAATCTTTCTTTAGTTGCGCACTATCCCCCGCCCCCTTCACTTTCCTTTAAATATTTGGCATGAATTGTCTAAATCAGGTTACGACCCATTGCAGATCTGTTACAGAACAAATTTCAATTGTGAATACTTACAATAAAAAACAAAATGAAAGCATTTCATAACTATCATAAACATAGAAAACCATTCGAAAGGGAACGTATGTCTTCCACTTGTGCTGAAGGGCGTTCTCTGGAACGCATTTCTTATGAAATGGTTAATTTACGCGAGACTGTGGGAGGTAGACAAGTACATACTAGCAGCGGGTAGGCATGAAGAGAAATGCCACATGTTATCCAATAAAGGGCGTTCGATTGCGAGGGCCTCTCGTGTATTGCCCAGTAACTTCCTATTTTCAGAGAAGTGCAGGAGAACGTCAATTTATTTAGGTAATCAGCTCTGTCTTTCCCAGCAGCCGTTTTCATCTGAAGAGAAATGATTCCATAGGAAGTTCTCAGTAGTGCGTTTCAGATGAGGAGCATCAGAAATGAAAAATGACGCGACAAAACAATTCGGGAAACTTTGTTTTACTACAGAGAATCATCTATCAGCTTTTATTTTTACAAACTTCCAATAAATAAATAGCTATCTCCAGTGTCATACGTATGGCTTTCATATATTGCGTAAAAATGAGTTTTCGTCCCGGAGGTCACACGTAAACAAGAAAGAACTCTTTCTTGAAAAAACTAAATGCAACTACTGTTTCAAAATTTTTCTTCTAGCAAGCATGTAGTGGTGTAATCTCTGGTCGAAAGAATTTCTACTGATAATATTCTGTATTTATAATGTGAGAAACGAGGTTACTAGATTTTCTACAAGGAAAATGGAAAAAACGCGTAATTTTGCGGTTACAGAGAACGAAGAACACTAGGAAAAAATTCAGCCATTTCTGAACACTTTCGCGAAATAATGGCTGATTCCAAAAAAGATTCATCAATTTCGCAAAACAATATCTTCTACATAATTGAAGATAGAAACTTAGGATCCATGTGAAAATAAGCATAGGATTACAAAGTTTTTATTGTCAAAAGAAGCATCTGATTTTAAAAGGTTATTAATTTACATGCAAGAACATACAAACTTTGGGTACTGTTAATAGCTATGTTTGCTACGAAAGACTTTATCTACCTTACACAAATTTTCAGTGTACACTCTACCGGCCGTACGACAAACTTCCAGACGACAGGCAGACTCATCCTATACATTGGTGAGCGTTTCTGGAATAACCGCATTCACTGCCCTTACTATGCGACGTCGCAGGTTAACTAAACTCGTTGATAAGGAAGGCACAAAGACAGAGTCTTTCAGAAGCCCCGGCCTAAAATAGTTCAGCTTGGAGGCCAATAGTGTAGTCCAGTAACATCGATAAAATATCTAGACGTATGAGTACCGAGCAATTTGAAGTGGAGCGACCAGATAAAACTGTTGTTGTTGTTGTTGTGGTCTTCAGTCCTGAGACTGGTTTGATGCAGCTCTCCATGCTAATCTATCCTGTGCAAGCTCCTTCATCTCTCAGTACCTACTGCAAGCTACATCCTTCTGAATCTGCTTAGTGTATTCATCTCTTGGTCTCCCTCTACGATTTTTACCCTCCACGCTGCCCTCCAATGCTAAATTTGTGATCCCTTGATGCCTCAGGACATGTCCTACCAACCGATCCCTTCTTCTAGTCAAGTTGTGCCACAAACTTCTCTCCTCCCTAATCCTATTCAATACCTCCTCATTAGTTACGTGATCTACCCACCTAATCTTCAACATTCTTCTGTAGCACCACATTTCGAAAGCTTCTATTCTCTTCTTGTCCAGACTTTTTATTGTCCATGTTTCACTTCCATACATGGCTGCACTCCATACAAATACTTTCAGAAACGACTTCATGACACTTAAATCTATACTCGATGTTAACAAATTTCTCTTCTTCAGAAACGCTTTCCTTGTCATTGCCAGTCTACATTTTATATCCTCTCTACTTCTACCATCATCAGTTATTTTGCTCCCCAAATAGCAAAACTCCTTTACCACTTTAAGTGTCTCATTTCCTAATCTAATTCCCTCAGCATCACCCGACTTAATTCGACTACATTCCATTATCCTTGTTTTGCTTTTGTTGATGTTCACCTTATATCCTCCTTTCAAGACAATGTCCATTCCATTCAACTGCTCTTCCAAGTCCTTTGCTGTCTCTGACAGAATTACAATGTCATCGGCGAACCTCAAAGTTTTTATTTCTTCTCCATGGATTTTAATACCTACTCCGAATTTTTCTTTTGTTTCCTTTACTGCTTGCTCAATATACAGATTGAATAACATCGGGGAGAGGCTACAACCCGGTCTCGCTCCCTTCCCAACCACTGCTTCCCTTTCATGCCCCTCAAATCTTATAACTGCCATTTGGTTTCTATACAAATTGTAAATAGCCTTTCGCTCCATGTATTTTACCCCTGCCACCTTCAGAATTTGAAAGAGAGTATTCCAGTCAACATTGTCAAAAGCTTTCTCTAAGTCTACAAATGCTAGAAACGTAGGTTTGCCTTTCCTTAATCCAGCTTCTAAGATAAGCCGTAGGGTCAGTATTGCCTGACGTGTTCCAATATTTCTACGGAATCCAAACTGATCTTCACCGAGGTCGGCTTCTACCAGTTTTTCCATTCTTCTGTAAATAATTCGTGTTAGTATTTTGCAGCCGTGACTTATTAAACTGAGAGTTCGGTAATTTTCACGTCTTTCAACACCTCCTTTCTTTGGGATTGGAATTATTATATTCTTCTTGAAGTCTGAGGGTATTTCGCCTGTCTCGTACATCTTGCTCACCAGATGGTAGAGTTTTGTCAGGACTGGCTCTCCCAAGGCAGTCAGTAGTTCTAATGGAATGTTGTCTACTCCCGGGGCCTTATTTCGACTCAGGTCATTCAGTGCTCTGTCAAACTCTTCACGTAGTATCGTATCTCCCATTTCATCTTCATCTACATCCTCTTCCATTTCCATAATATTGTCCTCAAGTACATTGCCCTTGTATATACCCTCTATATACTCCTTCCACCTTTCTGCTTTCCCCTCTTTGCTTAGAACTGGGTTTCCATCTGAGCTCTTGATATTCATACAGGTGGCTCTCTTTTCTCCAAAGGTCTCTTTAATTTTCCTGTAGGCAGTATCTATCTTACCCCTAGTGAGATAAGCCTCCACATCCTTACAATTGTCCTCTAGCCATGCCTGCTTAGCCATTTTGCACTTCCTGTCGATCTCATTTTTGAGACGTTTGTATTCCTTTTTGCCTGCTTCATTTACTGCATTTTTATATTTTCTCCTTTCATCAATTATATTCAATATTTCTTCTGTTATCCAAGGGTTTCTACTAGCCCTCGTCTTTTTACCTACTTGATCCTCTGCTGCCTTCACTACTTCATCCCTCAGAGCTACCCATTCGTTTTCTACTGTATTTCTTTCCCCCATTCCTGTCAATTGTTCCCTTATGCTCTTCCTGAAACTCTGTACAACCTCTGGTTTAGTCAGTTTATTCAGGTCCCATCTCCTTAAATTCCGACCTTTTTGCAATTTCTTCAGTTTTAATCTACAGTTCATAACCAATAGATTGTGGTCAGAGTCCACATCTGCCCCTAAATCTCTGTCTTACCATTATATAATCTATCTGATACCTTTTAGTGCCTCCAGGATTCTTCCATGTATACAACCTTCTTTTATGATTCTTGAACCAAGTGTTAGCTATGATTAAGTTATGCTCTGTGCAAAATTCTAACATACGGCTTCCTCTTTCATTTGTTAGCCCCAATCCATATTCACCTACCATGTTTCCTTCTCTCCCTTTTCCTACTGTCGAATTCCAGTCACCCATGACTATTAAATTTTCGTCTCCCTTCACTACCTGAATAATTTCTTTTATCTCATCATACATTTCTTCAATTTCTTCGTCATCTGCAGAGCTAGTTGGCATATAAACTTGTACTATTGTAGTAAGGATGGGCTTCGTGTCTATCTTGGCCACTATAATACGCTCACTATGCTGTTTGTAGTAGCTTACCCGCACTCCTATTTTTTTATTCATTATTAAACCTACTCCTGCATTACCCCTATTTGATTTTGTATTTATAACCCTGTACTCACCTGACCAAAAGTCTTGTTCCTCCTGCCACCGAACTTCACTAATTCCCACTATATCTAACTTTAACCTATCCATTTCCCTTTTTAAATTTTCTAACCTACCTGCCCGATTAAGGGATCTGACATTTTACTCTCCGATCCGTAGAACACCAGTTTTCTATCTCCTGATAGCGACGTCCTCTTGAGTAGTCCCCGCCCGGAGATCCGAATGGGGGACTATTTTACCTCCGGAATATTTTACCCAAGAGGACGCCATCATCATTTAATCATACAGTAAAGCTGCATGCCCTCGGGAAAAATTACGGCTGTAGTTTCCCCTTGCTTTCAGCCGTTCGCAGTACCACAACAGCAAGGCCGTTTTAGTTAATGTTACAAGGCCAGATCAGTCAATCATCCAGACTGTTGCCCTTGCAACTACTGAAAAGGCTGCTGCCCCTCTTCAGGAACCACACGTTTGTCTGGCCTCTCAACAGATACCCCTCCGTTGTGGTTGCACCTACGGTACGGCTATCTGTATCGTTGAGGCACGCAAGCCTCCCCACCAACGGCAAGGTCCATGGTTCATGGGGGGAGGCGGATAAAACTAACATCAGGTAAAGCGGATGCCAGATTGGGAATCATTGGAAAATGTCTCAGGAAATGCAGTCCATCCATAAGGAGATAGCGTACAAAACCCTCTTTCGACCAATACTTGAACTCTGACCGTCAGTCTGGGATCCGTACCAGATAGGACTGATGAGGGAAATAGAGAAGATCCAAAGAAGAGCAGCGCGTTTCTTTATGGGTTCCTTTAGTCAGCAAGAAAGCATCGCGGAAATGCTTAGCCAAATCGAGTAGCAGACGCTGCAAGAGAGGCATCCTACATCATGGTGTGGTTCACTATTGAAGTTCCAAGACCGTGCATGCGTAGGAGTGTCAACCAATATATTGCTTCCTCCGACGTGTATCTAGCGAAAACGCCATGAAGATAAAAATAAACAGATTCGAACCCACTCCGAGGCTTACCGAGCAGTCGATCGGAGTCCACACGGAGCCTTACCGGGAAACTTGAACCAGAAAAAGGGTAATCGAAAATGGTACATAAAGTACCCTCCTCCGCACAACGTAAGGTGCTTTGCGGTATATAGAAGTAGATCTAGGTGCAGAACGCGAGATCCGCACATCCCTCACACCTAAGCTACCGTTCTGGCCATATGCCGACGAAAATCAGACCACACACTTACAAGCCGGCCGCGGTGGCCGAGCGGTTCTAGGCACTTCAGTCCGTAACCGTGCGACTGCTACGGTCGCAGGCTCTAATCCTGCCTCGGGCATGGATGTGTGTGATGTCCTTAGGTTAGTTAGGCTTAAGTAGTTCTAAGTTCTAGGGGACTGATGAGCTCAGATGTTAAGTCCCATAGTGTTCAGAGCCATTTGAAACATTTGAACACACTTATAACCAGATTACGCCTATTGTGACGCCACATTGGCCAATGAAAGAACGAACGAGCTACAATATGCGCCAGGGAGACCCTTTCCGGCAAACAGGTGAACCGGCAACATAAAACTGGCGTCAACATAAACTTCTATTTCCGATATGTATGTTGAAACCCGCTCTCAGTATCTGCCTGCATCCACATAGAAGATTTAGTCTTGTGAAAGCGGATGAAAATTTTTCATATAACGTGTATTAAGAGTAGCCCCGTGGCTATTTCTGTTAAGTATCCTGGTGAATGTTGTAACGGAGGAACGTGTTTTCAGTGTCCACATTCCCAGCACATTGCCCGCTTCCATATTCATAGACCGGAAGCAGTAGTTTAATGGTTGACACCGCTGGCCTAACAACGGCAGTTAACCTTCGTTGCAGGCGAACGGCGCTTCCTCATTACAAGCCTTTTCTCCAGTTTCGCGCACGCTGTTTAGGCGCAGCAATGACCACACAAACAGTCCAGCGTCGCCACTCTCCAGCGACAGTTTGAAATCATAACAAGACAATCACACGAAATACGGTTGTCTCTTTCATTTATTTGTCAAGTACAAGGTGACATTACCCTCTTCCATTTTACTCATACTTAAAAGATTTGAAAGGACACAAACTTCCTAAAGCAGTACGACGTAATTCTATAAAAAAAAAATATAATAAAAGTTAAAAAAGTAAGAAAAAGACTCGAAAAAATCGCCTTCGAGGATCTGAAGATATTCGAGAGATGTTAACAAGGGAACCTCCCCATCGCATCCCCCTCAGATTTAGTTATAAGTTGGCGCAGTGGATAGGCCTTGATAAACTGAACACAGATCAATTGAGAAAACAGGAAGAAGTTGTGTGGAACTATGAAAAAATAAGCAAAATATACAAACTGAGTAGCCCATGGGCGACATAGGCAATATCATGGAGACAGTTGCCACACGAGCGCCGTGGTCTCGTGGTAGCGTGAGGAGCTGCAAAAGGAGAGGTCCTTGGTTCAAGTCTCCCCATCAAGCGAAAATTTTACTTTCTTTATTTTTGCATAGTTATTATCTGTCCGTTCGTTCATTGACGTCTCTGTTCACTGTAATAAGTTTAGTGTCTGTGTTTTGCGACCGCATCGCAAAACCGTGCGATTAGTAGACGAAAGGACGTGCCTTTCCAATGGGAACCGAAAACATTTGATCGCAACGTCATAGGTCAACCGATTCCTCCACAGGAAAACACATCTGATATATTCTATACGACACTGGTGACGGCATGTGCGTCACATGACAGGAATATGTTGTCGACCCACCTAACTTGTACACTTCGCGAATGGGTAAAAAGATTCTTCTACCTTGCCCGATTTAGGTTTCCTTGTGAATGTGATAATCACTTCCAAAAAAGTGATGAAAACATAAGAGTTTGTCACATAAACTGAAAATAAAAAACTAAACTTTTCACTTGATGCAACGCCTAATCCAGTACCATTTTCTTTCTTTGATTTGCATATTGATTGGTCGTTGATTTGTCTCCCTCCAAAGATCTTCATTTGTCATTATATCTGGCCATCTCACATTTAAGATACGCCGGAGACAGCGGTTGATAAAAACTTGGAGCTGGTTTTTGATATGGTTAGTCACCTTCCAAGTTTCGCAACCATACAACAGAACAGCCTTCACACTGCTATTGAAAAGCCGGAGTTTTGTCTTCATTGAAATGTTCCTATTTCTCCAGACAGGATACAGTTGTACAAATGCACCATTTGCTTTGCCGATGCGACTACGGATGTCCTCCTCAGCGCCTCCTGTAGTCGTGTACTACACTTCCGAGACAGAGGAAAGATTGGACCTGTTCTACGTCCTCTCCATTAATGTCCAGCCTATTCGTGATGGTCGAATTTATCCGCATTCCTTTGGTTTTGCGAACATTTATCTTGAGGCCCGAAACTTCCGCCTCTCTCTGTAACCTGGCCAGTTTCTCTTCGATGTCTCGATATCGATGTGCCATTAAGCAAACGTCGTCTGCGAAATTTAGATCTTCGAGCCTATCCCGCATCCCCCATTGCACACCTCTCTTCCGGCCCCCCACACTCTCTTCATCACATGGTCCAACACCAAAAGCAATAGTGTTGGAGAAAGAATATACCCGTGTCGTACTCCCAAACTAACTTGGAAAAGCTCTGTTAGTTCTCCATTATGTAGAACTTGGCATACATTTCCTTAATGATGTTAATAATCTTTGTTGGAATGGCATATTTTGCAAGAGTATCCCACATGACTCTTCGATTGACAGAGTCGAAAGCCTTTTCAAAGTCATATACAGTTGACATATCATAAATATTAACAGTTTGACGTCAAAATGCAGACATCCCCGTTATACGTGACATATAAACTGAGGTGACAAAAGCCACGGGACAGCTACTAATATCTGTCGGACCTCGTTTTGGCTGGCGTAGTGTGACAGCTCGACGCGACACGCACGTTACAAGTCACTGGAAATCCCCTGCAGAAGTATTGAGCCATGCTCCCTCTATAGCCGCCCATTATTGAGAAATTATTGCCGGAGGGATTTTGTGCAAGAAGTTATTACTCGCTCATGTCACATAAATGTTCGATGGGATTCATGTTGGGTCATAAGAGTGTCCAAATCATTTATTTGAATTGTACAGAATGTTCTTCAGACTAATTGCGAAGAATTGTGGCACGGTGACATAGCACATTTGCCATCCATAAAAATTCCATCTGTAATGGCTGCAAGTGGTCTCCAAGTAGCCAACTATAACCATTTCCAGCCAGTTATTACTTCCGGTGGCCCAGAGGACCCAGTGCATTCCGGGTACACAATGCCCACACCACTATGAAGTCACCACCAGCTTTCACAGTGCTTTGTTGACAGTCTGGGTCCATGGCTCCGTGCGGTCTACGCCACACTCTAATCCTACCATCAGCTCTTACCAACTGAAATCGGGACTCATCTGACCAGGCCACGCTTTTCCAGTCATCTAGGTTCCAAGCGATACGGTCAGAAGTCCGTAAGAGGTGATGTAGGCGATGTCGTGCTGTTAGCAAAGGCACTGGCGTCAGTCGTTTGCTATGCACTATCCTAACGGATATGTTTGCCATACGCCCCACAATGATTCCTGCGGTTATTTCATGTAGAGTTGCTTGTCTGTTAACACTGACACCTCTATGCAAACGCCGCTGCTCTCGGTCGTTAAGTGAAAGCCACTGCGTTGTTCGTGACCACAAGTAATTTCTGAAATTTTGTATTCTCAGCAAACTCTTTACACAGTGAATCTCGGAATATTCAATTCCCTTTTAATGTGTCTAGTTGCAACTGCCATCCCGCGTTCAAAGTTTGCTAACCCCGCCGTACGGTCATAATCACGTCGGAAACCTTTTTACATGAATGACCCGATCGTAGATGACAGCTCCACCATTGCACTGCCCTTTTGAATCTCGTGTACGTGGTACAACTGCCATCTGTATATGCCCCTAGCGCTATCACATGATTTTTATCATCTCAGCGTACAATGGTGTCACATTTTAGATCATCAACTTTATGAGGGTTAATTACATTAGTTTAATTAATTCTTAACGAGGACCAAAGGGGTGTAACACTATGTGACAGAATCTGGACCACGTCGCTGGCCTTCGCTGTGACTGCAAAATGGTTCAAATGGCTCTGAGCACTATGGGACTTAACATCTGTGGTCATCAGTCCCCTAGAACTTAGAACTACTTCAACCTATCTAACCTAAGGACATCACACACATCCGTGCCCGAGGCAGGATTCGAACCTGCGACCGTAGCGGTCACGCGGTTCCAGACTGAAGCGCCTAGAACCGTACGGCCACAGTGGCCGGCGCTGTGACTGCAGCAGTGGTCGGATTGCTGTCTCTGACCGCAGTGGTGAGGACGCTGCCTGTGTCGTATTGCGGCACCCTCGTTCTCATAATGCAACATAAGAAGCGAAACAACTTTGTACGTAGAATAAATAACGTCGCCTCAAACAAAGATTAACTTCTTTGGATTATAGAGTTATTCGTATTGATCTGGACACTTTCAAGTAATTGTAAATAAATTTTGCATTGAGGTAAGGTATTACATGATTATATGTATGGAAACAGCAACTCAAGTTCTTTTTGTTACAGTGATCTCCAGAAACAGGGCTGCTAGACCAACAGAGAAGACATTTCTCATGATTAATATCTGCACGAGTGGGTCTACGCATATCCATGCAAAACTGTTTCCACAAATATTTCTCGTCACATGCAGTGACTTGGAGCAGCTGAATACGGTACGGTATCGTCTGCAGACATTTTCTTAACACTCTTCAAATAATGATGAATTAAGGATGGGTTTGCATCTTTGCATGTACACAAATTATTGTTTTGTTTTATCACCCACACATGTTTCGCCACATTTGTCGCTTCCTTAGTGGGCATTTTTATTGTTTTCTTGAAATAATACGTAAATGCTACTTTTAGTTTAAGAAATATGATACACCAGATTTTGTTGTTATTTAAATAGTATATGCAGTTTACATTTTATTTTCATTGTGTGTGTCCAGTGGCTGAAAATCAAAATCAGTCACAGGTCTAAATTAGTACACCGTGTCATCATCAAACATTAGGGATTTTAGAAAATGTTCTACACTGAATGTTTCGTTTATTATCCAATCTTGAAAATTTATGTTCAGGTAAAAATTTGTGCCATATGCCCGTTTTTGGCCCCACCATTGTAGTATTTTGCTGGACCTTAGCTATGACAAGTTTGTTTTTAGGTACCAGAGGTATTTTTGTGTAGCTGAGCTGAAACTGTGGACATCAATAAAAAATTTTGTGAAGCTTAGCTATAGCGATCTATTTCATGTAGTTTGTTATTAATGGATTATGTTTCGTATTTTGACAGTATTTACTCAAGTTTTCTCCTGCTCGTTTCTACATATTTCGTCGTATTATGTTGCTATGGCTTGGACACACGTTTCGCGGCACAAGTTTACGTCTCTCATGCGCTTCCGACTGTCATTTGTGATCTGTTTTGTTTTAGTTTTGCGTCCGTGAACTTTGCATCTTTTCCGTTTGTTTCCATTCTATGCGTGTGTGTGTGTGTGTGTGTGTGTGTGTGTGTGTGTGTGTGTGTGTGACCGCTACGGTCGCAGGTTCGAATCCTGCCTCGGGCATGTATGTGTGTGATGTCCTTAGGTTAGTTAGGTTTAAGTAGTTCTAAGTTCTAGGGGCTGATGAGCTCAGAAGTTAAGTCCCATAGTGCTCAGAGCCATTTGAAACATTGTGTGTGTGTGTGTGTGTGTGTGTGTGTTTGTGTGTGTATGTGTGTGTGCATGTGTTTTATTTTTTGTTGTCCTATAATTCGTTTAGAGTGTTGAATAGTGTTGTTTTGTTACATAGTACTGTTTCGTCATTGATAACTTTTTTCCCCTGTGTGATAGCTTTCATTAGGATAAGCTACTCAGAACATTTAAGAGCACTGAAAAGCGGCAGCATAAATTCTAAATTTACAGATCACCTCTTCATAAACAACCACCATCCCAGTGGAATAGAAACACACATCCAAATCCTAAAACACAGTAACCATCTGTATCGATTTTTGATAATAGAAGAAAATTACCATATGCAGAAAGCTATCACACAGATCAGAAATGTTATCAATGACAAAATAGTACTATGTAACAAAACACTATTCAGTACTCTAAACGAATTAACTGACAACACAAAATAAAAATGAGAGACGTAAATGTGTGCAGTAAAATGTGTGTCCAAGCAAAATATTACAATGGTAGAGCCAAGAACGACCATAAGCCACACATTTTACCAGAACATACATTTTAAAGATTGCATAATGAACAAAACATTTAATGCAGAAGATTTTCTAACATCCCTCAAGTTTACAAATGACATAGCGGTAAAAGGTAAAGAGCATATACAATTTAAATAACAACAAAATCTGATGTATCATATTCCTTAACCTAAAAATTACATGTATATATGTATTTCAAGAAAACAACACAAAAAAAACCACTGAGGCAGCCACAACTGTGGTGAAACATGTTTGGGTGGTGAAACAAAACAATAATTTGTGTATTTGCAAAAAGGCGGAGCCATCCTTAATTCATTGCTATTTTTCTGTAAGCCTGGTTCAAAATGGCTCTGAGCACTATGGGACTTAATTTCAGAGGTTATCCGTCCCCTAGAACTTGGAACTACTTAAACCTAACTAACCTAAGGACATCACACACATCCATGCCCGAGGCAGGATTCTAATCTGCGACCGTAGTGGTCGCACGGTTCCAGACTGTAGCGCCTAGAACCGCTCGGCCACTCCGGCCGGCTTGTGAGCCCGGCAACTGAGCTCATAACTGCAATAAGAGACTCCCCAAATGGTTGGCTGTGGAATCCTTAGGCTGTGACTGACACGAGATGTTGACTTTCGTGGACTTGTGAGAAACGTTCAGACAGTTCCTGAGATGTTGATTACCACCCTCTGCTTTTGTTTTTACAGAGACTTCCGGTTTCTTTAAACTTCTGTTCCCACTCTCAAATGGATTTTCTGGTAGGTGGCGCCTCGTTAAATGAGGTTCAGAATTTTCGACGCACTGCGGTGGTGAACTCGCTCTTCCAGTACCCCATCACACAAAATAGCTTCACCGTTGGTCTAGCAGCTATGCTAATGGCAGAAGCCGTAACAAAAAAACTTTTGAGCTGCTGTTTCGATACACATAGTCATATAATACCTTACCTCAATAAAAAAATTTTTACTGTCGTTGGAATGTGTGCAGATAATTTTTATTTACCCTTCATAGGTCAGTATCTATATGATTATGTCCTCTCACCTGTATACGCTGAGTGATGAGGATACTAGCGAGACAGCAGTTAAAATTTGATTCTCCACAACCTCTACGCTACTCACTCAGCTAACGGCGAATTTTGCAAAATTTTGGAAATATTCCGTACGTAACAGCGCTCGGAAATTTTCTGAACTTCTTTTCTTCTTCTTACTCTTTTAATTGCATCGTACTGCTTTAAGAACTAACTTTCAAATCTTATAGTTTGAAAAGGAGGAGTTTTAAAATGTCTTCAGTTTATTTCTTTAAAAATGCGCTCGTTTACAACTGCCATTTCTAGGATTATGCTCGCACCTCTCGGTTCATCTGGGATTGCATTCACATTCGTCTACATCTCATTCATAGCCCTGCACGCAATCAAATTTAATAAGACTTTATTTATAGAACCGGCCCAGCGATTTAAGTAATTTTGTTATTATTTTTTCCAACGGATAAATATAAAGGGAATGACCTATTCACGGCCAGCATGCAGAGGTATGAGGAAGGTGATGCCAGGAGCGATCCATGACTTTCAAATACTCAGCTGCTTTTTAATAAATGGATCTTTGTCAGTTTCAGAACCTCAAATAGGCATCATGCATATTAATAATTCGGCGCATCATAGGATGCGGATTTGGGAGTGAGGTGGTGCATCTGCGGCCACGTTATGAATAGAGCGAGGTTCCATAATCACAATATGGATTCTTGACATGCTAATATTCTGAAGCACGTCTACGTATCATTAGCTTCTTAATTTAACAGTGCTGAAAGGTACATTGATTAACACTTATCGGAATTCTATAGTCACACCTTTATAAGCGGTCCCTTCATAAGTACTTGGATGAAGTAATTCGAGAAATCTAATACAAACACGTGAACTATCACAACCCGGCTTTAGGAAATGAGAGCCACACAGTGAGGAAAACTAAGAATTCACAAGTTACTCACATATGATCACATGCAGAAGCCCAGCAATGTTTGCTCCATAATCTACTACAAGTAATCGCAATACAAATACAATTAATGAAGAGTAACTTAATATCAGTAATACATTTGTCTAGGTAACATATTTAATTGATTATCATTGCAAGATCACACGTTAATGCAAGCGCTGGAGAAGCCATTGCAAACGTGAAATGCCGGTACATTAGTAACCGATACAACCGCCAGACTGTTGTATGCAAACATGCAAACTTACACGCATTGTGTTGTACAGGTGCCGGATGTCAGTTTGTGGGATGGAGTTCCGTGCCTGTTGCACTTGGTCGGTGAATGCTAGTTGTGGATGACGCTAGAGTTGTCGTCCGATGATGTCCCATATGTGCTCGATTGGAGACAGATCTGGTGATCGAGAAGGACGACAACGTGTCAACACTGTGTAGAGCATGCTAGGTTACAACAGCGGCATGTGGACGAGCTTCGTCCCGTTGAATACACCCCCTGGAATGCTGTTCACGAATGGCAGCACAACAGGTCGAATCGCCAGACTGACGAACAGTATTGCACTCAGGGTGCTTAGGATAACCACGAGAGCCCTCCTGTGTCGTACGATATCGCAAAATGGTTCAAATGGCTCTGAGCACTATCTGAGGTCATCAGTCCCCTAGAACTTAGAACTACTTAAACCAAACTAACCTAAGGACATCACACACATCCATGCTACTTAAAACTAACTAACCTAAGGACAACACACACATCCATGCCCGAAGTAGGATTCGAACCTGCGACAATAGAAGCAGCGCGGTACAGGACTGAAACGCGGCCGTCTACGATATCGCATCCCAGACCTTACGTCCAGGTGTAGTTCCAGTGGGTCTAGCAAGCAGACAACATGAGTGCACATCCGCAGCTGGCCTCATTCTAACCAACTCAATCTCCACCCTACCCTCCAATGAGCTCTCGCTCGACACCACTGCAGTCGTAATGGTGGTGGCTTGGAGTCAATGGAAAGCATACTATGGGGCGTCTGGCTCGGAGCTGTCCTTGAAGTAACCGATTGTAACAGTTCGTTGTCCCTCTTTAATTAATTTTTTTGGCCTATTCGTTCCTAGGTCGAGACCATACAGTGAATTATAGTAATGAACTAGGAGTAAGATAGATACTGCCTACAGGAAAATTAAAGAGACCTTTGGAGAAAAGAGAACCACTTGTATGAATATCTAGAGCTCAGATGGAAACCCAGTTCTAAGCAAAGAGGGGAAAGCAGAAAGGTGGAAGGAGTATATAGAGAGTCTATATAAG
The DNA here is from genome assembly GCF_021461385.2 of Schistocerca piceifrons. Classification (NCBI taxonomy): domain Eukaryota; kingdom Metazoa; phylum Arthropoda; class Insecta; order Orthoptera; family Acrididae; genus Schistocerca; species Schistocerca piceifrons. Next base: position 406,549,353 of record NC_060149.1, read on the forward strand.
GGCGATGTACCTGAGGACAATACTATGGAAATGGAAGAGGATGTAGATGAAGATGAAATGGGAGATATGATACTGCGTGAAGAGTTTGACAGAGCACTGAAAGACCTGAGTCGAAACAAGGCCCCGGGAGTAGACAACTATCCATTAGAACTACTGACGGCCTTGGGAGAGCCAGTCCTGACAAAACTCTACCATCTGGTGAGCAAGATGTACGAGACAGGCGAAATACCCTCATATTTCAAGAAGAATATAATAATTCCAATCCCGAAGAAAGCAGGTGTTGACAGATGTGAAAATTACCGAACTATCGGTTTAATAAGTCACGGCTGCAAAATACTAACACGAATTCTTTACAGACGAATGGAAAAACTAGTAGAAGCCGACCTTGGGGAAGATCAGTTTGGATTCCGTAGAAATATTGGAACACGTCAGGCAATACTGACCCTACGGCTTATCTTAGAAGCTGGATTAAGGAAAGGCAAACCTACGCTTCTAGCACTTGTAGACTTAGAGAAAGCTTTTGACAATGTTGACTGGAATACTCTCTTTCAAATTCTGAAGGTGGCAGGGGTAAAATACAGGGAGCGAAAGGCTATTTACAATTTGTATAGAAACCAAATGGCAGTTATAAGAGTTGAGGGGCATGAAAGGGAAGCAGTGGTTGGGAAGGGAGCGAGACCGGGTTGTAGCCTCTCCCCGATGTTATTCAATCTGTATATTGAGCAAGCAGTAAAGGAAACAAAAGAAAAATTCGGAGTAGGTATTAAAATCCATGGAGAAGAAATAAAAACTTTGAGGTTCGCCGATGACATTGTAATTCTGTCAGAGACAGCAAAGGACTTGGAAGAGCAGTTGAATGGAATGGACATTGTCTTGAAAGGAGGATATAAGGTGAACATCAACAAAAGCAAAACAAGGATAATGGAATGTAGTCGAATTAAGTCGGGTGATGCTGAGGGAATTAGATTAGGAAATGAGACACTTAAAGTAGTAAAGGAGTTTTGCTATTTGGGGAGCAAAATAACTGATGATGGTAGAAGTAGAGAGGATATAAAATGTAGACTGGCAATGACAAGGAAAGCGTTTCTGAAGAAGAGAAATTTGTTAACATCGAGTATAGATTTAAGTGTCATGAAGTCGTTTCTGAAAGTATTTGTATGGAGTGTAGCCATGTATGGAAGTGAAACATGGACAATAAAAAGTCTGGACAAGAAGAGAATAGAAGCTTTCGAAATGTGGTGCTACAGAAGAATGTTGAAGATTAGGTGGGTAGATCACGTAACTAATGAGGAGGTATTGAATAGGATTAGGGAGGAGAGAAGTTTGTGGCACAACTTGACTAGAAGAAGGGATCGGTTGGTAGGACATGTTCTGAGGCATCAAGGGATCACCAGTTTGGCATTGGAGGGCAGCGTCGAAGGTAAAAATCGTAGAGGGAGACCAAGAGATGAATACACCAAGCAGATTCAGAAGGATGTAGGTTGCAGTAAGTACTGGGAGATGAAGAAGCTTGCACAGGATAGAGTAGCATGGAGAGCTGCATCAAACCAGTATCAGGACTGAAGACCACAACAACAACAACAACAACAACAACATAGTAATGAACATTAAATAGAGATTGGTAAAATGTGTTTCATACAACCTCTCGGCGCTTGAGCATGGCTTTTTCTGTTAAAGGTCCTTTAGCGTATTTTTAACCGTGTTTCATCTCTCTGTGGTGAATCGGACTTCGTGAAAAAAACTGCACACGAAGACGACGGTGGATCGAGCTGGACGACTTTTCGCTTAAAGGTAAGGAAGCTTTTGCCATGCCAAGTCATCCATCAATCTTACAGTGACGAAGGACACAAAATAAAACATACATAGGTTAGTAACAACAATATATGATGAAATAAAAACAATTAAAAGTACACTTACATTATGTAATCATGAGTGCCGTTTGGTTGCAACTCGTCAAGTATTAATAAAATAATGTAGTATTAATGGCGGTGTACCACATACGTCCGATCTGGATAAGATCTAGAAAGCAAAAGATGCCTCTTACTCATCTGACGATCAAAAATCTTCAAATGTTTCCAGCGGCTGCATACAATATTTATACAGCCGTGGACTAGATCTGTGGCTTAAATTATTTCTTTATTTCATTACTTATAATTACGTTTTCTGCTAATAAAAGCTCAGCATGCAAATGTGCCTTTAAACTGCCCCCTGAGTTGCGAGGCGAAAGGACACACCCGCAGGCGAGCAACTCACTCCAAAGCAAATTGCGTACATAAGTCTACAAACACACATACATGTCATATATAACATATATATCATAACATAATATTTACACAAAACAGATTTCCAATGTTTGAATGTGGCGCGTGCGCCTATAACAGTTTAATGTTGGTATTATCATGGATTTTACAAATATGGATTAACATTTAAAACAGGTACAAAATCCTAAAGTTACAACATTCGTTAATCATGAAATTACAAATTCTTATTGTTGATAGTCTCTTTCGCACAGTATTGCGCTCGAAATGTCTTTTTGTTTAAGATAAAACGTCTTTTCACGACGTGTCGTCATTGACAGTTCCATGAACCGAAAACATACGATAACATTATGAAGATGAGCATTGTTTATGGTAGTTCAATGTCGCAGTTCGCAATTTTGATACAGATGCGTGTGCGCGTTCACTCGTAGCACAGTTTATATTTTTGCACAGGTTACATTGTTTATTTACACGGACTTCACTGTTCCTTTTGTTTGTCCTAGGTCGTACATCGCCTGATAGAAGACTGGTGGATTCCCATTCCCCAGAATAAGTTCGTGAAGGCACGGAATCAGGACCTCGGACGGCACGATTCTGGTGTCGATCCTCGTTTAGACCAGGTAAGAGTGTCCTTCATTTCCGAGAACATATTGCTCTCTGAGGACCAGTCCGAAATTCCTCCACCCGTCGAGTGGTCTTCCTCGTTTTGGAACAAAGCGACGGTAGGTGCAGTAGGGAACCAGTTCTTGCTATTCAGACTTGGCAGAGATGCAGATATACAGAGGTGCAGCGCAATAAATGTCAATTTGCTATGCACTGTGTGTTGGAGCACTTCACTATGATAGTTTGTTTTGATGCGCTCCGTTTGTCAGGCGATTTGCAAATATTCGTACACAAAGAGTTGTGAGGTAGAACTAATGTTCGTTGACAAGTCTTTATGCAAACAATTCGTAAGACGATTTTACATTAACAGTTGTAAACAAATTTTAAACATAAATAGTTCGTCACGTCTATATACGTAGCAATATATGATGAGTAGCCTTTTTCAATTATGCGGTTTTGCACACCAGTTTCCTCGTAGTTACAAGTTCAGCGACGTATAGTAAACGTTCACAGGTAGTTTCAGGCTATGCAAGTTTCATAACTTTTCGTATATGGGCATATGTAACAAATACAGAGAACATATACAAGTGAGCATATATCATTTTGCTTTACCTAAATACAGACAAATACATAGAAACATGTTGCATATAGGTTTTTACATAGGTGCAAATACATACAAACATATTACATATTGGCTTTACATGAACATAGAGACATATTTCTCTAGTCTTCACACAAGTATGATTAGTCACATAGAAATATTTTCCATATAGCTTTACATAAGTTTACAGTGTTAACGGTATTTACAATCATTACAAGTTTAGATCAATGTTTTGCTTTTTCAAATGATGTCACCTGAAATAGAGGAGGATTAGACACGACATCTCACACCAGCAATAAGACCATGCGCACATCTATAAATAAGAAAATAACAAAAGCAATGAACTAACATCAAACATAAAAAATACTGGCGACACGAATGTAAGTGTGCAGTGTAAGCATGGCCTTAGGTACTCGTGAGTGTGTGTGTCCAATGGTGAGATGTGTATCCAATCTGTAAGGGTGTAGAATGATTAAGTATTCACGTCAATCAGTCGTTAGTAGTCGAAGACTGACGGTGCAGATAGTCAATCTCGTAGGCTGAAAATATATCTTCTTCACAGCTGTACAATGTTAATATAAAATTTGCTCTAAAATTTTAAGTGGCTGCTGGAAGACAAATCTCTTCTTTCTCCTTCTGCTGCTGACAAGAACAGCTGAAATAAAACTCTTATTCTACGTAGCTTCTCTGTAGAAGTACTGCGAGGTACGTGTATTTGATAGTTGTGTATAACCAAAGTTGTGTTAACCAAAGCATGACCCATAGATGTGTTTACTGTTGAGCATGGTATACTCTAAGATCATGGAGAGCATATAGTCCAATAACTGTTTGTTTTAGGATGCTTCAGCAGATATTTACCAAGATGCGGAATGCTGACAATGACATAAGGACCGTCGTACAGCAGACGCCACTTCGCGTTGCGCCGCTGAAGAGCAGACGACTTATGGTGAGTACGCAAAAGCACTAACTTTCCAACTTTAAATTCCTGCTTCCTCTTGACAATGCGCGCATAAGTTTTGTTCCTAATTTTGGCTTCCGCAGACAGCGTCGCACGGACTTCCCTTGCCTTTTCGTCGTGTGTTGTTTGCTGAAAAGAAAGTTTTGGTAACGGCGTTGTCCAATCGTTGTGTTCTTTGCGATCGAACATGAGCTCATTAGGAGTGTACGGAGTTTCATAAACATTGAGATTGTTGTGTTCCTCTTCAAATAAAGACAAATATGTTACTCAATTGGTATTTTTAGTAGAAATGTAGGTTCTCACGAATCTGTTAATCTCACGGAACACACGTTAGTGAGATTACACTGGGGACTATATCTTGAGATAAAAATACTTTTAATACTATCGTATTTGAGAAATTTACGATACTTGTACCCAGTATAGTATGCAGCGTTATCGGATTAAATAGCTTTTGGTTTTCCCACGTGAGGAATGTAGTCACATGAGAAACGACGAATGATGGCAGTGGCAGTAGCAGATCTTATAGCATACAGTTTAACATGCTTGGAGGATAAATCGTAAAATGCAAGAATATATATCATACCACCACTACTTGTGGGACGTGGACCACTTATGTCAGAACTTACAATTTCTAGAGGTTTACTGGGTAGAATAGACTGCAAATCAGTCTTCGTAGACAAGTTCAGCGGTTTAGATTTTTGACAGATCGCACATGTTTTGAGTATGCTGTGGATTACGTCTCATATTGCTAAAGTAACAATAGATACTAAGCTTTGCTAGGCACTTCTTGGTACCATAATGATCCCAAACAAAATGTGTGTGCCAAAATAGGTTACATTCAGAATCCGTAGGAATACAAAAATACCATGTAGTGGCTTCAGGATGACGACGATAAAATAACACATCATTATGTATCAGTTATCGGTTGGACAGAGGATAGTCAGGTTGATTTGTGAGTAAAACTTTTACCTTATTCCAGTGAGGATCAGATTTCCGCAACGTTGACATATTTCTACATAAGTCGATGTAATACTGGTGATATAGCTTATCCTGCATTAGAAGTATTCGGTAATCATAAACATTCTCCAGGTCAGAGGCCTTGAGGCAGACGAGACAAAGCGTCGGCAATGATGTTGTCTTTACCCTTAATATATACAATTTCAAAGGAATAGTTTTGCAAAGATAAAGCCTAGTGCGATAATCTGGGACGTACAAGCTTACAAGTTAATAGAAATGTGAGAGCTTGGTGGTCAGTATAAATTTTAGTGTGCTTACCATTGAAATAATAGTTGAATTTCTTAAAGGCCCACACTATAGAGGGTGTTTCAAGCTCTGTGGTAGAGTAAGTACGTTCACGTTCACTAAGTGTGCGACTCGCAAAACTAACAATCTTCACATGTTCTCGTTCTCCATTCTTTACAACTTGAAACAAACAAGAACCTAAGCCATAGGATCAGGCGTCACATGTCACACAAAAATCTAAATTAAAATCAAGGAGTTCCAAAATGTTTGCGTTAACCAAAGCATGCTTAATCCTATCAGAGCCTTTCTGACACTGGTCAGACCATGTCCATATCTGATTCTTTTTGAGTAGGTTCCATAGATGTTTGCTGTTTAAAAGTCGGTGTGCCAAAAGTCGCCGAAAGAAAGAACAAAGTCTAAGGAAAGATTTCAGTTACTTTCTAGTCCGTGGACTAGGAGAATTCCTCATTGCGTCTAACTTACCTGGGTCAGGTCGTATACATTGAGCATTAATAATATGTCCAAGATACTTAATTTCAATGCAAGCACATTTCGACTTTTTGAGATTAGCTGTCACTCCAGCTTGTGCGAATTTATGAAGAATCTTTTGCAAAGTATCAATGTGTTCATACCAAATCTTACCAGCTATGAGCAGGTCATCAATGTAATGAGTAACTGATTCAATCAATTCATCATCAACTACAGTATCCAATGCGGTGATAAACACGCCGAAGGAAAGGTCACAAAATTGATAGGTGCGCCCCCCAAATATAAATGCAGTATACGTTCTAGAATTTGAAGTTATTGGGACTTGCCAGAACGAATTGGACAGATCTATCGTAGAGAAATACTTAGAATCTAAAAATTTATGGAGTTGCTCCTCTAAATTCTCAGGTTTCGTGATTGCACGAGCATCCAAAACTACTCCGATATTCCCTTTGGGTTTCTTTACAAAAAGTAAAGGGCTGTGGTAAGGTGACGTGGAATGTTCGATAATTTTCCACTCTAACATTTCTGGCACTCCACTTAACTATAACCCTGGCGATGTCTGGGTCTTTATCTTGTTCCCTACCTAACTGTTTTAAGGTATTGGTGACGTAATTTTCAAAGGGCACATTTTTCAAGTAATACATGGCTACTTGCTGTTCTTCCGTATTACTCACTCTGCTTCCGTCAACTCCTTCCGGCAATTGGGAAAGGATATCAGCTATGATATTTGATGGCCCAAGCACATAAGTGATTCGAAAATCATATTCCTACAGCGTTAACATCCACCGACCTAATGTTCCTGGCAGTAGTTTTGCACTTAACATAAATTCTAGTGCCTTATGGTCAGTAAATACTTCGGTTTTTCCACCAAACAAAAAGTATCTGAATCTATGAAACCCCCATACTACTGCCAAGTCTTCTAACTCTGTGATCGAGTAACTTTTTTCACGTTTAGTAAGTACTCGACTAGCGAAGGCTATTGTCTTTCTTATCCGCTGTCCGTCTTCTTCATATTGTTGAAAGAGTACCACACCCAAGCCAGTTTTAGCACTGTCGGTTGCCATACAGAATTCCTTCGTCAAATCGCGATGCGCTAAAATTGGTGCCTATACCAGTGACTTTTTTTAGTTGTTGGAACTCCTGTTCTGCTTAGGCATCCCACACCCAGGGCGTCTGTTTACTAGTTAACGCACATAAACGTCGGCTAGCAAGGGGTTCTATCCAAATGAATCTTTTGTAGAAATTAATGAGTCCCAATAAGCCACGCAACGTCTTTCTTTTGTATGGTGTGCCTATATTCTATATTGCTTGGAGTTTCCTAGCGTTATGTTCGACTCCCTGCTCAGTGGCCTAAAAACTCAACCTTTTTATTCCCAGAACTGGATTTCATTATGTTTACGGTTACTCCATATTCTTTTAATGTCCTTAGCAATTTATCTAGCACCTCATTATGAAGTTTTCATGATGGTTCAGCTACTAATATGTCATAGACGTAACAGGTGAGACGCTGTTGGAGCTCTTTATCCAACACAGTCCCTAAACCTCTTATAAAGCCACCAGAGGATATGTTCAGTCCGAAAGGGAGCCTTTTGGAGTGATAACTTCGTCCAAATGCGATAAAAGCCGTATATTTTCTGCATTCAGGTGTTAGTTCTGTTTCCCAAAAACTATCCCTCAAATCAAGGGAAGAGAATATCTGAACCCCAAAGAACTTTTGTAAAAACTCTTCCAATTTTTCTGGGCATCGGTCTCAGGAATGATAATGGAATTTATCTGTCTTGTATCAATGACTGACCTAATATTTCCATCCTTCTTATCTACAATTTGCAAGGGGCTGTTGTATGTTGAGGTTGAATTTTCAATAATGTCATCATCTAGCATCTCGTGTTATTCTAAAAATACTTGTCTTCGCTAACACAGTGGAATGGCGTAAGACTGTATTCTAAATGGCCTGTGATCTTTAATCGCGAATTCCCTATTGAAAATTTTTAATTGCACCGGGTTTTGGTAGAAACACCTCGGCATTTTGCCGTAATACTCCTTCTAATTCGGCTTTGTCTGTATGTGAAATATCCCTTACTTTTCGCAACTTATTATCTATTTTTTGAGGAATTTCCACTGTTACTTCGTCATCCGCAGGTCGTGTTTCTTTCGCCCATCTATGCCGCGGATGTCCCTCCTCTGATTGATACAGATCCGGATGCATAGTCAGTTATTTGTAAGCACCTGACATCTCTTCATGTTTGAGCTTTTCTTCAAAAGTAAGACGTACCTTCCCAAGCATCATATACCCTTCGTCCATATTGAGTGTAACACGATTTTGGCACTTGAAATCGGCTCCAATGATTATGGGCACAGATAGTTTCGGCACAATTACCATGTTCGTTTCTATTTCATGCCCCTGACATGAAAAAGTTACACACGTTTGCCTAGTAATCACCGCTGACGCACGTTCGGTCCTTTGACTTTAACACGTTTCGTCCGTACCACTGGTAGCGCCTGTTCAGCGTTACATTTCCCAAAAAGTTCTTCCGAAATCGCCGTCATTTCGCATCCCGTATCAATGATGGCGTCTACAAGCGTGCCATCTACCTCAACCCGAACGATCGGTTGCACCACATGAGGAGCTTTAGTTTCATTCTCATGCATTAATGCCTCCTCTATAAAGTCATATGTTACCCTATCAATGTGTTGGGTCTGAATTTCCCATTGATTTGCTACGGTTACTTTATTCTCCTCCTTACTTTTAACACGTGTCATCTGAATGCTCTGGGATGGAGTTATTTGCCCAATCAAACGCCTCTATTACCTCTTCATACGTTCCTGTCCAATATATGTCATACTGGTGTTGCCAATGGTGCATTATCCTCTTGGAATACCATTTCTCTCCTGGTTTCGTATAAATGAACTACATCCTTCACAAGTTGGTCATCCTCAGTTTTTGTACAGCTGTCAGTATTAACTGTTAACAACTCTTGTTCCTCATCATCGGTCGATTCCCAGCCAACTGTCACCCAGCATGCTGGTGTTAATATCTGATCACCCCCTAAAACTACTTCAGACAACAGTAGTGAGTTTCTTCAACATTGCGATCACACTATCAGACTCTTCGCTATCGTCCCTGTCACCATTTGGTGTAAATTTTGCCCTTCGCGTCTTTCAAGTGACGTCTCATCGACTTCTGTGCATAGTGCTGACGCACTTACACACATTCTTTCCGTAGGAAACTGTCCCGTTTGATTCAGAATTACAACATTTGGTTCAACATACCGAAGTTGCTCGTTCTCTGATTCCACTTCTGACCCACCAGATCCATCTTCTGTTCGGTTTAACGCGGTCTCAGACTGCGATGCCAATCGCGTAACTGCCACCCTTCCCTCTGCACTGTTCAAATGGTTCAAATGGCTCTGAGCTCTATGGGACTTAACATCTGAGATCATCAGTCCCCTAGAACTTAGAATTACTTAAACCTAACTAACCTAAGGACATCACACACATGCATCTCCGAGGCAGGGTTCGAACCTGCGAACGTAGCAGTCGCGCGGTTCCGGACTGAAGCGCCTAGAACCGCTCGGCCACTGAGGCCGGCTCTCTGCACTGTCACTTCGTTCGGTTTCGTGACCTGCATTCGATACATTTTGTCGTACGTCAATTTCTGTCCTCTCAAGCTCTTCAGTTTGCCCTATATGCGATAATCTTCGTCCTTCCGCTATCTCAGACCGTCTAATTAACGTCTGTCTTTCTCGATTGGCGCGAGCTTGAGCTCTAGCCAACACGAAGTTATATGACCTGACACGTCTCCAAAATATCAGGGAAAGTTTCTTATGCTATTAACACATCATTAGCAACGCCGTTCACTGTCTGTGGATATTCAAACCAACTCAACAACGCTGTGAATAACTTCACATGCGCCAGCAATGTCATGCACAAAATACTTTTACGCAAAACTTTTTCTTTACTCGTTAATACAATTTTTTCTACTCTGTGGATCACACATTTATAGTATTCTTACCACTATGCAGACACATACCCTGAGTAACCTTGTCACAAAAGCATTTTTTTCAATACTAAATTTTATTTACTCTTTCTAATTTGGCTAATTGCCATCCTGGCAGACCAATTTCCATCCTGGCAGGATCGCCATTATCTGACACTCCACTCCTGTCAGTGAGTGTGTTAGCGTCTATAGAATAAATAACTAAGGTTAGGAGTGGACCCTTATTCTACGACAGAGCACAACAATGGTTAGCTGTACACGAATTGCTTTTAATTCAGGATTATTGTCAAAGAAGAATACGAATTTACATAGGTTGTAACATGACAATGTTAGGACAGTTATCAAGATCACGCATTGCGTCATGTTTAATCGAAATAATACTGAACACAACAATATCAAGTTTTAACAGAAGGTTCTCTACAAAATTATTCTTACTGCTACATCGTGAAGTTGGCCAATATTACGACAAGTCATCCCATTCCGGTTCTAAGCTCGGTACTATTTAGGATGACAATCAAGTCTACGGAGGATGGTTAGTTCTTGTGACAAGCTGAGCAAAAGATTACTCAAGGTTGCTCGAGTTGATCGTGGACGTAAGCTGGTGAACAAACAAGTTTACGCCTCTGCTAACGGTATTTACCTTAGCTGCGATGAGCTGTCGGCTGCATGGCTGCTCTCGTCCTCTGAAAGTCCTATAAAAGCTAATCAAAATCAATGTTGATTTTATCAGCAGAAACTGTCCTATATTTCTCGTTACAAGCACTCATCCCTAGTCTTGAAATATGGCGATGTCAGCCGAAGTGAACACAGTGTTCACACAAAATTCATCCTTTGCGTCGTACAGAGAAGATGCGCCCTGTGCTGCACTTGACGCTGGTTCAGAGGAGAGTCCCCGAAATGTTCGGTCTTGTGTCTCTCGTAGCAAAACTGTCCCCCACCTAGGTCCTTTCGTGCTCCACGTCACGCCCCCAAACTAAAACGTTTCCTCCCGCAGTTTTTGTCACCTCTTGCTCATTGACATGCAGGATTTAGGTTTGGTGTGTTAATACTGTCGACTGAGTGTCATCTCTTTGCATTGCATACTGTACATTTTAATAGGCAAATCTGCTCATTTTTGCCAAAGTATGTCAGGTGACATATTCACCTTCCTGTTACGATGTATAAAATCTCCCATGTAAGGTGCGAAATTCACAGTCATTTAATCTGCCACCTTACACGTTTTTTTTTTTTTTTTCAACTCGTGACACACAGCAGTTCGTTGGGATAGTGGCACATTATAGGTTCTGTAGAAGAAAATCTGGTGAGGCTTAACTTCTATTTCATACACATATGTGTTGAAAACACCTGGTCGTTTGCTAAATACTGTATATACTTCATTACGTTCATCATGTGTAACAGCTGTAGTTTCTGTTAACGCTGGGAGGAGTCAATAGTGCTGTCCTTCTCGCACAATATATCTAAACCTAAAATACAATTAGTGACCAGGTTTTGGACAACGAGGAATGGCCATTGTACGATTCCATTACCTACCTTGACTGTCACAAATACCTGTTTCTTAACCCTAGAAGACTTATTGCCTACGGCAGTTAAAATTTTACAGTTCTGGACAGGATACTCTGGTATGGGGTAAAACTCAGTAATTTTCTTGTAAAGATCATAGGACAAGACACTAACAGCCGCTCCTGTGTCCAGAATAATAGTAGTGGGAATACCACCCACAACACGAGTAGTTGCGCCAAAACAATTTCATTGGATGATGAACGGCGTTGTGTGTTGTAACAGTTCATCAGACAAGTTTTTGTCATGATTATACCTTATGAATAATAATGGTTGCTTTATACAACTGTCAAGTACATGATCACTGTGTGTAAGGGGTCCGTAGGCCCTTACTATAACTTTGCACTCGGCACAGGTCAATAGGGCGAACAATCGATTGTGACGTGTTGCGAGAACGAGTGTGGAGATGCGTCAGAGTGGTTGGCGGGAATGGTATGTGTATGGAGGCCATTATTGGAATACAGGGCTTTTAACCGAAAAGGGTGTCACCATCGCCGTGGTTACACCCCTAAATAATAAATAAATACCGGGAAAGTGATCAGTGACGTTACTAGTGCCGATATTTAGTTTCGCGTCTACCGCGCCGGCCTAACCTTGGATTGCAGTGTTGGATGCAGTGATGGATTAGCGTGTGACGATAATGGCAAATGAAGAAAGCCTGTGCTGAGATTAGCCGTAATTAGATATGTATGACGAAGGCAGTGGCTGTCTCCTTTTTGTGTTTTGAGAAGAATATAAGTTCGTAATTAGTAAAACTGTGTTGGTGTTCCTTATTACCATACATTCAGTATTATAGTATTGAACAGGACGAATTGGAAAGTAACAACTTCCGTAGCAGTCAATTCCGATTACCAGTCTCATTAGGTTCACGGCCATGTTAATAATAAATATTGGGCTGCTATTCGATCAGATCAGGTCGGGATAAAAAACTGAGGTGTTACATGTGCCGTTGCAAAGTGGGTGTGTCACATAATAAATTTAAATTTAAGTCGCCCTCCCCCCCCCCCCCCCTCCCCCTCCCCCAATTCTTGCACAGCCACGACCTGGGGCATAGTAGTGACTGTTTTTAGTTTGACGTCGTCACATTTGTAGTGGGTGCAGGCACAGACGGAGGTGGAGTATGACTAGTTACTTCGATAATATTAACATTTGGGTATTGTTTCTACCAGTCTCCGAACTGTGGCGGTCGTTGCGTTTTCATGTTTTGACTCACCGGCGGGTTTGTAGATGCATTCCAGTTTTGAGTTTGCATTTGCTTCTGCGGCAATTGCCACTGGCCTTTATTATTGTTTCGCTGCGGTGGTGTCGCAGTGTTTTGACACTGGCCAGCGTAGTTCGTGTTACTCCAGCTCTGATGCTGGTTTGGTGATAGTTATTTTTGTTTCTCTTAAAATTTTTGTTACCATTCTGATAATTATTATTACCGTTGTAGTTGCTGTCGTTGTTGTTGCTATTGCGCTGTCTCTTATTTGAATTGCCGCCAGTAGAATAAGAAGTGTTATAATTGCTGTTTGTGCTGTGTTGAGCATGTTGGTTCTGTTGTGTGTATACGTTTGCCATTTGAAGCGGATGATTCTGTTGGTTTGCGTTTCCGACAGCAACCGGCGCGCCAGAATTAGGTTTACCCTGCGTATTTTGCGTGGCGCTGGTGTAAACATTGTAGCAATTGTTTTGCCGTACGGGACGCTGGTCCTCGTAAAGCATATTGACAGAATCAAGCACTGTGTGAAAATAGTCTGCATCGTTGTCTGGTATGTGCAGAAGTTTTTCTTTGATGTTAAACGGCAGTCTTGCCTTTAATGCGCAGAGAATGTCGTGCGTTGCAACAGACCCGTCAAGGAAATGTCCCACATTTAAATATTTCTCAAAATATCGGCGCAAATTGACGTGCTTAAGATTGAGTGGTTCAGGATCCACAACCTGCTTACGAAGTCGTTCCTGTACAGATTGTGACCAAAATTTAGGTAAAAAGGCCTTCTCAAATTGTTCGTACGTGACGCATCTGTCGGATTCATTATACGTCCATACAGTGGCGTCGCCTTGGATATAGCCGACAACATAAGTTATCCTCTTACGGTCACACCACGGACAAGGAAATGCATCTCTGAAGGCTTTAAGAAAGATGACAGGATATACAGTTCTTTTTTCAGGTGTAAATGGCTGAAATTGTCTGTGTCTTATGAGGCTCCCCTCTCCCTTGGGATTATAGTAATGTTTAGTTCCAGAATGGTTACTGTAAAGTTCAACTGGCGAATGGCAAGGAAAATGTTGTTGAGAATTGTCACGACTGCAATGCAGTGTGTCATGTCGAGGTACATACTGTTGTTGTGAGTACGTAGTGTGCGGTGTGTGTGCGTCATAAATGTACTTGTATTCATTGCCAAACTGTGTGTTTTGGTTGCTATTACCGTCATTGCACACTGGTTATACGTAATTGTCAAACTGTTTCGACTGCGCAGCGGCAGATTGTGCTGCTTAACTGATAACGTGTTTGTTGTTATTTACAAATACAGCGACAGTGTCGTGGACAACAGCAGGCCATTTTTTTTCTAAGCACTCGTCAAAATAAGATTTCATCTGAGTAACTACAGACTCACATGTTTTACTGAGATTGTTCACTGGTGCTTGAATATCTGTCACCATCTTTATTTGTGTTTTCTTGTTGTAATGAAAGCTCTGAATATTTCGTATTCAGTCGGGCACTTGTCCAGTCAGTCTGTTATTTATCTCCTCAACACGGCTACACAAAGTGTCGTTTGACGATTTAACTGCAGCTAAATCTGATTTAATTTCATCATGTCCTGTTTTTATCTCATCATGAGCTGTTTTCATAGTGGCGCGTATAGACGTCATCTGTTGGTCGATACGTGCGCCAATGTCCTGTTTATGTTGTTTCATTTGTTTCATAATAGTATCGAACATTCTGGCAATATAAGTGATGTGCAACTGTTCCGCACCTGCCACATCCTTAGACATGACGTCAGACACCAAAATGGGTTCGGATCTAGATTTAGGCGTATTACTGGTAGACGGTCTATTTTCAAAATTTGCATCACCAAAATAGTCAATAATTTGTCGCTCGTTGGTATTCGAGTCAACTGTAACGCCACTTTCATTATTTAATGGCATGTCAGAGTCGGATTGTATCTGTGTTTGCAGTCTCTGGTTCCCCATCTTTGCTAATTGTTTTCTAGTCAGTACCATGCCACACGTAATGTGTGACAAAATAAAATTTTTAATTCGTATGGGTAATCAGAATAAATGTAAAAATGTCTGAATAAGATGGTTCAAATGGCTCTGAGCACTATGGGACTTAGCATCTTAGGTCATCAGTCCCCTAGAACTTAGAACTACTTAAACCTAATTAACCTAAGGACATCACACACATCCATGCCCGAGGCTGGATTCGAACCTGCGAACGCAGCGGTCGCTCGGCTCCAGACTGTAGCGCCTAGAACCGCACGGCGACCGCGGCCGGCTATCTCAACAAAAAAATTAATTGCCGAAAGTAATGGTGGAATTTTGAAAACTAATGGTTGCACGCCATATTACGTCGCACAGAACTAAAGTCGGCCATATTGTGAACTGATAAACTGTATGAGTAACGAAAATAATTTTGGAAACCGCGATGTAGCTTCAAATCACTGCCACGGAAACGGAAAATTGTGATAGATCTACCAAGCAAGCTACGATAATACAAAGCGCTGGGGTAAGATTGCTGATGTAAAGATGCGGTGCCTTACCTTGTATCCGCGATTGCAGCATAATTTCACGTGTCGACAGACAATCCAGTAATTTTCCAATAAACCATTTTTTTTGCGCTCATTCGTTCCTGGCTCGAGACCACACAATGAATTATATAGTAATGAACATTAAATAGAAATCAATTAAGTTACGGATTGGTAAAATATATTTCGTACAAACTCTCGGCGCTTGAGCATGGCTTTTTCTGTTAAAGGTCCGTTAATGAATTTTTAACCGTGTTTCTTCTCTCTGTGGTGAATCGGACTTCGTGAAAAAAACAAACACCCGAAGACGACGGTGGATCGAGCTGGACGACTTTTTGCTTAAAAGTACGGAACCTTTTGCCATGCCATGCCAATAAAAACACAGTTAAAAGTACACTTACATTATGTAATTACGAGTGCCGTTTGGTTGCAACTCGTCAAGTATTAATAAAATAATGTAGTATTAATGGCGGTGTGGACAAGACCTAGAAAACAAAATGTGCCTCTTATTCATCTGACGATCAAAAATCTTCTAATGTTTCCAGCGGCTGTATACAATTTCTATACAGCCGTGGACTGTATCTGTGGCTTAAATTATTTCTTTACTTCATTACTTATAATTACGTTTTCTGCTAATAAAAGCTCAGCATGCAAATGTACCATTGAATCTCTGCGGTGCCAACTGCTGCCCATATTCGTGCTGCAGATGCAATACGATGCGAAAGAGCCAGACGACAGACACGATGGTCTTATTTCCCGTTAATGCCACTTGGCCGTCAGTAGCCTGGCCTTCTTGCGACCGTACATTCTCGTGACTACCAATCTCATCAGTCACGTAAAGTGGCTACATTCCTACGAAGTCTTTCCGCAATATCGCAGAAGGAACATCCAGCTTCTCGTAGCCTTATTACACGATCTCGTTCAAACTCAGTAAGGTATTAATAACGGCGTCTTTGTCCCCTTAAAGGCATTCTTCACTAACATCAGCTTATTACGTCCAGTTTCCCAGTCTCAAAGGTAACTAACGCTCGCAACCGTTACAGTGTGTATTTAAGACAAACCTGATTTTCACCATCAAAGTGGTACTACTAACGCCACTCTTATGGGACCGAAGCGAAATATGAGTAGACATCATCTTTCAGATGTAGGAAAACGCCTACCAAATTGGCGTTTATTTCGCACAACTCTTTCTTTGTGTTGCAATTTTTTTTCCGCCAGTGTATTATTCAGATAACCAGAGAGCAATCGTGAGTGTCAGAGTCACACGTCAGGCTTGGGGAGCCGTCCCCACAGTCACCCCAAAAAAGGATAAAAATAAGTAAATTAGCAACTGGAACGATCTTTGCTTTCAAATTGAGTAGTCATTTTACCTACGATTGTTTCCCTGACAAGGAAAAGAAACTCAACGTCAAGGGACGTCGAACAGATGTGCAGAACTATAGACCTATATATCTAACGTCGATCAGTTGTAGAATTTTGGAACACGTATTATATTCGAGTGTAATGACTTTTCTGGAGACTAGAAATCTACTTTGTAGGAATCAGCATGGGTTTCGAAAAAGATGATCGTGCGAAACCCAGCTCGCGCTATTCGTCCACGAGATTCAGAGGGCCATAGACACTGGTTCCCAGGTAGATGCCGTGTTTCTTGACTTCCGCAAGGCGTTTCATACAGTTTCCCACAGTCGTTTAATGAACAAAGTAAGAGCATATGCCCCCCCCCCCCTGAACCATGGACCTTGCCGTTGGTAGGGAGGCTTGCGTACCTCAGCGATACAGATGCCCGTACCGTAGTAGCAACCACAACGGAGGGGGGGTATCTGTTGAGAGGCCAGACAAACGTGAGGTTCCTGAAGAGGGGCAGCGGCCTTTTCAGTAGTTGCAGGGGCAACAATCTCGATGATTGACTGATCTGGCCTTGCAACACTAACCAAAATGGCCTTGCTGTGCTGGTACTGCGAACGGCTGAAAGCAAGGCGAAACTACAGCCATAATTTTTCCCGACGGCATGCAGTTTTACTGTAAGGTTAAATGATGATGTCGTCCTCTTGGGTAAAATATTCCGGAGGTAAAATAGTCCCGCATTCGGATCAACGAGCGGGGACTACTCAAGAGGACGTCAAAAAAAAAAAAGAAAACTGGCGTTCACCGAGCGAGGTGGCGCAGTGGCTAGCACACTGGACTCGCATTCGGGAGGACGACGGTTCAATCCAGTGTCTGGCCATCCTGATTTAGGTTTTCCGTAATTTCCCTAAATCGCTCCAGGCAAAGGCCGGGATGGTTCCTCTGAAAGGGCACGGCCGACTTCCCCCCATCCTTCCGTAAACCGATGAGACCGATGACCTCGCTGTCTGGTCTCCTCCCCCCAAAAACAACCCCAAAACTGGCGTTCTACAGATCGGAACGTGGAATGTCAGATCCCTTAATTGGGTAGGTGGGTTAGAAAATTTAAAAAGGGAAATGGATAGGCTAAAGTTGGATATAGTGGGAATTAGTGAAGTTCCGTGTTAGGAGAAACAAGACTTTTGGTCAGGTGAATACAGGATTATAAATACAAAATCAAATAGGGGTAATGCAGGAGTAGGTTTAATAATGTATAAAAAAAATAGGAGTGCGGGTAAGCTACTACAAACAGTATAGGGAACGCATTATTGTGGCCAAGATAGACACGAAGCCCATGCCTACTACAGTAGTACAAGTTTATATGCCAACTAGCTCTGCAGATTATGAAGAAATTGATGAAATGTATGATGAGATAAAAGAAATTATTCAGATAGTGAAGGGAGACGAAAATTTAATAGTCATTGGTGACTGGAATATGGTAGTAGGAAAAGGGAGAGAAGGAAACGTAGTAGATGAATATAGATTGGGGCTAAGAAATGAGAGGTAGCCACCTGGTAGAATTTTGCACAGAGCATAACTTAATCATAGCTAACATTTGGTTCAAGAATCATAAAAGAAAGTTGTATCTATGGAAGAATCCTGGAGATGCTAGAAGGTATCAGATAGATTATATAATGGCAAGACAGAGATTTAGGAACCAGGTTTTAAATTTTAAGACATTTCCAGGGGCAGATGTGGACTCTGACCACTATCTATTGGTTATGAACTGTAGATTAAAACTGAAAAAACTGCAAAAAGGTGGGAATTTAAGGAGACGAGACCTGGATAAACTGACTAAACCAGAGGTTGCACAGAGTTTCAGAGAGAGCTCAAGCGAAAAATTGACAGGAATGGGGGAAAGACATACGGTAGAAGAAGAATGGGTAGCTCTGAGGGATGAAGTAGTGAAGGCAGCAGAGGATCAAGTAGGTAAAAAGACGAGGGCTAGTAGAAATCCTTGGGTAACACAAGAAATATTGAATATAATTGATGAAAGGAGAAAATATAAAACTGCAGTAAATGAAGCAGGCAAAAATGAATACAAACGTCTCAAAAATGAGATCGACAGGAAGTGCAAAATGGCTAAGCAGGGATGGCTAGAGGACAAATGTGAGGATGTAGAGGTGCATCTTACTAGGGGTAAGACAGATACTGCCTACAGGAAAATTAAAGAGACCTTTGGAGAAAAGAGAACCACTTGTATGAATATCAAGAGCTCAGACAGAAACCCAGTTCTAAGCAAAGAAGGGAAAGCAGAAAGGTGGAAGGAGTATATAGAGATTCTATACAAGTGCGATGTACTTGAGGACAATATTATGGAAATGGAAGAGGATGTAGATGAAGATGAAATAGGAGATATGATACTGCGTGAAGAGTTTGACAGAGCAATGAAAGACCTGAGTCGAAACAAGGCCTCAGGAGTAGACAACATTCCATTAGAACTACTGACGGCCTTGGGAGAGCCAGTCCTGACAAAACTCTACCATCTGGTGAGCAAGATGTATGAAACAGGCGAAATACCCTCAGACTTCAAGAAGAATATAATAATTCCAATCCCAAAGAAAGCAGGTGTTGACAGATGTGAAAATTACCGAACTATCAGTTTAATAAGTCACAGCTGCAAAATACTAACACGAATTCTTTACAGACGAATGGAAAAACTAGTAGAAGCTGACCTCGGGGAAGACAGTTTGGATTCCATAGAAATGTTGGAACACCTGAGGCAATACTGACCTTACGACTTATCTTAGAAGAACGATTAAGGAAAGGCAAACCTACGTTTCTAGCATTTGTAGACTTAGAGAAAGCTTTTGACAATGTTGACTGGAATTCTCTCTTTCAAATTTTGAAGGTGGCAGGGGTAAAATACAGGGAGCGAAAGGCTATTTACAATTTGTACAGAAACCAGATGGAAGTTATAAGAGTTGAGTGGCATGAAAGGGAAGCAGTGGTTGGGAAGGGAGTGAGACAGGGTTGTAGCCTCTCCCCGATGTTATTCAGTCTGTATATTAAGCAAGCAGTAAAGGAAGCAAAAGAAAAATTCGGAGTAGGTAGTAAAATCCATGGAGAAGAACTAAAAACTTTGAGGTTCGCCGATGACATTGTAATTCTGTCAGAGACAGCAAAGGACTTGGAAGAGCAGTTGAACGGAATGGACAGTGTCTAGAAAGGAGGATATAAGATGAACATCAACAAAAGCAAAACGAGGATAATGGAATGTAGTCGAATTAAATCGGGTGATGCTGAGGGAATTAGATTAGGAAATGAGACACTTAAAGTAGTAAAGGAGTTTTGCTATTTGGGGAGCAAAGTAACTGATGATGGTCGAAGTAGAGAAGATATAAAATGTAGACTGGCAATGGCAAGGAAAGCGTTTCTGAAGAAGAGAAATTTGTTAACATCGAGTATAGATTTAAGTGTCATGAAGTCGTTTCTGAAAGTATTTGTATGGAGTGTAGCCATGTATGGAAATGAAACATGGACGATAAATAGTTTTGACAAGAAGAGAATAGAAGCTTTCGAAATGTGGTGCTACAGAAGAATGCTGAAGATTAGATGGGTAGATCACATAACTAATGAGGAGGTATTGAATAGAATTGGAGAGAAGAGGAGTTTGTGGCAGAACTTGACAAGAAGAAGGGATCAGTTGGTAGGACATGTTCTGAGGCATCAAGGGATCACAAATTTAATATTGGAGGGCAGCGTGGAGGGTAAAAATCGTAGAGGGAGACCAAGAGATGCATACACTAAGCAGATTCAGAAGGGTGTAGGTTGCAGTAAGTACTGGGAGATGAAGAAGCTTGTACAGGATAGAGTAGCATGGAGAGCTGCATCAAACCAGTCTCAGGACTGAATACCACGACAACAACAAGAGCATATGGACTATCAGACCAATTGTGTGACTGGATTGAAGAGTTCCTAGATAACAGAACGCAGTACGTCATTCTCAATGGAGAGAAGTCTTCCGAAGTAAGAGTGTCGTAAAACCGTTTCTAATCACAATATACATAAATGACCTTGTGGTTAACATCGGAAGTTCACTGAGGCTTTATGTGGATGATGCTGTAGTATATCGAGAGGTTGTAACAATGGAAAATTGTACTGAAATGCAGGAGGATCTGCAACAAATTGCCGCATGGTGCAGGGAATGACAATTGAATCTCAATGTAGACAAGTGTAATGTGCTGCGAATACATAGAAAGAAAGATCCATTATCATTTACCTACAATATAGCAGGTCAGCAACTGGAAGCACTTTATTCCATAAATTATCTGGGAATAGGCATTAGGAGTGATTTAAAATGGAATGACCATATAAAATTAATCGTCGGTAAAGCAGATGCCAAACCGAGATTCATTGGAAGAATCCTAAGGAAATACAATCTGAAAAAAAAGGAAGTAGATTATAGTACACTTGTTCGCCCACTGCTTGAATACTGCTCACCGGTGTGGGATCTGTACCAGGTAGGGTTGACAGAAGAGATAGAGAAGGTCGAACGGAGAGCAGCGCGCTTCGTTACAGGATCATTTAGTAATCGCGAAAGCGTTACGGAGATGATAGATAAACTCCAGTGGAAGACTCTGCAAGAGAGACGCTCAGTAGCTCGGTATGGGCTTTTGTTGAAGTTTCGAGAAAATACCTTCACCGAGGAGTCAAGCAGTGTATTGCTCCCTCCTACGTAAATCTCTCGAAGAGACCATGAGGATAAAATCAGAGAGATTACAGCCCACGCAGAGGCATATCGACCATCTTTCTTTCCACGAACAATACGAGATTGGAATAGAAGGGAGAACCGATAGAGGTACTCAAGGTACCCTCCGCCACACACCGTCAGGTGGCTTGCGGAGTATGGATGTAGATGTAGGTGCAGGCATTTATTGGGTTTGCACCTCATAAACTACAATTTGAGCAACACCATTTGACCGTAGTAGCATCTTAGCAAGGGCAGGATGGACTGAGGGGTAAGATTTGGACTAAGTCCAATAAAGTCAGAAACGGGGTAACTATCAGAAATTAAATCCGCATGTAGGCATTCCTTCATAGTCTACATTTGAAGCAATACCATAGCAACATAGTTTCGAGGACACGAGGAAGTTACGACAAACCAAGGTGCACACTTCAAGATGTTCGAAAATCGCAGCCCACAAAACAACATGCAGAATATAAAAAATGGAATCTCATTGTCAGCTAAAGCTTTAAGGATCCTTTTATATTATAGGAAAGAACTACACATCTAGTCGTTCTACTATCAGAACAAAAGGCA
The DNA here is from genome assembly GCF_021461385.2 of Schistocerca piceifrons. Lineage (NCBI taxonomy): Eukaryota > Metazoa > Arthropoda > Insecta > Orthoptera > Acrididae > Schistocerca > Schistocerca piceifrons. Next base: position 406,571,432 of record NC_060149.1, read on the forward strand.
CCATTACAAGTCCACACAAACACGTGAAATTGAGCGAGAACGTGCTAATAAAACTGAGAGCGATAAGGCTTGCCTAATAACCACGAGAGTAACTGAAATTAACCATAATCAAATGTAGACGTAAGTAACACCAATACCGTTGTCCATCTACCAGTGGATCGCTAATATAGGCATCCAGTACTTAGCAGCATTCAGCCTGTGACCATTGATGGGGTGATGCTACCGTCAGCAGCGGTAGGATGCCAGCCGCGTTTCTCTGCTGTGCTAACCTGACCCTCGCCCTATCAGGAATCGGAAAAGTCGTGGGTTTCTACGTTTTAAACCTGCAAGTTAGCATGGTATTACAAACCCACGTATCTACGAACCCTGCGTCTACTGGAGGCACTCTCATACTTGCGTTCATCTACACATGAATATTTACAAGGAAGAGTTGGAATAAAGCGGCAAATAAACAAACAAAAGAGCTCCTCCCCTTTCCAGAGGCTACGTATAACTGCGGCGGAATAAAATAACACGCGAAGTAAACTCTGTTAGCACGTTAAGCCAGACGTGCTCAGAATTCATGAAACGGATTCAACTGACACGTTTCAAAGTACGAAGAAAATCGAGGACGGCCAGTCGGTTAAGGTCCCCTTGTTGGATTTAGTCTGACAGCGGAAAAGGTTCCGCTCTTAACCCTGTACAGTACAAGTAAAACGAAAGTAAAATTAAATTTTAATAATCTTTGTTAGCGTCGCGATATTACCATAGCTACTGTGTAATTGAAAAATGTATTCGAATTCCATTTCTGCAACTACTAAAAATAAGGTGTATGATGTGATTCTTGACTTTCTCCCGGCGTATTTGATAATCAAAATATCCACGGGTGTGCTGCCGGTCTATAGTGTCCAACGGGCACAATATTTCGGCGATCATACATGTCGCCATCATCAGGTGAACTGACGGCGATTCCAGTTCCTCATTTAAAACAGCGTCTGTTGTCTAGAATCAACTATACTTGAAATTTTGGTTTGCTTCAGATATAAGAACAGTTCGTCTCAACATATGTTGAAGTGTGAGGATCGCAGTATTGTACAAAAAGCGCATGGTAATGCTTTTCCATTTGTGTCTGCCATCCTAGAACAAATAAGTACCACTGGTCGGAGCCTATCAGCTGCTTGACTAGGGAAAGGGAATTACCATCATGTGCCCAGGCTGTCAGAATCACAATTACTTTTTTACTATTTCTCTGAGGGAAAAGAAACCTCATGATGGCTTGCTGATTCTACATTCGATTATAAGCGACAGAGCTATTGATAAATTCGTGAGAATGCAGTCATTCGACACGGTACCCACATTAATGCGACCACCACCTGTGTTCGACGTCAACGTGCCGTAGCCACTGACAGGTGGCGGGTGGCAGCACTAGCACTGTAGGGTACATAAATCGTGTCGGGGCGAGTCGGCGAACAGTACAGTCGTTGTCGCAATGCGCCAACCGAGCGATTTATCTGAGGTCCAAGAGGCTATGATCATTGGCTTTCGGGCAAAGGGTGGGAGTATTTCCGAAACGGCTAACATTGTAAACTTTTCGTCTGCCGCAGTGGTTAAAATACGAGGGGCGTTTGAAAAAGTCCGTGGCGCATATCGAGGTCATGTTTAGTTAGTAGCATCTTTGGAAAGAATGCCCACCAAGTTTCAGCCATATGGTCTATTTCATTGTGTTTGGGATTCGTGTGAATCGAGGAAGTCGATTGATTATCAAAAAATGGACGAATAAGAATTTCGTGTGGTGATTAAACATTACTTTATGAAAGGCAAAACGCCAAAGGAGAATAAAGAGAAGCTTGATAAACACTACGGTGACTCTGCACCTTCTATTAGAACAGTTTATAAGTGGTTTCAAAATTTTCGGAGTGGCCATATAGGCACAAGTGATGCTGAATGTTCCGGACGCCCTGTGGATGTTACGACTCCAGAAATCATTGATAAAATCCATGATATGGTCATGGATGACAGAAGAGTTAAGGTGTGTGAAATTGCTAGTGCTGTGGGCATCTCGAATGAACGGGTACATAATTTTTGCATAAACATTTTGACATGAGAAAGCTACACGCAAGATGGGTTTCGCGATTGCTCACGCTCGACCGAAAACGGAATCGTGTGAAGTGTTGCAAGGATGGTTTGCAGCTGTTCAGGAAGAATCCGCAGGACTTTAAGCGTCGTTTCGTCACTGTGGATGAAACATGGATACATGACTACACTCCTGAGACCAAACAACAATCTAAACAATGGGTTACCAAGGGAGAATCTGCACCAAAAAAGGTGAAGACCGTTCCTTCGGCTGGAAAGGTTATGGCGATTGTCTTTTGGGATTCGCAAGGGATGATCCTCATCGACTATATGGAAAAGGGTAATACTATTACAGGTGCTTATTATGCATCGTTATCGAACCGTCTGAAAACAGAGCTGCAAGAAAAACGCCAGCGATTGGACCGCAAAAAAGTCTTTTACCATCACGACAATGGACCAGCACACACCTCAGCAGTTGTGGTCGCAAAATTAATGGAAATAGGATTCCAGCTCGTTTCACATCCCCCCTATTCTCCAGACTTGGCTCCCTCGGACTATTTGTTCCCCAATTTGAAGAAATGGCTGGCGGGACAAAGATTTTATTCAGACAAGGAGGTGGCTGCAGCAACTAATAGCTATTTTGCAGACTTGGACAATTCCTATTATTCGGAAGGGATCAACAAATTAGAACAGCGTTGGACGAAGTGTAAGTCTAAAAGGAGACTACGTCGAAAAATAAAAAAGGTTTGCCCCAAACACGTAAGTAGTTTTTAATTCTGCATGCACTTTTCAGACACCCGTCGTATACCCTGCATGACAAAATGGCGCTATCCGAAACCGGCGCCGAGGCAACTACGATGCAACAGCGGCCATAGATGACAGGGGTGAACGGCGGCTGATGAGATGTGCACGGGCAAATAGAAGTGCAGCTCTTGAGCAGCTGCCTGTCATGATGAAAGCAGAGACTACCAACGGTCTCTCGTCAACGGCCGTTCAGCGAACGATGCGTATGGGCCTCCACAGCAGGCGTCTGGTTTATGCACCCATGCTGACTGCTGTTCAAGGGTCAGGAAGGCTGGAATTTGCACCCAAAAACCGCAGCTGGACGTCCCCTGAGTCGTACAAGTGGCGTTTTCACATGAGTCACGTTTTATACTGCACCATACAGATGGCCGTTGGTGTGCGGCACTAGAACAATTATCGGAAGGATCCAAGTCGGAGGAGGGAGAATTAAGGTCTGCCGAATGTTTTAATGGCATTTTCTGGGTGATCTTGTTATTTTGGAAGGCACAATGGATAAACACAAGTATGCATTTATCCCATGTCCACCCATACATCCAGTCTGTTTTTCCCAAGCACAGTGGCATCTACCAGCAGGGCAATGCAAAGTGGCACAAGGCTCGCAGTATACGTGCATGTTTCAAAGAGCACCTAGACGAATTTACCGGACTCCCCTGGCCAACAAACTTCGCAGATTTAAACCCATCCGAGAATCTGTCGGTTCATCTCGATAGGGTTCCACATCCCTGTCGATATCTCAGAACCTCACTGACACTCTTCCTGCGTATCTCACATTGCAAAAGGCGGTTATTCAAGCTTTTGACAGCTGGTCACGTTAATGTGATTGGACATTATATTCTGTAGGTGTGCACATCTGCACTTAATCCTAAACACGTCGGTCGACCATTTGCAGCCATTCATGGATTTAATGTTCCCAAACAACGATGAAATTTTTAGGGATGACAATGTGCCATGTCATCGGGTCACCACTGTTCGCGACTTGTTTGAAGAAATTGTGGATAATTCGAGTGAATGATTTGGACACCCCAATGACCCAACATGTATCCCATCGAATATTCATGGGACATGATAGAGAGGTCACATCGTGCACGAAATCCTGCTCTGGCAATACTTTCTCGATAGAGGCAGCACGGGGGTTGGGTTGGGTTGTTTGAGGGAAGAGACCAAACTGTGAGGTCATCGGTCTCATCGGTTTAGGGAAGGACGGGGAAGGGAGTCGGCCGTGCCCTTTCAAAGGAACCATCCTGGCATTTGCCTGGAGCGATTTAGGGAAATCACGGAAAACCTAAATCAGGATGGCCGGACGCGGGATTGAATCGAGGCAGCATGGCTCAATACTTATGCAGGGGACTTCCAGCGACTTGTTGAGTCATTGCCACTTCGAGCTGCTCCACTACGCCGGGGAAATGGTGGACCAACACGATATTAGGAGGTATCCCATAACTGTTATCACCTCAGTGTGAAGCGTCAAGAAACTGATATAGGCATGCGTATTCAAATACAGAGATACGTAAACAAGCAGAATACGGCCCTGCGGTCGGCAACTCCTGTATAAGACAACCAGTGTCTGGCGCAGTTGTTAGATCGGCTGCTGCAGCTACAATGGTACGTTATCAAGATTTACGTGAGTTTGAACGTGGTGTTTTACTCGGCGCAGGAGCGATGGGACACAGCACTTCCGAGGTAGCGATGATGTGGGGATTTTCCCATACGACCATTTCACGAGTGTACCGTGAATATAAGGAATCCGGTAAAATATCAAATCTCCGACATCGCTGCGGCCGGGAAAAGTTCCTGCAAGACCGGGACCAACGACGACTGAAGAGAATCGTTCAACGTGACAGAAGTGCAACCCTTCCGCAAATTGCTGCAGATATCAATGCTAGGCCATCAACAAGTGTCACCGTGCAAACTATTCAACGAGACATCACCGATATGGGCTTGATGACTGTGCGGCACAAAGCATTACGTCTCGCCTGGTCCCGTCAACACTGACATTGGACTGTTGAGCACTGGAATCATGTTGCCTGGTCGGACAAGTCTCGTTTTAAATTGTATCGAGCGGATGGACGTGTACGGTATGGATACAACCTCATGAATTGAATCCATGGACCCAGCATGTCAGCAGGGGACTGTTCAAGATGGTGGAGGCTCTGTAATGGCGTGGTACGTGTGCAGTTGGCGTGGTCTCGTACACCTGATACGCCTAGATACGACTCTGACAGGTGACACGTACGTAAGCTTCCTGTCTGATCACCTGCATCCATTCATGTCCGTTGTGCATTCCGACGGACTTTGGCAATTCCAGCAGGGAATGCGACACCCCAAACGTCCATAATTTTTACAGAGTGGCTCCAGGAACACTCTTCCGAGTTTAAACACTTCCACTGGCCATCAAACTCCCCAGAGGTGAACACTATTGAGCATATCTGGGGTGCCTTGCAACGGGCTGTTCAGAAAAGATCTCCATCCCCGCCAACTCTTAGGGATTTATGGGCAGCCCTGCAGGATTCATGGTGTCAATTCCCTCCAGACATTAGTCGAATCCATGCCACATCGTGTTGCGGCACTTCTGCGTGCTCACGGAGGCCAGTTTCTTTGGCTCTTTAGTGTAGGTAGCATCAGTGTTGGATACACCGTTTTAAAAGTTTATTTCCTTTTCCTCCACCTCGAGTAGTATTAATGTGGCATTTTTGCTTATATCTAGCTGGATTTTCTTAATCATTCTGACTTCTTATCCAGTTTCAGATTAATAGTTTTTATTTTCAGTCTAATATTAAGGGAGTATAAATAAATTGTTTGCGCGAGTATTTTCTAGCTTTATTTCATAAAGTGTTTGATAAGTTTGATTTAACTATATGAGGATGTAATCTCAGATCACTGAATCGTATATTATTGAAATATACTTACAATTTTGCACCAAAGTAAGCTGACTTAAAAAGTAACTGCGAGTATTTTGTGATCAACTAAGTTTTTAGCACTGATTGTCAAATTTAATTCTTGGGGCATGGCTAGATTTGTAATGCTTCCGTAGGCTACAGTAGACTAGCTGAAGTAAGTGTAGACTTCGGTAGTTTTCCTAGCAGCTTTAGTTAAGACCGTAACCGCATTACATATACGTTAGGTGCGTTGCATGCATTTCGGGCATTACCTCATTCCTATCTCTCTTGGGCTATACGATCAGGACGTTACTGCGTAGACTCTCCTAGAAACCGGAAGTGGTGAAAAGTCTAGAAACTAAAAAAGAACAGATTTATTATATAGCGCAAGAAATCGCAATTTCTTCGAAATAAAAGGAAAAAAAAGCGCAAAGCAAAATGTACCATACATTACTTCAATAGTTCGTATTTAAAAACAACTTCTGCAGTTATCTACACTCCTGGAAATTGAAATAAGAACACCGTGAATTCATTGTCCCAGGAAGGGGAAACTTTATTGACACATAACCTGGGGTCAGATACATCACATGATCACACTGACAGAACCACAGGCACATAGACACAGGCAACAGAGCATGCACAATGTCGGCACTAGTACAGTGTATATCCACCTTTCGCAGCAATGCAGGCTGCTATTCTCCCATGGGGACGATCGTAGAGATGCTGGATGTAGTCCTGTGGAACGGCTTGCCATGCCATTTCCACCGGGCGCCTCAGTTGGACCAGCGTTCGTGCTGGACGTGCAGACCGCGTGAGACGACGCTTCATCCAGTCCCAAACATGCTCAATGGGGGACAGATCCGGAGATCTTGCTGGCCAGGGTAGTTGACTTACACCTTCTAGAGCACGTTGGGTGGCACGGGATACATGCGGACGTGCATTGTCCTGTTGGAACAGCAAGTTCCCTTGCCGGTCTAGGAATGGTAGAACGATGGGTTCGATGACGGTTTGGATGTACCGTGCACTATTCAGTGTCCCCTCGACGATCACCAGTGGTGTACGGCCAGTGTAGGGGATCGCTCCCCACACCATGATGCCAGGTGTTGGCCCTGTGTGCCTCGGTCGTATGCAGTCCTGATTGTGGCGCTCACCTGCACGGCGCCAAACACGCATACGACTATCATTGGCACCAAGGCAGAAGCGACTCTCATCGCTGAAGACGACACGTCTCCATTCGTCCCTCCATTCACGCCTGTCGCGACACCGCTGGAGGCGGGCTGCACGATGTTGGGGCGTGAGCGGAAGACGGCCTAACGGTGTGCGGGACCGTAGCCCAGCTTCATGGAGACGGTTGCGAATGGTCCTCGCCGATACCCCAGGAGCAACAGTGTCCCTAATTTGCTGGGAAGTGGCGGTGCGGTCCCCTACGGCACTGCGTAGGACCCTACGGTCTTGGCGTGCATCCGTGCGTCGCTGCGGTCCGGTCCCAGGTCGACGGGCACGTGCACCTTCCGCCGACCACTGGCGACAACATCGATGTACTGTGGAGACCTCACGCCCCACGTGTTGAGCAATTCGGCGGTACGTCCACCCGGCCTCCCGCATGCCCACTATACGCCCTCGCTCAAAGTCCGTCAGCTGCACATACGGTTCACGTCCACGCTGTCGCGGCATGCTACCAGTGTTAAAGACTGCAATGGAGCTCCGTATGCCACGGCAAACTGGCTGACACTGACGGCGGCGGTGCACAAATGCTGCGCAGCTAGCGCCATTCGACGGCCAACACCGCGGTTCCTGGTGTGTCCGCTGTGCCGTGCGTGTGATCATTGCTTGTACAGCCCTCTCGCAGTGTCCGGAGCAAGTATGGTGGGTCTGACACACCGGTGTCAATGTGTTCTTTTTTCCATTTCCAGGAGTGTATAATAACAGGAAACTCTTGTCTTGGTGACGAACATTCTACCATAGATTTGGTAGAGCGTTATTCCATAACTGGCATGTTTTAAATCTTGGTCCTCTTGGAAATATTTCTGCGTACGTCTGTAGAACCACACACATCTGTAAGGGAGAAGGCAGCTGACAGTCGGCACGTAACGAAACCCCTCTGCGATGTCGCCGCCTCAGGTCTCCACCCTCAGACAGGGCGACTGCAGAACATCGCAGTTGTTGCCTTTACTACTGACGGGTGGGATGCTGCCTTCGTATCCTTTACAGACTATGCCTTCCAATGGAGATTGATACAAGAGTGAGTACGAAAAAGGATCCAATATTGCTTCTGTAAATAGGTGCCACAGCTAATTTTGCTTCCATTTTCCCTGATTGGACTTCTATCTAAATCCATGTGGCACTAATTTTTTAGCGGAAGTTGTACGACTTGCGGTATTTTTAGATGTCTCGCTCGGTGGCGAGTAAAGACGTACATTTTGGCGCAATTATTGGCGTGTATTTACGTCCCATCCTACAGATAACGCTTCTAATTCATATGTAACCTGACCAACCGAAGCCGAAAACATTTACCTGTAGGTAAGTAAACTGAAGATAACGTGTTACTTGGTGTTCGACATTTTCGCCGCTCAGCGTTGTCAGTAAGACGCAGTTGTGAGGAGCAGCACACGCAAAGAAAAAGGGTCGACAGTTTATAATGATTTACTGTAGTTTCATTGTTAAAGGATTCGTACGGCTGCACTGTTCATCTAAATAAAAGAACAAACGAAATGCAGCCCATAAACATTCTTTGCCACACACGTCGAGACAAAATTTGGCGAGGACTTGCTTAAAAGTAATGCCTTGTATTTTTTAAGGGGGTAAAGCTCCTGAAGCTTTTTCAATAAAACAAATGTTATTAGCGTTTTACATCTTTATTTTCATGTCTACATATTTATTTCTCAACATAGTCACCCTGTCGACGAACACATTCACCCAACGAGAGACTTGTTGATAGCGTAACTTTGCTGACAGAGTCACAACCTCACCTCTACTTTCACCGCTTCACCGCTATCAAAGGGAAGTCCTCGCAGGTGTTCTTCAAGTTCTGGAAGCAGATGAAAATCGAATGGGTGCAAGTGGGGACCGTATGGAGGATGATCGAGGACAATGAACCCCAGGCGTCGGATTGTTGCAGGTGTCGCAGCGCTCGTGTGTGCTCTGGCATTCTCATGCCGCAGGAGCGGGAGCTTCACGTGTGGGCGAACTTTTCGAATTCGAAACTCGATTACAGTACGCTGTTTCTCACGCACCGACATAGTTACGTTGCTTACCGCCATGTCATACGCTGCAATTCGGAGCATTATAGCGGCAGAGTGCTGCAAATATGTAGTCCTGAAGATTAAAAAAGTAGAATGTTTCATAACATTTGTTTTATTTAAAAAGCGTAAGCGAATTCGACTGCTGCAAAAATGTAGACCTGAAGAATAAAAATGTAGAACGCTCATAATATCTGTTTTATTTAAAAAGCTTTAAGAGTTTTCTTACAAAGAGTGCGGAGGGATTACTTTTCAGCACACCCTCGTGCTTCGTGCTCCCTTGTCCGTCTACATACTGCTTCACATTCGACAGTCATATCTCTCAAAGATATTATTGCGAGCCCTCGACTTGCTAGTGGTGGAAAGTATAAAGGATGTTTACAGACTCTGTGCGAAAATATACTGACGAAGAAATAAGTACTCTCCTTTTTAGAACGAAGGTGGCGTCAACATTCTTTTTGGTAATACTTGTACTGGTATCGACTGCCCACAGCACGTACTGCTGGTCTCCGATTGGATTCCATAGTGGAAAAGTCAATTGTGGAGACTGTAACAACTTCACACTTAGGAAAGAAGGACCTTTGATCAGATTTAAGTGCTAGGAGACCCTACTGTCATTACCATCTTCCGTCGGTGACTGTTCAGTCACGACGAGTGAGATGCGGCTACATAAAGTAATGGTAATATTGCGACTCTTCCAGATTTTCAGTGACACAGCATCAGTCTTGCAAGCAACTGAGGAATTCCGAAGATCTGGAAGTTCTTAGGCACGTCACAGATGACGATGGGGAGAGTTCCTTAGAACTCTACGTAATGAGTCTGTATGCGGAATTGTTATTTAAAAGAGGATTTGGGATTTATATGGAGAAGTAGTTTATTGTAAAACTTAGAAAATGAGTTGGATTTCAGTTATACAGAAAGAGGGTGCTTTGGAACACTAATGTGGGCTGGAAGGCGTGTGTTAGGCACAGTGTTAGGTATTATCTCATGATCTCTAAGAAAGATGTTGCGGAAATTTCTCTGAGAAAGGATGTGGACTGTTAGAAGATGAAAGGAAGGTGGAATGTGGTGATAGAGGCGGACCACCAGCCCAGGAGTTTGAAAGAGGATACATACGAGTTTATGGGAGATGTAAGTCAGACGAGGGCGTTATAGGCGACTGAATAAGGAGGAAAGTTTGTTACTGGTATCCGATACTGGTAGGAGAAGGAAATTTACTGCACAAAACAAGGTGGCTTGCATGTTGGTCAAAGGTTTGGAGGGAATGGTTGGATCGGGAGATGCGGAGGAAAGCTGACTACTGTTCAGCTGTATAGCTCAACAGCTCATACCAGGTTCAAAATGGTTCAAATGGCTCTGAGCACTATGGGACTTTGCATCTGAGGTCATCAGTCCCCTACAACTTAAAACTACTTAAACCTATCTAACCTAAGGATATCACACATCCATGCCCAAGGCAGGATTCGAACCTGCGACCGTAGCGGTCGCGCAGTTCCAGACTGAAGCGCTTAGAACCACTCGGCAACAGCGGCCGGTCATACGAGGTTCAATCAAGAAACAAGTCCAGCAGCTTAGAAAATGCCGGTTATATGAAAACATATGATAGGTGAAATTATTTAACAACAATAAACAGAGAAACTCAAAAAGACGTGACAGGTATAAAGGAGGCGACAGGAATGAAAAACTAAAATGAATCAAGGCAACTGTGAAACAGATGGCTACGACCAGAGTATCAGGGAACTGATTATAGAAAAGTGATAGAATATATTGAATTATACAAAACAATATTCGCAAACGCCTTCGAGGACGTATAAGAAGATGTAATAAAAATCAGGTTATTGAAACTGCTGGAAACTACAAACGAGTGAAATGTTGTGGGTTGGCAGGAGAGCCAACACCGGGTTATGAGAGGAAGCCGAAAGGCACGCGTTTTAGCTCACGCAGGCTGGCGTGAGGTCTGGAACAGGTCAAGGAAATTAGAATTTAGAAAAACGGACGTAGCTGGTGGAATACTTAACTTTAATCCATTAATGACTAGCGTCGCTCTTGACTGTACATGATTCAGTATCAATAGTAAGTGAACATGGCGCCTTGCTAGGTCGTAGCAAATGACGTAGCTCAAGGCTATGCTAACTATCGTCTCGGCAAATGAGAGCGTATTTTGTCAGTGAACCATCGCTAGCAAAGTCGGTTGTACAACTGGGGCGAGTGCTAGGCAGTCTCTCTAGACCTGCCGTGTGGCGGCGCTCGGTCTGCAATCACTGATAGTGGCGACACGCGGGTCCGACGTATACTAACGGACCGCGGCCGATTTAAAGGCTACCACCTAGCCAGTGTGGTGTCTGGCGGTGACAACACATTCCTCCCCCGCAAATCGGCGGACGGTTGTGGCATAAGGCTTCCGCCCGCCGTGGGGAGGACCCCATGTTGACGTATGCGACGAGGTGGGGAGCCTAACAACAGGCGAGGCTGTGCCACCCGCACCCTGCCATTCGGACCGCGGGGAGCTAGGAAACGCCTGAAAATCTGCTCCAGGGTGCACGCCAACATGCGGTGTATGCGCCCGCGGAGAGACAGGAAAGGGCCGAAGGGTCGACCTCCATCGGGCCTGGGCACCCGACGGGCGAAGACGACATAGGGTCCGAAGCGGGCAAGAGTTCCATGTCGGAGGACAACTGGTCACGGGAAGCGATCGGCGGCGCGTGACCCAGGGAGGCGCCCGGAGGTTGCAGCGACGCGTCCACTGCGGGCGTCGACGGCGGGAGAACAGGCGGCGGCGGCGGCGGCGGCGGCGCGTCGCCATGGGGCAAAATGGAAGGCAGCGTCGGTAACACCTGGGGCTGAGGCGAGCCAGTAGATGGGTCCCCAGGGCGCTGACCGGACGGCACCGTCGCTGAAAGCAGACGGGGAGCGGCAGATCCCGTGCGACGACAGAGGCGCAGCTGATTGAGATGCCGACGCACCTCACCAGAGGCCCCCAAAACCAGATACATAGCGTGGCCGAGGCAACGAAGAATGCGCCCTTCGAGCCAACGCCGTGAACCTCGATAGTGGCGGTAGTAGACAACGTCGCCTGGGGCAAAAGTAGGTGTCTGCCGCTGCACAGGAACCTGATACGGCGGATGCAGCAAAGACATCAAGGTGCGATGAGGGCAATCGTGGAGCAACTCAGCCGGCGAGCGACTATCTCGGGGCTGAGAGCGATACGAGGACAAAAATAGCAATAACGCGTCCTCCCGAGAATGCGACTCTTTCAACTTCAACATCTGGGACTTGAAAGTCCTGACCAATCGTTCAGCGGCACCGTTTGAATGTGGCGAAAACGGCGCGGACGTCAGATGTTGAATACCATTGGCCTTGCAGAATGACTGAAATTCTCCGGACATGAATTGTGGGCCATTGTCGGGAACAATAGTCTGTGGAAGACCTTCAATGCAAAAGATAGCAGATAACGCTTGGATGGTGGCAGATGACGTTGTGGAAGACATCCGGACAACAAAAGGAAAATTACTGAATGAATCTACCACAACCAACCATTGAGCATTTCAGAATGGACCTGCAAAACCAATGTGTAAGCGTTGCCAAGGGGCAGTGGTTTTTGGCCATGCAAAGAATTTCTGCGGCGGTGCTGATTGTTGTTCGGCACACACCATGCAAGAAGAGCACATATTCGTAATCGCGGCATCGATTCCGAACCAAGTACAGTGCTGACGAGCAAGTTGTTTCATTCGCACTATACCCCAATGTCCTTGGTGGAGAAGGTGTAAGACAGAGGACTGTAACGAACGTGGGACCACGACCCTGGACTGATCATTATCAGAACGCAACAGCAAAACACCACGTCGTACAAAAAGTCTCTCCTGGTGAGCAAAAAATCGGCGAACAAACGGGTCCCCGATCCGTGACTTTGACAAGGGCCATTGCGTAGCAACAAAACGCAGAACGGTAGCAAGGACAGCGTCGGCAGCTGTGGCTGTAGCTACACGACGAAAATCAATCGGAAACGATTCGACCACGTCATCGGTTTCCGAATCAATAAACATGCAAGCAAGTTCGGAGGAATCGAATGCTCTATCCTCAGCAACAGGCAAACGGGACAACGCATCGGCGTTTCCGTGCTTAGCAGTGGACCGATACAAGATATCGTAGCGGTAGTGCGAGAGGAAAATAGACCAGAGAATGAATTTCTGCACTGTACGTGGAGGTACAGGCTTGGTCGGATGAAAAAGCGATGTCAAAAGTTTGTGGTCTGTGAGGATGGTAAAGTGATGACCATACAAGAAATCATGAAACTTTGTAACACCAAATATGAGAGCCAATGCTTCTTTCTCGACCTGTGAATAATTTCTTTGCGGAGACGAGTGCAATTTGGACGCAAAGGCAATAGGGCGATCGTGCGATACATCTTTGTGCGCAAGCACAGCACCGATCCCGAAATCCGATGCATCCACCATCAACAAAATGGGCTTCTGGGGATCGAATGGCGTAAGGCAAGTATTGGAAAGCAACGCCAATTTCAACTGGCGAAAGGCGCGTTCGCATTCCGTCGTCCATACGAACGGAACACCTCTACGGCGCAAGCGATGAAGCAGAGCTGAAATGGAAGAGGCCTGTGGAACATAGCGATGATAATAGTTAGTTTTTCCCAGCACACTCTGTAGCTGCTTCAAATTCTGCGGCGAAGGCAAGTCTTGTATGGCACAGAGGTGCTCGGGACTGGGATGTATGCCTTGGGCATTGATGACAGGGCCCAGGTATGGTAAGTCACGAGCAAAAAACACACATTTGTCCTTCCGCAAGCGAAGACCATTTTGTCGCAAGACCTGAAATAATGTTCTGAGATTGGCTAAATGTTCTTCTTCCGTCTTTCCAGAGATCACAATATCGTCCAGATAGTTTTCTGCAGTAGGGACCGACGCACAAACAGTTTGTAGATATTGCTGAAACAATGCAGGGGTGGATGCACACCACAATGGCAGTCGTTTGAATCGATACAAACCAAGATGCGTGTTAACCACCAAAACGCGCTGGGATTCTTCGTGCACCGGTATTTCCAAGTACGCATCTGCTAGGTCCAACTTCGGAAAATATTTACCCGGGCACAGTTTGTCAAAAAGATCTTCCGGGCGGGGTAAAGGAAAAGTTACCGTCACTAGTTGTGGATCCACTGTTGCCTTGAAGTCCACACAAAGTCTCAATTTTCCCGAAGGTTTTGGCAAAATTACTAAGGGTGATGCCCAGAGAGAAGCCTGTACACGTTCAATTACACCTTGTGATTCCAAATCGTGTAATGTTTTTGCGACCTCATCACGCAATGCATGGGGAACATTGCGCGCTCTGAAAAATTTCGGTTGCGCGTTTACTTTCAGTTCCAAATGTGCTTTATAGTTCTTAGCGCAACCGAAGCCCGGTGCCGAAATGTCTGCAATTCTTCACAGAGACGAGAAACACTGTCGGAAGGCACAGTCTGGTTCACTGATATGACCTGATTTACTATAGACAAGTTAAACAACTGAAATAAATCGAAACCAAACAAGTTCACTGCAGAAGAAGAACGAAGGACGTAAAATGACACAAGTTTTGTTTGTCCTTTGTATGTTGCAAGAAGGCTGCATTGTCCTAACACAGGGACCTTGTGAGCTGAATAGGTAGTTAACAGTTGCGGCATGCAACGGAGGTGTGCCCAGCAGTTTGTAAGTGTCTTGATTGATCAGGGAAACTGCAGCCCAGTATCGAGCTGGAATGGTATCACTTTGCCGTTAATGTCCAAGTCCACAAAAAGTTTATTGCCCTGCTGACGACAAGAGCGACTGTCTCGTGCAACGTGAACTGACACTAGTACAAAATCACTTGCGACTTGACGGGAGTTCTGGCGATGTCGATGCGCACTATTTGTGGGACGAACACAGTCACTAGTAGAGAGAGTGGCACTGGGCGGAGTGGCATGAACTATACGAATTTCCATGGGCGAAGTGTCGCGAGCCTGAGTATCCTTGGTTCGATTCCGATTCCGGCGCGAAGCAAAGGGTCTGGAATGATTTTGAGCTTCCGATCTGAGCTTTTTCTGGCAAACACTTTGAACATGTCCTTTTTTATTACAGTAAAAGCAAATAGCTTGGCGTGATGGGCAATTCTCACGCGAATGTCTAGTAGCACACCGCGGGCATGATTTTAGCACTGCATTTGCTTGCCGGCGCGGTACACGTGGCTGAGAGCCTGGTGGCAGCGGCGCGGCCGGGCGCGAGGACTGTTTACCGTTCTGCTCAGCTCACCCGGCGGGCCGGTTAACCTGACACACGGGTGGAGAAATTTCAAATGATTCCTGAGCAAAGTCAAGTGTGTCCTGCCGATCCAATATGTCCATCACTTGTTGAAGAGAGGGATTGACTAGTTTCAAAATCTGTTCCGTATACGAACATCAGAAACGTTCTGTGTAATTGCATCACGTACCATAGTATCTGAATAAGGGAGTCCACATTGACACTCAAAAGCACAATCCCTAGTAAGGCCTTGCAAGGTTGCAACCCACTCCCGATTAGTCTGACCTGCCGTACGTTTTGTACGAAAGAAGGTATACCGTTTGGCAACTACATTGACTGATTCTTTGAAATTTGCATCTAATGCAGACAAAATTTCGTCGTAGGACAGAGTTGCTACGTCACGTCAGGGAAATAATTTGACTATCACACGGTACGTGTGCACCCCTATGGAGGACAACAAAAAAGGCTGCCGCTCGTTACCTTGAATTCTGTAGGCGGCGAGATGGAATCCAAATTGACGTGACCACTCCGTCCAGCTTTCCAGTGCAGCATCAAAAGGACGAAAAGTTGGTTCAACTGCGTTTTGTGGCTGCGTTAGCGGTGGAGCGACGGCTACCGCGTCGCTTTGGATTGCACGTTGACCCTGGACGAGCTGTCCAAGGGAATCCAGTAAGACCTGTGTCTGCTGATACCGTAAGCGATAAAATTCGGACAGTACATCTGGAGATGGTGGCGAAGCCATTACACAAGTAAATCAGGGCAGTATACTTAAGAACGCAGTGTTGCCTCGTCGCCAGTGTTGTGGGTTGGCAGGAGAGGCTACACGGGGTTATGAGAGGAAGCCGAAAAGCACGCGTTTTAGCTCACGCAGGCTGGCGTGAGGTCTGGAACAGGTCAAGGAAATTAGAATTTAGAAAAACGGACGTAGCTGGTGGAATACTTAACTTTAATCCATTAGTGACGAGCGTCGCTCTTGACTGTACATGATTCAGTATCAATAGTAACTGAATATGGCACCTTACTAGGTCGTAGCAAATGACGTAGCTGAAGGCTATGCCAACTATCGTCTCGGCAAATGAGAGCGTATTTTGTCAGTGAACCATCGCTAGCAAAGTCGGTTGTACAACTGGGGCGAGTGCTAGGAAGTCTCTCTAGACCAGCCGTGTGGCGGCGCTCGGTCTGCAATCACTGATAGTGGCGACACGCGGGTCCGACGTATACTAACGGACCGCGGCCGTTTTAAAGGCTACCACCTAGGCAGTGTGGTGTCTGGCGGTGACACCACATGAAACGCACAAAATTAAAAACTACATTTGGTGGACGTAACATTCCCCTTCTCTTTCTAGGTCAATAGAATGCCTTAAAAACGTCGGGACATAAAGTTCACCCCTCCCCTTTTTTTCACTATTTCAGCTGAGTGAGCCTCGTCATTCGAGGTCTGAACGCCATAGTGGAAGGATCATTATCACGAAGGGCCAACAGATATCAGCGACCATGTCTGGACAGAATAAAAGGAATAATAAGTCTATCACACTCGAAAGTAGGTATTGGTACATCCACCTTTCTACTTTTTTCGTTTATTAGTGTATCCTTTGTGTTTTTAGTTGTGATTTTTAATTTTTCACAACAGCACAATGCCCCCCTGATGCAGTGGATCGGAAATCAGCATTAGCAGATCTGTTGCACCAGGATACGTAGGTATTCTAGTTGCTGGTATTTGCACGAGCACAGCAGCAGCCCACAGTCGGCCTACCTGATTTATCGGACCAGCCGTTCGAGATCCTACGCGACAGCAGCACCACGTATCTGCATTAAGGGATCAGGAAAAGAAGCCGGCGGATGCTCCCCAGCTCTAGCACCGCAGCGACGGCCTATGGAGCAGCTGTCGGAACTTCCTAAATCCTCCGAGCAGCATGTAAGTAGTTCGAGAATGATGCTCTTTTCCAATACTTATCACGTGATTTTTATTGGATCGAAATGCGTTGATGTGGGCTAAGCACCTGACATAAACTTCTAAATTATAGAAGAAGTACAGAATGTTCAAAGTGTTGGTGGTAAAGTGCAGTATACATGGCTTGAGTGATACAATCTACGTGACATGATATGATACACACAGAGGAAAATGATGGCCGAGTACGACCTGTTTCATACCCCTATTGACTTTTGTATGTTTGTTAGGAACGTCGATATGCACAGAGAAGCGATATTGGAATTAACTTCTGCAGAGTCGTGCATTTACGTAAAACATTCATGTGCTGTGTACTTGCGTGACCTATACAGTGCATCAGTGATCACAATAGACAGGTCGATTCCTTGGCGGCCATACGTCAGAGCGGTATTCCATGGTTTTGTAAGATATCTGCGTCAGCATATTGTACATATGAGTGAGTTAGAACAGTGTATAAATTCATGTTTTCACTGAATGGCGAAGTATGTTGTTATTGTCCCCATAAGTATAAAATCCGTAGACGCTAAACTTACAGATGGAATACCAACGTATTATGTTGCTACTATAAGGTTGAATGTGGTAAGTGTGAATTCAAACATACAGAAAACAATTATTCATTAAATATTTAGAAACACAATTGTGATGATTGACAATGTATCCACAATTTATCCTACACAATGGCTCTATATTCCCGAGCCCAGTCTGTCATTTAAATTCATACATACTATGGGAAACGGATGTACGTGTATACAGAGTGATTCAGGAAGATATGCAAATATTTTGGTATATGTTACTGTATACTTAAAACTAAAGAAAGATGTTCATATAAACATAGGTCCGCAAATGTTTAGTCACGGAGTTACGGCTAATAAAAGATTTTGCCTGAAATTTAGCAACTTCGCTAATATGAAGCCATCGCAAAACTGTACGAGGTTAAAGTAAAGCTCGATTTCCATTTATTTTGCTGTTATTGGTCTGGTGAATCTAATAAAACATGTCGCAGACGTGTATCTGCAGTAGGTTTCCAGGTGTGGGTTGTGATCTGTAGATTAGCTCGTTATTTTGGCCGATGTACTACTATTATCTAACTAGGTTAGTCATAAAGTTTTAATTATCACCTCGAATTAATAAAAATGCGTCATTCATTTTTTGTTTGCTTGTAGATATATGTCTACATTCCTGGTCCACATTGAATTCTCGCCCGTCAGTTCCGTATCAAACCGCTAGAGCAGCCAACTCAAAATGGGACAGTCCATAAAATGGAATATCGTGTGATATTTCAAATTCTGTACTTTAAGGGTAACAACGGCGCAAGAACGCATGGTGAGATGATGGACGTGTGCAGCAACAACCCATCAGAGTGGTTATGTGGCACAGGCGCTTCCAGTGTAGTTAAACAGCTCTGAATGACGAATAATCGAGTGGGACACCATCTCTCTGTGAAGAACCAGAAGGAAGGAACAATAGTCTTTAACGCTCCGTAGACAACGAGCTCGTTAAAGATCGTGCACAAGATTGTATTAAGGAACGGTGGGGAAGGAAATCAGTTGTGCCCTTTCTGAGAAACCATTCCATCATTTTCCATAAGCGATTTGCGGAAATCACTGAAATCGTAAATCAGGATGGCCGGACGCGGATTTGAACCAGATGCGAGTCCTGCGTGCTAACTTTTTCAGCCGTCAAATCCCCATGGCAAATGGTGGCTGTGAGACTATGACCTCGAAGCAAAGGAGCAAAGCAAAGAGTGAAAACTTGTGGATACATCGTCGTTGAGTGATTGAGGGGGATTAAAGATAATTTAACAGAATTTTTAAACCCAAACAATTACAGACATTGGTTTTGAGTTGGCACTGATTTAAATCAATGGGGAAAGTTGCAAATTTATGCCTGATAGGGGCAATGATTTCTTCAGTGTGGATGCACACCAGCTCGAACTATTACGGGAATCAATGAAATACCACGAGTAATGAGGATAATGGGTAACGGGCACTACATTCGTAGTCTGTGGATGGGTGAGAATTTAGGTCTGACGGGAGGCGGGACACCGCACCACACATACAAAATCTCTAGTTGAGGTGGTGAATGACAGCTAGGCGCACATGTAGAAAAAGATAAGTTATGCAGATGCGTGGGAAAAACAAATGTCTAATGGTCGAATATAGCGCTAGTAGTGTTCTGCTTGGCACAGTCAAATCTATTAAATTTCCAGACGTAACGCTCCATAGCGACGTGAAATGGAACGAGCATATAGATTATAGTAGAGAACTGTCGGCTTCGGCTAGATAGGAAAATTTTAGGAAAGTGTGGTTCATCTGTAAAAGATACCGCATATAAATCACTTGTGAGACCCATTCTTGAATACTGCTCCAGTGTTTGGGTTCTCACCGGGCCACATTAAAGGAAGACATCGAAGCAATTCAGAGGCGGACTGCTACATTTGTTACCGGTAGGTTTGAACAACACGCAAGTACTACCGAGATGCTTCGGAAACTCAATTGGGAATCGTTGGAGGGAGGACGCTCTTTTCGAGGAATCCTATTGAGAAAATTTAGTGAACCTGCACTTAAAGCCGACTGCAGAACGATTCTACTGTTACACACTTACATTTTGCATAAGAACCACGAAGATGTGGTACAAGAAATTAGGGCTCATACGAAGGCATATAGATAATCTTTTTTCCCTTGCTCTAGTAGTGGTACAGGTTAACCTCTGCCACCTACTGTATGGTGGCTTACAGAGTAAGGATGTAGATGTACATTCACTACCACCGAAAAAGGTGAAGATCCAACTATTCTTGGGGAGGTGGTGCTGAATGTTTTCTAGGACTCCTATGGTGCGGTGCTATCAAATGGTTCAAATGGCTCTGAGCACTATGGGACTTAACATTTGAGGTCATCAGTCCCCAAGAACTTAGAACTACTTAAACCTAAGTAACCTAAGGACATCACACACATCCATGCCCGAGGCAGGATTCGAACCTGCGACCGTAGCAGTCGCGCGGTTCCAGACTAAAGCGCCTAGAACCGCTCGGTCACGCGGTGCTAACAGATTATTCTCGCAAGAAGTTATCCGTCACAGTAATATACTACTGAGATCTCCTTGCAGTGAAGAGACTGTTCTCTGATCTACAACAGGTGTGCAGTAGCAACGACTGCAGCCCTGTTCAGCCTCTTGATGAAGAGGGAGTTGTTAAGCAAATTTTAATTTATGTTTTCGATCGCAGATTCGTACTGCGTAAAAAATTACGAACCTTATGATACTTTTCACGGGTTGCTCAAATGATTAATTCAAGGATCGATAAAATTAGTCGATTGATTAGTGATATTAAACAAATTTTCCCCGGAAATTTGAGAGCAGTGACAGCTTAAATAAACAGAGAGCTATCGTCTCATGGAGGCGTGTTAAGTTTTCTGGAGCACGGATTAATTATTTCTGATAGTGTGAAAGATAGTGGAATGCTGCAGATGCTTCCGTGCATTTCAAGCCTCGGCTGCTTCTCGACGCAAGGATACGAGACCTTCCCGTCTTCGCAGAGTTGGCACCACTTAAATCGCTCCCACCCCCGCTGAGCTGTGAGGTGAGGCTATCACTGGCCGTATCAAATTCTAACTGCCAACCTCATTAAGTTGGCTCTGCAGGGTCAACTTTCTGCCGGCGGAAGCCTACTGAAATTCGCCGCCGAGACAGATAAAACGGACAAGACATGCTCTCGCCACACCAGTTGGTCGCAGTTCTTATTCGAAGCTACTTCATAAGAGCGCTACCGTGGTGTCACCGCTATTTTCATGTCAATGTGCATGCTTCCTACTCTTGGTAGCAGTCATATCTCGTGTTAGCACAACCACTTCTCAGTAAAATATTCGTAGTTCTTTCTATAGTGATTTTCCTGACTTGCAGCAAGACATTTTCGTGCCAGATTTTTGCTCAATCATTGTATGTTGATTAACTGTGTAAGACGTGTGTATATTTCTATTGTCTATTGTCAAACCACAATTTACGATAGATGTTTATATTTTATTAATATGATTATGTAGGAATAATTAATATTTGTCATGTTGGAAATAATTGTGGTAGCAGGGAATGTCTGCACCAAAGTATTGTTGGCAGGAGAGACAGCACATTGATATAATTTTAAAAAGGGCGAGAGAGACCACGTATGGATATATTTTAAGAAAAGAGCGGGAAAGACCGCGCATTGACACATTTTGTAATGGTAGCAGGGATTGGCTGCACCAGAAAACATTGCTGGCGGGAGAGACCGCACTTTAGCGTTCGTAGGAAGTCAATAGTAAGCGAGAAGTGAAGCGAGTCGGTAGCAGGTCTGAAGCGAGAGGTTGGGAGGAGCGGTGTGCCTGCCAGCCACCAGCTATGACTTACAAGAGATTATAAACGGATGTAGAGAGACATCAGCTAACTATTATCATAAGAGGAACTAATATTATTGAATTATTTTTTTGAGAAACTCAAGACTACTGAAGGTATGTTTGCACAATGCTAGTTGTAAGATTGTTGTAAAAAGTAAGTCCCATTTGAACATTTGTAAAATCATTTAATTCATAATACAAATAATTTTTGCCGGCAATATTGCATTACTGATTATAATTCATCCCAAAAACCATCAACGTAAAACTTTGCAAAATTTTATTGTTGTCAAGAAAAAGTTTAACTATGAATTACGTAACGTCAGTCAAATTAATTAAAGAATAACAACAGCTTTGCTATTAAAGAATAACGTCAGCTTTGGTAATAAATATAGCCACTTATTATGACAGCCCACCAGCAGCTAATAAAGTATAGTAAAACAGAGTAAGTATATTCATGTCCCAGTTCGATGTAGCAGTCAGATCGCGATCCAGTAACATTAAAAAAGGTAAGAAACAGTTTTGGGTTTTTGCAGATAACCACTGAGGGCCACGACGACGACACATTCTATGTTTCGCCGAAATAATCAGAAAATCACTTTTAATAAGCAGCAAATAAATCTGTATGCGAAGATTGAGAAAGAGAATGAATTTCAAAGGGAAGATTTTATTTGTTATTATTAAGCAAGAGATAGAAATCCTAAGGGAAGGTTTCATAGGTTATTGTACAAGGGAAGGTTACGTAACAAAAGAGATATAGAGGAGACGGGAAGGTTTCACTTCGGGAAGGTTTCAACCATAAATAAATTGTAGCAGGCTGCCTCGCGTTTCACGTGTTTTATGGTCAATGTATCTGAATTTCCAAAGAAAGTAGGTGCTGAAAGGTGTGAATTTTGTTGATCTATCAGTTTAATAAGGCATGGTTGCAAAATACTAACACGAGTTATTTACAGATGAATGGAAGAACTGGCAGAAGCTGACCCTGGGGAAGATCAGTTTGGAATGTTCAAATGTGTGTGAATTTCTATGGGACCAAAATACTGAGGTCATCGGTCCCTAGACTTACACACTACTTAAAGTAACATACGCTAAGGACAACACACACACCCATGCCCGAGGGAGGACTCGAACCTCCGGAGGGAGGGGCCGCGATCGGGTTGGATTCCGGAAAAATGCAGAAGCACGCGAAGCAATACTGACCTTACGAAATATCTTAGAAGATACCAGAATGAGACGAGATACTGGCAGAAGTAAAGCTGTGAGTACCGGGCGTGAGTCGTGCTTCGGTAGCTCAGATGGTAGAGCGCTTGCCCGCGAAAGGCAAAGGTCCCGAGTTCGAGTCTCGGTCGGGCACACGGTTTTAATCTGCCAGGAAGTTTCATCTTAGAAGATAGGTTTAGGAAAGGCGAATATACGTTTATGGCATTTATAGACCTAGAGCAAACATTTGACAATGTTGACTGGAATACTCTCTTTGAAATTCTGAAGATAACAGGAATAAAATACATGGACTGAAAGGCTATTTACAACTTGTACAGAAACCAGATGGCAGTTACGAGAGTCGAGGGGCGTGAAAGGGAAGCGGTGGTTAAGAAGGGAGTGAGACAGGGTTGTAGCCTATCCACGATCTCATTCAATCTATACATTGAGAAAGCAATAAAGGAAACCAAAGAAAAATTTGGAATAGGAATTAAAATCCAGGAAGAAGAAAAAAAACTTTGAGGTTTGCCCACGACATTGTAAATCTGTCAGAGACAGCAAAGGACTCGGAAGAGCATTGAACGGAATGGACAGTGGCCTGATAGGACAAACATCAAGAAAAGCAAAACAAGGTTAAGGGAATGTAGTCGAATTAAATCAGTTAAAACAGGTGATGCTGAGGGAATTAGATTAGGAATTGAGATACTTAAAGTAGTGGCTGTATTTTGCTATTTGGGTAGCAAAATAACTGATGATGGCTGGAGTAGAGAGAATATAAAATGTAACTGGCAATGGGAAGAAAATCGTTTCTGAAGAAGAGAAATTTGTTAACATCGAATATAGACTTAAGTGTTAAGAAGTCTTTTCTGAAAGTATTTGTCTGGAGTGTAGCCATGTATGGAAGTAAAATATGGACGATAAACAGTTTCTATAAGAAGAGAATAAGAACTTTTGAAATGTAGTGCTATAGAAGAATCCTGGAGATTAGATCAGTAGATTACGTAACTAATGAGGAGGTATTGAATAGAATTGGAGAGACAAGAAATTTGTGACACAAATTGACTAAAACTAAGGATCCGTTGATAGGACACATTCTGAGACATCAAGGGATCACCAATTAGTATCGTAGGGAAGTTTGGGGATAAATATCGCAGAGGGCGATCAAAAGATGAATATAATAAACAGGTTCAGAAGGATGTAGGTTGCAGCAGTTATTCAGAGATGAAGAGGCTTGCACAGGATAGAGTAGCGTGTAGAGCTGTGTCAAACCAGTCTTCGGACTGAAGACTAAAACAACAGACGATCTGAATTTCTGCCTGATATGTCTGTCTTCTGGTCTGTAGCGTTTCCCTGTTGCACTCTTTAAACAAGTTTTATTTATTAGCCAGAAACCCCTGCAAGGCGAAACAGAGGCCTTGCCCACCGCGGTCGAAGCAACGGAAGATTGGCAGGGAGACTGGTTATTCCAGCTAATAGGCTATCAGCGGCAGACAGTTCAATTAATTACACTCCCCACTCACAATTGTCATTCCAATTCCACATTATTTAAATCATCGCCACCAGGTCTACAGCCTGACGAGATTACGGGAGGATCAAAACGAAACGTCCCGGGAAGCTATTGAAACGAGTCTTTTTGATCTACAACGCCCCATTTCATTCTGAATTGGACATATTCACACATACTGCCTATTTGGGCTATCAGATTTTGTAACACCCCCTACATTCTCCTGAAATTGCGTTGTTCCTCTTTCCTCGGATGAAAGAACCATTGTGTGGTACGCATTTCTAGAATGAAGACGAGGTGATTATCGAGGTTGTAATATTTCCTGAACAGCCAAAGTGAAGAGTTATACGTCCAAGGTCTGCACCAAGTCGACATCGTTGTGGGTAACACTACGTAGCAAAAAATTGTTTATGTTTATTTCTTTGTGATTACTGTATAAAACTATCGTACAGGACGCGAAAATGCCATTACTTTTTAGGGTTCCGTACCTCACTCGGTAATAATGTCTGTCCGACTGTTAAGACCACTTTTCCTCAGGAATGGGTAAACCTACGAAGCTGAAATTTATGGCACATTCTATTATCAACGTTCCCTTGATGGTGTACAAAATTAAGCTCGTAAGTCTATGAAATCAAACTATACGGCGATTTGATGTCACACATTTTGATACTCGCGAATCACTCATCAAAATGTATAGATTACTTCCCGTTCACCTAGACTCATAAAATTTGGCACGAAACAAGATTTCGCAATACAAGTAAAGGAAAAATCCGCAAATTGTTGATTAGTAATTATATCCCACGATAAAAATACTTTTTTTGTCATTTGTTATCCGCCTATCTGTCCGCCTGTTGCGAACCATTTGTGTCAGGAACACAACAGACGTAAGACGTTTAAATCTGTGGCACATACTAAGGTCCCTTTGCGGCAATAAAACATTTAAGCTTCTACATCAATACAATCAAAAGCTACGGACATTTATGTCACATATTTTCGTATCCGTAAATCATTCATCAGATCTGTAAGGTACTTCCCATTGACCTAGAATAAAAAAAGAAAAGAAAGAAAAGAAAATTGGCAAGAAGCAATGTTTCACAGTACAAGTAAGGCAAAAAAACGAAACTTCTTAATTTGTAATTATACCACCCGAAAATATTTAACATTCCTTTTTCTCAGAAACAGATGGACGTATCATTTTGAAATTTATGTCATTTTCTAGGGTCTATAGTCCCTTAGCGGTGTAAAAATTTCAAGCTACTACGTCAATGAAATCAAAAGATATGGCCATTTACGTCACGTATTTTGATATCATTCCAGCATCCATATCGGTAACAAGCAAAAGTTGTCGAAATTCTCGATTCTCTGGACGAATCAACCTATCTATATACATAATTACTACTGTACGGAACCCTAGGTGCGCGAGTCCGACTCGCACTTCTTCGGATTTTTTAAATTTCGATACTTTTTGATATTTTAACGGTCTTTGAAAAATTGTGAATTTACCTCTTTTTCTGACAATCGGAATTGTTCAGGGTGATCGTCACTAGATACCTTTAAAGCGATGTTCCTGTTTTATTGATATAGATGTGAATGGGTTCAGTATATCGACCTTTTTAAATACCATCTGGATATATCGATACATGTCGATGTGTTTAATTAGGTGTCTTCCTGTTGTTTATGAATGTAGATGTACTTCTGTGACAATAAGTAACATCGATTGTGGTGTTTCAGCGTATCAACATTTAGAAGTTGTAAATTGCCAACAGACACATTTTGTTATTTTTGTGGAGTTAAATTGAATCTAAACAAGTGAAACATAAAATTGTGCCGGGCACGTATTTTTGTGAGGCGTACCGCACTTATTTTGGTGAGCACGTTCAAGACCAACATGTAACATGGGCTCCTCATGTGACTTGTGCCAGCTAGCTGCCGGTCTACATCAAAGTGTTGGTTATGTGTGGAATTTGCAATTCCCAGAATGTGGCGAGACCCTACAAACCATCACGGTAACTTTTATTTTCGCGTGGTACCAACCATTACAAAAGTACCCAGAGCAGAAAAAATATTTCATACCCTAGCGTACTCTCATCTATTGATTCAGTACCGCACAGTGAAGAGCTGTCAATTCCATCACCACCGAAGCAGAATAACAGTGAAAAGCATGGTGTTACGAGTGCAACTAATGACAAAGATTTCAGTTAGAATGATGGCAGCAATCTGGAAGCACAGCTCTTTACTCAGCCGAAAATGGATGACCTTGTTCGGGGGTTGCAGCTAACCAAATCAAAGACTGAACTCCTTGCATTCTGGCTGAAGCCATATGATTGGCTAAATAAATCCTGCAAAATAATAAAATATAGGATAAGGCATGAGGATTTTGTGTGCTTCTACCAAATGTATGACAAGCTTTGTTTCTTTCGTGGTGTTAATGGTGTCTTTGAACACATTAAGATTCCTTATGAACCAGACCAGTCTCGTCTTCTTATTAGTAGGTCAAGTAGAAGTTTCAAAGTTGTCCCACTGCATTATGGGAACAAATATCCTTCCTTTCCAGAAATTTAGTCTGTAAAACTTAAAGAGACTTATGAAAATATGGAAATTCTCTTGAAAAAACTAAAATATGGATATTACATCAGCAATGAGCCATCGCTACTCACAAGGGGAAGGCCTCAGACACGGCCAACCGATTCGGCTCAAATTTGGCAGGTCGCTTGTGTACAACCTAAAACTAACGAATCTAAGATATTTTGGGTCAACACCCCCGCAAGTTTGAGAAAATCACCCCTAAAAGTTATGAAGAGCAATCGACTCAAAATTGGCGGGATCGATAGATAATTGTAAATAGAGCATTTTTTATCATCAGGTATATGGTCCGAAAGTGCATACTTTTCCAGAAATCGAGGAAAGAAATTTTTACAACTGCCGCTTCTGTACCCACACAAGTAAACGCCTTTCGCCGACAGCGCCGATAGCAGAACTTACACCCTCACAATGTTAGCTCGAAAACTCGAGCTGTATCTCCGTTCACGGACAGGGGAAAGTCCTGTCGGGTTTGAAACCGATTGTCATTGACAAAGTGCGATACTCGCAGTTTTCAGTGCATACACATTGTACCATACCATAATTAGCACTGTACACATACATCACATGTGCAGGTTGCCTATATGCAGGGGCAAGAGAGCCGTGAGATGCTCTATCAGCAACAACCTGACACTGCTTCTTCAGCGAACCATATACAAACACAAACACCACACACATCAATTTTCATAATACATCAACAACCAATGTGTTACATTTTAAGGGCAAGTCAAGGTATCATTCTCGTCCAGTGGTTATGACAGTTACGTGACTGCCCACACTGCAGGTTCAAACAGATCGACAGACACAGACAACGAGGTTGCGCTCAGGAGATGCACGTTAGGGAGATAAAACCCATTTAGGCAGCACCGACTGTTTGCAAATGCATGTCTACATGAACTGCCTCTAATATCTTATTCAACAAATTGAAGTCGCGAAGCGTCAGTAATGAACTTCAAGTCTACTCTGCTAGTTTTCTGTAAAGTGCCCCATACTAAGCCAGGTGTGGTAACGTAATTAGCAGGGTCCAAAATACTTGTTTTGAGATACAGGCTGCAAAAATTTTCAAAACCCTCAGATAGCAGCAGCACATCAATTTTCAAATAAAGCGTGTCTTACTTCGCTAACACGCATCCGCTGAGGCGTGCCCACATCACAAGTTTTGGCTGGCCTGTTTGAACAGCAGTGTCAGCATTTATGCAGTTCTCATCAGCACTGGATGCGACTAATATCACACTTTGTTCTGAAAATATTTGTAGATATACTATGAAAACGTTACTGATTTACTGGTTGTAGTTGTACTATGAAAGTGTAATTGATTCACACCATTCAGGTCGTTCAAATGTGTATACATGACACCAAGTTACACAATTTAATTCCTTCGGATACTTTTGAACATAGCGAGGATGATGGCTCTGAGGCTACATACTGACTGGCTGTTTCATTTTAATGGCTGGTAAAATACTGAACTTTGATAGGTAGATCTAAATTTGCTTTTGTGTGTTTTGTGTGTGTGTGTGTGTGTGTGTGTGTGTGTGTGTGTGTCGCCGATTAAGCTGTGTCAGGTTGCTGTTGAGAGAAGAGCATCTTCCTGCTGTCCTATCCCTGCATGGAGGCAACCCGTGTGACGTCATGGAAACTACGTGTGTTACAGTCCGTATAAAGGGTGAATCACCTAAAACTTGCGCCGCAAATACTGTGGTAATGGAAAGTGCTATTGACCTGCGTTTTTCACAGAATGGATTGGTGGTCAGGGGCTCGTATTGTTACCAAATAACAGTGTAATAATACTTATAAAAAAGTGTATTATTGTACATACATACACTTTTTTTAAATAGAACAATGCCTGTTGGCATTGAGATAAATTAGAATTTCAGTGGTGATTGTCCAGGATTCTAATGCGAGTTGTTTACGAAATATAGTATTTTGAAAAGTTCCCCATTAATACTTACTTGTGTGATTCGGCCTACGTAGTTTGCTAGGTGAGATATTGTTATGTTTGCTTACAGTGTGATTGTGTGTTCCCTAAGTGCATAGGTTGACAGTCCAAGCAGTAGGTTGTGGGCTGAAAATGGGAATTAGCAATGGAGAAACACTCAACACGCTCATGGTCGGTGGAGACTGTAGGAAGAACGCAGTTCGTTCTTGTACGGTGTATGCGGGAAGATATTCCAATAGACGTCAACCATCTCAACAGTTATTTGCCAACCTCGTCAACCAGTTTTAAGAAAATGGTAGTCTAACATCTAGACAAACGCAACAGAAGGAAACAAGTGACGAGAGAAGAGGTGTAAATTAATGTTCTTGTTGCTGTTCCAGTTGATCCGCACGTTAGCTCCCGCGCAATCGCACGAGGAAGTGGCATGAGTCAGGCAAGTGTCTTACGCATTCTCCATCGAGATAGGTTCCATTCCTAGTACATCCCTCTTCGTAAAGAGCTGCATGGAAACGACTATGAGAATCGTTTTAACTTCTGTACTTGGTCATTAAGACAGCATACTCCAGCTGTGTCATGTACCTCGTTTAGTGATGAAACCACATTTACCAATCATGGCCAGCTAAACCACCAAAACATGCGTTATTGGCCTGTCGACAATCTCCGTTGGCTTCGTCAGGTGGCACGTCAGCGTCCATGATGAGTAAACCAGCGGATGGGGTAGTGAACCATCAGCTCATACGCCCGTTTTTAATTGACGGAGCACTGGACGCGCACAAGTGTCACAGCCTCCTAACAGACCATCTTCCACGGGTACTAAAAGACGTTTTCTGCAGCCTAAGATGAATCTGTGATACCAACATTACAGCTGTCCATCCCATAGTGCACGAAGTACTGCAGCATGTCTTCATGAATTGTTTCCAAATCCTTGGATTGGACGCAGAGGACCTGTATCTTGGCTCGCCCGATCCCCGAATTTGACACTTTTAGAATTTTTCTGTGGGGAAAGCTGAAAGACGCTGTCTACAAGGATATACGAACAACAACCTATGGTAGGCAACGACGTATTATTGCAGCCTGCTGGGACATCTCCGCTGAAATGCTAGCATGCGTGTATGAGTGGTTCCATACCAGACTGAAAGCGTGTATTGCCGCTGCCAGTGATGATTATGAACACAACCTGTGACGGTCAGTTGTCTCGCTACTGGTCAGACTCCACGTAACTAGCGTATGCACTTGTGTGTTCTTTAGTGTGCGCTACCACAGGTATTATACAAGTGTCGGCGTGCGAACTGTTCGAAATACGATATCTCGTAGACAACTGGCAGTTGAGTCCAGAGTACGAGATCCTGACTACAAAACCGTTCTGTGAAAACGACACATCAATAGCACTTCCCATTTCCGCAATATCTGCGGTGCAAGTTTCATGTGATTCACCCTGTATATGCACCAAAAATCACACCAAAGCTGACATAGATATACTATTAAAACGATTTATCAGCTATATCGTTGCTAACATAGTGGGCTAGGCAAATCGTACCAATATGTAGGGATATACAGGATGTTAGAGGTATAAATGCAGACGTCGTTAACGTTGGCACCTTAATATTTACCCTCTTCAGTGTGTTAGTCGTTTTTTCCTGTGTCTAGCAGTCTTGCCGCAAACACGTCATATAATTTACTACATGATGTTCTCTGCACCACTAACAATGAAATGTCACCAACTCGAACTCTGTTTTAAGGGAAAAAAAGGCACGTGCAGTATATCAGCGCCAGCAATCGATCCTGCGCGAAAATTTGGGGCATTATTCTGATAACATGCAGTTATGACCTTCTGAAAGTACGGCTTTTAAACACGCGCGCACATTGCCTGTTTGTCACTCGCTCCGCACTACTGCGCCTGCTTAAGACCCGAGCAAAAACGGCTGTACAAAGGGATGGGTAAGAGGTTTGCATTTATAATGTCGGTGAACCAACAAGTGATAGTGCGGCACCTGCAAGAGCGGTACGTAATGACGGCCAAATTGCAGTATTTAAACGCCAAACAACAGGAGCTCATGAAAATCGTGATTGTTAAGCATCATTGTATAACCACTGCTCAGAATGACGTCAAATTTGAACAGCATATTATTGACGCGTGGAGAAATGTCGTTGGGAAAAAAAAACAGAAATTTGACGAATAGATAGCGCTGTAAGCGTCAGAATATTCGCACCAAGAGACGCGCGGAACATGGTTTGTGTCCGAGACGCGTAGCATGACTGTCTCCATGATAAAACGCGCGCTGCTGGTAAAACTCTTTTACAAAGATGGTGTCTGTACACAAAGCCCTGTAGAAGTTCCTGACACTTAAGTGTATGATAAAAGGCATCGTTCCGATGTCTACTAAGAGTGTGGAGAAAATGAGTACAAAATTCGAAAAGACATGTTCTTTTGAAATGTAGTGTGGAAGAAGTGGTAAAGCAAGATTTGGCCACAGCATTCCAGGAGGCGTCGAGCGGTGGTGTGCAAACATGCAGTGTGCGGGGAATTGCGCGAATGTTAGAAGTACCTGCGAGCGCGGTGCATAAAATCCCACGAAGCATCTTGCAGTGGTATTCATACAAAATCACCCATGTTCAGAAATCGCAGAATTATTATCATCCTCTGTTTCCCTAGAACCTGGTCGACCAGATCACCTAATATCAATCCGTGTGACTTCTGCTTGTGGGGTTATCTGAAAGATGTTGTGTTCAACGTAGCTGAACTGAAAGCACGCATTGTGTAACGCATTCTATACGTGAGCCCCGAGGCACTCCGGTCTGTTGTGGAACATGCTGTTCCTCAATCTCAACGTGTAGCAGAAAACAGTGGACGGAAAATGGAACATGTCTTGCGGCAGTCTCACGACGATTATAAACCAATGTCATTTAGCTTTTACGCGATTTTTGACCGCAGGACAATTAAAAAACCGATTTTTCTCATCCGATGTGGTATGGCTTTGCCGTGTTTGATGGATTTACCTAACAGTGCCACAACCGTTGACTGCCGAACTTGTGCACTCACGCACATCAGACAGTACGGATGGTGTAACGTGCATCTCAAACCACAGCCGTCGTATTGTGTTTCGTCTGTCGTTTGTATCCGACCCCATTTACGTTAAGACGCTTACAGGGCCATCTATTGGCAATTTTTTTCTTCCATTTGCCTCTACGTCAATAATATGCTGTCCAAATTTGACGTCATTCTGCGCAGTGTTTACCTTTCTACAGCGTTTTGAAGCTGGAATTTTAACTTGGACACCCTGTATTCGACTAACTTCTATACAGAGCAAAGCATATGGAGCTTATCTCGTGCTAATATTTATACCTTCCACTTTCATTGCAGAAATAACAGACAGCTTCACGAAGGAGGACGTGCTAAATACAGGGCAAAATAATGGACTGAAGTTCGCTGCTTGTTGACCAGAGGATGACAATGACGATGATGAAGCTGCCCTTTCAGCACATTCACATTCGTCGAGCAGCGTCTTTGCCACAACGAGGCAGTGATGATGAAGCCTGCTTTCAAGATGTAATATCGTCATACCACTTCGCCCCGTCCTTAACAGAGGAGCATATGAACGGGCTGTCGCCTTTTGGAAAAGAGGAAAGAAGGGGAATCCGCCTTTCAGCGTCGTCAAGAGGACCTTTACATTATTAAAACAAAAAAAAACAAAAAAAGAGATCTGTACATCTGGAGTACGTTCTTTGAAAACCAAGGTACACACCAACGCTTTCCAAGATCAATACAATCTGTCTAAATAAATTTAATAACGCATTCAGTAAAAAAGGTGATGATTCACGCTATTAATATACAGCAGTAGGGTCTTTAAGCTGCAATGGAGGTGGGACTAAAAAAGTTTAAAGCATCTTCTGGGTAGGCTTGTTTCGCGAAAATCAGCCCATGTTACTAAAACTAAAAAGCTGGGTAATGAGACAGCCATATTTACTGCATGTGAAGAATTTGTCGCTAATACCAGAGGTATTACGGAAACGGTCGATAGACAGAATGTGCACAATATGGGTCAGAACGGTTGTAATTTAGAAATCACGCCCGGTCGATCTCTTGCCAAAAAAGGGACGAAAGACGTCGACACAGTCACACAGTTCATCAGTAACACGAATCACAGCAATGTAATAATGTCACAAAACCTTGTCAATATATCAAGAGAACGGAGAAGAAGAGACTGCAGTTTCTGTATTCACGATACCACCACATGGAACATAACACCGTAAGATGTTGCATGTGCGAGAGTCTTTCAATAAGCAAAGCAATATTTTTTCCATGAAAGAATGTTGGTTATATTCAGGATTCCAGTATACCGTATTATTCCCCACGCTTTTGACTAAAAACTCTGTTTTTCAACACAATCATCATTCAATGAGATGGCTTTATGCCACCCTGCTTGGACGGCTTGTATGCCCCATAGTACCACTCTACTGGTCGACGTTGGAGTCAACACCTTGCTGCATCAATAACCTCCCCATCATCTATGTACTGTTTCCTGCGAGTAGTAGGGTAATGGGGGTATCAGCACAATTTTGATATCAAAATGATGTGCGTATGAATTAAACTGATCAATTAATTACCCCCACCCCCAGATGATGTCACGTGTTTTCCTCAACCAGCACATGGGTCCCAGGCCCCTTCCCCCTCCCCACCGATCTTCCCTCACCTACCCTATTGGCGGAATTCCGAATTTAGGTGGGAATTTCGAATTTTGGAGGGAATTTCAAAAATTCTTGGAATATCTTTGTTCCAGAGCTGTGATGATGTCCCACCTGCACCTCCCCCCCCCCCCCCCTGTGAACTGGTGGGAAATTCAAAATGGCAGTGCCATTTACAGCACTCAAACACCGGTCCTCCTGGAAGGAAAGCCCAAGTGCAATCCCCCCCCCCCCCCAAACACTATTATAACACCAGAGGCGCTTGAAATTGGCATTAGGCAATAGGAACGCAGCATCTGATCACATCAGGTATATAAGGCGGGCCCAGCCGATCTACAGCCTCAGTTGCAGTCAGCCAGTCAGCATGAAGTGCCAGCTGAGATCATCGAGCACTTCCCAACTGCAGCAGCAACATAATAAGAAGAATCTGCGGAATAGTAAGTACCCCCTGCTTAATGTTGTGTGAGCAAGATTAGTGTTTGTGTTTCTATCATTGCTTGTAACAGCGTTTCTTCTTTGCTTATCAGTGGATGCGACGTCCTCCAGCCTGTCAGGGTCTGCAACAGTGATGTGTCCCAGCCTGTCGCGACCAGCAGCGGCGGCAGCAAAATTCAAATGTTCAAATGTGTGTGAAATCTTATGGAACTTAACTGCTAAGGTCATCAGTCCCTAAACTTACACACTACATAACCTAAATTATCCTAATGACAAACACACACACCCATGCCCGAGGGAGGACTCGAACCTTCGCCGGGACCAGCCGCACAGTCCATAACTGCAGCACCTTAGACCGCTCGACTAATCCCGCACGACAGCGGCGGCAGCACCATGGGCTCCTGTCGTGCACCTGGTCAGCGTGATGGAGCAGGACAATCAGCTTTTAGTGTCGGTTGAAGGCACCCAGCCAGCCCCTGACTCGCTGTAGTGCACCAGGGGTCCTAATCACCATGACACAGGTCGGTTCTGGACCCCATCATAGGCGCCATCGCAGAATATTCCAGTGATATTGCAAAGGGAAAGTGTGGATTTAGTGGATGAGAAGATACCATTTAAGGCCTGTGCACCACTACTGTTCACTTCAGTGTACAATATAACCACTAGTGGTTCGAAGTGTTTACATATTGGTATAGAAGGAACAACAAACAGAGACTGGGATGTTGTGACAGAGATCGAGAATGCAGCTAATAGTGTTAAAGTGAAGTTTACGGAGGTGAAATGGAACTGTGTCGTCCAAAACCTACATCAAGCAGCAGTTGACCGCCGAGTATCATCCGAGCTGTCCTTCTCCAGACGTTCACTGTGCTGCTCTAACTCTATCCATTACAACGCTGTACAATAACTCAGCGCTCCGTGTGGAATTGGATGACACATCCATCTATCTACAGCATTCCATCGTTAAAAGCTTGTTAGATCTACAGATGGTGTTATCCATTGTGTTGTAAAGACTGAACAGATGGCTGCCTTGTGTAAAAGCTGTGTATAGGGACATTGCAGAGCATCTAAGTACGAACAGTATGCATGTAGACGACTTTGAAGAGTGGGTCAATATTTTGCCAACGAAAACTAATGTACTGCCAATACGTTTGAGAGAAATACATGTTGAATTCTATGCTTACAAGAAGGTTTTATTTTCCGTTTTCTGTACTGGTGTTAAGATAAAGAAAGAACCTGTTGATATAGTGCATCCTGTATATGATTACTGAATAAAAATGTATATAACAATGGTTGTGTTTTTATTTCTTCCCTCTCATTATATTGCAAGTACTAAGCTGTAGCCACCAGTATTTTCACTGCAAACATGCAACAGCAGAAAATTATGTCATTTAACTAAATTCTCTGTAGATGCCCATCGTGCGCCAATACCTGACATATACTTATATGGATATAGTGTCTGTTCTTTCGGACGTGTCCGGAAGAACAGGCACCATTGATGACATGCAGTCGTCTAGAATGAAATTAGAATTAAGTTAATACCTTCAGCTGCTGACGGGAGTTGATATATATCAACGAGGACAGGTGAAAATGTGTGCCCCGGCCGCGACTCGAACCTGGGGTCTCCTGCTTACATGGCAGACGCTCTATCCATCTCAGCCACCGAGAGCACAAGGGATAGTGCAACTGCAGGGACTATCTCGCGCACGCCTCCCGCGAGACCCACATTCTCACCTTGTATGTCCACACACTACATACGTAGTGTCCCACCCCAACACACTCATTACTCGTGGAAGACATTCTTACCAAGTCCCGTAAGAGTTCGGGAAATGTGTGTGCATCCGCACAGAAGAAGAAGGTCATGGCCGGTATTGCCAGAACTATATACTTATATGGATATGGTGTCTGTTCTTTCGGACATGTACTTCGTTGCCTTGTTTTTCTAGGTAAAGATAACTTTGATGCCGTACTATCGAGAAACAACATACACTGATGGGCGAAAAAATCGCAACACCAAAAAATAATTAATGCAGAGAAATTAAATTTCGGGAATACATTTATCTAGGTAAGGTATGTAAGTGATTAATACTGCAAGATCACAGACTAATGCAGGCGCGAGATAAGCCATTGAAAATGTGAAATAGATACAATAATAACCGGTATAATCGGCATAATGTTGAATACAAGCACGCAAACGTGCATGCTTGTCTTGTGCAGGTGCTGGATGTCAGTTTCTGGGATGGAGTTCCATGACTGTTGCACTTGGTCGATCAATACAGGGACAGTTAAAGCTGGTTTTGGATGACGCTAGGGTTGTCGTCCGATGACGTACCATATGTGATCGTTTGGAGACAGATCTATTGATGAAATTGTACATGAAATTGCACATGGAATTTACAAAAGGGAGGAATCTTTGTGAAGAATTTTATCATTTATCTCATCAACTACGAAGATCGACAGCCAAATTCTTCAAATACATGAAGATTACTAAGAAACACTCGATTGTCTCGTCGATGGAGTAAAGTCGATAAAAAACAACTTTCTGGGGAGGGCAACCACTGCTCAGAGACGTTATGAATAACAGTAAAAACACTCAAAAGTCAATAACCATTCAAATTATCATAAAAATTATGACACTTAAAAGGTCAAGAACGTGAGGTGTTTCCACCTACAGCTACAGCTGTTCGGCTTCTGGAAACACCTCATCATTCTCGACATTTTAACTATTATAATTTTCAGAATGAGATTTTCACTCTGCAGCGGAGTGTGCGCTGATATGAAACTTCCTGGCAGATTAAAACTGTGTGCCCGACCGAGACTCGAACTCGGGACCTTCGCCTTTCGCGGGCAAGTGCTCTACAAACTTTTTTTTTAATTCTTTTTTTGTTTTGTAGTGCAGCATTCGATAAAAGATAAATCAGGACTTCAGCCGCATAGAGGCACTGAAATAAATCAATGGTGAAAGTTGAAAATTTGTGGCGCCAGGACTCAAACCCGGATGCACCTCTTCCCTATAGCGGTTGCGTTAACTGTCTTTTTTTTTTGCCTTTCGCGGGCAAGTGTTCTACCATCTTTTTTTTTGGGAGTGAGGGATTTTTATGTATTTTATACGAAGGAAGGTAGGAGAAACGGAAACCTTTATTATTCACAAAATAAACATATTACGTCCTGACACATGATAACTGTCCTGGAAGGAACCTCGCTGCCGTCCTACCATGCAGCATGAAATAACAACAAAATCAAAGTGGGGCCACCTCCGGCACCCTGAAGAAAAGTATTTATGGATATGAAAACAAAATTTGAAGTACATCCATCTGCTAATTGTTCAAGCCTGTGTTTTTCGTAGGTCGCATACTCGCATAGTGCTCTTAGTCGATCACATTACTTGGTCGGTTTCACAACGAAAGCACCGCCGCTCATCTTTGCGCACCCGGCACACCCCAAGTATATGGCGGGTCCGCAAAAACCGTTACTAGGAAATTGGCATACCAATCCTTGTACTTGTGTAGCCGTAATAGTTTTGTGTGTCCATCTTGCAAGTATTGCCAGTAATCCAGGACGTTCAGTAAGTTCGTACGTGTGTCCTATAGATGTAATGGACCGTCATACCTGTGATCCACGCCACTGCGTTCGTCTTATGACGCGGAAAATACGTTTCCTCTGGAAAAAATACTATGTCAGAACAGACTGCTGTATAGATAGTGCGCCGCATGAACGCTATTATCTTTCTTGCGAGAGTCCAGACAGCCAATGCCTCGCCGCAGACCAGCCGATGGTCGTCCGTATCCAACACGCCGCATTGCTGACACAAGGGCGAATCTGCCAAATGTATTGCGTACTTTTTATCATTTGTAGGGTATTTTCGGTTCACGACAATGTACCATGTTGATCTGACTGATGTAGGTAGGTGGGGGTGGTGGACCGTGCGCCACACCACGTGCCAATTAACAGCTGAATGTTTGTGTTCCACCCTATTCCGGGCGATCTGTCGAAGAAGCAGATGGTACACGTCTCTCGGTGTCGACTGTCGGGTCGTCGGTAAACGCTCTCGAACGTAACTGTGTTCCACGATGAACGTGCGCACATACGTTAACGGGGGCGATATATGGCCGACACTGACTGGAGGAAGATGCGATGTTGGTACGAGTTCTTCGATAATCGTCCCCGTAAGCGAGTGATTCCTGTTGCGCCACCGTTTGAGCATAGTATTAATATACATGGCACGCGCCTTCTCATGCACGTTCACTAAACCAACGCCCCCCTCTCGCGCTGGGGGGGTAAGCGTGTTGTACTGTACCTTAAAGAGTTGTCCCAGGCGCACATAGTACCCAAAAGCCACTTGAAGCCTCATAGCCATCGTGCGCGTCAAGGGGAGAAGGTGTGTCAGGTGGCACATCATGGGCGCGAGATAAATGTTGACGAGTAACACTCGCTGCAGCATATCCATCGACCGTAGGGTGTTTAGTCGTACTGCCGTGCGGACTCTGAGTAACAGTCTTCGGTAGTTGTCCGCAGCCGTTCTCGCTGTCTCCTTATGAAAGGTGATACCCAAACAGCGGAGGGTTTCCACCGCAGGTTAGGGTCCTTCCGTTCGTGGTTCTAGTCCACGCCCCACATGCATGAATTGTGATTTTCGGTAGTTGACCACACTTCCAGCTGCCATCCCATACGTCTGTAGCCAATCCAGTGCTGTTTGAGTCTCCCTCTCATTCCGTACGAGGAACACAATATCATCCGCGTATGCTCTGCATTTGAATGACAAATGCCGTAGGGAGATCCCGGTAAGACGGCGGCGAAGGCCTGCGAGGCACGGTTCTAAGGCGATCGCATAAAGGAGGATCGACGAGGGGCAACCCTGTCTCACTGATCTTAAGATCTTAAAATACTCAGTTCTCCCTCCGTTGACCACCATCGCTGATCTGGTGCCGTGCAATAGCCGCATCACAGCATTCGTCAATAATGGCGAGACACCCCTCCTGTTCATCACCGCCGCGAGGTACACATGATCCACGTGATCAAAAGCATGATCGAAATCTACTGCAACCATCGCCCCCCGGAGGCGGCATGCAGCCGCGAGGGCGACGACGTCACGATAGTCTCCCAAGGCTGTGTGGATATTACTGATGCCGCCAGCGACTTTTTGATACGACTTCCCAGGATGCGCATGAAGATCTTGTAGTCACTATTAAGGAGGGTCAAGGGGCGATAATCACAAGGCCGTTTGCCACCACGGGGCTTCGGTATCGGTATCATGAGCCCTTCCGTGAATTGAATGTGAACCGTTACTTCTTGCCGCAGAAGCTCATTAAACATACATAGCCACATCGGTGTCATAATGGTCACAAAGGCACGGTAAAATTCCAACGGGAATCCGTCTGGACCTGGGGACTTGTTGCAAGCACCTCGTGTAATCGCTTCCTCCAGCTCTTCACACGTAATTTCAGATAACCCGTCCGCTTCCTCGTTCACACTCGTCGCGTCTGGGATCTCTTCCAGGACGTTCCCCAGCTCCCTCTGACTCTCCCCGTTGCTCGCATAGAATCTGCTAAAATGATCCGTGAACGCCTGTGCTATGCCCCTTTGTGTTGTAAAACGACGGCCATTGCCGAGATCGATCTCATGTATTAAATTCCTGCGTCTTCTTCGTCTTTCATTTATCACATAATGCATCGAGGGAACCTCGTTGGGCAGGAAATCCTGCGACCTCGCGCGTATCATCGTACCTGCCATCCTCTGCGTCGCAAGTTGTACCAGTTTCGCCTTAACTGGGTGGACGGCCGTCTGGCGTTCTGGTGTAGGTGGTTGAGCTAACAGTTCCCGGAGAGCCGTAAAGTAAAACTCAGTGGTCGTGCGCTGCCATTGAGAAACCTCCTTCCCGTAACCTATTAACGTCCTCCGTAAAGCTGGCTTCGCGCACTCGATCCACCACTGCAGGACAGAACCGAAAGAATTTCGTCGACGGAGGCAGCCATGCCACGCGTCCTCCACCATGCGTCGGCATTCTGCATCTCGCAGGTGGGAGACGCTCATCTTCCAATTACCCCTCCGTCTCCACACCTGCTGTCTATCAAGGTTAACGGTACAAATATATGCCTCGTGGTCTGTAAACGCTGTCGGCCATATTTCTGCGTCCACCGTCGAAATTGCTAACGCCCTTGAAACGTAGATCCGGTCCAAACGGCCCACGGAGTGGCTAGTAAAAAATGTATATCCTGGTTGGTTGCGATACTTCAGGTCCCATGTATCGACTAATTCCATCCCGTTGATCAGCTCCCTAAGTTCTTGGCTAGTAGTATAGTTAGGTCGTTGGTCCTTTCTGTCGAGCACACAATTAAAATCTCCGCCGAGTATGCAACCATCGCATCGTCCCTGGAACAATGGTGTAACCTCATTGGCGTAAAAATCTGCTCTGTCCCTTCTCTTATCCGAGCCTGACGGTGCGTATATGTTGATCAAACGTATTCCACCTATGGTCACGGCCGTACCACGGGCAGAAGGCAAATACTCTACTTCGTCTGCACGTATCCCTTCCTTTAATAATATAGCTGTGCCAACGCCTCTCTCGTCACACGGGGAACAGAAAATGTCGTAACAGTAAAAGTCCGAGGGGGGAAGTACCCGAACTTCTTGTAATAGTGCTATGTCTAAATCCGCAGCCTTTATCATGTCACTGAGCATCTTGATTTTTACCGGCGTCCCAATGCTATTGATGTTAACAGACCCTATCCGATAAGCTTGTTGCATGGCGGTCAACGTAGATAGGGTACCGTACGGTCGCTAATTTTGCCGTACATAGGCTGCTGTCGGACTAACGTCCCCCGCCGTCCCCTCATATGGTCTGTCATTATTCCGTGCACTCTGCCGGTCTTACACCGGGAGAGTGCGTGGGAGCAGTTCCTCCGGCATCATCTGTTCCCCATGGGGGTGGGTCTTCTGACCAGTCCCCTAGTGTCCCATCGTTGTCGTGCGGTGCAGGCGCCGTAGCCTCCTCAGTAGCCTGTTGCCGTCTATCGAGCTCCGTCGCTGTGTCTGGAGCATCGTCAGCGGTAGGTCGTACCGCCGTCCCGCTGGGCACCGTTGCATCCACGCTAGGCAGTTCTTCTGTATCCATGGTCGTCTGTTCTGTACCCGTAAACTTCTCAGAATTGTCTGCTAGATCAGAGTGGTCGTTCTCCACCTTGAGGCGGCGCTTCTTTCGGCGTTTTGGTGATGGCTGTTTACGTTGCCGGGCCTCGGAATCAGAGGTCAGCATGGTCTCCGGTTGTTCGTGGGGGGCGTCGGAATCGTGCGCCGTCGTATTATCGACGTCTCCAAGTGCTTTATCTGAAGGGGCCGCAAGCGGAACCGAAGAGAGGGCGTCCTGTGACTGCTGCAGGCGGTCCAGCGCAACGTCGTCTTTCTGTGGCTCGCCACGATCCGCCGCTGTCTGTGTGTTCTGGTACGCGTCTGTCTCGCGGCCCACGTCATCGCGTAATGCGGCGACGTAAGTCATGGGGAGCACAGTCGGATGCGGCGTGAGGGGTGGATCATCCCGTGGCAGCTGTAATAACCTGCGTTGAGCACACTCAGGACGTATGTGTCCCTCCTTCCCACATCCAGAGCACGTCCTTGGTTGTCCGTCGTAAATGACAATCGCTCTACAACCGGCGATGTACAAGTATGACGGGACGTGTTTTCGGAGTTCGATCCGTATTTGTCTGACACCATTGAGGACAGGATACGTCTTGAAACTCGCCCATTTTTCAGCTACGTGGGATAGGACCGTTCCGTAAGGACGCAGGGCGTCTGTCACCAATTCTTCTGGCACTTCGAATGGAAGCTCAAAGACGCGGATCGTTCGGAGGCCCATGCCGGCGTGTTCAACTGTTACCGCTCCAACATTCCCGTCCGAATGACAGAAACGAAGTCCTTGTCGGTGTCGAAGTAGTAGTTCGTCACATGCCGCTTCATTGATGAGCTTGACATAGACCACGCTGCTGACTATAGATAAGTGTATTCCAACTAGAACGTCAGGTTCGATTTTCACCTCGTCCCGTAAATAACGTTCGATCTCGTAAGCCTTCGGTCGAGCATATTCGTTAACAAAACTAAATTTCAGTGTCGATTAGCAAAACGACAAGGCCATGATTCGTTCTATGTATACCGCGACACACCGCTACACACTTAACGTAAACACCTTTCGCGCAGACGTGCGGCAGGGACGTAAACACCGTCCGAACCGCTGCGCCGCCGAAGGCTGACTGGGCTACCGAAGCATGACTCAACGCCCGGTACTCACAGCTTTACTTCTGCCAGTACCTCGTCTCCTACCTTCCAAACTTTACAGAAGCTCTCCTGCGATCCTTGCAGAACTAGCACTCCTGAAAGAAAGGATATTGCGGAGACATGGCTTAGCCACAGCCTGGGGGATGTTTCCAGAATGAGATTTTCACTCTGCAGCGGAGTGTGCACTGATATGAAACTTCCTGGCAGATTAAAACTGTGTGCCCGACCGAGACTCGAACTCGGGACCTTTGCCTTTCGCGGGCAAGTGCTCTACCAACTGAGCTACCGAAGCACTACTCACGCCCGGTACTCACAGCTTTACTTCTGCCAGATACTGGCAGAAGTAAAGCTGTGAGGACCGGGCGTGAGTCGTGCTCCGGTAGCTGAGATGGTAGAACACTTGCCCGCGAAAGGCAATGGTCCCGAGTTCGAGTCTCGGTCGGGCACACAGTTTTAATCTGCCAGGAAGTTTCATATTATAATTTTTATGATAATTTGAATGGTTTTTGAGTGTTGAGTGTTGTTATTGTAATTCACAAAGCCGATAAGCATGGGACAAAAACTGGTCATTGCATTTAGGTAAATGACTTTTTATAAATTTTTTACCGTCTACTGGTATGTGCTTTCAACATATAACATACCGGTTATCTACATAGCGTTAGAAACTGTTTCATGTTTCCTTGACAATTTGTTTGTTTCAAATCAATGCTGGCATTGTTTGTACTGTGTAAATTACGTCAGCAATTAATAACTTTCTACGTGTTATTAATGGCAGAGTATTTATGTATATTGTCGCGTGAAGAAGGTGTAATTAGATGAAAGACGAACACTAACTTCACTTAACGAAGGTTTATTCAGCACTTGCTCATACAAGAGCGCGGAGCGAACTGCCTCCGGCCAGAAAACGTACGGTATACATACAGCTACAGAACATTTCAGTACAGTGATTCTTGACATCTGTGGATACTTCTAGAATGTACTCAAACCGAAATTAAAATTCTACAGTCCAGGTGAGTTTTGAATTCACGACCTTCCATGCAGCAGTTTAGTATCATAACCACTACGCCACGCTACTACTCAGCTTCTTCTCCGACGATGCTCCCTCCTTAAGAGAACAGCGTCTCGGTGTTACGTCGTCCTAGTCCGGGAACGAGTCATCGGTCCTCCATACTCAGACTCCCGATGACTGATGCTCGCCCTGCCGGTGATATTCTTATAACTTCTTTTGCCGCTACGCTCTTCGTCACCTTTCCGTTTGTTGCCTATCGCTGGAGCTTCGCATTTACCCTGGGTGGCAGGATCCTTGTAGGGCTTCATTCGAAGGGCGTGGACCGTATCTGTGATTTTTCGTCGTCTTGTGTCGAGGTCGAAATCTTCAGCTTCATACGTATCCTCAGACAACTGTCTTACAACCTTATAAGGTCCAAAGTAGCACCTGAGGAGCTTCTCAGAGAGACCAACCTTCCGAACAGGAGTGAAGATCCAGACGAGGTCACCAGGCTGGTAGACAACAGAGCAGTGGCTCGTCACATACCTTCCGCGATTGTTTTCTTGAGCCTGCAGCGTGCGGAGTCGAGCTAACTGCCGAGCTTCCTCAGCTCTGGTTAACACCTGGCCGATGTAGTCGTCGTCCACGTCATCAGGATGTAACGGAAACACAGTGTCCATCGTCGTAGTCGCCTCACGCCAGGAAAAAAGGCGTAAATCCTGTGGTGACTTGTTTGGCGGTGTTGTAGGCAAACGTCACGAGAGGTAGCACTTCATCCCAGTTGCTCTGCTCAACATTGACTATCATTGATAGCATTTCGGCCAAGGTCTTATTAAGGCGTTCAGTAAGCCCGTTAGTTTGCGGACGGTAGGCAGTCGTCATGTGATGAGTAATGTTGCACCGTAGGTTTATCTCTGTCACAAGATTCGAT
Organism: Schistocerca piceifrons; assembly: GCF_021461385.2. Taxonomy (NCBI): domain Eukaryota; kingdom Metazoa; phylum Arthropoda; class Insecta; order Orthoptera; family Acrididae; genus Schistocerca; species Schistocerca piceifrons. The sequence goes on from NC_060149.1 coordinate 406,615,491, forward strand.
TGAAAAACTTCCCCTCGATCCGTAATTAGCGACCTTGGGGCACCGTGTTTTACTACAATGTCTTCCACGAGGAATTTGGCTACCTCGGATGCTTCGGTTGTTTTCACGGCTTTTGTAATGGCATAGCGTATCAGATAATCAGTGCAAACAATAATCCATCTATTGGCAGTAGCAGACGCTAGACATCGTCCGAGGAGGTCAATCTCAACAAGCTGGAAAGGCGTTTCAGCTGGTGGAATTCGTATGAGTCAGCCAGGTGGTTTCTGAGGCACTGTCTTTCTCCTCTGGAACTCTCCGCAGTGCGACACATAATGTCGGGCACTCCTAAATAAACCTGGCCAGATAAATCTCTTGCGGATTCTATCGTATGTCTTAATAAATCCTAAATGTCCAGCCTCATGTGTGTCATGGAATTTCTGTAGAACATCTAAGCGCATGTGTTTAGGAGTCATTGGTAGCCACCTCTTTCCAAACTGATCAAAATTTTTCTTGCAAAGTAATCCATTAATATGTTGGCGTCCTTCTTCTGCTCAGCAGAGAGATCCTAGAGTGCAACGAGACAGTCAATATCTTCATCAAAGTCTTGATGGTCTTGCACGGGGTTTCTTGACAGACAGTCAGTATCTTGGTGTTTTCTTCCAGTTTTGTGCACTATGGTTTTTGTGGCGGCGTTCGTAGCGACAAACAATTCGCTGTAGAAACGGCTTACGAAGTCACCGCCACACTTTTAATAGCAGGCCGACCGGTCCGCTGGAACAGTGAACAGAAAGATGAAAACCCAAACACTCTGATAAAATAAAAGTAGGTACTTATCTTTATTAATGAAGATACAGAAACACAGTAGTGAACTCCGTGTCTACAGAGATCTGCCTAGTTCGAGTCGGAGCGGCTAGGTCAGCGTCGGCTGACGACAAACAACAACTCTGCTGCGATGAACACACACCTGACTAGCAAGTACACAATTCGGTGGCGAGTATACAACTGAGCGGCGAATACAGAACTGTCCTAGCGCTCGCGACTCCAGCGCTTAAGAACCCAGAAGCCAGCGGTGGCGCGCGCAGACTTGCGGCGATTTGCTGTCTCGCTGGCGCTGCTTATGCGGACGGCGTCCGGACTGTGATGCTGCCAACCTTATGGCAGCGGGCTCGGGTGGCATTACTGGCTAGGATATAACACTCCTCCCCCCCCCAAATCGCCGCACCGTCGTTGAATAATGACGTGGCGAGCGTCGACGGCGGGGGAGGGGTCTGGCCGCAGGCGTAGCAGAAGAGACCGGGGCGGAGACTGTTGTCGGTGGCAGTCCCCGGTCCGCACCCCAACATTGGCCGCGCGGGGCCTCGGGAAACACCGACTGAAAACCGAGGTCAGGGTGCACGCCTGTGACCACGGGCGCAGCTTCTGGTACTGGACGCGACGGGGCGTCGGGACCCACGAAGAGAGGCAGCGTCTCCTGACGCTGCGTCGACGGCTGCTGAGTGGGCGCCGGACAAGGCGCTGCGGCGTCAGACTCCTTGGGGGTGCCCAAGGAAAGCGGCTGCAGGACAGGCTGCACAGCCACCGCTTGGGAAGGCGGCCCGGCTGAGGGGTCGACGTCCATCAGCTCCGAAGGCGGGGACGACTGAAGAGAGACCGCAGGCGCCGGAGCGACCACCTGGGGCGCTCCCGGATGAAGCTGCGCGGGAGGCATCAACGGGACGGGCTGTCGGCGTGGTAGCGGCGACGGCTGCTGCTGCTGCCCTGGGGGCGGCAGCGAAGTCGAAAGGCGCGGCTGGAACCCGCCGCGGACCAAATCTGTGGACAAAGAACGAGCGGCAGAATCCGGGCGGCCAGCGCGGCGCAACTGGTTCTGATGCCTCCTGTGCACCCCAGTAGCACCTTGAACAGTATAAAAACCGCGACCCTGGACACTTATCACGGTACCACGTTCCCAACGACGGCGACCGTGATAAACTCTGAAAAAAACGGCGTCGTTGCGCTGAAAACGCGTGCGATGCTCAGAAGCGGCGGGTCGATCCGGGGGGTGCAACAACCGTAGTAGGGTGCGATGACGACGGCCGTGGAGAAGCTCCGCAGGCGAAGGGCCGTCGCGTGGCGTGGTCCGGTACGACGACAGGAACGTGATGAGGGCCTGCTGACAAGAGTGCGTAGCACGAAGGCGGTTCATATGATCCTTGAATGTGCGTACAAAACGTTCCGCTGCACCATTCGATTGAGGGTGGAACGGCGGAGTAAGAACATGGCGAATGCCATTGGCAGAACAAAAACTTTCAAATTCAGCAGAGGTAAATTGTGGACCATTGTCAGACACTAAAACTTCTGGAAGACCCTCAATACAAAAAATTGAAGTCAACGCCTGTATAGTTTGTGCAGACGTTGTAGACTGCATGGGCACAACAAACGGAAAATTACTAAATGCATCTATCACGATGAGCCAACGAGAATGCCAATATGGACCAGCGAAATCAATATGTACTCGCTGCCAGGGACCGGCAGGGCGTGCCCACTCAAAGTAGCGTTGAGGCGGAGCAGCTTGGTGTTCGGCACACGTCGAACAATCTGTAGACATCTGCGTAATCTGCTTATCAATGCCAATCCATGTACAATGACGGCGGGCAAGCTGCTTGGTGCGGACCACTCCCCAATGACCTTGATGCAACAAGTCGAGGACCTTGGATTGGAGCACTTGGGGAACCACTACACGAAGCTGGTCATTCTCGGTGCGTAACAGCAAAACTCCGTGCGAAACAGACAACAGATGACGTTGCGGATAATAGCGACGAACCACAGGATCCGATATGTCCTTTGCCTTGGACGGCCAACCACGTTGAACAAAACGTAATAGTAAACTCAGATGAGGATCCGTAGCTGTCTCACGTGCCACCTGACGATAATCAATCGGAAAATCCCGGAGGGATTGATGCTCATCGGCGTCAATCTGATGGCAAGAGTCTTCAGAGGAATCGAAGACATCATCCGCAGCAATCGGCAATCTAGAAAGCGCGTCAGCGTTTGCATGCTGAGCTGTAGGGCGATACAGTATCTCATACTGGTATTGTGATAACAAAAGAGCCCAACGTTGTAGTCTCGGAGCTGTCCGCTGAGGAACTGGTGTAGACGGATGAAACAGTGACGTCAGGGGCTTGTGATCTGTTACTAAATAGAATGGTCTACCATAGAGGTAGTGATGGAATTTTGTGACACCGAACACAATAGCCAACGCTTCCTTGTCCAATTGGCTATAATTACACTGAGCTTTGTTTAGCAATTTAGATGCGAACGCAATAGGACGTTCGGTGTTACCGACTCGGTGAGACAACACAGCACCGAGGCCGAAAGAAGAGGCATCACAAGCTAACACCAGAGGCTTGTTAGGGTCGTAATGGACCAGACAACGATTATTCAATAAAGCCTCTTTAAGCTGCTGAAAGGCTGATCGGCAATCAGCTGACCACCCAAACGGAACATTCTTACGGCGATGACGATGCAACGGTGCAGCAATCTGTGATGCATTAGGTATAAACCTAATATAATACGTCAATTTGCCAAGAACTGCTTGCAAGTCATGCAGATTGCGAGGGGCGGGCAAATCACGAATAGCTGCTAAATGTGACTGGGAAGGATGAATGCCTTGAGCATTAATAACATGTCCCAGATACTCCATCTCCGTAAGGAAAAATGAACAGTTATCGATGTTGCAACGTAGGCCTGCCTGAGACAACACTTTAAACAAACACTCCAAATTACGGAAATGTTCAGCAGGCGTCCGACCGGACACAACAATATCGTCTAAATAGTTGCAACACGATGGCACATTAACCAGAAGTTGTGACAAAAAACGCTGAAAAACAGCTGGAGCTGACGCACAACCAAAAGGCAAACGCAGAAAACGGAACAACCCCAACGACGTGTTTATGACAAAATACTGTTGTGATTGCTCGTCGAGGGGCAATTGCAAATATGCTTCACGGAGATCAATTTTGGAAAAGAACCGAGCTTCCCCTAACTTATCCATCAGCTCGTCCGGTCTAGGCAAAGGAAAAGAATCAATGACAGTCTGAGGATTAACTGTCGACTTAAAATCAGCACACAAACGTAACTTGCCAGACGGTTTCTTTATAATAACTAAGGGAGAAGCCCACTGGCTCGCTGAAACTGGTTGAATAACACCGTTGTTTTGCCAACGACGAAGTTCATCTGCTACAGGTGCCCGGAGGGCGTGAGGCACTGGACGAGCACGAAAAAAATCGAGGCTGAGCATTATCTTTTAACGTAATGTGAGCGGCAAAGTTCGCAGCACAACCTAGTTCATCTTTAAATATGTCACTGTATTGTTTACACAAAGCGGTTATGCTGTCTTGAGGAACAACAACAGAATTAATTTGCAACACATTGTCTTGGATAGACAGGCCAAACAAGTCAAAACAGTCTAATCCGAAAATGTTTACACTGTCTGCAGCGCGGAGCACTGTGAATGAAACTGTTTTTGTATTGCCACGGAATGTGGCTGGCACGCTACATACACCTAACACAGGAATTTGTTCTCCACTATAAGTAGCCAAAGAATATTTTGCCGCTGAAAGTTTAGGGCGGCCGATAGCCGCATACGTAGCACTATTTATGAGAGTTACAGACGCACCAGTGTCTAATTGAAAATTGAAGGTCTTATCCTGGATGCGTAGTTTCACAAATAGTTTATTACACTGTCTCTGGATCGGTGCAGTGGAGGCGGAAGACACAAAATCAGCGCGTTTAGCGCGTGTTCGCTGCTTACGACAACTCGTGGGTTGGGCGGGTGGAACAACAACTCCCGCGTCACTTGCAGTCTGTACATCACTTTTCACAGCGTTTGAATTACGCTTGGGTCGCATAGCAGAGGGCTGGGTGGGTGGCTTATTGCGAACAAGTTTATTACCCACACGAACCGTGGAAGAGTCTTTAAACGCGACCTTCTGGGCGGGCTGGCTGTGAAGAACATGAATATCCATGGGCTGGGCAGCACTAGAATTGTTCTTGCGTTTACGCAAACAAACAGTCTGGATGTGTCCTTTCCTTTGACAAAAGTGACAAACCGCGTTTCTTAACGGGCAACGTTCACGAGGATGAGCAAGAACACACTTAGGGCAAGACTTAACTCTATCATTTTGCACACGCGGCTGACGAATGTATTTAACATGACGCGGCCGGCTAGTGTTTACAGTCTGACTCTGCCGATGGGGCCGCGGGCGTGACATAACTTGCTTAGCACAGGCAATTTGAGAAATACATGGCTGATCTAACTCACACTCAGCATAGTCAAAACTATCTTGGGCTTCAATGATGTTCATCACAGTCTCTAATGACGGGTCAGGCAACTTTAAGATAGCAGCACGAATACGAGAATCTGCAATGTTTTGAGTAATAGCGTCTCGTAGCATGACATCACTGTAGGAAGCTCCACACACACAATTAAATCGGCACTGACGGGTGAGGCCCCGTAAATCTGTTAACCACTGTTTATTAGATTGATGTGGCAGTTTCTTTAATCTGAAGAACTTGAATCTGGCTGCTGCCACATGAACTCGCGACTCGAAATACTCAGCAAGCTTGTTAACAACAACGTCATAGTCTAAAGCTTCTGGCTGGGATTCCGGGAACAACTTACAAAGTAGTCGATAGATTTCCACGCCTGCGGTGGAAATTAAATAAAGCTGCCGCTCAGTACCTGTGATTTTGTAGACTGTCATGTGCGCCTGCAACTGCGCGAAATATTCTCGTCATTCTTCTCTTGATGCATCAAAAGCACGGAAAGGTGGTGCTGCCCGTGCTTGTTCCTTTTGTGTTGGAGGATTAGCCGCTTGTTTGGCGATTGCTTCCACCAGACTTTGTATTTGCTGACTGTGTAACAAGATCAACTGTTGTAATTCGGCAGACATAGTGAACACAAATTAAACCAGCCCCCAAAATTTTATCACTATAATTAGTAGAACCAGCCCTGCACACGAGTTCGGAAGTCCTCGTCGCCAGTTTTGTGGCGGCGTTCGTAGCGACAAACAATTCGCTGTAGAAACGGCTTACGAAGTCACCGCCACACTTTTAATAGCGGGCCGACCGGTCCGCTGGAACAGTGAACAGAAAGATGAAAACCCAAACACTCTGATAAAATAAAAGTAGGTACTTATCTTTATTAATGAAGATACAGAAACACAGTAGTGAACTCCGTGTCTACAGAGATCTGCCTAGTTCGAGTCGGAGCGGCTAGGTCAGCGTCGGCTGACGACAAACAACAACTCTGCTGCGATGAACACACACCTGACTAGCAAGTACACAATTCGGTGGCGAGTATACAACTGAGCGGCGAATACAGAACTGTCCTAGCGCTCGCGACTCCAGCGCTTAAGAACCCAGAAGCCAGCGGTGGCGCGCGCAGACTTGCGGCGATTTGCTGTCTCGCTGGCGCTGCTTACGCGGACGGCGTCCGGACTGTGATGCTGCCAACCTTATGGCAGCGGGCTCGGGTGGCATTACTGGCTAGGATATAACAATGGTAATGTGAAACTCTTGAAGGCGTAGTGCCCACCTGGCGAGTCGTCCTGTGGATAAATATGACCTGTCAGCCAACAAAGTAAATGATGGTCTGTAACAACTGTGAATGGCCTTCCATAGAGATGCTGTCGAAATCTGCACATGGCCCAGATCACTGCAAGACAGTCTCTTTCTGTAGTTGAGTAGTTTCTCTTGGTTTTTGTAAGTGTCCTAGAAGCATAGGCTATAACGTTCTCTTTTCCATCCAAAATTTGCACCAGAACAGCACCGATCCCATACCCACTGGCATCTGTGTGTAGTTCTGTAGGTACTCTCTCATGATACAGACCAAGAACGGGGTCAGTCGTCAGAGTTTTTCGCAGCACATCGGAAGAATCTTGTTGAGCACCACCCCAGATAAATTTAGCATCAGCTTTTAGCAACTCTTGGAGTGGCCTGGATTTGATACAAAAGTCTTTGATAAAACGACGGTAATAAGAACATAATCCGAGGAAGCTTCTCACATCTCTAATACTTTTAGGAATAGGAAATTCCGTTATAGATCTCACCTTTTCTCGGTCTGGCTGCACATCTTCATTTGACACAAGGTGTCCAAGTATTTTGATTTCTTTTGCTCCAAAGGGACACTTTCTTGGATTAAGTTTTAGTCCGCCTTGTTGGAGACACTTAAGAACGGCCCTCAGTCTTAATATATGTTCATCAAATGTCTCTGAGAGCACTATAATGTCATCTAAATAACAAAGACACATCGTCCACTTCAGGTGACATAGAAGATTAGCCATCATCCGTTCAAAAGTTGCTGGTGCATTACACAAACCAAACGCCATTACATTAAACTCATACAGGCCCTCAGGGGTGATGAATGCAGTTTTCTCACGATCGGCCTCATCTACTTCGATTTGCCGGCCGAAGTGGCCGTGCGGTTAAAGGCGCTGCAGTCTGGAACCGCAGGACCGCTACGGTCGCAGGTTCGAATCCTGCCTCGGGCGTGGATGTTTGTGATGTCCTTAGGTTAGTTAGGTTTAACTAGTTCTAAGTTCTAGGGGACTGATGACCTCAGAAGTTGAGTCCCATAGTGCTCAGAGCCATTTTTTACTTCGATTTGCCAGTATCTCGAGTACATGTCCATGGTTGAGAAAAATTTAGCCCCCTTCAGACAATCTAGTGTATCGTCAATTCGTGGAAGAGGGTAAACGTCCTCTTTAGTTATCTTATTAAGCTTCTTGTAATCAACACAAAAGCGCCATCTGCCATCCTTCTTCCTGACGAGGACCACTGTTGACGACCATGGGCTCTGCGAAGGTTGATCGATGTCATTCTTCATCATTTTCTCTACCTCGTCGCGATTTATTCGACGTTCCGTTGCTGACAAAAGGTATGCTCTCTGGCTTATTGGTTGATGGTCTCCAGTGCTAATCCGGTGCTTCACGGTCGATTTGTGTAATTTGCTCTTCACCTGTGGATTGAAGCATTCAGAGAACTCTTGAAGAATGGCACGTAGCTTCTTCTGTTGTTCTTTAGTGAGATCTGGTGATAGTCGAGCTAAAAGATCTTGTCTCGTAGTGGTAGCGCTAATTTCGTCCACAGACTCGGCATGGGAGGTTTCCATGACGCTCAGCTGTTCTTTAATTAACGGCTCAGCGTTTGCTACGCACATGCGTCTTGGAAGGCTCTGCGGTTCTCGGCTATAGTTAACTGTCCACAATTCACCGAATCCGTTCTTAAACGAGACGACAGGGATTGGAATGACTAAGTTATTTTTCAGTGGTATGCTTCTCTTACATTCCACTACAAGATCCATGGATTGATGCATGGCATGACACGTGACAGCTACCTTTCTAGCGCTGCCTGCAGGAATGATCATTTATCCACCACACGTAGTCTCCACACACTCGGATTTTCATCTTCCATGTCCACAGTATCTCCTCTTGTCTAGCATGATCTTCGAGGGACCACAATCTAAAACTGTCTGAGAAGCTTTCGAAAAGTCCAATCCTAGAATGACGTCATGACTACACTCTTGTAAGACGATGAATTCTAAGGGCTGTGTATGGCCACTTATACCCACACGAATGGTACATCTTCCTGAAGGTTTTGCATATTTCCCATTAGCCACCTTCAGCAGAGATGTTTTGCTGTCGACGGTACTTCTCCGAAATGACTGAATATGATGCTCCAGAGCCCACAAGAGCTTGGGCTGGTCAGCCAGCCATGAGGATATCGACGTAGTTTCCTATCATTTTTGTAGTGATCGACGACGGAGGATTTTCCTCTTCGGCCGCTTCACCTCCAAGGAAAGTCGCACCCTTTAGTTTTCCATGTTGTGGCGGCTAGGTGATCGGCTGGAGCTTCTAAACGGCTATGGAGACCTTGATCGGCGTGTTGGGGAGCGTCCCCTCCAGCGGCGAGCTTGCGGTGATGGTGATCTCGTCGTGCACTCACACCTTTTTGTTCATCTTCGTCGTCCCGGAGTTGGCGTCGGTTAACATCGGTCTGCTGTCTTCTGGCGCGGGCGTCGTCAAATATCCGCCGCCTTAGCGCATCACATGTCCCGGCCGTCCGCAGTGGTTATCCTGGGTCCTCTAGGCGTCAGTCTTCCTTGGTGCCCAAACAGGTTCCTCATGTGGCATTGTAGGAACGTAACTCCGTCTGGGTCTCAACTTTTTCGCCGTTTTAAATGGAAATAAAGGACGAGAGATTGGGTTCAATGTCTGTTCCACTACCTTCCTTATGACCTGTTGAAGCGTCTCGGTTTTTTGCTCGCCGTGTAATCCAAGTGCCTTCTGAACTTCCTCTCTCACTGTCTGACGAAGAACACTTGTGAAATCAGTTCCTTCTTCCATCACAGACATCGATACGACGTTTGGAAGCCGTTCAAACTTCTTACGTGTAATTCTGTTTTGATGCACTGTCTCGATATACTGGCCCCATTTTATGAAGTCGTCTGCTGTCGAAACCTCCTTCAGGATTTTAATTGGATGTTAGCACAAAATACGGAATAAAGTTCATTTAAAGCTATACTTGAATTCTTTCCATACTGATTGGTGCATAAAATGACAAGTTCACTAACATGTGTTTAACTGAATAAAACAGTGTTAGTCCTTTTAGCCTTTTAAGAACAAATAAAAAAGAAAATAAACAACTAATTTTCAACGTTATTCGATTTATGTTAATGAAAGAGCTTTTATTCTCAAATACCTCAGAATTTTAGTACCGCAGTCTATGCGTCACAAGGAAATGGTTCTGTAAATATTTATCAGTTGAAATATTTGCGAGAGCTGGTTACTTCACCGCACAGCTCTTGTCCACAGAGTGTTCACTTACATCTGCTTCAAAACCTGAAATACTTTATGTTAGTAGACTTAACCAGATGATGAAACACTCTAGTGGCTGACAGCCACCCTGTGATTAGTGCCACACTTATTTTCTCTTGGTCCACAAAATTATTGACTGAGATGGAAAAATGACCCGATCACAATGCTATCACCACTTGTATATACTATGTTTCATCTATACCCTTTATACTGCATCTAAAAGAGTATTTTCAACGTCTTACCAACGTACTTTACCTTCAACTGTATACATATGTATCCTAATATAACAAGCATATTAAATTCCTAATAAAACTCATTGAACAACCAATAAGGATCATAATTAATCAGGAGTCAGTGTTAAAGCCAAGTAAAGTATTTCATTTAATCTAAATAGTCTGCATAAATAATTCATAAAATAGTATCGAGTATTAATCATTCAAAAAATATGTGCTTCATTGCGTGCTGTCATTTACAAAAAGCCTCATTACGATATCTTTCACTGTTTACGAAATATGACGGCTTTTACGACCACATGATTCCTGGTGCTCTTGGACGGAATTGAGTGCATCCCCTGTGAAAAATCCACCAGACATACAATCCAGTATCTTGAGAACTTAGAGAGACATCGGTCCGCTCTCAGCTTTAAATACAATTTCAATATGTTGGCTATGTTTCATACACAGAAATGTGTGACCTAAAATGAACCAAATACAAAGTTTATGTAATGCGTTTTTACCGCTGCAAATTCTTAAAATTTTGTGCAGTGTGTTACTTAATCTCAATATATCACAGTAATTATAACAAATAATGAAAAAAGGTTATGGCTTTTATCAAGAAATATAGTTGTAAGATGTGAAAGAATAAAATTATGGGTTCAAATTTCATCTGAAAGTGAAAAACTCTTTTTTCTTCTTTTATTCTGAAAGTAATTAGTAGATATATCTTGCTATCACTGTCGTCTTCAAACTGAATTCCTTCAGCTTCTGGAGAATAAGTGGAAACATTCTGTTGATAATGACATTTGGCGTGCTGTCATTTATTGTTTGTTTGGCCGGTAAATTGGCGAGTTCGGACTACTTATTCAAGAACGCCCTTTGTTTCAGAACCACAACATTCCTAAATTAGTTTGTCAATATCAGATGGGGAACGCTTCTATAATAACTCCATTTTATAATTACCTTCCAGTTTTATTGTCGTGGCCTGTCATGCAAAAACATGAAGCAAGAGACCCGACGGGACTTGCAAGTACAGAATATTTTATACGAAAGTTTTCTACAAATCCTCAATATTTTGTTATTCTAAACAGTTAATAACATAAGCAGATTAACCACAAAACTGGGAGAAAAATATGAAGACCAAATTATCACAGTTAACACCCTAAACGAAGCACAGAATGACGCACATCCACCTACATACAACCGAGTAGTGTGAGGACTGCAAATGCTGATATTCGGACTGTTCTGGAGTCACCGATAATACATCTGTTAAAGTGCTAAGAGATGTTAACAGTGCACCAAACTAGAAATAAACGGGGCGACGCAGTCCTGTCAGGCTTCTAACGACGAAAAAGTTGTTTTTTTTTTTTTTTTCGTGGGACTCAGAAGTACAATCAGACCATGAGGGGTCAAATAGCGCACATTGATTAATATTATTGGGTGTTAGAAAATTCCCGTTACAAACTTCTACGACTTGTAGAGGGGAGCGAAAACATAATATTTCGAACAGGAACCCGTGTCGGGAAACGTACCGTCTCCGTTTTACGGCTGTTTCAATTCAGATGTGTAACTCAACCACTTGTGTTTGAGGAACTGAATTCGGCGTGACGCAGTACAGTTATTAGGTAACAATTCGAAAGGAAACATAACGGAACATCCATTTATCACTTAAGCAGATTTGTTTGTATTAACACTTAAACATTACGTATTTACACAATTCCAAAACAAGAAAACCAAGGTACTCAACGTACAGAACGGTACTGATGCATTACAACAGCAGCTCGATGTGGCGACCACCAACTCTGTTGCAGACATTGTACCTGCGAAGGTGTACCGTACTGCATACCAGGGCAAGCTACTCTGAGACTTTTCTCTTTCCCTCAGCTTACGTGAACACGTTGCCGGTTCCCGTCAGATCACCGAAGTCAAGCGCTGTCGGGCGCAGTAAGGTACCCAGAAATTTACTTCTACATCTGTCGATGAGTCTCCACACAAGATAACATTTTGCGTCCTCCCTACCAAGAAATCTTCATTCCAGTCAAAAATTTCATATGATACCCCATACGATTGTACTTTTGATAATAAGCGTAGGTGTAGTACGGAGTGAAATGCTTTATCGAAACCGAAAAATACTACATCTACCTGACTGCCTTGATCCATGGCTTTCTGCAAGTCATGTGGGAAAAATATGAGTTGGGTTTCACTCGACATATGTTTTAGAAATCCATGCTGGTTGGCGTGGAAGATGTCGTTCTGTTCGAGGCACCTCATTATGTTTGAGCTCAGAATATGTTCTAAAATTCTACAAGAAACGGATGTCAGAGATGTTTGGCTGTAGTTTTGTGTATCATTTCTGCTACCGTTCTTGTTGACAGGTCTGACGTGTGCTTTCTTCCAGCTACTGGGCACGATTTTTGTTCGAGTGGTCTAAGATTGTAGTTAACAGACGGGCTAACTCAGTCCCAAATTGCGTGTAGAATCTGATATGGATTCCATCGGGTCCTGGGGCTTTGTTCAGTTTTAACGATTTCAGCTGTTTCTCGACGCCACTGATACTAATACCAGTACTAATGAAACATCTTTTTTCTGAAAGCAGGTTGATTTTATTCAGGATTACAATACACCACACCATTCCTCACTCCTTTGAATACAAAACCCTATTTTTCAACATAATCATCGTTCAACGAGAAGCTTTACACCACTTTACTGGGAGGCCCTGTATGCCCTAATGGTACCACTCTACTGGTCGTCGTCGGAGCCAACGTCTTGCTGCATCAATAACCTCCCCATCATCCGCGTACTGCTTCCCGTGGAGTGCATCCTTCATTGGGCCAAACAGATGGAAGTCGAAAGGTGCGAGATGCTGGCTGTAGGGTGATTGAGAAAGTGCAGCCCAATGAAGTTTCGTGAGTTCCTCACGGGTGCGCAGTCTTGGGTGAAGCCTTGTCTCGTTATGGAGAAGGAGAAGTTCGTTTGCATTTTTGTGCGATCAACACGCTGAAGTCGTTTCTCAGTCTCCTAAGGGTAGCACAGTACACTTCAAAGTTGATCGTTGCACCACGGTGGAAGACACCAAGTAGAATAACCCCTACAGAATGTCAGAAGACCATCGCCATGACTTACCGGCTGAGGGTGCAGCTTTGAACTTTCTCTTCGGAGGAAAGGTGATGTGGCGCCATTCCATGGATTGGCGTTTTGTTTCCACTTCGTAGTGATGAACCCGTGCTTCATCACCTGCGATGATGTTCGACAAATAATTGTCACGATCAAACTCGTAGCGTGCAAGCAACTTCGCACAGATGGTCCTTCGTTGCTCTTTATGAACTTCTGTTAGGCAGCTAGGAGCCGAGCGCGCACACTCCTTTGAGTACCCTGATTGGTGAACGAGTGTGTCAGCACTACCAGCAGAAACGCCCAGTTGTGCTGCGAGGTACTTCAATGTGATCCGTCAAACACCTTTTTTTTATTTTTTTTCCTTTATTGAATTTCGATTCCCCCGAAGGGGGCGGGCTGGCAGCAGCTTAGTACGCTGCTCTTCAGCCTACTGAATTTTTAAAATGTAAGAAGATAAGAAACAATAAGAGCAGGCGATAAAACGATGACTTAAATTGTAAAACGGCGGAAAACTGTGGAAAGTTAAAACATAAAACAAAGGGGTTGGCGATGCTAATAAAATACACAGGAAGCAGACAGGTAAAATAGTAGACAGACAATTAAAAAACACGGCGACAGTCTGGTTTCTGTTCGCAAGAGATATAAAAATCACACCCAGCGACAGTACGATGTCCGTTTGCTACACTTAGGAAAAGACGCACAACACTTAACACTCTCTGGAAACACTGCACCAAAAAGTCAGCACGAAGATGACACACCACAGCCAAAGGCAGATGGGGGGAGGGGGGGAGGGGGGGAGGGGGGGGAGGGGGACCTGGACAGGTGAGGCCAAAAAAGGGGGACGAGAGGAGAAACGAAGGTGGAGGGGAACTGTCAGAATGAGAGGACTCATAAGTGGAGGGGGGGGGGGGGGGAGGGCAGACGCGAGAGAGGAATTGGGAAAGGCAGAGGAGAGAAATGCAAAAGGACTCGGGGGTGAGAAGGGAGGCAGAAAGAGGGTAGGCGGGGAAAAACAGGATGGAAGGGCGGGGAGAGGGAGCCCAGGAAAAGGATAGAGGAAGGGAGGGGGAGGTGAGGATCACAGTTGATAGGAGGGATAAATGGAGGGAGAGAGATGGCATCATCCAGGAGGGGGAGTTGGCAGAAGCCACCTTGGGAAAGGACATGAAAGGTGTAGAGATGGAGGGTAAGGGGGACACAACAGTGAAGGCGTGGCAGAGGGGGGGGGGGGAGGGTTCTACATCTACATATATACTCCGCTAGCCATCAGGCGCTGTGTGGCGGAGGGCACAATTCGTGCCAAGGTCACATTTCCCCCCCTCTGTTCCACTCGCGGGGTTGGAGAGGAGAGGAGCAACCAGGAGATGATGGGGATCAAGGCAATGGGAGGTGTAGAGTATGTGGATATGTTCGAGGAATAGGAGCAGATGGGGGAAAGGAATCAGGTCGTAGAGGATCCACGTGGGGGATGGGAGGCATGTACAGAAGGCGAGGAGGAGTGCATGGCACTCGAGAATCTGGAGGGACTTATAGAATGTGGGAGGGGGGGGGCGGATATCCAGGTGGGACTGGCATAACAGAGGATGGGATGGATTAAGGATTTATAGGTGTGGAGGATGGTAGAGGGGTTCAACCCCCATGTCCGGCCAGAGAGGAGTTTGAGGAGCCAGAGGCAGTTATCAAATACCTACATTGCAGGAGTCACAGTTGTGTGCGGCCGGCCGGTCGGCTGGAGGTCGGACAGGTTTGCGCGACCTTCTGATGATGACAGACGCCTAGCCTTTTGCTCACTGACAGGTCTCCGTAGACATTCTGCAAGCTCTTATGAATATATGCGTTGCTCTGGTTTTCCGCCAAAGAAACTCAATGACAGCTCTCTACATAGAACTCCAGTCTGAAGGCTACGTTCAGCGCCACCACCCGCCACCTATCGGAACTTCATGAAGCTATAGGGACTGAAGCGAGAATATTCGACGATGTTCCACAACAAATTCCGCATTTTCTCAACTGAAATAGGCCGACAAAAAATGCTTTGCGTTAGTTCTTAAACGCCCCTCGTATTTCACTCATCTTTTCAGTGGTACGAGAATTAAACTGTGGCACTTTCTGGGTTTTACTATGTAAAAGAACATTTGGAAAGAGAGTTAAGCTACTGTTAGTATCACTTTCTGCCGATGGGTATTTGGAGACGGGTACTTAGCATATTTGGAGAAGGGTACCTAGCAAAATGTCACTGCTCACAAAAGCACAAAAAGCTGCACATATTCGATGGACCAAACAATGCAGAAGCTGGACAATAGTTGACGGGAGGCGTGCAGTGTGGTCCCAAGAGTCGCGGTTTGCGTCCTTACGATTGAGGTAGGGCTTACAGTGCATCGATGATCCAATGAGTCACTTAACCTACATCTGCATCTACATCTACATAAATACTCCGCAGGTCACTGTACGGTGCGTGGCGCAGGGTAGCCTGTACCACTACTATCCATTTCCTTTCCTGTTCCACTCGCAAATTGAGCGAGGGAGAAACGACTCTCTATATGTCTCCGTATGAGCCCTAATTTCTCGAATCCTTTCTTCGTGGTCCTTAAGCGCTATGTATGTTGGCAGCAGTAGAATCATTCGGCAGTCAGCTTCAAATGCCGGTTCTCTAAATTTTCTCAATAGCGTTTTCGAAAATAACTCTGCCTTCCCTCCAGGGATTCCCATTTGAGTTCCCGAATCACCTCCGTAACACTTACGTGTTGTTCGAACCTACCTTAGACAAATCTAGCAAGCCGCCTCTGAATTGCTTTGATGTCTGCCTTCAATCCGACATGGTACGAATCCCAGACACTCGAGCAGTACTCAAGAATAGGTCACTCCAGCGTCCTGTATGCGGTCTCTTTTACAGGTAAACCAAGGTCGACCAGTCGCTTTCTCTACAACAGCTCGCATATGTTAGTTCCATTTCATATTGTTTTGCAATGTTGCACACAGATATCTGAACGACTTGACTATGTCAGACAGCATCCTAGTAATACTGTAACCGAACATTACAGGTTTGTTCCTCCTACTCAACAGCATTAATTTATATTTTTCCAAATTTAGAACTAGCGGCGCACTTTCAGTGTGTGGAGGGCGCATTTCAGGCGGGTGGGTTTCTGTGGTGTTCTGAGGACGTTTTTCCTACCACGACATTCATCAACACATTCAGCTTACCTTGAAAATGGACCAGGGCGTCTGTCTCAGTATTCTCGGTGACAAAGTATTGCTCCTTCTTCTACATCTTCATGAGCAGTATGCTGTGAGCACACCTATCTGCCAAGGTAATAACCGCCACGGTCACAGGGTTGCACGTACACTTTTCTGATTTAACGAACACTCAGGTACGCTGTCGCATTTCGACTGGCCCGCTAAAGCTCCAGATATTAATGCTACAGAAAATCTGTGGGACAGTGTGGAACAGCAGATGAAACCTTTGCAAACTCCCTCTCTGTTGCTGTGTCAGTCTCTGTAACCAGCTACAGTGCACTCTGCGCACGATTCAGTGCAGTGTTGCTTTCAAGAAGAAGCAAAAACACTTCTGTCTTCCTCGTAACATTTTCGCAAAAATTAACGTATATGGCCAGTTCTGCCTCTGTCAAACAGTAAACCAAATGCCCCCATTTCTCCCATTCATTTTTCTTGCTCTTTCAATTTCTCATTCAATCACATCAGTTTCTTTTCCCCTATCATCAGTGATTTTTTATAACCTTCCCCTTTCTCTCCCTCATTCACTCCTCTCTCATGTCCATTGCTGCTAGCCGCAGTAGTTTAAAACTACTCGTACCTTCATGTATCGTGTCTCTGTTGTTGTACTTGTAAACGAATGTAAGCTGTTCCTTTCTCTTTATGGACTACAGTCCAAGGCCATGCTGGAAAATAGTGCCTCCGAATTTTTAGGTGAAAATTCGTAAAGCTTTTTAAATAAAACAAACTTTATTAACATTCTACGTCTTTATGACAGTGTTGTTGTTGTGATCTTCAGTCCGAAGACTGGTTTGGACGACGGTTCAATCCCACGTCCGGCCATCCTGATTTAGGTTTTCCGTGATTTCCCTACATCACTTCAGGCAAATGCCGGGATGGCTCCTTTGAAAGGGCACGGCCGATTTCCTTCCCCATCCTTCCCTAATCCGAGCTTGTGCTCCGTCTCTAATGACCTCGTTGTCGATGGGACGTTAAACACTAATTTCATCCTCCTCCTCCGAAGACTGGTTTGATGCAGCTGTCTATGCTACTCCGTTTTGTGCAAGGCTCTTCAACTCCAAATAACTATTGCAACCTACTTCCTTCTGAATCTGCATACTGCAGTTATCTCGTGGTCTCCCTCTACGATTTTTACCCCCACACGTCCTCACAGTACTCAACTGGCGATCACTTGATGTCTCAGAATGTGTTCTAACAACCGATCCCACCGTCTGGCCTCGTTTTGCCACAAATATTTTCTTCCCAATTCTATTAGCACCTCATAATTAGTTACGTGATCTACCTATCCAACCCTCAGCATTCTTCTGTACCACTATATTTCAGAAGCTTCTATTCTCTTCTTGTCTAAACTTTTTATCGTCCACGTTTCACGTCCATTCATGGCTACATTCCATAAAAATACTTTCGGAAAATACTTCCTAAAACTTAAATCTATATTACATGTTAACAAATTTCTCTTCTTCAGATACGCTTTTCTTGCTATTGCCAGTCTACATTTTATATCCTCTCTCGTTCGGTCATCAGTTACTTTGCTAACCAAACATCAAAACTCACCTACTACGTTCAGAGTGTCCGCCCCGATAGCTGAGTGCTCAGCGTGACGGATTGCCGTCCTACGTGCCCGGGTTCGATTCCCGGCTGGGTCGGAGATTTTCTCTGCTCTGGGACTGGGTGTTGTGCCTTCATCATCATCATTTCATCCGCATCCGGCGCGCAGGTCGCCCAATGTGGCGTCGCATGTAATAAGACCTGCACCAAGGCTGCCGGACCTGCCCCGCAAGGGCCTTCCGACCAATGATGCCAAACGCTCATTTCCACTTTCACAGTCTCATTTTCTAATCTGGTTTTCTCAGCATCACCTGATTTAATTAGACAACATTCCATTATCCTCGTTTTGATTTTCTTAATGTTCAAATTGTATCCTCCTTTCAAGACACTGATCATTCCGTTCAACTGCTCTTGTAAGTTCTTTGCTGTCACTAACAAAATTATAATGTCATCGGCAAACCTAAAAGTTTTTATTTATTTTCCCTGAACTTTAATTCCTACTCAAAATTTTTCTTTGGTTTCCTTTACTGCTTGCTTAATGTATAAGTTGAATAAGATCGGGGATAAGCTACAAACCTGTTTCGCTCTCTTTTCAACAACTGCTTCCTTTTCGTGCCCCTCGACTCTTTGTAACTGCCGTCTGGTTTTTGTACAACTTGTAAATAGCCTTTCGCTCCCTGTATTTTACCTCTCCTAACTTTAGAATTTCAAAGAGGATATTCCATTCAACGTTGTCAAAAGCTTTCTTTAAGTCTACAGAACTATAAACGTAGGTTTGACTTCCCTTAACCTATCTTCTAAGATAAGTCGTAAGATCATTATTGCCTTACGTGTTCCTACGTTTCTCCGGAATCCAAAATGATCTACCCAAATGTCAGCTTCTCACTGTTTTTCCATTCTTCTGCAGACAATTCCTGTTAGTACTTTGCAACCATGACCTATTAAACTGATTGTTCGGTAATGTTCACACCTGTCAGCACTTGCTATCTTTGCGATTAGAATTATTATATTATTCCTTAAATCTGAAGGTATTTCGCCTTTCTCAAACAATTTGCTCATCAGATGGAAGTGTTTCGTCATGGCTGTCACCACCAAGGCTATCAGTAGTTCTGAAGGGATATCGTCTACTCTCGGGGCCTTGTTTCAACTTTTGTGTTTCACTGCTCTGTCAAATTCTTCTCGCAGTAATGCGTCTCCCATTTCATGTTCCTGTTCCTGCATGTCCTCTTCCATTTCTGTACTACTGCCATCAAGTTCATCTCTCTTGTATAGACCCTCTATCTGCTTCTTCCACGTTTGAGTTTTTCCTTCTTTGCTTAGGACTGGTCTTTCGTCTGATCTCTTGATATTCATACAACTGCTTCTCTTTTCTCGAAAGGCCTATTTAATTTTACTGTAGACGATATATATCTTTCCATAAACGACATATACTTCTAAATCCTTACATTTGTCCTCTGGCCATTCCTGCTTAGCTATTTTGCACATCCTGTCAGTCTCACTTTTTAGACGTTTGTATCTCTTTCGCCTGCTTCATTTACTGCATGTTCATGTTTTCTCCTTTCATCAGTTACATTCAATATCACCTGTGCTATCCACATATTTCTACTAGGCCTTGTCGTTTTACCTATTTGATCCTCTGCTGCCTTCGCTATTTCGTATCTTAAAGCTATCTATTCGTCTTCTACTGTATTCCTTTTCCTGTTATAGTTATTTTTGCCTAACTGTCCATCTCAAACTCTCAACAATCTCTTGTTCTTTCAACTTATTTATGTCCAATTTCCTTTTAACAATTTATTTAGTTTTAGTCTACGTGTCATAACCAATAAATTGTGGTGAGAGTCCACGTCTGCCCCTGGAAGTGTCTGGTTCCGAAATCTGTCTTACCATTTATAATCAATCTGAAACCTTACAGTATTTCCAGGTCTCTTCCATGTATACAACCTTGTTTGATGATTCTTAACCCAGAAATGATTAAATTATGCTCGTTGCAAAATTCTACTAGGCGGCCTCCTCTTTCATTCCTTTCCGCCAGTCCATATTCACCTACTATTTTTCCTTCTCTTTATTTCCAGCTGTCGAATACCAGTCTCCTACCATAATTAAAATTTCGTCTCTTTTAATTATCTGAATAAGTTCTTATATCTCATCACGCATTTCTTCAGTGTTTTCATTATCTGCGGAGCTACTTGGCATATGAACTTGTACTACTGTGGTATCCAACCTATACAATAATGTGTGCACTATGCTGTTCATAGTAGCTTGCCCGCATCCCTATTTTCTTATTCATTATTAAACTCCTGCATTACGCCCATTTGATTTTGTATTTATGGCCCTGCATTCATCTGATCAGAAGTAACGTTCCTCCAACCATCGAACTTCACTAATTCCCACTTATCTAACATCAACGCACCTATTTCCCGTTTTCAATTTTCTGATCTACCTATCCGATTAAGGGATCTAACATTCCACGCTTCGATCTGTAGAATGCAAGTTTTGTTTCTCCTGACGACGACATCCCCTTGAGTATTCCCCGCCCAGAGATCCGAATGAGGGCTATTTTACCTCCGGAATATTTTACCCAAGAGCATGTCATCATCATTTAACCATACAGTAAAGCTACATACCCTCCGGAAAAATGACGACTGTAGTTTCCCCTTGCCTTCAGCCGTTCGCACTACCAACGCAACAGGGCCGTTCTGGTTGATGTGACAAGGCCAAATCAGTCAATCATCCAGACTGCCGCCCCTGCAACTACTGAAAAGGCTTTCACCCCTCTTCGGGAACTACACGTTGGTCTGCTCTCTGAACAGATATCCCTCCATTGTGGTTGCACCTACGGTTCGGCTGCCTGTATCTCGGAGGCACGCATGCCACCCCACCAAT
Organism: Schistocerca piceifrons; assembly: GCF_021461385.2. Lineage (NCBI taxonomy): Eukaryota > Metazoa > Arthropoda > Insecta > Orthoptera > Acrididae > Schistocerca > Schistocerca piceifrons. Next base: position 406,636,315 of record NC_060149.1, read on the forward strand.
GGGAAGGTCCACGGTTCATGGTAGGTCTTCATGTCTACAAATTTATTTCTCAACAGAGTCAACCCGACCAGGTTGCTGATACCGACACTGTAGAACGTTCGACTTCGTTGAAGGAGCCAAAGTCTTACCTCTGCTTGCACCGCTTCATCACTGTCAAAGAGCAGTCCTCGAATGTGTTCTTTCGGTTTTGGAGCCAAGTCGGGATCATGACTGTACGGAGGATGATCGATGACAGGGAACCTAAGGTGTCAGATTGGTGCAGATGTCGCAGCGTTTATGTGTTTTTTGGAATAGTCATTTTGAGGGAATGAGTGCTCCCTGTGTGGACTAACTCTTCGAATTCGCAGTTCGATTGCATCACGCTGTTTCTCACGCACCGACATACTTAGTTAAACACAGCCATGTTACATGCTGCTGTTTGGAACCCTCTGCCGGAAGAGGGCTGAAAATACGTAGACCCGAAGAATAAGGACGTAGAATTTTAAAAAAGTTTTTCTTAAGAAACTTTAAAAGCTTTCACATAAAAAAATTCGGAACCGTTACTTTTCAGCACGCCCTCGCAATTACTATATGTTACATGTTGTATGTTACATGTGATTCATAACGTGCTAACCGTAATCAGTGTAACCTAAAGTATACAGAATCGTCAGATGTAAGAGAGTGCTTAGTGAGCCTAATCTTGCCAGGTTAAGTAAACTAAAGTAAGCAAAATCACAGCAGTTTGATAGCTCTATAGATGTAATCATGAGTGTGTGGGTTCAGCTGGATGTGGCACACCTGAAGAAACTTGTGGTCTCTCTTCATCGCCTAACTTCGCACATTATCGAGGCTGTATTCTACTCTATTTTTCATTACTTGCTGGCTCGATAATGAATTAGAGTTTTTGAATTGGAAATTTTTTGACTTTTAACTGTGAACTCATAAATGGAAGTTATTGAAATGCTTTTACACCCGACTGCCGAACAGACACCATCAAACAAAAAATGGTTCAAATGGCTCTGAGCACTATGGGACTTAACTGCTGAGGTCATCAGTCCCCTAGAACTTAGAACTACGTAAATCTAATTAACCTAAGGACATCACACACATCCATGCCTGAGGCAGGATTCGAACCTGCGACCGTAGTGGTCGCGCGGTTCCAGACTGTAGCGCCTAGAACCGCTCGGTCACCCAGGCCGGCCACCATCAAACAAATCTGAAATAAATTTTATAGGAAATTTAATAATAAATGTTCTTAGTTGTATTTTCTTCTCAGTGGGAAACTTTACATCTTCTTTCTGCTGCAATGGTCGTTCGAATGCAGCTGCCGTAGAAGTTGCTAATTGTTGACCGTGTCGCCTAATGCAAGAAACTCCTATTTCGATGCGGTGAGGTGAACTGTTAGTCAAATAAATAGACAGGCACTGTGTTTCACTTCACTTTTCTTATTCAGGAAAATGTTACAACAGGAAGAGCGATAAAATGTTTACGTACTCTCTTCATCAAGACACCACAAACTCCTCTCTTTCTGCCGACTTACAAAAAAGTGAAAGTCACATCTCTCTCATCTAACAGCATCTCTGCTGCAGCGCATTGCTTCCTTTTTTTTATCTTACGTATACCTCTTTGCAAAGATTTAGCAAGTGTCATTAGAAGGATGGATTCGATGTTACACGATATTAGCGCGATGTCACCTGTGGGTGACCAGTTTCTTGTTCGGTGTGCTTACCGTATTAATGGAAACGTCGTCTATTAGCTGCTTATGGTTGTAACCCACAAATGACAAGGAAGTAAACATTACTTACCACTGGATAAAACACGCAAGCAACGTAACAGAAACTTTGTTTTGTACCGGTAACGGAACGGATCCAGAAATTTTGTCCGTCTGTGTTTAAAGGATTAGTTGCTAGCGAGTTCCCTACTCTATGGTTGGCGCAAAACCTTTCTATTGGGATAGAGACGTTTGTTACAGAAAATGAAGACAAGAGAAGCCCCTCTAGGACTCGGTGTCGTTAGCAGACATCGGACCGCGTATTGCGCGGCTACATCGATCTGCCAGCGGGTGATTACGGCGCGCTATTGTTCCGGCTGCAGCTGTGTCGCCTGCCCAGGCAGCCTGCCTAATGCGCCTTCCCCTCCCACTTCCTCTCTTACACCAGGCCCTGCTCTCACCCTCGCCTGTGGTGCCACGTGAAGGCCCGACGCGTCTTCCCCCGAGTCGAGCATTAACTGCGATGCAATTGAGGCGTTAACGTGGGTAAGGGACTACGTCATGAACAGCAAATTTGACAGGAGAAGTAAACTACGGTTTTATCACTACGAAATACAAAGTTCTATTTGCAAAATATTTACAGGAACTCCAAATTAACTTTTCAAATATACAGGGTGGCGCACGAAATGTGTTACCATTTTCTTTTTAAATATAAACTTTATTGTCAATACAATCTGAAATGAACATAATCTACAATGAAGAGCCGTCCATGGAGATTTGTTCTAACTCAGCACATGCTCAATATGTCCACCATTTCGTTTCCTAACTTCCTTCAAACGAACACTGAAGTTAGTGATTACCCTACTGCACATGTCTTCCGTAATTTCACTGCAAGCTTGAAGAATAGGTCTTCTGAGCTCCATTAAATCACGTGGACGTTTCGGGAAATTTTTTTCCTTTAGGTACCCCAAAGAAAAAAGTCACATGGATTGAGGTCTGGACTATTGGGGGACCAATTTTGTCCGTCATTGAAGCGACCTGGAAACCTAAGTGAAATGATCCGCATGTCGAAATGCTCGTATAAAATCTCCAACACAGAGTTTGCAGTATGTGGCCTTGCTCCATCTTGCATGAACCACTGCGTGTTGAAGGGCAAGGCAGTAGCAAGAAGCCGGCCAGAGTGGCCTAGCGGTTCTAGGCGCTACAGTCTGGAACCGCGCCCGCGCGACCGCTAAGGTCGCTGGTTCGAATCCTGCCTCGGACATGGATGTGTGTGATGTCCTTAGGTTAGTTAGGTTTAAGTAGTTCTAAGTTCTAGGGGACTGATGACCTCAGAAGTTAAGTCCCATAGTGCTCAGAGCCATTTGAGCCAGTAGCAAGAAGCTGTGGAATGAAGCTATTGCGAAGCATGCTCAAATAACGCTCGCTGTTCACAGTTACTTCAAAGAAAAAGGGTCCAATAAGTACGTGACTGGAAATTGCTGCCCACACTGTAATCCTCGGAGGATAATGTTGTCGTTCATGAAGCACTTGTGGGTTTTCAGTGGCCCAAAAGCGTACATTTTGTATGTTAATTAACCACACCGTCTAAATGAAAATGAGTCTCGTCTGAAAACCAAATGTTGTTGAGAGTTTCTTCCCTATCCACCTGCAACTGAGCAAACAGTAGTCTCTGCTGCTTGTGTTCTTCAGTGAACTTCTGTGCACAGGTCATCTTGTATGGGTACATATGGAGGTCACTTTTAAGAATGCGTTGAACGGAGCGTCTGGATATTCCCAGTTGCACTGCTGCCTTTCTACACGACTTCCCGGGACTTCTCTGTACAGCAACTCGTACCGCTTCAATATTCTCCGGTGAACAAACAGGCTTAGGCTGAGGTCGCATCGCTTCCAATACTGTTCCTTCCTGTACAAATTTCTCGTACAACCTGTGGATGGTCTTCTTGCAATGGATCCATCGTGTGTTAAACTGTTGTCGGCAACGCCTCTGAGTCACAACAAGGCTTTTCGTTTCATGAAAAAGTAACACAGTTGCCCATCGTTTCTGTGTCGTCAGTCTTCCATTGTCAGCCATTGCTGCTTACTAGTCTCCTAGCGGCAGTATCGTGAATTACACGTCGTTTCATAACTCATTTGTTATTCCAAGCTCTGCTGGAACTGCTGTAGAGATCCCATTCGGATATCTAATGTGCGTCGTAAATTGTGAAAGAAATAATTGGTAACACATTTCGTGCGCCACCCTATATTTACAGCAAGCTGCACATTTTTATAAGAAATATAATTATGCTGTAGGAAGACTGCGGTGAAATGCATGATATTTGATGTCTATGTAGTCCAGCATCGCCTGGAAATCTTTTTTTAGCATCATTAATGATGGGCCTTCATCCAATTTGTGGTAGAGAATGAAATGCAAACATGTTCTTCACTGATTTCCCCTTTTTCGAAATGTTGTGCACCCTCCACAAATCCATTTCATTTGACAAATCTTTTATTTCTGTGATGAGCACCTTATCCCTCACATTTCTAATTCAAAAAGCAGAACTAAACTTTTTACTGGTGCTGTATGCAATAATGCATCGCACACAGAGGCGATATCATAGAAATCGTCCTTCGTCGTCTTTACAACACTGAATGTTCGTTCATTCTTTGCCTCTCTAATCATATCAGCTACTTACTCAGGAGCCATTGTTTGCGAAATCTTTCTCTTCTCTATTACGCCGAAATCTCCGTCATAAGCATGTGCGAATTCCCCGACATTAGAAATTTCAGATTGACATTATCAATCAAACTTTTACCATTATGTACATTAAAGTCCTTAAAATCATCTGATTTTTATTTTGGCTGGCGCAGTTGTCGCGCCACATAGAGTCAGTGACAGATATCTATCTTCTGCTCAAATCAGAACCTCGATATTACGCAGCTTTCTTTGTTTCATCTGCACTATGGTGATTAAAACAAAAAGAAAATTATCTTTACCTACACAACTTTGGTTCTGAAACTGAGTGCAGCTTCCGTGCGTCATTCTCTCCAAAACTACGGCTGCTATATTTGCATTGCATTTACAAGTAGCCAGCACAAAGGAAGTACACAAATAAATTGGTTGATCACAATAAAACACAAAATTTGCTGTTAGCACTGAATGTAAGCAAGTAAATTTTATTACAGACGAAAAATATGGCCTACCATATTGTTTATAACAGGTTTGGGAGGCATTTCGTCGTACTAATAACTCCAGGTAACATTACTACCGAATGAATAACACAGTAATGAACAGTTGGTCAGAGAGTAAAAGCTAGTACCTCAGTGGCTTGTTGACTTACTCCGATATCCATGCCGGTTCATGTGATGTTACTACAAGTGCCACCTTCTGTCGTTAGTAAGAACGCAAATGCCTACAACTTTGACATTCTTCTACTTCTATCCCACTGGCGACATGTCTTACTACCATTTCGTCAAAAAATCTGAAAAATAATTTAATTTGACTTACTAACTTTCCCAAGTCAATGCCTCAATTCTATTCAACTCGCCGCTCTTTTATAAATCCAAGACCTATTGAAAACAATCGATTTGTTCTAAATCGACTGCTACAGATTAGAGCAGCTTTGTTCGTCATAATCTACATCTTACATAATAAAAGTTGGTTCTGACGTAACTTATCAGATAATTTCGGCCACTACATAAATTTGCGTCATATTATCCATCCCTTTCTAGCTAGATATTTTTACTAACTTACACTTCATCAGATTTCTTCGTGGAGGTAAAGTCTTCGCATTTTGTTTCTCTTTTACAAACCATCTCAAGTTTGCGAACATGTATTGGAAGTCAGATCCACCTCTTAATCGCAGTGACATAATAAATTTTGCGAGGTACAGCTTTTGGCAACTAGTCCTGCACAAACTAATACGAGAACACTTCTCATTTTTTGACACTTCCTTAGAAAAACTTTTGAAGCAATTGCGGACACTTTCAGTAGAGATGTTGGACGCTGCAGTCTGGAGCGAAGTCGACACTCTAACTCGCGCCAAAGGTATTCCATTCTATTCAGGTCGGGACTCTGAACTGACCAATCAGTTTAGGAATGTTGTTGTCCATAGACTACAGCCACACAGATGCTGCTTTAAGACTGAGAGCATTTTCATACTGATACAAACAAGCACCGTCCCCAAACTGTTCCTCTACTGCTTGCAGAACACAGTGCCATAAAATTTGTTCATATCATTCCACATTTAGCGTTTTCTTAAGTACAATAAGGAGACAACATCCTAACGACCATTAACACCCTCATACCGCACCACCTCCTCCGTACGTCACAATTGGTAGTACACATGATGGCAGGTAACGTTGTCCTGGCAGTCGCAAACCTAAATCCTTCCAGCGGATGGCCACACCTTACAGCATGATATATCACTCCAAATCACTCGTTTCCAGTCATCCAGTGTCCAGTGGCGACGCTCTTTAGATCACCTCAAATGTCGCTTAATACTGACCACGAAAGTGTGTGGCTTACGAGGAGCTGTTCGACCACTGTACCCACTGAGTAATTTGGATTGATGAACCACTCTATACCCTGTGGCAACACGGTAGAAGTGAGCGGGTTTGGCGAATGCCTGGAGGACTTTGCCTGCCATCATGTGTAGTACCAACTGTGAAATATGAAGGAAGTGGTGTTCTGGTATGGGGGACCCGTTCGTGGTTACGATGTCGTCCCTTTATTGTACTAAATTTGAAAGGATGTGAACAAATTTTACACCAATTTGTAGTGCGTACAACTGAGGAACACTTCGGTGACGATGACTGTAGCAGCATGAAAATGCACCCTGTCATAAAGTAGCATCAGTGAGATAATGGTTTGTAGACAATAACGTTTCTGAAAAGACTGGCCTTTTCAGTGTCCCGACCTCAACCTAATGGAACACGTTCGGTACAAGTTAGCACGTCGAATTTGGCCCACACTCCAGCATCCAACAACACTACCTTCTCTGTTTCCGGCTATTGAAGAAGAATGGGCCACATACACATTCAGACACCACCTTGAAAGTGTCCACCAGCGGAGTTCAAGTCGTCAAGGAGGCGAATGGTGGACATACTTCATATTAATGTTCACTAGTAGCTACGGAAATTGCAAATAATGTCTTTCAGAAAATTATTAAGTGGTTCTCTGCAAATGGACTCTCACTAAATTTTGAGAAAACGCTGTTTATACAACTCTGTACAGTAAATGGCGTAACACTATTGATAAATATAGACTATGAACGGAAATCTGTTGCCAAGGTAGAATACTCAAAATTTCTGGGTGTGTGCATTGATGAGAAATTGAATAGGAAGAAACACATCGATGATCTGCTGAAACGGTTAGTGTGAGCTATTTATGCTATTAGGATTATTGCAAATTTTGGTAATAAACATATCAGTAAATTAGCCTACTACGCCTATTTTCATTCACTGCTTTCATGTGGCATCATATTTTGGGGCAATTCGTCATTAAGAGAGAAAATATTTATTGCACAAAAGCGTGTAATCAGAATAATAGCAGGAGCCCACCCAAGATCACCTTACAGACATTTATTTAAGGAACTCGGGATATTCACAGTACCTTCGCAATACATATATTCACTTATGAAATTTGTCATTAATAACCCATCCCAATTCAAAAATAACAGCGAAGTGCATAACTACAACACTAGAAGAAAGGATGGTATTCACTATTCCGGATTAAATCTCACTTTGGCACAGAAAAGGGTAAATTATGCTGCCACGAAAATCTTTGATCATTTGCCAAATAGTATTAAAAGTCTGACTGATAACCAAACAACATTTAAAAGCAAATTAAAAGAATTTCTGAAATACAACTCCTTCTACTCAATAGATGAATTCTTAGATATGAAGTAGTAACTGTAAAAAAATTAATTAATTAATTATTTTGTGTAAAGAAAACTTATGTTAAAGTGACACGTTCCACATAATTACGAAATGTCGTATACATGATCTATGGAACAAGGATTGTTGTATGTTTGTATGTATATGTGCCGAAATACCTTTAATCAGACAGTGTAAGTCTGTGGAATTAGCGCAGTTAGATGGGTCGACTCGGAGACGTAACAGAATGTCAGAAAGCAGCCATCGTGCTTTGACGTGCACACTACCACATAAAGAATAAAGTTTCCAGACTTGTTCGCATATGAACGCAGACAGTCCAACGTTTCTACAGGGAATGGTGTACTGCTTGTAGCTATATAACAAGGGGTGCGAACAGTGGTCGTAAAAAATCCTAGAGGAACCGAAGACGGGTGTCACGCCTTGTCGATGATAATCGGATTCAAATCTGACAGGAACTGCTGCTGTCAGCCTGTTCGAGTCTATCTCAGTCTCCCCGCGATCGTTGTGAAGCGAACTGCGTACAGTTGGCATTGATATTTGGGTACCTCAAGAAAGGCACATAAATCTAAGCCAAGCAACAATGAAGCTGACTGGAGGCTTGTTGCGTGATCCGGCGAGTAGCGATTTTGCCTCTATCCAAAGGTTGCAAGGCGTTTAGTCTGCTGTGTATGGAGGGTGTAGTTCAGGTCGGAGGTGATACTGTAATGTTTTGAAGGTGTTTTTCGTACCAAGACTTGGTCTCTCATTTAGGATGCACCAGGATGTTCTGAAGGTATTTTTCGTACCAAGACTAGGTCTCACTCATGTAGGATGCACCAGGATGTTTACCTCAACATTCTCGGTGACATGTTGCGCTTTGTTATACATCTTCATATCGAATCTGCTGTTGACACTCGCGCCTTCCAAGACGCTTTCAGGACTGGACGCATACGTTCCTGGTTTGATGAATACTCAAGCATAGTGTTGCACAACGATTGACTCGCTAAATCACCTGACTTAATCCCACAGAATATGTCTGGGAGCGTTTGGAGTAGAAGATGAAACATAGCAACGAACATTACCACAATCCGGTAGTTCAACGGACTCTAGTCATCAGTAAGTAGTATCAGAAAAAAACTTGTTGATTCTCTGGCTCGCCGAACTGAGATTATTGTTGTTACACAGCATCATCTTGACGCCTCCAGGGGTGTCTAATGTTTTGCTCGGGATGCTTGTACTACTGTCAGTTCCAAATTAATCGCGATCTCTAGGCCTTTCCACACCATTCATCAGCTTCATCCTCTCCATAAACAAACCATGTGTGTCTGACTAAAAATCAGGCAACAATTCAACGTTCTACCCAAGCAGTCAAAATCTAGCAACCGATTTTAAACGACTTCCCTCTTCTATAAATATTTAATCCACCTGAAGTTCATACAAACGCGAAAATTTATGTGGAGAGCTCTATGAAAATTTAGCAGTCATTATTTGACAGTAACACAAATTAGTCGGCTTACTCAGTTTACTTAAAATTCCGCGCTTCCTATTCGACTGAAGGAAGTGGAGGGGAGAACTCCAATTGAAACGGAACAATACTTCGGCCTACGGAAAAACCATTCCGTGACCAGTGCTATCGGTAATCTAAACGTGGACTGTGCGTGTTTTCTCGCTGTTTACTGTGTAATATACTATTACGAGTACGAAATCATATACCGCCATGCAGTATGTTATCGATCCTTATCGAATAACGTATTATTTCTTACCTCTCTGACATTGTGGAAGCTTTGCTGCGTCTTTTCAGTTAGCATTCAAGCATCGACCAACCGGAATGTATTACTGTCGATGCACATTTGACAGAACTGAGCGTCAATATATTCCGTAATGCATTTGAAATGGCGGCATTCATACACGCCGTCTACGGAATAGGACGACAACGTCAGGGCATTTCGGGAAGGAAGTATTTACGTTGACGTTGTTGGCAGAGGGGGCGGGGGGAGGAAGGCGGGGGGAAGGTCTTTTCTCCGCTAAAATAAGAAGTTAACCAATTTTCGCCGTGCTCACTCAAGTTATAGTTATGGATTTCATGCTCTTGAGTCTTCTTATTCTTTATTTTTGTTATTTTTCTGTTTTCGTGGCAGGATACAAATGTTCCACGAAGACTTGTATATTTTTTTTCACTTAGTGTTCTTCCACCGGAAAGGCCAGATATCTGAAAGAGAAAACTGTTTTAAGTTTCATAATATCTGGACAGAGGGAAGCTTACACTGTGGATATATAAGAACAAAAATTGATTAAGCAATTCCCATGAAATAAACTAGACGAAATTCTCTGAAAATTATTGAGATTCCTGGGAGAACCAGCCATTTGAAAACCATCCCACCTTCTATGGACGATGCAGCAGGTGAAATACTCTCAGACTTCCAGAAGAATGGAGACGGATCCGTTAGATCCAGCACATATATTTATCTGCTCTTGTAAGCCATTCTGTTTTGCATTACATCTCGCTACTTGTTTTCGAAGGTGATAAACTCCTTAGAAGGAAACTGGTCACTTTATTCTCAGCATATCCTTTCCTATTATTTAATCCATTGTAAGTGACTGCATGTTAGTTTTCGTAAGAGAAGTCAGTATTTGTTGCATGTTAGGGCATTTGTGCCAATAGTGGTAGTTTCAGTCGAAAGGCGGAGAGATTTATCGTTGACGTAGGTCAGATGCCTGAGCAGGTATGCGGTTAAGTTGGTAAGAGGGACGCTGGTCATCTTTGAATACCCCCTTCCCAATGGGAATTGAAAGGTACTCTCCGTGCATCCAGTACATCACTCAGCTGCTGGGAATAGCTAAGAGTGGGTGTTCTCCAGGCACTCTGTAGATGGAGGTACTGGAATATAAACTGAAGAGCCATAGAAACTGGTACACCTGCCTAATAGTGCAGGGGGCCCCGCAAGAACGAAAAAGTGCCGCAACACGACATGGCATGGAGTCGACTAATGTCTGAAGTAGTGCTGGAGGGCATTGACACTATGAATCCTGCAGGGCTGTCCATAAATCCGTAAGAGTGCTAGGGGTTGGAGATCTCTTCTGAATAGCACTTTGCAAGGCATCCCAGATATGCTCAATAATGTTCATGTCTGGGGAGTTTGGTGGCCAGCGGAAGTGTTTAAACTCGCAAGGGAGTTCCTGAAGCCACTCTGTAACAATTCTGGCTGTGTGTGGTGTCGCATTGTCCTGCTGGAACTGCCTAAGTCCGTCGGAATGCACAATGGACATGCGTGCATGCAGGTGATCAGACAGGATGCTTACATACGTGTCACCTATCAGAGTCGTATCTAGACGTATCAGGGGACCTATACCACTTCAGCTGCACACGCCCCACACCATTACAGAGCCTCTACCATCTTGAACAGTCCCCTGCTGACATGCAGGGTCCATACATTCAATTCATGAGGTTGTCTCCATACCCGTACATGTTCATCAGCTCGATACAATTTGAAACGAGACTCGTTCGGCCAGTCAACATGTTTCCAGTCATCAACAGTCCAATGTCGGTGTTGACGGGTCAAGGCGAGGCGTAAAGCTTTGTGTCGTGCAATTATCGAGGGTACACGAGTGGGCCTTCGGCTCTGAAAGTTCATGTCAGTGACGTTTCATTGACTGATTCGCATGCAGACAGTTGTTGATGGCCCACCATTGAAATCTGCAGCAATTTGCGAAAAGGTTGGACTTCTGTCACGTTAAACGATTCTCGTCATCGTTGGTCCCATTCTTGCACAAACTTTTTTCGGCCGCAGCGGTGTCGTTGATTTGATGTTTTATCGGATTCCTGATATTCATGGTGTACTCGCGAAATGGTCGTACGGGAAAATCCCCACTTCATCGCTATCTCGGGTATGCTGTGGACTATCGCTCGTACGCCGACTAAACATCACGTTCAAACTCACATAAATCTTGATAACCGCCGTTTTAGTAGCAGTAACTGATCCAAGAACTCGCCAGACACTTGTCTCGCAAAGGCGTTGCAGACCGCAGCGCCGTATTCTGCCTGTTTCCACATCTCTGTATTTGAATACACGTGCCTATACCAGTTTCTTTGGCGCTTCAGTGTACTTAGTATGCAATATTAACCATATTTATTTCAGCCCTCTTGGACTTTTGGAGAAAATTATGTTAGTTATGGTAGGAGACGTTTCGGAGGTGTATTTACTATTTATTGTGTTTTTGGTAGGGAGTACTTCATGCATGCGTTAGTTGCCCACCATATTTGATGTTATACAGAGAAACTTTATTCTCCCACACAGTAATTAAGGTGAAATTACTTTCAACGTGTAAAGTAAACTCTTAGAATAAAACTGCGAGAAGCACAGAGCTGAATTCTTTACACACTGACAAGCCAAAACATTATGGCCACCGCCCATCGCGACGTTGGATGCCTCCTGGTGACGTTGCGGGCAAGTGACGAGGTAATAAAAGTATGTAACCACAGCAGCCACGGATGGGGAATCACCCTAGCGAAGATATAGACTGCAAGTGGGGAAATCCAGTGAGATAGGTCACTTTGACAAATTATTACCCAGAGCCTGTGAACGAGTATCCTTAAAACGCTAAAGCTGGTCGAATGTTCACATGCTTCTTTCGTGAGCGTCTACGGAAGGAAGTAGAAGGACAGTGAAACTACCACTATGCGCTAGCCGGCCGGAGTGGCCGTGCGGTTCTAGGCGCTACAGTCTGGAGCCGAGCGACCGCTACGGTCGCAGGTTCGAACCCTGCCCCGGGCATGGGTGTGTGTGATGTCCTTAGGTTAGTTAGGTTTAATTATTTCTATGTTCTAGGCGACTGATGACCTCACAAGTTAAGTCGCATAGTGCTCAGAACCATTTTAACCATTTGAACTATGCGCTAAATGGTTGGACGACCACGACTCTTCACAGAACGTGGAGTTTAGAGACTCGTCTGCTCTGTAAAGTGGGACAGATGGTGATCTGTGGTACCTCTGCCGAAAGAGTACAATGCTGGTGCACGCACAAGTGTTTCAGAGCACACGTTTCATCGTGCAGTGTTGAACATCGAGCTCCGCCTGGACCACCCCTACCTGTTCACATTTTGACCCAACGACATGGTCGGTCACGATTGCAGTAGGGATTCGATCATCGATCATCGATGAATGGAAACGTGTCGGCTCTTTGGGTGAATCACAACTTTGCTACACTAGGCGGACGGTCGTCTCCACAAACACCGTCATCGGGGTGAATGATAGCTCGAAACGTGCAAAAAATGGTTCAAATGCCTCTGAGCACTACGGGACTTAACATCTGAGGTCATCAGTCCCCAAGAAGTTAGAACTACTTAAACCTAACTAACCTAAGGACATCATATATATCCATGCCACAGGCAGGATTCGAACCTGCGACCGTAGCGGTCGCGCAGACTGAAGCGCCTAGAACCGCTCGGCCACAACGGCCGGTTCGAAACGTGCAGCTTGCCACGGATGCAGGCTGGTGGTAGCTGCATTGTACTATGGGAGACATTCTCCTGCATTTGCATGGAACGTGTGGTAGTAATCGAAGATACACTGACAGCTGCGAACCACCAGCGTCCCTTCATGCTTGATGTCTTCTCTGGGGGCCATGTCAATTTTCAGCAGTACAGTGGTGTGCGTCTCGGAGCCAGAACCGTGCTACAGTAGTTTGAGGAGCATTATAGTGAACTCTCGTTGAGGTGTCGGCGACCAAATTCGCCAAATGTAAATCCTATGGAACCCATCTGGATCGCTATCGGGTACTATTTTCGCTTATGCAAATTAGCGGTCTGTTATTTACGCGAATTGCATGATGTGTGCGCAGACATCTAATGCCACACACCTTCACAAATCTACCAACAAACTGTCGGATCCCTGATACGCAGAATTAGTGATGTATTTCGTTCAAAAGATGGACCAACAAGCTATTAAGTATATGGTCGTAATGTTTTGGCTCATCACTGTATTTTCCATGAGTATTTGGGACTTAAACGTGGGCAATGGCAGGATTTAAGTCTATCCCTTATTTAACTCTCAGTGTGTGAGTAACGTCCGTTGAAGTTTCGAAACATAAACCGAATTTTCTTTTGGAAAGATATGGTCTTTCTTGGTGTGAATCACGGTACGTTCAACCACATGTTGCGCAGAGTACACTATATTGCGATTCCTTATTAATCATCAGATGGATCTTGATTTTCTGAGGTGTGGGGTTGGTCTGTTATTCTGTTATTCTGCCCAACGGATTATCTGAGATGTACCCTTTACCCTGTGGCTCCTGCAAGATGCAATTTCCACCCCACACTACTACAGAAGTCAGACAGACGCTCCTAACGTTCTAAAGAGAAATGCCCGAAAAACTTTCAGCAATATATATCTTCTGGAGTCGTCCGCTGTAAGGAAATGACACAAAAATTCACAAAATTTCTTACGTAACTAGTGGGATACTTGGGTACTGGAGCAGTGCTAGTTAGTGCAAGAAAATCATGAAACTAACGAAAGTTATTATTTATTTTGCAAAAATTCTGAAAAAAATCACAATGGCACTTTTAGTTATGAATTGAACAAGTTATATCCTGGTTCTTTCCGGAATGTGAAGTTACCTCTCAAGGACAGGATTCGCTAATGAAATTTCTACACAAAGTTTAAGATGGTTGTTGACTTGACAGAATGTCTGAGAGGCGCGCCTACTCAACTTGAATAATTATCCTTTAGAATGTTGCTGACAGATTTCAGATAGATTATATAATGGTAAGACGGAGATTTAGGAACCAGGTTTACATTGTAAGACATTTCCAGGGGCAGATGTGGACTCTGACCACAATCTGTTGGTTATGAACTGTAGATTAAAACTGAAGAAACTAGAAAAAGGTGGGAATTTAAGGATATGGGACCTGGATAAACTGAAAGAACCAGAGGTTGTACAGAGTTTCAGGGAGAGCGTAAGGGAACAATTGACAGGAATGGGGGAAAGAAATACAGTAGAAGAAGAATTGGTAGCTTTGAGGGATGAAGTAGTGAAGGCAGCAGAGGATCAAGTAGGTAAAAAGACGAGGGCTAGTAGAAATCCTTGAGTAACATAAGAAATATTGAATTTAATTGACGAAAGGAGAAAATATAAAAATGCACTAAATGAAGCAGGCAAAAATTAATACAAACGTCTCAAAAATGAGATCGACAGGAAGTGCAAAATGGCTAAGCAGGGATGGCTAGAGGATAAATGTAAGGATGTAGAGGCTTATCTCACTAGGGGTAAGATAGATACTGCCTACAGGAAAATTAAAGAGACCTTTGGAGAAAAGAGAACCACTTGTATGAATATCAAGAGCTCAGATGGAAACCCAGTTGTAAGCAAAGAAGGGAAAGCAGAAAGGTGGAAGGAGTATATAGAGGGTCTATACAAGGGCGATGTACTTGAGGACAATATTATGGAAATGGAAGAGGATGTAGATGAAGATGAAACGGAAGATATGATACTGCGTGAAGAGTTTGACAGAGCACTGAAAGACCGGAGCCGAAACAAGGCCCCGAGAGTATACAACATTCCATTAGAACTACAGACGGCCATGGGAGAGCCAGTCCTGACAAAACTCTACTATCTGGTGAGCAAGATGTAAGAGATAGGCGAAATTCCCTCAGACTTCAAGAAGAATATAATAATTCCAATCCCAAAGAAAGCAGGTGTTGACAGATGTGAAAATTACCGAACTATCAGTTTAATAAGTCACGGCTGCAAAATACTAACGCGAATTATTTACAGACGAATGGAAAAACTAGTAGAAGCCAACCTTGGGGAAGATCAGTTTGGATTCTGTAGAAATATTGGAACACGTGAGGCAATACTGACCCTACGGCTCATCTTAGAAGCTAGCTTAAGGAAATGCAAACCTACGTTTCTAGCATTTTTAGACTTAGAGAAAGCTTTTGACAATGTCGACTGGAATACTCTCTTTCAAATTCTAAAGGTGGCAGGGGTAAAATATAGGGAGCAAAAGGCTATTTACAATTTGTATAGAAACCAAATGGCAGTTATAAGAGTTGAGGGGCATGAAAGGGAAGCAGTGGTTGGAAAGGGAGTGAGACAGGGTTGTAGCCTGTCCCCGATGTTATTCAATCTGTATATTGAGCAAGCACTGAAGGAAACAAAAGAAAAATTCGGAGTAGGTATTAAAATCCATGGAGAAGAAATAAAAACTTTGAGGTTCGCCGATGACATTGTAATTCTGTCAGAGACAGCAAAGGACTTGGAAGAGCAGTTGAACGGAATGGATAGTGTCTTGAAGGGAGGATATAAGATGAACATCAACAAAAGCAAAACGAGGATAATGGAATGTAGTCGAATTAAGTTGGGTGATGTTGAGGGTATTAGATTAGGAAATGAGACACTCAAAGTAGTAAAGGAGTTTCGCTATTTGGGGAGCAAAATAACTGATGATGGTCAAAGTAGAGAGGATATAAAATGTAGACTGGCAATGGCAAGGAAAGCGTTTCTGAAGAAGAGAAATTTGTTAACATCAAGTATAGATTTAAGTGCAGGAAGTCGTTTCTGAAAGTATTTGTATGGAGTGTAGCCATGTATTGAAGTGAAACATGGACGATAAATAGTTTAGACAAGAAGAGAATAGAAGCTTTCGAAATGTGGTGCTACAGAAGAATGCTGAAGATTAGATGGGTAGATCAAATAACTAATGAGGAGGTGTTGAATAGAATTGGGGAGAAGAGGAGCTTGTGGCACAACTTGACTAGAAGAAGGGATCGGTTGGTAGGACATGTTCTGAGGCATCAAGGGATCACCAATTTAGTATTGGAGGGCAGTATGGGGGGGGGGGTAAAAATCGTAGAGGGAGACCAAGAGATGAATACACCAAGCAGATTCAGAAGGGTGTAGGTTGCAGTAGGTACTGGGAGATGAAGAAGCTTGCACAGGATAGAGTAGCATGGAGAGCTGCATCAAACTAGTCTCAGGACTGAAGACCACAACAACAACAACAATGTTGCTAGGTACGGTCGAGGCTGTCGCGTGTGAAATGCAGTGATGTGTACTGTTGTGGAGGAAATATGGGGCTCGCAATAGCTATAGCGCACAATACCGTTAGCTGCGATGACTGCTGCCTGTGCCTCTCGCTGCTGACAAATAAGATAACTCTCGTTCTATCTGGATTGACCTTTGCCAATCAAACTCTCCCTATGCCTTGATGAAGTCAAGGATTCCTATTCGCCCCTAGTCTAACTATTGGCATGGTGCACCGGTCAGATAACCATTCCTTCGCGGGGCCACTCAAAATTCGCTCGCCGGCGTTTAATTATTATTTTGTCCATTCACACCGCACAATAAGTGTGTCAGCCAACACAGTGAACAACACTTAATCTCAAGGAGTCAATATAGAATAGCACTTCGATTCGCTCTCGACAGAGGTGCTCTCCCAGTGAAGTACTGGGGAGAGACTTGTTCCTCGCTCCAAGAGCGACAACAGAACGGCGCCTCTCCACGCCAGACGTGAAGGGGTATATATTTCCGTCTCTTCCATTATTCCTTCAGCTCAAGGCGTCAGAAATATCATCTACCAATCAGCATTGCTCTTCTAAAACGGGAGAATGGCGTTTTGTTTAAGGCGACCAATCTGGAAACCTGTAGCATTGGCGTTTGGCGTTTGCTGTCTCACTGTGAAAATCTCTGAAACTGCGTGCTATGTGTGAAGAATGCGTAGGCTGGCTGCTCCCACACAATGTATCGGAATTTGCTTTTAAGCCGAACACGGGGTTGTTCCCGCTGTCCGCTACACGGGCGGTCACCGGCCGACATAGGCTGGGTCGTCCTCTGAAGGGACCGGCGTCCCATTGTGCGGTTTCTCTCCCGAACTAAAAGCTTCTGTGACCGTCATGTCTGGAATGTATGTGTGTACGCCAGCCTCGAGTATTTCAACCACGGTGTGATTACTTGTTAATTGCATATCGTTTACATGAATTCATACAACATTGACTTTATCTCATCGAGTTTTGGTTCGAATGAAGCGTCTTGATGTGCGGAATATAATTGTGAGGGCGGAATATGTAAGCAATGAAGGTCAGGAGACCATGACGTCTTACAATTTGCAGAGCACAATGAAGTGTCACATGGTTGCATTATTTTTCGTAATTTTGGAACAGTGTAAAAGATTTTTGCAGTTAAGGGAACTGGCCAAATTGAGTTCATTCTTCCATAAATTTTCCAGCAAACAATTATGTCTGCAGTGATTATTGGGTATTTGTGCACAGTACTAAATTTCAGTAGAAATTGTCTGTAGGTATAGTGGCATGTTTGACCACGTGCTGTTCAGAGAACATTAAAATCCTATTCTGTATTATTCACTGGATGGATATAAATTCTCAAAGCATAGCAAGTGCCTATGTATGGAAATTTTTCCTTTCATTCACTTTATAGAATGTAAAAGATTTTTCGTGGTTTGCAACCTACTTGGGGCCGAGTTGAGATTCTCTCTGCTGAGTAGGCAGTGGGTTCCATAGAGGTATGGGTGATGGAATGCGATGCTCATTTCTGTTCCTTGATGCATGAATGAGTGTATGATTATGAATATACCATCCTAAATCACGTGTCCTTTCATTTTCCTGGCTAAGCCATCTGACTACTCAGTATCAGGCACAGTAAAATTTAACTTTAGTATAAAGTAATGATCATACCCAAGTAATATGTCGATAAGAGCACTTTCATCATCTATATTTGGTCTGTACATAACGTGTTTGATTAATAAATGCCGGCCGCGGTGGGCGCGCGGTTCTAAACGCTTCAGTCCGGAACCGCGCGACTGCTACGGTCGCAGATTCAAATCCTACCTCGGACATGGATGTGTGTGATGTCCTTAGGTTAGTTAGGTTTAAGTAGTTCTAAGTTCTAGGGGACTGATGACCTCACATGTTGAGTCCCATAGTGCTCAGAGCCATTTGGACCATTTGATTAATAAATCATTAGGACCAAATTTTTAAGAAAGTAAGATTTCTGTATTACACATCCAATACCTTCCCTAATGCATTTGTGGTGGAACAGATAAAAAAATGTTTAGTTAAATTAGATATGATATTCTGGTTTTTGGTTGCAGGAATTTAAGAAAATAAAGATATCCAATACACTCTTCTACAACCACTATCAGATTCAAGTAAGTTTATTATCGAATCAAGCAGAATGAATAAATTAAAGTAACAGTTTGATTTATCACGAGACTGGTATTTCAGCTTCCGACTCTTTTCAAGATTACGGCTTTTTCATATAATGCCGGCCATTCTATCGGCGACCATTCTACAGGCGACCTTTGACAAAATCCTCTTTTTACAGAAGTACAGTACCTTTCACTTGGCATACCCTGCTACAGGATTAAGAAACAGAGTTCGAATCTTCTGGGAAATACTTAGACAAGGGAAGCAAACAGGATACATAGGTTTTCTAATGAATGATTTTTCTTTGATGTCTGAAGTGTTCTTTTTGTCTTATATTTTGATGTGTTGTGATTTTGGAGGTTCTCTTATTTTTTTGTATGTTGTGTGATTTTGTGGGGACAATTGTAGGGAAATTGATAGGTGTGTGTTGCTCATTCCTCGTGTTTCCAATTGTTGAATATGAATTTCTTTCGCATATATACAGGAAGTTTATAGGAAATGGCGTCATGCAATCGATCAAAGAGTTTGTCGAAGCGAATGAAGTGTGATCTGATGGAAGGATTGGCAGAATTAGATGTGCAAGGCATGTGCGATTATGACGTAGAGGCCTTAGAGAATGTGCATATTAGGTTCGACGATGGAAACAGCATACAAGATGCAGCTTCTTTGTCCAGAGGGCAAGATACTGCGAACGTTGGTGAGGAGGTTGAAACACCAACCTCTTGTGTAATGGTAAATCATGGTAATGCACCAGATGCTGCACGCAAATCAGACTCCACTCAGACCAACTGTGAGAAGATGGAAGACAAAGTGGTGGACCTATTATGTAAAAAACAGGCAAGGTGAGATGTGTGAATACATTTTCTGGAGAAATTAAGAAAATCGATTAGAAATTAAGCAAGCAAAATGAAAATTTAGGAGAAAAGTTTAGCAAACTTGGTTGACAATAAGTAAACTGCATGGGAGAATGCCGTGTAACAGCTGAGAAGTTTGCCAACAACATTGAAGAAATAAGCTCCTAAACGAGCCCTTCCAGATCATAAGCATTGAGCTGTAGGAGGAATTTAAGTCATAATAAAGCACTGCCGGCCGTCGTGGCCGAGCTGTTCTAGGCGCCCCAGTCCTGAACCGCGCTGCTGCTACGGTCTCAGGTTCGAATCCTGCCTCGGGCATGGATGTGTGTGTGTCCTTCAGTTGGTTAGGTTTAAGTAGTTCTAAGTCTAGGGGCTGATGACCTCAGATGTTAAGTCCCGTAGTGCTCAGAGCCATTTTATGAACAAAGCACAAAATTGTCAAGGGTTGAAGAGAGTACTGAAACCATGGAAGTGGAACATGTAAAATTACCAGAAGAGGTTAAGGGGCACGAAGAAGCAGTACAGTAGGGTTTAGAAGTAATATGGGTGCAACAGAGAAAGGAACACGAATAGATTATGGTCCACACATGGGCAGATAAGTTAGAATCATTAAAAATTAATATTGAGGAAGAAAATTAAAATCTACAAGGCGAGATAGATAAGTCATCTGAGAGTGTGAAGGCACTAGCGAGTTTGGACAGAACCAGTGATGATATTGTGCCGATTGTGGTGACTAACTGTGATGGGATTAAGTCCTTACTAACATTTAAAGACGTTCAGTGTGAAATTAACTGGCATCACCTAGGAGTCTAGTGGGAAATGTATGAGCGTGTGGCTAACGTGGAGGAAACGTCAGGACATATAACTGACACTGATGGGAACATTAAAAACGACTTGTGTCACAGAGCAGATGAGAGCAGCGCTAGACATGAGGATGAGTGGGATAGTGAACTGGAAGACCACGGAGCCATATACAATGTGAATGATAATAGAAATGTCTAAGGATTTTCTTCACAACAAAAGATGGAGGGTCTCTACTACAGACGTTAGCATTCGAGATTTTTCACAAGTCACCCAACAGCACCTGTCCTAGGGCATGGTTTGAGCAGTTCTGTTACTCACTACTTTCCACATGGCCTAGTGGCTATCGTGTAGAGTTTATGTATGGCTATTTAGAGAGTGAAACAGCCCTTGGAATGCAATCAATTGCACGGAAAAGTACAATGCACAGGGAATTAGGCGCTCTTTTCAGCAGACTCGTCACATCAAACACAACATAACAATGATACAGGATTATATCCAATTAAGGTTCTTGAGTGCAGCAAGGTTCTATGAACAGATAGTTCAGAAGAATCAGTTCTTGTATAGCCAATACAGTGTGGCAGAATTAATTCGGAATTGTTTCACGAAGTTTCCAGTGTACCTTAGGTACATCATTTAAGCTGGGAGAAGCGAGGATAGTGTTGAAGCATTTAAAAGCTTATTGCATGAACTGGAATACGATGCAAGGGGCAATGCTATGTGAAATCACATCTAAAATGTTCACAGAAGGGCAACACGTTTTGTATTATCGGAAAATAGGGCAGAGAGTGCCACTGAAATGATACAGGATTTGGGACGCACATAATTAAAACAAAGGCGTTTTTCGTTGCGGAGGAATCTTCTCACGAAATTCCAATCACCAACTTTCTCCTACGAATCCGAAAATATTTTGTTGAAACCGACCTACAAAGGGAGAAACGATCACCATGATAAAATAAGGAAAATCAGAGCTCGCACGGTAAGACATAGATGCTCGTTCTTTCCGCGCGCTATACGAGATCGGAATAACAGAGAATTGTGAAGGTGGTTCGATGAGCCCTCTGCCAGGCTCTTAAATGTGATTTGCAGAGTATCCATGTAGATGTAGATGTAGAACTTGCTCCGAATTACTGTAATGAACCATCGCGTAATATAGAACGCAGTAGGAGACGGCGAACCAGGTGCGAAAGAATGTGGGGATGTGATCAGTTTGATGGGAAACATGAGCACTATCATCAGAATGGTAGGATTCACTAGAAAGCCCAAACTGAGGAAATGGGAGTAGACTGAATTATGGCAATGGTAGTCAATATTGGCATGAAATGAGGAACAAAAACAGGACTGTGTTTCCGCCAGGCAATGAGACACGTTTCACAGAACCACGGAACAATCTGGCAGACAGTCATCTATGTCAACAACAATGATGAGAGTCAGCAGTGGAAGACGTGATGAATGAGGATGTGGAGACTGAGTTAGTGTTCAATATAAATTTTGTTAGTACGCAAGATGTAAGTGAGGTACTTTTGAAAGAGAAGATAGAAGCAAAAACTCCGGCCACGAATCCGATTGTCTCGATCTCATTAGATTTGGTTGTTCTAAGTTGTGCCTTTGACACAGGCAGTCCATTTTAATTATAAAGAGTGCGTTTCAGAAATATGGAGAAGTAAGGACTTGACTGATACTATCACTGAGGCTAATCAGTGTTAAGAGAGCAGGTTTCAGTAAAAGCACAAAGATAGAAAGAAAAATTTAGCTAACGTTTGGGTGTCAGAGAATTTAACGGATGGCGAACTTGATAATTGTACTGTTATTAAACTTTAGTGTAATACTGGGAGTGGATTGTATACATTCCCACCAAATGATGATAGACTTGGCTGGAGCTAAAGTAATGATTAATCTAGAAGGTGTCGTAGAGAAAATAAGATTTGAAGACTGTGTTGTGAGGGGTGAAGCGGAATTCAGATATACTAAGGTTTTACTGAGGCGAAATTCGTGACCTAAGTTTGATGAAATTGGTAGGGGTGAAAGTAGGTAGGGTACTTTCTCTGTCTCAGCAACGAGGGGACGAGACCCTCGTGAGTATGGTAAAAAGGGGTGTTTCTGGTGTTAAAGGTGCATCAGAAGCGGTTCAAACGGAATTGTGTGGAGTGCTGCAAGAATATGGGGAGGTTTCTCCTGACTTGGCTAGTGCCAGTAGTAATTTTGAATATGAGATTAGGGTTGAAGAACACCAAAAATTATGGGTAAGACCATACCTCATCTTCCTAGAGTGTAAAGATAAGGTAGAGAAGGAGATCCAGGAAATGTTAAGAGAATGAATTATAGAGCGAGCAGTGAGTTATTATGACAGTCCATTCTTGGAAGTCCCAAAGAAATATGACCCTGTGAGACTAAT
Source organism: Schistocerca piceifrons (assembly GCF_021461385.2). Taxonomy (NCBI): domain Eukaryota; kingdom Metazoa; phylum Arthropoda; class Insecta; order Orthoptera; family Acrididae; genus Schistocerca; species Schistocerca piceifrons. Next base: position 406,659,069 of record NC_060149.1, read on the forward strand.
TCTGGACTCTAGACAAATTAATACTGTTATCTTACCAGAGACCGACCGACCAGAAACTTTAGAAGAACTATTGCAATAATTTTACAGCCCGCAGGTACAGACTTCTATAAATCATTGTACTTGTTACTGGCAAAGTGTATTACACCCATAGTGCCGTCATTACACAGCATTCTTGTCCTTTAGTACATGTTATCAGTTCAGGAGAGTTCCATTTGGTATAAACATGTCTTTATTCGACGACTGAATACGATATTCTCATATGACCTGAGGCCTATGATAATTTTATACAGGATGAGTCACTAACTATTGCGACCAAGAATAACTCCGAGAGTATGATAGGAGCTGAAAAGTTTGTGGGACAAAAGTTGCATGGGACAAAGGGGGCCATAATATGACGTTGGTTTTTTGTTGCTAGGTGGGGTCGCGTCAGAGATATGAAGGTCAATTTTTTTTTATGGGTTCTATAGTTTGGTACTTATTTTCTGATAGCGGCTGTCGTGACGAATCCAATGACGTGTAACAGTAAGGTCTTTCAAGGTCAACGAAGTTCAAAAAGGTGTCATGAACATCCATTTACAGAAGGTGTTCGAAGTGATGACCATTGGTATCAATGCAGTGCTTCAATCTTTTTATCATGGATTGAGTGGTATTCCTTATCACATCGGCACTTATCGAAGCACATGCTCTGACAGTTCTCTCTCGCATATCTTCAGGTGAAGCTGGAACGTCTTTATAAACAATTTCTTTTACGAATCCTCCCCCTCCCCCCCCCCCCAAAAAAAAAAAATCCAGAGGCAGCCAGTCTGGCGAACGAGCCGGCCACGACACATCTCCTCCGCGCCCAATTCAACGATTTGGAAAATGTCTCTGCAACTCATTTCCAGCCATCAGCGAAAAATGTGCCGGACACCCATCTTGTTGATACCACATTCTGTTCTTTGTCCCTAAAGGTATTATTTCTTCCAATAACAGACCTAATGTTTCTTGCAGGAATGTGGTGTTCTTCCTACCATTAAGATTTCCTTCGATGAATTAGGGGCCTATAATTCTGTCCTCCATAATCCCACACCATACATTCACCGACCACGGTTTTTGGTGTGCAACTTGCCGCAGACAACATGGATTTTCAGTTGCCCAATAATACATGTTATGCAAATTAACATTTCCATGGTTCGTGAACGTAGCCTCGTCAATAAATAAAATCAAATTAATAAATGTGTCATCCCTCTGAATCTGAAGGTGAGCCCATCGGCAGAATTCAATGTGACGCATACAATCCGTACCAGTTAATTCTTGGTGGAGACTCATATGGTAAAGATGATATTTATGGCGATGCAGAACACGAACAACACTACTCTAGCTCATGCCAGATTCCCTTGCGATTTGACGAGAACTAACACAAGGATCTCGAACCACAAAGGCAAGAGTACCAGTTTCCGTTTCCTCGTTAGTAACTTTCCATTGCCGGATATGTTTCCGATGCGTCAAAAATCCAATTGTTCTCAATTTATCGTATACATATTTAAATGTACGACGTGTAGGGTGAGTACGTTGAGGATATCTTTCAGCCTATACGTCTGTAGCTCTCACTGAGTTTCGTTGGCATTCTCCGTAAATAAGAAACATATCGACTTATTCTTCGAAAGAATGCATCATTCACATTCGCTTGATTCGACGATATCAGTCTTACCGTTCCTATTAGTGTTATACTGCTAAACCGGCGAATAGTGTTTACATGTCAATGGCACGTTAGATTGATACGCTGTGTTCGGCGAATATTTACTATTTGCACGATAGACAATGTCCATCAAAGCACAGTGATATGGGCAGAGTCCTCCAATAAATTTTCTTACCAGACACAAACACCATCTGCTGAAGCAGATGATGTTCCACGGTACTGGCACTGACAGAGACACAGTATTGCAGTATATGTAATAAATTCTGTAACAGGTAGTGCTTCACAATACCAGCATTGATGCGGTCACTGCCCTGCATGGTATTTTCTCTAGCAGACAGCTCCAGCACTGAGGCAGACAAAGAAGGGTTGTCCAGTAATAAGCACCTGGACCTGTTGCGTGTATATACAAGTACATCTTGGCAATAAGTTCTTTTTCTGAAAACTGCTCTGTGCATGTGATCTTAATGAATGCACTAGTGATACTCAGCTCTGTCAGAGGTGGTCAAGTCAATGCTGTTGTTATTCAGTATGATCACATCCCTCTTTTTAAAGATTATTAGGTGTCTCACACTGTACAGAGAGTAACAGTTGGTGCAGCTCAAAAACCCCTGCATTCAGATGATCTTCGATATAAACACTCATCCTAAACACAAAGGGGGCATGGCATGGGATTGTCAGTACAGAAATATAGGGAAGCATGAGCCAGCTATATGACATCCATGGGCCCCCTCTAATAGAAGAGGAGAAGCATGTTCAGTTTGATGACAAATGTAACACATTTCACCTAATGATCATATATGGTGGTGCACTTATTGGGTAGCTTGTGTTGGTAAGTGGGGGACAAATGCAGTTGACTGACACCACTTTGAAAAATGTATTTGAGAACTGCCAGAAATTCTGTCTCCATTTCTAGAACATAATCACAAGGAACACATGTGGCAGAATTTGCATATGAAACTTCCTGGCAGATTAAAACTGTGTGCCCGACTGAGACTCGAACTCGGGACCTTTGCCTTTCGCAGGCAAGTGCTCTACCATCAGAGCTACCGAAGCACGACTCACACCCGGTCCTCACAGCCTTACTTCTGCCAGTATCTCGTCTGCTACCTTTTGACCGCGAAAGGCAAAGGTCCTGAGTTCGAGTCTCGGTCGGGCACACAGTTTTAATCTGCCAGGAAGTTTCATATCAGTGCACACTCCGCTGCATAGTGAAAATCTCATTTTGGAAACATCCCTCAGGCTGTGGCTAAGTCATGTCTCCGCTGTATCCTTTCTTTCAGGAGTGCTAGTTCTGCAAGGTTCGCAGGAGAGCTTCTGTAAAGTTTGGAAGGTAGGAGATGAGATAATGGCAGAAGTAAGGCTGTGAGGACCAGGAGTGAGTCGTGCTTCGGTAGCTCTGATGGTAGAGCACTTGCCCACGAAAGGCAAAATTCCCGAGTTGGAGTCTCGGTCGGGCACACAGTTTTAATCTGCCAGGAAGTTTCATATCAGCGCACACTCCGCTCCAGAGTGAAAATCTCATTCTGAGAATTTTCATACTTACCATTCAAAATCTGTTAGTGTATGAGGGGTAATAAATAAGTGAAACACATACTAATTTAGTAAAAAAAATCATTTATTGTTCATTCAACTTAAAAGTAATTTCACATTATTTTAAGCAGAAATAAAAACATGGTTTCTTCCTGCTTCTTCTCTAGACATCTTCACGAGCTGGCAGATTGCTGGACAGCCATATGGCTCGAGATCATGTATTGAAGCCAACGTCTGGGAAACCCCCACCCCTCCGACTTCTCCCTCCCCATCACCCAGCCCTCTGGAAAATCCTCAAGCCTTCTCCCCTTTCCCTTTCTGATACAAGCACACCTTTGACATCAAATTAATTGAATAATTGATCAAACTGATCAGTCAATTACCCCCTCAATTCTGGGAAACCCTCAAGCATTCCCATCCACCCTCCTTTCCCTACTTGAAAAAATGGTGGGAAACGTTCAGTTTGTGCTGAGCTGTTGGACTGACAGGTGCAATCAGTATCTTCTCCAGCAACTACATGTTCTTGTTATGTAATTACACTGCTGCAAATTGGAGGTGTTTTCTTGTTGAAAGTTTTTTTCATGTGTGCACTCATCTTGACATGTAGGGATCGATTGAGCTAGTATACAAAGCCACCACCAGACCACATCACACCCCATACCACTCGTCTCCCCCCTCAGCACACCTTCCAGAAAAAATTTGCGGGAAAAAGACTCAGTCTGTACTGGAGAAGAAGGATCTCATGATATGAAATTCAAATCAATGCCAACAGTGTTTCAATGCATGCAGGAGACAGGGCTCCTCCTCTTGGGTAGAGCTCAGATCTACACCCCCACCGCACTTCCCATGATGTAATAACCGTAAGCACTGAGGAATGGAATGAAGTGCAGTATAGTAGCCGCCGTTTGGCGTCACCCGTGCGAGTGTCTGTCACTCTTTCGCCGCCATGGAGGTCAAAAAGCACCGTATGTCCCAATTACATATCACAATACAACACTAGTGTCAAAAATTAAAGCAACAAACCATTAGTTCCCCATCCTGTGTGTAATTCACAATGTAATCATACAAACTGTCAAAAGATGTCTGTATGATCGTGTTCTGCATAGAAAGACAGCATTCTGGTCAACGAACAACCACGCCAACAATGACATCAGGGTACCTATTAAACGAGGTGGTATTTTCCCAGTCGTCCAAATCCACAATCACTGTATACACAATCATAAACGATGCTGTATGGTGCAGAGAAGATGCATTCAAGACTCTCTGCAGTGGAGGGACTTAGGAAGAATGGAAGCAGGACAGTTGCTAAATGATGTGCCCCGACGGCTCAATGTGAATCGTTCTGTTATTTCTTGAATGTGGCGACAGTTCATAGAGACCAGAACTGTATCCCAAAGACCAGAGCAGGGCTGACCACATGTGACATTAGAAAGAGGGAATCGCTATTTGGCTGTAAGGGGATGACAGTACCACCTTAGTACTGCATGGCAACTTGCATCTGACCACGCAGTAGCTACTGGAGGTGTTGTATCGGGATAAATGGTATACAGAAGGGTTCTGCAGAGTGGCCTTTGTTGCTGGAGATCTGCTGTATGTGTAACTCTTACATGTCTTCACAGAAGGGAATGTCTAGCGTGGAGTCGTCAGCATGCCACTTGGACAGTCGAACAGTGGGCCAATGTTCTTTCCACAGATGAGTCCTGATTTGGTGTGGAGAGTGATTCTCGATGGATTCGCATCTGAAGGGAATGTGAAACAAGATTTTGGCGCTCAGATACTGTGGAAAGAGACCGATATTGAGGAGGGTCCCTAATGGTGTGAGCAGGGATTATGTTGACAACTCAGACACATCATCATGAACTTATGCCATTGAATCAGCAAGGTTTAACTGCTGTAGAGTTGTTGTGAGGTACTGTGGGCCCAGACTTCCTATTCAACGATGATAAAGCTCAACCTCATAGAGCAAAGGTGTTTGATATTTTCGTGGAAAGCAGAAGAATTTGCATGCATGGCGTGACCTGCTAACTCTCCTGATTTGAACTCCATACAGTAAGTCTGGGATTCACTAGGGACTCAGGTTACATCACGTTGGCATCCACCAACCACTCTCCAAGACTTGTGAGCGGCTCTGCATCAAGAATGTGCGTTATTGCCTCAACATGAGATTGATGACATCATTTACAGCGTGCCCCACCGTCGTCAGGCCTATACTGCTGCCACAGGTGGTCACACTCCATACTGAGCACATTAACCATTTGTCGGTAAAAAATTAAGAACACATTTGTCTACCCTTATGCATGTTGAGTATTTTGTGGCAAAATATGCAACTTTGCAAAATTTCTGTCAAAAATTTCTCTATGTCCTAATTACAGATCATTGATCTTGCAGCCCCAAACAAAGCAGCAGGTGGCGGCATTCTGTTGATCAGCAAATTCCAGACTCGCTTCCTGTCTCTGTCTCTCTCAAGAGGCTACTTCCTGTTTTGTACGTGAACCAACGTCTCCAAACACACAGACTGAGCTTTTCATCTCTCCTCAGATTAATGTGTTCCTATTGGCTAAAGCTCAGGACAAAGGGAGAGCTGACGCAATTTCAATATAAAATATAGACGGTAGTTGTCCAGTTGCGATGGCCTATCAGAGTAATTGTTTAACAATTTACAGAAGTGAAACAGATCGCCTAAAACAATCACCACCACCTTACGATGATACTTCTTCGCAATAAAACATTTTCAACATTTGAGAAACAAACACAAATATTTTGCAAATTGAATAATTAAAGTTCCACCACAAATAGATCCTAGTGATAAATGTATTTGAGGTTCTGTATGTACCAACGTTTGACAACACAAGCACCCTCCTCCACCACAACGTTTCCACTAAACATATCTGGTGAAAAATTCCTACCGATCACAACTACTGAGACACGTGGCCACGCCGCTGGCTGGGACACTGCGTTGTTGCTTGGGCGCTGATCAGTGGAGACCCACACACACATTGGCCCCACCAGTAGCTACACACCCAATTCCTGTCAACCACATGTTGGCCCTTACAAATGTCAGAGGTTAGAGAGACTGTCACCAAGTAGGCAACTGATCAATAATCATCCAGCACAAACAACCATCCGTCGTACAGAAAGCGCCACCGCTGGGCAGCTGTGGGCAAGAGCTGATAGGTTGGTGCATTCTTTGTAACGAAGTCGTGACTTGCGGTCGACTCAATATGATGTCATGATCACATGAGCAGAAGTTAAATAAAATTGGTAAAATTACGAAAATTAGTGGCAAATACGTATAAATTGAGGAATTTTTGGAGGCACACACTGAAGAGGAAATCATTTCATGATGAAACCAGGAAAGAAGTGGCAGACGTAAATTCAGAAGTTTTAATCAAGATACATTTTTTTATGTCATTATTGGCATTGTAGTGTCTAGCTTGAAAACCCAATATGAAGCTGTGAAGATTTGAGGGTTTTTATAGAACCGTTCAAAAATGACAGCTGGTCAGGTCACAGAGGCTTGCAAGTTATTTATCAATGACTATCATAATGATGACACAATGGATTTAGAAGAAGAAATTAAATATCTGAACAACTATTTTGCCACCTGCCTCCATAAAATTCATTTTTTTTTCACTTTTAACTAATTACTATTAACATATGTGAGTATAATCTGCATTTTCATAAAAGAGAAAGGTTGGCCCTCAGTTTTAAAGAATATAACACCAGATCTAATGAGTGAATGAGAATAAGGTAATTTTATAGCAAAAGCTGTTTTTGTATTAAGTGATACATAATGAGTGGCCTTAACTAGCAAGACAGTGTGACTGAGGACAAAGCTGTAGAGGTTAAGTTGTTAAATAGACAGGACGACATAAGTGAGACTGGTTCTGTAGATGATAGTGATTATAAATCAGACATGAATATAACTTTGAATGATGGGGATGAAAGTCTTGTTTTAGATAGAATGATAAAAGCGACATAGACATTGTATGGTTATGTGAGTGAAATTGATGATAACAGTACTGAAGTGGATGAAATCATTAAGGTTAAGAGGGAGGAACCTAGTAGTGAAAATCAGCAAGGGCAAAATTTTATTGCAGATGAAAATTTGGAAGTAATGTTAAGGCAAATTATGAGTATTTTGAGTTATTTGAGTAATATGAGAATGAAAGAAGACATTAGTAGTACGAAAAAAGGCATTAGTAGGGTGGAAAATAGTATAAAAATGGTTCAAATGGCTCTGAGCACTATGGGACTTAACATCTGAGGTCATCAGTCCCTTAGAACTCAGAACTACTTAAACCTAAATAACCTAAGGACATCACACAAATCCATGCCCAAGGCAGGATTCGAACCTGCGACCGTAGCGGTTGCACAGTACCAGACTGAAGCACCTAGAACTGCTTGGCTACACTGGCCAGCAAAATAGTATAAAACAAGACATTATTATGGTGGAAAATAGTATGAAAGAAGACATTAATAGGATGGAAAAGAAAACTGATAGCATTAGAACTGACATGGTTAGCTTAGAGGGTGAACTGAAGAAAGAAATTCAAAAGGAGATTCAGGTAGTCAGTTTTAATCTTTCAGAACTAAATAAGAAGGTTGAGGCTGTAGCTAAAGACTGTGATGAAAAGATAAAGAAAGTAGTACATAACACTAATGAGTAATTAACATTAATGAGTAGTAAATGTGTAGAAGAGAGAAACAAACTTTGTGATGACTATAGTAGGAGGGTGGAGGCTTCCAAAAAACAATTTAAAGATGAAGTCAAAGCTGCCAGGAAATTTTGTGCTGGAAACAGGATTAAACATGAGAACCAAATCGATCAGATTAAGAATGATTTGGAAACAGAGGCAGAAACCAAATGTGCAGCAGTGGTAGAGGAAAAACTTTTAAAAGTAAATAAAAATGTAGAGTCAAAATTGGCTGGAATAGAGAAAAAGATGGAAGAGGTATAAAATCCAAAGCGTAGAGTATGTAGTGTCCCAAACAGTCCTTCATTTGTTAGTTATAAGAAATTTAATAATTTTGAACCATATGGGGAAGTGCAACCTCTGAATTTCATTAGGGAATTTAATGATTTGCCTAAAATGTGGAATGACAAAGAGAAAATGTCATTTGTGAGAGGCTTTTTGAAAGGGGATGCTTATGGATGGGCAGCTCAGGTAACTGATAGTTGTACTTCATGGAAAAGCTTTGAGAAAGCATTTTAGATTAATATTGGTCCAAAGGGAAGCAGCAGAGAATTTTGAGGATATTTTGAGGAGAAGAGAGATTTGACTCTAGGAGGGTACTGTTAAAGATTTCTGTTACCTTTGGATAAACAAACTGAAATATTTGCACAAGGAGCTAGTTAGTGAAACAGTAATTATGGGTTTAGAAACTAAGTTGCCTCAGAAAGTTAGAGCATTGCTTGTACCTGCCCCTAGGGGCAATATTAGTAATTTCTAGAATTATGTTGATAAAGTAGACAGGGTGTAGTCCTCAGTGGAAGATCATAGGAGGAATTTTGATGACAATAATCAATCAGGGAGAGAATTTCTGGTAAATAGGATGAACAGGACTAATTACAGTAGAAATTCAAGGGATAGTTGGGTGGAGGATAGCCTGAATGGACACAGAAACGGTAGCCAAAATTCTAGCAAAAGAAATGGAGGAGATGATTTTAATTCTGGATCAAACCATTTAAACTAGCTAATGTTCTAGTTTTGCTTCACACTTGAGCAGGTAGTGAAGAGCCACTTATATATAAATGTGCTGTAATCACTGGTAAGGGTTATGTAAATGATAGTAATAAGATGACTACAAGCAAGTAGGGGGTTCAACATTCTGTGTTGGATTTATTATGTAGTGGTAATGCTTACCCCAGCTGTCTGTCTCATTTTTCATGTTTCCTGAGACAGTCAAACTCTTCTACTATCCTATCTGTAGTTTACAAGTGACTCAGAAACATTTTCTCTTCTACTTTCATGTGATTTTGTACAGTAGGATACTACGTAAGCTTAGAAATATTTTAGAATAAGTTTTTCCAGTGATATATAAATAAATGTGGTGTTAGCAGCTATAAGTAATGGAGTCATAAGAGGGTGGAAGAAAGTAAATTGGTACCATGATTAAAGAATTTCAGTCAAACAAAGAGGTAAGGTAAACAGAAAATAAAAGGTGTCAGCATATGTGGAATATAATTAACACGTGAAGTAATCAGCTCACTGGTGCAGCAGCAGAGGCAATATGCAGTAAAAATCATCTTGAATAATAGCTCTTAATATTAATTGTGGTATAACAGAAGTTGTTGTGTTCAGTGCAATCAGTATATGGAGGTAACTATCTGTCTGTGTCATGGTACAGCCTTTTCTAAGAGTACAGAATTACAACTTTAAACATAGTTGCCTGGTGTAATGTATTTGTATTTCTTTATTGGTCCTGTAAATCGTGTTTAGGTACATATTTCGCACAAACGATGTAGGACAATTCAGGTTGGTACAGTATATACAACATCATACACATTGTTATTTTGAAAGGATAAATAATTGAAAATTATTCAATACATGTTTAATATTGATGACAAATTTAATATAATAAAATAAAATGATAGACTTATTAAGAATATTTGAGCAATTACACTACACTTTTCTGGTACTCTAAAAACTCGGAAACAGAATAGAAGCAGTGGTCAAGCAAGTAAGTACTCTTTCAGTTTCACTTTAAACTTTTGTAAATTTTGCATCTGTTTGAAATAGGATGGCATGTGATTGTACAGCATTATGCCAGTATGATACACTCCTCTCTTACAAATGTTTGTACTTACTGTATTGACATGCAGATAATGCTTCTGCCTAGTATCATGAGGGTGGTAATCACAGTTATGCTTGAAGATATTTTCATCTTTTAAAATACTTCCTTTTGTGAAATTTAATATTTCATACATATATAAGCAAGGAAGAGGCAGTATATTGAGATTTTTAAATATTGATCTACAGGAGTTTCTGTACTTAGCATGGTTTATTATTCTAACAATCTTTTTCTGTAACCTAAATGTTTTGTTTGTATCTACAGAGTTCCCCCAAAAGGTAATGTCGTACATCAGCAGTGACTGAATACTACCATGGTACATTGTGATCACAGACCCACGGCTTGAATTTTGTGCGAGGATTCTTACTGCGTACGTAAGTGTGTTTAGCTTTTTATTTACATGGTTAAGATGTGTCTCCCATTTTAGGTTTTGCTGAATATGTATACCTAAAAATTATGTGTTGCTCACAGATGAGACAGTTTTTCCATCAATTTTAAAAATTGATCTTGCAGGATGTAGTTTCTGTGAATTGTGGAAATTGACTGTCACTGTTTTTTTTATTATTATTATTTATTATTAGCTTGTTTGTTCTGAGCCATTGTGTCAAATTTTGTATTATACCAATAGCTGTTTTTTGTAGTCTTTCCTCATCACGTGATTTGATTAGGATATTTGTATCATCTGCAAAAAGTACTGTTGTCCCTTTAGTTATTTTTTCTGACAAATAATTAACATAAAGAATGAAAAGAATTGGCCCAAGGACTGACCCTTGAGGAACTCCATATGCAATTTTTTTGTGCATTACTGTAAAAATTACAATTTTTTGTGTTTTAATGTCTTTGTATTTTATTCGAGTGATCTGTTGATGGTCATGAAGGTAGGAATGTATCCACTTGTTTGGCAGGCCTCGTATTCCATAATTACCTAGCTTCTGCAACAGAGTATTATGATCAATTACATTGAAGGCTTTACTAAGGTCAAGAAATATGCCAGACACATGTTGCTTATTATCTACTGCAGTTAGAATTTCATTTAAGAAGGTATAAATAGCTGACTGTGTTGATCTGCCAGTTCTGATTCCGTGTTGCGCATCACTTATTATGTTTTCTTTATTTAGAAAGGCTGTCAGCCTTCTAAGAAATAGTTTTTCAAGAATTTTACCAAAGCCTGACAATACTGATACAGGTCTATAGTTTTCAGCTTCATGTTTGTCCCCTTTCTTGTACAGTGGTGTCACTTTTGCCATTTTCAGATTTTTCGGGAATATACCACTCACGAATGATGAATTGAAAATATCTGTTAATGGTTCTACAATAGATGTTACACCTGCTTTGACAATAATATCCGGTATTTCATCAGTACCTGCTGAATACTTATTGGGTAACCTTTTTATAATGACAGATAATTCCACAGGTGTTGTTGAAGACATGACTAGGGTTCTTGTAAGAATTTTTGTATCTGACTGGAGTGTATTGCTGTCTGGTTGTGAGTTGTAATGTTTGGTAATCAGGTGATGTGTTACATTAGAAAAGTATTTTTTAAATTTATTAGCCACTACTGTGGGGTTGATTATTTTATTGTTGTTTTTATGAAGTTCTATATTTTTGTGGGCTAATGATGTAGTACCTGTTTCTCTTTTTATGATACTCCAGGTTGCTTTAGTCCTATTCCTGGAATTTTTTATTTGTTTGTCATTTTCCATTTTCTTTTCTTTTGTTATAACTTGTCTAAGTATTCGTTTATATTGTTTAAAGTAGCTGATAAATACAGGATTTGTGGTTTGCTTTGAGCATTCATATAAGTTCCTTTCATTCTGGCATGATATTTTTATTCCTGTTGTGATGCATTTATTTGGTTCGTGCACAGAATTTATAAGTGACGTTTGTTTAGGAAAGGCTATGTCAAAAAAAATGTTTGTATGTGGCCATAAATTTATCAAACTTGTCATCTGTGCTGTTTGAACTGTAAACATCAGTCCAGATTTCTCTTCTCAAGAGAGAACAAAAGTAATCTATGTTTTCATTATTAAACTTCCTCACAATAGGTATAGTTTTCTGGGCTTTCGTGTCTCCTGGAATAGCGATTGTTAGTATTTGTGCATTGTGGTCACTAAAACCAGTGTTTGCAGTCTGTGTGTTGCAGATATATTTATCTGTGTTTACAAACACCTGATCTATGGTTGTTGCAGAAGTAGTGGTTATATGAGTTGGGTTGGTTATAGTTGGTTTTAGGTTAAAGGACTTCAGTAAGCCTTTGATTTCATCTTTAAATTTACTGGGTTTGGAGAAATCAACATTGAAACCTCCACATATGATAATATTTTCTTTTTTTAAGGGTGTTGAAGTCCTCTAACAGCTCTTCCATACGATTATAAAAAAACTTTTTTATCGCCCTCTGGTGACCTATATACACAGATGATTACAGAATTGCTAGTTGGCAGTTCTGCTATTGAGAGTTCTATGTCTCTTTCTTTAGATAAGCTGTCAAATTTGGTTACGTTAGTGAAGTCTATATCTACTCGAACATATATGCAGCTACCACCATGCCTGAGTACTTCTCTACAAAATGTGGCAGCTAATTTAAACTGAGGTAGGTATGCTAGTTCTATCATGTCTTTATTTAGCCAGTGCTCAGTAAAGCATAAAACAGAAATACCACTCATATCATTTAACAAGATTTGTATTTCATTCATTTTATTGGAAAGAGACTGAATATTCTGATGGAACAATTTAAAGTATGAAGCAGGGGCTATATTGTGTCTTGCTTGACCACTTACCTCTTTTTTACATCTAGTATTGTTAGCTGTAAAAAATCCTCATGGTTTGAGGTGTGGGTGGCGTCTTCTTGCTAGTTGGTTCCCTGGATTCTGGGCCCTGCCTTTCGTGTGAGGAAAGAATAAACAAGGTTTGTATGTATATCACCCTTCAGGCTAGAGTCTTAAGCAATTTGATGGAATACAGTGAAATAATAGTTTTTCTAATTGATAATTTTGTCTGATCAGTAAAGAGAGTCAAGTTTGCCTTAGCATAAGGATTTTTTACTGTGGAGTGTTTTTCAGTAGAGTCAATTTTGCACTGGATAAACAGAGCAGGTGTTTATTTATTAGTTAATGAAGTGATAAGGAAATAATAAAATAATGAACCATGTTAGGTCTTAATGGTTAGGGAGCCTGTCTCTGCAGTAGGGATATTTTTTGGGAATGCACTCCACAACCTAACAAGGTAAGAAGTGTAAGTAAAATAATGGAGCTGGCAGACATGATTAATGAAAAAGGTAACTGTATACAAACAAATGTGGTGTAACTGCATGGAGGATCTATTTTTGAACTAGGCAACATTGGGTACTGTGTATATTGTGCAATTCATGACAATGCAGCTGGGAATGAGCTCAACAGAAAGAACAATACTTTAGTGAGGTACAAGTCATACAATGCTGCATCATTGGACTTATACATTATCTGAAAAACTTCTATTTGTGTTCTGAGGAATTATGAGCATAAAGTAATAATACTCGAATGAAGAACAGTAAGCTTGCCGATTAACTGATAACTGTGGTGCAAGAGTGATGTGAATATTATTCAGACAGGTCAACCATCTGGTAACACATACTGATTTTGTGATGACTTAATTTTCTGCTTGCATGAGAGTAGTGCTCAGAGTGGAGTAGAGATGATCTGGTACAACTTCCATCCCCATAATTTTAATCTGAATAGTAATTAAGTTATGTGATGGCAACTATATTTCTTTTTCATAATGTAATGATTAGTAAATCTATGCTACTGCACATCTTGAGTTTTTGCTATTTTGCAAATGGAAAAGATCTAAATCTTTCAAGTTTAACCAGTTTCAGACAGTTATGACTTAGAGTAACATATAGTAGCATAATGTGCACTTGATTTTAAATTTTTTCTAATCCACACCTCTCATACTTTAGTCAATTTTATGGCTTATTATTGTGAGATTATGAGAACTGTGTAATGTTCTTATTTATGATGTAATCATATCATTTGCCATTAGTGTTAAACATTTTTTCTTAAACTTAAGCTAGAAGTAAAAGTAAGTGTACTAAAGTAGGGTATTTTTTCTAATTTTTTTCATGTACTGTGGCAGAGGAGAACCACCTCAAATGGAACTGATAGCAGTGCATTTCCTTACTAACTGCCACTTGGACCTGTTGAAGGCATGCATGGACAACTTGGTGAGAAAGTGTGTTAAAGCTCATTAAAAGTGTGAAAGTGCTTGTGAAAAATACTAAACATTGACCAAGTGAAATTTTCAGTCAAAAAAAGTGAACTGCAATGTGCAGTGTAATTTAACTTTTTGCAAGCTATGAGGATTTATTATTTGAAGCAAGACAGGACTTGTATAAAGTGATATTTATCTTTGAATGCAATCCTTGCTTACCCAAAAAGGACATCACTTATGATGAAGATGCGTAATTCTTATTAAAAGTATACCTTGTACATATTTTGTGTAAACATACAATATGCTGTATGTAAATATTTTGTGTAGGGATTTTTCATATGGTCAGTTCATTTAAATAGGAATTTGAAACACATATGTACTGTAGTTTTGATAAGATCTCATATCCAATATTTTGTTTCTGTGTAGATTTTTAACCCACTGTCTGGGGTCACTTGTGGTCATTGAATTGCCCAGTTATCTATTTGCAATAACTATCTGGTCAATCCAATGAGGGGGTGATGTGACGAAGCAAGCTGGAATATTTTTACTTCACCTCTTGTTTTGCCATCTGCCTCATTAAAATTCATTTTATTTCCCTTTTAACTAATTGCTATTAACATCTACATCTACATCTACATTGATACTCCGCAAGCCACCCAACGGTGTGTGGCGGAGGGCACTTTACGTGCCACTGTCATTACCTCCCTTTCCTGTTCCAGTCGTGTATGGTTCGCGGGAAGAACGACTGTCTGAAAGCCTCCGTGCGCGCTCTAATCTCTCTAATTTTACATTCGTGATCTCCTCGGGAGGTATAAGTAGGGGGAAGCAATATATTCGATACCTCATCCAGAAACACACCCTCTCGAAACCTGGCGAGCAAGCTACACCGTGATGCAGAGCGCCTCTCTTGCAGAGTCTGCCACTTGAGTTTATTAAACATCTCCGTAACGCTATCACGGTTACCAAATAACCCTGTGACGAAACGCGCCGCTCTTCTTTGGATCTTGTCTGTCTCCTCCGTCAGACCAATCTGGTACGGATCCCACACTGATGAGCAATACTCAAGTATGGGTCGAACAAGTGTTTTGTAAGCCACCTCCTTTGTTGATGGACTACATTTTCTAAGCACTCTCCCAATGAATCTCAACCTGGTACATACGTGAGTATAATCTGCATTTTCATAAAAGAGAAAGGTTGGCCCTCAGTTTTAAAGAATATAACACCAGATCTAATTTTGTGCTTAGTTTTATGTATGTAATTGATTTTCTAATTTATTTCGACTATTCCTACTTAATACTTTCATTATAGAGTGAAATCAGTAATTGTTTCGCAACTTAAATTCTATTGTTGACTTATAAACAAATATAAATTCTGTACTAATTATAAATGTTTGAAGGAACAACAACTAATATTATTATTAATGGACCTATTTGGCACTATTTGAAAATGTGTTGGCAAAGCCAGCCCTTAATTAATTCCAAAGTAATTAACAGTTTTGTCAAAAGTATTGTTGCATAACTGTATTAGTTAATTTCATGATTTAAACAAATAATTTGGCTTAACCCTTCCAGATGAAACTGTTAAAAAGAACAAATTTTTTGATGTAGTCAGTTAATTTAATGAGTTAAGTTTTAATTGTAATTTCTGTAAATTTTACTTCGAACAACGTGTAGCTTCATTACCTATTATTGTGAGGATATATAAGGGGCCAATTTTTGGTTCTGAGACAGCCAGTCCACGGCCGAGTTTCAGACGAGAAACCTGTCTTGGTTAGATCAATAACAATGCGTCAACTTAACTGTGAAATAAGTGTAACATAATTAGGCCGTGTGTTAAAACAATGACAGTGTCGGTTTCCATACATACCTTTTTATTCTTCAAGAAATATGAACTATGTGGTTAGGCTTTTACAGCTCATAGATGTTCAACAGCAAACTATTGTAGCAGTTTGTGGATGTTTGCTTGAAACCTATTAATGGGACTGATCAAAAGTTAAACAATAGTGCACTGGCCATATAACTGTGTATTATTGGAGGGGGTTGTGAACAGTGAAAGTAAACATCTGTGAAATGCAAATGTGAACCTGTAGGCTACATCATTTAAAGTAGTATGGGTTTGACTTCCACCCTCCCTCCCCCCCCCCCCCCCCCCCCCAACTTTTCAGCTGGTATAGCAATGCAGTACATTGACAACATTTCAGGCAACACCTCTCACCAAGGGCAGCACACTGGCTGATGGCTTTCATGTAACAACTGAAAGCAATGGTATTTACATGGAGTTTTCACTGCTAACAGACAAGCAACACTGTGTGAAATAACCACAGAAATCACTGTGAGATGTACGGTGCATGTATTTATTAGTAAAGTATGGTGAAATTTGGCACTAATGGGCTATGGCCGAAGACAACCGGTGCAAGTGCCTATGCTAACAGCATGACATCACCTGGAGCACCTCTCCTGGGCTTGTGATCATATCAGTTGGACCTTAGACCACTATGGCCTGTTCAGGTGAGACCCAATTTTAAATGGTAAGAGCTGACAGTAGAGTTTGAGTGTGGTGCAGACTCCTTTAAGCCATGTACCCAAGCTGTCGACAGTTGTGGCAGTGCAAACAATGCAACAAAATATATGGTTCATAAAGTGAAGAACAAATGAAGAGGCAAAGGCTGTGCAACCAAAATTAACGACCATAATAAAGCCAACCAAGGAGGAAGGAAGATAAAGCAAACCAGTAACATAGTCATTGTGGAAATTTGGCACTAATGGGCTATGGCCGAAGACAACCGGTGCAAGTGCCTATGCTAACAGCATGACATCACCTGGAGCACCTCTCCTGGGCTTGTGATCATATCAGTTGGACCTTAGACCACTATGGCCTGTTCAGGTGAGACCCAATTTTAAATGGTAAGAGCTGACAGTAGAGTTTGAGTGTGGTGCAGACTCCTTTAAGCCATGTACCCAAGCTGTCGACAGTTGTGGCAGTGCAAACAATGCAACAAAATATATGGTTCATAAAGTGAAGAACAAATGAAGAGGCAAAGGCTGTGCAACCAAAATTAACGACCATAATAAAGCCAACCAAGGAGGAAGGAAGATAAAGCAAACCAGTAACATAGTCATTGTGGAAATTTGGCACTAATGGGCTATGGCCGAAGACAACCGGTGCAAGTGCCTATGCTAACAGCATGACATCACCTGGAGCACCTCTCCTGGGCTTGTGATCATATCAGTTGGACCTTAGACCACTATGGCCTGTTCAGGTGGCAGTGACATGGAAAGATAATGAACAACAAAAAGATGCAAGAGACACTGATTTGCAAACAACCTAAGAAAAATAGACCTTTAATGATACTGTGCAACATCCCAGAGGACAAAGATACAAAGACACTAAAAGACACAATATACATGCAGAACCTTGAAGATGAACCGACTAAGGAGAGCTTCAAAAGTGGCTCTGCAGTATAATTCAGGACAGGAGCAAGGGGAAGAAAAGTGGTCCCTCAAGTTACTGAAATGAGCCCTGAGGTTAGAACAGCTCTCATGAAGCAACAAAAAGTATATCTTTGGTTTCATTCACTTTTAGTGAAAGACTATCTAGTAGCAAGATGGTGTGTTTAACGCAAAGACCTTGGTCATTTGGGAAAACATTGTGATAAAAAATTAGTAATGTGCGAACATTGTGGAAACAAGGTTATGTTAGAAAAGACTGCAATAAAATCAAACAAGTGGCATTATGTGTGCCATGTAAATATAGGGGTAAAAATGCACAGGGAAAAGAGATGAATGTTGTATGTATTAAATCCACCTAACAAGGCAGATTTTAAGAATGGATTATGAGTAGGCATCTCATAACACCAGAAAGCAATGAGGTCTCTAATGACACAATCAAGTGTCATCTATCTAAGAAACATAAATCACAATCAAAGAGGAGGAGGGATGCCAAAAGAGCAACGAATTTCCAGCAAAAACTGAGAAGTTAGTACCACAGAAAAGAGCATGCCACACACACCAAAGTAGAGCATCATCCACCTACAAAAATGTAGGAAAGACATACAGGGAGTCAGGATTTGGTATCACATACTGGGCAGTTGTATCTAGACTGTGACAACACACATCCTGAGGAATACACTACACTGCCTACAGAAGTAAAAGAAGATTTGCCAACACAGGACGTGAATCTGCAACAAAAATAGTACAAGGCTTAGAGCCAGTTCGTACAGGAAACAAACACCTACCACAAAGAAGCAAACAATAAAACACAGATTGGAAAAGATCCATGTCAGGTTTACGAAAGCATAGGGAAAGTTATGCAACTCACTGAACTGGAAGAGCTGACGATGCTTACTACAGTGTAAGGACATCTAGTAAGGTACCAGCATCCAGAAAGGGTGGTATATTTTTTTTTTTTTTTTCCTGTAGCTGATGTTGTAGATAGAATCCATCTCTGAGGTAACAATCTGGCAACAGAAGTGGAAAAACTGGAGAAGTTATTGAAGCAGGTTTCTGCCAGAAGAAATAAATCATTCTCCTTAGATATGTTGTAAAAGCACTTTGTGATTATGCATGGTCATATTGCATAGGATTATAGACAAGTAGGGCAAGATAATCAAATATATACCCATAATCCCTAATGGACACAAAGATAGCACAGCTTAATGGCATGAGAAGTGTCAGTGCATTGATTAAGGCTAGAATAGTGGCAGATGAGTTGCAATTAGATGTACTGTGCCTCCAAGAATGGTATCCAAAGGCCGGAAAGATCCACAGTATGCCAATAACTGCCCAGATAATCACACAAGGGTAATGTTGTATGGTAGTGATAACAGTACTTAACAATTCCATAACAGTGACAAAAATATCACAATACTGTTCAGAACACGTGATCTATGTGGAAATGTAACTGGGTGGGAGAGCTGCACCTTGGCTCCCATGTATTAGGAATTTAGTGATGAGATTGACAAGTGTCTGCTAACACTAAAGGATATTAGTCACCTAGGACAAACTAAGCCTCTTGTGTACTCCATTGATGCAAATGCCTGGTCAGTATTATGGCATAGCTGCGTAATTGATGACTGTGGGAGACAACTAGAAGTTGTCATTATGAAAATCAACCTTCAAGTACTGAAAGCACTTCACAATCCACCAACCTATGAAGGGAGGGTTGGAGCAACGTCAAATATTGATATCACTTTAGCAAATACGGCAGCAGCACGCTGTGCGAAAGGCTGGAAGGTTGAAAGTGAAATGACATTGAGTGGCCAGTATATCATACACTAGACTATCGCTGGAAGGGAAATCCAAAATGCATAAGTGTGCATAAGTTCCTAAAATAAGATCAAGGACACTCACTGGGAAGAACAAAGAATGGTGTTTCAGTGTCCAGGAAGTCCATCACTGGGTAATGATGTATATGTCAAAGTGCAAGAACTGACACAGGCTATACATACAGCAATGGAGGTATCGATACATGTCAGCAGAGGTCATTCTAAAGTTGTACCTTGCATCTGGACCAAGATGTTGCAGAAATTAACATGTGAAATGAGGAGAGCAAGGAAGATACACAAGAGCAGCATGGCACAAGAAGAAAGATTCCAAGGGTTGCGTAGATACAGGTATGTTAAACAATAAACGATGGTTATAGAAAACAAAAATGGAATGATGGAAGCAACTTTTGGAGGCTAGCATGGAAACCAATCCCTGGTGTGTACCATATAAAATAGTCTGCAAGAAAATATGATCACCAACAGTCTTATCGATGCTCAAAAGGAATGATGGGATGGTAACAGAAAGTTGGGAACAGTCAGCTGCCTTGCTAATGGAAACACTACTTGCTGACAATAGACAAGAAGACAAGACAGATGATCAGATTAGGTTACAGAAAATGTTATAGGAACACTATGAAAACAATAAACTTGTGCTCCCCTAACACAAGAAGAAATTATGCAACTAATTATAAGACTGAGAAAGAAAAAATCTCCTGGACTGGACGGGATCTCTGCCAAAGTAATACAATCCCTATGTGACCATTTAGACAGTTACTTGTGGGAACTGTACAATGAGTGTCTCTTGCAAGGAAGAGTCCCTTCACCATGGAAGAACACTGAAGTGGTAATAGTTAGTAAAGGGCAATATAAGGATTCAGTGATACCCAAAGCCTACAGACCAATTTGTCTTTTGAACATTCTCAACAAGATATATGAAAAACTGTTATGCAAAAGATTACAAGATCACAGACTGCTACATGAGATGAACCCTCACCAGTACAGGTTTAGAAGAGGCAAGTCAACCAAAGATGCATTTAACAAGGTGATTCTGCTAGTGACAGATACTTATTCTATGTATGCTCTACCAATGGTGAATGATATTGCTGGTGCTTTTGATAACCTATATTGCTGACGTGTTGCCCGACACCCAGACAATGGCTGCTAAGCATGGTAGTATGAGGGCAGATCCAGTAGTGGAAACAGCCATCTACAAGTTGAATGGACCAAAAAAAATGAACAAACAGAGAACACATTCTTTAGTGCTTGTAGATCACTATTTGGGTAATTAGTTAAGGATTTCATTGTAGTGTTGAGGTAGCAGAAGTAGTTTTAGTTTTTTCTTTATTTTTTTTCAAAAAAAAAAAAATATAAGTATCAGAAACAAATAGTTAATACATAATTTATTACTATCCAACAAACTGTGATCTGTGTGTTCCATTTTAGCTATCAGATAATAGGTTGTAATTGTGAGTAATAAATAAATAAAAATTAAGTTCTCAACAAAGCACTGTGCAAGCTGTTGGTGGCCCCATAATGGTGTGGGTTGTGTTTACATGGAATGTGCTGGGTCCTCTGGAAGTTAGGCTACTTTGAGACCATTTGCAGCCATTTGCGGACATTGCGTTCAAAAATAACAATGGAATTTTTATGGCTGACAATGTGCCATGTCACCAGGCCACAGTTGTTCATGATTGGAGAGAGAGAGAGAGAGAGAGAGAGAGAGAGTGAGTGTGTGTATATACGAGGTGCGACAATAAAGTAATGAGACCGATTTTCTTTGCAAGATGTGGCAACCCTGCAGGCTTGCGTAGGCACAATATCTTTGACCTTGGTCTATAAACTGCATCTAGTCCAAGCAGCACATCGATGCAACTGGTCAGTCATGAGTTCTGCTGTAATAAGTTAACACATGTTTGTGTCTCTCATCACAGAAATGGAACTGCATAATATTGCGCAATGGTATGCCATTTCTTTTTGCAATAAATTGGGTGAAAAGACGATGACAACTTACTGTAAGCTTCAGAAGGCTTTTGGAGAGGAGGTTACATCAAGAACTCAAGTTTTTTGTCGGTATAAAATGTTTAGTAAAGGCAGAACAAGGCTTTTGGAGAGGAGGTTACGTCAAGAACTCAAGTTTTTCGTTGGCATAAAATGTTTAGTAAAGGCAGAACAAAAGTTGAAGATGAGGACCACTGTGGATGACCATCAACCTCTTTGATTCCAAGGGAATTGTTCATAAAGAGTGGGTGCCTCCTGGACAAACAGTTAACCAATATTACTACAAAGAAATTTTAGAAAGACTTCATAAAAGAGTTCTTCATGTCCATGCTAACATTGCTGATAATTGGATTCTGCATCACGATAATGCGCCATCCCATACTGCTGTGTCAGTACAGCAATTTTTAACCTCAAAACAAATTTCAGTACTATCACAGCCACCTTATTCTCCAGATATCACTCTGTGCGACTTTTTTCTATATCCAAGAGTCAAAACGGCGGTCAAGGGACACCATTTTCAAACAACACAAGATGTCCAAAAAGCTGTGATGAGGGTCTTGGAGGATATTACAGAAGATGAGTTCCACAAATGTTACCATCAATGGCAGAAGCACTGGAAAAAGTGTGTGTCAATCAGAAGGGAACTACTTTGAAGGAGACAACACTAAACTTGACTAAAATGGTAAGTCTCATTACTTTATTGTCGCACCTCTTATATATATCAGAAATGTGAATATAGAAAATGTGCTCAGACAAAAATTATGTACTGGAGGCAAGAAATTTAATTTTCAGTATCAGTTCTGTAATTAGGAAACCCATCTTTCTGCACTTTTATAGAAAAAAATGTTATGAATTTTAATACTCAAAACTAAGTATACAAATTTCAAGAAGATATTCTGTGACTTATAACAACTAACTAACTTCAATAGTTCATTGTTTCCATGGTAGGAATAATAGCTGGAAAAAATCATTTAAAATCTGAATAATGAGCACTGGCTTCTGTATAGAAAATGAAACATTTGTAGACACTGTATTACTGATAATTAATGTTTATGTTCAGTTCTTCCATGACATCAGAAAATACAACTATATATAAACTTTCTGCTGTGTGTTGGAACACTTCACATCATTTCTTCAGTGGTATCTGCTTTCTAAATACAATGGAATAACATATCACAGTCTGTATAATCTCTTCAGACATTAACAGACTTTGTAATACAAAATAACACTTCATCCAACATGCGGCTGGCCACTGTCGCCAAGCGGTTCTAGACACTTCAGCCCGGAACTGTGCTGCTGCTACAGTCACAGGTTCGAATCCTGCCTTGGACATGGATATGTGTGATGTCCTTAGGTTAGTTAGGTTTAAGTAGGTCTAAGTCTAGGGGACTGATGACCTCAGATGTTAAGTCCCATAGTGCTTAGAGCCATCCAACATGCAACTTAACCTAGTGCTATTAATAGTGATTCAGCAATACATATGTGTCAAGTACTGTGCACTTAACTTCAACTTATTGCACCATAAACAATACTTAATTCATTTGAACTCTGCCAGCATTACCTCATACAAAATATAGTACCATCGAATAAACTGCATTTGTGAATATATGTTTACTGTTTAAAAAGAAGTTATACTTATTCTGTATTTTACCCCAGTGTTTGATTTCTTTTTTATTTCCAACACTCCACCAAATTATATTATGTTTAAATTATGTCAGACCTTCTCTAAAATAACAATAATATTGGACTGCTATAGTTGGAGATGGGGCCCAATTGCACATCCTGCCTGGGGTACATTGTTAGATCTGAGTGGTCCTGCCACATACCAATTGCACTGTATTCATTTTAGTTGCTCATGTAGTAGTAGTAGTAGTAGTAGTAGTAGTAGCAGCAGCAGCAGCAGCAGCAGCAGGAGCAGCAGCATGAGCTTCATTCGTCTGTGATCACTTTTACAAGAGTATTGCTCATATTATGGTGCTACAATACAAGACCAAAATACATAATTCATATGTTTGTTGTGGTCTTCAGTCCTGAGACTGGTTTGATGCAGCTCACCATGCTACTCTATCCTGTGCAAGCTTCTTCATCTCCCAGTACCTACTGCAGCCTAAATCCTTCTGAATCTACTTAGTGTATTCATCTCTTGGTCTCCCTCTGCGATTTTTACCCTCCACGCTGCCCTCCAGTACTAAATTGGTGATCCCTTGATGCCTCAGAACATGTCCCACCAACCAATTCCTTCTTCTAGTCAAGTTGTGCCACAAGCTCCTCCTCTCCCAATTCTATTCAATACCCTCTCATTAGTTATGTGATCTACCCATCTAATCTTCAGCATTCTTCTGTAGCACCACATTTTGAAAGCTTCTATTCTCTTCTCATCTAAACTATTTATCGTCCACGTTTCACTTCCATACACAGCTACACTCCATACAATTACTTTCAGAAACGACTTCCTGACGCTTCAATCAATACTCGATGTTAACAAATTTCTCTTCTTCAGAAACGCTTTCCTTGCCATTGCCAGTCCACATTTTATATCCTCTCTACTTCGACCATCATCAGTTATTTTGCTCCCCAAATAGCAAAACTCCTTTACTACTTTAAGTGTCTCATTTCCTAATCTAATTCCTGCAGCATCACCCGACTTGAAACTTCCTGGCAGATTAAAACTGTGTGCCCGAACGAGACTCGAACTCGGGACCTTTGCCATTCGCGGGCAAGTGCTCTACCATCTGAGCTACCAAAGCACAACTCACGCCCGGTACTCACAGCTTTACTTCTGCCAGTATCTTGTGTCCTACCTTCCAAACTTTACAGAAGCTCTCCTGCGAACCATGCAGAACTGGTAGATGGTAGATCACTTGCCCGCGAAATGCAAAGGTCCCAAGTTCGAGTCTCGGTCGGGCACACAGTTTTAATCCAGGAAGTTTCACATCAGCACCCACTCCACTGCAGAGTGAAAATCTCTTTCTGGAAACATCCCCCAGGCTGTGGCTAAGCCATGCCTCCACAGTATCCTTTCTTTCAGGAGTGCTAGTTCTGCATGGTTCGCAGGAGAGCTTCTGTAAAGTTTGGAAGATAGGAGACAAGATACTGGCAGAAGTAAAGCTGTGAGTACCGGGCGTGAGTCGTGCTTCGGTAGCTGAGATGGTAGAGCACTTGCCCGCGAAAGGCAAAGGTCCCGAGTTTGAGTCTCGGTCGGGCACACAGTTTTAATCTGCCAGGAAAATTCATATCAGCGCACACTCCGCTGCAGAGTAAAAATCTCATTCTGGAATCACCCGACTTAATTCGACTACATTCCATTATCCTCGTTTTGCTTTTGTTGATGTTCATCTTATACCCTCCTTACAAGACACCGTCCATTCTGTTCAACTGCTCTTCCAAGTCCTTTGCTGTCTCTGACAGAATTACAATGTCATTGGTGAACCACAAAGTTTTTATTTCTTCTCCGTGTATTTTAATACCTACTCCGAACTTTTCTTTCGTTTCCTTTACTGATTGCTCACTATGCAGATTGAATAGCATTGGGGAGAGGCTACAACCCTGTCTTACTCCCTTCCCAACAACTGCTTCCCTTTCATGTCCCTCGACTCTTATAACTGCCATCTGCTTTCTGTACAAATTGTAAATAGCCTTTCGCTCCCTGTATTTTACCCCTGCCACCTTCAGAATTTGAAAGAGAGTATTCCAGTCAACATTGTCAAAAGCTTTCTCTAAGTCTACAAATGCTAGAAACGTAGGTTCTTTCTTCTAAGATAAGTCGTAGGGTCAGTATTGCCTCACGTGTTCCAACATTTCTACCCAATCCAAACTGATCTTCCCTGAGGTTGGCTTCTACCAGTTTTTCCATTCGTCTGTAAAGAATTCACTTTAGTATTTCGCAGCTGTGACTTATTAAACTGATAGTTCGGTAATTTTCACATCTGTCAACACCTCCTTTCTTTGGGATTGGAATTATTATATTCTTCTTGAAGTGTGAGGGAATTTCACCTATCTCATACACCTTACTCACCAGATGGTAGAGTTTTGTGAGGACTGGCTCTCCCAAGGCTGTCAGTAGTTATAAAGGAACGTTGTCTGCTCCTGGGGCCTTGTTTCGACTAAGGTCTTTCAGTGCTCTGTCAAACTCTTCACGCAGTATCATATCTCCCATTTCATCCTCATCTACCTCCTCTTCCATTTCCATAATATTGTCCTCAAGAACATCGCCCCTGCGTAGACCCTCTATATACTCCTTCCACCTTTCTGCTTTCCATTCTTTGCTTAGAACTGGGTTTCCATCTGAGCTCTTGATATTCATGCAAGTGGTTCTCTTTTCTCCAAAGGTCTCTTTAATTTTCCTTTAGGCAGTATCAATCTTACCCCTCATGAGATAAGCCTCTACATCCTTACATTTGTCCTCTAGCCATCCCTGCTTAGCCATTTTGCACTTCCTGTCAATCTCATTTTTGAGATGTTTGTATTCCTCTTTTTGCCTGCTTCACTTGCTGCATTTTTGTATTTTCTTCTTTCATCAATTAAATTCCGTATCTCTTCTGTTACCCAAGGATTTCTACTAGCCTTCGTCTTTTTACCTACTTGGTCCTCTGCTGCCTTCACTATTTCATTCCTCAAAGCTACCCATTCCTCTTCTACTGTATTTCTTTCCCCCTTTCCTGTCAACTGTTCCCTTATGCTGTCCCTGAAACTCTGTACAACCTCTGGTTCTTTCAGTTTATCCAGGTCCCATCTCCTTAAATTCCCACCTTTTCGCAGTTTCTTCAGTTTTAATCTACGTTTCATAACCAATAGATTGTGGTCAGAGTTCACATCTGCTCATGAAAATGTCTTACAATTTAAAACCTGGTTCCTAAATGTCTGTCTTACCATTATATAATCTATCTGATACCTTTTAGTATCTCCAGGGTTCTCCCATGTATACAACCTCCTTTCATGATTCTTGAACCAAGTGTTAGCTATGATTAAGTTATGCTCTGTGCAAAATTCTACCAGGCGGCTTCCTCTTTCATTTCTTAGCCCCAATCCATATTCACCTACTACATTTCCTTCTCTTCCTTTTCCTACTGTCAAATTCCAGTCACCCATGACTATTAAATTTTCGTCTCCCTTCACTACCTGAATAATTTATTTTATCTCATCATACATTTCATCAATTTCTTCATCATCTGCAGAGCTAGTTCGCATATAAACTTGTACTACTGTAGTAGGCGTGGGCTTCGAGTCTATTTTGGCCACAATAATGCATTCACTATGCTGTTTGTAGTAGCTTACCCGCACTCCTCTTTTTTTATTCATTATTAAACCTACCCCTGTGTTACCCCTATTTGAATTTGTATTTATAACCCTGTACTCACCTGACCAAAAGTCTTGTTCCTCCTGCCACCGAACTTCACTAATTCCCACTATATCTAACTTTAACCTATCCATTTCCCTATTTAAATTTTCTAACCTACCTGCCCGACTAAGGGATCTGACATTCCACGCTCCGATCCGTAGAACGCCAGTTTTCTTTCTCCTGATAACGACGTCCTCTTGAGTAGTCCCCGCCCGGAGATCCAAATGGGGGACTATTTTTCCTCCAGAATATTTTACCCAAGAGGATGCCATCATCATTTAATCATAAAGTAAAGGGAAAAATTATGGCTGTAGTTTCCTCTTGTTTTCAGCCGTTCACAGTACCAAAACAGCAAGGCTGTTTTGGTTAGTGTTACATGGCCAGATCAGTCAATCATCCAGACTGTTGCCCCTGTAACTACTGAAAAGGCTGCTGCCCCTCTTGAGAAACCACATGTTTGTCTGGCCTCTCAACAGATAACCCTCCGTTGTAGTTGCACCTACGGTACGGCTATCTGTATCGTTGAGGCACGCAAGCCTCCCCACCAACGGCAAGATCCATGGTTCATTCATATACAAAGGCATTAACATACTCTCAGGTCTAGTATGACAAGTGTAGGGTAGGTTGATAATGACCTTGCACACTGTCTAACAAAAAGTGAGGCACCCAGCAGACATGTTCAGATGTCAATGTAACTTTGTACACATACACATCATTGGTGGGTATGTATGTAAATAATTAGAGTTGTAATTGTCTATGACAGGCAGGACAGCCACCTGAGTGCATTAGTATTCTTCACATTTAGTGTTGTTACCAGGCCTGGTAGGGAATATAAGGAGCACAAACAGTATCAGATGTTCAGTGAGCACTCCAAAGGACTTAGAGATGCTGTGCACTCATCTGAGACAGCATTATCAGTGCCTGACAGAGTTTCAAAAGAGCCTCATTATGAATCACAATTTGGCCAACTGAAAAAATCGTGCAATATCTAGATTTGTGTGGTCCAATGTTGGACGGTATGGGAATACGCGGGCATGCATACTCATTGTCGAGGTCCCGTCTGACCATTTCTGACAACCCTTTCACAACTGTGACTGCAATCCAAGAACAATTAATGGACTCTCTGAAAGATTTTGTGTCATCCTTCACCATTGGTCAGAGGCTATCAGCAGCTAGATTAGGGAATCATGGTCCCACGGGTAGGCTCTCACTACCACCACAACACAAACGACTGTGTTTGGTGTGGTGCCATGACCGGAAGGCACGGACTGCTAATGAATGGCATCACATTGTGTTCAGTGACGAATCTTGGTTCTACACTACCCCAGATGACTGTCGTTGCTGAGTGTGGCAGAGACCTGGGGAGAGGTCCCATCCTTCCTATGTTTTGGAGTGCACAGCAGTGTTACTCCTGGTGTCACGGTGTGGGGAGCCATTGAATATGACTTCAGGTCACAGCTTGTAGTGATTGAGGAAACTCTGAGGGTACAATGGTATGCCATGGACAATCTGTATCCTCGTGTGTTACTTTTCATGCAGTTGTATTTTAGTACCAGTTTTCAACAGGATAATGCTGATCTGCATATGGTACATGGACAGCAACATCCTCAAATTTGTTGCCAGTAGAACATGTGCGGGATGAGCTTGGATGTCACCTCCATTCCAGTGCCATTATACAGGATACCAAGGGCCTTGTAGACTAGCTTGCGTCAGGAGAGGATATAATGGCTTTATAACATCTTTCCCAACCAAATCAGTAAAATGCATCAAGGCCAAATGGGGATGCAGCTTCATATCAATAAGTGGGCTCATACTGCCAAGTTCTTTGTAACTTTGACTATGCTGCTTAACAAGCAACCCTATAGGGCCCCATTAGTTTGTCTGACATCACACACGGATAATCCCCACCTCCAAAAGCAAAAAACACTATACTAACTGCCAACAGAAATAAATTATTATAATTATATTAAAACCTTTAATGTATTACATTGTTTTTATTGTTTATAAGACATTGAAGTCTCAGCTATGAGACTGTTTTAGAATATACCTTCTAACCATGTCACAGATCTTTTCAGTATCAAAGAATATACTTCTGAGCTGTTGCTTACAAAGGAAAGCTTCAAGATGGAACAGGTTATCAAGTGAAATGGCTTACTTTCTGAACCTGTGTGGGGACAAACTGGTTAGTTTGAAAGACTGAAGATGTTTGAGCCCCCTATTCCCTATGCAGGTGGTAAGTGCCAAATTACAATAGCTTTTTTTGGCAGTATTGTTTTTGCCTTACTTGAGGAGAGGAATCAAAACTACCTCCTTCCACACGTTGGGAGCAAACAAGATTGTAAAAGCTCAAGACCAGTTCTTTTGATCAATTATTCAGATCCAATAGCTTTCAATTGTGTTTCTTATCAGGTCTTGAAACCTTACTGCTCACAAAATTTCTCTAGGAGAATGGGATGTTTTGTATCTCTTTATTGATACAACATAGCTCCAGCTGACCTTCCCCATAGCCTCCTATTGATATACTAGGTTGGTGCTCAAGTTCATAGCATTTCTCCATAAGTTAAATAAACATGAGATATACCCATAACACAGACTTCAGTCATCAATAATGTATTCTTCTTCAGTATTTATTACAGTCTGCCAATACTGGGGTAACTTTTCGATTCCACAACTGTAGAAATTATGTAGTTTTGAGCTGAAGAACTCTCATCAAGCCACGTTCAGAATTCATTTTCATCCAGAAAGGAATTTCCTTGAAGGTTGTTCAATAGAGAGCAGAAAAGGTGAAAATCTGAGGGTGTAAGATCTAGTGAATAAGGTGGGTGTGGAATGACTTCCAAACCCAACTTTTGTATATTGTTGTTTGCTTGTCTATCAGAATGCAGGTGACCTTTATTGTGGAGTAGCATCATTTGACACAGTCTTCCTGGTCATTATTCTTGGATTGCACCTACAAGACCTCTTAGTTGTTGACAATAAATGTAAGCAGTGATGGTAACACCTTTGGTAAGCAATTCATAGTACATCACACCAGTGCTGTTCCACCAGATGTATAACATTATCTTTTGTGGAAGCATGCAGGTCTTTGAACAGGGAACTGATGTCTTGTTTGGGCTCAACCATTCTTTCTTTTCCATATACTAACATAAAGACATGTTTCCCATCGCCAGGATAGGAATGCTTGGTGTCATTCATGAGCCAACTGATGATGGCAAGCAGAGATGCACTATCACCACCAATGATTTTTGTGATTTTGGCTTAGAGCATGTGGTACCCATACATCTGATTTTTTGGACCTTCTCCACTGCATATAAATGTTGCATGATGGTGGAATGATCACATTTGCCAGTTCTTAAGTACAGTGACATGGATCATTGTGAGTTAATGCATTTAAACAATCTTCATCAAACCCTGAAGGTCTTCCTGAATGTGGAGAGTCACTAATGTCAAAATGATCCTCCTTAAAATGAGAAAACCATTTTTTTACAATGCTGTGCCCAGTTCTGTTATTCCCACATATGGTGCTAATGTTTCTGGCTTCCTCCACTGCTGTCATCCTTCTATTGAACTCAAACAGAAAATATATCAGAAATGTCCTGATTTCTCCACTTGGCACTCCATTTTATAGTGTCCACAGCTTCACTCACTATCTCCAAATGACAATATGTAAACTCAAAAAGCAACAGTGAACTACAAATAAAAAATGATAATCAATAAATAAACACGCAGCAACCGGGGGGGGGGGGAGGGGGGGGGGGGAAATCAACAACAGTCTTAAGCACCAACCTGCTATTAAATTTGGTTCGTTATTGTAGTAGTAGTAGTAGTAGTAGTAGTAGTAGTAGTAGCAGTAGTTATTGTTGTTGCTGGTGACGGCAGTGGTGGTGGTGATTATTATTATTATTTCTCTCCTTTCTCAGATGTTATGTCTGGTTAAAAATGGAAAGTGATGCAGACCTTGATCAAGCGTGACTTCCTTTTAACTTTACGGTATATGTTACATTGCATTTAGGAACTTTCGGGTAATTGAACATGTATCAATAATTACAGATTTCTGTAGTTGTATACATACGTTTGGATGCAGCTGTATTGCGTTGATGTACTGGTGGATATTGTGTGGCATGACTCCTGTAGTTGATAGTATAATTGCTAAGCAATTGCGGAGCATTATTATTAGCATTATTATTATTATTATTATTATTATTATTATTATTATTTTTATTATTATCATCCTTTTCTCAGACGTTGTTATTATTATTATTATTATTATTATTGTTATTATTATTATTTTGATTTTAAACTGACTTAATTACACAGTTATTAGTCCCTCAATTCTCTCATAGTGTTCAGAGATGTAGGAATGACACTTCTTTTTATTTTCGTTGTACTAATGATGTCATATGTATTAACTTGGAACATGAATGGTTAACTACACTACTTAAATTAAAAAATTTAAAAGTTAAAATTGCAAAACATGTAGTCTGTGCTCGTTACATTCAAGAATAAGTATAGAAAGGTGTTTTGTTGTTTGAATCATATTCAAGAATGCAAAACAGATTGGGTGGCACCTCGGAGCTAAAACAGCAGCAAGAGGCCATGTCAACTGCCTTTGCTCCTTAAGCTGACACCTAACAGTGCTACTTTCAGTCAGTGTTGTTTAGATTAGATTAGATTAGATTAGATTAGTATCTGTTCCATATATCATGAACACGACACTTTGTAATGATGTGGAACATGTCAGGATCATGATATTACATTACACAAAATATTACAAGACACTTAATTTTTTTGTGGGGGGTGGGAAAATTACCCACTTACCATATCCAAAAATTCATCTAATGAGTAGAAGGAGTTGCCATTTAAGTGCTATATGGCTATCTGTCAGATTTTTGAAACTTTTGATGCTATTAGGTAAGTGACGAAAGACTTTTGTGGCAGCATTTACCCCCTCCTGAGCCAAAGTTAGATTTAACCTTGAGTAGTGAAGATTATCCTTTCTCCTAGTTATATATATAGTGAGGCTACAGTGAAGATCCCAAGCTCTTTAAATAAGTGTCTGCAGGATGATCTTGTATGATCTCCAGCAATTATTCTGATTACACACTTTTGTACAATGAACACTCTTTTACTCAATGAAGAGTTACTCCAAAATATGATGCCATACGAAAGCACTGAATGAAAATAGGCGTGGTAAGCTAATTTACTGATATGTATATCACCAAAATTTGCAATGACCCTAATAGCATAAGTAGCTGAACTCAAACGTTTCAGCAGATCTTCAGTGTGTTTTTTTCCAGTTCAACCCCTCATCAATGCATACACCTAGAAATTTTGAATATTCTACCTTAGCTACCAATTTCTGATCGAAGTCTATATTTATTAATGGTGTCATTCCATTTACTCCGTGGATCTGTATATACAGTGTTTTGTCAAAGTTTAATGAGAGCCCATTTGCAGAGAACCACTTGATTTTCTGAAAAACATTGTTTACAATTTCATCAGTTAATTCTTGTCTGTTGGGTTTGATAGCTATACTTGTATCATCGCCAAAAAGTACCAGCTTTGCGTCTTCGTGAATATAGAATGGCAAGTCATTAATATATATTAAAGAACAGCAGAGGGCCCAAGACCAAACCTTGTGGCATCCCATTCTTGATTGTTCCCCAGTTTCAGAAATCACCAGTTTATTGCATATTATGTGAACTGCTTATTTCAACTTTCTGAACTCTTCCAGTTAGGTATGATTTAAACCATCTGAGTGCTGTCCCATTCATACCACAGTACTTGAGCTTATCTAGAAGTATTCCATGATTTACACAGTCAAAAGCCTTTGAGAGATCACAAAAAATCCCAATGGGTGACTTCCAGTTACTCAGAGCATTTAATATTTCATTAGTGAAAGTATACAGGGTGGTCCATTGATCGTGACTGGGCCAAATATCTCATGAAATAAGCGTCAAACGAAAAACTACAAAGAACGAAACTTGTCTAGCTTGAAGGGAGAAACCAGATGGTGTGATGGTTGACCCACTAGATGGCACTGCCATAGGTCAAACGGATATCAACTGCGTTTTTTTTAAAAATGAACCCACATTTTTTATTACATATTCATGTAGTACGTAAAGAAATATGAATGTTTTAGTTGGATCACTTTTTTTGCTTTGTGGTAGATGGTGCTGTAATAGTCACAAACATATGGCTCACAATTTTAAACAAACAGTTGGTTACAGGTAGGTTTCTTAAATTAAAATACAGAACGTAGGTACGTTTGAACATTTTATTTCGGTTGTTCCAATGTGATACATGTACCTTTGTGAACTTATCATTTCTGAGAATGCATGCTGTTTCAGCGTGATTACCTGTAAATACCACATTAATGCAATAAATGCTCAAAATGATGTCCGTCAACCTCAATGCATTTCGCAATACATGTAACGACATTCCTCTCAACAGCGAGTAGTTCACTTTCTGTAATGTTCGTACCTGCATTGACAATACACTG
The DNA here is from genome assembly GCF_021461385.2 of Schistocerca piceifrons. Taxonomy (NCBI): domain Eukaryota; kingdom Metazoa; phylum Arthropoda; class Insecta; order Orthoptera; family Acrididae; genus Schistocerca; species Schistocerca piceifrons. The sequence continues at coordinate 406,692,358 of NC_060149.1, forward strand.
ACGCATGTTGTCAGGCATTGTCAGTGGATCATGATAGCAAATATCCTTCAACTTTCCCCACAGAAAGAAATCTGGGGATATCAGATCTGGTGAATGTGCGGGCCATGGTATGGTGCTTTGACAACCAATCCATCTGTCATGAAATATGCTATTCAATACCGCTTCAACCACACGCAAGCTATGTGTCGGACATCCATCGTGTTGGAAGTACATCGCCATTCTGTCATGCAGTGAAAGATCTTGTAGTAACATTGGTAGAATATTATGTAGGAAATCAGCATACATTGCACCATTTAGATCGCCATTGATAAAATGGGGGCCAATTATCATTCCTCCCATAACGCCGCACCACACATTAACATACCAAGGTCGCTGATGTTCCACTTGTTGCAGCCATCATGGATTTTCCGTTCTCCAATAGTGCATATTATGCCGGTTTACATTACCACTTTTGGTGAATGACGCTTCGTCGCTAAATAGAACGCGTGCAAAAAATCTGTCATCGTCCCATAGTTTCTCTTGTGTCCGGTGGCAGAACTGTACACAATGTGCAAAGTCATTGCCATGTAATTCCTGGTGCATAGAAATATGGTACAGATGCAATCAATGTTGATGTAGCATTCGCAACACCGACATTTTTGAGATTCCCAATTCTTGCGCACATTTGTCTGCTACTGATGTGTGGATTAGCCGTGACAGCAGCTAAAACACCTACTTGGGCATCATCATTTCTTGCAGGTCATGGTTGATGTTTCACATGTAGCTGAACACTTCCTGTTTCCTTAAATAACGTAACTGTCCGGGGAATGGTCCGGACACTTGGATGATGTCATCCAGGATACCGAGCAGCATACGTAGCACATGCCCATTGGGCATTTTGATCACAACAGCCATACATCAACACGATATCGACCTTTTCCGCAATTCGTAAATGGTTCATTTTAACATGGGTAATGTATCACGAAGTAAATACCGTCCACACTGATGGAATGTTGTGTGATATCACGTACTTATACGTTTGCGACTATTACAGCACAATCTATCAGAAAGCAAAAAAAGTGGTCCAACTAAAACATTCATATTTCTTTATGTACTACACGAATAAGTAATAAAAAATAGGGGTTCCTATTTTAAAAAATGCAGTTGATATCCGTTTGACCTATGGCAGCACCATCTAGCGGGCGAACCATAGCACCATCTGTTTTCCCCCTTCAATCTAGATGAGTTTTGTTCTTTGTAGTTTTTTGGTTTTATGCTTATTTCGTGAGATATTTGGCCCGGTCACTATCAATGGACCACCCTGTATATAGCATTTTCAGTTGAAAAACCTTTCTGGAAACCAAACTCACATTTTGTTAAAACTTTATTTTTACAAAGGTGTAAAGCTACTGTACAATACATTACTTTTTTCAAGAATTTTGGATAAGGCAGTCAGAAGACAGGTTGGGCAGTAGTTGTTGACACCAGACGTATCCCCTTTTTAAGCAGTGGTTTAACAATGGCATACTTCAGTCTACCTGGGAAAATATCCTGCTTCAGAGAGCTATTACATATGTGGCTAAGAATCCCACTTAACTCTTGAGAACAAGCTTTTATTATCTTGCTGGAAATGCCAGCAATTCCATGTGAGCTTTTATTCTTGAGAGAGTTTATTATCTTCCTAATTTCAGAAGGAGAGGTGGGTGGAATTTCAATTGTATCAAATTGTGTGGGTAAGGCCTCTGCCATTAACTGCCTTGCTTCTTCTAATGAACATTTAGATCCTATTTTCTCTACAACATTTAAAAAATTATTATTGTGCTTCATCCCTTACTTGCCGGGTTAGTCCCTTCTCCTTGCCACTGATGCCACACAGCATGGAGTTAGTGCAGTGCTCTCCCATCATGCTCCAATGGACCCAAACACCAAATTACTTTCATTCCCAAAACTTTCACACAAGCTCAGTGCAACTACTTGCAGACAGAGAAAGAGGCGTTAGCTATTAACTATGCAGAGAATAAGTTCCACACCTATCTGTACAGCATGAAGTTTCAGTTGATCATGAACCACAAGCCATCACTCGTACTGTTTAGTCCTTGGTCTAGACCACCAGACAAAACAGCACAAAGGCTTCAGCGTTGAGCATTGTTTCTGTCTGCATATATGTACGACATCCTCTACAAACCTTCTGGTCACCATGTATACACCGACAATCTGTCTTGTCTGCACACTGGCTTGGGTCCTGAGTTTGACAATCAGGAAGTTGTCATTTTTTAACTAGAAATGGTTCAAATGGCTCTGAGCACTATTGGCCTTAACATCTGAGGTCATCAGTCCCCTTTCCACTAGACTCTGACTCAGTACTGACCTTTCAGGAGTTCCCCCTCGATGTGTCAGCACTGGCAGCTCAAGCATGGGTGGACCCCTTATTTGGTTCCATTGCCCAGTCGATTCAGCTAGGTTGGTCTAAGAGATTGCCCAGAGACACCCATAGTTCCATAGCCCACAACTCTCTCTTCGTGTCATGGTTCTCCTCTAACAGATGGCACAAGACTGGCCTCGGGTCAAGATTCCATCAGCTTTGCATCCCAAGGTCCTTAATCCACATACCAGTCACTGGGGTGTTTCATGTATGAACCACACGGTCTGCCAATATACCTATTGCCCAGCTATCAACAGGGATATGAAGTTGATGGTTTGGTCTTGTACCACATGCAACTGCCAGCAGTCAGGAACCCCCAATGTTTTTCACTCTGGCCCCAGGCTGACCCCTGGAAGAATCTTCAAATTGACTTTGCCGGTCCTTTTTGCAGAGGGTGTAACATTTTGGTCAACTTGTTCTCCAAGTTTACTTATATCAACCCACTCCCCTCTATCATATTGGCAATTGTCATTTGAGCCTTATCCCATGTGTCTCTTATTGAGGTTCTTCCATCAGCCATCATCTCAGGCAACGGCCTCTAGTTTACCTCACAAAATTCGCCCATTTCCATGAACTCCAAAGGATTACACACCCACTCACCACCCCGTTCCATCTGCAATCCAACGGGGAGGCGTAATAGATGGTGCAGACTTTCAAGAAGATGTTAACCACAGCCCACTCTGCTTCAATGGACGAGGCCCTCACACTGTTTTGGCCACCTATCAGGCCACCCTCATCACTGGGAAAAGCCCTGCTTGGTTACTAAATGGGCTGCTGCACCAGACTATCCTTACATGCTGTCTCTGCAGGACCTCAGCCACCTCTACCTCATGCTTGTCATCAGTTCAAGCTAGGCAACCTGGTAAGGGCATGATTGTTCAGTCGCTGTCCTTCATGGGTTCCTGATACAGTCCATGTCTCTCACTGTCACTAGATGTATGGCGTCTCCGCAGAGTGCCATCTTTGTTGATGCAACCAGAACCAGCTATGCCCCCGATCAATGCAGTCAGCAGCCCCAGCCCTGGATGCCTTGCTACCTCACTCTCGCCCTTTCCAACCACCAGTCACCAACTCTGCTCTGTGCCGGCCAGGTCCACAGAGCATCCTATCTGTCTCTGTTCCAGTTCTGGCGAAGGTGACCCAATCTTCAGCAGCTGCTCTGAGCATGGCTGTACTGACACTGACAGTGAGTGGGAATTATCACAATTGTCCAAAGTTAGTCCCTACTTGCCACCTGCAATTCTGGTGGTGCTGCAAGCTATGCATGGCTGTCACAAGATAAAGCTGGAAAGAAGTGACACACTCAAAGTGACTGTCATGTCACCTGGTGGGATCCCGTGGCTTACCTGCCTGATGTAAGCAGGTGCAACACCAGGAATAGCAGTACTCATTGGTGCTCCACATGATTGGCATATTTCGCCAGCAGCCTTGTGATGAAAACTACCAAATTGAACCTGGACAACACTTGGACTGTGTGTTTCTGTGCTTCTTGTTCACTGCTTGTGTTTCCAGTGAATATGGGATAAAGAGTGTTAGTAAGTGTAAACCTCACCATTATAATTTTCTGTCTGATCACATGCAGCTCTTTTTCAAATATTGCTGAAAGAAACTGTTAACTGTGAGATAGATCTATAGTTTCCCATTTAATCTTGTTTGCCCTTTTTAAGAATTGGCCAAACTTCAGTATATTTTAAGCAATCTGGAAAATATTCCTCTTCAAAAGACTCATTGATTCTAAGGGAGAGTGGATGTGCAGTACTATGGCAGCCTGTATTTATTATTCTAGTGGGAACCTCACCCAAGCCCACTGAGTTAAAATTTATTGGAACATTATGATTTTCAGAACATCAGAGCTTGAAAGAGGGAAAACCTCACCAATATTACTACAGCAAATGGAGAAATCATTAAAGGATTCACATATGGCACTGAGATCTGTAACAGCTCTACCACTTATCGTTAGTTTAGAGCAGCATTTTCTCTCCATTTCACTGCCAGCTTCACTTCTTATAAAAGACCAAACAACTTTGCAGTTATTTTTGGCATCTGAAATGAGTGTATTGTTTGTAGTGTGCTTTGCTGGTTTAACTACTTTGTTAGTTTTTTGTCTGTGGTTACATATTATAAAAATTCAAGATTTTGATTAACTTCTGCCTTTACATGCAGTTTCTTCATTTTAATGCTACACAGTCTAATTCCTTTTATTACCCATGATCTCTTTTTATGAGACTCAGTCTGTACTGTTACAAAAGGGAAGCAGTCATTGCATATACTCCTGAATTTGGTTGAAAAGTAGTTGTTGTCATTTGGTGAAGTGTGTTTGCTGACTGACCACATGGCAAGGCTTAGTTTGTTATTAAATAATTCTACTTTTCTTGGCTGAAGTTCCTACATCCTTTTGTTGTGCAGCCTGAATTTAATTTTTACAGTGATACAAATAGTGCTGCATGGACTGAGACTCCTAAATCTAGAATACAGTTTTCTTTGACACTGTAATTATAACTCTTACAATATTATCAGCACATGCTGAGGTGGGTGCTGTAACTCTTGCACATTGATCATAATTTAGATTTAGCCCATTTGAGGCTATCTGATTGTTTAAATATGAAGCAAATTTAACATCAGTTCTTACAACTATGTTGAAGTCAGCACATATAACTACTTTCTCATGCAGTTTTTCAGTTTTTAATTTATGTCACAGTGTTCCAAATTTATCTGTGAATATAGAGCTTACATGATATCCAGGAATGGGATATATACTGATGATTAACATGTTATACTCTTTAACTTCTATTCTACAAATTTTAAATGTAAGTTCTTCATTTAAATGGCTAAAATTCTGTATAATTTCATAGTTTACTGAGAAATGAACTAGTATGCAAGAGCCTCCATACCCATTAGTTCTGCAAAAGTTGGCCAGTTTGTAGCCTGCAAGTTTATGGAGAAGACTGATATTTTCAGTTTTATGCCAATGTTCATTTAGACATATTACTTTTACTGAATGTTCCATACTTTCTATCAGAATTTGCATACCATAAAGCTTGCTGGTCATTCCTTCAGACCGACCTTCAACGTTCAAAGGCATAATGAAATTACTACTGCATGTATTATCAGGTCAAGTATTTATACAACTAGTTTGATTACATGGTAAGGAGACTTCCACCTGTGTACTGAATACTTCTTCTGGATTGTTAGTATTGAGCCAAATCCAGTTGGAATGGGCCCCTTTCACTAGTTTCCCTACATGTGAACACATAGGACAATGGCTTGTTTGTTTTTGCAGCTGCTTTCATGCATTATTTTGTCAATAGGCTTCTTCATATTGAATGTGAGTCTCTTCTTACCAGATCAATTCAAGTGGTTGGTTGGTTAGATTAAAAGAGGGGGAAAGGGACCAAACTATGAGGTCATCAGTCCCTTGTTCCAAATAAAACAGTGCCACAAGTGTGAAAATAAAACAAACGAGACTGACAACTCAAAACAGAATGAAAAGAAAATCACAATGACGATGAAGGGCAACAAACATGTAAATGGACGAAAGAGGACAAGAAAACCACAGAAACACAAGAAACAGGACGAAGAGATTACAACAACAAAGCAGGTTACCACAGCTGGCTGACCATGAGAATAAAAAAGCAGAAGCCAGCCACTCTGCAACACATTAAAACCTCCACCCTAGAAGCACTAGGGTGGAGGACACAGAGGAACAAAGGACATGTGCTAAAACTTAGATCAAATGATAAAACCCACCCTCACGAATAAAACGTAAAACTAAATCAGCCGATGAGGCATTGTCAGATAAAATTAGTGGCAACAAGTCCGATAACCCAAGATTTTGTCACTGGGCAGTCAAAGTGGGACAGTGCACCAGAATATGGGCCATTATTAACTGGGTGCCACACCGACACTCAGGCGGGTCTTCACGGCGCAGGAGGTAACCGTGGGTCGCCCAAGCGAGGACAATGCGGTGCCGGCAGAGGACAACTGATTCCCTGGGAGAGGCCCACATGGAAGACTTCCACACATTTGTAGTCCCCTTAATGACAAATAGTTTGTTGTGTGTACTGTCATGCCATTCCGTCTCCCAAAACCGAAAAACCCTATGGTGGGCGTAAGTCAGAATGCAGGTCAGGTTCAGAGACACCCATCTCCAGAAGCGGTTTCCGCATAGCCTGTTCGGCCAGTCTGTCAGAAAGTTTGTTGCATGGCATGCCAACACGTCCTGGAGTCCACACAAACACCACTGAATGACGGGACCGGTCCAGGGCATAGATGGAATTGTGCAGGGAGGAGACCCCCAAGAGGGATCATTGCCGACAAAATTTTATTTAAATAAATTTTCAATGCATAATGTTCGGCCGTAGCCGGCTTGGGCATACTGTGGTGGAAGGTGCTGGCCGGAAGACCATGGTCGGCACATTCCTGCCACGTGCTCCTCGGTCAGACTCAAGTCCCACGGGTTGGTTACGCTGACGGGGGCACGCTACTAGCAAGGCGCGTTGGCGGAATCAATCCTCCAATCAGAGACTAATCGTGTGATCAGGTGGGGACACGGCCGGGAGCGGCGAGGGCGGCTTGGGAACAGCTCCGCACTCTCTTAGCTTCTGACCTCGGCCCCGAGTAGTCGCTCCTCTAGTCTCTGCCTCTCTGATGAGCAGACGGCAACCCCTCTTGGGGCTGCTCGGCCCTACGTAGGCACCACTGTACCATCATTACAAGAATAAACTGGGTCCATTCCACTCAATTAATTTTCATTTTACAACGCCCTCCGCTCCTGACTTCTATCCTGACGAACAAATGGTGTCAGAAGTGGGATGCGACCCACCTTACGGTTGTAAAATCAACTCATCAGTTGAGTATGAGTACTATGAAGGGTCCGAGTTTGAGCAATTAAGGGAAACTAGACCGAACGTGGCGAGGCTGCAGCGCGCCATGCACGTGCCAGCCGGTCGCCTGCGTTACAGAATGTGCGTGGCCGCGCACTAGCGCGCCACAAGCGTGACGCAGTTCGCCGCCGGACGCGAACCGAGGAGGGTCCGCGATGCAGTCACGCTCGCCGCCGCCGCCGGCGCCGCCGCCGCTGTCGCTGTCGCTGTCCGTAGCTGCCACGGGTCACCGCCTGCGCCGGGGTCCGGGGTGCGGCCCTCGCACCGCCCCGCCCCGCCGTCGCAGCTGCCCATGCTGTCGCCCGCCGCCTGCTGCGCCCACGCGTGATCAACGCGCCTGCCGCCGCTCGTCGACACCGCCGCCGTCCGTCGTCTGCACGCCACCAAATAATGTAAGTCGCTAGCGACGCTACGGTGGTGTAGATGCCCACACTATTGTAACATGCCGATCACCAGGCATTTTTATCGAAGAGAAATAAAAGAACATTGCAACCGCCGCGGTACCATATCAGTGGTATTGGTCCCGGCATAGTGAAACCTGATGGCAGCTGTTGCGTTGAGTTCATGTTGGACTCCACAGAATATGCTTTTACGATGGAGGTTGTACGAAACAGGCGCACGGATTACGACATCATCCTAGGAAGTGACTTTCTGCGTCATTTCCAGGGGGTTATTGACTATAGGTTAAATACCGTCCAATTCGGCGACAACGTGCACCGTTTTGGACGTGACTGCACGTTGCGGGCGAGCGGAGCTGGGAAAAAAGGATCCGTTTGCCAAGTTTCGGAGTCTCCCGTAACGATGCTAAAAGCCGATAATCCCGTGGAGATACCAGAAGGCACAGGAAAGATCCTTTGGGTGCCTGTCGGGATACGTGAATCCGAAGAGGTTCATTTCTTGGTAGATCCACTCTGCCAGAATGAAACTCTTGACCAGATGCAGGTCCACGTAAAACGTAGCTTGTGCAAAGCACAGCAAGTACAGAATGAAAATTGCGTACCCGTGTGTTTAGACAATTTTAGTCACAAGCAACCTTTAATACCGCGTGGTACAGTATTAGCCAGCTTACAGGTTATCACAGAAGATGAGTTGCCAATGAGAACCCCTTCTCTGAAAAAGAAAGAGACTGCTGCCGCCTCTCAACACCTTTTGACAATCACGTCACATCTGACAGATAAGTTTATAGCTAAGCTTAGTCACCTCCCATTGCATGAACAAAAGCTAATAAATGAAGTGTTGAATGAGTATTCATGGTTGTTTGAAGACAGGAAATATTTACCAGCGACAGATCTAATCCAACATGAGATTCCAACCGGAAATGCTAGGCCAATAGCTCAAAAAGGGTACCGAATTCCCTACCATCTTCAGTCAGTGGTAGAGGAAACTATACAACAGCAACTAGAAGCAGGAATAATACAACCCTCTTCTAGTGCGTGGTCTAGCCCAATTGTAGTCGTTCCAAAGAAATCTATAGACGGAGAAAAATCCTATCGCCTCTGTGTAGACATGCGAGCAGTAAACAAAGTTACTACTCCAGATCATTATCCATTACCCCGGATCGATGAAACACTCGATCGTCTGGGCAATTGCCGGTACTTCACAACATTAGACATGCGCAGTGGGTATCATCAAATTCCAATTGCTCCTGAAGATCGAGCTAAGACAGCTTTTGTAGTTCCTGGCGGCTTATATGAATTCTTAAGGATGCCTTTCGGGCTTCGCAACGCACCAGCAACCTTTCAGCGATTTGCAGATCTGCTATTACGTGGGTTGAAACCTACTATGTGCCTTGTGTATCTTGATGATATAATTATATTTTCAAAATCCATTGCTGAACATGCTGAACATCTACGCAGTGTACTGTTGCGCTTGCAAAATGCTAATTTAAGCTTAAAATTAGAAAAATGTTCTTTTGCTCAATCACAAGTGCAGTATTTAGGTCATGTCATCAGTTCCAGCGGAGTCAAACCAGATCCACGATTAACTGAAGCACTAGACACTTTTTCTATTCCAACAAATTTAAAGGAATTACAATCCTTCCTTGGCCTTGCAAATTATTACCGCCGTTTTGTTAAAGATTATGCTACTATTACCAAACCACTTACTAAATTGTTGAAAAAGGATACTCCTTTTGTTTGGACGGATGAATGTTCGACCGCCTTTCAAACAGTGAAAACTATTTTAACTAGTTCACCTCTACTTGTTTACCCAGACTTCGCTGAACCTTTTATTTTATCTTGTGACGCATCTGATTTTGCTGTAGGATGTGTCCTAAGCCTAGTGCAAGATGGTGAGGAAAAACCCGTTGGGTATGCCTCTCGTCAACTGAATAAAGCAGAAACTAATTACAGTACTACAGAAAAGGAATTGCTTGCCCTTCTTTTTGGAATTAATTATTTTAGATGTTACCTCTATGGTCGCAAGTTTACAGTTCTTACCGATCACTCTGCTCTGCAGTGGTTATTGAATCTTAAAGACACTAGCAGCAAACTTATGCGCTGGGCCATGAAACTGTCAGAATATGATTTTGAAGTTCGGCACAAGCCTGGTCGGTTGCATCAAAATGCTGATGCGTTAAGTAGAAAAGTGCGTGTCATTGAATCAGATGAGGTATCAATTGAAGAGTTAAAAGAAGCACAGCAGGTGGACGTTCAATGTCAAAGATACGCCACCTTCCCAGAATTTGAAGTAATAGACGACCTTTTGTATCGAAGAACTCCACATGGGAATCGTTTGGTAATACCGGAATGCTTGCAACAACGTATAATACGGCAATGCCATGATACCATCCAAGCATGTCACAGCGGAAAACGCGCTACGAACGCTCGAATTGCGACACGTTATTGGTGGCAATACCGACAACGTGACGTGGACATGTATGTAAGATCTTGCCTGCCGTGTGCACAACGAGCACAAAATAGGCATCCGCGAGTGCCACTGCAAACACTTCCTCAGGCATCTTCACCCTTCGAAATTCTTGCTTTAGATTTCCAAGGTCCTTTTCCACAGTCGCAACAAGGTAACAAATACATTTTGTCTGTTATTGATCACTTTTCACGTTATCTAATTTTGGTTCCCCTCCCCGACATGACAGCTGAAACTGTGGCGAGAGAGTTTGTAAATCGTGTGATACTACCTTTTGGAAGTCCTGATGCCATTTTAACGGATCAAGGAACCAATTTCATGTCTGCTTTATTTGTACAAGTTTGTAAATTATTAAGAATCAAAAAATGGCGTACAACTCCCTTCCATCCTAAAGCCAACGGTCGCGTTGAACGCGTACACCGTACAATTTGTAAAATGTTATCCTGTTATGTTGCCAAAACGCACGCTGATTGGGACAGATATGTACCGTATATTTCTTCTGCATACAACACCCGAATACATGAGTCCACAGGGTATACCCCTTACGAAGCTGTGTTTGGACGGCCGATGAATTCGCCGTTCGAAATAGACAAACTACCTCAAGGTGTAGAAATAAAGGAAGTAAAAGGTTTAGCCCGCCGGCTAAAAGCGATCTGGTACAAGGTAAAGAGGAATAATATCAAAGCTACTAATAAACAGTTGCACAGGCAGAACAAAAATGCTGTTTTACCGACTTATCAGACAGGTGATTTAGTGTTACTACGAAACCCGGCAATCAAAAAGGGACGAACTAAAAAGTTCTCTCCCCGCTTTGAAGGCCCGTATCGGATTGTACGGTTGACCTCACCAGTCAATGCAGAACTGCAATTAACCGATCGTACAGTGATAGTGCACTTTGACCGCCTGCAACCTTACCACGGTAGGGCTGTGTCACCACAACAGGTCGCAGCCCCCGATCCGCCTGTGTCACCCCCACCTCAAGTAGAACAAAAACAAAAGAAAAAACGGAGGAGATTACCTCCACAGGGTTGTAGATACCCTTTGCGGAATCGACACCCTTATGGGTTGAGGTCGCGTGATTAATCACGCCTAGTTAGAGTTTTATGTTATGTTCTATTGCAGCTTAGTTTAAGTCATTTTCTCCAGGGACTTGGAAGCAAGACGTACCTGACCACCACGGAGTTCCCAGCCATTCTCAATTGTCAGTTTCCAGTCCTGTCATGTATTTTTGCTCATTTTTATATGTATGATTATGTTTTATGTTTTGCAAGCAATGCCACGCATTAGACGTCACGCAACTGACTTGCCTCAAATGCAACCATTACACTTGGTGTTGGCAGAACCGCGGCTGCTAACTCCGAATGATGTTCTTCAATGTCCTCTATTGCCATCTATTTGGCAAACCAGTATATGTGGAGTATTTTTACTCCGAGCTTTTCTTAATACTTGTTACGTTGACGTCTAGTGTATTGTACTATATGTCGTAGTTCTGTATTTGCTGCAGCTAATCGTAAGTAATCGGAACAGATAAAGCCAGGACTTGAAATGCATACGCCTCGTACGCTTTGTTTACGGGACCAGCTGTTGGCGGGGCAACACATCAGTGTCGCCTCCCCTCCTCCTCTTCAGCGCTGTCCCTTCTCCGCACCAAGAACTGGCCAGCGGCCATCATTCCTTCTCAGCCAGTAACAGCGCTCCGCGCGATGACGTATCTTATCACCACGTGCGCTGCCGCCTCCAGCGTCTCAACACGCGGCGCGTCCTAGTAGTTACAAAAACAAACCGCAAATTACTGCCCTATCCTCCGTGTATGACAGACTACAATGCATTTACCGTCAGTTTATATAACTAACAGCCTTTTTAAAAAAAACTCTTATTCTAGATAATTAGCAATTTCTAATTCATCGTTATTTCTGGTATACGCTAAGCGCGTGATATTTGTCGCTGCAGTAGCGGCCGGTCTCTCGCGGCTACACGCCGTCTCACATAACCGCTGACGTGCCGGTGCCTACTCCGCACCTACGCGTGCGCTGCGCGCTCGCTAACAGCTCCAAGCTGGTTTCTTTCATGCAGCCGGAAGACACGGCAAACAAAATTCATTCAAACATCCCAATAAATCTTAACATAAATATTAAATAGATGTGATTCATTGTTTAAATTCTTTTCCTCGTTTTGTTTCACATTAGCTGGATAAATCACACGAAGTTTTTAACGATTTACACTATTCTGCATACCTTAGTCTGCCAATCCTATAAGTGAAATTTCACTACTGCTTTGATTCATTGTGTAAGCTACAAACTACAGCCCTAACCCTCTTACACATCGAACTGCCTTGGACAAGGCCAGATATGGGCAAACCAATGCAATGCCACGGGTTTTTCACGCTACTGACGAGGCACAAACGACCAATCGTCCGGGCTGCCGTATATCGGTGGACGATTGTTCCTTGGTTGCTACGCAGTTATTTTTGCCCTCCCCATTTATTTTACTCTACCGCCGTGGTCATTGTTCTATCCTGTTTTCCTTCTTCTGTCGTTGTGGAGGCCCCTACAACATGTTAGGTACCCTCTTCCGACAGTACCGGTCTTTTAGTCTTACCACCATTTACACCGAGATATTGCTCTCCCTTGTTGCAGTCTTGCCCCAAAATATCGGCCTATGATCCATTGTGAGATACGTACTTTGCCTCTAATTAGCCGGTGATGCAAGCGCTACGGGAACTGTGCCTAGTTGTCCTTTCAGTTCAATTTGTTATCATCAGTTTTAAAACTAACACACACGCAGCCTAGCAGCCAGCCCCAAGTGGCCAGTGTTACATGTTAACGTTGAGCGTTCCGACTACTTACAGCATTATTATTATACATCATTGTGTTTTTATTTTCCTGTCAATATATGTCATTGTATTTAAATATGTCATTATGCTAGCGCTAGTGATTTATAGTTCATGATTTTCATTTTATGTAGTGTTATGTACTGCGCGCACAAAAAGTGACGCTATTTATGCATGTATGCTATTCTAGCTTCAGAGCTATTTTTATTGCTTGAACAGGCGACATTTCCCTAGTACAGCAGGTCGCTGATAACGCCGCTGATACTTTTATTACATGTATCGCAGGAAACCCATGTGCCTACACTAATTCTTATTAAGTCAGTCGGACGCCCTTAGGCCCGCTGAACCACGGTATCGCAGATAGCTCCAATGCACTGCCTACCCCTCAATTATTAGACAGGTTGCCTTAGCACTGTCCGCAGGTTGCCCCATTGCCCTGCAAATTATATAATCATCAATCCAAGTCTGCAGATTGCACTAATGCACTGCTGAACTTAATAGTCGAGTCACTCGCAGGTAGCTCATACGCACTGCGAACTTGTACTTACACATCACCGAATCCTAGGCTCCTCGGTTGACCACAAAACAATTCATACATCAATTACCGTGAGACAATTTGCGCTCACACTACGCCTTTGGCACTCAACCACAAATGAACTGAGCCCCAGACGCTCTTTTATTACATTTTATACAACGCCACCTTCTTCTAGATGGCAATTCCATTGCAAAATCATCGGATTCTGCCAAAGATTCAGATACCGTTCCCCAGATGGCAGCCTTTTCCGTTGCTGAACGGATTAGTTGCTTTTCACCATCTGACAGTGCAAACTGCACTTTTAAGAACAATGTTGTTATATACACACACTGTCGGATTTTACTGACGTAGTCCCTTATGCACTTCGTCAACCGACTTAAAAAAAAAAAAAAAAACAACTTCCCCTGGCGGATTTCGTATCCGATTCGGAAGTTTATGTTCGGGAAATATTTCCTTTATTTTATTTCTTGTCAATTATTATTACTTCAATGTCATGTTTTATTATTATCAATTTATAGTTATGATTAATGTTAGTACACTTTATGGTTATACGCTATTTTTGTGTCATATTCGGTATTCCCTTTTAAGTTTCATTGTTTCTCGACTGGAAGTATCTCTGATAACACCTATTGGCCTTCAATTCGTATCCGCCATCAGCTACCGTTAGTCACACATTTACACAACACTTCATACGCCCAATAACAACTAACAACACACTCACACTGTTCATATCCACACTACCTTGGTGTAACTTGTTGATGTTACCAGACCTCTATTGTCATATACTAAGTACATGAACAAGGCTTTTATGGTTTATGCCCTCCGCTCTTCGGAAGGGGAAAGGGAAGTACGTACATATGTACGTCATGTTCAGTAGCAGTTTCTTTTAATCAACATCGTAGTCAATTTACCTGTTGAACACTTAAGTTGTTCTGTTAAAATGTAATCAAACGTCTTTGTGACATCAGCTATTTGTGTATTATTGCTTTGCAATAAACTGTTACTTTTAAGTTACACTTACAATGTCTTAGTCTCGGACGCAGAGCCACTAGCGCTCTCTGACGCTGTTATCTGAGGTCAGCACTCTGCCGGCTCAGCGCTGATAAAGCTGCGCTGCGCCGCCTCCACTGCTTCACACCCAGCCTCTGTATTCACGAGCAACAGACTCGCTCTCGCTAACATTCATTTCCGACTTCAGTACAGTTAATCTCTCTATTGACCACTTCTGTAAGTAAAGATCCTTTGATTATTGAGTTAACTTGAGTTGTCCTACCCTCATTCGGGTTTTCTACAGCTGAAAAACCACTCAATATTATTTCTGAAATTGATGAAGTACTTCACCTGTCTCGCCGTGTCGAACCTTAGCGGGGTGGGTGCCCCTGCGTAGTGGCCAATGCGTGGGAGGTGCCTAGGCTGTGCGGGTTTACACCGCGATCACAGGAATCCTTCTCATTTTATTCATTTAAAAAAAAAAAAAGAAAAAAAAACTTTCTTCGTACAAAATCTCAAATTAATTGATGACACTTGGCCTTCGTCCCATAGCAGGTAGAAAAATTTTTCCAGCGAGTTACGCTTAGTCTGCGCTGCGTAGTACTGCCTCCGCGTTCAGCGTCTTTTTTGCTGACGCGTGATTGATCAGCGGATACTCGGTGTCGAATTACACCATTGTCTTGCCGCCTTGCTACCCCCACGGCTGCCAAACTGTTGCTTGCCTGCCGTGATTCTACTTCGTGGCCTTCTTCATCAGTAAGCGTGACTGAACGGGTCCATCGTCGCTACTTGCCAGGTAATTATTGCTACAACGTTGTACCCCCTCCGTCATCTCTGAATTACTCATCAAGTAAGCCAGGAAATTTTTACTTCTAGGGGCACTAATACTTTCTCTCGCAGTCGATCGTTATCAACATTGGAAGCTGAAAGCAACCTCCCCTTTTACTATGCTGCATTGGAGGTCCGACTTACCCGTAATTCTGACGGTATTCGGATGCGAATGAGGTTGCCAATCACGTGCGCAAATTGCGAATACGAGTGCTATCAAATATACACTTTTCCAGTCTCTTGGGCTACCCTTCATCACCATGCTGTTTGGCAGACTCAAGAATTTTTAATAGTTAGTCGGGATCGACAAACTCACGCCACTCTCACTCGCGCTGAACTATCCAGTTACTTCCATACAACACATTACTTATGCTCCACGCTAATTTTACACACTAACACTACTGAGTGCGAGATGTCACTGTTTTTAGCTGAAACTACTACCCCTCCATGTCCTCGTGTTCTAGTCTCACTTCGTCAACCAATAATTCAGTCTGTTGGCAACAGTTTTCTGTTCGCTGTTCCACAGACTGTCACCGCCACCCTGGTGTGCCACCGTTCAATGCCAGAGACTGAATCGTACCGGATAACACTGAATAATAGTGGCCTAGTGTATAATAGTTCAAGATGTGACGTATACGCTGCTTCTATGAGGATATCAGCTCAATTGCACTCCACCTTTCAAGTCACCATTCCCACATTTACCTTATACCTTCCTGAACTCTCTTTTAAAATCCATCACCATGAGAAGCTGAAGAATTTACCGAATACCAATGATTCAGATCTACTCCAATCGATCAATCATCTCCTTACCCAGGAACACAACCAAGTTGCTCTTGACCGAGTGGCCTCACATATTGCTGATTGGCACCAAACCAAGCGATTAACCACCGTTGTATTACCCAGTGCTGGTTCGGTAATCATCATTGTAATGATTCTGATTATAGTATCCTGGATACTCTGTAAAAGAGGGTTTTGCAAATGTTTCACTTCCTTCCGAGAAGTAGTACCACCCCCACAACCTGAAGGTGAATATCACACCTGAAACTACCTGCCAACCTTGGTGCATGCGATCAGGCATGACCCCCCCTTAGAATTAAGTTATAGTCTAGGTGTCAGGTCAATGAACTAATTTTGTAATGGATTTGTATTTCTATGTAAAGTCTATGGAATCACAATTTAACTGTCGAGTTTTAACCCTCATGTAAGTCATTTTGTTTTCTCTTTAAATTTTTGTCATTTTGTAATGTTCTCATTCACCCACTTGGGCAATTACCATTGTAATCCTAGATTTAAGAACTTAAAGTAATATTACGGGGAAAAACCCCCTTGTGACTGTTAGGCCTGGGAGCATTCTCTCACCCCCACGAGGGTGGAGTGTTTCAGTGTGCTGTGCTCCGGTGCCCCTCATCATTGCCTGGGTACCCACCACCACTGATACCGCCGACACACATTCACACAATGGCGCCGCCCCACTGCCGTCGCACCAACTTCACAAGTTTGTTATTCAAGAGCCTTCCTTCAGGCCCTTCAGGCCACTTTGTAACATTTGCACATATTGATATCACTATGTTATGGGACCCTTCATAATGATCATATATATTTTAAATGGAATAATTGATTAGAATAAGCTCATTCATTTTCATCCAGAGAGCCTTCTTCGGAAGGGGAAAGGATGTGCAGGGAGGAGACCCCCAAGAGGGATCATTGCCGACAAAATTTTATTTAAATAAATTTTCAATGCATAATGTTCGGCTGTAGCCAGCTTGGGCATACTGTGGTGAAAGGTGCTGGCCGGAAGACCATGGTCGGCACATTCCTGCCACGTGCTCCTCGGTCAGACTCAAGCCCCACAGGTTGGTTGCGCTGACGGGGGCACGCTACTAGCAAGGCGCGTTGGCGGAATCAATCCTCCAATCAGAGACTAATCGTGTGATCAGGTGGGGACGCGGCCGGGAGCGGCGAGGGCGGCTTGGGAACAGCTCCGCGCTCTCTTAGCTTCTGACCTCGGTCCCGAGTAGTCGCTCCTCTAGTCTCTGCCTCTCTGATGAGCAGACGGCAACCCCTCTTGGGGCTGCTCGGCCCTACGTAGGCACCACTGTACCATCATTACAAGAATAAACTGGGTCCATTCCACTCAATTAATTTTCATTTTACAACGCCCTCCGCTCCTGACTTCTATCCTGACGAACAGAATCCTGGATGGATGCTACCAAAGGATGGCGAGGGTAGCACTGGTCGATAGCTTGTAGGCTGCTCAAGGAGTCAGTACACAGAAGAAACAATTCCCCGGGGCATGAATGGATATACTGAAGTGCATGAGAAATGGCCACCAGCTCTGCAGTGAATAAACTGCAGCCATTGAGCAAGGAATGCTGTTCAAAATGGCCTCTGTGGACGTAGGAGAAGCCAACATGACCATCAGCCATCGAGCCATCAGAGTAAACAACTTCAGAGCCCCAGAACACATCAAGAATTTCAGAGCCCCAGAACACATCAAGAATAGAGAGGATGTGACAGCAGAGATCAGCAGGAGTAACTGAGTCCTTAGGGTCATGCAAAAGGTACAGACAAATCTGCAGCCTAGGTGTAAACCATGGAGGTGTATGCGGCCGGACCTGGATGGAAGGTGGTAAAGGGAAGGACTCCAGTTCAGACAGAAGGGATCACACGCAAACTGCATTCATTAGCCCTGACCTGGGCTGGTGATGCGGGAGATGAACTGCCATGGGTGGAAAAAGGAGACAGTAATTTGGATGCTCAGGAGAACTATGAATGAGTGCAAGATAACTGGTGAGCAGCTGTGCACGTCGGATCTGCAATGGAGGGACTCCAGCCTCCACCAGGACACTGGTCACCAGACTTGTTCTAAAACCTCCCGTCACCATGCGAGCACCACAGTGGTGCACTGGGTCAAGTACATGCAATGCTGAGGGCGCCGCCGAACCATAAATCAGACTCCCATACTCAAGAATTGAAGAAGGGCTTTGTAGAGCTGCAGCAGAGTAGAGCGATCTGCACCCCAGTTGGTGTTGCTCAGGCAGCGGAGGGCACTGAGGTGCTGCCAGCACTTCCACTTAAGCTGATGAGGGGAGGTAGCCAAGTCAACCAGGTGTTGAAAACCAGTCACAAGAATCAATATATCTCCACTACAGTGAGTGGATCATCATGAAGATAAAGTTCTGGTTCCAGATGAATGGTACAATGCCAACAGAAGTGTGTGACACACGACTTAGTGGCAGAGAACTGGAAGCCATGGGCAAGAGCCCATGGGCAAGAGCCCATGACTGTGCCTTGTGGATGGCTCCCTGTAGGTGCCGCTCAGCAACACCAGTGCTGGTGGAGCAGTACAAAACGCAGAAGTCGTCTGCATACAGAGAGGGTGATATGGACGGCCCTACAGCTGCTGCTAGACCGTTCACGGAAACTAAAAATAGTAATACACTCAATACAGAGCCCCGCGGGACCCCATTCTCCTGGATAAGGGGGGGAACTATGGGAGGCACCAACTTGGACATGGAAAGTATGGAGCGACAGGAAATTCTGGATAAAAATCGGGAGTGGGCCTCAGAGACCCCACCCGTACAATGTGGCAAGGATATGAAGTCACCAGGTGGTGTCATACACTTTGCGTGGATAAAAAAAGACAGCAACAAGGTGTTGGCATCTGGAAAAGGCCGTTTGGATGGCAAACTCGACAGACTCAAGATTATCAGTGGTAGAGTGCTCCTGGCAGAAGCCGCCCTGACATGGACCCAGTAGGCCAAGTGACCCCAGAACCCACCCCAACCGCTGACACACCATATGTTCCAGAAGTTTACAAAGAACGTTGGTGAGGCTAATGGGCTGATAGCTATTCGCATCAAGCGGTTTTTTACCGGGTTTGAGCACTGGAATGATGGTGCTCTCCCGCCATTGCCATGGAAAGACGCCATCGCACCAGATCCGGTTGAAGATGACGAGGAGATGGCGCTTGTAGTCAGACGAAAGATGTTTAATCATCTGACTGTGGATCCGATCTGGCTCAGGAGCTGTGTCGGGGCAATGTGCAGGGGCACTGAGGAGCTCCCACTCTGTAAATGGGGTGTTATAGGGTTCACTGTGGCGTGTAGTGAACGAGAGGACTTTTCTTTCAATCTGCCTTTTGTGGGTGCAAAAAGCTGGGGGGTAGTTCTCCGGCACAGAGGCTCGAGCATAGTGCTCAGCAAAGTGCTCAGCAATTGCGTTTGCATTGGCACATAGCACCCCATTGATGGTAATGCCAGGGACACCTGTTGGGGTATGGTACCCAAAAAGACGTCTGATCTTCATCCAGACTTGGGAAGGTGATGTATGGCACCCAATGGGCTACACATACCCCTCCCAACACTCCTGTTTCCATTGTTTTACAAGCTGGCATACACGGGCACAGAGCTGCTTAAAGGCTATCAGATCCTCTAGGGAAGGGTGTCGCTTATGTCACTGTAGAGCTCGCTGACACTCTGTAATTGCCTCAGCGACTTCTGGCGGCCACCAAGGGACTCTCTTTCGCCCGGGGCACAGTAAAGAGCGAGGGATCGCGTTTTCTGCCGCAGAAATGATTATGGTAGTCACCTATTCAACCATCACATCGATGTTACCATGTGGGGCAGAGTCAATGGTGACAGCTGAGGTGAAAGTTTGCCAGTCTGCCTTGTTTAAAGCCCATCTGGGCAGGCTTCCGTAGGCCTGATGCCAGGGCAGTGACAGGAAAATGGGGACGTGGTCACTACCACACAGGTCATCACGTGCTCTCCAGTGGATAGATGGGAGATGTTCTGGATTGTAAATTGATAAATCAATGGCCGAGTAACTACCTCGAGCCACACTGAAATGTGTGGTGGCCCCAGAATTTAAGAGGCAGAAGTTGAACTGAGACAGTAAAGTTTCGACATCTTTGCCTCGCCCAGTAAGCACAGTATCACTCCACAAGGGGTTATGGGCGTTAACATCTACCAGAAGTAGGAAAGGTTTAGGGAGTTGATCAATCATTGAAGCTAATACATTCAGGGGTATTGCACCATCTGGAAGAAGATTACATTGCAGACAGTTATTTCCTGCGTCGTGCGTATTCTGACAGCCACAGCTTCAAGAGGGGTTGAAAGGGGCACAGGTTCACTACAGACTGAATTTAGGACAAACGCAAACTCCACCTGGCACTTGATTATAGTCGATAAGGTTCTTGTAATATCCCTTATAGCCACGCAGGGAAGGGGTCCACATTGCTGGGACCCAGGTTTCCTGGAGGGCAATGCAGAAAGCAGGTGTAAAGCTTAACAGTTGCCATAGCTCAGCCAGGCAGTGTAAAAAAACGCCGCAATTCCACTGGAGGATGACATCATCGTGAGACTGGAAAGGCATGGAACATTCAATGAGGCAGTTTACGCCTCAGGGTCACCTGCTGCCACTGACGTTTTGCCTGAGCAGTCTATATCCATTGTGTCTGATGGTCCGGAGAGATCCAGGTCCTCAGCAGATGCCAGAATCTCCACCGCATCACCAGACACGGAGCTTGTAAGTAGCAGTGGTGTGGGTGCCACCGCAAGTTCCATGTTCTTAGGGGTTTTCTTTTTGATTTATTGCACTGTTCCTTTGGTTCTTGGGTTTTCTTGGCTGGGAGAACCTCACTGAATCAGTCTCCGGGACTGTAGATGAGCATGAAACCCTACGACCAGCTGCTTTTGAGCTCTTCAGCTGCTGGCAGGCGTCATTTTCCCCACTAGCAGAAACCTAGGAAGAGAGTGACCCAAGGGACCACTTCCTAGCGAGAGGAGCTGAAGAAGCTTTATGGTTCAAATGGCTCTGAGCACTATGGGACTTAACATCTTAGGTCATCAGTCCCCTAGAACTTAGAACTACTTAAACCTAACTAACCTAAGGACATCACACAACACCCAGCCATCACGAGGCAGAGAAAATCCCTGACCCCGCCGGGAATCGAACCCGGGAACCCGGGCGTGGGAAGCGAGAACGCTACCGCACGACCACGAGATGCGGGCGAAGAAGCTTTATGTTTCTCTGGCTGAGAAGTGGGGACTGAAATCCCCATTGGTTGGGGGGGGGGGGGGGGGTTGTTACTCCCAAAGTACATGGTGCGGGAGCAACAGGGAGGGAAGTGACCCCCACCTTCAAGAGGGCAGGTGTAGTCTCCCAGTTCTGAGAGGTGACAGGAATTCAAGGAACTGATGGGGCGAGAAATGTTCTCGTAGCAGCGGCGTATGAGGAGGTCATAGCCACAGTATGTAGGCGCTCAAATTTCCTCTTAGCTTCAGTGTCAGTTGTTCCAGGGTCTTATATTCCATGATTTTCCTCTCTGTCTGTAAAATCCTGCAGTCTGGCAAACAAGGTGAATGGTGCTCTCCACAGTTGTCACAGATGGGAGGCGGAGCGCATGGAGTATCGGGATGCAATGGACGTCCACAGTCTCAACAGGTGGGGCTGGAAGTACAGCAGAAAGACATATGGCCGAACTTCCAGCACTAAAGCACTGCATTGAGGGATGGATATATGACTTGACGTCACAGTGGTAGACCATCACCTTGACCTCTTCGGGCAATGTGTCACCCTCGAAGACCAAGATGAAGGCACCGGTGGCAACCTGGTTATCCCTCTGACCCCAATGGACACATAAGACAAAATGAACTCCTCACCGCTCTAAATTGGCGCACAGCTCATTGTCAGACTGCAAAAGAAGGTCCCTGTGGAATATAATACCCTGGATCATATTTAAGATCTTATGAGGGATGATGGTTACAGAAACATCCCCCAACTTGCCACAAGTGTGTAATGCCCGTGAAAGGGTATTGGATGCTGTTATTATCAAAAGTGACACAGAGCGCATTTTGGACAAGCCCTCCACCTCCCGAAACTCCCAAACTTGTCTTCCAAATACTAAAAATGAGGCTTCATGGACATGAAAGATTCCCCATCAACTCTTGTACATATGAGGTACTGGGGCGAATAAGCTTCACTGCAATCCTTAGCCTGGCTTTCCTCCCATGGTGTGGCCAGGGAGGGCAATGACTTGGGGTCATATTTGTTAGCGTTAAAGTTAAACTTTTCTCGCTTAGAGACTGCTGGTGGTGGACCACCAGCAAGAGATGACACACTATGCTTCATGGCGTGTCACCCACCCTGACGCCACCCACCCTGACCAGGGGCCCTCCCGAAGGGCACCACTCAGGCACAGCAAAGGCCACCTGGCAGGATGGCCATTGCCGGGAGTCCCGATGCCCAGGGTGATGGGCATCTTCTACTCCTTGGCATACGTGGGGAGTTAACGGTGTAGGCATCAGCAGAGCAATCCCTGTGTTGTCAGGGGGCTACAACCAACAGGGTACATGGCGGCCCCACCACAACAGACTGGCTATCGTGCTGGATGTGATGTACAAAGATGTCCTTGGTCACTGTCAGCACAGAAAGTGACACTGAATAATGCATGGTGGAAAACACACCCAGGGAAGTGTCCTCGCCAAAGAGATGGAGAATGAAAGAGTCACAACTGCTAAAGACAGAAGATGGTTACACACAAATAGGCCTCATACAATTTAATACGAACCCATATGAAGAGCTTCCCAACAATTCC
This sequence comes from Schistocerca piceifrons, assembly GCF_021461385.2. NCBI lineage: Eukaryota > Metazoa > Arthropoda > Insecta > Orthoptera > Acrididae > Schistocerca > Schistocerca piceifrons. Next base: position 406,715,290 of record NC_060149.1, read on the forward strand.
AAGTTGTTACAGTCAGAATGTGTCAGTAAAGGACCCCTTAAGCCTGATTTATCTATTAAAGAAATGTACAGACTACTCATTAATCAAAACCCTCAGCTCACAGTCAGTCTGACATTGTGTAAAAGAGTATTTGACCATGACTTCACCTTAAGGTTCTGTGCACCAACGTCAGATACAGGCCGACAGTGTGACTAGTACTTTATTAAACTGCTGAAAATGAAGAAGATCAGTTACAGATGGAGGAGGAGAGTAACCTGCATCACTATAGAGCTGGACAAGCCCGTAAACAAACAGAAATCCATGATACAAGTGTGAGTAGTGTCACATTATGTGTTACTTACAGCAGGTACTATACTGCCCTTTCCCTTATGCATTTCAGTATGTACTCCCAAAGGCAGTATGCATGTTGCAATTTTGCTGTTCATAACATGAATACAGCTTGTGCTTCTATGTATTTATGGAATGAATCAATTGCCAAACGGGGCTCTAAGGAAATTGCTTCATTTGCATTAAAACATATCATGACAAATTTTCAGAAACTAACCAATGGTAAAGAAAGGAAGTTAATAATTTGGTCAGACCATTGTGTTACTCAGAACAACAATTGATGCATTATTTTCTTACACATCTACTCTATTTGTAGTGGGTATTTTAAAGAAATACGCCAGAAATTTATGGTCTCTGGCCACAGCTTCTTCCTGTGTGACCCAAACTTTGCCCTCATCGAGTGTCACAAAATGTTATTTAAACCTATGGTCCCTGAAGACTGGAAACATGTCATTGCAAAATCTCAGATGAATAAAGCATTCTCTGTGATGGAAATGAACCAAAACTACTTAATGACAGTCAGTGCATGGTGGCTGGACTAAAAAAACACAAAGTGAAAATAACAGAGTTATGTGGCCGAGAATGTCACAAGATGACCCTGTCTCACTCTACACAAGGTTATCACCCAACATTTTGCAACCATGCTATTGTTATCCAGTGTGTCTACCTACTTACAAGTTACTTGACCCTAATCAGTTAATGGTCTTATACCTGATGTTGCTTCTGATCTGCAAAGAGGAAAAAATGGATCTGATAGATATGATACAGTTCATGGATAAATAAGAACAGCATGACTTCTACCAAAATCTGCCTGTTCTGCTTCAATGTGTGGAAATTAGAGGAAAGGCCTATTTCGTTAATGCCTAACAGCAAGTTTGATGTAATTAGTTGTGTTGAACATTACTCGGTTGTTGGACAAATAAGACCACCACCACCACCACCACCACCACCACCACCACCACCACATTCAGAAGAATCTTCTACCATGTGTGTGTTCCACTTTAAAGTGTGCTGTGTCACATGTATTGGTTAGTGTGTATTGTTTAATGCTGTACTGTGCATTTGAAATAATACATATCTGATTCTGAAATGGTTTTCTGTTATGGTATTATTCCTTACCACTTTCTAAAAATGGAAACATCCACTAGACTTGAATAACATGGTATGTTGCCACTGCAGCATTCCCCAGTTCAAGCCACTTAAACACAGAACATCATTTGATGCACCTATGAACGATGCTCAAAATTGTGTGCCCAAATAAGGTGCCAAGTGAGACTTTAAGGTGCAACATTTAACTTAGAGTTTGATAGATTTCTACAGGGTATTTGTCTGGTAGATTACATAGACTGTGAAGTCTGCTGTTGTGTGGCTTTGAGATGCTTTCACTACATGAAGTTAAGCAGTAAAGTATTTTACCTGTCGAGATCCTACTTCTATGGAAAGTCAAGGTGTTAAATATTTTACTGATAAGAGTTACTACTGCTGTGTAAATCATTAATCACAGTAGTTGAGATGCTCATAAATTAGGCATAAGGAGACCACTGAGTGAAACTTAGTAACTGATTCCACCTGCTCTCTGATCAAAGGTTTCTGTTCTATTCCATTTTTTCAATCAACACTTTTCTGTTAACCAACATTAGTGAGCAAGTAAAATGCTGTCAATAGCAACAGGAAGAAATGCAGTACTTCCTTCTTTCACCATACGCATCATCTTTCGTAGTATTTGTACAGTTCTCTAATGAAAAATCTATCAGGTTCTAAAATATTTGAGCTTTCTCATATGCATTTCTACAGATCAGAGAAACACCCTGATCATCCAGAACATTATGACCACCAAACTACTATTACCCATTCAGGCTATAGCAGCATCACCTGGCAAGGAATGACTGCTAGTCACACATACACATGGTGTGTGTAGTGTCAGCAAGTGTGCTGTCCACGTGCAGAAAGGGGAAGGCATGTGATCTACCCGAGTTTGATCGAGGGCAGACTGCAACATCCCAGAGGTTTGGCACAAGCATTTTGGAAACTGCTCGACTTTTCAAGTGTTCGAGGAGTGCTGTGGTGAGTGTCTTCAACACATGGTGAAACCACGTGCAGATGTCTTTGGAGTGAACGGCCACCCCTCATCACAGATGTCAGACGTCAGGCTGGGCAGACTGGTAAAACAGGATAGGCGGCAAACTGTTGTGTAACTAACACAAGACTTTAAATGCTGGCCAGAGTCCAAGTGTGTGTGTGTGTGTGTGTGTGTGTGTGTGTGTGTGTGTGTGTGTGTGTGTGTGTGTGCACACAAAGGGCACCGAATGTTCCTAATGATGAGCCTTTGCAGCTGGCAACCCACGCATATGCCAATGTTAATACTACGACATCAGCAACTATGACTTAAGTGGGTACGTAACCATCGGCACTGGATGTTGGTGCAGTGGCAGAGTGTTGCATGATTTTATGAATCTCAATACCAATGGGAGGCTGAGAATCTGTCATCTTCAGGGGGAACAGCTCCTTGATGTCTGTGCTGCAGGATGGAGACAACTGGCAACAGCTCCATTATGCTCTGGGGAGCATTCACGTGGGCATCAGGGATCCAGTGGAGCTCTGCAAGACACCATGATGACCAAGGAGTATCGTACACTGGTTGACCACATACACCCCTTCATGACACCTAAGTTTCCCGAAGGCAGTGGCATTGTTCAACAAAATAATGTGCCGTGTCACAAGGCCAGGAGTGTGTGAAGTGGTTCAAGGAACACAGTGGCGAGTTACAATTGATGTGCTGCCTCCTCCCCTCCCTCCACTAGCCAGATCTGGACCTGATCGACCACATTTGGTATGTGATTGAACGCGGCATCAGAGATCATCCCCCTGCCCCCCCCCCCCCCTGCCCCTCCCTCCAGAGAATTTATGCGAATTAGGTAACTTGTGTGTACAGATGTGGTGCCAATTCCCTCCAGAAACCTACCAAGGCCTCATTGCTTTTATACCACAACACGCTGTTGCTGTTATCCATGCCAAAGCTGGTCATACTGGCTCAGATAGGTGGTCTTAATATTCCGGCTGATCAGTGAAACAGGTTACCTTCCATTCGGAAAGCAGTTGCACTCAGTGACTGTTAATTGACTTGTAAATTATAGATTGCAGCAATCAGTTGTCCTTTTTAAATTTTAATATACAGATCCAGATTTTGGCTAGAAGCTAGTCATTCTCAATGCACTATTATTTTTTTCACTCAATGCATGTAAGTCCCTGTTGATCGGGCTTCACCACAGCACTCCTCTAACACTTGAAAAGTCATGCATTTTCCAAAATGCTTGTGCCAAACCTATGGGTGAACATTCATCTATAATTTACAACTGATCAGCAAATGTCTTAGCTGGAAATGAGCCCTGTGTATCATTAATAACATCCACCAGGCAAATATTTCCTAGAACCATAGAAAATTTCAATTTGAAAATGGAATCAACAATGTGGTTGACATTGTTATGCAAAAATCAAGTACTTACACATTTAAAGTAGGAAACAAAGAATCACAGCAGTAGGCATGCCCATATGTGAGTGATGTAGAAACAGCACTTAGTAGAGTCCATAGCTGGAGTGAAACTGCTCTGTGAGGTATGATTCCAGTTTTATTCTTTTCTTGTATTCACTTTTTTTAATTGGGAAAATTGAGTGAGCAAGAACAATGATGTTATCAGCACTTTTAAGGCTGACATTACTTTTTATGCCAAAGGCATTCTCTTTCCTCATATTTGAAGGATTCTATTGAAAAGTTTTTGAGAATGAAAAATTGGTGGAAAGTTTTTGGCACAGGTGACAGAAATATGTCAAGGCCACACAATAGCAGACTACATAGTCTGCATAACCTATCAGACAAATATTCTCTAGTACTCTTTACAATTCTAAAATCCAATACAGGCAGTCAAATGAAAATGAGACAGAAGGAAAAAAGTAAGTAAACTCTTTATTATTTCAAAAGTAATTGCCACAACTATTAACACATTTACCCCAATGTGAGAAAATGGTCAATGCCTTCATGGAAAAATGTTTGCAGTTGCCAACAGAATGATGATTGTATCCTGGTGTGCATCTCTTTGTCCGAAGCAAATCGTTGACCACTAATGTCTTTTTTTCAGGGCTCTTAGAATATGGAAATTGCAGGGGAGAAATTAGGACTGTATGGAGGCTGCATAAACGCTTCCCAGCAAAACTTCTGCAGCATATTCAAAACATCCCTGGCAACACGTGAGCCTGTATTATATCTAAACATCTACACATCTACATTGATACTTCGCAAGCCACCCAACGGTGTGTGGCGGAGGGCACTTTACGTGCCACTGTCATTACCTCCCTTTCCTGTTCCAGTCGCGTATGGTTCGCGGGAAGAACGACTGTCTGAAAGCCTCCGTACGCACTCTAATCTCTCTAATTTTACATTCGTGATCTCCTCGGGAGGTATAAGTAGGGGGAAGCAATATATTCGATACCTCATCCAGAAACGCACCCTCTCGAAACCTGGCGAGCAAGCTACACCGCGATGCAGAGCGCCTCTCTTGCAGAGTCTGCCACTTGAGTTTATTAAACATCTCCGTAACGCTATCACGGTTACCAAATAACCCTGTGACGAAATGCGCCGCTCTTCTTTGGATCTTTTCTATCTCCTCCGTCAGACCGATCTGGTACGGATCCCACACTGATGAGCAATACTCAAGTATAGGTCGAACGAGTGTTTTGTAAGCCACCTCCTTTGTTGATGGACTACATTTTCTAAGCACTCTCCCAATGAATCTCAACCTGGTACCCGCCTTACCAACAATTAATTTTATATGATCATTCCACTTCAAATCGTTCCGCACGCATACTCCCAGATATTTTACAGAAGTAACTGCTACCAGTGTTTGTTCCGCTATCATATAATCATACAATAAAGGATCCTTCTTTCTATGTATTCGCAATACATTACATTTGTCTATGTTAAGGGTCAGTTGCCACTCCCTGCACCAAGTGTCTATCCGCTGCAGATCTTCCTGCATTTCGCTACAATTTTCTAATGCTGCAACTTCTCTGTATACTACAGCATCATCCGCGAAAAGCCGCATGGAACTTCCGACACTATCTACTAGGTCATTTATATATATTGTGAAGAGCAATGGTCCCATAACACTCCCCTGTGGCACGCCAGAGGTTACTTTAACGTCTGTAGACTTCTCTCCATTGATAACAACATGCTGTGTTCTGTTTGCTAAAAACTCTTCAATCCAGCCACACAGCTGGTCTGATATCCCGTAGGCTCTTACTTTGTTTATCAGGCGACAGTGCGGAACTGTATCGAACGCCTTCCGGAAGTCAAGAAAAATAGCATCTACCTGGGAGCCTGTATCTAATATTTTCTGGGTCTCATGAACAAATAAAGCGAGTTGGGTCTCACACGATCGCTGTTTCCGGAATCCATGTTGATTCCTACATCATAGATTCTGGGTTTCCAGAAATGACATGATACGCGAGCAAAAAACATGTTCTAAAATTCTACAAGAGATCGATGTCAGAGATATAGGTCTATAGTTTTGCGCATCTGCTCGACGACCCTTCTTGAAGACTGGGACTATCTGTGCTCTTTTCCAATCATTTGGAACCCTCCGTTCCTCTAGAGACTTGCGGTACACGGCTGTTAGAAGGGGGGCAAGTTCTTTCGCGTACTCTGCGTAGAATCGAATTGGTATCCCGTCAGGTCCAGTGGACTTTCCTCTATTGAGTGATTCCAGTTGCTTTTCTATTCCTAGGACACTTATAGTGTTTGTAGCATGGGTGGCGGTTTTCATTGCAGCTTGTACTACTTGGTAGATTATCTTCTCTGCGTTTATTGTGCTCTGTATTTTAGCAGTGGCTCTTCATAGTGAGCAACATTGTAAGAAAGAGTTATGTTGTTGGTGTGGGGCTAATACAATAATCAGATAGTGGTTACTACCACAAAGATCACCATGAATACGCCATTGGATGATATGTGAGAAGTTAGGGCTGCATATTGTCGGGTCTATTGCAGAGTATGATGCTTAGGCTGAAATGTGTTGAGGTTCCTGAATTTATTAGGCAGAGGTTAAGATCAAAAGCGGAGATTAATCTCTTCACAAGTTGCCCCCTACTAGTAATCATCTTGCTGCCACTTATGTGATTTTGACTACCAAGGTGTAATAAAATGAAACATGGAAGGTAATGGTTTCACCAGATCTTTCATCTCTTTGTAAGTGATTTTCTGGTCATGAGGTGTACATCACTTTTCATATCAGTAACACACTCTCCCCTATTTTGTGATAATACAGAACTAGCTGTCCCTCTTCCAACTTTCTTGGTGTCCCCCTGTCAATTCTATCTGTCAAGAATCCCATATCGTCCGCAGTACTCCAGAACAGGACAGACAATTGCAGTGTATGTATCTCTCTAGTAGATTTGTTGCAACTTCTGAGTACTCTGCCAATAAAATGTGGTCTTTGGTTTGCATTCCCAATATTTTCTTTGTGATGGTTCCAATTTAAGTTGTTTGCAACTGTAATCTCTATGCATTTAATTGACACTACTATAGAGTAGCTGAAATTTAATGAGCTCTCTCATCAGGGAGGATTCTAGCTCTGGCAGAACTGATGATTTTTTTTATTCATTTTTTCTATTCTATTTTTCTCTTTTACTTAGTGTAATTTTTAAGGTTGGAGATCTGGGTATGAAGCAGATTGGACACTTACACCACCCAGCATCTTAGTTTCTTTCATTCACTGGGTCAGATTTGGCAATGGGTCTATCGATTTCTGGAGAATGATGCCACAGAATGCGCCTTCCTGTCTTGTGACATCAGAGGGATGCAGTGCTGTAGCAGCTGAAAGATTCATGCTAGCTCTGTAAGACTGGCAGTCAAGGGAGACATATCTTTCTTTTGGGCAATTTTTCGATCTGGTTGTTTATAGTTGGTGGTTTACAGCGCATGGCAGACATGATTTTGAAAATTTTGTGGCAAGTATGGTGAAAGCAATGACCTCACAAAACCTGTGATCAAGTATACCAGATACAGGCACTCCTACTTCTTTCTTGCCTCAGGATACGACAAGTCAATCATGCTGTATTCTTGTTTTATGTAAAACACACACACACACACACACACACACACACACACACACAAAATTGTTTATGAGGTCATCGTAAAGTGATTTTCCACAGTATCCACATTTTGGCTCCGCTGTGTAGTGAGATGATATGTGTTAAAACCCTAAACGTAAGCCTCACAGTTGGTGGAACATAAAGCTTAACATCACAACTATTTGCCATAATTTTAACTTTTTCTGGGAAGAAATTTCGTTCAAAAGCTTAGATTGCAATACCGGCATCTATTATTATCTTTTGCATCTTTTTGTGTGTAACACAGCAAATGTGCGCCTCACTGTTGTACGTTAGCTCATAGCTGTTTGTCTGTCTGGAGTGTAAGGTCTCTGTGAACGATAACTCCTAGGATCATGTTCAGAGTTTTATGTAGAGTAATATTCACTGGCATGTTCACACATTTTCCCACTTGTTTTAAGTGCTTTATATTGTGTAGCCATGGCTGCTTTAATCATCAGTGATCCATTTTCCATTTTTTCCAAAGTTTAAACTCCTCCAAATTTACCTTCTATTTGCTTCATGAAAAATAATGGTTTAGTAGCCAAAAAAAAAATCTGTTCAAGTGAATAAATTGTTTCGTTCCTTGTCTTCTGGCTTCTTGTTCTTCCTACAGAGTAGCCAGGGTAGAGAAAGCCAAAGGACTGTAATTTTCTGCTTTGAAGTTTCTAAACTTATCTGTCGGGACAGGCAGATCAGTACATCACAGTGATGTAATTTAGTTCATTTCACCTGTGAAACATCAATACTGTTGCCATCTTCTCCAATCAATGACTCTCCATACTGGTGCTACACAACTGCAGCAAAGGCCTTCTGGCAGGAGCCTAGGGGTTCCAAGAAGACTGGCATCTACTCCCTGGTATGTGTTGAGACTTGATCACTCTGGAATCAGAAATGCAATCCCTGTATTTTCAGAGTACTGTACCAAGTGGGAACACAGCGATCTCACCACATCAAATTGGCTTCCGCATTGATTTACAAGTGCATTTTTGTGTCTCTGTAGTTATTGTAAATAAAAAGATCTTTTATAGCATTACTTGGCTGGTGTTACTAATGAATCTTCCCCTGAACTGGTCTGTACTACAATAAACAATTTATGCAAGAAGTTCTGCACCAAACAGGGGGATTAAAAATTATTTCTGTCAAAAAGTCTGTGATGGAAAGTGAAGTGTAATCAAAAGACATATAGCCAAGGGAATAGCCGGGTTGGCATCAATGACTGTCATAAAGGGTTTGAATGTACAAAAAGTAAGAAAACTGAAAATGGGATATTGCAAAACGAGAAATGAAGGAAGTGCTTCAATAGCTGCAGTTCTAGTTTCACAACACTTGCAGTCGTGGAAAGTTGTGAGGCCACTGAGCTAAGGTTCCCTGTCTCACACGCTGATACACCAAAACATTATGACCACTGAACACCATGACATTGGATGCCATCTGGTGGCATTGTGGGCATGTGATGCTGTAAAAAATGTATGTAAGTGGAGTTGACATGGATGGGGGTTCATCCTGGTGAATATATGGGCTGCAAATGGGGAAATCCATTGAGATGAGCAATTTTGACAAAGGGCAGATTATTGTTATTATTATTATTATTATTATTATTATGTAGAGCCTGTGAATATCTCAAAATCTGTGAAGCTGGTTGAATGTTAACATGCTACTGTAGTGAGCATCTACAGTAGGAGTTAGGACAGTGAAACTACCACTAGATGCTAAATAGTTGGACATCCACAACTCTTCACGGAGGCTTGTCTACTCTGTGAAGGGATAGATGCCACCTAGTAGCATCTATGCTGAAAAAGCACAATGCTACTGCACAGACTAGTGTTCTGAAGCACTCTGTTCATCATACATTGTTGAACATGGAGGTCTGCAGCAGACCACCCTGTGTGTTCATCTGATGACCAACATCATCATCAATTATGACTGCAGTGGACACAGGACCATCGGGATTTGACTCTCAACCAACGGAAATGTGTCAGCTCTTTGTGTGAATCATATTTTTGCTACTATAGTCTGATGGTTGTCTCCACAAATGCCATCATCAATGTGAAAGGTGGCTTGAAACATGCAGCACACTGTGGATGCAGACTCATGGGAGCAGTATTATACTATGGTAGACATTCTACTGTACTTGGATGGGACCTGTGATAATAATTGATGACATGCTGACAGCTGCCAACCATCTGCATGCCTTCATACTTGATGTCTTCCCTGATGGTGATGTCATTTTTCAGCAGTATAATTGTCAGTGTCGCTGAGCCAGAACCGTGCTACAGTGGTTTGAGAAGCACTATAGTGAACTCTTGTTGATGTCTTGGTAACCAAATTCACCTGATGTAAGTCCTATGGAACCCATCCAAGTCACTATCAGGTGCCACCACCATGTGCGCAAATCAGCGGCCTGTTATTTATGCAAATTACATGACCTGCACATAGATATCTAATGCCACGTACCTCCAAAAACCTACCAACAAATGGTCAGATTCCTGACATACAGAATGAGTTACGTGTTTCATTCCAAAGATGAATGAACAAGCTATTAAGCAGGTGGTCTTAAAGTTTTGGCTCATCTGTGTATTACACAAGTGGCATTTCACAGTGTATTTTTCTTTTTTCTTTTTCTTTTTAGTTAGGCATGTGACATTTAAAAGTTACACTTATTTACATCTATAATGCATGTGCCAGGGAAAAGGACGTAGGAGAAATAATTTTTGTAATTTTAGAATATCTTCTTAAGTTTTCTTATAAATTTGTTGTGTATTTTAGTAGTAGCCAGAACCTTTCATTATTACTGCATGGTAATGTGACTTTATTTGTACTAACTGTCATATACTATTACAAATGCTAGCATGAGTTAGGCGTGTGACAATTTGTCCACAAGAAGTTTAATTGCCATGAAGCCTAAAAAATGATTGAAATACACCACAAGAACACTATAAAACAAGAATAAAGACTTATTTACTGTATTAATTTATCAGGCAACTCCATTACGACACCTACACTTCACAAAAAGATGTCGGAATGGGGTCCACAATTACTCTATAAGGCTACATTCGTAAACAGACATTACATATCAAACACGGCAACAGTATACTTAAACCAGCTGCTTAACACATATTGTACCCAGAAAACCCCACACTAAAAATCAGTCCATCCCTCCTAGCACGTAACAGACACTGCGTTTGTATCATGAGTCAGAACATTATCATCCTTGTCATCTGGCCAACAAACTAGTTTTTAAAAAAATAGTCTCCTCATAAGATATCATGTAGGCCTATATCAGGCTCCGAATTCATAATTGGTAATACCACACACATAGAAAGCCTTCATCACATCATATATGATGTTATCAGATTCCATCAACAACTATGTCTTTTTTGTTAGTGACAATTTGCAATAAACTTGCTGTAGTACCACCACCTGTTTACTGGGTGAATTTGCAGTACTTTCTTAGCTCTGTGGACTGCTTTTCCCAATGCTGGCAGAAAAATTTTATGAACATTTGCGTCTTCTTGCTGCTTTTCACATTTTTATTATTCTCTCTGATGATGATTCCATTCTGCACCTCTTTTGTCTTATTCTTCCTTTTTTGCCAGTTTTGTGCTTCTTTTCATCTTTTGGCAATACTCTCTGCCTCTCACTGATTCACCTTACAATGTTTTTCATCTTCACCTGCTAGCTGCTTCTTCCAATTTTGACAGCTTACTTTCCCAGTGTATGAGACACAGCCACAAGGTTTTCCAATATTTTGGCCTAAGAACATGCTTGTCACGTGCCTAACCAAATGAAATTTATAGAAATTGGTTGGTCAAGTAGACTCAACCGATAATGAAATTAGAGCATAGAAGCTCTGAATCAGAAGGCATTGTTTCACAGCTTCAGCACAAAAAAATTAGTTCAGATTGTTAGGCATGTGACTAGATACACATGTCCAAACAGGTTGTTGGCAGTCACTTAGAACAATTTGGGCAACATTGCCATATATGATTTACAGATGCTAGGTGGCACTATCAGTGGTACAACTTTGGAAAATACTTTCTTCTTGCTGTGGGAAGAAAAAAAATTAATGTCAGATGCCTAACAGCAATATTACAGTTTTCATGTTTACTGCTACACCAGTCTTAGTAGACGATTTCAGGTTGTTAATTTGTTGTATTTAGAAAATACAAATAAAGTACCTTCATTTCAAATGCCACTTTCACTAGTTTCTTCAAAACTGAAACCCACACATCTTGTTCAAAATATTGTGAAATGCCCAATACTGAAAGTATTGCACTGTTATCTTGGCATTATTTGGTGAAGAAGTTAGCACCTCTTCATTATTTAGTACGATTGTAGCTGGTGTTTGCCTACCTACATCAGAGATCTTCCAGACCAACACATGTACTTCTGTGACTTTTTCTGAACAAACGATGGAATTCAAAAGCTTCTTTTATCATCTCTCCATGAGCATTGATAGAAATGTAAAAGGAGGTGGGGGAGGGAGGACCATATGATTCTAAAATTGTTATATAAAAATAACAGTCACTGAGTTTGAAGTTTCTTCAGGCATCAAGACCTCAATATCAGACTAGATATGCTTTGCTTATTATATTTCAAAGGACCGATAGTTATTCAGGCAATATTTTTTGGAGTTATATTACTGTGATATCTTAAAGGTATGCAGGCCATTAGCATATAGGCTACATTTGTTTTAACTTCATGATTTGAAATTACATCTTCATTACATTAAATACAGCAAGTATCAAACAAAATTATTCACAAGTTTGGAAATACAGCTAGAAAATATTCACAATGGATATTTTTTTAGTCATGCGTCAATGTCATTATGTTGACACTAAAAATAAGAAAATTGAAACATAAAACATCACAATAACAGTGACAATCCTGCTGGACACCACAAAAATAAGTAATAGTCTCATTGCCCAGTCCTCCTTAAAATGATGACACACGAGTCAGCACTGCTGTATTATGCCACAGAATTATTTTGGAGTACGTGCTTAAATTTTTAAAGCTCTACCCAATGAGCTCAGGATAAGGAGGCTAGCTCAATGCCTGTGTACCAATCGGAATGTCAGCAAGGTGACCCATTGATATAGCAGGAGACATGGCACCAGATGCGCATTGCCACACAACTCCAAAAAAGAGAACCAAAAGTACTAACGCCACAGTGCTACACAGCAGCAATAGTATGAAGTAACACACTGTTACTTCAAATGCCACTGCAATAGTCAAATGTTGCAGAAAGACCCAAGCTAGGCAACCCAGAATAATTACTGAACGACCATAGCGAGACAAATAAATGAGGGCTAATTCTACTGGACCCAAGCTAGGCAACCCAGAATAATTTCTGAACTACAACAGCAAAAACCCGTAACTGAGGGCAAATTCTATGGTTACAGGCTCAGCCCTTTAAATAATGAGCCTTTTGGAGCTCAAAAGACACATCCAGTGATGTTGCCAGTTTGTCCGTGTCGCTAGAACCATTGAGAATGGCAGTCGATTGAGTTTCAATGAAACGGCAACAAGATGATTGATGATGGTATTACAGCCACGGTCTACCTATTGGGGTGCTGTGGATAAGGAGAAGCCCTCCTCCACTGATAGTCAGTCGCAGATGATGTGCAAGCTGTCATCTCCCCACTTTTCAGGGGTGGTGCAATTGCACAGCCCCATGGCCAACTCGTGAACATCTGCTGCAGTCTCGGTTGATCCACACTGGATAACCTGGGCCTACTATTCACAAGAACTGACATCCTGGACCACACAGCCGGCTATACTCAAGAGTACTGAGATGTAAAGGCTACACTTTCTAATGATGCTGTCATTTACTGTCATGTAAAGTCATCATATGATCAAAATGAGTTTCAAAATGATTTAGACAAGATATCTGTTTGGTGCATAAAGTGGTAATTGACTCTAAATAATGAAAAGTGTGAAGTCATTCACATGAGCACTAACAGGACTCTGCAAAAATTTCAGTTCCACAATAAATCATGCAAATCTGAAGGCTGTCAACTCAATTAAATACTTAAGGATTAAAATTATGAATAACAAACTTTAACAGTCACATAGATAATGTTGTAGGGAAAGCGAATGAAAGACTGAGATTTATTGGAAGAACACTTGAAAACGTAACAGGTCTACTAAAGTGGCTTACACTACACTTGTCTGCCTGCTTCTCAAGTATCGCTGTGTGGTGTGGGATCTGCACCAGATAGGATTGGTACCCACCCACATAACCAGAAATGATCATCAAATAAAAGAAGAGAAATCAGAGCCCACACAGAAAGATTTAAGTGCTAGTGCTTATTTCTCCCATGTGCTGTTCTAGAGTGGAATGGCAGAGAAGTAGCTTAAAGGTGGTTCGGTGAACCCTCTGCCAGGCACACAATTGTGAATTGTAGAGTAATCATGTAGATGTAGATATTGGACTGCAGACACATTCAGGGCAAGCGGTGCCTGCTCACCTTCACTCTGCCGCCAGCACAACACACAGCCGTAGCTCACTGACCTGCGGCTGGACTGTCACAACTCGCTGATGGGGAGTGTCAGCACTTCTTTGTGGTTCTCACTTATGCCTGGCCATTTTAAACTCTTAAACTCATCCAGTCAAATAAATGTTATTCAAGATACTGCTGTGTCACTAATGTCTCCAGGCCCATTCTTGATCACTCTTCCAAACTCCATGCTAGGCCTCTTGTCACAAAGTGACTCCATCTTCCAGGGTGCTCCAGCTGTAACAAAATGTGTTTCCAAACAGAAGATTCATTCAAACTTTGCTGCCTTTCATTGCTGTGCTGCTGAGAAAAAAACCCATATACCATGATTTCCTCATTGGTGTGACCAGAATGAATTCATTCTTTTGAAGAATGTCCAGGCATAATCACACGAGCAACCGTAACCTACAATATATATCATATTAGCATATGAAGGATGCTTCATGCATCTTATAATCCTTCACTCATGAACGATCTTTCCCCTGCAAATCGCAGAACACTTTCGTGTGTGTGTGTGTGTGTGTGTGTGTGTGTGTGTGTGTGTGTGTCATTGCTCAATCTATCAATCTTTGTATCTTCAATTTTGTTTACAGATGAAGAAATAGTTATAAGAGAGGAATAGCAAATTTTCTCAACAAGCTTTTTTGGCCACATGGAAAATCCTTGTTGCAGAATTCAGGCTAGACACAAGTATCAGTTTAATATTAATACACAAGATGAAATTTTCAGTAACTCCGTGTTAGGTTCATATCTTGCCCCACCACATCACAAGGGTGCTGTCTGCAAAGATTTTGTTCAGAACACTCTTCTAGATTTGTCGCAGTGCAAGCCCTGAAAATAAGAGGAAGCAAGTGGTTTACATATCACAGGGACCCAACACATTCCCATCACTTTGTTTATTGTTCTTTTGTTAATAGCTCAAAAATGGAAGATTTTTTAAAATAAATGTTTATATACAGTTGCTTCTTGTTTCAATGTGACAGATCTAACACCCCACCAACCCCACTCCCACCCCCACCACACACACACACACACACACACACACACACACACACACACACACACACAAGTTCATAAAAATATTTGTCACATCTTGTATAACACTTTGTTTGCTTACAATAAGACAAATTTGATCAAATTAATGGTTATTTAGCATTATTTAAATGCCTTCCATTATTTAACATTGAGTAACAGATAAATTTCCACAAATGCGTGTTGAAGGCTAAATGTTTTGGGTTGTTAGTGTGGAGTGTAACCAAGGCCCTGAATTCACCTAAATGAACATGGTAAACTTCCTGAAACTCACACTAAAATTGCCTGGTAGAACACACCCTTAACAGCTCAAGATTAAACGAAGACAACTCTCATATCACCAGTTTAACACATTGTTGAGTGACTATATCAGTGATTTCTAGAATTTCTACCTCTACACTATTAACAATGTTGTCACCTTGCCATGTTAACACTCCTGTATGTGAGACTTTTTTGAAATAAATTAAATTTTCAATATTATGTTTTTTCACCTATACAATAGAAAACAGCATGGGCCACTTCTGACTGATACATTTGTGCCCACAGATGAAACGCAGACGAGTAAACGTACTACATGTATCACATGGCAGTGATCAGACTCTATAACTGTTTACAATGTAGTCTCAGTAACCTGCCATAGGTCTTGGCTGTGAATCGAGGAGGGGTATACAGGAAACTGATGACTTCCTTCATGCACTGGGATGTCTGAATCCTGCAGTTCAACAATGACATGTACAAGAGGCAACAGAAGAGTTTGGCACTGTTCTGCAAAGGCTTGCATCTGTTCATTGTAGGGTGGCACCCAACTGGTTCCGAGCCAAAGAAAATAGAATAATTTATTGTGAACAGCAGGTGTCCCCTTCATATTGGCCTCCCTTGCAAATGTGTAGGGTTTGGGTACAATAAGCGATAAAAGTGAATACAGTGGCATGTCTAACCAAAACTGGCTGAAAATCAGGGATGAGAAGCAATGTTGTAAATGTATCCAGATTTCAGGAGAGGACAAGTGCCACCCACCTCCCTTGCATATGCCTATGCACCTGCTGAACGTTTGCCACCAAAGCCTAGGCACTGTCAGGTTCTGTTTGTTGGTCTGAACCAGAGCTACCAAAACATCACCAGATTGTCTCCATTTACAGAGTGATATTCATCATTCTGCTAGGGACCAGCAAGTCTCCCTAACTGAACAGGCAATTTGAAGATGCTGGTGATAATTTCATACGGCTCAACAACTTGGTGCAAGTCTTTCAATTGGATGCCATGACAACGATGACAACGACGACGACTTACATGTCCCTAGCCTACCCCACTAACCCACTAATCCTACTGAGGAAAGGGGACCTACAGTTTAATATAGAATTCAAAACACGGGTTGTTCCTGGCAAATCTTCAGACTGCTGAGAAGTAAAGGCTGAAGTTGACAGTTGTCATGTGGTGACTCAGATCTTAGATGCATCCATTGTGTTCCAATGTAATTATATTTCCTATAGAGCATTCAATCTGCCCTACTTTGAGTCCATCTGGGTGGCTTCACATCTAGCACTTGTGTCTGTTGCAGATGGAGCCAGATGAAAAAGCAGCTATTCGAATGGAGGCGTGTAGGCACTTCCCAAACAGCACTATTAGTGATGAAATGCGAAGTAAGTCCAAGTTTAACAGCTGAAGACAACTCACAGGTAGTGCTAAAGTGTCACCCCTCTGATTAACAGGCAGACATAAGCATAAATTAATGTGTCATTTATCTAGCCTTAGAGCAGAAATACATAGAGATCCATAGTCTTTGAAGTCCATCAGTCAGAGAAATGCTTGAAGCTGGTCAATAAGTTCTGTAAGAGCTCACGTGATAAATGGAACAGACAGTGATGTTTAGAGACACGATGACTGTTTTTTCCAGTTCCTTTTTCAGTCAAAACTCATCTCATTGAACATTCTTATGCCTTTTACAGAAATGCACAAATCATATGACAGTACAAACTGTGGAACCATTCTGGGCTTTTACTCATTATTAGACAAGTTTACCATAGCTGAAAGAGGCTGGCAGGCTCGATAACCCATGCAAACATGCTTGTAAAGGCAATTCAAGGTAGTACTTTGACCAAAGGTAGTGATGGAGGTGGAATTCACCCGTGGATAATTTTTACAGAGATATTAGACATGTAGTTAGAGGTTAAGAATGAAATACGTAATTAATATATACATACTCTTTCTGGTATCAAATGAGGACAATTTCTCACAAATAGCTTCTTCTTGTCATGCAACAAAAATAATTGTGTCACTGTGCCATAACAGCTAAATTAATTTCCATATTGGTGGAAAAGTGGTCGGGGTGCTCAACTATAAAGCTCTTGTTTCTTTAGAGGGCAGTATCCTCCAGATGCACACCAATGGAAGGTCGGAAATTTAAATTTAAGGTACCACATTGTACCCACCAAACAGCTATGGAATAGTATGTTAGCCTAGACAATGCTCAATATCAAATCTAGTGTAATATAAATAGAGTGTAGCAGGTGCCCCAAAGCTCCTTCACTACTGACCTTTTCAATCATTCCTCAATACACCACAAAAATCAAATTCTCATTGTTTTCTGATCAATCAACAAAATTTTATTTCAGAAAGTATTAGTGTTTTTTTATATTTCTTGAGTTGTTCTTACACATCATGTATCATCTGCTGACAAAGATATTGAATGACCTACTCCTTCCTCTGTCAGCTATAAATATTTCTGCTTCTCTTTAGCCATATGTGAATACTGACTCCTTGATATTAAAAAATTACTTAATGTATGTTTGCAATTTCTGTTGCTATCAGTAAAACATATTCATTTGCACAATTAATGAACTTTTCTCAAAGGAGAGAATGTACGAGCAATTTGACCACATTTAATGAGATTGAACAGTTTTTGTGTAGTCTGCAGCCTGTTATATAACACTGGTGTTTCATTGTGGTTAGAACGTCTACTGTAAGAGACATTATATTTTTCAAAAATGATGTCAGATTTTATGGGAGTGAAAGCACAATTGGTTGATAACATATCATAAATGTTCTCCATGAACATGATAATGCATCTGGTTTTCTTCTTAATATTTTAGTCTTTAATGGCTAAGGCAGTAATGTTAACTAATCAGACACTTCCCATTTACTCATATTTGTTTATCACATGCAACAGAAATACTCAACAGCAAAATGAAATAAATATACACTAACATTTTTAGTATAAAATGGTGCTACGAGCTGCAACACACAACACTTACTGTCACTTCCATGTATGATTTTTACAATCATAAAACTAGACAAAGATTTGGAAAAGTTTGTTTTGTAACTATTTCTGCACTCACTCCATTCACTTTAAACATCAGAGCACTTGTGAATAATGGCACATACAATTAACACACTTTAATCATAACATAGGGTTGCCAAAAAATTTGCAAAGAGTTTCACTGCTGAATGTAGCTCAAAGTTTATTTTTTTATTAGAAATAATAATACAGTCTCTGTTCACGGGATGATGCCTGCCTGCTTGCCTGCAACTGTCCATTCCTGTGTGAAAATGGGAAACCAAATCAACCCAGATAGAGATTTGTATTACAAAATTCCAATTCATAAATGTTTCAAAATTACCAGATATCTGTGGGCATTTAACACAAATGTATGGCACTAACAAGTAGGAGATGCCCACAAGGCAAAGAGTTTGGATAACAATCAATATGTAGACTCTGCATCTGTGACAATGCTGAATTTTCTGAACCACAGACAAGACGTAATGTTGTAAGACAGTAACAGCTTAGAAAGTATTTAATAACTTCCATGTTTTTTTCTAGGTTTTGCTCTGTGTAGAACAGAGTTCAAATATACGTAACAATGTGGAGCATATGGTTCTGTAAGAACCATGTGCTGCAAGACAAGAGAGAGGATCTCTTAACCTTGACACTCTCCACTGATCTCATTATCAATGAAACAGTAAACCTCAAACAACACACTTATTAACATTGAGAGTCAAATGTGATTCACATAATGATAAAGAGAAATTACAATTGTTGAAAAGCTATATAAAGAATAAAAATGAAATTAGTAGCAAATGTTAATGACAGGAAGTTTTTTGCGTAAATTTCCAAGTGACATTAAAAACTGGTTGCTTGGTACATCAACCAGTCAGAATATTATTTAAACAGAACACCAGTCAGCGCATCATTTCAGTAGTTGTTCACATTCATTTAGATAGCTACTATGCTACCTTCACCCCCACCCTTGCCCAACTTGCATCTAAAATACAATGGCACACAACTGTGACAGTATACACCATTTTTCTTTTCCAGTAAGCAGGTGTGACACGTCATGACACCTGGAAAAGTGTCTTGAAACCAAAATTGTGATCAGAATAAATCATTTTACAAGGGGAGGCCGCCAATTGTGAAATTCAGATTCGATTCATACTGCGCATAATAAAAGCTCATGGCCAGAGGTGTAATGTGGCAAAGCACCAAGATGCACTTCTCAGCAGTTGTCGAGAAAATCGACAGTTAAAAGAAACCATTGCGGTGAAATACTCTCTACGATTAGTAATTTTCTACAGCGTGGTGGTGCAGCGGTAAACACTCGGGTTCGTAATCCGAAGGTCGCCGGATCGAATCTCGCTCCATGCAACTTTTTTTTAGTATTGCCGGGAAAAAAAAAAAAAAAAAAAAAAAAAATATATATATATATATATATATATATATTTTTTTTTTTCCCCCCCGGCAATCAGTTGCAGTGGAAAAACTGGCGACAAAGTTGTATTTCACAAATGTTATTAATTGTCTTCATAATGTTAACCACGTATAGTTAACGGAAGACGTAGAAACGAATACGTATAGTGCAAGTCAAACGTTCGAATTAGAATAGAGACCCCACGAACACAAACTTGCAGTGGCAGGTATGAAATATAAACTCCGTTACTCGCTCGTTACACTTGAAGGACAGATGTTGAATGGGTCGAAACGAGCCGCCCCATAACAGCATAGTTGCCTGCTAACTTCGAAAGAAGGTAGAGGCGGTCCCTAGCGCAACTTATAACATCATCGAAAATCAGTGCGGACGGGACAGCTTTGGTACACCCTGTTAAACAAACGGAAAAATGGAGGCGGTACAATTGGAGAGTGATCCGCCTTCACCAACATGCATAAGCAATTCATTAATAGTTTATATATAATTTGAATTGCAAAAAACTAATAATAAAAAAATATTGCACGGCGCGAGATTCGATCCGGCGACCTTCGGATTACGAACTCCAGCGCTTACCGCTGCGCTATGACGCTGTAGAAAATCATTAATCATAGAGAGTATTTCACCGCAACGGTTTCTTTTAACTGTCGATTTTCTCGACAACGGTTGAGAAGTGCATCTTGGTGCTTTGCCACATTACACCTCTGGCCATGAGCTTTTATTATGCGCAGTATGAATCGAATCTGAATTTCACAATTGGCGGCCTCCCCTTGTTAGTTGAATACTTCATTGACAAAACCCAAAATGGTACTAATGAAACACAGGAATTTATTAGACATGGACAATTTCAAACAAGAAAACAATAAAAAATGGAAATTATTGTCTGTGGCTTCACTGACCTATAAAACTTTCTTCTCCCGACACAAAACACAGTCCTATTACTAATTCACCTGAGAAGACCCATGAGGTTCACATTGTTGTTAGAGGCCTGGTCCTTAGTTTAAACCCAAACAATGTGACTCATTTTCAGAGTGTTTGAGACATACTGAGATATAAGAGTAGGGTTCATCTTATTCCTCAGCATAGTGCAAAAAGTGTATCCCTGTGTTGCATGGATAATTTTTTATTTTTTAAATTTTTTTATAAGCACTAGCACTTGTGTTATTACAGATGTTTACAAAAATAGAAGACACAGAGAAGGTAAAATCCACTGAAGGTATATGGCCCACGCTCCGATAATAGCAGGAAGAGGGTCATAGCCTCAACACTCCCACCCAGTGGGCTGATAACCATTAACAGCGGCACATGAAGAGACTGCAGATGTTTGAAATTTAACCAAGCATATTGCTGCACAGCCCGTGAAAATAAATTTTACACAGTTAACTCTCCTCCCATGACCAGCCAAACATTTACTGTGATGAAAATTCCTCCTACCATGCAAAATTGAACTAGCTGCTCCATTCAGTCATCAATGTATGATTGCAGTTCATGAATGAGGTCATTAACCCACAATTTTGTGAAAATCTTCAGCTCAAAGGTAACTGATTCAAATGCTAGTAGTGGGAGAGAGTTTTAACAGTAGGATTTAGCCTACTGATGGCGACTTGTGTGTTCTATGCCCAGCATCCTCTTGGTGCCATTCATGAGGAGTAAGCTATCTAAAGCTACAAGTTTCCATATGCACACTTTTCTCTATCATATCATCATGAAGTCCACACAGATGACACAATATTCCACATGTACTCTACATGGTCAGTTACTCTGAACAATCACACATGGCAAACTTGATACACAAGCTGCCGAAATTACAGCAACTAGATAGATTTACACCACTCAGTGAGCCACAGCAATAAATATAATGCCATTTAAGTTACACAGACAGCTTTTGTAGTAATTAATACAAACTTTTCCTCCCCAACAAATGAAACTGCTGATCTGATCATAAAATCTCTTATATATAGAATCAGATCACTGGAAAAAAAGTGTGGTATCCACTTGTGAAATATGAATTAGAGGAGATGTATGTATGGAACTACTGCTGTTCAGAAGTCGAACATGTTCACAGTTGCCTATTCTATTTTCCAGATTTGGGAATGAAATAATGACACTACATGACAATTCTGTTAACTGACAATATATATTTTTCAAAGGAAACGGCAATTGAAAAGTCTCATTACTTACGGTAAGTCATGCCTGCACAATAAAATGTATATATAAACACAATCAATTCAATAGCCTCATAAAATCCTATAGAAGTAATGTGATTTGTTTGATATTTTGAAGTTGCATAATGAGATAGTAAACATATTTCACAAATAAATTTGAACAACAATCTTAAAGAGAATAGTAAACAAGTAAAATTACTTGAGTATTTTGAAAAATGAGTCTTCTGTAAACAGAAAATTATGTTTATCGACTAATAAAATGGACTACAAAAAGAAAGTTGTGATATTTCAACCAAAAAAAATATATATATATTCAATATGATGAAGCTATTAAACCATAAAATTTCAAGCTTCCCTAATAAACAGCATAAACATGGATGCAGATATCTGAACATTGTAAAAAACTGTTACTGAAGTTCTGGAAGTAGACAGGAATGACTTGAAATACAAGGAAATTTGAAACAATGAAAATATTGCAGAACATACATAGAAAGGAAGATATATATTTACATCAGAAACTCTCACACTCAAAGATGTAAGACCTTACGTAATTCTTTTTCCCTGACGCAAATACTAGTGAGGCAGAATCTCTTGATACTTAATATTTCAGTAATGCTATTGAGTTTCAGGCAAAGAACACTGTTTTCTTATTGGGGGGCAACAAGAATCCTGTTATTGTTTAGCACAAAGATTAATTTGGTGCCCCAACTAAAGAGTATTTCATTATATTTTGTTTCCAGGCAGATCTGCTTTGTATTGTGATTAAACAGGAAAATAATTTATAGAAAAAAGTGATAATGAACAAAAAAGAATGTTATTAATGGTCCAAGGTAACAGAAATGTTATACAGATTCAACTTACATTTCATAGCTTCAACTGAATACTGATATGGCAACAATACCTCTGGTGGCACGCAGGGATGTGTGCAACTTACGCATAACGGTAACATTTTAAGCTGCCTCTCAAGGTAATAACTTTTGGTAAGTAATAAGTTACTTGAAAAGAAAGCTACAATTGTTTGTCAGCTGTAATAAAACACACATGATGACAAAAATGTGTCAAAGTTCTAATCATATTCCAACAATGATATACAGCAGGGCAGCATAGTATGTTCTATTAAAAGGAGCTTCAGTCAATGTTGAGAACATGAGAACTACAGTCACTAAATATTCAAGGAAATAGCACCATTTGGATAGCATCCAAAGTAAGAAAAACATTCATATAACACAAATCTCATGATCAAAATCCGTCATCAGTAATTTGCTATGTGTAATAAAATAAATGAAGCAATCAGAACTCCAAAGATACACACAATGGCATTAATGAACTAGCTACCAGCAGCCCAGTACTGAGCTTCATCTGTGGAGATGTCAATTTCGAAGTAGCTTAAAGTTTGCAGTCCACACACACTTTCTTGGCCAGTTTTATAGAAGTGCTGCAGGAAGAGAAATATTTTGGGAGTGAGCTCCATCTTCTTCACTGAATGTTACCAAGAACAAGATGTGGAAATAACCAAAACTTAAAATTTCTCATATATCAAGCTGAAATCATGTGATTATCATCATTTTTCAGAAAAATCCGAAATTAAATGCAAAAATACTGAAAATGGCATATCCGTGCCCAGTCTCCTGCCTAGTGAGGAGTACGGAGTCAAGTCACAAAGAGAAAGTGTTTGACTGTACATAGGTTGGACAAAGTACATATCGCAATGTAGCAATTACAGTGACAGCTTTGATAGCATCAGTTTTTGCAACAGTAGGCAAAGGGAGGATGGACAAGGAAATATTTCCCTTTAGTGTCTCACTGAAATGAGTACGCAGCACTACATATGGGTGTAGAACAGCAGTGGTGAGGACCTGAGAAATAAAATGTTGAAGTTCTCCCAAAACCATCCAGGAACTCTAACATCATTTTAAAATATGAATCTCACATCCACACCTCTGTCATTCACATTAGTTTTTCAATGGAAGGAAGAAGATGAGATTACAGTCTTTATCCTGCCATTTTTGGTGTGTGACAGAGGGGCAGCACCACTGAATCTCTGTGCACTTCCAGTGTCCATAGCTCTTGCTGCTGCTGCACGCATGTGTATGTTCATTGTCTCTCAATTAACTTTGTACTTAAATAGGCTGCAGGCATCAACGCTACAATCTCAGTGTCAGTTCACACAAACAGCACAAATATAACACTATCATACACCATTATGATATCTTGTAGGCGAATGCAAAAGGTCCGCGTACTGCAGTAACGCTTCACGAAGCGAACTGGAAACTTGTGTTGATTTTGTAGTTGTGCAGTCCACTAAATAGGGGTACAATGCAATCAGTTGTTCCCATGATGATTCATTCACTGGAAAAAAAAAAAGTCTGAAGTATTACATTTGCTTCTGCATACCTACAGAATGTTTGATGAAGGAACACAATATTTAGAATGCTTAGAAATTTTAATAATAACACTTGAATTAACAATTTACCTTTTCCTGGTGGAGCTTTCTTCAGTGATAATACCAAAGTTCCAACAGCTTTCAGTACAAAAGATATCTCTGACAACCTATACCTGCAAATACAAGTGCTTATAGAATACTGTATGTAACAATTCTCATATCCTGATTGTCATTAGTGTTAAACTTTAGCAACTGTAAATATCTCAAGAAAGAACAGTTACACCTACAGCAACAGCAACAAAAATGAAACACTTCTGAATACAATAAACTGTAATGGGCTCCTTAATAGTGGTAACAGTGAATGGACTGCATACATGCATGAATTCTATCTATTACTCATTATTTAGAATTTTATATATATAGTGGGATTGCTAGGTGATTAGCTGATAGTCATATGTGCAATATGCATGCTTTCTCATATTTGCACTGTAACAAAGAAATACATGCCGGAAGTTTATATTGAGTGCATCATTGCATGTAATAAGCAAAGCAAATTACCTTGGCAATGGGCAATTTCCGTTCTTCCTTTCATCTTCAACATACTGGTGTAGTACTTCTTGGAACCTTGTCAGAAGAGCAGTGACAGCTAATCTTCCTGCCACACCACCTTCTGTTATTTCCTCAGCACATTCATCAGCACCGTCTTGTAATGAAAACTGCAGCAAAGTCTCAAAACAAGTTTTTGCAAATTCTTCTCTTAGTTTTGGTTCAGCCACATAATCTGCAAGAATACAATATCCCTTAAGTACATTAACGTGTCATTTGGTCAATAGTGTTCTCTCTCTCTCTCTCTCTCTCTCTCTCCCTCTCCCTCTCCCTCTCCCTCTCCCTCCCCCCTATCTCCCCCCCACCACCCTCCTATGTAGATAAACTTAGTCAATCAACAATATGAAATTGCCAACAAGCCATATGGTGGGAAGATATAGGAGTCAAGAACAGTAAGCTGATTTGTATACGATAAAGTCTGATGTGCTTTTGTGAACTAAGCAGATTACTGATGACAAGCCACAGAAGCAGAAAGAAAATTCATGGGTGGAAAAGGACAGAAATAAAATTTTCAAAACAGAAAGCAGTGTACTCCAAAAAGGACATATATATGTTTTATATCAAGTGTGACTCTTGGGTAAAATTTATATATTTTGGGAACAGAAGCAGATATACACATAAAATGCACTGAAGAGGGCTAGGAGGGTGGGGAAGGGGATGAAGAGTGTGTCCCATGGCATAGAAAGTACCTTCAAGGTATGACATGTAGAACAGGGGGGGGGGGGGGGGGGAAATGAAACTAGAAAAAATGCTAGAGTAAAACAGAGGGGCAAGGTTGGTAAAATAAATTACCAACTGACAAATGAGAGCGTTCACAAACTTACATACAATGGTGCTACGAGACATGA
This sequence comes from Schistocerca piceifrons, assembly GCF_021461385.2. Classification (NCBI taxonomy): domain Eukaryota; kingdom Metazoa; phylum Arthropoda; class Insecta; order Orthoptera; family Acrididae; genus Schistocerca; species Schistocerca piceifrons. The sequence continues at coordinate 406,740,988 of NC_060149.1, forward strand.
TGCACCCACAATAATATTGTCCTCTGCCAAAACTATGGCACCGTAGTTCTGGTACGCTAAATAAAGGATGTAATAAATGGCAGTATTACATGTAGTATTGGGATCATTCAAAGGGAAAGAAACATCAATTAATGTGTAAGAGAAAACTGGGTGTCTGACGACTTCTCTTTGTTTGTTTTGCACATAGTTAGAACCACACATCAGTGTGTCGGTCCATTGTATATTTTAAATCCTTACAGAACATAAATTTTATTTTATGATTAGTAAAAATTATTTGATCATGTCACTTCTGCTCTTCTATGTAGCCAAAGCAATATTTCCTGTAAGTTACTGACAAATGCAAAAGTTGTTTATGAATAACAGAAACATGTTTTATATATGTTCAACAAAGTATTTGAGGAATGTCTGATTATATATATATTATATTTGTGGAAATTGCATTTTCTAGTACCATACAGTAAGTCTGTATCGTTTCCTTTATTTTTACTACAACATCCTCATTTCACCATAAAAATCAACAATTTTTGAATAAAACCTGAACTAAACATTGACAATTTCAATTTTGCTATAAACATTGTTTATTTTTAAGTAACAGACAGGAAGATTACTATGTAGAAGAAAGATATTCCATACATTACCTGGCCCATTATACATCCTCACTCACTTTCTAAGACGATTCCCGCTTCCAGTTTTTTGTGTAATGTAGTAAGACACTGATCACATACATAAAGAAAGTAATACCCAAAAGGAATGCAACACACCTAATGTACTGGGTATGCAGGTATGACCTTTATTGACCAAAGCTACTAGGAGAACTACTGTAGTCCATGCTTACTTATGATAGCTTATGGTAGTTTAATTCTAGCCTAGAATGATGCCACTAATATGAGGTGTAGCAAGGGAGCTTAAATCATTTAATAAAGGCATGGGCTCCGGTCCTTACTGTATACCAGTCAGGTTCCTCTCAGAGTATTCTGATACAATATCTCCATATCTAGCAATCGTATACAACTGATCACTCGCTCTAAGATCTGTACCTAAAGACTGGAAAGTTGCACAAGTCACACCAATTCCCATTTAAGGAAACAGGATAAATCTGGTAAATTACAGATCCATATCACTACCGTTGATTTGCAGTATATACTGTGTTCGAACATTATGAATTATCTCAAAGAAAATGATTTATTGACAAATACCCAACACGGAGTTATAATATACCGTTCTACTGAAACAAAACTAGTTCTTTATTTTCATGGGGGTAATGAGTGCTACTGACAGGGACTGTCAAATTGATTCCACATTTTTTTGATTTCCAGAAGGCTTTTGACAACATACCCACAAGAGACTTCTAATCAAATTGTGTGCCTATGGACTATTGTCTCAGTTTTGTGAATGGATTCATGATTTCATGTCAGAAAGGTCACAGTTTGTAATACCTGATGGGAAGTCACTGAGTAAAACAAAAGTAATATCTGATCTACATAAACGATTTAGGACACAATTTGAGTAGCACTCTTAGGCTGTCTCCAGATGATGCTGTCATTTAATGTCTTATAGAGTCATTAGATGATCAAAACAATTTAGACAAGATACCTGTCAGGTGTGAAAAATGGCAAATGACTCTAAATAATGGAAAGTATGAAGTCATCCACAAGAGTACCAAAAGGACTCCCCAAAATTTCAGTTGCAAGATAAATCTCACAAATCTGAAGTTGTAAGCCAACTACATACTTAGCAATTACAATTACAAATAATTTAAGTTGGAACAATCACATACATAATGTTGTGGGTAAAGCAAACCAAAGACTATGATTTATTGGTACAACACTAAGAAAATGCAACAGGTCTACTAAAGAGACTGTCTACACTACACTTATATGTCCTCTTCTGAAGCACAGCTGTGCATTATGGGATGCACATCAGGTAGGATCGACAGAGGAAATCGAAAAAGCTCAAAAAAGGGCAGCTCGTTTTGTACTACCGCAAAATTGGAGAGAGAGGACCATGGATATTATATGTGAATTGGAATGGAAATCATTAAAACAAAAGTCTTTTTCATTGTAGCAGGATCTTCTCATAAAATTTCTACCACCAGCTTTCTCCTCGGAGTGTTTATATATTTTGTTGGCATCCACCTACATAGGGAGGAATGATCATCATATTAAAATAAGAGAAGTCAGGGCTTGCACAGAAAGATTTAAGTGTTTGTTTTTCTCCTGCGCTGTTTGATAGTGGAACAGTAGAGAAATAGCTTGAAGGTGGTTCAATGAACCTTCTGCCAGGTACTTAATTGCCAATTGCACAGAATCATGTAGATGTAGATGTACTCCAGTCAAGGGCTCTCCCCACCATCACCTGCCAGCAACAGCAATGTCCACCTGGCTTGATAGTCATTGCTCAGAGTCCCAGTGCCCCAAAAGGACAGGCACCTACTCCTGGACTTGCACGAAGAGGTACGAGCTCAGGCATTAAGCATGTGGGCCCTGCATTGTCAGGGAACTGCAATCAAGAGTACCTGATAACCTCACCATGTCAGACTGGCTATTATATTGGCTTTTGGGCTGGAGTAATTGCTCACGTAATAAAGAAGCATACATTATCTTTGTACACCATGGATAGGGTGCCATACAACATGTCCTTCCCCAAACAGCATGCAGTACTGACAAAATTTAAAAAATAAACAAATAAAAATTGAAAACGCGAAAGACAAACCTGACAGTGTGAACTAGTCAGTTTTACTGAATAGGTAATAGAGGGCAAAAAGCAAGAACAATCCCAGACCAAGAATCAGAACTTAAGGAATGGGCAGGTTGGCTCAATAAGCAGAGTGTCACAGGACTGCAACAAAGGAGAGGGAAAGAAGAAAGTTGCAATGGCTCTGCCCCCCCACCCAACCCCCCATGCACATCACACACATGTACTCATGCAGTGCTGTAAGCCAGGAGGGTGGGGGGGATAATTTTACATAATATCTCATTCCCAGAGAGCCTAAATCACAAAATGCAGCAGACAGTCTTTGCTATCTAGGCAGCAATATAACTGAGGATAACTAAAGCACTATGGATATACAATGGAGAATGGCAATGGCAAGAAAACTGTTTTTGGAAAAAGATAAATATTTTAACTTCCAATGTAAAATTAAGTATTAAGTAGTCTTTTCTCCAAGTATATGTCTGTAGTGTAACTTTATGAAGAGATGAAATATGAATGATAAGCCGTACAGACAAGAAGAGAACAAAAATAAGCAGTACTATGTCAAAAAGACTTCGTATTTTCAAAATTAATATTTGGTTATTCTGATGGCACTTTAATATATTGCAACTATTTTTCTCAGTTTTACTTGTAAAATCCTAAACATTATGTTCATATTACGGAACCACACAAATTGTTAACCTACACCAACAATCTGCTGGGCTTTGCATAAACTAAAATGAACAAGTTAATTAATTATAAAAGCAGACATATCTAATAGCACATTACAACTGTGTCAGAACACTGCGGCTTTGTGAACTGCCTAAAATGCGTAGATAGATAATTTCATGGACAATGGGCACAGTAAGTGTTTCATCATCATGTTACCAACCAGATTCACATTTCAAATATTAGTAAATGCAGCAAGATAGTTTACCATAATATTATAGCCAGTAATGATGATATCATTGATACAGTGACTGCCTTACAAACCACTTTTCACCAAACACAGCAAAGCTTCTTCCATCCCCTTTAACTTAAAGATACTAACTACAAATTACAAATACTTATGAAATGATTTATCACACACCTATGAGCTTCTTATTATCAGCAGCCATGGAAAATTTCTCCGTGGCAAAGTTTCAAGATAACTTTTGAATTTTGTGTCACTTCATTAAACTTTGTTTTACTGACATGCAGGCAACAAATAGTGCCCTTCTATTTTAATCACACAAAGAGCATGTAGCACATATTCGAGGGTAATCCCAAAAGTAAGGTCTCCTATTTTTTTATAAGTACATAGACCTGTTTATTTCTACAATGGTTTACATCAGTTTACAGCTTGAGCGTTTGGCTATTTTTTGACATAATCACGATTTCTGTCAATGCATTTTTGTAGATGCTGTAGCAGTTTTTGTATGCCCATATCGTACCAGCTTGCCGCCATGCTGCGATGAAGGATGCTGCCACTGGCATGATTGTTGCTTGGTCTCAGGTGTAAAGTGGTATGCCCAGGTTTCGTCATCCATGACAGTTGAGTCCAGAAAGCAGTCCTGTTCAGCTGCAAGGCGGTGAAGAAATTCGCAGGAAGCATCAACTCGTTGCCGCATGTGGTCCTCAGTCAGCATGCGTGGCACCCATCTTGCGCACACCTTCCAGTAGTTCAATGTTTCTGTTAAAATTCTGTAAGCAGTGCTTCGGGAAACCATAGGAACCAACGTGCAGAGATCATCCAGGGTGATCCGCCGATCTTCACACATGCTTTGCTCAACCTTCAACACTGTCTCCTCAGAAATTGACGGTCTCCCGTTCCTTTGTTCGTCGTGAATTTCGGACCAACCAGCTGCAAACTCTCTACACCACTTACGAACATTTTTGACGCCCATGCACGACTCACCACACACTTCCATCAATTGGTGATGTATTTCAATCAGCACAGTGCCCTTTTCGTTCAAAAACCAAATAACTGCGTGCAATTCACACTTGGCGGTAACATCCAACGGGAGCTCCATTCTCAATGACTGCCAAGCCACGACTGAGCAGCTCAGCGTGGCGTGCGCATGATGTTTACACAAAGCGCGTGAATCACTCTTCACAACAGTGTGACCAACTGCCACACAAACAGAGTTCTGTACTTATAAAAAAATAGGAGACCTTACCTTTGGGATTACCGTCGTATTAATATAAAGATCACTGAGAAAATGAAACATAAGCTACATTTTTAAGTGCATTAATGTAATGAAAATTCGTTGACTATATCAGGTACTCTGTGTGTGAAAAGCATACTCATACAGACCACACTCCATTCACTCTACCCACACTAAATCTAACATGAACACACTGACACATTGAATCAAGATGTTTTCATATTATGAACATGTGTTTGAATTAAAAAATCACAACCCTTTCCACTCTAATGTAGAATCTTGTCTTACATAACGTTTTCTGCTTCTGTTCCGATATCAGATGTGGTCTGAAACACCATTTAGGTTTTTTTTAATCATCTCCCTGTTCTGCTTCATCCCACAGAACTGATTCTGCCCAACAAATAGCAGAAGCTGTCCACAGTATTTCACGCCAGCTCATGTGCATCAATGTGGAAAAGTGACTGTGGGTTACGGCACAATTGTTGCTTGTACAAAAATGGCAGACAGAAGATGTGTACTTGATGATCATAGGTGGCTTTTGGAAGATACTTAAAGATGAGTAACAGTTCAGTGATGAGACTGAACAAGAAGGATCTTTTCTTGTGTGTAGTGTTGTAAGTGTCAGTTAATCTTACCATAATGATTTAGAAGGAAGTGATGACAATGTGCAATCTATCATGTGTTAATGGCAGGTTTATCATGACAGTGATATTATCAAGTTCTTATACACTGAAGCACCAAAGAAACTGGTATAGGCAAGCGTATCCAAATACAGCGATATGTAAACAGGTGTAACACGGCACTACGGTCGGCAATGCCTATATAAAACAAGTGTCAGGTGCAGTTGTTAGATTGGTTACTGCTGATACACTGGTAGGTTATCAAGATTTAAGTGAGTCTGAATGTGGTGTTATAGTCAGCACACGAGCGATGGGACACAGCATTTCTGAGGTAGCAATGAAGTGGGCATTTTCCCATATGACCATTTCACAAGTGTACTGTGAATATCAGGAATCCAGTAAAACATCAAATCTCAGAGATCACTGCGGCCGGAAAAAGATCGTGCAAGATCAGGAATGAAGATGACTGAACAGAATCGTTCAAAGTGACAGAAGTGCAACCCTTCCGCAAATTGCTGCAGATTTCATTCCTGGGCCACCAACAAGTGCCAGCATGAGAAACATTCACCAAAACGTCATCAATATGGGCTTTTGGAGTCAAAGGTCCACTTGTGTACCCTTGCTGATTGCACAACACAAAGCTTTACACCTTGCCTGGGCCCGTCAACACTGACATTGGACTTTTGATGACTGGAAACATGCTGCCTGGTTGGACGAGTCTCGTTTCAAATCGTACTGAGCGGATGGACGTGTACGGGTATGGAGACAACCTCATGAATCTATGGACCATGCATGTCAGCAGGGTACTGTTCAAGCTGGTGGAGGCTCTGTAATGGCATGGGACATGTGCAGCTGGAGTGGTATCGTACCCCTGATACGACTAGATACAACTCTGGCAGGCGACACGAACGTAAGCATCCTGTCTTATCACCTGCATCCATTCATGTCCGCTGTGCATTCTGACAGTCTTCGGCTATTCCAGCAAGGAATGAGACACCCCAAATGTCCAGAATTTCTGCAGAGTGGCTTCAGCAACACTCTTCCGAGTTTAAACACTTCCACTGGCCATCAAACTCTCCAGACATGAACATTATTGAGCACATCTGGGATGCCTTGCAAAATGCTATTCAGAAGAGAAATCCACCCCCTCATACTCTTACGGATTTATGGACAGCCCTGCAGGATTCATGGTGTCAATTCCCTACAGCACTACTTCAGACATCAGCTAAGTCCATGCCACATCGTGTTGTGGTACTTCTGCTTGCTCACGGAGGCCCTACACAATATTAGGCAGGTGTACCAGTTTCTTTGGCTCTTCAGTGTACTTGTTACAAAAGAGAGATTCACTCTTCCTTGAAACACATACCCAACAATGGAACTTCAATATTTTCAATTATTTTTCAGTACCATTTTATTAGCAAAATTCTGACTGCAATAAATAAACCAGAAAGTGTCGCTGCACACAGAGGTGCAGTATCAGCTGTAATTATCATATGGCAGTGAAACATGGTAGATATTTGATAAGAAACTGGACATGGCTAGAAAAGGTCAAACAAGTGAGAAAGGCATAATGCTGATTATATTAACTGCTGATTACATAATTTGTTCGATACAAGCACCGGAGATGTCGACAGACAGTCCCAGGTATGCACCTGGTGGTCTAAATTGGAACTTATGTCTTCCAGTTTTAATCTATTCCACATTAATGCATTAGAATATCCACCACGCTACATTGCCATATAATAATTACAGCCCACACTGGACCTTTGTGAGGAGTTGCACTTTAATTACAAGCATCTGGAATGGAAAAAAATACAGAAGGTGGCTCCACTGATAAAACATTTAATGTGACATTTATGGAAGAATGTTTCATGGGTACAAATGAAGGCATCCTTGGTCTTACATTAAACATATCCCCAATTTGAAGACAGATTTAGGTAACTATTTTACTGAAGACTGGCTAGACTGAAGTCTGTTCTACAAGTACGTTTCCTCTGGTCACCGATTTTTCCAGTTATTTTGGACACTGCATTTAGTTTCTCCTATCATTGCTCAAGCAAGTGTGGATACTAGGAAAGGCAAAGTCAAGTTTATCAGTGAATATATTGCTAATAAATGTAAAGAACTTTGCACAACAGGAAGATGAGACCATAGTTGGTTTTAAAGGCAGGATTCAGTTGAAGAGCTATAATCTAATGAAGCCTACAAATTGATGTCTTCAAACTTTTTTGCCTCCATGATTATGCATTTTCTCATATTCCATTTACAGTGACACAATGACTGACAGTCTTATTCATCATGATTTGCCATTTATCTCTTGAATAGTGATTTATTTGGCACAAGATCTGCCTGCACACACAGGTGGTACAGGTTTTCACATCTACACTGACAGGTTCTACACTTACCCTAAGCTTGCTCATGAACCAAGCAAAATGAAAATGCATGCAACAGGGACAGCTGTGCCATCTATGAATGGTTTTCCACTTGTTCTCAAAAAGAAGCAGCTTGAGGAATACAATGTGTGTGTTTATCAGTCTAATACATGATGCACAGTCTAATACATGATGCACGTATCCCTTCACAATAAGAGGTTAGTGACCATACTGAGACATTATTTGGTCCTGAAACACAGCTGATCACTGGTTACACAAAGAAACCACCAGTTCAGATGAGAAACCTATAATTATTTTAGAATATATAAAGTTTACAGAGGAATGGACACAATGTTTTGTGCATGTTACGGCTTTACGTGGAAGTCATACAAATCGTGCAATTTTTTTCTCTGGATTGTAGAAGTTACAGCTGTAAAACAGCTACATATTTTACTCAATAGATACAGAGAAGAGAAGAGAGAAGAGGAAACATATTGTGGTGTCACCGCCAGACACCACACTTGCTAGGTGGTAGCTTTAAATCGGCCGCGGTCCATTAGTACATGTCGGACCCGTGTGTCGCCACTTTCAGTGATAGCAGACCGAGCGCCACCACACGGCAGGTCTAGAGAGACGTACTAGCACTCGCCCCAGTTGTACTGACGATGTAGCTAGCGATGCACACTGACGAAGCCTCGCTCATTTGCAGAGCAGATAGTTAAAATAGCCTTCAGCTAAGTCAATGGCTACGACCTAGCAAGGCGCCATTAGTAACATTGCATGTATCTAAAGAGTCTCACTTGTATCGCCACAATCTCCAGATGTACCACAAGGATGGATTAAAATTAAGTATTCCAGCAGCTACGTACTTTTCTTTATAGCATTCATTACGTATCCTGTTTCAGACCTCACGCCATCCTGCTTTAGTTTAGCGCGTGCCTTTCGGCTTCCTCTCATTGTGTCTAGGCTGTCTTGTCTAGACACAACACATATCTTTTCTATTAGAGAAATCTCATCACAAAGCTTGTGGGAACTGTCAGAGACATTCAAGGAAGAGAGGGAACCATCTTCTGATGTTGAGGAGAGGCTGAATGGAAAGATGCATTTTGTAATGTAAAATGAAAAGCAATCTACAAACAACTGTATGGCCTGCAGCAGACAAAATGAAAAAGATGGGAGGAAAGAAACCATTATCTACTTTGAGACATGCACAAGGGGGTCTTAGACTTCATCCTGGAGACTTGTTTCAAAAAGTATCAGACAGCAAACAGTTTTCAAAAAAATAAAAAAAAATGCACATAATTCTATGCAACACACAACAGACAATGAAGTTATCATGAGAGCTCATATTCATGTCTTTCTCACTTTAAAATACCATAATATTGCAAGCAATCCCCTAACCTATTCCCTGATAATATTAATCAGAGATGAGGAGATGACAGCTGGCAAAAAAATTGACTGGAAAGGGTTAAAATTGTGCCCAAAAGACATGGCCAATCACTGTGTGAAATAATGACAGCATTCAAAATCAAATGGACGCAAAACTGATAAAGGCCCAGGAATATGACAAACCACAAGATCTCCTTCCGTTTTGTGGTCACCATAGTTACTAAAATCCCATACAACTCGGTAACTCTGAGAACAATGGCAAAAGGCAGCCACTTGGATGGCAATAAAAATTCAATTTGTAAACACTAGTATTAGCATGTACATTGGATTAAATACGAGATGTTTCTAAATCCAGAACAGTTACAATATATTCAACAAAGACAGAGACCACTAAGTACTTGGTGCAAGTCAATTTCATTATGAATTTGCACAGACAAAATTTGCCCACTCCAATACAACATGAGCATTTTCAGTGAAGGACAACAAGGCTACTGTAAGTATGTACATACAAGGACATACATGCAACGGCATCAGAAAGTTGTGCTTTTGATTAACAGGACAAGGATATCTTTTTATTTATTTTGTGTTTATATTGAGGTTTGTTGCATCTAATTAACTAACAATCTACTGTTCATTCAGAATCAAGGAGAGGCAGTATGCTACACTCATTACATTCCCCCCTTTGTTTCTACTTCAGAAATGTGTAGCCATTTTCTATCCACCGAGACCAATTAGTTGAGATATCCTCTTCCTTCAATGGACAGTGACCTTTTTTGTTGGTATGTCTTGAATATTTTCATAATTAAGGCTGCCATTGCACCAGTTCCTAAACTGTAGGCTGTGATGGCTGATATACAGCTTTGTATACCTTTTTCTAACACAGAGTATGGTTATGTTTATCAACAACACTGACAGTATTCACTTTTTTCACTTGGACACTGTTACTGGCAAAATATTCTACAATACATCATGGTAGTGTGACAATAAAAGGCACAACCTCCTTCTAAATACAATTAGTAGTTTAATATGTCGCCATTAATATACTTTAAGTTGTGGTAGGCTAGTGAATGAATCCTCTGCAATAGGCTGATGTGACATCAGACAGGAGTGCAGGAAGGACTAAGAGGAGCAAGGAGCATAGTGCCAGAAGCAGGGTTATTCTGTTTTTGGCGGACAGGAGGGCAAAATTTACTGTATGTTATACTAACGAATGTGCTTAATAAAGGATCACGGTATAAGCATACCTTTACTTAACCTATCGTAACAGTTATTCATGTATTTGAAAATGTTTACCAGTTTTCATCTATAAAACTATGGTAGATCAGGATACTATCCACTAAACTCAGTGAAAGAAAACAAAACACTATTATAAAATCAGTGAACTATGAATAAAGGACAAAAAATTATGGTAATAAAGAGAAGAAGAAGAAACATACTTTACATTATTTTACTCCATTTTATTAGTCTTAAAAATTAATAAGGAAAGCAAAAGGTTTTAGTCATATCCTATTAGTAGGAAACATCCTCCAAGTAATCAGAAATTGTGGGAAAAAATATCATAAATCCTTTTTTTTGTTGGTATCTGGTAAATCTGCTTAAGTACTCCTTAAATGGACAGTTATTATTCTTCTGAAAGTATTTAAACAACTCAAAATTGTTACAGCAGATTCAAGCAGAATTCAAACCCTCATATAGTAACTGTCATCTATTATTGCATTCATTTTAGTGAATTATATTTCCATTTCTGTGCCATCGATGTTTACAAAAGTTATTGAAAAGGCTGTATATAGAAGGGTTATTGATTATTTCAGTTAACATAAATTATTGTCAACATAGTTTAGTTTCAAAAGTAGTTTAACAACTGAAAACCTTATATTCTCTTTTCTCTGTGAGGCACTGGATGGATTAAATAAAAATTTGTGAACACTATTGTACCTTTAACTAAGGCATTTCACTGTGCTCATCACAAAATGTGTGTCCTCTTAAGTCGCCGATGTGGTGTCACCTAAAAAGGTCTTACAATAAGGCAGCCAACAATGCCATAAGATCATTTTATTTCACTGTAGAAAATGTACCATTATGGGATAAGAGGAGTTGCTCATCACTGATTGTTCTAATACTTTATGGACAGACAGCAAAAAACATTCTCCACACTAATGAGAAAGGCTATGAGGTGGCATCTGATTGGGGCATGGTTAAGTGGGGGTGCTCCTAATATGACAGGTAATTCTAAAATATTTCTGTTTGTCGTCAACAATGGCTTAGTAGTGAAGGACATTGAGTAAAACATATGTAATGTACCAAATACTGCAGTTCAAGGAACACACAGTCCAGTCACATTAATATGACCACCACCTATGCTCGTCATCAACGTGCAATAACCATTCAGAGAGGGCAGGTGGCAGCAATAACAGTAGATGGTACATAAAGCGTTTGGGGAGGCCCATGGAAAACAGTGCAGTCATTGTTGTAATGTGGAAATGAAGCAATTTCTCTGATGTCCAAACATGCATGATCTTGGCTTTCGTGCCAAGAGTGGAAGTATTACCAAAATGGCTAAGTTTGCAAACTGTTTGCATACCACCATGGTTGAAGTATATGGTACTCGTCAAAATGGCACTACACAAAACCAGCGTCCACACAACTGTGGTACACCACAGGCCGTAGATGACTAGGGTGAATGATGGCTGTGGAGATGTGTATAGGCCAATAGATGTGCAAATGTTAAGCAACTGACCACCCAGGTGAACTATGGGACAACAAACAGTGTCTCCTCGACAACTGTTCAGCAAATGTTGCTCGCTTCATATGGGCCTCCACAGCTGGCACCAGGTTCCTGCACCTATATACAGACTGTTGCTCATTTGGGATGAAGGATGGAATTTGCATACCAATAATACAACTGGACATCCAATGAGTGGTGACAGGTAATCTTTTCAGATAATCATGTTTCATGCTCCATTGGACACACACTACAATTATTGTCACAAGGGTTCAGGCCAGAGGAGGAAGCATTACGTTCTGCAGAATATTTTCGTAGCATTCCCTGGGTGATCTTACTTCGGAAGGCACAATGGATCAACCCAAGTATGCATCTATCATTGAGGACTATGTCCACCACTACATGCAGTTTGTTTTTCCTTGGCATGATGGCATCTACCAGCAGGACTATGCAACATGTCACACAGCTTGCAGTGTATGTACATGGTTCAAGGAGGGACAGGATGAATTTACTGTACTCCATTCACCACCAAACTGCCCGGATCTAAACCCAGTAGGGAATCTGAGGGACAGCCTTGATTGGGCTGTTTGTGCTGTGGATGTTCAACCAAGAAACCTAGTGCAGCTGGGCCACAGCACTGGAGTTGGCATGGCTCCACATCCTTAACAGTACCTTCCAAAACCTCAATAACCCTTTCTGCATGTCTTGCAGCAGTGGTTATTCAGGCTCTTGACAGGTGGTCACATTAATGTAACTGGACCAATACTACGTTTTTACAGTTTCTACCACAAAATTCAATTAAAACTGATATTCTGATTACACAGGATGAGTATATGATTAGCAAGTCTGAACAATTATAACTCCTAGGTGCTCTGATACACAGTAAGCTGACAAGGAATGCTCATGTTCAGAAACTCATTAAAAAACTGACTGCTTCTAAATAGGGTGTTCAGAAATAAGCATCACAAACTTCTAGGACTTTTAGAGGGAAGTGAGTATGTCATATTTTGAATAGGGATCCATCTCCAGAAATTTACCATTTCATTCCACGACTGTTTCAATTCAGATGTTTAACTCATCGATTCCTGCTGGAGGAATTGAATTAGGCATGACACAGTAACAATTTGAAAGGAAACTTAAAGCAACCATTTATCACCTAAGCACATTTGTTTGTATTACCACTTGAACATAGTGTATTTACATTATTCCAAAACAACAAAAGAACCCAGCATACTGTACTGTGTGTACAGGTCAGTACTGATGCATTACAAGAGCAGGTCGATGTGGTGACCACCAACGTTGTTACTACAGACATTGGACCTACAAATATTTTCTTTTTCACACTCTATCTCACCTGGTGCCTGCTCAATTTCTAGTGCGGTATATCTTCCTCTGTCTCTACAGGAGTTATGCAGCAAGGCAGACATTAAATCATGATCAGGTGACCATCTGACATAGTACACATCATCCTGTCTACACTACTGCATACCAGGACAAGTAATTCTGAGATTTTTCTCCTTCTCTCCACAGACGTGGATGCATTACATATCTGAACTGAAACCATTGCACAACGGAAATGGTACGTTTCTGGACATGGTTTTCAATTCAAGATATTACATACTCAATCCCATCTACATGTTTTCTACATGTTTGTAATGGGAATTTCCGAACACTCCATATTTACCATTATAACAGTATATGCAATATGTTATAGTACAACACAATTATATTAGTCTACTTTGCTTATTTTCAATGCTTATGACATATGGTATTCTATTCTGGAGTAACTTTTTCCATTTGCAAATGCTGTTAGTTCAGAAAGTGGAAGTTTGAACAATATGTGGTTTTATTTTGTGAATCTCTTGTTTACAGGCAAAAGTTATTAGAAATTCACGTACCCATAAGAACATTGAGCGTGAAGTGTTCAACTTCCAGCATCATACCTATGCAGAAGATCTCACTGAAAACTCTAGAGAATTCCAGTCATATGTAAAAGCACTGAGTGGATTAAGGCTTCTATTCAGTCACTCACTGACCTGTCTGGGGTGGCAATAGAAGACAGCAAAATGCAAGCTGAAGTTTTAAATTTCATGTTTAAGAAATAATTCATGCAGGAGGATCATACAAACATCGTCTGACTGCATCACATACTCCCACATGGGGGATATACAAGCAGCCATCCATTGCATGGAGAAGCAGCTGAAAGAGTTGGAAACAAGTAAGTTGCCAGATCTGGATGGAATCCCAGTTCGTTTTTACAAAGATTACTCTGTGGTACTGAACCCCCACTTAGCTTGCATTTATCACAATTTCTCACCCAGTGTGACGTTCCAAGTGACTAGAAAAAAGCACATGCGATTCCTGTAAATAAAAATGGAGAAAATATGAATCTGCATACTTACAGACCAATATCCTTAAGACCAGTTTGGTGCAGGATTCTCTATCACATTCTGAGTTTGAATATAATAAATTTACTTGAGACAGAAAAGCTTCTATTGACAATTCAGCACACATTTAGGAAGCATCACTCGTGCGAAGTTCCGCTTGCCTTTTTCTCGTATGAGATCCTGTGAGCCATGGATGAAGGCAACATGCAGGTTACATACTCCTAGATTTACAGAAAGCATTTGACATGGTGCCCCACTGCAGACTGCTGATGAAGATCCAAGTATATGGATTAGGTTCCCAGATATGAGAGTGGTTCGAGATAAGTACGTTGACCTTGATGGTTAGTGCTTGTCAGGAGTGCCCAGGGAAGTGTTATAGGACCACTGTTATTTTGGATATACATAAATGATCTGGTGGACGAAGTAAGCAGGAGTCTGCAAATGTTTGTTGACAATGCTGTGATGTACGGGAAGGTGCCATCATTGAGTGACTGTAGGAGGATACAGGGATACAGGATGACTTAAGACAGAATTTTCTGTTGTCATGATGGACAGCACCTGCCTCTAAATCTAAAAAAATGTAAGTTAACGCAGATGAGTAGGAAAACCACTCCTGCAATGTTAAAATAAAGCATTAGTAGTATGCTACTTGACACAGCCACATAATTTAAATATTTAGACATAATGTTGCAAAGCAATATAAAATGGAACTATCACATTAGATTGGTAGTAGGTAAGGTGAATGGTAGAGCTCATTTTATTGGGAGAATTTTGTGAAAGTGTAGATCATCTACAAAGGAGACAGTGTATAGAACACTTGTGCAAACTATTCTTAAATACTGCTCGAGTGTTTGAGATCCCCACCAGGTCAGATTAAGAAAGACACCGAGGCCGTTCAGAGGCATGCTGCTGGATTTGTAACCGGTAGGTTCGATTGGTACGCAAGTATTACGGGGATGCTTCATGAACTAAAATGGGAATCCCTGGGGGGATGATGATGATGATCTTTCCAAGGGGCACTATCAACACTAGTGAGGAAATTTAGAGAATTAGCATTTGAGGCCAACTGCAAAATGATTCTACTGCCACCAATGCACGTATCGCCTGAGGAGAGCCAAGATAAGATGACAAATAATATCTTTAATTGCTGTTTGGTTCTGTTTACCTGTAACATGTATGTGTAAAGTAGGCACAAAGCTGTCCAATTTTTATACGATAAGATTCATTCCATTTCATTATTGCAGTTATAGTCTCAAATCAGCTGATTGCAAAAAATATAATTCATTTTGTTTAAAATAAAGCTTATTAACAGTTATGCACAACTAAAAATTCTACTACAGCAAGTAATAGCAAATTTTGTGTGAGCTACTATGTATTTATGGACTTAGTGACATCAGTCATTAGAAAGACTGGCATTCTGATGTTTCAGTAACATATTTCAATTTTTGTGATACTAACATCTCCACGTTACTATCTCATGTGAAAAAATCGGTGCTTGAATGTTATCATGCTAACATCTCCATGAAAGTATGAGGATCAGCATCCACAAAAACAACAATGTTGGGGCCAAAGAGCTAACTAGTTAATTCTATAGCACAAGTCTGCAATTATCTTAGCTAAATTGTGTTACAAGTAACAGAAAAGCTGGACTATCATTGTAACTGGAACAACTGATTATTGTATGTTAAGACTTCCATTAAGGACTGGACTAAGTGAAATATCTCTGTATAACTTTCTTTTGATGGATTACTGCAAGATACTATGTTTACTATGGTGCATGAGGTAAATGTGAACTGCGTTCTGTGTCGCACACTATTTTGTTCTGATTATAATTTATCTGATAAATTCTGTCAATGGACTGTTGTTGGGTGAAGGCCTAACCTGATTAAGGCACTTCTATTATTGCAAAATTAAAGAACTGGTCACTGTCCAAACAATATGACAAAGCTCAACAAATGTGTGAAATACTGAATCCAAAAGTGTAGATTTTCATACATTATTAAGTAAACACCATGTACTATTCATTAGGGTTTCCAGATTCATTGTTACAGTTAGGTGCACTACTGAAGATGCAAAGGTAAATAGATGAGAAAAATGTGGTTGGTTACCTTCCACACTGTGGTAAGAAATTTGGTCAGTACAGATGGAACTGTATTTAAGGGTTTACCTACTAGCTGTAGATGGAGAGTTGCTTCTCTCCAGAATAAATTGTTATGCTATTCGGTTTCTGAATTGAGTCTGTAACAAATATGCTTTAATCAGCTGCAAATACAGTAGTTCAGTGGGACGCTAACTCTTTTCTATTACAAAAGGAATGTAAAGCAATTTTTACTAATTGCTGTTGTGATGAAACTGGAAGTTACCGAATGCATGTCAGGGCAACAAATTTTTTTTAGCATTCTAAATCTTTATTCTTCCTGTCTACATATTTATTTCTCAACAGTGTCATCCTGGCAACGAACACATTTCTCCCAATGAGAGACCACTTTGTTAATACTGACACTGTGGATTAGTTGACTCTGTTGATGGAGCCACAACTTCACCTCTGCTTGCACTGCAGCCACGAAATAATTACTGGGATCATGTATTTTAGTCACTACTGGCTGCTTCATATTTAAGATGAAGCATAGCATTACTACTTAAATCTGACTGGAATTCTATACAGCTGTCTCCTTTGGATGTTTCTGATGTAACATTTGAGAGAAAGAATGAGAATGCTGTATGCAGCAGATCTTGACCTACATTTACATAATACTGCACAAACACGTAATGGTGTGTGCCGGACGGTACTTCTGGTACCACTAACTGATCCATCCTACTCTGTTCCACTCGTGAAAGGCACGTGGGATGATTGTCAGTAAGCCTCTATATTGGCTCTAATTTCTTGAATTTTGTCTTTGTGGTCATTACATGAGATGTATGTGGGAGGATGTAACATGTTGTCTGACTCTTTCTGGAAAATGCTCTCCTGAAATACAATAGTAAACCTCTCGCTGATGCACAATACCTATCTTGTAATGACTGCTGGAGTTTGTTGAGCATCTTGGGAATGCTCTCACAGTGACCAAACAATTCCATGCCAAACACTACGCTCTTTGTTGGATCTTCTCTTCCCTTCCATCATTCCTATCTAGTAAGGAATCCATATTAATGAACAATATTGAAGAATAAATTTAACAAATGCCTTATAAGCCACTTCCTTCATGGATGAGTCACATTTCCTTAAGATTCTTCCGATGAATCTCAATCTAGCATTTGCTTTTCCACTTCAAGGTCACTCTTGGATAGTTACTCCTATATATTTTATGGCAAATACCGTTTCCAGCAGTTTCTCATCAATAGTGCAGATGTACAGTAGTAGCTTTCTTTCCCTGCGTATGCACAATATGTTATATTTATTTATGTTCAGGGTCAACTGCCAGAGCCAGCACCATTTACCAATCCTCTGCAGGTCATTATGCAAATCAGTACTGCCGTCTGGAGTCACTACTTTGTTACAGACAACCACATCTGAACAGTCTTAAAAGAGCATCCAATGCTTTCTAGTAGCTCATTTATATACAGTATACACAATAATGGTCCTATTACACTTCCTTGGGATACTCTGGAAATTACCTTTACATCTGTCAATTTTGTTCTGTTAAGAACAACGTGTCAAGTTCTGTCTAAGTGGAAGTCTTGAATCCAGTTGCAAATCTGGTCCAATACTCAATAAGCTCAATTTTTTCACTAAACGGTAGCGAGAGACTGTGTCAAATTCCTTCCTGAAGTTAAGGAACACAGCATCAACCTTAGCACCGTTGTCAAAAGCAATGGAGGAATAGAGTGAGCTGATTTTCACACGATATCTGTTTGTGGAATCCATGTTGATTTTTATGAAGGAGATTTTTGTTCCCCAAAAATGTCATAGTTCTTGAGCATAAAACATTTTCCATAATCCTACAGCAGATTGATGTCAACGATCTAGGTGTGCAATAGCGTGCATCTGTCCTGCGATCCTTTTTGGAAATGGTAATTACCTGAACTTTTTTCCAGTCACCAGGTACCCTTTGTTGCTCCAGCAATCTATGATAAACAGCTGGTAGAAGGGGAGCAGCAAGTTCTTTTGCATCTGGTTCTGATGCCTTTTCACAACTAGGCGATTGTAGTTGCTTTTCTATTCTGTGATCAGCCATTTCAATATCTGCCATTTTGACATTCATACAATGAATGAAAGGAGGGACTGTGTTACGATCTTCCACAGTGAGGCGATTTTAGATGATCAAATTCAGTATTTCAGCCTTCTCTCTGTTACCTTCTGTTTAGGTCCCAGTATGGTCTCTGAATGAATGAATAGATGATTTCAAACCTCTTACCGATTTTACATAAGACCAAAACCTCTTAGGTTTTTTACTTGGATTGGGTGACATAATTTTACTTTCAAAGTCATTGAGCACTTCTCTCATTGCTCTCCCTATGCTCAGTTTCACTTTGTTCAGCTTCCATTTGTCAGCTAAGTCTTGACTTCTCTGGAATCTGTGATGCTCTCTTTCTTTATGTAGAAGTTTTGTAACACTGCTATTAAACCATGGTGGGTCTTTCCCATCCCTTGTGACCTTGCTCAGAACATACTTGTCTACGGCATACTGAATAGTGCTTTTGAATTTTTTTCCATTTTGCACTAATCACTGAATATTTTATGCTGCCTACTCAGCAGCTCTGTAATTTGCATCCTGTCACTCTTGCTAAGCAAAAATATCTTCTTACCTTTCTTCAAAGAATGGAAAATCCAGTATGTAATTTAACAATACAAGAGAAGGAAAGTTGTCACTCACCATATAGCGGAGATGCTGAGTCGCGATAGGCACAATAAAAAGATTCCCACAATCATCGCTTTCGGCCATTAAGGCCTTTGTCAACAGTAGACACACACACACACACACACACACACACACACACACACACACACACACACAAACGCAAGCACAACTCACGCAAGTTGCGCTTTTGTGTGTGTGTGTGTGTGTGTGTGTGTGTGTGTGTGCGCGTGTGTGTGTACTGCTGACAAAGGCCTTAATGGCCGAAAGCTATGATTGTGTGACTCTTTTTATTGTGCCTATCGCGACTCAGAATCTCTGCTATATGGTGAGTGGCAACTTTCCTTCTCTTGTATTGTTCCTACCTTTCTTAATATTCCTTGTAAAACCAGTAGTCATAGATGCTGTCATAGCATCATGATCACTACATCTTCCTCTAGTTTAACTGATTCAATAAGTTCAGGTTTGGTTGTTGCTAAGATGTTTAAGACATTGCCTTCATGATTTGGTTCTCAAACTATCTGCTCATAGTAAGTTTTGAACAAGATGTTCAGAATTCCATCACATGAATCCCCATTTTAGGCAACAGGTTTGAGAGCATGACTCTCCCAATCTAAACTCGGACAAGTTGAAATCTCTTCCCTCCCCTCCCCGCCACCCTCTTAACAGAAAAATTGTTAACAACATTCTTTAAGTTCACTCTGAGGCACTCTACCACTGCAGCTCCTGACACAGACGGTCTATAAAGGCATCCAGTTACCATTTTTGACTGAACTTTGATGCTTAACTTCACCCAGATTAATTCACATTTGGGATCTGTGATAAACTTGCTAGATGTTATCGAGTTCTTTATTGCAATAAATATGCTGCTAGCAATGGTGACTAACATATTGTTATGATAAATTCTCCAATCTGAACTTAGGATTTTGTTGCTATTCACTTCCGGTTTCAAGGAGCTTTCTATTCCTAATAATATCTGGGCATTGTAACCTTCAATATGAGATACTATAGAAGAAAGTCCAACTAAAATTACTTGACAGTTGACATGTGTCACTTGCCACTACAGTGTCACCGTGTACGCTGCCACCTACCACTTGGTTGTAGGTGACACACAAACATGGCAGATCACTTCACAAGTGCTGTTAATGTGCAACACAGAGCAATGTTGGAAGCAGCCATTGTGAGATATGATGGAAATGAGAGCTGCGCTGTTGACAGTTGATTTTAGAAGACCATTGACCAAACTGTGGTGGTAGATGCGTTTTGTAGCCCTGAATTTAAACCCGTGCCCTAACCTAACAACAACCTTGTGATGTGCAATGTATCCGAGAAAACGGCAGTCAACAACTGGTGGCACAAATAAAATCAGAATCGCTTTGTTCACAGCCATTAAAGCTAACCTCATGCACAAACTCAAGACAGAAAATTTTCTGTTTAAGCACTAAAAGGAAACTGCAATTTCTCACTATCATCGGTTACGTAACATTAACCTCACTCTGGATACACGGACTGCCATTTTACCAACCAATGAGCAGTCCTGGTTGGCACTGGGTTGCAGATTACAGGGAACCAAAGCAGATTCCAAACAAGAGAGGAAGGGTAAAAAAAACACAATATGATGATGAAAATGATGTGGCAAAGTATTATATATAAAGAAATTACATTTAAACCAATTAAATAAATATAGTTATTGAAATCATAAAAATAAAAAAATAAATAATAAAAAATAAAAAATCACTGTTTTGATGAGATTCTAACCTACAACTTTCTACATGTCAGGTTTATATGCTGAACACTGCACTACCCCACTCCGCAGGATTAGGGTGTTATATTTATGACTCTGGTAATCCAGTAGCAATGATGAATTGCACCCTTCAAAATTCAGTTTCATGCAAATGTCATATGGAGCTTATCTAATGTAATCTCTTTGATTACAATATTTGTCATGTGATGCTGAATCGCGTCTTGTGTGGAATGATCCAGTATTGTTTGGTAAGTGCCATGTATGAAATGGGTGTACTTCGTTAGCATAACTGTGTGTGTGTGTGTGTGTGTGTGTGTGTGTGTGTGTGTGTGTGTGTGTGGTGCGGGGGGGTAATCATGTGTGATGAAATAATAGAGCTATACCCAGGATTTGTGATACAAAACTCATAAAGAAAGAATGCCGGACGAGAAGTTAGACATGAACTGACCAATTGTTGTCGAAGTCTGACAAAAGTGAATGGTTTGGGTGTGATGTGATGCTGGAGGGAACTAGCTCCAACACATGAAGTGTCAACTATCACATAATCGGAATAAAATTCTAGGAACTTTCCTTGGATGCTCCTGCAGTTTACTAATATTATGTTACCCTTTCCTATAGATGATCATTACAATAATTTTGCAAAGGAGCTATAGTTTATATTCTTATATGCTCTTGGTATATTTCTGAATTGTAAGAAAAGGTATAAAAAATACAGTATAGGACATGTTTAATATTCTGGTTACAACAATTGTTAAACTTACCAGAGCTGGGACTACTTGCAGAATGAATTGAGCCTTTGTTTAGCAGGACGACCACTTTAAGAATAAACTCTTTCTGAATAGAATGAACATGAGGTAATACTTCATCACGCAGTAATTCTATTACTTTGCAATCCACTGCTTCATCTGCCTGGAGCTCTTCAGGGCATCGATCACACGTTGGTGCACTGAAAATTGCCACAAAATGGTTAAGAGTTGTAGTACACACACTATTTTCTTCAGCAATATGTTCCTGCCTTGGTGTAAATAAACATCTGATTTGCACATCACAAAAAAGAAAAAAAATATATTTCCATGTCATGCAAAACAGACCAAAAAAAATCAGTAAGGCATATTTTGTACACAAAGGATCTCAACCAATGTGTTATCAAACACTCATATGAAAATTACTTATGTTTGGAAAGCAAGAAATTTGTAATAAACACAAAACTGTTCTGAATGCTGCATCAGTTGTGGAATAAAATGCAACAGTTCTCCACATTTCTCAGGCATGACAGGTATCTGGATGTTAATACAGTCATCTGCAATAAATAACTGGTAAGTGTCTCTCATGCAGAGAATTCCTTTACCAGTACAAATTTATCTCCATATGACTGCTTTATAACTATGTTTACCACTGCTGTAAATATTCTACCAATGAAATTACAGCAAGAAATTGGTGGTACATGATTTTAGCAAAACTACTACAAATAACATCAGTAACAAAAAACAAACGAATGAATGAATAAAACAAGCAAATAAGAGCAAAGAAATAACACCGAAGACAACAACAAAAACTACTCACACCAAACAATAAAGATGTATGAAAACAACTGACATTCAAGTTACACAAATGCAGCAAAAGATGTTATCAAATAATACACACATAAGACAAAAATTAAAGCATAGATACCTAACACTGTATGGAGATCATCTCCAACTTGGCAAAGTGCAGCAGCTCACATGTCATTAACTCAGCAAGTGGGTGGAAGACCTCTGGAAAATAATACTCAGCCACACCATTGCAGTTGCTTCATAAAACAACCTGCCATTTTTAGTACAAGTTCCTGGGTATTAACAGACCACTCAAATACATACACTCCTGGAAATTGAAATAAGAACACCGTGAATTCATTGTCCCAGGAAGGGGAAACTTTATTGACACATTCCTGGGGTCAGATACATCACATGATCACACTGACAGAACCACAGGCACATAGACACAGGCAACAGAGCATGCACAATGTCGGCACTAGTACAGTGTATATCCACCTCCCGCAGCAATGCAGGCTGCTATTCTCCCATGGAGACGATCGTAGAGATGCTGGATGTAGTCCTGTGGAACGGCTTGCCATGCCATTTCCACCTGGCGCCTCAGTTGGACCAGCGTTGGTGCTGGACGTGCAGACCGCGTGAGACGACGCTTCATCCAGTCCCAAACATGCTCAATGGGGGACAGATCCGGAGATCTTGCTGGCCAGGGTAGTTGACTTACACCTTCTAGAGCACGTTGGGTGGCACGGGATACATGCGGATGTGCATTGTCCTGTTGGAACAGCAAGTTCCCTTGCCGGTCTAGGAATGGTAGAACGATGGGTTCGATGACGGTTTGGATGTACCGTGCACTATTCAGTGTCCCCTCGACGATCACCAGTGGTGTACGGCCAGTGTAGGAGATCGCTCCCCACACCATGATGCCGGGTGTTGACCCTGTGTGCCTCGGTCGTATGCAGTCCTGATTGTGGCGCTCACCTGCACGGCGCCAAACACGCATACGACCATCATTGGCACCAAGGCAGAAGCGACTCTCATCGCTGAAGACGGCACGTCTCCATTCGTCCCTCCATTCACGCCTGTCGCGACACCACTGGAGGCGGGCTGCACGATGTTGGGGCGTGAGCGGAAGACGGCCTAACGGTGTGCGGGACCGTAGTCCAGCTTCATGGAGACGGTTGCGAATGGTCCTCGCCGATACCCCAGGAGCAACAGTGTCCCTAATTTGCTGGGAAGTGGCGGTGCGGTCCCCTACGGCACTGCGTAGGATCCTACGGTCTTGGCGTGCATCCGTGCGTCGCTGCGGTCCGGTCCCAGGTCGACAGGCACGTGCACCTTCCGCCGACCACTGGCGACAACATCTATGTACTGTGGAGACCTCACGCCCCACGTGTTGAGCAATTCGGTGGTACATCCACCCGGCCTCCCGCATGCCCACTATACGCCCTCGCTCAAAGTCCGTCAACTGCACATACGGTTCACGTCCACGCTGTCGCGGCATGCTACCAGTGTTAAAGACTGCGATGGAGCTCCGTATGCCACGGCGAACTGGCTGACACTGATGGCGGCGGTGCACAAATGCTGCGCAGCTAGCGCCATTCGACAGCCAACACCGCGGTTCCTGGTGTGTCCGCTGTGCCGTGCGTGTGATCATTGCTTGTACAGCCCTCTCGCAGTGTCCGGAGCAAGTATGGTGGGTCTGACACACCGGTGTTAATGTGTTCTTTTTTCCATTTCCAGGAGTGTACGACAATTGCTTTGCATCACACAAATGTGGTATCTGAGCATTTGTTTGAAATTATTCTGGAAGCTCATTGAGAGCAAACTCCTGCTGGAACAACCCATTGTTCCAAGGATTACAAAACTTCACATGTTGCACATGATCTAAGTATCAGAACCCCATCTTCTTCCACACGCACCTTGCAAGCAGTTTGATGAATTCTTGTTGATAATCATGATCTAGGATATCACATAGTTTGCATTAAATGTGACTCCAATTTTCAGTTAGAAACAATTACTGTTACAGTTCGTAAAACCAAAATAAATATTTCTTGTCATCTATGGCACAAAAAGTGACTTCACAGAGTCCAGTTAAGTCCTTGGCTCCTGTACGTCAGTCTTACAATAGATAGGTCACCTGCTTAATATGCTATGAAAGCTATCAAACAGCTTACTGTCCTATTCACATAAATTCCTGGCAGCTGTTTAGCATGTTAGCCAGCATTGCCTGTTGACTGACACTGCCATTCTTGCCTGGTTGTTGACGAACATGAATGCAAAGTGCTCATGATTCATCACAAGTGACATGTAATTGCAACAAAAATAATAAAAATAAATTTAAAAAATAAGGTGCAATAATATGCAACACTACCAAAATAAAAGATTAGCAGCCCACCGAATAATTTCACATTTCAAAGCAAGCTTAGCTGTGACTTTCCCCTTCAACACACAGTGGAGTGTAACAAATATGCCTCAAAGGAAACAGACATTCATTCAGTAGCCTCCAATTAGATAAAACCTTTCAGATTAACCTTGGTGATGACTATCATTGTGTGGTCTCTGGAACTATTCAACCAGCACAATTCTAATAGGTGTCTTTTTCACATTTTATGTCAGTCTGAAGAAATAAAAAGCATACAGTGTTAAAAGCAAGCTTCTGTTACTGAAAAGAAGGAAAGGAAAATTGATGGCAAGGGCACACAAAAAGTCTCTACGGGATGGGAAGAAAAAGACACAAACAGAGGTACTGACATAGGGAAATTGGTAATCCAGTTATGCAGTCACAGTCTCACAGAATAATGAATGATTTGATCTTAAATCAAGACAGTAGGTATTGATAAGATACAGTCAGAATTGCTATGATCAATGGGAAGTACAGGAACTACAGAACTATTCAATCTGTTTTACACATTGAATTAAAAATGACACATAATCAGATTTCCAGTAAAGTCCCATTATCATACACCCAATGCAGGTACATGGAGATAAACTTCAGACCTATTCAATAACCACACTGAAATTATACATCTATGAATTGTTGACTAGAATAATACACAGAAGAATTTGAGAGATGCTAAGTAAAGAAAATTTTGGCTACGTAAAAGGTAAAAGTATCTCATGCTTCATAGGGGAAGGAAGAATAAAGAAAAGTCAGGATAACCAGGATGTGTTCATGGTATTTGTGGTCCTAAAGAAAGCCACTGAGAATTCTGGGTGAAAGACGATATCTGAAATCATAATACCACTGGATTGGCTGTCACAGTTCAGGAATAATAAACACTCCTGCTTGAAAAGGCCAGAATGACGGCATCAGTGTCACCACTTGAAAAATGTCATATTTCTCGACACGTCCCACTTCATCTTGTCTACACAAAGTAAAGCTGCCGCAATGCACAGGTCAGTCTGAAAGATCACTGTGCTTTACTAGTCACAGTCCTCAGATTGCTGAACTGAGGTAACCAAACACTTATAGGGGGACCTACTGTTTAATGTTGACGCTAAACCATGGTGTAACTTGGCATTTTTTATGTTAAGAGGGCATTTACACATGTGAAAGCAGTGAAAGGGAACCAAAAAGATATTAAGAACTGACTGAGGGTCGAACCTTACCTTTTTGGATTTGCAGTCTGACATTTTAGCACACCACATATGTAGAAACTGAAACCCTGAGAAAAATACATAAGACTGCAATGACCTTTATACTGCAGACTCAGTCCTCAGTAAAACACAAGTGATTAAGTATACTGAACTCTACATGATCTCTGACAGGGAACTTAGTATAGTGTGAAGCATGACCCTCCCCACAACCACATCATGAAAGGGCTGGGGGAGAGGTGGGAGGTTGAGTGGAAGAAAAAGCTTTTGTGATGTTGCAATTTCCACAAATAGCAAAGCAAAAATATTGTGCTAACATCAAGTGGTAGAAAGAAAAGTGGGGAAAAATTAGAAATGCATTGTGAAGTTAGTATGCAGTTTATAACTACTGTTATTCCAAAGCAATGATGGAAGGAAAAGAAAAGTTCATAATAGGTGCATGAAAAAGAGGGATTAGAGCTTAGGTTTTCAAGTGATGTAGGCCTTGCAGCTGAAGCTAAGGGAAATTTAGAAGCTTTGTTAATAGAATGGACCACCTGCACAGCACTTAATTTGGTGTCATCAAATCAAACAGCATAAGATACTTTTTTCACTTCTGGGAATTTAACGTCTGTCTCTGATACATTTTCCTTAAATAGAATGCTAAAGATATGTTAGCTAATAACTGTTTAGTTTAATTATTTTAATGTAAACAATTGCAAAGTATTTTTTATGTCCAGCATTATATTAAACTTTGACTAGCTGTTTTCTCCTCAACCAATGTCATATGAAAAGTGTTTTGTCATGCAGAGGTATGAGAGTCCAAGGCTTGTGCGAGAAAAAGAACAAAATGTTAAGGTACTAGCTGCCTAGTGCCACTTCCTAAAACACAAATTAGTCGTAGCCTCACAGACAGAACATGCATAAAAATTGTTAATATAATAATTATGCAGGGTATACTACAGCAATCACATTATTCTTTGATAACAGCACCTGCAGATACAAGATAATCTTTAACTTTATTTATTCCATTTAGTCTTTTCATTGTGCATGTCTGCAACTCACTGTGTCATCTTTACGATGAGCAGCAATCTACTGTTTTCCTATATTGGTTATTCCTTTTGTATTATTTTTAGTTACTCAGACTAAATCACCACCTGTGTTTGTGAGAGAGGTGAAATCAGCAGATTGTCTGTACTCTAACTCTTGACTGCCATGAAAATTATGATTTATGCTCCCAGTATTCAGGTTAAAAAGCTATTTTTAAACCATCCATAGTTAACTAGCCAATCACACTACCCACTGGCTTCTGTATCAAGTTCTTCAGTTGACATTTTAAAACTATTTTTCCTAATGTTTAGGCAGCACTACTGGCTCGCTTTATTAAAGGTTCACCCTTTATTGCTGGTGGTGGGCTCGACTTGAGTGGTGGGCTGGACATGAGCTCACAGGTGGAGATTGTATATATCTGCCCCACCAACACCGAGAGCTTTTACCTAGTCATTACTGCTTTGCATTTCTACCTGCAACAATTGTTCACTGTATCACAGGTGGTAGGCGACTGGAGAGTTAAGGGACAGGATATCCGTTTCTGTACAAGGTTGGGAGGGTAATATTTGTCTGTGAGAGGCTCAGTGAGACCCTTGGCATATTTTGAGAGGGACTGCTCATCGCTACAGATGTGATGGCAACAGGTGGCTAGGCTGTATGGAAGGGACTTCTTGGTATGAAATGAGTGGCAGCTGTTGAAGTGGAAGTACTGCCAGTGGTTGGTAAGTTTGATATCAATGGAGGTACTGATATAGCCATCTTTGTGGTGGAAGTCAACAATGAGGAAGGTGGCTTGTAGGGCTGAGGAGGAACGGATGAAGCAAATGGGGGAGAAGATATTGAGATGTTGGAGGAATGTGGACAGGGTGTTCTCACCCTCTATCCAGATCATGAAGATGTCATCAATGAATCTGAACCACGTGAGTTGTTTGGGATTCTGGATAGTTAGGAAGGATTCTTCTAGATGACCCATGAATAGGTTGGCATAGGATGGTGCAATGTCACAGATTTATTTGTAGGTGATGCCTCCAAAAGGTGGGCATGACTACCAACAAGCTGTCTGTCCACATGAATGGCCAACAAACAGCTGCACCACACAGTTGCTCAGCAGACTGCCTAACACAACATTCTACTCTTCAGTGACTGCTCTATGGCCTATGCCATCTGGATCCTTCCTACCAACTCCAAATTTTCTGAGCTGCGCAGGTGGGAATTCTCCCTGCAGTATATCCTACAGTCCTGTAATGCCTCCACCCCACTCCCGGCCACCACCTTTTTTAGTCACTGCACTGTCCTTCACCTGACCTACCCCTTCCCTGTTTCCACTCCAGCACAATACTGCCTTCTATTCCACCAATGCACGCACAGTCTTTTTACTTCTCTCTTCTTCCACTCTGCCCCCCCCTCCCAACCTCCATCTAACCTCCCGACTGCAACTAGCTGCCCTACCCTCTTCCCACCATATCCCTGCATGCTACTATAAGCAGCACTTTTAATGTCCACCACCCCCACCCTGCTATCCCTCCCACTACCCACCCCAGCCTCCTCCTTACCCCCACCACCCACAGTGCCTCACAGTCTACTTCAGAAGAAGGACTTTTACTTGTTTAGCAGTCTTTTTGTTGTGTCTGTTTGGAACTCAACATCTCCGCTATACAGTGGGTAGCGACCTACCCTTTTCATAATACTGTCATCATTCCATCCTGGATTTTCCATGGTTTGATTTTGCCTAATGGCTTTTCTTCCATCCTGTAACCGAGTGCTTTTTCCCTTTGTTACTATTTTCTAACACATTACTTTACTATTTACTTACTGTTTGTCCTTTTCTTCCTCTTCTTCTCTGTGTTTTACACGACAACTTTCAAACTGCACCACACACTGACTTACGAGCCATACTTTCTCAGCCATCTTGTCCATGCTCAACACATGCTATGTAACTGCACTGATGGTTGGTTGGTTGGTTGGTTGGTTGATTCGGGGGAGGGGACCAAACAGCAAAGTCATCGGATTAGGGAGGGACGAGGAAGGAAGTCAGCCGTGCCCTATCACAGGAATCTGGATTCTTCCTACCATCACCAGCTTTTCTGAATTGCATCTACTTTACTGTAACTCCTTGCCTCAACCTCTCAACCTGCGTTAGTCTCTGCCCTTCACCCACCTATCTTCTTCCCTCTTCCCACTCCAGCACTACACGTTTTTCTGTTCCACCAATGAAGCCACACCACAGTCTTTTTACTTCTCTCCTTTTTCCCCCTGTCTAACCTCCCAACTGCATCTAGCTGCCCTACCCTCTACTCAACACATCGCTGTATGCTCCCACAAGCAGCACTTAACTGTCCACACCCATACCCTGCTATCCTTCCCCCTCTCCACCCCAGCCTCCTCCTTACCCCCACCACCCAGATTGTTTCTCCAAACATGCACAGTAGCTCAGAATCTGGCCTTGGCAGACAAACAATGGACATATTTGTGCATGTTGTGTTTTGCATAAATGTGTGTGTGTATGTTGTCTACTTTATCAGAAGGCCTTTTACTTGTTTAGCAGTCTTTTTGTTGCATCTGTCTGTGACTCAACATCTCCACTATATGGTGAGTAGCAATCTGTCTTTTTCATAATATTGTAATTATTCCATCCTGGATTTTCCACTGTTTTATTATATGGTCAATGTCACACGGTGTGTGCTCCACAATGGCTGATTTCTCCATCTGTCCCAAATCGCAATACCATTTATGTTGGGTGATCGTGGTATTGATGGATCGTCCAGTAATTTCAAGACAGAGTTTTCCACGTGTACATGGTATGCAGTATATTCCTGACACTATAAGTGGGACTCACTCTCTCTCTCTCTCTCTCTCTCTTTTTACATCTTAGACATTCTTTGATCATCTTGATTATTTTGTAAAAAGTCTATACACCATATCCAGTCAATTTTATCCGTCACCCTGGGGATGTATGGTAAGAAGGCTGTACTGACATTTCTTCTTCTTCTTCTTCTCACTTTTCACTTTGTCGAGAGTTAAATGTCATTATATTTCTCATGCAGTGAGTGCCCCTTCCTGCTCAGAATGCACTCCAGGTTATACCTTGGTCCGAGGTGCTGCAGCTCATATATTCACCTTGTGCATTACGAGCATATTAATCTTTCCTCTTTTGTGGCTCAGGTGACGACTTGACAGTTTGTGCAGGTACTGGGTAATGCATGTCGGTTTTTGATACATGCTGTGTTCCAGATACATGCTACATTCCAGGTTCTCATTCCTCATAACTAGCACATCTAGAAATCATAGCAGTTGATCCTTTTCTACAACAGTAAATTTCATGTTGGCTTGAAGACTGTTCAGATATCTTAAGGAGCCATAGGGCTATTCCTCGCCATGGTTTCACTCGACTAAAGTATCATTATTGTACCTGTGCCGCACGTTAGGTTTTCAAGGTGCCAAGTTCAGCACCTGTCTTTCAAAATGCTCCATGAAGACTGGCAATCAGAGGACTACGTGGACTGCCCATGTTGATGCCTTCCAGCTATTTGTAGAAATCATCATTCCACACAATGTGGCTGATTGTAAGTTGGCGATTTCCTGAGGAAAAAAGGAACCAATCTGCTCCAATGTGTTTCCAAGTGGCACTTTAGTAAACAAAGGAATAACATCATAGCTGACCAGGGCACTGTTAGGACCAAGTTCCAGTTTCTTCAGCTTCACAAATGAAATGTCTCAGCACTTTGTTTGTCTTTCCCCCCACACAGCTCAAACAGAGTGGCCAAGTGTGTCATCATTTATACACCAGTGAGCCAGGAGTACTTACAATCAGTATCAGTAGTTCATCACCTTCATGGATTTTTCAGAACCCATAAACTCTAGGTGGTAGGGCTCCTGTGTTGCACATGTTCCTCTGTATGTCCACCAACAGAGAACATCCCACGACTAACTGACTCATCTTTCATGTGATCAGTTGCACTGGATCTAACAGGTCATGTGTCTTCTGCTCACAGTCTTTGGTCTTCTTTACAACTGTCGCATTTCACCTGTCAGCAGGTAGTACCAATATGCTCTTGTCAACATTAAAGCTCTAGGTAGCATGCAACTCTTCTTTTTTCAGGCTCCTAGCTGGTGGTTTCATTTGGTGGTGTGTCCTGGTGGTCTCAGTGCATAATTCTTTAGATTTTTCACAAGGAACAGTCTAGATAGCTGCTTTGGTGTTAGTAACGAGATCCTCTATAGGTAAAGTTATGGGGATGATGGTAAACTTCCCTTCTTTTTGAAGGACAGACAGTTCCTCTGAGGTCAGTGTCAGTTTGCTTAGGTTGACAACTGTGATTGACATGTAATGAATCAGCCTGTCAGTATGCTTTCTGGATATTTTGAGCTTTTTCTTCAATCACTTGGTGCAATGGTCAAGTTCATTTTGCATGCTCCTTGAGTGACACTGTCGATCTCATCCCAGTTGTCTTGGTGCATGCTGCCACTAAGTTGACGGACAATGTCCAAAAGTTGCTCAACAGTTTTTACCAAGTCTCTCCATATTGTATGAATTCACTCATGAAGAAATTAATTCTGTTGTAGATATGACACATCTGGGCAGTGGTGATTAGGTGCTGAGCAAGGTGGTGCAGTGGTTAGCACACTGGACCTGCGTTCATGTGGACAGCAGTTCAAACATGCATCTGGACATCCCAATTTGTGTTTCCTGTGATTTCCATAAATTGCTTCAGGCAAATGTCGAGATGGGTCCTTTGAAAGGACCCTGATCCAAGCTTGTGCTCCATCTCCGATGAGCTCATTGTTGATGGGACAATGAACATTGAATTCCTCCTCCTGGTGATTCGGTGCCTACATTTCACAAACTTTAATGTGGTCCCTTCAACCCAGCACTAACAAAAGAAAAGCGGAAAGGACTTTATTCTTCTGTTATTGGTCAAGGTGTTACTACAATCTTGAAAATTGTCAAACAAACATCAGCTCGATAAGCCAATGGTCAATTTGTAATTAGACAATGTATACAACTGTTGACACATGGAATGCTTTGCAATACAGAAGTATCTAACAATCATGTATAATCAAAAATAAGAATCTCATATACTAACACTTAAGCCAAATATTATTTGAATGTTCATGGGTCCTGACACTTTTTTGTGTTTCAAAATAACAATGTAAGAAAGTGACTCTAAATTATCTTTTTTTCATTTTTCACAATTTCTCTTGACCTTTTCCCCTTCGGAGCACTAGGTTCCAGAACTCTACATATCTTTGTACTTCCATTACTTGTGCTAATGTCTTAGAATAGTTTGATATGCACAGCCATAACATAGTGGAATTTTGTAGGGAACAAAAAGATCTTTATAATAAATATTTTACAAGCCCTATAAATGAAAACATTATAAAACCTGAATATACCTACAGATTGATAGAGAACTGGAGATACATACATATAAGCAATAAACACTAGAATTGAGAAGTTTCTAGTTTTGAATGGCTACATGTAACAGTTTCAAAGATGATGACATTGCATGAAGAGAAGTCAAATTGGGAAAAAAAGAGCACAGATATATTTGTCATACAAGTTATTGATAATCTGACTGATAACTTGCGGGTGTTTTTCATAAATTTGGACTATGGAATAAAAAAATTATCACACAAGCACCTTGTTGGCCACTGCTTATTCAACACCGAGTAAAGCTGCTTTCATTCATTTCTTCATGTAATATTTTATATAATATTTTTATGGGAACTGATAAAGTAAAGTTTACAATTATTTGGTCACCTGAGCACAACAGCTGCAAAATGAGCAGGCATAAAGCATGATAATAATTAAAATCACTTCTGGAAAAATGATCATATCACATAAAAACTGGGAGTTAAAATAAAACAGAAAATACTGGAGTAAATTTCATTTAAGAGGTCTTTACACAGAGGTCAAATGGGACTAACAATGAGAAATTGATCTTCCAGTACCATTTAGAGTTTTTCCTGAATGATGTGCCGTGTATTTATTTACCTCATTTTTAACCACCACAACCCCCCCCCCCCCTCTCTCCACCCCCTAAAAATATTTAAAAAAAATCTTCTTTACATTCATGTTTCAGCCCAGACTCATGCAAGAAGGCAAGCAGTGTTTTTCTACATGACCTGATGCTACCTGTGTCATTGAGCCTGAAACCAAGATAGTAAAAATATCCTTTTAGACTGATGAACTGCCTGTTTTTACAGGGTATTTCTATGCATATCTGTCAGGCAATGATGATAACATTCAAGAACAAGATGTCACCAATTACTGTCAGAAAACAGAAGGCACTACAAGGTACGAAAGTAATATTTCCAAAGAAAAAAAATACACCATTAAAATGCACATGCATACATTTGTAATACTGCTGGGAGATTGGTTGGGATGGGGGAGGAATAAGATGGAGAGGATCCTAGTGATAAGTGGGTATCGCAAAACTTTCCACAAGATACCATCAGCAACATACGCTCAAAATAAAGCAAATAAAATTTCCTCCCTCACAGTAAGATAGGCATACTGTGATCCAGCTAACAGAAATATGAGAATAATTACACAAATTCAGAAGACAGACTCAATTTTTGAATATGACAACTCCCACCTATTTGGCATTTCAACATTCAGAAAAACTCAAAACTTTCATACATAAGATGTGGTGTAGCTCTTTTATGTACCTGTAATTCACAGGGCCGGATGTCACCTCTCAATGTAGTAGTAAGCTAAACACTGAAGTATGTGTATTTCCTAAAGGTTTCAAACTGTTGCTGTTCATAGGGAGACAAATCATCATTATGGTTGTGTCACCATTATATGGGAATAATCGTAGTGGAGTCATTTTTACATTAAATTTTTATGTAACCTGTTTTGATTACCTGAGAGTGAAACTGAATCCAAACAATTTGGATTAACTCACAGAAAACATAATGACAATAATAACATTACTCTTTAAATTGGGAAAATTGTGTTGCTAAGAGAATAACCATAATTTTTTGTGGTGTTTCTATACCATCAAAAACGTAGTGAAATGTCTTGATTCTGTAGAAAATTCATGAAAAATTGAAACTTAATCTCTTGCCATGAGCTATGTCATATCATCCCACATAGACATTTACCTTATATGTGACAAGACTGTATTTCTTCTGATGGAGTGATTTCATTCTCCACTAAAACAACATGACAAGTTTATTTGAGTTCTAAATCAGCAAGAGTAGGATCCAAGACTAGACTGTGTTGATTTAATATTGATTCTATGATGCATCGTTGCACCACCTCTCTAAGCTCAGAGGATTTGTTGGTTTCTCTATAGTCAAATTCCGCTAGCACACACCACACAGATTAATAAACAGGAAGACAGGGGAAAGAGAAGATTATAACTAATGTATAAATGTTTATCATAAGTAATGAGTGAAAAGTAAACAATCCATCATTTTAAAAAATATGAATATCATCCATAAATTAAATGCCACACTTTCAGAGCAGGAAATAAAACTAGGCAGTATAAGTGCTAAAAAATAAAAAGAAAGCTCATGCCAACACAGTCACTGACAACAACAACAACAACAACAACAACAACAACAACAAGTGGCGGCGGCAGCAGCAGCAGCAGCAGTAACAACAACAACAACAACAACAACAACAGGTGCTTTTCTCCCTTTCTCTTCTCTTTACTAAAAAAAGTATCTCATAACTCATTACAGTATCTGAGTAACAGTCTCTATAATATTTGACCTATTATTCAGCTCACTTTACCATTTCCGTCATCAGACACATCTTTCATCCAAATATCTACGGGTACTGGTTCACAGTGATGTAAGGCGGAACAGCCACATAAACATGGGGAGACAGATGCCATATTCAGATTTACTGAAAAAAATCTTAATGTAATTCATGCAAGAAAGAAGTCGTGTGAACAATCCGTGAGCACTGTTTGTTGGTCTGAAGTCTTCACGAAGTTGGATTTACGTAAGAGATAGAAATGATTCAAAGAAGAGCATTCTGATTCTTCGCGGATTTGTTTAGCCAGCATGAATGTGTCAAAGAGATATTCAATAAACTACAGCAGAAAACACTACACACAAGACATTAGACATCACTAGGAGCCTTAGTCACAAAAGTTCTGAGAGTCACATTTCAAAGTTACAGACTACATCCTGCTACATACATCTTGCACAATGGTCACAATGGTAAAAACAGACAAATGCAGCCTCATACAGAGAGGTGCCAAAAGGATTTCTACCTGTGTACCACGGGTAAATGCAATAGGAATGACTGAAAATGACACCACCACACTTTGTAGCCTCTGTCACATGCCATATGGCAACTTGTGGAGAACAGATGTACATGTAGATAAAGGAAGTGACTCAAAATCAAAGAGAATACATTTGGACAATTTTTTATTTTTGTTTACTCATTTTTCAAAACTTCAATAATATTGTGGGTGGCTATTTTTATTTCTCCTTGGCTGTGTCATCCTATATTTTGCACTATACTTCATTATAGAAAAGTATCTCAGCTTCTTATTTATTTCAGTGATTTCCTATAGATTTTCACTTACACCATTATGTTAAATATTCCTTCCAATTTCCCATCTCATCCTTAAAAACTGTACGTTTCTCCAAGAAGAACAGAAGACACACAAAAGTCAAAAACACTCAATTATGAACAGTTTTGAAGATCATCAAAAGCAACCGAAATAGTTTTTATAGCTTCTTTTGATTAAATACCTCTTGAATATCTAATATACAGCAATGCATAGCTCTCAATGTGGGAACACAACACTGCACTGAAACTGGCCATCAGAAAAAGAAACGCCAATTTTAAATCACTTTACCATCCCATGTTACAATTAAGACTTTGAAAAAGTTTTGGAAACCTCTAATATCAATATTAACTGAAAACAGCTATGAACAATGCCAAAAATACATTCAAAGAACATAACTACATTATTAAACAGGTTGTGACCATACAACACAGATTCATACTTTATCTCTAAACATCATCATTCACTATCTGTCTCACACAATCTTTAAATCTCATGAGAAGTTTCCATTATGACTGACAATTTTGATAGAAATCCTTGGTCAGTTGACAGTTATATATGGGCAGAGGCATCACAAGTACTCGAGAACCACAGAATTCCAGAAGACCACCGGCCGGCTGACAATCCCTGTGCTGCAAGTGAGCTGGCGAGACTGCCACAGCTGAGAGAGAGAAGTGTTGAGAGTATCAGAAGTGCAGGGACAGGAAAAGGTGTGTAAATAAAATGCCAAATACAGTAAGGCATGCGGCTACTCTGGCACACCGATAGGCAAATTACGAAGATTACTGATGTGGAAGGACACGGTGGCGAAGAGGTGAAGGCCACTCACGTCCAGCGCGCCCCTCCAGCAGCGAGTCCCGTAACAGTAGTGACTACGTGCCGAGGGACCGACACTGTTGCAGAACGGCTTAGAACCGATTCTCTACTGCCAATGGATCTGCGGCGTTCCAAATCGCGTGTAGTGACGTGTTGACAACAGTGGAAGCCAACGCACCGTCTCGCAAGGTGGCTGCAAGGCAAGCTTAGCTCAGGTCAGTGGCAAAAGCTCCTAATTGTAATAGGCAAAACAAAACAAAAAAAGTTGCTTTGATTTTGCTCAAGATTTTTTTGCCCCAGTAACACTGAAGACATTACAGATGAATTTAAATTAGCTTACAACTAACTTATTATAGCTTAACTTAAAGGAACAATGTTATTGCCACACCACCTGTTTGTAAAATAGATAAGTTCCATCAAAATACAAATCAAATTACATACGTATGTGAAGTGGCTTGCATTGAAACTCAGCAGATAGGCGACTATTTCCATGGACTTGTCTAATAAACAGCACAAAAGGTGCATGTACTTTGGATTAGTGGACGAATCAGGCTCACTCTCCCAGCATGTGGCTAATAAAGTTGGTTTATAGCAAAAATTAGTATTGTCGTATTAGACAAGGACACTTGAGATCTTAAAGAGAAATTCTTTCTATAAATTAAGAATACCTCTACTACAGTACCACTCACAATGGTATGTAATAATTTGGAGTTTGTAGTACACGAGCTGTTGAAAGAATAAAGAAAAA
Source organism: Schistocerca piceifrons (assembly GCF_021461385.2). NCBI lineage: Eukaryota > Metazoa > Arthropoda > Insecta > Orthoptera > Acrididae > Schistocerca > Schistocerca piceifrons. The sequence goes on from NC_060149.1 coordinate 406,778,112, forward strand.
GATGACTGCCGATGAATGTAAAGGTAACTAAATATACATACGTAACTAAGAGAAAATAAGTACATTTTTGGTGAATAAGAGATTTGTCATGATTTCAAAGCTTAGCTAGTGTATACAAAGAAATTTTAGATGAAGCCATGGAAAGGAAAATCCAGTGGTGAAGAAGGAAGGAAGGAAGATTAGAGTTCAATGTCCGGTCCACAGTGAGGTCATTGGAGACAGAATGGTGAAAGGTAAACTGTACTCTTTATGGTTGTATTTATTGTCATTTAAATGTAATGAAAATAAATGCTGAATATAAAACAAACTAGGTAAATCATTTTGATCTAATGTAGTGAAAACCCTATGATAGGCTATCAATTAAAATTTTGGAAGGTTACTGGTTATTTTTTAAAATGAAGCCATAATGGTTTCACATGCCACATAGAGACAAATCCGAAATATAGACAGGGAATGGCCTTTTAATCATTTAATATAATCATGATTAATACTAAATGTGGGATATATACAGACAGAAATTAGAAAAAAATTAGAATTCCAGGATACTGTTGCACAAAAAAAAAAAAAATGTTTTAATTTAATGGTAGAAACACATTATGTATAAGATGAGGTGTCACATGAACAAGCTCCCTGATTCTAACACCACGAAAAAGCATGAGCACTAGACTGACAATGGAAAAAGATACCACTGGGGGAAAAAAAAGCAAACTCGTGATCAAAGCAATCTCTGCATCATAATGTATGAGTGGAGAGAGAGGGGGAGAAAATAAATAGAACCTGAAAATCAGAACTACTAAATGAGAAATTTAATGTATAATTTACATTTAACACACTATTTCATTCATTAACACTTCCATTTAGTTGAAAGTCTAAGAAAGTATTGCTATTTTTACATGCAAGTTTGTGAAAATAGACATTTAGCAGCCATTTCACTTTCTCCAGTAAGAGTTACACCTACAAAAGTAGTTAAGAAATAGAAGTTTTGGCATGTCATGCCTAAAGCTTCCATAATGTGTTACAATACATATATGAACACTGGCTGTGATTTTATATGCTCGACAGAAAAACAAAAAGCGCAACCATTATTGTATTATTTGCTTGCCATATTGTGACAAATGGAAAAGGTTCTTTGTTGTTGTGTTGTTAATGGAAAAGTGAGCATACCAACAATCTCATCAACAGAGACATGGTGCTAGTGTTGAGAACACAAGTGTGCAAAAGCTGTGAAAATTTTAAGAGACTGATGAACAATATCTATTACACTGGCACAGAAAATGGATCTTAATGAGCGACAGTCACATTTTAAGAACTTTTACTTATTATGATATGACAGCTCGGGCACTGCATTGAGTAAGAATGAATAACTCAATATCCATGTGGAATAATGCAGTGGACACTCTCCTTTGTGATAAGTTATTTTGAAGAGCATTGAAAATATGAAGATCAAGAAGGCAAAGCAATCTACCACTACTCACTTGCACAGTCAGTTTTTAATCAAAATTTAATCTTTCCACTAAAAAAGCAGCAATAGAAGGAAAAACTGAATTCTTTGGTGATCTAATGATGTTTACACACCTGAAAATGACAATGAGCGCATACTTTTTTTTTTTTTACAGCAGCATACAGATTTTAAAAGTCTGCTGTTAAACTGTCAGCAGCGATTAAGTGTTGCCCATACCAGAAAGTTTTGCTGTGTAACTAGAAACATTTGTGTTGCACAACATGTGAAAAGTTTACGCTAAAAAATCAGGCAACAATCAGTAAAATATGCTGGGGGATCATAGAAGTATCACATTAAAAAATGTTTAGTCTCAAGGAACATCAATAAAATTTTCAATCTTACACTATGTTTGCAGAAGAGAGAACTTCTGGGAGACGAGAACCGAATTTCAGAAATCTTTTTTTACATTAGTGTTTACATTTTAATGTCTTAAGCAGTTTTGCTAGACTGGTCAAATATCCATTCTCTGATCATCAGCTGCCTTACCTAAATAGCATCTGGAAATCACCCGTGCCAGTTTCTGATTTAGTCAGCACAATGGCCACTTCTCTTTAGTTAAATATTTAGAGGTAAATAACTTCATGCTCAGTCTAATATTTCTACTTCTCCCTCTCTCTGTCTAAATTAGCTAAAAGTTTTAAAAATAAAATGTGAACTGACAACCCAAGTACGTTTCAAAAATGGCTGTGCACTTACATGAAAGCAAAAATTGATAGTTGAAAAGGAAATCCAGCAGCTATAATCACATTTCCAGAATAGATATTTGAGCATTTACACCATGACCTACAAGCAGTATTGGGAGATCAGTTTACAAAATCCAGTTTGGGAGCCCTATGTAAACATAATGTTAATGTGGAGTTCTCCCAACTGCAGTTACCCCTTTGTATTGCTGCTTCCTACCATCAATAAATAAATACATGCCACTAAAGTAGTTTATGTGATACATTTTTAAGAATTTCTGTATGTTTTTCTCCTTAATCACACTGATCATAACTTTCTTCTTTTGCTTACATGTGTCACGAGGAAGTGGTGTCTGGAGAGTTGCCAAGATCTAATGGAGTGCAACAATTTTCCAAAAGACATGGCTATGAGCCATGTCAAGAAAGGAACGGAAAAACTGATGTGACAACAAGACAAGCCATAGCAATAATAGTAGAGACTGAAAATGAAAAATTGTAATGTACACACAAAAACTGTGCCTTTACAATTATGTGGCCACTTTTGTTTACACTATTATGCCAGTAATGCTTGTCAGAGTATTTGTTTCCCTTTGCATAATCTCACATTACAGAGGAAAAACCCAATAATTAATGACAACAGAACATATCAACTATGGGACATCATATTCTAAAACAAAAAATTTTTGTATCTTCACTGAACGTATCCAACATCATCAGCTAGAAGCCCAAAACCTCACATGAGCTTTATACAAATACAATAACTGGGCCACTGATTTCATCATGGCTCTCATCCCTCCTCATTTTATTTAAATCTTTATTCAGGTCATGGGCTAGGTAATGTTGGAAATTATCTACATATTGTATGAGCAAACAAACAAGAGTGAAAATAATTCTAAACATGAAGTGAACTGCAATGCATAACTTTAATAACTGCATATCTCATCATAAAGCTCATCACAAACTCTATTTTCAGCTACATTGTTTAGTATATTTTCTCAGTATGAGATCTGCCTCCTACTTACTCTATATCTGAAAGTGATCACCATTTTCCTTATAATTATAATTTTATTGTTTTTCAGTCACAGTTTTACTTGAGGTCAATCATTCTGTTCACATATTATGACTGGCTGAAAGTTACTGAACTGCTGGAACCTTCACAAACTAAATGTTCTATCAATAAAAAAAAAAAAAGCCATATTTAAGTAGTGAACTGTGCATTCCACTAAACATGCACACAGTAATTTATTATCACAACAGTATCACATTTTCCCCATACTCAAAGTTAGTTAAATCAATCTAAATTTTTTATGTTTTCATTAAATTTGATTCTACTTCTCTTTTTATCATCAACAAGAAAGAATTTCAGTTTATCTTTAAATTCATTTCATTGACAGTAAATATTTAATTAACTAAAGATGGTAAAGATTACTAAAGCCACAAATTTCATTCTTTTTTCATCCTTTCGTGAAGTTACATAGTGAACTGTAGCGTCATTTTCTCCCAACATTATATTTAAGAGTACTTCTGTTGTTTGAGTGTTTTGATCACATGCAGGGAGTAATTTACAGTTAGGACACTGCCATTATGCCTTGTCACATAAACGATTGTCTACAAGAGGTTCCAGCAAGTAAATGACATATTATTCTCATTAAATATTTTTGTGGAAGAAGGTTATGTATCTTCCACTATCAGTCAACATTTTATACTCTCTTTACTTCTGCCAGTGTCAGTTGTTTTGCTGCTCAAGTAGAAAAATTTCCTGATCTAATTCCCTCAGCATCACCCAACTTAATTTGACTGCACTCCACTACCCCTGTTTCACTTTTGTTGACATTCATCTTATAACCATTTTTCAAAACGTTATCCATTTTGTTCAACTGATCTTACAAGATTCATGGAGGTGTATTCTGTCTTTGCAACCAAATAAAAGGCAGCTTGTTTTTGGGCATACCGTCAAACAGGATGATTTCTGATGGTTTTGTCGTTATTTTGATTGTAACTTTCGTACGTATTGTTAGATTAATTTGATTTTTATGGAAGTGGTAGGGTATATGTGTAAAGAATAAAATATCCCAGAACCAGAAAGTGTATGTGTAGGTATATTTACCTGAGGCAGTTAAATGAAGTGTCTGAAGTCACCCCATGGATTGGGATGATTTTGGACATGTGTGTTTTTTAAATCTCTGTCTGAAGGTACAGTATGTGAAGGGTGAATTCAGACAGTTACTGCCTTTTTTTAAAAATTCTACAGTCTTTTTATTTGATTTTGGTGACATTTTACACATTTTAAGGTAGCCCTTTGTTACAAATAAGTGATATGGAATGATACAATGAATTATATATATTACATATAAGTTTTTATTTTGCAAGAATTTAAATAAAATTTTTTTACAGTTCTTAACTGAAATATTAGAAACAGACAGAAACAAAGTAATTTAACTAAAAGGTCAAAATAATTTTCCCCACTCATCATTCTAAATTAAGTCGCAAACACTTTAAATAAATGATTGTCTTCGAGTCTAAAGCACATCTTCTCGAAAAATGAACATTCTTCTCTTCTTAACTGGTGTGGGAAGTATTTTCAAAACTTGCCATTTTTGTATTGTGTCTTCATCGGGGACATTAGGAAACACAAATATGTTTTTACTGTTCTCGTGTGGGCACAAGAATTTCACACTTACTTCCGTAGCACCAACATTTGTGGCCACTCCAACACACTGCCTTGTTTTCTCCTTGTTTCCACGTTTATATTTGTACTCTTCAACAAGAAAAGACTCTTCTTTCTGCAGTAAAACTTCATTGGATGATGTGTCGTTTTCACTTTCACTAGTGCTAGAAGCACTGTCACTTGTTTCAGCACTGCTTTCATTTCCTTGAAAATCTCAGCCAATGATTGATTTTCCAGGTTAAACATCTAGTTTGTGGCATCGGCGGGAGCTACCAAGCTTATTTGGAGGATAATGAATTTCTTTGAGCTTCTCTTCAAAAGCGGAAGACCATGCATCTTGATTGCTTTGCTGGCTCTCCGCATTATCAGGCATTTTTGTAAGACATGATCTGGATCAAAAGGGATTAGGCCCATGGCGTGAAATCCACCCTTTATGTTTTCCTCGGAGTTTGCTGAAATCTTAGTCAGTGTCTGCTTCAGAAGAGATGGGAAGGCATCCTTGGAAATGGTCCCACGAATGTGTTTCTTCCAATCAGTTAATACAGCTCGCCACGCTGCTTTCATTGGTCTGAAGAAGCTTACGTCGAGCATTTGGAGGAGGTGCGTGCTATTGGGGGAAAGGAATGAAATATTGTTCAGCTCACACTCTTCAATAACACGTAAAGACACATGACTGGATAAGTTGTCTCCAATCATGACTGTTGGCCCATTTTGCCTCTTCAAATAGGGTAAAGCAATTGTAAAGAACCAGTCTTCAAATACTGGCAGGTCAAACCATCCACTTTTGTTCCTATTGAAACGGGTTCCTTGTGGTCCACCTTCTTGCCACGTGTCCCACAAATGCTCTGATTTGTAAAGGATATACGGAGGAAGCAGTTTACCATCAGCACTAGCTGCGATCATTATTGAGACACTAGATTTTGACGAGTCCATCACTTTTTCAGCATGCTTACTCCCTCGTTTCGTAATTATCTGCTGCTTGCCTGGATCATCTGACATGTTGGTTTCATCATAGTTGATCATGTTGCTAGGTGGAAGATTTTCCAGCTTTGCCTTGATCTTAACAGTCTCTTTGTGCACTTCTGCACGAGCTCATTTAATATTTTTGCTTGAGCGAATGGAAAGATCTTCCGAGTGTCGTTTGAGGAATAAATGCACCCATTCTTCTCCTGGCAAATTATTATGAAATTTCTTCTCTTTTCGGCCAGATTTATCAAGGTAGCCTTTACCTAAATATCTAATATCCAGTTTAGTGAAGGGAAATCCCCAATGTGCAGCCCTCAAGATACCTTGCTTCAACATTTCTTCTTCTTCTTCTTCTTCTTCTTCATTTAGCACTGGCTGTCCTCCCATTTTTTTTTTTTTTTTCCGGATGTGTTTCCTGCACTTTATTTTGTAGGGTTGATTTAGGTATACCATACAAATCACATGCTTTTCTGTACAATAATTTACCACTCTGAACATCATGAACAGCTTTATCTAAAAGTTCCGGGTCATAATTACACCATACTGTAGCACCTCTTCTGCTCTTATACGTTCTTGACATTGTCCGAAATCACCCCACAGTACACAGTTTAACAAAAACTGTCATTATTTTATAACCTTGCACGAGAAACTCGACAAACTTGTACAGAAATTGTCTCAATGCTGTTAGCTACTAAGCGCATCGACAATTACGGTTACAATAACTTCCCACTCGGCACAACAATAGACAGTTTACACTTTACGATAATGCATGGATTTTTAACACTCAGACTGTTTGTTAATTATTCACCTACGGAAACAACTGACGAAAAATGAAAGTTGTGGAAAGCGATAAATGCAATCTTGCGCTTAAAGTAACTGGCGCACAGATGTTAAAATAAGTAACTCTTTGTTTCTATGCAGTGGCAAAGAGCAAATAAGCCATACTGTCCGAATTCGCCCCGGTGTCAGAAATCACCCCGTTTGACGGTACGCATTCTGCTTCTTTTATTCGTGAAGCATCTTCAGTAGCGTGTAATACATGTTTTTTATGTACCATATGTAATAAATGCATACACAGTAGTTACAAATATGTTATATTTAAGTTTTCTCTTGTTATTCTCTTGTTTTTCATTTTAGAAATAACTTTTGCAACACAAGGTTCATGAGGTTAAATTATCATTTTGTGTTACAATTTCTGATATTATTATTATTATTATTATTATTATTAATTACTGTGTGTCATTAACAACATCAGGAATCATAAGAAAAACCGAATGATAGTCTAACCCCATGAAAACTCTGCTTCAAAAGTTGTTTCTAACCTGAAAAAACAAGAGAATAATAAGAGAAAACCTAATATGGTAATATATTTGTAACTACTATATGTGCATTTATTATATACTTAATCAAACATGTATTATGGGCCACTGAAGATTCTTCACAAATAAAAGATGCAAAATGCGTATGGCAAATAACAAACTGCCTTTCATTTAGCTGCAGAGGCAGAATAAACCTCCATGAATTTTAGAGCAACTAAGAAACAATGGAAAATGGCTAAAATGTTGATCTTACAAGACCTTTACCATTTCTGACAGAATTACAATGTAATCGGCATATAACCATTTCCTGAATCTTACATCCTTTTCAAAATTTCTCTTTCATTTCCTTTACTACTGACTATTTATCTCATATTAACATACCTAGCTACACTGGGGATAGCATATATGCACTTAAAGACACTTTAATTAGTGCAGGTAGGCGCAAAGAGACTAAGGTTAAAAATCACAGAGTAATAACTGTCTTGTTTGAGTAATCATTGTCTGGTTAGTTCTCACGTAATTCCAAGCATCTATGACTAGCTTCTTTTCCTGAGTGATGCACTTTTTTCCCCGATGTAGAATATATTGTGCCCCATGTAAAATATACTTATGGCTACTGCTGTAAGCTTTCACATGTAAAGACTTAGTTAATTAAAATTTATATTCATTTCATGCTTAAATCGCAATATATATAACAATATCATTTAATCATAAAAGCCAAATTAATTCAACATAACTGATTAACGCATACTGATTTTCCTTATCATAACAAAAATCACTTGGCACATGGGTACCTTTTAGTACATACACGAGTAAACTGTTACTAAACCAGCAGCATAATGAAAATTCTGAGCATATGGTACTAATATAGTTAACTAATAACAATGTTGAAAGTAGCTTTCACAGTCAAAACTTGCCTTGTTGGAAACAAAAATTTATCCAAGGTTTCAGCAAGCTGTGGCCACATCTGCTGAAATTCTTGACGATGCTTTCTTGCCAGTGGAAGACCAATTTGAAGCACAGTTAACAAACCTGTGACCGCTAACTTCCATGTTGTAGGAGATGGACAGCTATACTTCATTGACAATGGAACATGTAACGCCTGCACAAAAAAAGTAAATGAAAAACAGGATTAAAAATAGCCTCCAAATGTCTCCCTCTTTACTCAACATCACCAGTTCTATGGAGCATACATCATTTGGTGTCTTACATACACAATACACACTATGGAAAGTCAAATGAGTAAGAGAAAAAGATAAAAATATTTTATTATTAATTTAAAAGCAAAACATAATAGCACAAATTTTTTGTACGGCAATCCAAAATTTCTTTACTGTCAGAGTTATATATGTTTAACGCATGGTTTATTTGAGCACAAGGTTCACATTCTTAAGGTGCGATCAGTACAGTGACTTTCATGTTACACAGCGAGTCCATCTCCAGTATCAAAAAATACAGAAAGAACACTATACAATGGACAAAAATTTACGAATATTTGCTGTCTTATGTTTATACTTTGAGACTGCCTTCAAGAGTACAGTCCAATATGAGCAATGTAATACTTTTAAAAACTATTATACACACTTTGTGTAGTTTTGGAGGACATTGCTGAGTGTGGCAGAAACAAGTAGTGAGGGAATAATTCTGTTCAGATTTGAAGCTTCTCAATGTTTTTCTGAGTTTCTGATTTAAAATTTGGATTCTTCTGTAAAATCCACCTTATGTAAAACATTTTTATTTTATTTTATTAGTTTCCCCATTCAGTCACAGAATGACAACTGCATTTTTAGAAGCAGCTGTCAAGGAGAAAACTGATTACAAACATAAAATGCCTTAATACTGTAGGTTAGTTATGGTGCAGCAACAGGCTGATCATCAGAGTGATCTAAGTTGAAGGTTACGTTGGAAGAAGACAGTTTGGTTGTGAGAGGCAAAGTAGTAATGAATGCTTCAGTTAATACAGCTTTCGTCCTGCAAATGTAATTTGAGGCTCTGAAACGTAGCACTACAAGATGTAACACTACTGTGCTGTTGTTGTTGTGGTCTTCAATCCTGAGACTGGTTTGATGCAGCTCTCCATGCTACTCTATCCTGTGCAAGCTTCTTCATCTCCCAGTACCTACTGCAGCCTACATCCTTCTGAATCTGCTTAGTGTATTCATCTCTTGGTCTCCCTCTACGATTTTTACGCTCCACGCTGCCCTCCAATACTAAATTGGTGATCCCTCGATGTCTCAGAACATGTCCTACCAACCGATCCCTTCTTCTAGTCAAGTTGTGCCACAAGCTCCTCTTCTCCCCAATTCTATTCAATACCTCCTCATTAGTTATGTGGTCTACCCATTTAAACTTCAGCATTCTTCTGCAGCACCACATTTCGAAAGCTTCTATTCTCTTCTTCTCTAAACTATTTATCGTCCACGTTTCACTTCCATACATGGCTACACTCCATACAAATACTTTCAGAAACGACTTCCTAACACTTAAATCTATACTCGATGTTAACAAATTTCTCTTCTTCAGAAACGCTTTCCTTGCCATTGCCAATCTACATTTTATATCCTCTCTACTTCGACCATCATCAGTTATTTTACTCCCTAAACAGCAAAACTCCTTTACTACTTTAAGTGTCTCATTTCCTAATCTAATTCCCTCAGCATCACCCGATTTAATTTGACTACATTCCATTATCCTCATTTTGCTTTTGTTGATGTTCATCTTATATCCTCTTTTCAAGACACTGTCCATTCCGTTCAACGGCTCTTCCAAGTCCTTTGCTGTCTCTGACAGAATTACAATGTCATCGGCGAATCTCAAAGTTTTTATTTCTTCTCCATGGATTTTAATACCCACTCCGAACTTTTCTTTTGTTTCCTTTATTGCTTGCTCAATATACAGATTGAATAACATCGGGGAGAGGCTACAACCCTGTCTCACTCCCTTCCTAACCACTGCTTCCCTTTCATGTCCTTCGACTCTTATAACTGCCATCTGTTTTCTGTACAAATTGTAAATAGCCTTTCGCTCCCTGTATTTTACCCCTGCCACCTTAGAATTTGAAAGAGAGTATTCCAGTCAGCATTGTCAAAAGCTTTCTCTAAGTCTACAAATGCTAGTAACGTAGGTTTGTCTTTCCTTAATCTTTCTTCTAAGATAAGTTGTAGGGTCAGTATTCCCTCCCGTGTTCCAACATTTCTACGGAATCCAAATTGATCTTCCCCGAGGTTGGCTTCTACCAGTTTTTCCATTCGTCTGTAAAGAATTCGCGTTAGTATTTTGCAGCTGTGACTTATTAAACTGATAGTTCAGTACTTTTCACATCTGTCAACACCTGCTTTCTTTGGGATTGAAATTATTATATTCTTCTTGACGTCTGAGGGTATTTCGCCTGTCTCATACATCTTGCTCACCATATGGTAGAGTTTTGTGAGGACTGGCTCTCCCAAGGCTGTCAGTAGTTCTAATGGAATGTTGTCTACTCCGGGGGCCTTGTTTCGACTAAGGTCTTTCAGTGTTCTGTCAAACTCTTCACGCAGAATCATATCTCCCATTTCATCTTCATCTACATCCTCTTCCATTTCCATAATATTGTCCTCAAGTACATCGCCCTTGTATAGGCCCTCTATATACTCCTTCCACCTTTCTGCTTTCCCTTCTTTGCTTAGAGCTGGGTTTCCATCTGAGCTCTTGATATTCATACAAGTGGCTCTCTTTTCTCCAAAGGTCTCTTTAATTTTCCTGTAGGCAGCATCTATCTTACCCCTTGTGAGATAAGCCTCTACATCCTTACATTTGTCCTCTAGCCATGCCTGCTTAGCCATTTTGCACTTCCTGTCGATCTCATTTTTGAGACGTTTGTATTACTTTTTGCCTGCTTCATTTACTGCATTTTTATATTTTCTCCTTTCATCAATTAAATTCAATATTTCTTCTGTTACCCAAGGGTTTCTACCAGCCCTCGTCTTTTTACCTATTTGATCCTCCGCTGCCTTCATTATTTCATCCCTCAAAGCTACCCATTCTTCTTCTACTGTACTTCTTTCCCCCATTCTTGTCAATTGTTCCCTTATGCTCTCCCTGAATCTCTGTACAACCTCTGGTTCTTTCAGTTTATCCAGGTCCCATCTCCTTAAATTCCCACCTTTTTGCAGTTTCTTCAGTTTTAATCTACAGTTCATAACCAATAGATTGTGGTCAGAGTCCACATCTGCCCCTGGGAATGTCTTACAATTTAAAACCTGGTTCCTTAATCTTTGTCTTACCATTATATAATCTATCTGATACCTTTTAGTATCTCCAGGGTTCTTCCATGTATACAACCTTCTTTCATGATTCTTGAACCAAGTGTTAGCTATGATTAAGTTATGCTCTGCACAAAATTCTACCAGGCGGCTTCCTCTTTCATTTCTGTCCCCCAATCCATATTCACCTACTATGTTTCCTTCTCTCCCATTTCCTACTGTCGAATTCCAGTCACCCATGACTATTAAATTTTCGTCTCCCTTCACTACCTGAATAATTTATTTTATCTCATCATACATTTCATCAATTCCTTCCTCATCTGCAGAGCTATTTGGCATATAAACTTGTACTACTGTAGTAGGCGTGGGCTTCATGTCTATCTTGGCCACAATAATGTGTTCACTATGCTGTTTATAGTAGCTTACCCATACCCCTATTTTTTTTATTCGTTATTAAACCTACTCCTGCATTACCCCTATTTGATTTTGTATTTATAACCCTGTATTCACCGGACCAGAAGTCTTGTTCCTCCTGCCACCGAATTTCACTAATTCCCACTATATCTAACTTTAACCTATCCATTTCCCTTTTTAGATTTTCTAACATACCTGCCTGATTAAGGGATCTGACATTCCACACTCCGATCCGCAGAACACCAGTTTTCTTTCTCCTGATAACGACGTCCTCTTGAGTATTCCCCACCCAAAGATCCGAATGGGGGACTATTTTACCTCCGGAATATTTTACCCAAGAGGACGCCATCATCATTTAATCATACAGTAAAGCTGCATGCCCTCGGGAAAAATTACGGCTGTAGTTTCCCCTTGCTTTCAGCCGCTCGCAGTACCAGAACAGCAAGGCCATTTTGGCTAGTGTTACAAGGCCAGATCAGTCAATCATCTAGACTGTTGCCCCTGCAACTACTGAAAAGGCTGCTGCCCCTCTTCAGGAACCACACATTTGTCTGGCTACTGTACTAGTGTGCTCATAAAAATGCAGGCAGTAGGGCAAGAAGCAGTGGCAAGAAGCGGTATACCACATGACGCTCCTCCTGTAGCATGTTCTTTGGGATGTACAACATTACTGTTGGTTTTCATGTCAGTTTAGATATGGTGAGGTTACTTATCTGGTGTAGTGTTCATTATGGATGGCATAAAGCAAACACAACAGGTATTACATGAAGAAGCAATAGCAATATTTTTCTGAGCCCATAAATTCTACTGGGTAGAGCCAGAAGCTGACACAGTGCCCTGGTGTAGCACTCGCCCTTGTGTTGCTGGTTACCAGTGTAGGCAAAGGATGAAGTGTGAGGCATGGGACAGAGACAGAGATCACACTGGCACAACTGCAAAGTATTCTCTGTCCTCCTCTGCGCATAATGCCTCCTAACATGAAGTCTACTTTCATTATGCAGACTTCTAGGATGTATTTTGTGCTTCAATGATACCAAGAGGAACAGCAGCATTGCCCTACAAGGTGAAGTCTAGAATGAGGAGGCTACATGAGAATGTGAAGTAAAATCTTTTCTAAAATTGCCTAATATTCTAGCAGTACCAACCTCTACTCATGGTCTTTATGTTGTGGCTATTATTTTAAAAAGAAACATCAAAATGAGTGACTCATCAATGAAAGTAGTATTTTTTAAATATGTGTCACATGTCAGCCAATCACTTTGGCGACAGTCTCAAAGGCACTCACTTTGAAAATAACAATACATTTCTGATCAGAACTCCTGTAACAAATTTATCAAAAAAATATGGTAAGTTTTCAAAGTGTTTCTGCTCTTACATCTTCTTCTGCTTCATTAGGATCCTTCTGGATCATGTGTGGCTTGTTTTGCATGTCTTATTTCTTCCCAATACCTTTTCATTCTCTCGCTTCTTCTACTTCTTTCTTCTCCTGTTAACACAACTTTGATTTTGGTGTCCGGCCACCTGTGATCATCCATCAACCTTTTATACTTCTCCCTGTCCTGTACTACTGTCTGCAGACTCCTTTCTTTTATTCCTACAGCCTTCCAGTCATTTCTGACTTCCTTCACCCAGTTGTTTCCCGTATGACATGTTGCATTCCATATCGTATTTCTGACTTCCTTCACCCAGTTGTTTCCCGTATGACATGTTGCATTCCATATCTTCTTGTCAACCTCTCCACGTCCATCCTCATTATGTGCCCAGTAAATCGTAACCACCTCTTCCATATCTCGCTCGATATGGGTTCAATATTTTCATACTGTTCCTGTCTTCTTCTGTGTATCCAGATATCCCCATGTTTTTTGGTGCCCCATATGCCTCTTAAAATTTTCCACTCCTCCTCCTCCTCCAACTGTATAGGAGCTCTCTTGCCATATGTGATCATTTCTGGTGCATATAGAAAGATTTTTCTTGCCATATGTTGTTTTCACCAAAAACCAAAGCTTCTGTAAAAGTGGTGCCCTATCTATTGCACTATTGTTGCTCTGTATGCCACCAGTTAGCTTCTCGCCCAAATAACGAAAACTGTTGACTTTTTCAACCACTTGGCCATCTATCTTCCAGTCAGACTCAGTGTTCAATGTCTTGGTCTTCTTATATGCAGTTTTCAGTCTGACCGTTTCTGCTGTTTCTACTAGATTTTTTAGTGCTGTCTTTGCCTCTTCTTCTGTCTCATTTAAGGGTGCCATGTCATCTGCGAATGTCAGGCAGTCCACTGTTGCATTATGTTTGACCTTGTACCCTATTCGCACACCTTTGATCTTCATGTTACTATTTAGTTGTCTCCACTGTGTCTCACTACTTCGTCCAGACCAGGTTAAATAAAACTGGTGACAGTCCATCTCCTTGCCGGACTCCTGTTTTTATTTCAAAGCTGTCTGACAGCATACTGCGATGCCTGATACTTGCAGTAGTGTCGCTAAACATTTTTTTTATTATTGCATGTGTTGTAGCATCCAGTCCTCTATCTTCTAACATATCAAGCAGAGTATTTCTGTCAACTGAATCGTAGGCCTTTTGGAAGTCCACAAATGTCACTATTGTCTTCTTTTCCTTTCCTGTGTCCGTGTTATATTATCTTTTTTATTCCAAATATCTGTTCAGTACAGTTCCTTCCTATTTTAAAGCCACACTGGTACTCTCATATTGTTGGCCCCAGTTGTTCTTCAACTCTGTTCAGCAAGATTCTCGACAAAACCTCGTACCCTATGTTTAAAAGAGAGGCGCCCCTGTAGTTATCTAGTGCTTTCTTGTTCCCCTTCTTGTGTAGTGGTATTATAACGGCTTCTTTCCAGTCTATGGGTATTTTCGTATTTCTCTACATATCCATCATTATATTGTACATACTTCTTTCTATTTCAGGACCATCTCACATGATCTCTTCAGCGCACACACCATCATTGCCTGATGCCTTGTTGTTTTTGAGGTTTTTAACTGCCTCTGCTACTTCTGCCCTGGAGTGTGCATGGTTTAGATTATTCTGACTTTCATCCCTACTGTCAGTGGTGCTGCATTCAGCAAATCCCTAAAATACCTAGCCATTTCCTCGAACACCTCTTTCTCGCTAATTTTTATTGTGCCATCTTGTCCTGTTACAAAGGGTTCTTTCGCCTTGAAGCTTTTAATTCTGCTCTTCATTTCTCTGAAAAAGACTTGTGATTTGTGTTTCTTGAAGGCTGTGTTTGCTTCTTCAAGTTTTTCATTCCATCTACTTCTCTCAGTATTTCTGATCATTTTGTTTGCAATTTTTCTCGCATTCCGGAACTTCAACCAGTCTTCTTGCTTTTTACAGGATTGCCATTTCATCCACACTTTCCTCCTGGTCTCAACTGTGTTCTCACATTCATCTGTCCACCACTCACACTTCCTTTTCTTGTTGTTAGTAGCCAGTCGCACTGCTTGTTCTTCCATCATATGTCTCACTCTCTTCCAACCACTCTGAACTACCATTCCCTTTGCATACTCTGCTCTGTGTTTTTTCAGAAGATTTAGGTCAATTCTGTGAGTGTTTATGGTCCTATGTTTCCTTGCTCTGTTGGGTGTCCATCTGCATTTTATTTCGACAAAGTAGTGATCTGATTCCATCCTGCTATTTTTCCTCACTTTTGTGTTCATAATCTCTCTGTGATTCTTGTCACAGATTGCTGCATGGTCTAGCTGTTTTTCCCCAATCCTGTTTCCAGGGCTGACCCACATTGTTTTCTTGCTTACCTTAGTTTTGTAAAGGGTGGTCATTATTGTCATCTTGTGTCTCCTAAAGAGGTCCACTAATCTCTCATCATTCTTGTTTGTTCTCTTGTGGGCTGGATAATCTCCCACAGGACCTCTAAACTTCCTTTCCGTGCCTATTTGCGCATTAAAATCTCCACGAAAATAGTGACACCTCTTTTGTCCACATCTGTCACTACCTTATCCAAAGTGGCATAAAAATGTTTAGTTACTGCATTGTCTTTTTTGTTCTTATCATTTGTTGGTGCATGTGCATTTAATATTGCATAGGTTTTGTTTCCTATTTTCATTGTCAGATATGACAGCCTCTTGCTTATGCCCTTCCACGCAGTGATACTATCCAGGTATCTACAATCTACTACAACAGCTGTGCCAAATATAAAAGGTTGCTTTGGCCCCCCAACACCGGGTTTCCCTTTCAGAATTACATACCCCTTTGATTCCATCATGCTTTTGTCCCTGAATCTTGTTTCCTGTAGTGCCAGTATGCCAATCCCAAGTTCTCTCATACTGTCAAGAACTTGCTTTAGCTTGCCCACCTTCATCATTGTATGTTTATGGTTGCCATTTTAAAAGCCTGTTTCAGTCTGAGTTTGTGTCCGCGATTTAAATTGGATTTTGAGGTACTGGCAAGTTCACACTTTTGTTTCACACATGATGCAGGCTCCCCAGAATCCAATAGCCTGCTCACATTGACCTCAGTAAACGAGGGATTATTAGCCCCCTGGGGTATATTTGTGATTATCATATGCTTCATGACAGCTTCACAAGCCGAAGTTTCAACTTTGGTTACTGCATTTGTAGTAGTGTGGTTACAATGGAGGTGGTTAGCCCTAGAGGATGTAATCAGGCTGCCCCACTGGGGTCGGACAACTTTTGTGGCTGCTCCACTGGAGTACAGACACCACTCTGGTTCATCCGCCTTGATGACCGTTGGGATTTGCCAAATCTGCTTTTGAACTGACAGTCCATCTTCTTCTGCTCTTACATCAAAATATTATAAAAGCAATTACAGTTTGACTAGGTTCGGTGTGATTTTCCAGGCCAAAAATTAGAGGCACTACTCCAAAATTAGACTTGGAAATCGAAAGAATGTCTCTCCTGTCTTGAACATCACTTTCGGCAGCCCAACACAGGTCATTATGATACACTACATAATAGTTTAGATTTCATCCTGAATGTTTGTAAAACATTAACAGTCCAATAAAAATAGCACTCATCACTGACCTATGAAAGCTTACAAACTACTTTAACTATAAACACTCAATAATGTCACTGAAAAAAGATTTTCATATGAGTGAGTGACACACACACACACACACACACACACACACACACACACTCTCAAGTGAAATTAACACACAAACTAGGAGAAAAATCCAGTATGTAACAGGAAATTGAGCTACTTACACAAATAATTTTGTGCAGGACACAGGCATTTATCACAGACATATCACTAGCAGTGATTCTGTACAACTCTATGGCCATAGTCAAAGCCTTTTCACCAAATGGAATGTAATTCACAGCCATCCACTCTCCCTGAGGCACAAATAATAATAATAATAATAATAATAATAATAATAATAATAATAATAAAACAGTTAAAACATAATACCCTTTATATGTTTAGTTAATTTTATAGAAGGAAAAAACTCAGAATAAAGGTTTTTGATAAATTTTCTGATTTTACATGTTAACTTGAGGACATCAAAGAATTTTAGACATGTTTCATTACTCATTTATGTTATGAAACATGTCCAAGTATCAGAAGGTCAATAGTCTCATCTGAAATTGCATAATATGAATCATCATGGGATTAAGGCTTGAAAGTGTTTGCTGTAAACCAGTTGCAGGCTAGTTTAGCTACCATTCTAGCTGAGTCTAGTATCATTGTGTTTAGGCACTTGATTCATGTGAATGGGTTATCAGTAAATTTACAGTTTTTGAGCCATGAGTTAAAATTTATGAAGGTCACTCAGATAGGTTACAAATAATGAAAGAAGTAAAAATAATCCCTCACAATTCAGTCAATGCTTCAAGTGGCCAACAGGCACAAAAACAGATAGAAAACATCGCTAAACTTTAAGGTAATGCTCTTCCTTGAAGCTAAAAAACTAACAAAAGCACACATGTGGCTTCATTGCCCCAGCAAGCTATACTTTTCTGGCATCACATCTCAAATAGGGTGAGGGGTTCTGTTGGGAGGAGTGAATGAAGGAATCAGAAGATGGGAAAGTGGAGTTGGAGGGCAGGGAGTGTGGTGACTGGAATGGAGAGGCACTAAGAAAACACAACACTAGTGTGGTACAAGTGAGCAGACAAGGAAAGTTGCATTTTGAAGTGGGATGCATGGGGACATGGGTGTAAAAAAGCGGCTAGAGGAGATTTAAATCTTGTTTTCACAGGTTTGTATTACATACAAGTACACGCCCCTACCAGTACATATGCCAACACCCTACTTGCAGACTGTGATGCTAACTTACACAATGTTATGGGCTTCATCTTCAATTACATAAATAAATTTTTTGTGACGTGGCAAATCGGTTTCAAATTGTATAATAGGAATCTCATTATAACATTCAGCAAATTCGTTATTATCACTAACTTGTAATAAAGTCTACACCATTGTTTAAAGTGATGAAATGGATTCTAAAAGTATTGTAACAGAGTGTGAACTTAGTGAGATTCATGTTGCAGCAGAACAATCAATACCTTATAGATATTTTTTATTTCAGTATAATAATAATAATAATAATAATAATAATAATAATAATAATAATAAAATGGTAAAATGGAAATTTATTTTGTGGTTTTAGAAATTTAGAGCTACCCTTCACCCATATTGAAATTCTATGTAAATACAACAATGTCCCTATTGCTGCTTTCTGTGAGTAATGACTGTTCAGCTGTGCAAATTTGGTTACAAAATTAAGTACTGTACAGGTAAAGAAAATTTGATATTTACAGCACCTATGGCCGGTCTGCACATTGAATAACTCTAAAATTAAATAGCATAGTATTGCTTGCAGCAGAAACCTTGATTTCCAATGTACATTCAATACATTGTAGCTAACATCCAAATTTAGAAATAGCACACTTTGGAATGCTATACTCTTATTTCTGTTGTCAGATATCACCATGTTACTTAATGCGAGCTGGTGCAGCATCTCACATACATGTATTGCACTTCTGTATAGAGTCAGAAATGTGACTCAAAAGGATTTCAAAATTGATAACTCTTATTCAAAAATGATTTTTGAATTAAACACCATCCTCAGCAGATAGCTTCCTTAGTAGCTTATTGGATGTCCCCAAACAATTCCTACAAGATACCCATTGCCATTCACAAAATTTGTGAGTCTGTTTTTTCCTATATCAATGGCATCGTAAGTTCCTTGGTCAGAAACTATACAACTCCCATACGAATAACTTCACTTGCCGCCATCTTTAAAGTGGTGTAAGTAGTGTTTCCTATTCAGCATGTCAAAACACTAACTTGCATGTGAGGGTGGAGTGGTGGCGGTGGCGGCAGCAGTGCGGATGGTGGTGGGATGCATGTGTAAGTAGTTCATGCCAGTGGAAACTGGGTATATGGCCAAGGCATCAGGGGACGTGTTGTACACAAAATTCCCCGTCTACGTCTCAGTGAGCTGGGGACAGGGGAGGGGAGTGGAAACTGAGGATAGATCCACAAGGGATGGATTGTGAAGCAACCACAGAAGTCAAGCAAGCTATGCTCAACAGTATTCTCTGCCATTGTGCTATCAACTTTGCTCTTGGCCACAGCTTGGCAGCAGTCTTTATTCATGTGGACCACTGGTAGTGAATCCCTCATAAAAGTCTGTGGAGAAGTTATAATATAGTTGGAACACGACATGTCTACCTTCGCTGCCTCTGACAGGGTAGGGCATACATGATCCTGGACTGGAACAGATCATGTTAGGTGAGTGAATAGTGCAGATCTTGCACCCAAGTCTTCCACAAAGATAAGCTATGTGATCAGAAGTATCCGGACACCCCAAAAAACAGACATTTTTCGTATTAGGTGCATTGTGCTGCCACCTACTGCAGGTACTCCATATCAGTGAACTCAGTAGTCATCAGACATCATGAGAGAGCAGAATACCAGATTTCCACACTCCCAAAGAGCCATAGGTCCACCGTTTACGATGAGAAAGTGAAGTGGAAACGTGAAGGGACACATACAGCACAAAAGTGTACATGTCGACCTCATCTATTCACTGACAGAGACTGCTGACAATTGAAGAGGGTTGTAATGTGTAATAAGCAGACATCTATCCAAACCATCACACAGGAATTCCAAACTGCATCAGGATCCACTGCACGTACTATGACAGTTAGGCGGGAGGTGAGAAAACTTGGATTTCATGGTTGAGCGGCTGCTCATAAGCCACACATCATGCCAGTACATGCCAAACGACACATCGCTTGGTGTAGAGAGTGTAAACATTGGATGACTGAACAGTGAAGAAACATTGTGTACCGTGATTCACTCAATGTGGCGATCTGATGGCAGGGTGTGGGTATGGCGAATGCCCGGTGAACGTCATCTGCCAGCATGAGTAGTGCTAACAGTACAATTCGGAGGCAGCGATGTTATGGTGCGGTCATGTTTGTCATGCAGGCGACTTACACACCTTGTTGTTTCGTGTGGCACTATCACAGAACAGGCCTGCATTGATGTTTTAAGCACCTTCTTGCTTCCCACTGTTGAAGAGAAATTTGGGGATGGCGACTGCATCTTTCAACACGATTGAGCACGTGTTCACAATGCAGGGCCTGTGACAGAGTGGTTACATGACAGTAACATCCCTGTAATGGACTGGCCTGCACAGAGTCCAGACCTGAATCCTATAGAACACCTTTGGGATCTTTTGGAACGCCAACTTGATGCCTGGCCTCACCGACCAACATCAACACCTCTCCTCAGTGCAGCACTCCGTGAAGAATGGACTGCCATTCTCAAAGAAACCTTCCAGGACCTGACTGAATGTATGCCTGCAAGAATGGAAGCTGTCATCAAGGGTAAGGGTGGGCCAACACCATATTGAATTCCCACATTACCGATGGAGGGCACCATAAACTTGTAAGTTATTTTCAGCCAGGTGTCCGAATACTTTTGATCACATAGTGTATGACACTTCTGGTGATGGGTTGAGAATAGGTGTGAAATAAAGGACTGTCTGAGCTTAATGGGGATTTCAGGTTTGTTTATGTGCCTGTCAATTGCACAATGTCTAAACTATATACAGTGTTACTACTGTTATTCCTTTCATTATTTGTATTCTACCTAGGACTTTTCCAGTACTTTATGTATGTAGGTTGACAAGATTAGTCGCTCCAACATTGAACCTCATGGTAGTCCCTATTTTATGGTGTGTGTGTGTGTGTGTGTGTGTGTGTGTGTGTGTGTGTGTGTGTGTGTGTGTGTGTGTGTGTGTGGTGTGTGCGCGCACGCAAGTGCGCACACGCTTGCACTCAGTATCCAACCCCAAATTTTCTGATGCACAGTAATGACAGTCTGATGATATCATTATCCATAATAGATGTAGACACTTTTGATTTTTCTCTGTCATCAGCTTTGTCATTCACTCATGTACTACAGTTGTGTCACAAAGTGCTTCACGTATTCATTGTACGAGATGACTAAATGTGTTTTGTAAAAATCCTGCACCAAGATGATTCTCAAAGGAAAACAATTTGTAAAAGTCAGTAAAAGTTTGAAGATGATGTCATGGTGGAACACAAAAAGAGTGGTATAAAACCAGTTCCAGAATGGTCACACCCCAACAGAGTAGCCAGCAATATGGAAGGTCAAAAAATAACTTACAATGCAGCTGTTGTTGAGAAGGTGCAAAATCTGATAATGGCAATGGGAGACATTCTTTCCTTGCAGCTTCTGGTTATTTCCAAAATTTAGAACATTCTTGAAGGTTCTAACTTTGAAAGTAGAGACGAGATAATGCAGGAGGTAAGAATGAAGCTATAGACTGTTCCCAAAGAAATCTTCCAGAGAAGTTTCCTGGTGAGGAAGGACCAGCGGCCTAAATATATAGTGGCACAAGTGGATTGTCGTCTACATCCCACCAACTATACAATATATTTTTCACACTCAAAGACTGGGTATGATTCAGACAGACCATGTGTGCTCTCCAATAAAATTATTCAAATTGACACACTGTTTCCTGTTATGAATGCAAAACTCCATCTGCACATGAATGTCAGTAAAGGTACAACATTTTTGTTTTCCAAGTAGAATATTATTGTACAGGTAATTAAAAGTTTTGACAGGATCGTAGACAATACAACCAGGATAAGTTTCCATGTTTTGTAGTTACTGAACAACACTTGTGCTGCACCACATATGGGTTTCTACATAAATCAACCTTCATAGAAGTCAAACTGAGAAGCAGTTAATATGTTCCACTAGGAAAAAGAAGCTCAGTATTATGCAAACAGACCAATTCTCTAATACTTTTTGAAACAATTAGAAGTAGTTTAAGGAGGCCGTAATTTGAGTTGTTTTGCTTATCTACATTTTTATAGACTGATATTACTACTACAAATGCTTTAAGTCAATGACCAATTCCAAAGTCATCTCAAATATAAACCCGTCCATTCCACAAAAAATTTTGATATTTTATTAGAAAGATTTGATTTCAAATGACAATAATAGCAAAAAATTTCCCAACTTTTAGTGATCTATGGATTTTTGTAATCTCTGTACTAGTCAAATGTTTGGAAAAATTGTTTGTTCACAGCATGTATGGGGTCCACAACATCATAGTCTATATTCTATTTACGACACAACCAACAGAATGCACTTGCAGACATGATGACAGCTCACTACACACTCTCTCAGTTTCCTAAAGGCATATTTTTAGATCTATCAGAGACCTGTGACTTTGTTGAAAACATATGGAGATAGTCTTAGAGAGTTAAGTATCACTTTGGAAAAATAAAGTTAAATTTTTTTTTCTCCATAGGTTGTGTCTGCAGTCTTTAAACACAATGAAATTCCCATGCCACAATACTGTAGCACACCACAACAGGAGCGAAAACAAATGGTGCAGTTCATCTCCACTTTGTCAATGGGCTGTGTCATATTCTTTTCATTTCTCTGGCAGTGTGCTACAGTACCGGGTAGTAAGGATTTCAATTTATACTAGGACTATAGATGTGTACCTGCAAAACAAAAAATTAATTACATTATTTCTGGGTGATAACTGCATATTTTACAACTATCCTTTATAGGAAAGTATAGTGGCAAATGAATGGTTCTGATCATATTTGGAAAACATGGTAAAGGGGGAAAAGAAAGCATAGGCAATAGAGTAATTTTTTGTATTAACTATTTCTGATATACAATATACAGTATCATAAGCATTTCCTTGAGGTAGTTTCTTGGGACCACTATAGTTCGATACACATCAGTGACTTTCCAGACAATGTTAAACACAGCCAAACCTATTCTTTACTGATGACAACAACACTGTACACATAAAAAGAAAAAGAACAGCAGACTGCCTACTAGCAAAAGTAAATGAATCCTTCAAGGATGTTCACTGCTGGCCGATATGTAGTAAACTACAGCAATAATGAAAATGAAGAAAACAAGAAGCATAAATTTCGAATCAAATGGGGAAAAAAAATATTCTGTCAAATTAAGCACAAGTCTAGGACCATAGATTATGGAACAAATAAAATTTTGAGGGATGAATCTTGGCTGTCAATGGAAGTGAAATGAGTGAATAAAGATATTAGCATGGAGAATGTCATCAGCCTGTTATTCCCTTATAGTCCTGTCATCTGAGAGTAACAGCAAGTGCCTCACAGTTAAAACACTATTCCCATGTACACTTCATACTTAGCAATGATGGTTCACTTTGCAAAGACAGTCGGCTAACATTTCTGAATTAAGTACTTTGAAATGTGTGAACACTTAAAAGGACATACGACCAGAAATTTAAACAAACCCTTTTCCTTTTATAGATAAAACCCATTCAATAGAACACCATCTGTGAAAGAGGAAAGAAGTCCAAGCCCAGTGCAAAGCTTTTATCGTCATAAAAGGTCAACAAAATGTCCTTGATGAACATAAAATATTTTATTTGAAAACACAGGTTACTTTGAGTAAGGGTCAGCTGAATACTGTATCATGGAAACACTGGATATTGTTGAGCAGAAAGATAAAGGAAGTTCCATGCGGCTGTAGTATACAGAGAAGTTGCAGCATTAGAAAATTGTAGCGAAATGCAGGAAGATCTGCAGCGGATAGGCACTTGGTGCAGGGAGTGGCAACTGACCCTTAACATAGACAAATGTAATGTACTGCGAATAGATAGAAAGAAGGATCCTTTATTGTATGATTATATGATAGTGGAACAAACACTGGTAGCAGTTACTTCCGTAAAATATCTGGGAGTATGCGTGCGGAACGATTTGAAGTGGAATGATCATATAAAATTAATTGTTGGTAAGGCGGGTATCAGGTTGAGATTCATTGGGAGAGTCCTTAGAAAATGTAGTCCATCAACAAAGGAGGTGGCTTACAAAACACTCGTTCGACCTATACTTGAGTATTGCTCATCAATGTGGTCTCCGTACCAGATCGGGTTGACGGAGGAGATAGAGAAGATCCAAAGAATAGTGGCGCGTTTCATCACAGGGTTATTTGGTAATCATGATACCGTTACGGAGATGTTTAGCAAACTCAAGTGGCAGACTCTGCAAGAGAGGCGCTCTGCATCGCGGTGTAGCTTGCTCGTCAGATTTCGTGAGGGTGCGTTTCTGGATGAGGTATCAAATATATTGCTTCCCCCTACTTATACCTCCTGAGGAGATCACGAAGGTAAAATTAGAGAGATTCGAGTGCGCACGGAGGCTTTCAGTCAGTCGTTCTTCCCGCGAACGATACGCGACTGGAACAGAAAAGGGAGGTAATGACAGTGGCACGTAAAGTGCCCTCCACCACACACCATTTGGTGGCTTGCGGAGTATAAATGTAGATGCAGATGTAGAATACCTATGAAAATATATGGTTACACAAAAAGATATGCTCATTGGACGGAAAATAAGGTTACTGCTCATCACACACATCCTTCTAGCTATAAATGCAGGCACCAACTTAAAACTTGGCACAATGACCTAAAAATGACTTGAAAAAATTATTTAGGAGTAAAGGAGACCAATCACCCCTGCAACAAGTGGTTGGGAGTGGTAGTGGCATAGAGCAGTACGCCATTCCCATTCCCGTGCCATGGGGATCATATCATCACGGAAAACCCAAAGGTAAGACCTGCCAACTTCACCCACCCAGCTTGAGTGCCTCCTACCCCAGTCCTGTATCACAGGCTCATCCTATCCCATCAGGGGCAGGCCCACCTGTGAAAGCAGCCATGTCAGTTTCCAACTCTGCTGCAATTTCTGCACAGCATTTTATGTGGACATTATCACAAACCATTTGCCCAACAGAGTGAATGGCCATCAAAATACTGTGGCCAAGAATAGAGTTGACCATCCAGTGGCACAACATATTGCTTAGCACATGTTCAAGTTCCATGACTGCTTTACAACCTGTGTCCTCTGGATCCTTCCTTCCAGTACCAGAGCTTTTCTAAACTACACTGATGGGAGTTATCTTTGCAATACATTCATTGCTCTTTTAACCCTACAGGTCTCACCACTGCTAACCTATTAGCCCAGCGACTTTTCAATGACTCCTAATCCACACCTCCACAGTATCTTCTTCGTATGCTGCACCTCAATGGCTCCAGTACCCACGAGTCACATACCTAGCTCATGCACTAGCACCCCCCCCCCCCCCCCCCCCCCCCCCCCACACACACACACCCCAACTCCTATCCTGCACACCTGCTGCCTCCTGCCAAGCCACTAGCTACCTGCTACCCACCCTCCTTCAACCCCACCATCTACTTTCAACCTTTTCTTCCCCTCTAACCACCCCCACCAACACAATCCCCACCCCAGTCCACTTCCCGAACTGCAGTGTCGGTGGTACAATGTAGATGCACAGGGGTGTGTGTGTGGGGCAGGGGGGGGGGGGGGGGGGGGGGGGGGGGGGGGGAGTGCTCGTTCTAGTTTGCATCAAAGGATTTCTTCTGAAAGCTAGCAAAATGTTTGTTCTTTTTTGTATGCCTGTTGATGACTCAATGCTTCTGCTATTCTGTGGGTGGTCTCCTATCCTCCAAAATTATTTACAATCTGTCGGAATTTTCCTTACTATATTTACTTGAGAACATCAAGTAGCTAGATAATACCTTATACTACAAAAAAATAAGACACATAATGAAAAGAGATTATGAGCTAAAAAGGTGCTATTTCAACAGATACGTTAAACACAGCAAAAATGATAAAACTGAAAGACCGAGCAAGTAGCTTAAGAAGGGCACCGAAAAATACATTCATGTAAGTTACTGAAGCTCACAGATAATGATGAGAAATTTGGTGAGTAGAAGCTAACAGATCACAGTATAAATGAAGAAATCCACAGCACATTGTAGGGCAGGGAAATCAGACCAAACAAGAAGACCACAATAATTGTGATTAGGGGGATGAACAGAGGAATCTGGTGCTATGTACAGCATAACATACAGAATGAACAGACAAAAGTGTCTCTAGAGATGTAAAATGTAAGTAAGGTGCTGGATACAAAAAACTAATAAGGAACATATTGCAAGGACAGGAACATGGAAAACAAAGTATGCAGCTAATCAAGCACAAACCTTAGACAACTAGGAATGCACCATAGTTAAAGGAAATGATGTTTCTTACACAATGATAAAGGAAAGTTAATGACGTACTGTCTAGACAGTGAAGAATCTAGCAAAGGAGCAAATAACACAGAATAATGGGAAAGAGATTCTCCAGAAATAACAGCATAAGTAAAGAAACGTTATTTACATCTATGTTGAAGAACATTTATCAGATACATGTCTTCTTTTGTGTATCCAGTATGAGATAAAAGCTCATTACTATTTAGAAAAATGATGGTTTTCAATGTATAATATGAAATTTTGAAATTTCCAAATTTTTTTTGTTTCAAGAAAGCTGCATAAAACAGGAAGTAATCTGAGCTCAAAGAATCATATGGCACAATATGTGTCAGTAATTATGCCAAATTGTGGCAAATGAAAACTTGGGCTAGACCAAGATTGGAATTCAGAGCTTCTGTTTGTAACAAGCAGTTGTCGTAATCAACATCTACATCTACATCTACATCTACATGGATACTCTGCAAATCACATTTAAGTTCCTGGCAGAGGGTTCATCGAACTAGGGTATTCAAGCAAGCCTTCAACACCAGCCCATATATTCAATGCCTTTTACATTATTCTCATAATTTTCTGAACACACAACCAGAAGTTCTCTTTCAGGAATAGCACCACTAGAGGAATGGATATGACCCTACCATAAAGATATACATCAACCAAATTAAGTTAACCGAAATGAAATGGGTGTAATATGGTGCGATGGAATTAATGAAAATGAAATGACATAAATAATATTCATGCTATCCTGTTCAAAAAATCGGTGCCCGCAGATATTATGACAAATGAAAACTACAGTAAATTACATTAGTTGTATTCCATGGAATTAGCAGAAAGTGATCTCTGGAGTACAAAGAAGTCAAAGATATACATTCAGTTTAGGAGTAATGCAGCAAAATGGTTTAACATTACTAAACACTATTGTACAGTATTTTAGTGCTACTTCTAATTACAATAACTTTTCTTACGTCTTGACCACACTTTGATTATTTCCAAAAATACCTTGCACATCTCGACAGTCCATCATTTTCAAAGGTAGTGTTGTGTCAGTCATACAACATTGTTCATTAGATACACTGTATCACGTTAACAGTCTCAGTCACAGGACAAGTGCAAATGTTCATCGACAACTTGATGTGATAAATGTACCTAATGAACAATTTTATATGAATGACATAACACTGATTTTGAAAATGACAGAATGTCAAAATGTATAAGGTGATTTTGGAAATAAAAATGTAGTCAAGACATAAGAGAAGTTATTAAAGTGCATCCAAATGGCTGCTTTGTTTCATGCAAATAGCAGCTTCTAATTGTAACATAAGCAAGAACATTATGTTGTATGACAGTAATATCCCCCTACAATGTTTAATTCGATTAAAAGGTTACCTTTGCAAACTGTGAGTTCATGTATCCACGTCCTTAATTGTTTCAGTCAGTGTACCAGCAATAAAAATTACAAGACAATTTAAGTATTGGGAGAAAATAATTCCTACTTCCAAGCCGCATTCGACAGTGACTTGGGGTCAAGGATACGCAAGGGAAATAAGATAGATTACGACACAAAGTTTCTGAAGCAGGTAAAACATCCTCACCCCACTTAAACTTTAAAATATCCTAGTACATCTTTACGCCACTTCTGATTCTGACCCCTTGCCACATGTGTCATACCTATGTGAAAGACACAGGTACAAGACTTGTTTCATGCACACACCCAAGACATCTTACGAAGGTCATTCAATGAGTAATGCCCCACATTTTTTTCTCAGAGCATATTTATTGCTAAGAGCCAGAATTTGGTGACTATATACACCAACACATCTTGTCCATGTCCTATTTTTATATGTAGTCTCCGTCACATTCTATGGCCTTACACCAACATTATGGGAGAGCATGTATTCCCTGCTGGTAAAAGCTCTTGTCCTGTAGGTGTAGCCATGTTTTCACTGCTTGACTGACACTCTTGTCGTCTTCAAGGTGTGTTCCCTATACAGAATCTTTAAGCGGCCCAAAGAGATGGAAGTCTGAGGGTGCCAGATCTGGACTGTACGGGTGGATGAGGCAATGATGACCAACCCCACAACTTTTGTGTAGGCATGCATTATCGTGTTGGAGCGAGATTTCTGCTGGATTCTTGTCCAATAGAACACGTTGGAAACACTTCTTGAGTTTATTGTCTTCACATATGCCTCTGAACTGACGGTTAACCCTCTTGGCATCACACCCACGAGAATGACGCCATCACAATCCCAGAAGACTGTTGCCATGACTTTTCCTGCAGAGGAGGTTGTCTTGAATTTCTTCTTTTGTTGTGAATGAGGATGATGCCACTCCATGGACTGCCTTTTTGTTTCTAGCGCAAAGTGGTGCACCCAGCGTTTGTCCCCCGTCATGATCCATGACAGAAAGGCCTCTCTGTTGGTCTCAAAATGCCCCGACAATTCAGATGAAGTGGCCTTTCTTTGAATCTTGTGGTCTGCTGTGAGCATTCGTGGAACCCATCGAGAGTACTTCTTTGAATATCCAAGAGTCTCGATCATTGCAGATGCACTTCCAATGCTGACCGACAACTGTATAGCCAACTGTCCAGTTGTGACGTGCTGGTTGGCACGAATAACTGCATTCACATGATTCAGCATGTCTGGAGCAGTGGCTATGACAGGATATCCCAAGCGTAGCTGATCACGGAGCTCTGTTTCTGCATTTATTGAGGCTGTAAGCTGCTTTACCCATTGCCCAACTGCACTCCTATCACCTGCAGCACTGCCATACACTGCACACAAACATTTATGGATGTTCACCACGGTTTCTTTTTCTGCACATAAGAATTCAATAACAGCACGTTGCTTGTAACGTGAGTCGTACATAGATGCCATTTTGACGCTGTACTACAGCTGTGCATCTGCCAGAACGGTTCAAAACTTCACCAGTGCACAGAACAATGTGAAGCACCAACTAACATGTTTCTATATTAATGGCTTTTTTTTTTAATGTGGGGCATTGCTTATTGAATGACCCTCTTATTTTCACCCTGTCACTGGTGAAATCAATCCTATTAAAAAATGCCGCTGCCTATGAAAGCAACATAGTTTACCAGCTCCACTGCAATTATTTCATGGATGTTTTATGTGATAATAACTACTATATTTTCGTTAGTTTGTGTGAATGGCCACTGCCAAACTGGAACCAAGAGCAAGTTTGACCACCCAGTAGCAGAATATGTACTGCTAAGCACAGCGCGCTTGACCTAAAAAGCTGCTTCACAACTAGTGCCATCTGAAGCTTATCCCACAATACCTGTTTCTCTGAAATGTGTAGGTAATAAGTGCCCCTCCAACACATCATTTGCTTATGCAATGCCCTCAGTCTTAGACAGTTGCTGTTCTACACCCACCTTTGCTAACCCCATCCCCGCAACCATCACCTTCAACACACAGTTTCTAGTACCATCTGCTTAGTTGAGTTTATAGATCTATGAACACTTAACCACATTATTCTCCCAGTGGCTCCCCTCTTCCTCATACAAGTCAGACCACAACATTGGGGTAATCTAGCTGAAGGTGTAGGTGTGTTTTGCATGTCCTGGGAATTGACGTTCGCAAGCAGAGCTACTTAGTTCCATTTCTTGTTTATGTGATAATTCAATGTTTGAATTGTCCACCATATGACAAATGTGTGTTTTTGCTTATTCATTAGCATGATTCCTCAGAGAACTGTTTACTCTGTTTACCCAACTGCAAGATATGGTTTTTTCTGAATTTATGATTCGAAAAAATACAGCATTGTCTTATATTTGTTGATAAAGCTCTGGATGCTAAAGTCAATGTTTTTATGTTGTGTAACAGCTTACATAGGGGTTGTGTCTTACATTCACAGATGAAGTTTTAGTAGTTGAGGTCACACACAGATTTAGTTTGATGGTGTCAGGAAGGTTGGTGGGGGGTACAGTAGCACCAGCATAGCCGAAAGTGGACAGAGTAGTGGCAAGTGGGTAGCAACCATGGGAATACATCTCACATACCTTGCTTTTTACAAACATCTACCATATTTAAACTGTAGTTCATGTGAATCTAAATTTAGTCTAAACCAACTTTACAAATGGACAAATGTCCAGTGATAATACACATTTCTATAAGAGATACAGCAATTCTAACATAAATATTTTCACACAGGACACCTGAAACATGGCATAATGCACGAAATGTGAGGTTCAATAATGATGCTGAAGCAGCTACTGCTTGATAACAGTGTTGATTCATGCTGACAATAAAAAAACTAATATGAAGTTAATAATTATTCATAATGCAGGGACCACAAACAACTTGCAGTAGGAAGAAAATGAGATATCACAGAAACAAGTGTTGGCAAGTGGCATCAGATGAAGAATTATAGTTCACCAGTTCTAAGTGCTGAACTTTCAGGGGACCAAATTAGGGAAAGTTTCATGAATTGGAGTGGCAACTTATATATGCGAGAGAAACACAATTAAGATTTCCCAATTACCTGAGAAATTATCCAAATGAAGCTGCTGGAGATATGAGGAATTTTCCAATTTCATGTGTGGCAGAATTCAAAGCAAGTACAAACTGGTGCATAATGATGACAAAGAGGGTGGGGCTTACGTTAAGAAGCAGAACGATATTAGCTCAATGACTTCCCACATGTTTTAATGAAAAATGAATTGCCTTTCAGTATCACATACTCTATCAAAGAAAACACCATGACTATTTACAACAGATAGTGTTAACTGTTTAGGCAGATTTTAAGATACTTCACATTAATAACAGAGTTTGTAAATTTGACTAGTTAGAATACTTTAAAAATAAAAATTCCTTGA
This sequence comes from Schistocerca piceifrons, assembly GCF_021461385.2. Lineage (NCBI taxonomy): Eukaryota > Metazoa > Arthropoda > Insecta > Orthoptera > Acrididae > Schistocerca > Schistocerca piceifrons. The sequence goes on from NC_060149.1 coordinate 406,809,338, forward strand.
GAATCCACTTAACAAAGAGGGGGGGGGGGGGGGGTCATCCTATGCTCAGGGTCATCTTACTGTCAGGTAAACAGGGTAAGTAGACAGCTGAAAAGCAATTTCATTTTGTCTAAAGGTCTGCAGCTACCAGCAAAAAATTAAAGTATATGAAGCAGCATAAGATTTTTATAACATACATCAGTTACACAGTTGTGAACACCATTATTTCTTTATCCAATGTGAATACTGACCATTGCAGCCCCTTTTACTTGTGTTCCATTCTTTGTGTCTGCCTTCCCAAAAACGGGAGGTTGGCAAGCATATTTGCTAAAAGCTAGAAGCTGGTCAAATATTGGTGCAATCATTTTCTTCATATTTTTTTGGCCAGTCAATGCTTCCTGGAAAAGCACAGCATGATTCAGTAATAAGTTCTTATACTGGAAATAGTATTTCACATGCTGTGTGTATTTTGTACAAACCTTTTTCAGCAGCTCAATACAGTGAAGAACACCTTCTTGAAGTTGTGTGAGCCCAGCATCACTAACAATAGGGAGAACAAATGGAGATATGTCACCCAAAACAGGAATAGCCACTGCATTCTGCAGAATCTCACAAAGTTTCAGAAGATCTGTTGTTGAAAACCTAGATACGAAAAAAAAGAACATCAAAAGTTGAAAGCATAAAACAATAACTATATTTCAATTTCAATTAATATGAAACATTAAGCCCACAGTTATATGAGCTTCAGTTTTCACATTACCTTCTAACTTTTTCATTCAATTGTTTAAATGTTGGCATTACGTTCTGACTCGAACTCCGACATACTGACTATTTATTAGTGGCTTGTAACTGGCATTTGTAACACACTACTGCCAAAATGAAGAACCAAACAATCTATAGGGTGATCAAAATTTCAACTCCTAAACAGACAGACATGATTGAGACAGAAACAAATATATATATATATATATATATTTTAAGCAACCAGGTGTCAGAAATGCATACTGCGAGAATACAGAGTATCCAGGGGGTTACTGGGTGTGATCAAGAACAGAACAATGCAATGTTTAACATGGTTCACCCTTTATAATCCTGATCAGCATTACAAAAAATATTCAAAATGAGCACCATTAACTTCAGCTCCGTCAGTATTGATGTTACACGGTATTCCATGTTCGATGGAAAATGTGTGATGTGTTCTGTATGTGTGGGGCTGCTGCAAGAACTTTCAGATCTAATTCCTCCTCCAAGTCTGCAGGAATAGAATACACTTTGGTTTTCATGTAGCTACAGAAAAAGAAGAAAGAGCTCTTGCAGGCCAATCTACAAGTCCTACCTGGCTGATCCACTGACTTCTGAAATTATAAGTTAATGTAGCATGTGCTAGTTCTCCGAAGTGTGCTGTGGCACCATCGTGCTGGAACCATGTCTGTACACTGGCCATCTGATTTGAAGAGGCAATAAGTAGGTCCCAAACAAGCAGTATGTGATACTGATCCACATTTTTACTGAAAACTGTCACTGATGACCCCACAACTGTTGTATGTGGGTTTTCATCCACCCACACATGCAAGTTGTTATAACTGTACATGCCTTCCCAAGTACATTGAACCTCATCATAAACAAATCAGCTTCAGGAAACTTAGGGCCTTTATTAGCCTGTGGCAGACACCAGCATACAAACTCAAGCCAATGTGGATAATCATCCAGTCCCAGTGCCTGTATTGAAGAAGGATGAGAGGGATGAAGCAGCTATTCACACAACACATTCAGCAATAAACTACAGTGAATTACAAACTTGGCAACAATGGCTCATGTACTTGCCTCAGGCCTGTTATCAAAGTGTAACAGCATGTCTTCCTTAAAGGTACGCATACGCATCACCCATGGTCTGCTTGCATTGAGCCTGCGTGCTGTCAATATTCTGTTGATCACGGGTTGCAGTAAACACATCATAATGCAGACATCTTTGTACAAAGTGATGTTCATGGTACATTCACTGAGCTCTTTCAACCACTACTTTCCGCTGCACCACAAACAAAGTGGACGTTTCACAGTTCTCTTAATGTGTGTGGCTCCATGTCTCCATATTACATACTGTGACCATAAAGCACGGTGCTACAGGCTGTACAATGGCACAATTATGGTGTCAAAACATCACAACATTATCCTCTTCAAAATAACTTTTGTGTACAATACCTGTCAGTACGGAAATTGAATTTTTTAACACCCTATAGAATCTACACACCCCATCTAGCTATTATACAGAAACCTACTCAAACAACGAAGTGCTTGTCAGTCCATTTCTCCTACAGAAGAGAGTTTGTTCAGGCCATGCTCCAATTCATTACCATTAAGGTCCAGTGTCACAATCTGGCAAAAAAGTAGATGATGTTTTCATTTCTACAACAAATTATATACTTGCTGGGCTGCTTTCTCATTTATGCATCTGACATGCATTGTGTACGTGTCAAAGCGGGTTGTAAGTAAGGATATGACATTTGTAAATGAAGTACAATGAGTAAGATATTTGAAGTGCATCTTCTGCATGGAGGAATATTTTAGTATGCTGAAAAAAGTCTACAGGTCTTTAAGAAAAGGGCACCTCCCATACAATGGGTACAGCCAAAATTATGAAAAAAATCTCAGAATGACACATGGAAAACCGTACAGGTTTAGATTTCAGCTGTTAAAGTAGCTATCTCTGAATGTACAGGAGTTCTGGGGGAGTTTATGTATCCACTATAAGCACTTCATGAATGTGAGTAAAAAATGTACTTAATCCACAAACATGATATACAAAACTCATCAAAAAACCAGTTTTTCCCACCCGTACATTCTACTGGTTTCATACTGGTTAAATTTTTATAAGTTTAATGCCAGAACAAATTTTCAACAAAATAATGTGTAGGGGAAAACTACTTGTGCAGATAAAATACACAGCATGTTACACTGTCCTGAGGTTGTATGTGTATTCTGTGAGGTATGAAGTAGGAGTCATCTGAAGGCTAGCAACATCTCATTTTTGTGCCTGTCAATGACTCACTGCCTCAACTATTTGGGGAGCTGTTAGCTTTATCCCATCCATTATTTATACTATGCCATGGACTTTCCATTACCACATTTGTAATATAAAATTACACAGTTATGAGAGTTTAAAAATTCAGACAGAGAAAAGTTTTATTGACATGTTTCTGAAGTAGTAGGGGTGGTAGGACTAAAGATAACATGCAATGTGGAACTTCTGGTTTGTTGCCACCTTGGAAAACTGCATACCAAATCAGGATGAATCCATAATCACTGTTACAATGTGGCAACAGTACAGATTACTCATGTTTGGTTAGTGAACAACATGTTAGGAGATTCTGTATAACACTACAATTTTTCACAACACTCCCAGACTTCCATGGCACAATGATATTTTCACTGTGAATAGTCCACTCAATAGAACCTGATTTAACTGCAATTCACCATGAAAGAAAAGAAAAACAGAGGGAAAAATAAGTTTTTCAAGGCAGTTCTACCATCAGAAAACCTTCCCCTTTTTTATTTAAGTGGTACTTGGCAGCTTCACAAATAATACAAAAATATTGAGATCTACTAAATACATTCATATGTAGTGAAAATTATTTCAGATAATTTCCCCTTAGAAACTGACTCAATTGGTGGAAAGACAAGCTCTACAGTATTGTCTGTTACAACATTACGGTACTTTAGAAATTGTTTAAACAGAGTCTTCCCAGACAAAATATTAAAGAAAATCTTTACAGTGCCAAATACAAATTACTTTTAAGTTCTTTTGTACACAACCCTCTCCATTTTTCAAGTATTATAACTTTGCATTGTTACATAACTTACTGCTAAAAACGAAAATCAGCTGTACACTAATGTGATATATTTTAATCAAATATGAGCATAACTGACCCAACAAATGCATATGAAATCAAATCTTTGTCATGGCAGATGAGACATGAATACATTCAAAAACAAAATAAGCATATGAAATTGTCTTTCAAAAGTATTGACTTGCCTCTCTCTAGTGTGTTGGAAAACAGCAGGAAATATCTGTATCAGTGCTGTTAGAAATGGCTGTGAAGGAACATAGAACTCTTTCACATCAAAACATAATTTCGTACTCTCAGCACCTATATTACACCACACTTTCCATGCAACATCCCATATATCTGGCTCTTCGTTGGTTACAGTTGCTTGATTTACTGTCACTAACTTTCCTTCACTGTCTTGGTTCCAATACAATATATCCTGGAAGGCTTTCAGGGCAGCTAAGGAAACCTATAATCACAGAGAAGAAAAGCATTAATTCACTCATAAACAAGTATTTTAAACATTATGTTCCATTCCAAGTAGGACACAGGGACTGACCTCATCATTTTTACTCAATGCAGAGTTTTCAATAAATTCAAGGAGAAGTGACCAGGCACGAGGAAAATCACCAGGAACAGCACGTAAAATCTGCCTCTTTGTGTTGAAAACCCTTGCTACTCCTGATAATGTAAGCACCTTTAAAACAAAAGCAGAAATTAGAATAATTTTACAATTACAATTATGTAACAAGAACTCAGTTGCAGTTCTTTTACCAAATTTATGATGAATTTCCATGTCTTGTTTTATTGTGATGCTTTGAACTTCAAATATTTTATGTAGAGGAGCACAATGGCATTTTATGGCCCAAATACTGCAACGTTTCAGTACTCAAGATAAGCCTGAACTAAAATTATAATATCTGAAACTCATGGCCATTTCTTCCTTGTCTTTAGCCCAGTCTCTACTATTTAAGAAAATTAATCTCACTTCCAGTTCCTGGAAAAGTAGAACTTTTTTCCCTTACGAACTCTAACAACTGCTTTTCTTTCTTTTACAAGTGTACTTGATTTAAGTTATATATTTTATATTCATTCTATCAACTCAATGCCATTTTTCCCATCTGTCAGTAACAAAATACAATATTGTCTGAAATCCCTACTAATCTAAATCCTTTGAGACTATTCTACTTGCACTTCATTGCTGTCATTCTGCAAACAGTGTGCACTTTATGATTCTTCAGTTTCTCCTGGCATATTTCTTGCTAGAACAGCCCACGGGTGTACTGCTGGTCCAAAGTGTCCAATGGGCACAATATTTCCACCATCAGACATGTCACCATCATCAGGTGGGAGTTCGTCAGCGCACCTGATGATGGCAACATGTCTGATCGCCGAAATATTGTGCCCGTTGGACACTATGGACACCCGTGGACTGTTGGAGCAGTGTGCACTTTGCTTGATGAAATTCATGTTTTGTTTATGTATTTCTTTTGTCTCTATCCATATTATACAACAATAAACCAACAAAAAGTGAGAATAAGGTTTTCCTCTCGTGCTCACGAACAGCTGTAAAACAATATTTTACAGAAGAACGGGTAGTGTTGTATTTGAAATACTAAAATGAAACATGTCTTCACAAATCTGACAGTGAACAAAAATGGGTGATAAATAACTCAGAAAATGGTGTAGTAGGTCCCACACATTCACACATTTTGAGTGGAGAGCACTGAGTAACTGACATATTTATGCACACCTCAATTGTAAGTTTTACTTGTTGGTAAGTCACTCTAACTTTCAAAAATTAGACAAAGGCTCTCTAGCACTCCTTCCCAGCTTAGTGTCTCTGGAAGAAAGGATATCACAGAAAATAAATTAGCCACAGCCTAATGGTTGTTGCTAGAAGAATCTTTCACCTTCTAGTGCAGTGAAGCTTCCTGAGATGTTAAACGTATCCATATGGCTATGCAAATAAACTTCTATTTTTTTGTTCACTTCTTCTGTCTGTTGTTGAAAGATAAATTATTCAATGACTGAGATTCAATGTGATGACAATACAAAACAAAAATCTTTTTTATCAGAAATTCTCCTACTAATGTCAAATTGAATAGCAAGCAAGAAACTATCAAGATGTTACTAAGCAATGGAATTTACATAATGATTAAGTTAATGTGCTAGCTGCAGACATTCTAATACTAAACCTCATCTGAGTAGAGTAATTACTTTCACCTAGAGAGATGAAAAGATACCGCACCTGTGTTTCTGCCCACTGTTTCTGGGCAGTGTTTCTAGAATGATGGATTAAAATATTTCCTCCTGTATCCACTTTCTCACTGCTTGCTGAACTTGAAAGTCGCCTGACATTGTCCAGCAGTGGGAACAAAACCTGCAAGAAAGACAATATTTAATAATTCACTAGTACTAACATCTTAAGTAAATCACATTTATAAAAAAAAAAAAAAAAAGATACTAACTGAACAATTAAGTCAGAAGCAGAGAGAAAAATCATCAAACATGCTATGGCAGCATTGATATTTGGAAAAATGTACAAAATGAATTACAAATTTTCCAACCAATTAGATGAATAAATTAATTTATTAAACATAATGGAGTGATAATATAGTACAGATGCAATACGTGAGTCTAGCTTCCTCATTGTCAAGTTACTTTTACAGTTTATTGCCAGTACATAATGACAGACTTGACATTTAAAGATTTGTTTTAGAACTATTTCTTAAATAGACTTTTTACATTTCTTATTAGGAATGAACGTCGTAACACGTACACAAATAAAATGACTAAGTACAATTAGTGAAGTTTAGCCATTGAAGCTATTCATTAATAAATGGTCCAGCCACACAACGTGACCACAGCCTATGTTTGACATCAACATGCAATAACCACTCACAGACAGCAGTTGGCAACACTAGCACTGGACAATACATAAAGTGTATCCGGGAGATATGGAAGATAGTGTGGTCACTGTTCTATGTCGTCCAAAAGGACACAGTCATTCACTTTCGGGCCAAGGGTGGAAGCATTTCCGAAATGGCCAAGTTTGTAAAGGTATATATGAGATGATGGTTGTTTCAGACATGTCCCAAAGGAACAGCCACCATTGTTGATCCTGCAGCCTTATATGACAATTAGTCAAAGGGATAGTGACATTAGCTGCTAGTGGGCAGTGAAATTAATCAATGAGGAAAAGTTGAAAATTTGTGCCAGACTGTGAGAAATGGAAAAATCTGGGTTCAAGTCCTGGTCTGGCACTTATTTTTAACACCCCCTAGCAGCAAATGTCATTATTCCTACCGTGCATGGCAAAATATCACTATCCAAAACCGGTGCCAAGGCAACAGTGGTGTACCACAGGCCACAGATAATGGGTGAATGATGGCTGCGGAGATATGTATGGGCAAATAGATGTGCAACTGTTGAGCAACTGACCATCCAGAGGAACCAAGACACTACCAACAGTGTCTCCTCAACAACCATTCAGTGAACATTGCTGCGTTTGGGCCTCTGTGGCAGGTACCTGGTTCACGCACCCATGCCGACTGCTGTTTATCAGTGACGAAGGCTGGAATTTGCACACAAATACCACAACTGGATGTCCACCAAGTGGCAACAGGTGGCACTTTCGGATGAATCACATTTTACCCTCCATCAGACAGACGGCTGTTGGCATGTATTGTGTGAAACATCTGCATGTACTGTGTGAAACATCTGAAAGCAAGCCCCCTGCTACCAGAAGAGAGTGTTATGGACTGGGGAATGTTTTTGTGGCATTCCCTGGGTGATCTTGTCATTCTGGAAGGCACAATGAATCAACACACATATTCATATATCCTTGGGGACCATGTCCACCCCTATGTGCAGTTTGTTTTTCATCAGCACAATGGCATCTACCAGCAGGATAATGCAACATGTCACACAGCTCGCAGTGTACGTGCAAAAGTTTACCATAATTCCCTGCCCACCAAACTCCAAGGATTAAAACCCAGTCGAGAATACGTGGAAACACATTGATTGGGTTGTAGGCACCATGGATCTTCAACCGAGAAACCAAACCCAGTTGACCATGGCATTGGCGCTGGGATGGCTCCACATTGCTGTTGTACCTTCCATAACCTCACTGATACTATTCCTACATATCTTGCACTGCAAAAGGTGGCTATTCAAGCTTCTGACATGTGGTTACAATAATGTGACTGAACATTGTATATTAGGTTGCAAAATACTGAAAAAAAAACATTACTTAAGAAAAAAAGAGTTGAAAGAGAAACACTAATTTACTGGAAAAACACCAATTTACTAAAAAGTGCCCAAATTATGAAGAGAGACCATTTTTGTGCTAAAGACTAATGTTTATCTTCCCTTGCACTCCTAAATGGTTCAAATTTCCTTTCATTGAAGCAGTCCAACAACTAATTTTGCTCAAACTTCTTGTGAAATTTTATAAATAAATGAAGACAATAAGCAGGAACCCAACTGAAAAATGAGTACTAGTATATGCAGATTCATCGCATTTACTAGCTCTACCATTTCATTTTCACTAAAATATCTCAACAGAAATAAAAATTAATAACACTCGACAATTGTTTCCAAAAATGCAAATGGATGAAGATTTCACAATTAGATGCAGAAGCTTGTATTTTTCTTTATGCAACATGTTCCAGGTATGCAATCTTTCTGTATTTTATGATATTCAGCAGTTCTCTCTTGCAGTTTCCCCTTAACAGAACTTGTTTACAATTCTTCTTAGATATGTTGAATTCAGCTGGAGAAGAGGTGTGTCAAAGTATGAAAATAAGAAGACAAAACTAATGGTTTCCAGAATGAGTGGTAGAACAGTTGCCTGTGAAAGATCAAGGTTGTGGGTACGAGTGCTGGTCCGGCACAGTATTTTAATCTACCAATAAGTTTCAAAATTAATTGAATTTATCGAAGGAAATCTGAAAGCTACTCCAAAACAAAAAATTATGAGCACAGTCCACCAGGTAACAAGCTATAAATTGTGGTGGCACACACACAAGCCAGGACCCAATGCCAAAATCCAAACATTTGCTGATACCTGCAAGGTTGACCCTTACGCCATGCCAGCAACTCCACAACCATGACCCCGATACTGAGGCAATGACAAGCATTTTGAGACATTTCAATGGCTTGGTGGGCCATGTATGTGACCTCAACTGCAACAAGACCTGCCTTCACTTGCATAAAATCTGGCTGTCCAGTCAGGCTGGGCATGTCAACACAGCCGGGCTTTGAACTGACTTCTACTGTGTAGTGATTTCTGTTGTGAGGCTATCAACGTTCTTCTTGCTGTAGGCCACCATCAGATGGGATGAGGGTTGAACCTATGCCCTTTTTATAGTCAGGATGGTGATAGTTCTCCCATATGATCATTGCAGGTTTGATGGGCTGGCAAGGGCTAAGAGAATTCATCTGAGGTGAAAGTGGCTGCAGCAAGACAGACGGCATGCACGAAAACTTTATTATTTCAACAAGCTGCAGTACTTACAGATGTGTGCCCTCATCCAGTGACACGGCCCAGTGTTAACTGACAGCACCCATGTTCCACAGGCGTCAATCTCACGGCCCATGGTAGTGAGAAACAGTGTCACGAGAACATCAGTAGCTACTGCCCCAGTAGTGCCTACACCTCACACAACTGACATACCTCAGTAGTGCTGTGTCAGATGCAGCAACCTTATGTTCTTGTTAAGCTGCTGGCAGGGCGATTGTGTCCCACCCACCTAAAATGAATGTTGGGTGCCAGCATGCTGCAACCAGATTGGGCGTGGTTCAAACCAATGCCCTCCTAATGGTCACGGCAGTGCTAGCTCTCCCACCTGAGCATTGTGAGTTTCATTGATTGGCAAGAGCTAGGAGGGAACCGATTCAACTCTCACCCCATCTGGTGGCAGCTTGCAGCAGGAAGAAAGTTGGCGAACTCACCGCAGAAGTCAACACACAGCAGACGTCCGTTCAAAGCCCGGCTGTGTTGACATGCACAGCTTGGTTGGCCAGCCAGTTTTCTTAAGAAAAAGGCAGGTCTTGTTGTGATTGAGGTCACATTCACAGTCAAGCTGTAAAGATGTCTCAAAATGCAGATTAATGTCTCATCGCCTGAGTCATGGTTGCAGAGCTGCTAGCATGGTATAAGTGTTGAACTTGCAGGTGTCAGCAAGTGTTTGGATATCAGTATGGTGCCCTGGCTAGTGCCCATGCCACCTGTCACTCAAATTGGTGCAAATGTGCCAGGACTGATACATTTAGAAATTATAAATTTCTTTGTTAGAGAACCTGTGGTTCACTCATTAGATGCTAATGGTGATACAATACAATGGAACTAATGTAGGAAAGATATAAAACAGTTAAAGGATGACTTTGAGGGATACACAAAGGTTTTGAGATGGTACTGCAAATCCCATCCCTTTATATAACATTCCTTCACATCTGCCCAATTTGCTTCCCTACAACTTAACGTGTATGTAACGTCTCAGTGAAGGGTCCATGAAAACTTGTTGACTAAAACTATTCCTAGGGATGGTTGTTTTCAGCTTTGATGTGAGAGAAATCACAAATGGCCAGATTTCAACCAAGGATATCAAAGTGTATCAGCACTTCACTCCTTAAGAAATCCTGGTTTTGCTATAATGTTAGTATAGATTTCAGAGAGAGAATTTACATTAAGTCTGATTTGGAGAACAGCACAACTGAGGATCATATTAACAAATTTGAGAAATGTCGTAAATGATATTTTATTAGCATGGCTAGTTTCTGAGACTACTGCTCCATCAGGTGCTACAGAGGTGGGACAGATGGACCAGTAAATTGGAATACTGTGATTAAACGGTCCACCCATCCCAAACCCATTACTTCACATACAGTATGATGTGTAGCACCTGATGATGGAGCAACATTCCCTGAAACTAGCCATGCTAACGAAACATCATTTACAAATGAAGTACAATATTGGGATTAAATGGCATGCCCACCTCACACCTATGACTTGACATATCACATGATGATGGAGATATTGTTTCTGAAACTATTTGTGCTAATAAAACATCATTTACAACTGAAGCGGACTTCTCAATCTTATCAGAAAGAGAGTTAAACCATTATGTGTCTCCAAGTGGATCACTTTGTGCAGAAGTGAGAATCACAGAAATGCAAGAGCAGTTTTGTAAAACAAATCTACAAAAACACTTAAAACTGAAATCACATTTATTATGAACACTAATAGTAGAACTGATCTCCTTGGCAGACAGTGCTGCAATTTATACAAACTTTGTACATTCCAGAATATACAAGCGTTACAAATATATTTCAAGAACCTTCCAGAAATGATAAATTCATTGGACCAAGTACAGTACCCTGGTTCTTGATCTTCTCAATGGTTGTCTGTATGGCAGCACTGGCAGATCCCCGCATTCTAGCCACGCTGTCAAATCTCTTCATCACAATGAGCACTGAAGCTTCAGGTTCATCAAGTGGGTGTTAGTTTCCCTGAACAAGAAGCTTCCATCATTGATCTACACCTCGGGATTGTAGTAGGACTTCATATGGAGGACAAAAATGATGTCTCTTTGCTTTTGACTTCCTGATGAAGGGTCATAATTCTTGACTTTGTATGTGATATCCAATGAGCAACAAAGGAGATGATACATCCCAGAGTAGTGGTTTAGTAACTTTCCTAATAGTCCCACTTTCTGCACAGGTGTAAAAATCCAAGTCAAGAGTCCCAGGCTGTATCTCACTGCCCAGTGCCCAGCATTATAGAGCACTTTGTCTTTTTCATGAGAGTCCATGGTCCATACACAAGAAAGCTGTCTTGGTTATGAGGTGTTTCACCTAGTCATCCTGAGTATCAGAGGGTTGAAACGGAAACAGAATATTCATTGTCACGGCCATTTCAAATTTGTGAGTTTGGAGTAGGAAAAATAGATCTAATACTGTAGTGTCTTGCTTTGCTGTGTTGTATGCAAATACCACGACAGGCAGTATTGTATCCCGATCAGTCTCTAAGACATCAAGGTATACCAAGAGTACATCTGTGAATTTCTTATTAAAGCGTTATGTGAGGCCATTCATCTATGTGTGATAGGCAGTTGTCATCCTGTGGGTAATATCACAACATGAAATTACCACTGACAGTCTCAAATGGAAAACTTTTCCTTTATCAGATGAGTATAGGGATGCTTCTTGTTTCAAAATGACGAACTCTGCAGTTTCCGAAGCTTCAGCAGTTGGCACAAGTTTCATGACAGCATAGTAGGTGAAGTAGTCAGTGCACACTATTATCCACTGATTCCTGTTTGTTGACTTTTGGAACCTCCCAAAGAGGTCAGTTCAAGTACAGTGAAATGGTGCTGCTACAGGCATTAATTGGCCAGCTGCTCATGAGGTAATTGTGGCACTTGCTTCCGACAAAGTTATTCCTTACAGTGGCTCACACAGGGTCTAATGGACCACTAGAGACCTGGTCAGTGATACCTGTGTGTGATTCTGTCTAGAGTCTTCATGAATCCTAGGTGATCAGATGTTGGAGCATTGTGGAAATACTTCAAAACAGCTGGCTGTAGATGTGCTGGGATGATGAACAATTATCTCCACCTCCTTGGATCATAGTTCCTATTACACAATGTTCTGTTTATTAATTGGAATTCTCCTTTGATTGGTTCCTCCTCTTTCAAGACTTCTATAGTTTTCAGTAGTACTGGATTTTCCATTTGTCTAGCAGCAATGTCATTTAATGCAGAGATGACTGACAAGAGAATGGTCAGACTTGTCATGCCGAAACATGTATTGCTTTTTTTTAGCACTGTTATTTAACTGTGCAAAAGGTCCGTATGCAAAATTGTAGCTGCTGACATGAACTGGAAGTCACCTAAAAAAAAAAATCACGAACATGGCTGTGTTTTCTGCTTGGCGCTTGCAGTGATGGCTGGCCATCCCTGGAAATGGCGAGTCGCGAGCATTGTGCGCATGGTCGGGAAGTGCAGCCGTCTTATCGCGGCGTTCACTAAAGAGGAATATCGCTGCACGGTTTTGGTGGAAAGGGGAAGCGAATATTCGTTTCCATGGCATGCACGTCCTTTTAATTTCTGGTGCGTATTTCGAAACATACCATCCCGAAACTGGTTAGAGATGTGAAAGACGTTCTGTATATGTTCATCTATACTCCGCAAGCCACTTTACGGTGAACATTCAATCTCCCCTCACAGGTGATGGTGAACCCTGTAAATGTTTTGCTGCTTGCCATGGAGATATACCACAGATGCCAAATGAAGCAATCAACAGAAAACACGCGTGAATACTATGTGTTGTGCGACATGGTTGTTAAACTTCTAGACGAGCATGTAAATGGCGCAGATATGTGGCTAGAAACAGCTGAAACACTCGATATTGCAGACTGTGAATCTACAGACGGTGAAGACACCTACAAAAGTTGCACTCATGAAGACTCTTCGAGTGACAGTGTCACATACCATCATCAATTATCTCCGAAAGTAACACCAGCAACTACAATTATCTTACCAGACAAAGAAAAAGTGGTGACGTATTGGTTGAACGAAAGTGGTAAGAAATGCCTATGTGTCAGTACTGTTCAAAATAAGTATCGCTTTGTGCGTTCTGAACGTGAATTGTATAGATGGAAAAAGGAAGTCGCTGGACGACGTAAGAGTCGACTGGAAATTGCGACGGAGATAAATGCACGACTTTTTGAGCTATTTACCGATGCCAGACAACAGTCATTTAGTGTCAGCGATACAACTTTGCGTGACTGGGCGTTAGAGATTGTCATCGCGATAGGCGCTAAAGAATTTACAGCTTCTCAAAGTTGGATTAGTCGCTTCAAAAGATCACATAAAATTGTGGCAAGAAAAATAACAAAATTTGTATCGAGAAACAGGTCAGAAAATGAAGTGACACAAATCGAAATGATAGAAGCTTTTCTTACGAATGCAAAAAATAAGATCGCTGGTTTTAGTGAATCGTACGTGTACAATGCAGATCAGTCAGATTTTCAAAAAGAAATGCGTGCGAAAAGAACACTGTCATTCAAAGGGGAAAAACATATTGAGGTGATTGCGCAGTCCATGACTGCACTCACCCATTCATACACTATAATGCCCATAATTAGTCTGGATGGTTCATTGCTGCCTAAACTATATGTGTGTCTTCAAGAACCAACTGGACGTTTTGGATCACGTGTCAAAAGAACAATGTTCTACGCAAACAATCTTGTGGCAGACGCATCGAAGTCTGGAGGAATGGGAAATGAAAACGTTACACTTTTCATGCGTCATGCTTTTCTTCCGTTCTGCGGGAACAAATCTCTTCTCCTTCTAGAATCGTGGTCAGGTCATAAAAGGTCTGATTCATTAAAAGCTGTATTTCGAGCCCACCCTGACAAAGAAGTAGAGATACTTCAGATTCCACCCGGCAAGACGAACGTAATCCAACCTTTAGACAGAATTTTTCCGTCAGTGGAAGGCATTTTACAGAAAACTAACAGAGAAAATTATTGTGTGCAGATCACTGCAATTTCCTGTCTATCACCATGACAATATTCTCAAGTTGCAATCAGTAGTACATTATCAATCCCCCCCCCACGGTTTCAGAATTTGATTAAATATGCGTGGCACTCCTCGAAATATACTGATACTAGGCCTGATTCATTCCTAACACCAGCCCAATTTTGTCTACGGACATCTAACAACGTCTGTGATTCGCAGGGCTGTCATGTGTCGTCTTTGCTTGTATGTTCTTGGTGCACAAAAAAACCAATGTTTTGAACATTGTATCAATATTTCGCGTTTTTGCGGTAATTACAAGAAATAAAATTTGGACGTGTTCTAAACCGTATATTTATTTGTGTTTATTTCGTAGCTATTTGGAAAGAATGTTGTAGATAACATATCAGCTATATTTGTCAACGAATGTTTAATTATCATACGATTGCTTTCACTGGGGGAATCAGCTCTCTCACTGCTGTGGCAAGAGAGCGGCGCGTAGCTAACGCCACCTTGTCCCTAGATGGCATTGGTATAATGTAGCGAGAGGGGTCAGGGATGTACAAGGGCAGTTATAAGTACGGAAACCATGCGACAATAATGTCTTACTTCATAAAATTGTTTAAAGACATCCAGGTCATGTCAGCAGCTAAAATTCTGCATACAGACTTCTTGCAATGTTAACTCACAGTGGTAAAAAAAGCAACACAGGTTTCGACATGACAAGTCTGACCATTCCCTCGTGAGATTTCATTCATGCTTCTGTATTCTGCCAAAGGATTCCTTGAAAGGCAGTCAGCATCCTCACATCTGCATCTGCTTTTCTACAACACTGTGATGTTATGCTCCTGAAGCCTCAGTGCCTGTCTTGTCAGTCGACCCAATAGATCCTTAAGGCTAGTCAGTCAGCATAGAGAATCGTGGTCCATCACAACAGGTAATACTTTGTCAAATAGATATGGCAGGAAATGCAGGACATTCCTTTGGGTTGTAGACTAGTTCATCTCAGATTGCAGATGCGTAAGTTATCACCTTCTCAGCCCCTTCCTGAATTTTCACTGAACTGGACCTATCCCATAACCAACAGCATCGGTGCGAAGTTCTGTCTCAGTATTATAGTCATAGAAGACTATGACTGGAGAAAATATTAGTGCCTCCTTAAGGACAAGGAAAGAACTTTCTTGCAACATGTTCCAGAGTAATTTGGCATCTTTCTTCAGTAGTTCTTGCAAGGGACATGCCTTGGCAAGAAGTCCTTTATTATCACCAGTAGCATGAGCACTTTCTGAGAAAACTTCTCACATCACAAATGTGCTGAGTAGATGGAAAATCTGTAATGCTATTATTTTCTCTGGATCAGGATGGACTCCATTGCCAATCACTAGATGCCACAAGATTTTTAATTCTGGGGCAGCGAAAAGGCGCTTTTTTGGATTCAGGCAGAGGCCTGCGGTCTCACTTCACCATGGCTTACATGGTCTTCAAGCAATCATGTGATGACCTTAAAAGTCTTAAAAAATAATGTCCACTGTCAACCGAAAAGTAAAGAAACATTGTCCATTTAAAGTGTCAAAGCAGGTTGTCCGTCATATGTTCGTAGTTGGCTGGATCATTACACAGTTCAAACGGCATACCTTTCAACTCAGAGAGACCATCAGGAGTTATTTAACAGTCTTATCCCTGTCAGCCTCATCAACTTCAATTAGCTAGTAGCCTCTGTGCATGGCCACAGTTGAGAAATACTTTGCTCCTCTCAAGCACTCTAATGTGTCATCAATGCATAGCAATGGTAGACATATTTTTCCCAGATTTTGTTCAGTCTTCAGTAGTTGATGCAGACATTCCATGTGCTATCTGTCTCCTCCACAAGGATCAGAAGAGAGCCTGAGTAGCTTTTTACAAAGATCAAAACCTTCCCAGTTTCATTGAGTATCTAGACTGACGGCGAACTCATCTCATTGATGTCAGTGGGATAACATCATCTTCAACAGCAAACCACCGCCCAGGGCAATATTTGTTGTGTGTACTGCTTGTGATTCCTGCAAGAAGTCCCATCTGAGTATAACATTGTGACTACTTTCTGTTAAAATAGAAAGTTTGAAAGGCTGTGTTCTGTCACTGATAGTTATTCTCTCAATACATGTTTCTGTTGGCTGGACGTTTTTCTGATTTGCTACCTCCAGCGAAATCACTTTCATATCATGGGACGGTCTTCTTTAGCTGGGGATAATACGCATTATAAAAAGAAGCCACTGAGTTGAATAGCATCCAGACAGACTGGCCATCATTGATTACATAGGTGAGATTTCCTGTTGTCTTGATAACTGTCACCCATGGAGTATTTTCAACTGTGGCAGTCTCACCACTGCAGGCGGTCACCTCAATTAGTTTTCCCGACTGTAATCATCTTCAACTGACTGGTTACAATAGGACTGTTGTGACAGTTGACATGTTGCAGCATAATAGACATCAAATACTCATCTTCATTTACAAACTGGCATGTTAGCATGTCATCCTCCATCTCGTTAATGTCTGTTCTTGTGCAAGGTGTTAAACTTGGAAGAGTTGGTTGTAATTGCACAGGCAGATTCTGTGTTGTAGTTTGATAGTGATGGCAGCCTAAGTCCAAATTGGCAAAGTCCATTCTTCATGGCATGTTTGACTGGTGCTGGAGATTGGTCTCAATCATCAATAAACCTGTTCTTCAACATGATCTATTACCTCCTGACATATGGGGCCAACATTCATGGCTGCTATCTCTCATGTTCTCCATACAACAGTTCTGGCTGCCATAAAATTCTGTCTACCTTCTCTTACAAACTAGCATTTGACAGAAATGAGATAATGATGGTCTACCACAACTGCCACAGCCACCACATTGAAGAGTCAATCATACCTTTTTCATCTGACTATATTCTGTTGCATTTCTTCAATGTCCTGGTATCGCTTGATGAATTTTTCTGTTGTTGAGCCATCCTTTACCAAAAGAGATGTGTAGATGCCTTCTGCAACTCCTTCCATACAATAACAATTTTGCCAGCTTCTGTCAGATTTGGATTCACAATCTTGCAACGACCCAAAACATTCTACATGTATGATTGTGTCTTTTCCCCATGATGTTGGGCACTATTGTTCTAGTAAATGGACTTCCTGTTGATTGTTGCTTAGTACTTTTTTCCCCATTTTGACTGGAAATTGTTCCAGTTATAGGCCTTCTCTTTGTTGTCCTTCAACCATTGCCGGGCTACGCAGTCCAAGCAGAAGTATACATTTTCCAAACATATTATTTTTTCGCACCAGTTTTATTTGATGACTTGGTCATACCGTTTCAACCATTTTGTCAGTTGCTACCAACATTTCTGGAAAATACTAATGGATGCCTAGTATGCAGATGACTTGGAATCCACTGGTCTCCTGAATACACAGACCTTCACAAAAATGTACTGCTTGTATTACAGTTCCTGTTCATGTAGGCGGCGGCTTTTGTATTGTCTAACTGGAGTCAGAGCGATGTAGATGTTTTGGAATACACAATGTCTCCACCAAACAGCACCATGCTGTAACCAAACTCAAGTCTGAATCCGAAACCAGGGTTGTCAATGAAATACAACACAGCACTGAGCAAGTTTATTACGAACACAAACATACAGACAGAGCAGAACTGAACTCCTGAACAGAGGGGGCTGCTATTTATAGAAGCATTGAATATTTCAGAATATACAGGTGTTAAGAACATAATGTATTTCAAGAGCCTTCCAGGAATGATAAATACTGAGTAACTGCTGCTGGTGCTCAGTTTTGAACTAACAACCTGCCAGCCAGCAACGCTAACCACTACACCACACTGCATCTATCACAGCTCGCAGCTGTATCAGTATCTCAAATTCTAGCCAGATAAGTATAAGATAATACAAATAGGACAACCTGCCACACAATTGACTGCCACGTAATCTGACTCAGCAAACCACCATGAGCTGATATTGTAGAAAATAATGTCTGTCCAGCTGACTTGCGTACAGCTGGTCTTGAATCAACACACAGATCACCTGTAAGAAAACACAAAGCAAATACATTAAAAATAGCATTACACACAGTTAAGAATTTGAAGCTTTGTCCATTTTATTCCAAATTCAAAATAAAACATAAAAGATACAAGCCTGCAAAATTAAGATTTGCACTAGAGATATCAAACAGCAGACAGAATAAATAAATGTGAGATTGAATTGGTTTTTTAAAACATCACTGCTACAAACTGAAATTTCTACATTCATATCAGGCTTCACGCTAAATAAGGTATATAACGTGGTGTAATATTTCCATTTGTAGCCATATATAAAACAAACCAACAAATTATTCCATCACACAAATTAGAAGTAGATCTCTGGTTTACAATACTTTGTATTGAGCTTATTACAGCACAGATTTACTTATAAACCTGTAACATTATTGGATCTCTGCAAGTCAAACATCTGGATGAGCCCAGTGGCACATTAGCTTAGTTTTTGTCCTGTTCACTCCTGCAGTAGAAATTTCCACTGTGCCACAAAAGTGCCTCATACGGTGAGGTGTGTGGAACACAAGAGGGAGCTATCCTTGGGTAGCTTTTGATTGTGTAGAATATTCAACAAGAAATAAAAATGATTAAAAAAAAGTAATGAAAGGAAATGAGATATGATCAGGAAAAATATTGTGATGTGTGCAGTACAGCATTGTCAATAACTATATGTATGTCGAAAAAATCATGGCCAACAAAGTAATTGTAAATTAACTGGAAAGTGTTCAAACAGATGAGAGGACCCACCTACAGGGAAGATTTTCCCCAAGCTGAAACACAAATCATCAACCAGTGGCAGAAGAGTGAAAGAATATAAGAAGACCTTGATGGAGACAGATGCATCGCTCACAATGCAGTGGTGTGGGCAGGAGAAGAGTTTAAGTTCATTTGAAACAATGTGAGTGAGCACAACACTAAGTGAAGGCAATGTAATCCAAATCAGTTGACATGCATTTATATTGATAGTTAGTGAAAGTTCATTCTTAGTGGTGTGTAATTCAATAACTGGAAGCCATGTTATTTATTACACACAGTTGCTCAAAAAGTGTCAAGGCCCTTATCGACCATATGCCTGTTCTACAAACCTCTTCCATTTCCTTCTGTTGAGTGCACTGTTTGTCGATTCAGTGTCCGTGTTCATCCTAGTTGTGTCCTCCCAGATGTTATCTCTCCACCTATTTCTGGGTCTTTCTCTTCCTCTTGTTCCATCTATTGTCCTTCCACGTGTATTTTAGGTAGTATGTTTTCTGTCATTCTTGCTATATGGCCTGCCAAGTTCAACTTTCTCTTCTTTAGCACATCAACAATGTTACGGTGTTTGTACAGCTCTCTTAATTCTTAATTGTTTCTTATCCTCCATTACATGTTATCTTCAATCACACAATAGTACAGATAATTAAGGCTATATGGGTTTACCATTATGAATGGCTGCTGCTGCGATATCTACATTTACATACTCCACAAGCCACTGTATGGTGTGTGGTGGATGATACCATGTACGACTATTAGTCATTTCCTTTTCTGTTCCACCTGCAAATAGAACAAGAGAAAAACTACTGTCTATATGCCTCCACCCAAGCCCTAATGTCTCTAATCTTATTTTCATGGTCCTTACACGAAATGTATGTTGGCAGCAGCCTCAAACATTGGTTCTCTAAATTTTTTCAATAGTACTCCTCGAAAAGAACACCGCTTTTCCTCGGGTGATTCCCATATGAGTTCCTGAAGCATCTCTGTAGTACATGCATGTTGTTCAAACCTACTGGTAACAAATCTAGCAGCCTGCCTCTAAACTGCTTCAATATCTTCCTTTAATCCAACCTCGTGCAGATCACAAACACTTGAACAGCACTCAACAGTGGGTTGCACTAGTGTTTATATGCGATCTCTTTTACAGATGAACCACACTTTCCTAGAATTCGCCCAGTAAACCGAAGTCGACCATCCATCTGCCCAACTAGTCCCTACACACTCATTCCATTTCATACTGCTTTGCAATGTTACACGTAGATATTTAACTGATGTATCAAACGGCACACTACTAATACTGTATTCGAATATTATGGGTTTGTTTTTCCTACTCATCTCCATAAACTTACATTCTTGTACGTGTAGAGCTAGCTACCATTCATTAAACCAACTATAAATTTTGCCCAAGTCATCTTTTATCCTCCTACAGTCAGTCAATGATGACACCTTCCCATACACCACAGAATCATCAGCAAATAGCCACAGGCTGCTGCTTACCCTGTCTGCCAGATTATTTATGTATATAGAAAAATAACAGCAGTCCTAGAACACTTCCCATGGGCACTCCTGACCTCATCTCTGATGAACACTCACCACTGAGGAGAATACACTGAGTTCTGCTACTTAAGAAATCTTCAAACCACTCGCATACCTGGGAACCTATTCCATACGTTTGTACCTTCTTTAACAGTCAGCAGTATAGCGCAGTGTCAATCGCTTTAGGGAAATTTAGGAACATGAAATCAGCCTGTTGGCCTTCATCAATGGTTCACAAAATCTCATGTGAGAAAAGGGTAAGTGTGTTTTGCACGAGTGATGCTTTCTAAAAGCATGCTGATTTGTGGACAGAGGATTTTCCCTCTGCAGGAAATTTGTTATATTTGAACTGAGAGTATGTTCAAGGATTCTGCAGCAAACTGGTGTTAAAGATAATGCTCTGTAATTTTATGAGTCCATTCTTTTACCTTTCTTATATACAGGAGTCACCCACACCTTTTCCCAGTTGCTTGGGACTTTGTGCTGGGCGAGAGATTTGCACAGTAAGGGGTCAATACTGTAGAATCGAACTGGGATTTCATCATGACCTGACGACTTATTTATTTTCAACTCTTTCAGTTGTTTCTGTACACCAGTGATGCTTATTACTATGTCCTCCATACAGGTGTCTGTGTGATGGTCAAACAACGTTATATTTGTACGATTCTCCTCCATAAACGATTTCTTAAATGCGAAATTGAGAACTTCGGCTTTACTTTCGCTATGTGGTAGTGCCGCACCGGACTGGTCAGTAAGTGAGTGGATAGAAGCCTTATTCTCACTTAGCAATTTTACGCAAGACGAGAATTTTCTCGGGTTCTCGGCAAGATCTACTGCTAAGGCATGACAGTGGTAACTGTTGTAAGCTACACACATGTATCTTTTTATAGACATGCAAATTTTTATTAATTTTTGCCTGTCACCATTTGTGCATTCCCTTTTGAACCGAGAGTGCAACAGCCTTTGCTTCCTCAGATTTTTTGAATTTCATTGTTAAACCATGGTGGGTCTTTCCCATCCTTAATCCACCTTCTCAGCGCATATTCCTCTAGAGTATGATTTACAATCTGTTTAAAGTATGACCATAATTCCTCTATGTCCATCATATTGGAACTAAATGATGTCAATTCCTTGTCGATACAGGATGCTAACAACTGGCTATCTGCTCTTTCCAGCAGAAATACTCTCCTAGCCTTCTTGACTGATTTATTAACTTCAGTAAGCCCTCTAGTGAAAGACTTGTCAATGTTGCAAGTTGAATTCAACCTCAGGAAAAAAAGTATCTGACCAGACCCAATATGTTTCCAATATTCCTTATTCCACCGACAAAAGGATTATACTGCACCACAACTATTTGTGCAACACCCATCCAAGTCATGAAGAGAATTGTGAAAGTCCTCTAAGTATTAAAGCAATGTCAAATTGTTCATTAATACTGGCTTAAATGTAGAGGATTTAAAAAGAATAAGAAGATTTCATTTCACAAATTAGTCCCTTCCTTGTTGCATTCTTTTCCTTATTACTGTAAGTTCTCCCGTCACCTTCACCAGTAACATTACAAGATGCCAAGTTTGTTTTGTTTGCAGATGATACAACCATTGCAATAAATAGCAAATCAAGTGTAGTCTTAGAAAGATCATTTAATGAAATTTTCATGGACATTAATAAATGGTTCCTAACCAATTCTTTGTCACTAAACTTTGAAAAAAAACACTACATTCTGTTCAGAACTTTTAAGAGGTTTCCCACCAGCATAGGCCCTAAGTATGACGACAAATGGATAGAAGGTGTGGACAGTGTTAATTTCTTGGGATTACAGCTTGATTATAAATTCAACTGGGAGGAGCACACCACATAAGTGCTGAAGCACCTAAACAAATTTCTGTTTGCAATGTGAATATTGTCATTCCATAATGTCATATCTTTATTTTCCGGGTTAGTTCATCAAGCCAAGCTAAAGTTTTCCAGGCACAAAAATGTGTAATAAGAATTATTTGTGGCGTGAACTCAAGAACATCCTGAAGAGGCTTGTATAGGGAACTAGGAATATTAACTACCGCTTCCCAATACATTTATCCCTTAAAGAACTTTGTCATTAAAAATATATTTTGTTTTCAAGCACCAGCTCAGTTCATGGAATCAGAACTAGAAATAAGAATAAGATATGAAGTCACTTATTTTGGTTCAAAAAGGTGTTCATTATTCTCCTCAGTATTGATAAATTGGAACAAAAAGAACATCTAATTAATTTAATCTGTATGTTGGCATTGGCAATAGAATTTCAGTGCTGAAGTACCATAAATGAATAGAACAGAATAGTTAATTATTTTGCTTAAGATAAGCTACAATCGTACTGTACACTGGAAAATGATAATTGCAGTTGAGGGAAAATTTACTTGTATAAATGGCTCATTCGGTAACAGTAAATTCTAGTACTGGAAAGTGTAAATGACAACAACCATCAGAAGTAAAAAAATGTACCATGATTAACACTGAGCAAAAGATTCATTTTAACAGTTAATATTATTCATGGGACATACTGTTGAGTGTGTTAATTATTTAGACTGTGTTGTTGAAAGTCAAAGTAACTGTACTGAAAAAGTACAGTCACAAGCTGAGTGAGAGTATCTGTGAAACATTACGGATAGTAGTATGTTGGTACTAACAACATTTTGCTTTTGTGGGATTACATTGTATTTCGGCATTTTGTACTAACAACGTCTAGGGTGAGGGATTTGGAGGAAAAAAAAGAGAGAAGAAGAAGAAGAAGAAGAAGAAGAAGAAGAAGATGATTTCAGTACCTGTAACATTGTGGTTCTGTTTCAAGCAGAGTGTGAATAGAAGGCTGCACGAACTATATGAGCACAGCTCATAGATAGCACAATTGGATAGCGGTACCAACCAACTCTTTGATGAAGAAGTAGGAGTGTGGAGGATGTAGAAGAAAATACACTCGTAGCGAGGCACGAAGTCTCAGTCCCTATCATATTGCCAGCTATTTTTTGGAGACATGAAAGTTGATAGTATGCTATTGACATGGTCATAACTACATCTCAGTTTAGTAGTTGTTCCACGAGTGATAGATGGACCAGATCTACCACGAAATATCTAGAAGTGTGATAATCACTATTTGGAACATATTCAGATAATCTGCTGCCAGCAATGCACATCACAAGATAATATCAAAAAATTCTTATCATCTGAACATCCCATCCATTCATCAACAGGATTACTTTGCAATGCTAGTTGCCCTTTGATGTATATTTCAACTGGCATCCTTGTGGTATATTTCAATCATATTTTGTGCTGGTTTCATTACAATGTGTTCCATTCTGAGTATCAATTTTCATATGGCTGACTTGTAAGTACAGAAGGTTTGCAATAAGATTTTGTTTGAAGCCAAAGAAAACTGCAGCTAACCCCGAAAAGTTAGAGGAAGTAACTAGTGAGTAAGCTTTGAGCCAAGTAAGAACAGTTTAGTGGTTCAAGCATTTCATGTGTGTTTATATCTGTGGAGGAGTTGTAAGGGGTCAACTGCCCCTTACGTATTGAGAACAATATATCTTTGCCTCACGCAGGTCGCAGTAGGTACTATTGATAGTCGAGTGCCCAGTACGTCAGAGAGTAGCCAGTGTTGAGACTCCGAGCAAGTAAATTGTTGGCTGCTAAGTGAGCAGGGCAGATTTCAGCAAGACGGCCAACCATGTTTACAATGTTTAACGGCTGTGGGACTGACCTCTAGCGAATACGTAAATGGCGTTAACTGAATGATTTGTTTGATGTATGTAAGTGTTAATTTGTGTACCAGGATTACGCAACAACCACGTCAGACACCACGATTTGGATTGCAGTGAGGACTGTGTATTCAGCGCCACATGAATAATATTGGCGTGTGACGACATCAATAGGCGACCTGTGATGAGTTAACCATTATTACTTTGTCCAACAAAGGGAGTAATTGCCTCATATGTGCTGTTTAGACAAAAGATATAGGACATTAACAACAAAGTATGTATCGATTATTGCTACCTGATATCCTAATTAGCTTTGTTGGATTTGGTACGAAACAACTCCCGTGCAAACATTAACCAATCAGCCTTTATCAGTTGCACATGGTCAAACTATTTTGAACTGTTAGGCTATAATCCTCTAGTCTATAACGGAGGGTTTAATAGGAAGTGTTCCAGAGTGATGGTACTGGATCCTACAGCTGGCATGTACAGCACTACAAACAACTGTGAAAGCACAAGAATTGATCTCTGAGGACAGGACACAGACCATGCATTATTTTTGTGATATCAATGGCCAGTCACACACAAAACAGTGTAAAGGATGACCAGAATACAAGATAATTGGTAGTGAAGTTTGTTCCTCATATTTAGAACTAAATTAATGAAATTATTGGATTCAGTTTAGCAAAGCAATAAAAAGTTTGGGATCATCCAATTATCTTCTTAACCACAGAAGTTTGTCCTCTCTGCTACTGAAAAAAATGTTCCAAGTTCACAGCAACATAAACACAATGTTTACTTTTTTTTAAAATGAATACAATTGTCCATAAAGAATTTGTTTCAACTGATCAGGGTGTTGAATAGAAAGACTCCTTCAATATTTTGAGAAGGTTGTAGGAAAATTTTAAGTTAAAATGGCTTGCCAGGCGAAAAACTAGGAGTTGCAGAATGCACACATCACAAGTCATTGTGAGGGACTACTTACTGGAGAACCACTGGTCTTCTCCCCTTCTCTGCCTCACTCCACCCAGGTAGCTATTTAATCACTTAAAATTTTTCTCTCTTCCTTAAAAAGTCAATTGAATACATGACAACTTAACACCCTCAAAGAGACTGAAGTTGAATAAGTTGAGTGACATCTTCCCCCTTCCTTGTCCAAAAATGAAGTAAATTATTATATATTTATTGTTCTTTTATTATTATCTTCATTATATAGTTCAGAAGTTCCACATTTTACTGTTCTATTTTGTTTTCTTTTAGTAGGTTCTATGCATGTTGAAGGTATACTGAAATATTGTGCCTCTTGATAAAAATAATAAAATAGGAAATGATTAGCAGACAATTTTGTGACAAAACTGCCTCTTGAAATAGCACTATGTTAACTGCAGCCTTTGTACAGATGGACAAATATATACAGGAGGTACCTCTGTCAGCAGCTGCTACAGTCACTAAAGTCAGATTGGCCAACTGGCAAAAAGATTGCTGACGACAGTCGTCATATATCTCCAAAACACTATTGCTGCTCAACAGCTACAACGCGATTCAGAACTCAGCGGACCTGTGAATTATCATCATCTTTGTGTTTTTAAGCTTTGTATTCACTATGTTAGACAATTTTGTAACTTTAAGTTGTAATATTGTGGCAATTCACGGTATCAACAAGCAATATAATTTGTTAGACTTGTGAAATGTTTACGCTTGCTTTAGAGCACAACAGCATAACTGGTGACACACAGTTTCGTTAGAGAGAGTGAGACCATGAACTTCACTGTAACTTAACTGCTTTGCACTACCCATGCAAATTGACAGCATGTCTAGCAGCTGCTGGAGAGTTAACAGATATGCAATTAGAAGATACGTTTTTTGCTATACAGGCAGAGCAACTGCTATTTTCCAATGTTTCTCAGAACATTTAACACAGCATATTCTGTTCTGCATAAACTACCAGGAAATTACTGACATATGCAAGACAAAAGAAAAACCCCAACATTTTCTCAGTATTTCCAGAATGAGATTCTCACTCTGCAGCGGAGTGTGGGCTGATATGAAACTTCCTGGCAGATTAAAACTGTGTGCCCGACCGAGACTCGAACTCTGGACCTTTGCCTTTCGTGGGCAAGTGCTCTACCAACTGAGCTACCAAAGCACGACTCACGCGCGGTACTCACGTGTTTCGGTAGCTCAGTTGGTAGAGCACTTGCCCGTGAAAGGCAAAGGTCCCGAGTTCGAGTCTCGGTCGGGCACACAGTTTTAATCTGCCAGGAAGTTTCATATCAGCGCACACTCCGCTGCAGAGTGAAAATCTCATTCTGGAAACATCCCCCAGGATGTGGCTAAGCCATGTCTCCGCAGTAGCCTTTCTTTCAGGAGTGCTAGTTCTGCAAGGTTCGCAGGAGAGCTTCTGTAAAGTTTGGAAGGTAGGAGACGAGATACTGGCAGAAGTAAAGCTGTGAGTACCGGGCGTGAGTCGTGCTTCGGTAGCTCAGTTGGTAGAGCACTTGCCCGCGAAAGGCAAAGGTCCCGAGTTCGAGTCTCGGTCGGGCACACAGTTTTAATCTGCCAGGAAGTTTCATTTTCTCAGTATTTTTTTTTAATTTAATAGAAAAATAATGATCTGCGGACAGGCATGATCTGTTTGGCAGAAGTAGAATCTCTCTGGCATACTTTTGCTAATTTCAAGGCAATAAGGCAATAAAACAGTTGCTCATCTGTACAAACAAAGAAGAATATTATGCAATAGGTCAGATTCATGTGATGTGGCCACAACTGCAGTCCATCCATTAAAGAACAAGGTCCTGTTCATGTAATTGCCACACTGTTATGCTTATGTGTAACTGAAGGAGTACATGAATGATTTTTGGTGAACTCTGCACATGAACACACATTTATTTTCACAACTCTCATCTCCCACAGAGTGGGGACAATTTAAGTGCACCACAATGACAGTGGCTCAGAATCAATAATCACTTTCAACTCCAAGGTGTAGACAAATGCAATGTATCTATTACCAAATTAAGTAGAATATCCTGTCCACTGCAGATGAAATGTTCTATGTTAGGTACAGTATTTACAGCAATGGGCACATACTCTACTCATCAGGGGCTATCACTACAGCATCCTCTACAGACCCACTTGTCATCATTAACTCGTCTTGCAACACAGCAACTTAAAACTCACTGATGGCCTTTGTTTCTCCAGAGGAATACATGACCGTCATATATGCCACTGATCAGATGTCTGCAGCTGGCATTTATGCTCACTCAAATTGCTCAGTGCATGTCGTTCCACAATAATCTAGGCAGACATCAGTGTAGTTACTTTGGACACAGGGAACAACTGCATTTGACAACCTTCATACTTATTCAAGTAGCCCCTGCTCAAATGACCCCACTGTCTACTCTATGACCTAATCTCCACTCAGTCGTTGGCTGCAGGATCATTTGGCAGGTACTCTGCTCTCCTGTCTCACAGTACCACTATGATGCATCTGAAGACAGAAGTCTGCACAACACACCAAAGATTAAGTTCTGAAGTGTTACTAGTTTCTCTGAAAGATGTGGTAACTAAATAGCACATTAAAATGTATGCCATAGATCTTCATCCATTTACATTAATATCAGATGGGGGATTCACCCTTTAAGTCAGGTGCTTGGTTCAGAATAGGTCATTCAACGACAGTGGCACAACACATCGAAAGACAAGCCAATGAAATATGGGTGATTATGATACACAGCCATAGTCATGAATGCTTGTACATGTAAACAGATATGTGGACTGATCCATATTGGGAAAGATGCTACTTATCTATTACTGCACACTCTTGTTGATCAAGATCGCACACAGTGAAATGTGGTATTGGTGAAACTCACTATTCTGAGAAGAAAACATCCCAGGCATTTATTAAGAACCACACTGCAGAAACATTTAATTTACAAGTAAATCCCAGCACCTTGATAAAATTTCATTTGCCACTGGTCAAGAAGTTAATATGTGCAAGGCACTGCAATCCTTATGGCAATACGTATGTGTTAGATAGGATTTGAACAGTCCTGAAACACATTTTTCAATTACGGTCATTTGAAAAATGAGGCTGCAGTGGTTTATTCCGTGATTTATGCTGCCTATCAAACTGCCCATTTCATAACAAAAACTGGTGACATGAATTCTTTACAAACAAGATTTGAACAAAAACAGGAGACCAGGTCGAACATCTTGTTTCGATAGGTAGTCTGTAATCACACAGTACAATAAAATCATGGAAGTACTTCCAGAGAAAGGTGCATCTGAAAAACTTACTGGTTATAACAATGGCACTGCGAAAGAACTCGACTTTTTAGAGGTATTCAATGATGCAACAAAAATGTTCGAAGGTGAGTAGTATTCTATAATTCAGTTTGTTTCATTATGGATGCATAAAATTAAGTCGCTGCTTGCAGGGTCTAAGAGAGAGAGGTACATTTCATTCAGTTACTGCAGATACAGTTTTCTCGTGTAATACATGCTGAATCTCCAGCAAATGCAAATTGCACTTTGTTGCAAAGTTGTAGTTTCAGTATCACTGGTATCTGCCAGTACAGTACAACTGTCGTATCATTGTATGTTAATCATACATACGGTTCTTGTTGTCATAACCATTGTTGTCTTCAGCCCAAAGACTGATTTGATGCAGTTCCACACAGAAGTCTACCCTGTAAAAGCCTCTTCATCCCTGAATAACTACTGCAAATTGTGCGACAAATTTCTTTTCTCCCCAATTTGATTCAGTACTTCATTAGTTAATGGAACTACCAATCTAATCTTCAGCAGTCTTCTATACCACCACATCTCAAAAGCATCTATTCTTTCCTGTCTGAACTATGTATCATCCAACTTTCACTTCTGTGCACAGTTAAATTCCAAACAAATACATTGAGAAATGACTTCCCAAAATTTAAATTTATATTAGATGTTAACAAGCTCCCCTATTTCAGAAATGCTTTTCTTGCTCTTGCCCGTCTGCATTTTATATCCTCATTACTTAAGCCATAATCAGTCATTTTGCTGCCCAAATAGTTAAATTCATCTACTGCTTTCAGAGTGTCATTCCCAATCTAATTTCGTAAGCATTAATCAACTTAATCAACTTAATTCAACTACATTCCATTACCTTTGTACTCCTTTTCAAGACACTATCCATTCGATTCAACTGCTCTTGCAAGACAGAAGCACAAGGTCATCAGCAAACCTCAAACTTTTCATTTCTTCCCCTGCACTTTAATTTCCTTTCCTAATTTCTTCTTGGTTTCCCTTTACTGCTTTCTCAATGTGCAGATTGAATAACACCAGGGTCAGACTATAAACCTTGTTCCACTCCTTTCTCAACCACTGATTTTCTTTCATCTCCTTTGACCCTTGTGATTGCAGTCTAGTTTCTGTGCAAGTTGTACATAACTTTTTGCTTCCTCTATCTTTTGTTTGCTACCTTCAAAATTCCAGAGTGTTCATTATTACAACAAGTTACAATAGTATGAATGAAAAGTATTTACAATAGAAAATTTCTATATGATCAATATAAGGTTTCCACGTCTAACACAATAAGTACACCAATAATTATATTCACATAAATTTCTGTATGATCGATATACGGTTTTCAGGTAGAACTTTTTTTTTAACTTTTGGTAACATAAAATTCCTGTGTGTTGTCCATTCAACATTGTCAGAAGCTTTCTCTAAGTTTACAAATGCTATAAATATAGGTTTGCCCTTTCTTCATCCCATGTTCTAAAGTAAGATGTACAGTTGGCATTGCCTCATGTGTTCCTACATTTCTCCAGAACCAAAACCCATCTTCCTTGATGTCAGCTTCTACCACTTTTTTCCAATATTTTGCAAATAGTGTCAGTATTGTGCAACCATTACTTATTAATCTGATGGCTTGGTATTATTCACATCTGTTACCACCTAACTTCTTTGGTATTAGAATTATTACATTCATCTTGAGGCCTGAGGGTCTCCCCTCCATCTCAAATATCTTGCACAGCAGGTGGAATACTTTTGTCGTAGTTGGCTCTCCAAAGGATATCAACAATTCTGAGAGAATTCTGTCAACTACAGGGGCCTTGTCTTGATTTTCAGTGCCCTGCCAAATTCTTTTCACAGTATTATATCTCCCATAACACTTTCTCTTCTCTTTCTGCAATATTGCCCTCAAGTTCACTTCGTTTATATATAAGGGGTGTTCAAAAAGAAATGAGCTGGAGGCATAATTGCAGAAACCAGTACCTGTATGTTAGAAGTATTGACCCTGGCTGTTGAGACACTTGTCCCACTGTGACACAAGGCAGTGAATGGCTGTCTCATAAAATTCCCGGGGCTGCGATGTTAACCAGTCCCGCATGTACAGCTGGATGTCATCGTCCAAGGTGAATTATTTGTCCCCTTCTTGACATTCTTCTTTTACCAAGATGACCCCTTCTGATTCACTTCTTGCAGTACAGGACAACAGTGAATGCCCAGCGTTACTCACAAACCCTGACCACCCTACGCCAAGCAATCAAACGAAAACGACCAGGCAATCTCACCCATGGGGACATTCTGCTCCACAACAACACAAAGCCTCATACAGCCAACACAGTCATGGTACTCCTGCAGACATTCAAATGGGAGGTTCTCGGCCACCCTTCACACTGTTTGGACCTCTCCCCCTGTGATTACACCATTTTTGGTCCCCTTAAAAAGGCTCTGAGGGGCAAACGATTCACCTCAGACGACGACAAAAACATTCTTCTGAGTAGTTCCCACCATCCCACCAGAAGGTCAAAATTGGGGATTATTTTACTTCCAGAATACTTTAGCCAAGAGAATGCCATGAAGTAGAGCTGCATGCTCTTTTGGGGGGGATAATGGCTGTAGTTCTGTAGTTTCCCATTGCTTTCAGTCATTAACAGTACCAGCTTAGCAGGCCATAATGGCTAATGCAACATCACCAGATCAGTGAATCATCCTGACCGTTGCCCCTGCAACTACTAAAAGGCTGATGCCCTCTTCGAGAACCACAAGTCAGTCTGGCCTCTCCACAGATACCTCTCTATTGTGGTTGCACCGTCTGTATGGCAATCTGTATTATTGTGGCACTAAAGCCACCCTACCTCAGCAAGGTCCACAATTCATGGTGGGCTGTACACACTGTGAGTGGTGGAAGACCTTTGTCTGCGTCTCGCAGAGGTGATGGTCAAAATTCCAATGTTGTACACAACACTTCTGTGGCCACCCTTCTGATTATTAAAAATGAATTACGTTACTGATAGACACAAGACATTAAATACTGTGCACCAAATGTGTGATGAAATATCCGTTCCAGGTATGCTAGAATTAAACTGTAAAGTGACAGAAATATCTCTTTTTCTCTATGGTTTTATAAGATCTGTAAATATTTATTTAGGGTAGCCTAGAAAGTATCTGAACCAACAGCCTTGCCACAGTCGTAGAACCGGCTCCCACCAAATAACCAAAAATAAGTGCTGTTGGGCTTGGCTAGCACTCGGGTGGGTGGCCATCCAGGGCTGTTGAGTGCTGTTGACAAGCGGGGTGCACTCAGCCCTTGTGAGGCTAATTTAGGAGCTACTTGATTGAGAAATAGTGGCTCTAGTCACAAAAACTTACATTAGGCAGAAGACCACATGTCCCTCCATATCCACATGCAGTGATCACTATTGGCTGAGGATGACATGGCGGTCGGTAGGTCAGTACGAATGGGCCTCCAAGGCCTGTTTGGACACAGTTAGGGAGTATTTCCGCCACACTCAATGCCAAAGGCAACGGCCTTGCCGCAGTGGGTACACCGGTTCCTGTGAGAGCACCGAAGTTAAGCGCTGTCGGGCGTGGCCGGCACTTGGATGGGTGACCATCCAGCCGCCATATGCTGTTGCCATTTTTCGGGGTGCACTCAGCCTCGTGATGCCAATTGAGGAGCTACTTGACCGAGTAGTAGCGGCTTCGGTCAAAGAAAACCATCATAACGACGGGGAGAGTGGTGTGCTGACCACACGCCCCTTCTATCCGCATCCTCATCTGAGGATGACACGACGGTCGGATGGTCCCGATGGGCCACTTGTGGCCTGAAGATGGAGTGCCTTTTTTTTTTGCAATGCCAAACATATTAAGTTTCGGTTTTCACAGTCATTAGACTGTGGGCCACTCAATCTACCAATGAGGCTGAGTTAAATATTTAACCCAGATGCATAGTGATGACAGCAATCCACTAGAGTGATGTAAGCATAACAGTAATCTCCTCCTCAAGTTATCTGTTTTAATGAAAAAAGTGTTTTGTGTTCTAGCCTTAAATGTGTCTAATGAAAGAAATTCCAGTAAACAGTTTAAGGAGACATGAACCACAATGAGTCGATAATATTCTAACAATTCATTGTAATTACAGTGCTAACAGAGAGTAATTTGTTTGTTAGATTTCTAATTTTTTATGTGGTTCCATTCATGTATGTGAAATTGCATCAATAAAACCACATAATGTTATATAAACAAATAGTAATATGATTTTTCCATTTTCAGGCAGATCATCATCACAGAAGTTGTCGATTACCTGGTTTTTCTGTGGAAGTTTTAACTGTATCCAAATTTCTGTTTCTTTTTTTTTTTCACCATGAGATACTACCATGCAACAAAACTGATCTGGGTATAGTTCCATCAGCTGGTGGAAATATATCCAAAGCAGCACCAGCCTACAGACACTCAGAGCTGCTGCTGTTCAGTTGTGGAAGCTGGTATTTTCAACACTTTTTTATTTTGTGTGTGCTATTCACACTTAGAATTAATTTTTAATGGCATTATTAACAGCAGTTAATTTTTTTGTCAGCCTGGAATTTCAACTATTTCATTCTACTTGCCTTCTCTTTTAACATTTCATATTGTTTCTTCTTGGCTAGAGTTCTTTCTTTAAATAGGTCTCTAAAGAGAAGAAGAAACAGGAGCTATAGTGTTTCCTGAATTTTATGTACTAGCATAATACACAAACCAAATGAAGTTTTTCATCACCCTGGTTCTCAGAACACCTGAAGACAGACGTTGCCAGTGGACACTGTATCACAGACACAGTCCCTTTGACTGTTCAGAGATGTCACTAAACCCGCCCAAAGATGTAAACAACCATGTGTGAGCAGCACCTATTAGACAGAGGGGGTCCGACAGCCAATCAATTCCGGTCATTCCACCAGAAAGGAGGTACACAGCTCGTGTTGTCTGTAGTACCGCGGTTTGATCACATGTGCATTGTTACTTTGTGCCAGGAAGGGCTCTCAACAAGGGAAGTTTCCAGGCGTCTCAGGGTGAACCAAAGCGATGTTGTTCGGACATGGAGTAAATACAGAGAGAGAGGAACTGTCAATGACAAGCCTCGCTCAGGCCGCGCAAGGGCTACTACTGCACTGGATGACTGCTACCTACGGATTATGGCTGGGAGAAACCCCGAAAGCAATGTCACCATGTTGAATAATGCTTTTCGTGCAGCCACAGGACGTTGTGTTATGACTCAAACTGTGCGCAATAGATTGCATGATGCACAACTTCACTCCCAACGTCCATGGCAAGGTCCGTCTTTGCAACCACGACACCATGCAGTGTGGTACAGATGGGGCCAACAAAATGCTGAATGGACTGCTCAGGATTGGCATCACGTTCTCTTCACCGATGAGTGTCGCATATGCCTTCAACCAGACAATCGGCAGAGAGGTGTTTGGAGGCAACCCGGTCAGGCTGAACACCTTATACACACTGTCCAGCGAGTGCAACAAGGTGGAGGTTCCCTGCCGTTTTGAGGTGGCATTATGTGGGGCCAATGTACACCGCTGGTGTTCATGAAAGGTGCCGTAATGTCTGTACAATATGAGAATGCCATCCTCTGACCAATGATGCAACCATATCGGCAGCATATTCGCAAGGCCTTAATCTTCATGGACGACAATTTGCGCCCCCATTGTGCACATCATGTGGATGACTTCCTTCAGGATAATGACATCGCTCGACTAGAGTGGCCAGCATGTTCTCCAGACACAAACCCTATCAAACATGCCTTGGATAGATTGAAAAGGGCTGTTTATGGATGATTTGACCCACCAACCACTCTGAGGGATCTACGCCGAATCACTGTTGAGGAATGGGACAATATGGACCATCAGTGCCTTGAGGAACTTGTGGATAATATGCCACAACGAATACAGGCATTCATCAATGCAAGAGGATGTGCTACTGGGTATTAGAGGTAGCGGTGTGTACAGCAATCTGGACCACCACTTCTCACTGTGTTGTGACTTGGCAAGACAGCCAAACCACTAGGAGATAGCCGAAAGGCACGCGTTTAAGCTCACGCAGGCTGGCGTGATGTCTGGAACAGGTAAAGTAATTATACTAGCAAAAAAGGTACGTAGCTTCTGGAATACTTAACTTTAATCCATAATTGGTAAACATCTGTCTGACGGTACATGCATCACAAGATAAATAGCAAATGATAATGGCGCCTTGCTAGGTCGTAGCAAATGACGTAGCTGAGGGCTATGCTAACTATCGTCTCGGCAAATGAGAGCGTAATTTGTCAGTGAACCATCGCCAGCAAAGTCGGCTGTGCAACTGGGGCGAGTGCTAGGAAGTGTCTCTAGACCAGCCGTGTGGCGGCGCTCGGTCTGCAATCACTGATAGTGGCGACACGCGGGTCCGACGTATACTACCGGACCGCGGCCGATTTAAAGGCTACCACCTAGCAAGTGTGGTGTCTGGTGGTGACACCACACACTGTATGGTGGTATGACATGCAATGTGTGGTTTTCATGAGCAATAAATAGGGCAGAAATGATGTTTATGTTGATCTCTACTCCAATTTTCTGTACAGGTTCCGGAACTCCTGGAACCAAGGTGAGGCAAAACTTTTTTTGATGTGTGTATATTCATGTCATTATCTTACATTCCTGGATCTATATTCCTTTCATGTACAGCAGTTTTAAATGGGGAGATTATCAGTGCATCTAAAGCCCACTTGCTGAACTGAATATGTAGTTCTTTGGTTGTACCACAACCTCTCCACAAATTGCCTCACTATTATACATCACAGACATATGAGCAACCCACTGTCATTTACAACAAACTATCGAGGTCCATGCACAGTCCCATACTTAATGACCAGTGACCTGTCCTAATAGATTCTGGCGGTATTAATGTGCTCGTTAATGTTTCCAGTAAATTGTTCTTTACTCACACTCTTTCTGTATTAATTGCTCTCTACTTGCATTGATTTTATACAACTATATTACAAAGGATTAGGATATTACACAGTTAAGTAACAAGAAAATAAACCAAGTGGTTATGCTTTCCAAAATATGTTTGTTTATTAATAAGTACCTTTCTACAAGAAAGCTTCTGTGACATGTATACTGCTTGTTTCAAAATAATTGACTCAACTGGAAATAGTTCTACCTCCTGAACCATATAATGAATCTGAATGAAATATGTATCATTTGAAGAGGATGTCTAAAGGTTACAAACGATGCATTCATGAACTTTCTGTACCACAGCTAGTGTTTCAATTGCCAGCATTCCTAGCACACAGCAGTTTCAATTTTGAGGAAGATATTTACTATGGGGTGCAAGACTGATAACCACAGTGCAGTACACATTCCCCTGTCTTTTCAATATTCCATCACCAACAAGGAAGAACATTTGTTGGTACAATACACAACTTAAGGAAACTGGCTCTTTCACCAAAAGTAGAAGCACCAGGCCAATCTCCTGTATCACAGCAGAGCATCATATGTATTATGTAGTATCCCAAGTGTAGTTCAAAGATCTCCACCGTCCAAGCTAGTAAAAACCTTCGGACTACTACACCCAACTGTCTAGAACTTTTGAGGCACTGTTTACTTCTCAAACCATACCTATTACAGCTGCTACAAACTCTTCAAGCTAACAAGGTAAAGTGTGTAGACTTCTTCGAAAGTACGAGGGTAGTTTGAAAAGTTCTTGGAATCAACACGAGAGGTCAGCGCTAGCATAACAAGTTGTTCACATGACATTCATTGGACTGTTACCTGTACACATGTGCCACATCAGTGCTCTTGGAATAGAGCTGTGGCGGTTATGTGTCTGTTTGTCATTCCCGGATAGTAATTTGCAAAGATGGGGGGGGGGGGGGGGGGGAAATTGAGATTCGAGCAGTGATTAAGTACTTCGTAAAGAAAGGTATGAAAGCAAAGGACACTCATGCTGATTTCAAGAATACATTGGGGGACTCTGCTCCATCATATTCAACAGTTGCCAAATGGACAAATGAATTTAAATTAGGTCAGGAGAGCTTAGATGATAACCCATGCAGTGGTTGGCCAAGATGTGTCATTACTCCAGAAATCATTGAAAAAGTGCACAAAATGGTCATGGAGGATCGCCGATTGAAAGTGTGTGAAATTGCTTATGTTTGTCAAATGTCGTCTGAAAGGGTACATTACATTTTAACTGAAGAATTAGAAATGAAAACATTATCTGCAAGACGGGTGCCATGACTCTTGATGATGGATCAAAAATGCATGAGAATGGAAATATCAGAACAATGTTTGGCCTGTTTTAGGAGAAATGAACAAGATTTTTTGCACCAGTTGGTGACTACAGATGAAACTTGGGTGCACTACTATACCCCAGAGACAAAACAACAGCCAAAGCAATGGAAACATGCCGATTCTCTGCCACCAAAGAAAGCGGGAAAGGTCATGGCATCAGTGTTCTGGGATGCGAAGGGGATTTTGTTTGTAGATTATCTACCCACAGGCAAACAATTACTGCAGAATACTATGTTAACCTCCTGGACAAATTGCAACAAAAGATATGCAAAGAAAGCCCAGGTTTAGCACGGAAGAAAGTAATCTTCCATCAAGACAATGCGCACCCGCACAAGTGCTTTCACCATGTCAGAATTACCCGAACCAACGTATGAATTGTTGCCACACCCACCTTATTGACCTGAAACAGCTCCATCAGACTTCCATCTCTTCCCAAAACTGAAAAAGTTTTCTTGGTGTACAAAGATTCACTTCAAACAAAGAATTGATACCCAGAGTTGACAACTATTTTGCAGGCCTGGAGGAAACTTATTTTCGAGATGGGACCAAGTGTATTAATCTACAAGGAGACTATGTTGAAAAATAAAGTTTCAGTAATTTAAGTACTTTTTTCCTATTCTGACCCAAGAACTTTTCAAACCACCCTCGTATATTCAATACATTGAATAAGATGACAAGTTTCTGAAAAATGTGATACTTAGCATCAAGTTGGACCTTCACCAAAAATTAACATCAAATGAAATCACTGAAAATGTGCTATTTGCCATATTTCCATTGTATGGTTTATGGATTTTTCTTTTTTCTGCATAACAAGCTTCTCCCTTGAACCAACAATATTTGCCAGAACATTTTTAAACAACATGGGGCTCCATTCAATTTCCATAAAGACACACAAAGATTTCTCAGAGTTGCTACCATAACAATAGATAAGATATATGTGGAAAGCATATTTAGTGCTTCTGTCCCAATCACCAAGATTTCTTCACATCATGCATGCCCTGTGTGTTTTTTTTTTTGTCTCCTAGTGAGGGGATCACAGAAGTTGTTTATGTGTCACCTCAAGCAACAATGGTGAAGGAACTAAAATCCCATACCACCACTGTCATGGACTCAGTGATGAAAGATATTCATCATCACATGTTGGATGAATTCAGTTACCATCTCAATGTATATTCTGCGCATATTGAGGGAGAGACACTGTTCATTTATAAATATCAATACAATTCATTGTAACAATTCACTCTAAGTAACATCACTCAGTTAACATGCACAATTAACTGCATGCAGAAATAGGAATTTTGAGCTGTACTGTAATTTTATGACTTTATAAACACCAATTATTGAAAGCTAATTGCTTCACTTATCTCCAGTGGTTTGCATATCTAATTTATTATGGGATTCCACTACCTATATCTTTGAGTACATTGTAAATCTATTCAAGTACATTAAACC
This sequence comes from Schistocerca piceifrons, assembly GCF_021461385.2. Lineage (NCBI taxonomy): Eukaryota > Metazoa > Arthropoda > Insecta > Orthoptera > Acrididae > Schistocerca > Schistocerca piceifrons. Next base: position 406,847,777 of record NC_060149.1, read on the forward strand.
ACAAGAAGACAGACACAAATGCATTTCAGATTGACTGGAGACATAATACTCATGACATACCGAGCCTGGAGTAAAGGCACATCCACAATTTATCGAAGTGTGGTAGATCTGATATTCCAGGAAAATTTGGAAATACGGTATTATCACCCGTCAAAGATTGGCACAATTTATCTTGGTTCTGGAAAAAGTAGTCAGAAATATTCCACTGCAAGAGAAGAAACTCAATTAGTGAGAACTGTGATTAAAATACCTTATCAGGTGCCTATGATTTACAGCTGATCATGTGACACACATTAACATCTGTGACAGTTGCAAAATTAAAGAAAGATACATACACAAGAAACAAACTTTACACTAAAGATGAGTGCACAAAAATACACAACTGATCAGGGTTACAGAAATGTGCACGATCTCCAATTTTGAGAATTTCATATTTTATGAACCTACCATGTACCACAAGCAGAACCTGTAAACATTGTGATACAATATCAGAGTGTACCTGAATATGTCCCTTAGAATCTCCTTCCACATTGTTCCTATAAAAAAATCAACAAAATATCAACGGCAGAAGCTCAAGGACTGTGATAAACACACCAAGCACCATATCCACCAGTGGTACTGACTGTTATCTGAAAAGGCTTGCAAATTCCAAGATATCGGTGGGCTGATTGAATGTTGTTCTATTAGAGTATGGTATGTGGAGCTGCTTGAAGAAGTGATACCACCATAGGCTCCGAGTTTGCTCTTTAGTCCCCCCCCCCCCCCCCCCCCCAAACGTTGAGCTCACATAGTGTATGAAATAGCACCCAAAACTTTGACACAACAGGGCTCAATAATGCATGTTGCTACAGTGCAGGTCCTAACTGGTTGCACTGTTCCAGTGTCACACCAACACTGTGGCTGAAGCTCTATGTTTCACAACAACCAAGTTGAAAAAATAACATTTGTCCCATTTCTTCGCCAAATTGTGCACTTCATCGCCTTATCTTGTTAAATACGACCCTCTTCTATCAAAACTGTGACAGCAACATATGATATAGGTAATGTCATGGTAGGGAAACTCCATTTACCAGAGATGGGTCATTTTGTCCCATTCTAACTAAGTCACATGTTAATATTGTATCATTTGGCACTGAAGGAAGGAAGATAGGGCTTAATGCCCTGTCAGACATAGTTCAGATTTGGAAAGGGTGAAGAAGGAGATTAGCTACACCTTTTCAATGGAACCATCCTAGCATCTGCCTTGAGCGATTTAGAGAAATCACAACAAACCTAAATCTGGATAGTTGCACAGCAATTTGAACTGCCATCATCCCGAATCCATTAAGTGCCTCACTACTGTGCCACATCACTCAATGACAATGAAAAGGTATAGTAGTTTTTGCATTTTCACTCACATTTTGATGGAAGTTCACAGAAAGAGCATAATGTAATGGTGTCATTTCTGGTCAAACAGGAGACGACAGTCTTGGATTCAGTGAGGCCATTCCTTTAAGCTGTTGCAGTTTTCACAAACTTCAGTATGATTCCCTGACAATTACATTATTTATGCATAATGTCTAGAGAAAAATGTAATTATCACTTATAAAATCAACTGTACAGTTTCACAACATATAATGTGTAATAACTACAGTCAATCTCAGTTCTAAACTGGAGTATCATATTACCTTCAAAAGCAAAATGGCCTTCTCTATAGGCAACCACATCGTACTGAAACTAGAAATTAAGTTACACCGATACGCATACATACAGCATGATGTCCTTTCTCAGTTCTAAGCTAACATTGCAAAAACTTTCAAAATTTCTGAGTTATAATGGAATGTTTATATGCTGAAGGTAGGAGCACTAGCAAACAGAAACAACTTTGGCACCATTCATACTGACCAAATACACACACCATGCACATGTTAAAAATGAAAATATAGTTTCTATGGTGTCTGACTCACCATATTAAACAATTATCAAGTCTGCTGTCTGCCCAGTATGAAAAACATACACTCCTGGAAATGGAAAAAAGAACACATTGACACCGGTGTGTCAGACCCACCATACTTGCTCCGGACACTGCGAGAGGGCTGTACAAGCAATGATCACACGCACGGCACAGCGGACACACCAGGAACCGCGGTGTTGGCCGTCGAATGGCGCTAGCTGCGCAGCATTTGTGCACCGCCGCCGTCAGTGTCAGCCAGTTTGCCGTGGCATACGGAGCTCCATCGCAGTCTTTAACACTGGTAGCATGCCGCGACAGCATGGACGTGAACCGTATGTGCAGTTGACGGACTTTGAGCGAGGGCGTATAGTGGGCATGCGGGAGGCCGGGTGGACGTACCGCCGAATTGCTCAACACGTGGGGCGTGAGGTCTCCACAGTACATCGATGTTGTCGCCAGTGGTCGGCGGAAGGTGCACGTGCCCGTCGACCTGGGACCGGACCACAGCGACGCACGGATGCACGCCAAGACCGTAGGATCCTACGCAGTGCCGTAGGGGACCGCACCGCCACTTCCCAGCAAATTAGGGACACTGTTGCTCCTGGGGTATCGGCGAGGACCATTCGCAACCGTCTCCATGAAGCTGGGCTACGGTCCCGCACACCGTTAGGCCGTCTTCCGCTCACGCCCCAACATCGTGCAGCCCACCTCCAGTGGTGTCGCGACAGGCGTGAATGGAGGGACGAATGGAGACGTGTCGTCTTCAGCGATGAGAGTCGCTTCTGCCTTGGTGCCAATGATGGTCGTATGCGTGTTTGGCGCCGTGCAGGTGAGCGCCACAGTCAGGACTGCATACGACCGAGGCACACAGGGCCAACACCCGGCATCATGGTGTGGGGAGCGATCTCCTACACTGGCCGTACACCACTGGTGATCGTCGAGGGGACACTGAATAGTGCACGGTACATCCAAACCGTCATCGAACCCATCGTTCTACCATTCCTAGACCGGCAAGGGAACTTGCTGTTCCAACAGGACAATGCACGTCCGCATGTATCCCGTGCCACCCAACGTGCTCTAGAAGGTGTAAGTCAACTACCCTGGCCAGCAAGGTCTCCGGATCTGTCCCCCATTGAGCATGTTTGGGACTGGATGAAGCATCGTCTCACGCGGTCTGCACGTCCAGCACGAACGCTGGTCCAACTGAGGCGCCAGGTGGAAATGGCATGGCAAGCCGTTCCACAGGACTACATCCAGCATCTCTACGATCGTCTCCATGGGAGAATAGCAGCCTGCATTGCTGCGAAAGGTGGATATACACTGTACTAGTGCCGACATTGTGCATGCTCTGTTGCCTGTGTCTATGTGCCTGTGGTTCTGTCAGTGTGATCATGTGATGTATCTGACCCCAGGAATGTGTCAATAAAGTTTCCCCTTCCTGGGACAATGAATTCACGGTGTTCTTATTTCAATTTCCAGGAGTGTATTTTGACACAGCACATGCACAAACATTGTAAAATAAACTCTCAGTACACAGAGAATGTTAATAGCTTACCATGAGGCCAACTGCAGTTAAAGAAATATTAAGTTCTTGAGTCTGAGAACCAAATTTTGCAGCTGTATCAACACAAAGCGGCAAGCACCTCCATGGCATCACCGGCAAGAAATCGGTTACAACTAACTGGAGACACTGGAAAGCTATTCTTATAAGGTTTTCCCTGCAACCAATTCATATGGCATATTGTATTACTAAGGGAATACTAGACTATTCATATTACACAATAATACGTAAAAAACACAAGGAAAAAATTTGCGCATTACATTAACACAAATTAACAAAAATGTGTAGCGTACGACAAATAATTCACTGTGTCAAACATTTAATACTGGACAGTACAAAGGTGCTCCACAAACTGAAATATTATAAAATGTATAGCACTACAAGACACTTTTCACAAAGAAATTAATTCCAAATTGAGTTTTTTATAGTGAAAATTGAAACCAAAAATATTCTTCATTAAAACACTTGACTCTCATTCAGTATCAGTTTATCAACTTTAAACCAGTCTGAACACTGTTCAGAATGCTCCCTTCAATGAAGTAATGGCCAATTTCCCCCCTTTTCCTTAATGAACCACGCCTGCAGCTAAAGCACCTCAACATGTTTAGTGTCTCAAGGAATCTGTTTGCAAGTTCCTTAAGTGTGGTAACCATGTACATTTACTTCTACATCTATACTCTGCAAGCTGTATTACAGTGTGTGGCCCAGAAACAATACAGGCTGTTTCAAGCCCAACATGGTGTAGTCACATTATCAACACATGTGAATTAAATATGGCCTATGTACAATTCAATTAACACCCTTTCCTCTGCTTAAAAATTGACGGCAGTATTTACTGCTGCACCAACCATTTTAGTATTCGTTACAACTGGCATGTTGCTGTTCAAGGGTGCGAGGAGAAAGCTATAGGAAAATTGTCCTCAAGTATGAAGTACTTTACTGACTTCCTGATCAAGGGCATTATGCTTTCAATGGTGCGGTCAAATACAAAGATGTTTAGCACATTTTCTTGTGACACACTTTTCTTCTGTTCAAACTAGTACAACAGGTCTTCTCTGACTTGGTTTGAAACAGTGCCAAGACAGGAAAAATAGTATAAAAACAGGGAGACATCCACAGAAGTTAGCTCCATTGGTGCAGCTTTTTGAGAATATTATGCCTTCAGGTGGCACAAGCATTCATATTTAAAAACAAACACACGCGCGCACACGCTCGCACGCACGCACGCACGCACACACACACACACACACACGCACACACACACACACACGCACACACACGCACGCACGCGCACGCACGCACGCACGCACACACACGCACGTGTTGCTTGGGCAGAATCTACTGTTTAGCCCTGCCATCAGGATCAAGTTATCAATGATGGAATGATATATCCAGAACACACAATGCAGACAACAAATAAGCAGCAGTTTGGATTGAAGGACTCGGACAAGATAACGGTTCACCACTTGTTCCAATGTATTTCCTGTGTAAGCAAGGAGGGCAACGTTAACGTAATCACTTGGGGTGTACTGTTCTTCCCAAGTTACAAAATCATAGTTATGATGGCGTTAAAACTTTTATAGACAGATGTCAAATTTCCCAACACTTTAGCACAATAAACTGTACCAAGAATGATGCATATTGGAGATATCTTTAATATGATGTATCACTGAAACTTCATATTTTTGTAATATGCATGTATAAATACGAAAATTACCAAACATGGCAAGTTAGCTTCAAAACCACCGAAACCAAAGAGTGGCAGCTCAGTTTGTTTCTTTCAGCAAATTACAGCATATAACAGGACACATGATTCAGGTTGTGGTTAGGTTGGGTCCTAATAGCATAGCTTAAATTGCTGTGAATGAAGCAAGAAACAGTTAGATTAATATCTTCAGTGTGCAACACCTCAGGTCCCATGTTCTGTGCAACGATTGACAGATTCAGTGACATGTCATCTGCTGTGATCAACTGACCGATACAAACCAAGCAGCCACAATTTTTATCTAAATGTTTGAAGGCTAACATGCTGTACATATTTTTCATATATACACTTGCATATTACAAAAATATGCAGTTTAAGTGATACACCACATTAAAAATCTCTCCAAAGCACAACATTTTTACTGTGATTTGTTGTGTTAAAGTGGTGGGTAATGAGACATCAGTGTACAGTACCAGAACCAAGATGGCCTCCATCCATAACCCTTTCCGCTCTGGCCCGCACAATTGTGCAGGTTCGGTTATAAATTTTTCGTGTTTCAGCTACATAACGTTTCTGCGTCACTCCAGACTGCAGCGATGGTGCGAGCTCCCAGCTTCCGTTTGGCATCTGTTTTATTTCATGCCTTGACCACCAGAGTGCAACAGATCATTTAAAACTTCAACGACAAGACAAAGCCATGCATTACCGAGATAAATGCATTCTGTTTTCCAACATTTCATTAGTTTAAGGAAATTCCTGCATCGTTTTAGACTGAGAATGTAAGGTGTCTAGACACTTTCATGAAATGCTATTTGCATTTTATACAAGTTTGAATTTTGAGTAGTATGATAATGCTGGTGACTTCTTGAACAAACTATCACTATGCGAAATTTTTCAGTATTTTTACCTGATTCTACACATAATAATGTATGGTGATTGGTACATATCAGATAACGTTTTAAGAAATTTTCTCTCAGGGTGGAAAGGGATAAGGCACAAACAACTTATGTTTCCTATATTCTGGTGAACATGACAAGAAAGATTTCTTGTGTGTAGCCAGTATTGTGTTATATCATCATACAATGAACTTTACTGTGACCATGTGCCATGTCATGAGTCACAGAGTCCGATCCATTTCCCACACTGAGAGTAAGAGACAGATCTTTGGTGCTGGAACTGTAGTCCCAACTTCTGCTCTCAGTGATATTTTGTGACGGTGGAAGGCTTCATTCTGGTTGGTCATTTCTGCAAAATGTCCCTTCATTATCTGGCCTGTGTCTCACGGTCTAGTCTGGAGGGTTTTACTGCACATTACACTTTCAACTGGGTTACACCAAATTTTCACCGAAATACCCCTGATGGTCACTCATAGTATTTCAAATTTTGCGGAATTGTTTATAGTGAACAGGAACACACACCATGATTTCTTCCAGCAATCCTTAAAACATTTGTCACTTTAGTACACTGCTAGCCAAAAGGCTGTGATATTCTCAGATGTTGCATTTGAACCTATGTAGAGTTGCACACCTGCTCTCCCCCTGCCCCCTCCCACCCAGATTCCAGAGCAGTACTCTTCACTCTACCAGCAACCGCCATAGTTGTCCTGCATTCTTTACAATGAATCCATTAACGGTCTGGTGGATTATGTTCAAAATGTGAACCACCCGTTAAAGAGAGACTGCTTCCATGTTCAGTCACAGATAGTTGGCTGCACAGTCTCCAGTTAGTTTTGGTGAGTATCCATTTTGGCAGTTTCCTTTTGAACACTGCTTCACCTGTTAGGTGTAACTGGATTGAGAATTGGGCACAAAAGTGCAAGTCACTCGCTACTCCTCAATGGCTAGTGTCAACAGCAAGGGATATCATGTAGCAACACCTAAGTGCTTGTTGCCATTACTGATAAAACTTTGCTTCTCATACATCAAAAGGTTCTCAGCTGCTTTCACTTTCAATAAGATGTTCAGCACTCTAGCATGATGTGTGTAGACTATTGCAGTATACAAAATGGACAGGGAAGGTGAACAATAACATTTCTCAATTGTACAACCAGTTAGTGCACACAGCACATATTTCCTGTAGAGACACACTATTACCAAATGATTTCTTATCTATCATGTAAGGTTCAGACAATGAACACGCTGAATGAAGTTCTTGAAGTGAAATAATAAGTTTATTGTTGATAACTATTTATATTTTCTTTTGCTGATATTTCTTATTTCTCTATCCCCCCCCCCCTCTCTCTCTCTCTCTCTCTCTCTCTCTCTCTCTCTCTCTCTCTCTCTCTCTCTCTCTAAACACAAAAGTGAATCTACACGGAAACTTCTCCTGCACGGCATCTGCAACCTCTTTTCTGTGCGTTTTCTTAATTTTGTAGCGGCACCACCGTTTAGTATAGGGAAAGTTAGTTTTGTGCAATATTCTGAGCACAAGTTACAGCCAGGTGTGGGCTGGATTGAGTGAGTTACGCATACCAACAGTTGAGAAGTAGAATAGAGGCCACAGGGCCGTCAAATTCCTGAAAGAGTATACGTAGCGGTTTTGCATGTCACAAATCACAGGCAGAAGGGGCCCACTGGCCAACCTAACATGTTACGAGTACGTGACACATAGCGGCGCATGTGGCAAAACAGAGGTGCACAGCCGTGTATAAATAGGTGCGGGTTTCTAATGAGATTCATTCCAGTGTGGCAGCTCTCCTGGGCGGCAGGGCATGTCACACTATCAGCTACACACAGCAGCAGATGGGGCGCCAGAGTTCCAGTCCATGGCGGGTTGTTGGTTCGATCCTCTGAGGCCGCCGGGGGTTCTGTAGGCACCCAGCCAGCCAGTGGCGGGCCACTCTTCGGCTCACTACTGCGGGGCAGGTGTCCTGGCTTCCAACACACGCCAGAGGCATCCCGAGGCAAAGGCCGCAGACTCAGATGCTGGATTGCGGGCGCTTGTTGTTGCCACGATCTCAGCCATGCGTGCGAGAAGGACGCAGCTGGCCACCTGCGGCTCACACCAAGTGGCGCTGAGGCGGGCAGCGATACCGAACACTTAGTCAACTGCTGGTATCCTGAGGACACCGCAACTCCACTAGTGTACAATGCCGACACACAGTGCGTGCATGGGTCGCTGAGGCAGCCATCCCGTACTAAGCCGTTTCACAGAGAGCGAAGTGATGTCCTCAGCATTGCGGGACCCGGTCAAGCAGACCGAGGGGAACACGGCACTGTAGTTGGAAACAATAAATCACTTGGAAAGCTCGGATTAGTCTTAATACAGAGCCTTCTACCTCTTCCCGCTTTGTCTGATCCTCCTGATACATTTGGTGGTAGAAGTCCCACTACATTTGGTGTCAGAATAGCGGATATCGTCTGTCCAGTACGACGTTCGAGCCCACCACCCGCATTACATTCACAAGATGTGGCGAGTTTCGATCAGTTTTCTTTTCAGTATTGGACATTTTCTTTCTTGTTTGTGTTTCGAGTATGGCCTGCCATGAGCCACATTTTAGATGTTTTGCGTAGGCATTTTTTTGTCAGAATAAGTATTAAGCGTATTTGGGGCAGTAAGATTTATTTTTCTTCCTGGCATTTAATTACTTTTGTATTGGTTTGAGTATGTTGTTACCGAGTATGATGATACTGAGGTGTAAGGAGTCAGGTTATTCTTGTGCTTAAATGTTTTGTTTCAGGACTAACTGGGAACGAAAGCAATACAATGGCAGAGCCAGGGACATCAGGTGTGTCGGAACTAGAAGCAATACAGATTTTGTTGGAAAAAGTAGCACAATTGACAGCAGACAATACGCAGTTGAGAAATGAATTAACACCTAGAGGTGAATGGGAAACCCACATCTGGTCAGTCATTGTTGTCTATGGTGTAGGAGATTGCTCCAGCTGCTGCGAGTTTGATTATTCCGTTTTCTGGCAAGACATCTGAGGATGTGGGTTCATTTGTGGAGGACTTTGAGACTTCAGTGGTGATGAATGGTTGGTCTGATGATCAGTTGTTACATATAGCCAAGATTAGATTAACAGGTAAAGCAAAAACATATGTAAGGTGTTCTGAGGCCTTGAGGAAGGCAGCACAGTTTAAGGAGTTAAAAGAAGGGCTTTTACAAAGGTACAAAAAACAGAATGGCGCTCAGTACTTTAGAGAGAGGTTAAGTACAATGTCAAAGAGACAGGGGGATACAACGGAGAAACTTGCGGACAGGATAAGGGAAATTAATGAGTGTACTTACGAGTTGGGTCACAGCGATAAAGCGAATAGTGTTCTGTTGCAAGAGGCCGAGCAAAGGGTAATTGATGCATTTCTGAGAGAGTTACCGGTACATATGTCACAGGAAGTGTATTTGGCCATACAGCTGGCAATTCAATGTGAGGAAATAGACATGGCAACAGGGGATGTGATAGACAAGCAGCGTTTACAGCGGGTATAAAATGTTATAAGTGTGGCCGTACGGGGCATGTGCAGAGGCAATGTACCCAGTCACCAAGGAATAGAGGAAGGGGGTGGAAATCAGCAACATGGAGGATGGAGAAGTGGAGATAGGAGAGGTGGACAAGCGTTAAACGGCAGGGGGGGGGGGGGGGGGGGCGCCAAGACCAACCTAAGGGAGCTCCCGTTTAATTTCAGTGCTACGAATACGTATGCAGAGGTGGAATGTCCAGTGGTATTGATCAGCAGCTTGCGGATAGTGTTATAGAGCATAGTAATAGTTGCTGGGGAGCGGGCATTGTTGTTGTGCCTAAAAATCTACAGATGGAACTAAGAAATACAGGTTCTGTTGTGACTACCTATACCTCAATAATAAGACTACCTATACCTCAATAATAAGACAGTAACGGATGCACACCCCATTTCCAAACATATCGGAGACTCTGGATCACTTGGGACAGTGCCAGTACTTTTCTACAATGGATTTGGCAAGTGGTTATCATCAGTTAGAGGTGACTTCAGAGGATAGTCCAAAAACTGCCTTCTCTACTTCTGGAGGCCATTACCAGTACATTAGAATGCCATTCGGTTTGAAAAACGCTCCGGCAATGTTTCAGAGGTTGCTAGACAGTGTCTTGAGGGGTTTGAAACCACGGCAGTGTCTGGTCTATTTGGATGACATTATAGTATTTTCAAGTAGTATGGAGCAATATAGACAGTGGTTAAGGGAAGTTTTTACGAGGTTAAGAGCAGCTCGTTTGACACTGAGCCTGGAGAAGAGTCAGTTTGCATTAGAAGAAGTAAAATATTTGGGTCATATTTTCAGTAAGGATGGAGTGTGAACAGATCCGAGGTTGGTACAGGCTGCAAGGGATTTTTGAGAACCGAAAACAGTTAAGAAAGTGCAGTGATTCATCGGAATTTGCAATTTCTATCGAAAGTTCATGAAGAGTTTTGCAGATTTTGCACAGCCGTTGATGCGATTGTTACAGAAGGGTGTGAAATCTGAATGGACAGAAGAGTATCAGAAAGCATTTGAAAAACTGAAATAAGTGTTAACAACAAGTCTGGTTCTTGTGTTTCCAGATTCTGAAAGGGAGCTTATACCCGCATGCGATTCATTGAATCAAGCATTATGGTGTGTTCTTAGTCTGGAAATTGATGGGAAAAAACATCCTGTAGCCTATGTGTCTAGGCAGTTGAATGCAGCAGTGAGGGATTACTCAACAACTATGAGTGAGATGCTTAGCGTAATCTATGGAATCACATATTTTAAATGTTATTTATATGGGAGAAGATTTTGGGTAGTGACAGATCATGCTGCATTGAAGTGGTTGTTGGGGTTGAAGGATCCGTCCACTAGACTCGCTAGATGGGCTGTGAGGCTTAGTGAATTCGACTACAAGGTAGTGCACAAGCCTGGGAAGAAGCACAGTAATGCGGATGCACTCAGTAGGAAGGTGGCAAAAGTAGAAGTTATAGGTTATGACCTAGCAGTATGGCAAGAATTACAGGACGTGGACAACGATTGTAAATTGTATCGGACATAGCCACAATTTAATATGTACGACGGCTTTCTGTGCAGGCCAACGGAAGGACAGAATGGGTACACAGAACAATCGGGAAGAAGCTGAGTTTTTATGTGGATTCTCATCATCAGTGGGTCAAATATTTGAAGCATATTGTATGTGCATACAATGGAAAAGTCCATACAAATACAGGTTTGTCTCCATATGAGGTAATGTATGGGCGAAAAATGCCATCATCATTTGATATGGTGAGGTTACAGAAAGGAAGGACCAGTCAATCTGTACGTCAATTCGCAAGGACAATTTGGGATGTTTGGAAACGGGTACAAAAGGCGAATACAAAGGCTTTGGAAAGGCAAGACGATGCAGTAAAGAGAAAAGGAAGTTTACCACAGTACAGAGTGGGGCAATGGGTAATTCTGTCCAGCCCCTATGTGCAAAAAGGGAAAATGAAGATGTTCCTCATGAGGTATCAAGGGCCATACCAAGTTGCTGAAATTGCATCCCCCGTTAATGTTAAGCTTCAGCTGCCAACTAGAAAAACGATAGTATACATTGGGCGGTTACGGCCATTTAAGGGTTGCCTAGATATGATTCCAAGCATGTCACAGGAAGGAAAGACGAAGAAAGAGAGAGTGAAGAGAGGTGCTAAGCACAGAGAAAAGCAGGAATATAGAGTACAGCATGAAGTACAGTATGCTTTGCGATCCAGAAAGTAGTGTAGTATTTGCAGCTTTGTTTTTTGTGTCATGTATCATTGGGTTTGCATAGATTAATTAGGCATTGTATTTTATGTGTGTTTTCAAGTATTGTGAGCCTGCTAGGGGCAGCAGCCCTTTTGAAGAGGGAGGAAGGGTGATGGTGATCCCTATCCTCAGGTCACTGAAAAGGGAAGTGTAGCATCTGACGTATGTGGTGGATTGTTAGAGGAGAAACTGAACACAGTTCTGGAGAAATAAATGCGTTGGAGTAAATTTTGTGGCAAAGCCGTGATAAATATGTATTTAACGATGTCAGAGTCATACGATTTCATGTTTAAATTTTTTGTTATCAACAGTGCTGGGTCAGGAAAGTCGTGTTTATTGCACCAGTTCATACAATATAAATTTAAGGATGAAAGTAGTCACACAATCAGTGTTGAGTTTGGATCAAAAATAGTGAATGTTGGAGGAAAATCTGTGAAGCTACAAATATGGGACACATGCACAGTGCAGTTATTTTTAGCCAGGAGGAAAGGAATAGACTGTCCAAGGGTCATCATGGAGCAAAAATTGAGCTTGCAATGGGTCGGAATGCATTGGATCTTCTCCACCTATGAGAATTTGGTAGTCGTAGCAAGTTGTTTTGAGCAGGGAGTATTTGCAGAAGTGAAATGTATAGAACTCGAGGGGAGCAGAATTTTAATCAACGGAACTAAGTGTAACATAATAGGACCAACTTTCCACCTGCCAGCATCAATTTCTGGAGTCACGCAATTGCCCACTTTAGAGTTTTTGCCAAGGTAGAATCTGACCTTGTTAAATAAAACTCTGCCAGCAGGTCTGTTGAGATCCATAAAGCAGGTCATTTTAGAGCAAGAGGGGCACATATCAGCCTAACATCTTGTGCAACATACCGCTCAGTATAGGGAAAGGCAACGGCAAATAACGATCATTTTGAGCACCTCTGTGCCAAGTGTCATGGTAGTCCAAGTCCCAGTGGATTGGATACCGAGGGCGCGAGACGCGTATGTAAGGGGTTGACGCGGCAGTGGTCATCCAGTAAGGAATTTTTACATTTTGTTTCATGTCATGGTTTTAAGGGGCACTAGACAACATTTAAGTTTTCTAATAGTAAGGACATATGCCATAGGTGCCGATCCAAACAAGTTAAGAGGTAGTTAAGGGTCAACCTGGTGACCAGGTCTTTCCGAAGAGGGGAATAATGTAGCGACATGACCATTTAGGATAGGGAGAGTTAGTTTTGTGCAATATTCTAAGCACAAGTTACAACCACGTGGGGGCCGGATTGCTGAGAGTTATGCATACCGACAGTTGCAAAGTAGAATAGAGGCCACAGGGCCATCAAATTGCTGAAAGAGTATACATAGCTGGCCACATGCGGTTCACACCGAGCGCTGCTGAGTTGGCAGGGACACCGACCATTGAGTCGACTGTTGGCACCCTGATGATGCCGCAACTCCGCTGATGTACAAGGTCGACACACAGTGTGTGCACAGGTCACTGAGGCAGCCATTCCGCTTCAAGCCGTTTCACAGAGTGTGAAGTGATGTCCTCAGCATTGTGGGACCAGGTGACGCAGACCAAGGGGAACACGGCACAGTAGTTGGAAACAATAAATCACTTGGAAACCTCTGATGAGTCTTACTATGGTGCTTTCTACCTCTTCTCGCTACATTTGGTCATCCTGATACATTCGATGGCAGAAGTTGCCACTACAATGTACTTGTTTGCATATTGCGTATCGGGATCAATTTTAAATCAATTCTGCAGACTTAATTTAGACTATATCCTGGCAAGTTCATATACAAGACACTGCATCACTGACATTGCATGTGGACTTCTCCAGACCTATTTAGTTTTCTATTTCAAAAGCCCTAAACAACAGCGGACTGCTAAGTCCATGACTTGCCTAAATTGCAGCTTCCTTATTGGCCCTAAAGTCTCGTATGTATTCAGTGTACAATTGCAGATATTCATTATCATCTGTTTCTAAGAACACTGTTGAGAGCAACTAAAAGCAGCAAGTGCATGTTGCTTCATGAAAATGGAGACAAGTAAATTTTGTGTCCTGACATAAAGTACTACCATGGCCTGATACAGGGTGAAGAGCTCGGCTGTAAATACAGAGCAGTGTGCCAGAAGCCAATATTAAGAGACACGGGCGCCAATGAGGAAGGTACACCCAACCCCGAGGTCAGTCCGAGAGTTATCAGTGTACACAAAGGTATTATCGCGAAGTTCCACGCGAAGGTTGTGAAACTGAAGGCAATAGAGCGAGGCTGGAGAAGTGTCCTTAGGAAGTGAATGAAGGCCAAGGTTAACATGGGCCGCTTCATGAAGCCAAGGTGGTGAAGGGTTCACATCCACCTGGAAAGTTGCAGGTGGGGTGAAGTTAAACCGCCGTAGCAAGTGCCGAAAGTGGACTCCAGGAGGACACAGAAAAGTGAACCACACCCCCTACTGGTGATCAAAGGAATCATCGCAGAAGGCAGCATCGGATGGGTGGCCACGCATGGCAGACGAACAGCATGCGTACCTGCTGAGGAGAAAGCCAAGGCTGTAGGATAGTGGTAGTTTAGCAGCTTCAGCATACAGACTCTCAACCGGGCTAGTGCAAAAGGCGCCAGTGGCCAAATGGATGCCATGATGGAGGATGATAGTGTTGAGACAGCGTAAGAGGAACCACGTACAGCAGGCTGCCAGGTAAGATACATGGGAAGACCAAGAGTGTTTCCTATCGAGCATGAGCCCCAGGAATTTCGTAGTTTCAATGAACAGAAGATGTAAAGATGGTGGGAGAAATTCATACAGACGACGGATGAAACTGTGGATTCACCAAACCTAGCAGAAACATGTCAGCTACAAACTGGGTACCAAAAACAGCATGATCACTGCGCAGTGCACGATCACTGAGCAATGCATTACCAATGCAGAATGAAAAGGTCATTTTGAGGAACACTATGAACAATGCCCCACAAATAATGGATATTTGGAGCAACTAGACCACCAATATATTCAAAGTCCACTTTTTGATTGTGTCATATTTGCAGTGCATCAGACTTCTGCCATTATTCCAATGGTGCTGACTTCTGTACAATTTTTGCACAGTAAATTGCATCATTGCTGATGGAATACAACTTTAGAAATGGACTCTGTTTCCTGTATTGTAATATTTGTCTGATTTGTAAAATCTTGGTGTGACAGACTTTGTACATACTCCTGTTTTGTGGGAGCTGTAAAGTAATACTTGCTTTCTGTGCAATGAACAGCACTGAGCCCATACCTCAAACATTTTAGGTCATAACTTCAGCATTATCCCTATAAGTGTATGTAAGTAAATGTTTACTGACAGGCAGTGAACAAAATTAAGGGAAACTCCAAACTTTTAACTGTAACGCATCCTGAAAAGCTACTGAATAGCTAAAGGCAACCAATATTGTAGATTCATTTTTTGGCATAATAGTGCTGTATGTCAAAAGTAAAATGTTTCCACAAACATTTTATATTTAATTCATCTGAAATTAAATATATTGCAATAATCAGTTTTTCTATGAGAGATTTCTTCCTCCAGAAATTTTATCACTAAATGCAGCTTTCAGTTATCAACTGCAAAAATCAGGGGTTGAAGCACTGAATCCACAAGAGATGAATCAGATTTGCAGGCTATTTGTTTGCACGTAACCAAGTATATATCCAAAAACAAATATGATGTAACTTACCAAACGAAAGTGTTGGTATGTTGATAGAGACACTAACAAACACACACACAAAATTCAAGCTTTCGCAACCCACGGTTGCTTCATCAGGAAAGAGGGAAGGAGAGGGAAAGATGAAAGGATGTGGGTTTTAAGGGAGAGGGTAAGGAGTCATTCCAATCTCAGGAGCGGGAAGACTTACCTTAGGGGGAAAAAGGGACAGGTATATATATATATATACACACACACACACACACACACACACACACACACAGTGTATACCTGTCTCTTTTCCCCCCTAAGGTAAGTCTTTTTCCGCTCCCAGGATTGGAATGACTCCTTACCCTCTCCCTTAAAACCCACATCCTTTCGTCTTTCCCTCTCCTTCCCTCTTTCCTGATGAAGCAACCATGGGTTGCGAAAGCCTGAATTTTGTGTGTGTGTGTGTGTGTTTGTATTTGTTAGTGTCTCGATCAACATACCAACGCTTTCGTTTGGTAAGTTACATCATCTTTGTTTATAGATATATTTTCCCACGTGGAATGTTTCCCTCTATTATATTCAAGTATATATCCATATATATATCTAGTAACAAATGTTCTCTTGATCATGATGCACAGTTAATTAGAATAAATAACATAGTGCCTTACAGTGTGGATACTCCTTAGTGGAAATCAGTTTGAATAATTAATGACTCCAGGACAAATGTTTTTAAGAATAGTTTACCAGAGATGACCTGGGATGAAATTTATAACAAACCAAATGCTAACACACAGAAAGCAGTAATTCCAACAGCGGCCTTAAGGCTATAGTGAATGTTGTAAAACAAGAGACAGGATGACCCATCAAAGAACACGATAGAATCACTATTCAATTAAATTGAAGGGCTATAAATGATAAGTCACAGACAGCAAATATATTTAATAATCATTTCTTGCCAGTTTCTTGATCCTCTCACTCACTGTACCTGAAACTAACTCCACACCAAAATTGGTTGCAGTGCCTTTAAAACGAAGTTTAGCAACAATTCTGGAAACATCCCCCAGGCTGTGGCTAAGCCATGTCTCCGCTATATCCTTTCTTTCAGGAGTGCTAGTTCTGCAAGGTTCGCAGGAGAGCTTCTGTAAAGTTTGGAAGGTAGGAGACGAGATACTGGCAGAAGTAAGGCTGTGAGTACCGGGCGTGAGTCGTGCTTCGGTAGCTCAGATGGTAGAGCACTTGCCCGCGAAAGGCAAAAGTCCCGAGTTCGAGTCTCGGTCGGGCACACAGTTTTAATCTGCCACGAAGTTTCAATTTCTATCTTGTTTACGTGCTTGTCAATGGCTAAAAACTTCAACTATACATTGGGTAAGTCCTTTTACTCCTCTTGTTATTTGAAAGATCAACAGATGTACTTTTAGTTTACATACCCATGATGATCAGAGACAGCTCCAATTATCCCGAGTACCAATGGCCACCCATGAGACAATGTTTCTCCAGCCCCATGTAAGACATGTAGAACACATTCCAATTGCCTCTGCCGAACATCGCCATGTGGTACAGAAGAAAGCTCAGACAGAGGTCCAAGGAGGAGTGTCTGAAGCTTCTGAAATGAAAATATAGAACTGAGGTATAATAAAATGAAACAGAAGAATGTAATATCATGACAAGCTTACACATCTAACTTCACAGTTATCTGTATCATTACTCATACTGTCATAAACAGGCAGAAAATAGCAAATCCACATGCAAAAGAAGAAGCTAAAAACCTTAAAACCACAAATTAAAACTATGGGAACTACTTTCAAGAACACAGAGAATAATCTCTTAACTGCCTTTTCCATGTTTGTAATACTAAAATGAGGTATCACATGGTCTAAATTTTCTTGTGTGGTTTTAGAGTGGACATCCTTATGCTTATACCACTTTCTCAACCAGAGATGTAGTTGCAAGTTATCTTTACTTTTATAAATAGTACTTAACAGCCTGTGATGTGATTAACTTCTACGTAACATGGCACACTGCTCAAATTAATTATGATTCTGCCAATATCTGTGCTATTAAGTACGTTAGGGATGCTTGTTCAGGAGCAAGAACAGCTGAACTTTATCCTCAGGGAAACATTTAACTCCAAAGATACCACAGTGCATACAGATCCCTGGTGCATTACATAGCTGGTTCACCAAAAATGAATTTTGGGCATCATTTTTTAATCTATACTTTTAAGTACATCTCTGTTCACAAGTAGACCAAATTTCATTTCTTTTTGATGATTCATCCATAATGCTGCTATTTACACTGGTAGAGTGTAGTTTAAATAGCTCTGTGGCTAAAATCTGAATATGTTCAATGAAATCCAATATACTGATACACATGTGTCACTACACTATGCTCCAGATGGGTCAGTTTTAGTGTATACAGGCTTGGAGTTAGTTTTCTGAACAGGCTGAAGGGAGTGCAAGGGGCACAGCAGAATGTTTGTGATCCTGGAATTGCCACCGGGTGTCCACAGAGTGTGAAGTGATGCAGTGCAAACCAAGGTTTTATACTGTTAAGTTGTACTGTGCAAACTGTGTACAATCAAAAGAACATTGTACAGTAGGGACCAACTAAATGAGGCAGTGCAGTTGTTATGACACTGACCTCATATTCAGGAGGATGGATTGCTCTGTCCTGATTTCCCATGGTTTTTCTAAATCGTTTTAGGTAAATGCAAGGCTGGTTCCTTCAGAAAGGTCATGGCCAACTACCTGTCTTATCTTCGTAAAAACATAATTATATATTCTACACATATGTATATTTGAGCCATTTATTTTGGTGACAAATCCTTTATCATTGAGGGATGATACCTGGATAAATAAATAAACACAACATCAGAAGTGACTTGACATCTTTACTAATGTTTATATGTAATGTTTCAGCAACTCATGAAAGAAAAAGTAAGTAGTGAAATCAGAAATAATGTGTTTGTGGAGGGGAGAGGTGGGGAGGGGGGCTATGTTTGCAATAGGCACAGCTACATGTGGGAAACTATTTGAGATTTAGTTATTTACTTTAATTATGAGTTCACAGATGGAAAAAAAAAACCACTAACCCAATCAGGGCACAGAAATAAACAACTAACAAGACTAAGTTGAACACACAATTTTTTGTAGAAAAGAACTAGGATAAAATATAAGAAAACTTAGGTTGTTGTACTGGTCATTCATGAGTTTTACTGCAGATAATACAGCAGGTGATGCCTATAACTCAGATATTGACTTCGTGACACCTATTGCACACTAGTAGACACTGAATTCTATTCTACACATCTGTTAACAATTACTGCAATGTTCTTCTGAAAATAGGTTATCTGTAAATACATACTGAAACAATTTAAAATAATTTTATTTGTTTGTATTTACAGACAATAAGTATATTATGGTTCTAATTCCTGAACTATCAGCCATTAACATGTGTCACAGATTTGAAACTTGTTGAGAATACAAACGTTTTTAAAGCCCAAATGAAAGGTGTTTGAATTATAGATGCTTTCACTGTCTCCAGTAACATTCATTTTTTTTTCTCTAGATACGAGAGAATTGGCAAAAAAAGTTTTGTCAATTTTTCCAACCACATCAGAAAGATGCAAACATCGATTAAAAAACAGTTTATCCTGCAAAATTTGTACACAAAACTATCTACAAAATATTCCTCATAGGTAAGTCTACCCCTGTAACATTTTTTATGTTAAGACACTGATACTAACCTGGTTCTCTCTTAGTGGAGGTTGGTATTTATGTTGCATTGCAGCTTTAACAAGGTATGTAATAGCTTCAACTCCCCACTCCCTCATCCGAATATGAGGATGCTGACAGACTTCCAAAAGATGATTGGTTAGAGGTCTCCACAAGACTTCCACTCTAGGTAAATTAACAAGTCCTGTTTCCAGAAGTTTGGCAACGGCAAACAAAGATGGTTCCTGTAAAAGAAAAACTGATTACATAATATTGTTATTGTTATAATTGCTTGATGAAGGTTGAAATAATGCAGTTACCTTACACAGACAAAAATTATTACTCATCACTATTCCCAAGAACAATTTCAATAAGATTATTTTTATGGTGTCATGTATAGTAAAGGCTTTTGTGGCTCCATTTGGGGAAGGATATCAGTGTTGTGAATAAATTCACACCCTTGTGACTGTTCATGAATAACTCAGAATGAAAAACAAATATTTAAAATGGGGGTAATATTTTGCTGTTATGTTAATAACCAGGCCTTGAAGCAATTACAGGATGGCACATATTGTATATACAGAGTTCAAATAACACAAATATGGTGAATGCAAGTAATAATGTAATACAGTTATAAGTACAATGAAGTTGTATAGCACTATTGGCCAGGGGACCCCAAGAGATGGGTTTGGCCACCTGGTCAGAAATGGTTTTCTTCCGTCACGCACAATGGCCCCTTTTGTTGCAGATATGTGCGAGGTGTGTCATATGTGTATTTGTACATTGTAGATGAGTATAATGGCTGCATGTATAATTTAGCGTTATGTCTGTGGTGGTGGTGGGGGGCGAGGGGTAACAGTGCCAGCACGTACATTTCTTGAGTAGCACCATGGAGGCCGCTTAGCGTATTGTCCCCCTCCAATGGATGGTGCCCCATGAAGAGTGCCACATGCCCTCACTTCATGAGACACTGCAGAGAGGTTTGGAATTTAATTCAGAATACCAGTGCAAACATTTGTAATCAAGAACTTGACACCAGCAGCTTTCCTCTTCTTGCAAGCCAAATACCGGCAGTGAAAATTTCATCTGTCATCAGGACTAGAACCAGCTTACCTCCAAGTTGAGCACTACTGTACAGGCTTGTGTCAGCAAACTCAGCTATGGAGGCGGGTTTAATATTGTTATTGTCAAGGTATAGGTAGGTCTGCTGATATATGTTACATACTGAGTAATTGTCAACATATGTACCTTTGTACTTGTATTTAATACAGTTATGAAATACAGCATGTAAATGTATCACCACTCATTCCTCCAAATGTCACTCCATTTGCTTGGATGCAATGCTGAAGGCATCATGGGGGCCTTCCATAATACACCTACACACATATTATGAAAGGGTGCTTTTTTCATCTTGAATGGCTGTCTTAAGTTTGTCAGTTGTTTGCAAATAATTGTCAAAGACCGTTTACTTCAAATAACCTAACAGAATGAGACCAAGAGCTGTTAAAACTGGGGAATGTGATGGCCACGTCACATCGCCACAGTGGGATATTACATGCTTTGGAAATGGTTGTCCAAGTATGTCATACTTTGGCATGCTGTGTGAGTTGTTGTAGCATTCTGACGAAATCAGATATTATTCAGTCTTGTCTGCAGTTCTGCAATGAGGACACACGGCAACACTGTAGTAGTTTGGCACTAGCTCTTGTGTACATGTGACCCGTGAATTCCTTTTCTGTTTACATATTTGATGATTTAGTTTCTCTATCATATGGGTACCCTAACCATTATCCACTGCTATTTGTTTTATTGTGTTTAGCTCCTGTGTGTAGTTCAGTTTACTTATGGGTATTCTGTTTAATCTGTGGAGAATAACTCTCAAGTTTGCTTGATTGTGTGTTAAAAGGGTGTTTGACTGATTGGGAGTGACAGTAATCATGGTTGTCAGAGCACAAAAAACATGTAAAAATGTAAAGCAATGACGACAATAACAAACAAATACTGATTTAAGCCTAATTTATGTAGAATAATTATTTCTTAAATAATGTTCATATTTCACAGGTCTGGGTAAAATAAACCCAGTGATAATGGCACAAAAGTACTGAAAGATATTTTCATCTACATGAAAAAATAGTGTTTGCATAACAGGTGGAGATATCTACTAACATTATCTGCAAACATGGCCACTGCAAGAACGGCAAAACCAAATGATTAATATTGTACAGTAACAATGCTTTTCAAAAATTGACCTAGTGGAAGCATATTTTCAGCAGGACCTCGATGATAGTTCACGTAAGTTTATGGTTAACAATGCCCCATTACACTTGTATGAATACTGTTATGTAGAATTTGGAATCAAATATCCTCTATGAAAGCAGGGCCATCAACAAGAACTAACACTTGAAACTGAACGCTTGAGCATCCACACTAAACTACACATGAAGTTGAACTGCCTGGCTCAGGAGAAAATGCTCTTGTTTATACACACAAAGAATGTTCAGGCAAATTTCAATAAATAAGAAAGTTTCAGAAATAAAAAATGTTAACTGATTAATTATTGGAGAAGGCAGAAATCAATAACTATTACACCATGGCAGACAATGTAGAGCAATGGCAATATCATACGCTGCCTTTCAGCGTTGTTACCACATGGACTTCTTAACAGTTTCTGCAATAGGTATGTCGTATATCATACTAAATGAATTACCTCAATTACCACTGCCAGTCAAGCTGACCATCTGTATATATCATCTGATAGGTTTCCATATCATTACAGCAGATGAGCCTATACGGGTGCTGGTTCTCAAGACAGGTTCTTCAAGTACATTTTCCAATGGGTAGGACAACGTAAATTATCAAACAAGACCCACCACATCACAACCAAACTATAATCAGGCCTCAGATGAAAAAAAAAATAATAATTCAACCAGGCCCAGAGAACCATGAAATGCTGACCGGCCATGGTGTAACCATCTGCCATATGGTATCATTCAAATGGAATACATAGGGATGCGAGTTCAGAACACTTGTGTCCCAGCCTTTATCAACTTCCCAGGCTGTAGAATCACTTCTTTTCATTCAAGTAGCACCTCAATTAGCATAACAAAATTGAATGCATCCTGTTCCAGTACATCCAAAATAGTAATAATAAAAAAAATAAAAAAACCTTGAAAGTATGAGAAATTGAACTCTGGTAGTCTGCATGGCAATCATGCACACTGACCATTCTGTTATTGAGGCAGACATAATCAAGACCTTTGGAAGTTAATTATTATCTAGTAGTAATTCTGGACACCAAAAATGATGAATTAACTCCAAAAACTCAGGTCTGCAATTGTTTGGACTTCACAATATGAACAGGACTTCACTTGGCTACAGCACACTTCATTTTTCACTAATTCCTGCAACAGATGCTTCAGTATACATCCTTGGCACAAGATCTCGCATCACATACCATACAGATACAAACCTACAGCGCTACAAATTTCAAATACCTCAAAGGAGTGATTAAAAACACTTATTTTCTTAGGTATCTGTAACTTCCACACTTACCACCATGATGTCTCATTTAAAACAATGGAAAAAATCACAACACCAAAAAAAAAAATTGTAGAATAATCAAATTTTAGGGACACATTTGTTTAGGTAACATATTTATGTGACTGACACTCCAAGATCACAGGTTAATGTAAGTGTGAGATAAGCCCTTGCAAATGTGAAATGTTGGTGCATTAATAACTGGTGTAACTGGCACAATGTTGAAAGCAAGCATACAAATGTGCTTCCATTGTGTTGTACAGGTGCCAGATGTCAGTTTGCGGGATGGAATTCCATGAATTTTGCACTTGGTCGGTCAGTACAAATACAGTTAATGCTGGTTGTGGACGACACTGGAGCTGTTGTCCAATATCGCATATGTGTTCAGTTGGAGACAGATCTGCTGATCGAGCGGGCCAAGGCAACATGATGACACACTGTACAGCGGGTTGGGTTACAACAGTGGTATGTCGGCTGACAGTTATCCTGTTGGAAAACACCCCTGGAAATCTGTTCATTAATGACAGCACAACAGGGTGAATCACCAGTCAGAGTGTGTGGGACAATCATGAGAGTGCTCCTGCTGTCATACGAAATTGCACCCCATACCACGACTCCATGTGCAGGTCCAGTGTGTGTAGCACACAGGTAGGTTGTTTGCAGGCCCTCAACTGGCCTCCTCCTAACCAGCACACAGCCATCATTGGCACCAAGGCAGAACCAGCTTTTATCAGAAAACACAACATACCTCTACCCTGCCCTGCAATGAGCTCTTACTCGACACCACTGAAGTCAAAAATGGCGGCGGCTTGCGGTCAGCGAAACGCACGCTAAAGGGTATCTGGCTCAGAGCTGTCTTTGAAGTAACCAATTTGTAACAGTTAGTGGTGTCACTGTGGTGCCAACTATTGCTCAATTTGCTGCTGCAGTTGCAGTACAACACACCCGAGCCCCACACTGAACATGTTGGTCATACCTCTCAAAAGTGCTACGTGGCCATCCAGAGCCCTTTCTTCTCGCAACTCGTGACCACTGTTGCCAGCAATCATGTACAGTGGATACATTCCTGCCAAGTCTTTCTGTAGTATCACAGAAGGTACATCCAGCTTCTTGTAGCCCTATTACATGACCTTGTTCCAACTCAGTGAGATGCTGATATTGGCCTTCTTTGCCACCTTAGTGGCATTCTTGGCTAACATCAACTCGCCATGCCCAATCTCAAAGGTAACTACCGCTCACGACCATTAGAGCATCTATTTAAAGCAAACCTGATTTGCAGTGGTGCCTGCTTATGGAATCGGTGTGAAATTTGACTAGACATCATCTTTCAGATTTAGAAACAAGCTACCAATTTTTGTTTATGTCGCATAACTTCTTGTTGGTGTTGCAATTTTTTTTCCCCATCAGTGCAGTTAAACACAGTATGCACATCAGAAAAATGGCTGGTATCTTCAGAATGAAGAGCAATAGGTGACCGACAACCATTAACCACTTATCATAAGTTTCATACTGTCCCAAATCCCTCTGAAACTGCACTACAAAACTGCCTCTATCCCTGAAGTACCAATTACAACTGCACTCAAGACATGGCATGTATAAAATTTTTCTAAAAAATTAAAGAGTCTGAAAATAATCTGCTTGGAATTACTTTCCAACATTTCCACCACTCATGAAGTGAAAAATTTTTACAAAAAGTATCATTTCCATTAAGATTTTGAACATTATGACTGATACTCATGGCTACCATTTGGCATGAGGTTGATGTTTCAGGTGTAACTTCCATAACAAACATTGTGGGTTGCCTTTACTGTCAATCTTTCTTTGGTGCAACTGAAAGTATTAATTGTAAGCCACTCAACTTGTAGCTGTCCTAAGTGGATTAAAGCACTGATAAGTTTGTCCTATGCCGTGAAATATTGGTTTGGAATTACTTTCATCAGTTTTTCCATTAATTTGATTGCTAACAAATTTTTCAGTCAGCACTTAAATTAATACCTCATTCATTATTTTTTCCAAAATGTGGTTCACTTCACTTCACAAATTTTACTTATTTTAATCGCATCTGTGCCTCTGTGTATTTTGTGATGTCAACAACTACAAAAGTAAGTGTTTACACACAGCTTTCATGC
The DNA here is from genome assembly GCF_021461385.2 of Schistocerca piceifrons. Lineage (NCBI taxonomy): Eukaryota > Metazoa > Arthropoda > Insecta > Orthoptera > Acrididae > Schistocerca > Schistocerca piceifrons. The sequence continues at coordinate 406,872,711 of NC_060149.1, forward strand.
ACTAAAAAGTAATCTTTCCCTTTGCTCTCTGCTTTGCCAATAGTTTAAATCTGTTTTGAAAGAGATTGAGCATCATCAGTGACATTCTTGGCTGCCTAAAACATTCCCTCATGTTTTTATGTCCACATTTACACTGTCATTAGAAAACTCCATAAAGGAATACCTTCTATTGTATGAAAAAGATATCACCAACTCTAGTATGTTTGCTATATCTACATGCTATCTATAATGTTTCATTCAGTGTCTTTCAAAACATCTCTAGCCTGAACTGGTTCATAAATATGTCAGCGACACCTCAGTTTTTAACATTTATTTTCATTCAAATCATTAAGATTATTTTTTGCTGAGTCATCTTTAGTATTCCTTGGCTACTGCTACAGTTTCACTGCTACTCCTTTAGTATATACTCTCTAGTGGGGCAGTAGCTTTCAAATACTATTTACACTTATTGTCCAGCACATGGAACAAGAAATGATATATGGATGACTATGGTTTAAATTAATATATAATTTACTGAATCTTGCACACACTGACATCCCAGAGAAAAACTGAATTTATTCTGAATACAGCATAGATTCATGTCGTCCTGTATGTTGTGAATTTCTTAACATATGCATTACTTAACACACACAACTACATGGTTACTCATTCATGTATACCATGCTCACAACATTAGTTACTGTTTCCAAAACCATCAACTTGAGTAATAATTCAAAACATTACACATCAAGGTAGAAGATCAAAACAAGTTTTTTAATGATTTCCAACATCCAGCATTACACCTGCTAGCATCCTAGTGGTTAATGCTGAAGTGGTCTGTGATTTAACTGTGGTCATATTTTGACAGATATGAGAAAGTACTTACACGATTGGAATACGCTAGCTCCATTGCCTCATGAGAAAGCTTACAAAGTGCATCAATAAGGTGATGCAAAGCAACATCATCCAAATACTGACTGGATTCAAACAATCGGCTCAGCATAGCTGAAAGGACTGGTAAATCAGCCATTACCGCTGTTGTTATTACAGCATTGGAATCAGCCGTTGTTCGGCCAGCTTTCAAACTACCACCTGTAGAAGGCTTCAGGCCCAAAATCCATACCAGATGCTGAAAAAAAAAAAATAAGCAAGTATAATTGGGAAGACAACAGCTTAATGATTGAACTGTGACACATATCCATCCAACCTACTTTACACCAAATATCAGTTTTCTCGGGTGGTCCCTGTTTGCAGCAGGTTCCATATATAATTGACTGTTCAAAAACATTTCCAAACATAAGTAACACAAAAATTAAAATTTAAATACATTTTGTGATAAAAAGACTGGTAGAGGGCTGGGAGGAAATGTGGGGAAGCAGAGAGGGGGAGGGGGAGGGGATGAGGAAAGGAAAGGGAGGGGGAGGGGGGAGGGGGGGAGGGGGGGGAGGGGGAGAGGGGGAGAGGGGGGAGGGAGAGAGAGAGAGAGAGAGAGAGAGAGAGAGAGAGAGAGAGAGAGAGAGAGAGAATCCAACAACGAGTAATTACATCTTTAAAAGAAAATGTTTTCCTCACAAGAAATTATACATAATTATATACTGAAAGACAGGATACTGGATGGATTGATTTTAGTCCATGCAATACGGTGCACACCTGACACACTAGGAAGAGTTACCACCCAATGGTGCATGGTGTCTCATCAGCCATAGCATACAGGCGATTTGTGGAGTTGGGATTTAGAAGGTCCTGTCAGCAGATAAATCCACTCACAGTTAACAGCATTTTACAATATCCTGATACACCATGCTTTCATAATCAAGCTTTGTGCAGCCAACTACTTTGTTGCAGTGGAATGACCTGCTACCATGACACTTTAGAAGGTATGGAAGTTCACCTTCAAATGTGAGACCCAGAAACCTTGCTCTGTTTTTCAGACAAAAATTCTGTCCTCCCGTCTTCACATACATTGAAAGTGTAATAAATCTTAAAATTAAGATATAAAGAGTTTTTCTGAAGCAGACACAATAACAATATTATTTGCCCATTCTTCCAACCTCTAAATTACCACTTGGAAGTCCATAACATGAACAGAAAAGAGCACTATCGCACACGAAAATGGAGCACTGCTCTTCACATAAACAATGCATCAGCTGAAAAGTTAGCACTGCTTTAAACAGATTCTTCTGGGACACCACACACTTGCTGATAGTCTTACAAGAAACTGCTGACTCGGTACAGGAACAGGAAACATATCAGATTTAAACTGTGACCACAAAGGCTAAGAACATGAAACAAAATATTAGGAAGAAGATAGTACTGCTGTTGTCACTGAGATGAAAAAATGTATGCACCCAGCGGCAGAAAGACTAGGGATGCATTACCAGGTCATCAGCATTATCAAACTGAAGGAAGGAGGGAAGGAAGGAAGGGTTTAATGTCCCAATGCGAATGAGATCTTTAGAGGCTGAGCACAGGCCCAAATTGAGGAAGCAAACAGGCCATGCCCTTTCAAAGGAACAATCCAATCATTTACCTTAACGCTTCAGGGAAATCACAGAAAGCCACAATCTTGATGGCCAGACAGTGATTTGAATAACTGTACTCTTGCATGAGTTCCACATTTTATTACTGTGCCACCATGTTCTGTAATTTTCAAACTAAATATGTACCTGGTTCAAGTGGAAGATGAAGTGAGGTCTTTATGTAGGGACATCAGAAATGAAAATGAGTTGTGGTAGGAAACAGTGTGGACAAGAACTTAGCTTATGACAGAGTCAGTGACCTGAACAAGACAGCCTCTCTGACTTGTGGCATAAACACAAACTTTGTCAAGCTTTTCTAGTGTCACTACCAGCAATGTCATCATAATGCTGCAAATCCTATCAATGTAATGCTGGACATGAAACTGCTACGCTGCACTGGTATCACTTGGGGCTACTGATAGATTGAGTTTCACAAGGTAGGGCCAAAACTTGAACAGGACTGAAAAAGGAAAGTGGACTGAAGTAAGTGAAGTAAGTGAAAACTTTGGGATTGTGTGTGACATCATCAAATACCTGTTGTCCTAGGTAAGATAAAAAGAACTTTTAGCATAAACTCAAACAATGTGTGGCCTTGCTTAAAGAATGTCTCCACCAACCCACAAAAGGTAGATTTCAATAAAAAAATATATTATTATTACGAAAAGTATTAGAAGGAAAAAGAAGTTCATAGGACAAGTAAAACTGGACATTATACAGGCAAACATCCCCTCATCAAAGTAGTTACTAACAGTAAATCGAAGCAATTTGAGCTTCAGTTTTCGAACAACACAATAATATGCATCACACAAGACTAGTGAGACAAAAATTCAATATTTACTTTTATCTGATGTGAAGGGGCAAGTCATTATTGTAGGACTTTCTTAAAATGTTCAGAATCGTGCATTTATGTCAAATCTGGAACACAGTATAAAGATCAGGAACATACCTCTGTGATGATAAACATTTTGAAATATGAGGTATTCAGCTGACAGAGTTAACTGAATGGGTTTAAGTGCATCAGCCACCACTCTAGGCCACTGCTTTTATGTAATGGTGATACTTTATTATCAAATAATCCTCATCCACACATTCTTACCATAAACATGTTCTGCCAGCATCTCTAAGAGAAGGTTGATCAAGACTACCTACACAACAATGCAAACCCTTGCTTGGGAGTTTTTACTCGCTAGAATTGTCAGGCAATACAACATGATCATATGGTCAGTGATATAAGACATAGACAAATGCATATTTCTGGCCAAGAAACTTACCTTTAGTAGTCTGCAGAGGCATGCAAAAGAAAATAAGTATAGCTTTGTTCCTCTGCTGTACAGAAACTATTTTTCTCATACTGCTCAAAGCTATCGGTAATATTTTAAACTTACTTATGGCAATAAAACTGTGTGTGTTTAGTACGCACCTGCAATGTTGTCAGCACCAGGTGCCATGAAGTGCCTAATATACTTCCATGACAGTGAGCTACACTCAGTAAAGCTCTCATGCACTGTAGATTCTTTGCTGTCAACATGACTGGACCCTGCTGGGCACCTGAAGAGAATAAACTACGCATTTACAGAAAATGGAACATTGTTAAAATAAAATATACTGCAATAACATTAATGTATATAATTTTAATTTCATTTGTGTTTACTTATACATATTAAAAGTGTCTGTATATTAGACTGATTAAATGGTGAACATGCTTGTTTAAGAATACAAACTTTTGAATGCAAGCAGAAAAAATGTGGTAGAAATTTAACAAAAGTAAACTTTCATCCCAAAAATACTAATTTGATGACCAAATTATGACATAGCAGCACACCAATAAAAATAATAGCAACATGTGATATATGGCAGTCCCTATGATTACCTGAACAGAGATCTTCATTAAAATGTTAAAATTTATATAGGCAGTTTCAGAATTTTTTTTAAAAATTATAAAAATATTTTATAAAGTAAAATTAATACCTCACAAAATTTATGTTCAGATAAAACAATGGTTAAAGAATAATCAAGTAATAATATCAGCTAAATAATTGCATCTGTCTTCAGAGTTTCACACCCATTACATGAAATCTATGTTAGTCTGCTGACAACTTCGTTATTATTCTTATTCTTATTATTATTGTTGTTGTTGTTGTTTTAGGGTGCAAAACAGCTATGGGGACAAAGCAGTGGAGGATCGCCACTTAAAACATGTCGATGGCTAAAAAGACAGTGCCCAGTCTGGAGTCTAGTTAAAATTATCTCCTCCCAATGACGAGGCCTGGAGGAAGAGGTCCAAGCACAGGGATGAGGTTTTATGTACCATAATTTATTACCCTGAAGGGCCATAAAAGAGCAACACAACAACATAAAATGCTCTGTAGATTGGCAAAGGGGACCACACAAACAGCAGGTTGAGGAAGAGAGACAGCAGTCTTTGCCGCTATATCAGCTGTCTCGTTTCCACATATACCAACATGCCCTGGGATCCAGAAAATGCGACAGAGATGCCCCCCCCCCTCCTCCCCCCATGTGGAGGCAGTCCTGAATCCGGTGGACCAGAGGGTGGAGCTTTGAGGTTGAGAAGAGAGCTGAGTGAATCCGAACACATAATATACTGGATCTGCTGATGGCAATGGATGTATTGGAGAGCCTGGAGAACAGCGTAAAGCTCCGCAGTATAAATTGAACACTGGTCGAGAAGTCGAAATCTAATAGGGGTGTCAGCAAGAATACAGTCACTCCCTACACCTTATTGGTCTTGGAACCATCAATGTAAATAAATGTGTCATCCTCCATTTGTGTGCATAGAGCAGTGAATACCTGATGTTAAACTATACGTGGAGTACTGCCCTTGGGAAGCTGACATAGATCACGGAGAAGGCAGGTCTGGGGGGTGAAGCCAAGGTGGCATGGTACCCCCCATTTGTCAAGAAAGTTTTAGGAAATAGAATGGAAAGTGAATGTAGCAGTTGACGGAAGTGGACTCCCAGTGGTAATAGAGAGGAAGGGCTGCCTGCATACCCTAAATTCAAGGAGGCGTCGAAAAAAAGGGCATGGGTCAGATGAGCAGGCATGGAAGACAGACGACTAGCATAATGACTCAGAAGGACAGCTCACCGACTGGACAGCGGAGGTCCATAAGTCTCAGCGTAAAGACTCTCCATGGGGCTAGTGTAATAAGCTCCAGATGCTAAATGCAATCCACAGTGGTGGAGAGAATCTAGATGCTGAACAATAGACGGCCATGCAGAGGAGTAAAATATGCTTTCATAGTCCAATTTTGAGCACACTAAAATGTGATGTAGGTGGAGGAGGACCACTTAGAACATGAAGGGTGTTGAGGGATCACAGACAGTGAGCCAAAAGATATGAAACATGGGAAGACCAGCAAAGTTTCCTGTCAAACATAAGTCCCAAGAATTTGGCAACATCCGCAAATTGAAGGTCAACAAGGCCTATATGTATGGAAGGCGGATAAAACTTTGTACAATGCCAAAAATTTACACAGACAGTCTTACTGGGAGAAAATTGGAAGCTGGTTTCGATGCTTTACGAGTGGAGGCAATAGAGACATTCCTGAAGACATTGTTCAAGCAGGCTGATCCGTTGAGAGCTGTGGCAGATTGCAAAATCGTCGACAAAGAGGGAGCCCTAGACATTAGGAAGGAGACAATCCATAATTGGATTTATGGCGATGGAAAACAGTATAATACTTAGTAAGGAGCCCTGGGGCATTCCGTTTTCTTGGGAGAAAGTACGGGATACAGTAGTGTTCACCTGCACCTTAAATGTGCACTCTGTCATAAATTCACGGAAGAAGAGGGGTAGTCGACCTCAAAAGCCCCAAGAGAACAGGGTGTGGAGGATGCCTGTCCTCCAACAGGTAAACAGGTATCGTATGCCCTCTCCAGATCAAAAAATATAGCTACTGTTTGGCGTTTCCTCTGAAAATTGTTCATGACATAAGTGGAGAGAGCAACAAGATGGTCAACTGTGGGATGATGCTTTTGGAAACCACACTGGACAGTTGTTAAAAGGTTTCGGGACTCCAGTCACCAGCCTAAACGGTAATTTACCAAACGCTCCAAAACCCTACAAACACTACTCCTGAGAGAGATTGGGCGATAGTTGGACGGGAGATGTTTGTCCTTCCAGGTTTTGGAACAGGAATGACAATAGCTTCGCCCCATCTTCTGGGAAAGGTACTGTCAACCCAAAGTCAATTATAAAAGCGAAGGAGGTGGCACAGACTAAGGTATGATAGATGCAGCAACACTTGGACATGGATACCACCCAGTCCTGGAGATGAGTGAGAGGAAAAGAGTGCATGTCTGAGTTCCTGCATAGAAAGAACAGCATTAAAGCTTTCAAGATTTTGAGAGGAGAAAGTGAGAGGTCACACTTCTGCTACCTACTGACAACTGCCTACTGTCAAGATACAACGATAGAACCTACAGTGCATTAATAACATAACTCACAATCATGGTTATAATAATAAAATCATATTCAATTAAGGCATTTAATCACAATTCATATGTATAGTGTGGTAGAAAGCATGATAATAATTTGAAGAATAACAGGTCCTATAGTGGATTGTGCAGCCTATTACTACTTATTTTAAAATATATGAAGTACATGGAAAATAGAAAAAAAATAAGAAAAAGAAAGAGTAGAAAATAGGAAGTGATATGAGTTAGGTCCAAATCATAGAGCACTGTAGTTGTGGCCTTGGAACATACACTGACTCTATATCTTACAGCTAGTTGTCTACATTCTATTAATATTTCCACTTTTATGTTGTCCTGTAGATGTGGATAAGGCTCTGAAGATCTGGAGCTTTTGCTTAGGTTTTTTGTTAGTACTAAGGAACATTAAGCTACAATGGTAATTTACATCAAAGATATTGTATAGTTACTGTCTTTATAACAATAATACTATTCTTATTTTACTAGTTGTTTATACCTAGGTACAGGGTGGTGCACAAAATGTGTTACCAATTGTTTCTTTCACAATTTACGATGCACATTAGATATCCCGCTGGGATCTCTACAGCAGTACCAGCAGAGCTTGGAAAAACAAATGAGTTACGAAATGACGTGTAATTCACGATACTGCCACTAGGAGACTAGTAAGCAGCAATGGCTGACAATGGAAGACTGACGACACAGCAACAATCGGAAATTGTGTTACTTTTTCAAGAAAAGAAAAGCCTTGTTGTGACTCAGAGGCGTTTTTGACAACAGTTTGGCACATGATGGGTCCCTTGCAAGAAGACCATCCACAGGTTGTACGATAAATTTGTACAGGAAGGAACAGTATTGGAAGTGAAGCGACCTCAGCGTAAGCCTGTTTGTTTGCCGGAGAATATTGAAGCGGTATAAGTTGCTGTACAGAGAAGTCCCGGGAAATCATGTAGAAAGGCAGCAGTGCAACTGGGAATATCCAGACGCTCTGTTTAACACATTCTTAAAAGTGACCTCCATATGTACCCATACAATATGACCTGTGCACAAAAGCTCACTGAAGAACACAAGCAGCAGAGACTACTGTTTGCTCATTGGGTGGAGGATAGGGGAGAAACTCTCAACAAAGTTTGGTTTTCAGACGAGGCGCATTTTCATTTAGACGGTGCGGTTAACAAACAAAATGTACATTTTTGGGCCACTGAAAACCCACAAGTGCTTCATGAACGACAACATCATGCTCCAAGGATTACAGCATGCACAGCAATTTCCAATCATGGACTTATTGGACCCTTTTTCTTTGAAGAAACTGAACAGCGAGCGTTATTTGAGCATGCTTCGCAATAGCTTCATTCCACAGCTTCTTGCTGCTGCCTTGCCCTTCAACACGCAGTGGCTTCTGCAAGATGGAGCAAGGTCACATACTGCAAACACTGTGTTGGAGTTTTTACACGAGCATTTCGACATGCAGATCATTTCACTCAGGTTTCCAGGTCACTTCAATGACGGACAAAATTGGCTGCCCAATAGTCCAGACCGCAATCCATGTGACTTTTCTTTTGGGGTACCTAAAGGAAAAAATTTTCCCAGAACGTCCACGTGATTTAATGGAGCTCAGAAGACGTATTCTTCAAGCTTGCACTGAAATTACGGAAGACATGTGCCGTAGGGTAATCACTAACTTCAGTGTTCATTTGAAGTAAGTTAGGAAATGAAATGGTGGACATATTGAGCATGCGCTGAGTTAGAACAAATCTCCATGGACGGCTCTTCATTGTAGTATATGTTCCTTTCAGATTGTATTGACAAGAAAGTTTACAGTTAAAAGAAAGTAACACATTTCGTGCGCCACCCTGTATTTAACCCATGCCTGATGTGGGAACAGCATCTCTCTTTTCTTTCAATTGGGTACTGTTAGAATTCTGAAGATGTGGATACCTTAAAGACAGTACACATGTTGTATGCTGACTGCACGAAAGTATGTTCACACCCCACCAGCACAGACAAGTCACAATATGTGGACCAAAAATTTACATGAATATGGAAGCTGGAGTGGTAAGGTTTAAGGTTGAGCAACATTGGTCCAACCAGTGGGTCCTTATCACATCAGCACAAGATTCCTTTGGTGCGTGGATCGAAAAACTTCCGTAAATCAGGCATGCAGCATGTGTCTGACACACTTTTGTCCAGCCTAATGGTGCTTGTCTTTTAATACACACTGAATTCTAAAACAGCTGAAATGCATCAGTGCTTTGGAGGTTCACAGCAGAAATTATTTACGAAAAGTTTAAAGTATGGAATGCAGTCAATAGGAGTCAGTAGCTCACAATTATTTAAGCCTCCTAATACCGTGGGGTCTGTAATGACCCCAGGCCGTAATTTTCTGTAAAATATACCTTATTTCTTATTCCCAAAAATTATGAAAAATTTGGAATTTTCCTGAATTAAGTAACGGGTTTGTAATATATCAATATAACTTTTTGAAAATATTTAGTTTTGCAGAAAATCAAGAGAGAACCACTGAATACCATTGGGGTTAAATGCGCCCCCATTTCTCTCTTGCGGTATTATTACCCAATAATACTACATTGAATCCGTAGGTGTTGCTGTATTTCCTTTGTTTTATTCTTGTAAATATTGTTGTAACGTGCGATTGTTGCCAATACTTTATAAGCCAACAGTTCAGTTATTTGTTCCATACAAGTGGAGACTACTATTGTGTGTGTCGCACTTAGTGGAAAATGTCGACTTTCCGAAGATGAAGTGCTTGAAATATTACTGCAGGATAATCCTCTATCTGGAGAATCAAATAGTGATATCAGCGATATAGTTTCTGATGTCTCATGCAGTGATGGAAAAATGGACATCTTAGAAGAGATTATTCCTCAATCAGACGGAAGTTCAGAAGAAGACTTGGACAGCTCAGATGTCCAGCCTGAATGGGAAGTAACACATGTTTCTGACTGTTATATATAAGTGCACATGTTTGTAAATGTGCATTAGGGTCTAGCACCAACATATACCCTTTGTACTTTATATATTTTTTTTATTTTGTGTAGGTCTAAAAACAAAGAAGAATTGTGGCACAAACACAAGTTGAGAAGAGCTTGCGGAAGAGAAGAGAGATGGAACATAACGCGAGTAAAGCCTGGTCCACCAAAATTCGCAGTGAAAAATGTAGATTCCATAGAATCAGCTTTCAGTTGTTTCTTAGGAGAAACATTGTTGATGTAATTCTAAAATGGACTAACAAAGAGGATAGTCTTGTTTACGGTAGTAAATGGAAACCAGTAGATGCCATTGAACTGAAATGCTTTATCGGTGTCTTGATCCTAGCAGGTGCTTACAAGGCCCATAATGAAGCAGTTACACATCATCTATGGAACAAAGAGGATGGCAGACCCATTTTTAGTGAAGCAATGGCTACAAATCACTTTACGCAAATTTCAAGGTGCATCCAATTTGATGATGCAGATGTGAGACGTCACAACCGTGCTCCTGACAAGCTGGCTCCCGTTAGAGAAATATTTGAAATGTGGTTACACACATTTCAAGAAGCATATGTTCCTCACAGCAACGTAACAATTGATGAACAACTTGTGGTATTTTGTGGTAGATGTTCATTTCGGCAATATATTCCTTCAAAACCAGGAAAATATGGGTTGAAATTATGGGCTGTATGTGATAGTGCAACGTCTTACATTCTCAATCTCCAAACTGGTCGACAAGAAAATGAGTCTCGTGAAGTTGGTCAAGGCAAGAGAGTTACTTGAGATATGGTGAAAGGCTTAGAAAACAATGGCAAAAATGTAACAATTGACAATTTTTTCACTAGCCTTAGTTTGGCAAGAGAACTCCTCAAAATCAGTCTCACACTCTTAGGAACAATTACAAAAATAAAGGAGAACTACCAAAAGCTTTCACTCAGACCAAAGGTCGAGTCAAATATTCATCTATTTTTGGATTCCAAGAACATGCTTCAATTGTTTCATATTGTTCGAAAGTGGGAAAAGTTGTAACTTTGCTCAGTACAATGCATTCAAGGAAGGAAGTGGGAGATTGTGAGGAATACAAGCCAGTAATGATTCTCGATTATAATAAAACAAAATCAGAAGTAGATACCATGGACAAGCTTGTTGGAATGTACACTACAAAGAGGATGAGCAGAAGGTGGCCAATGGTATTATTTTACAACATGATTGATATCAGTGCACTGAATGCATTTATCAAATGGCTACATCTTACACCAGACTGGGCAGAAAGGACCAAGTACAAGAGACGGGCATTTCTCATAGAATTAGGAAAGGAGCATGTCAGAAGAAAGCCAGACAAAATTATTTCACCAGTACTTCCAACAACAGAAAAAAAAAAAAAGAAAGGAAGGTGTCCATATTGTAAATGGTCTGAGGATAGAAAATTCACCAATAAATGTTCAAAATGTGAATGTTGTGTGTGTAAAAACCACTCTGCATATTATTGCTGTAAGTGTAATGCGTCATAAATGTCAATTCGGAATTTAATCAAAAATTTTTCTAGTTTCATGAGAGTCGTTTGTAAATTTTACGGTGATAAATAATTTTAAAAAATATGCATTTTAATTTAATTTAATGTCTCTGACATCATGTTTTCAATTGTGGAAAAAATAAGAAATGTGATTTTATTCTACCATTATTAAAATTATCCTTAATAAAAAATAAATTCCGTTGGGGTCACTAAAGACCCCAATGGTACCCAGTGTAACAAAAAATACTCGGTATTAGAAGGGTTAACAGAGAAAAGATAGCACCTGATCCTGCAATGAATGGGGAGATAACAACAACAACAACAACAACAACAACAACAACAATCACTACAGACTGTATACAGTAAAGAATTAACCAAGTAACAAAATCCTCTTGACCTGAGATACATCTTGATTCCATGAAATCTTCCATCAGAGCAGTGCATACAACTTTGTAACTGTTTGGTATAATTTCGCTCAGTTCTTGCTTGGACAGTATGATCGAAAATTCCAAATCTTTATAACTTCTGCCTGTTACCAGGAGACATAACGTCACTATCAACATACTTCAAAGTGAAACTGCTTTCCACATACAATTATTCTGTTGTATCGTGCAAAGAATTACAAGCTTCGACAAATAATTGTATGTTTGTATTTGTATTCTAAAATAATTTTGCCAATCTTCTGGTGCACTGCGTAAATTGAGAAGTAAAATGAGTAGTGAGCACTGAGCACAGAAGATTGATACCTGGCAGGCAAACAGGCAGTAGACAAACTGTGTCATATTGAAACACAAATTTGCAGCGATTTATAGCTTGTATAGACATCTGAGCAGGTAAATCATAGCATATGGACCAGCCTTAACAATGAAGATATGAGTACCACAGCCATAACGTCATCACTGAATACTTCACTTTCACTATCTGATGATTCCTCTTCTCTTGTATTCACTGAAGTAACCTACTCCTTTTTTACACCAACCACACACACTGGGAAGCCTGCAATGACACTGACAAAATTTCAAACGTTGTTCAGAGACATTTTTTAAGTATTTTGGTACAAAGGACCAAGAGAGTCTGATAGACTGTAACAAAGTAACTGCATTTTGTTCAATTCTTTTCACCCATTTATATTTGTATCTGTATTGCACTGAAAACATCTGCTCAACAGTTCAAATTTCGACAGTATGGGCTGCATTATTGCTTAGAAACAAACTTGTTCTCTCACTGATCGTACTTGCTGTTGATAACAGTTACGTCCACATGACTCCTTACCCTCTATCTTGCATTCAGTAGTGTTCCATTCTGTGTTATTTGTATGTTACCAGTGATACACAGCTGTCTGGATAAGTCTGCTGATGAAAACTTTTCAGATATGCACCTCACAAGTGGGTTAAGAGTAGCCCAATGACACTATGCTGAGCTGTTCCCACAGCAACTGCATGTTTTGTGTTGTACATTCTGATGATTGAATATTACATAATTTATTACTCCATAACAAGCCACTGGAGACCAAGAGGGCCTTATACCAAAATACTCTGAAAATTGTTCTAGATCTCCATCTCAATACTTACATACACCACAAGTCAGCGTACAGTGCATGGTGGAGGGTACCATATATCACTACCAGTCATCTCCTTTTCTGTTCCACTCAGAAATAAGAGCAAGAGAAACACAAGTTTATAAGCCTCTGTAGGAGCCCTAATGTCCCTCATGTTATCATTATGGTCCTTAAGCAAAATGTACATTGGCAGCAGCAGAATCTTTCTGTAGTCAGCTTGAAATGCCACACAAAAAGAGCATCATCTTCCCTCCAGGGATTGCCATTTGAGTTTACTAAATACCTCCATAATTCTATCATGCTGACTGAATCTTTTAGTGACAAATTTCGCAGCATGCCTCCGAATTGCTTTGATGTCTTATTTTAATCCGACTTCGGGAGGATAACAAACACTCAAGTAGTAATCAAGAATGAGTCGCATTAGTGTTCTATATGCCCTCTCCTTTATAGATTAACTACACTTATTCTTGCGATAAAATGAAGTTGACTGTTCGCCTTCCCTACTGTCAACCTGATGTGCTCATTCCATTTCATATTGCTTTGCGACATTTCACTGGATATTTAATCCATGTGACTCTGTCAAGCAGCACCCTACTCAGGCTGGATTTAAACATTACAGGATATTTTTTTCTACTCCTCCACATTAACTTACATTTTTCTAAATTTAGAGTAAGCTGCCATTCATCACACTAAATATAAATTCAGTCCAAGTCATCTTGTATCCTCGTACAGTCACTCAATGATAAAACTTTCCCATACACCACAGCATTGTTAGCAAACACTTGTAAACTGTTGTTCACCCTGTCTGTCAAATTATTTATGTACATAGAGAATAAGAGTGCTCCTGCCACACTTCCCTGGAGTACTCCTGACGATACCCTTGTCTCTGATGAACACTCATTGCCGAAAACTACATACTGTTTTCTGTTACTTAAAAAGTCTTCAAGCCACTCGCAAATCAGGGAACCTAATCGGTCTGAGTGAGTGAGTGAGTGAGAGGGAGACAGGGGGAGGGGGAGGAGGAGGAGGAGGAGGAGGGGGAGGAGGAGGAGGGGGAGAGAGGTGAAATGCAAAAATCACATGTATAAGATTTGTAACCCACTAGCTACAAGCTAACAACAAAAGCCTTACCAATGGGTAAAGATGCTGTAGGCAATGGAGTTCCCACTGCTACCACTTGCTGTCTGAAGTCAGTTTCATTGTAAGCACTGACATTGTACTGGGAATTCATATCCTGGCTGCTAGTGCGGGAATGACCTGCAATTTAAAGAAACTTTTATAAGATTATGAATGTGTTGCTCATGTTAACACTGAAAATCAAATAAGTATCAGTATGAGAGATTAAAAAAGTTTAATAGTGCACTTTACTTTCAAAAAATTAAGTACACAATACTTACAGTTTCTGGCATTAAATATGTTACATTGTTTCTGTACATTCCTGCTCACTCTCTGTTATTTCAAATGTTAATAGAAGGAGTCTGGAGATAAGCTAATCATCCTGTTAATCATTGTAAATCTATCACTTGTATAACTGAACACACTATAGGATTTGCGTAGCATTGTATCACATCTACCTGACTATAAGACGACCCTAAGTGCAATGTGGTCCCATCCTATTTTGAACAGACTTTTTGAGAATTTTCTTACCACTAACAAATTCAAAACACTCAAAATAGCAAAGCATAAAATATATGCTGTTGTCTATGCTTAATATTATTCCACTCTGGTCTCAATTGATATGAAAAAAGAAGTAAACTTCAAAGCACCACAATCGCTTTAGTAGAGCATTTATTCAGATTATCGGTTTTGGCAAAATTACGTTGCCATCTTTGGATATTACATGCCACACTTCAGAGTATCTCGTCCACATGCACAATAATTTGTGTCACACAGTAGATAGTCCAAGAATACATATGGCATAGTGTATTGGCATGTCAAAGGTAACACAATCATTGTATAAAATATAATACACAGTGCACTAATTATGTACACTCAATACTTTCTTAAAAGCTGCTTATAGATTGCATTGTGTATGATATTTTATGTAATGATTGTTTTTGCTTTGCTATGCCAATGTACTATACCTTGCATGTTCTTGGAATGTCTATTATGTGACACAAATTATTGTAGACATGGATAATATGATCTGAATTGTAATACATAAAATACGTAGACGGCAACATAGTTTTGTTGGAACTGCTTATCTGAATAAATGCTCCACTAAAGTGAACATGGCATTTTGAAGTCTTTTATATCCATTTTCGTTTGATGTTCTATCAAAATAGATTAGTGCCTGATCAGAGTTACTTGCTTCAATAAATTTGTTGCAAGGTTCTGAAGTTGAGAAATCGAAAGCAACCACTCTGCTGGAAAATTATCTGGTAAAGCAACTGTGGAAGACATAACATTTTGGCCATGTAAAGCCTCCAGATTTTCTTCAGCACTGCCAGTGTTCAGTACTCAACCCCAAACAACCCGAATCTCTATGTATAAGCACTCTGTTTCAAGGTACTAGCATTAATTTTCTTCAAGATACTACTTCTGCTATGACATATCTAGCATTATAGTTGCCAGGTCTTGACTCCTATAATTATTTTACATCTGCCTGAAGATAAAATGGTAATCAAGTGTTTACTGCACTGTCAAGAGATGCAGACATAGCATAAGTAACTAGATCCCATCCACATAACATTTTTTCCCATGAAGTAAATGTACAATGTACTGATACTCATATTGCACAGCACATATATTATGTGGAAAATAATGCATCTGCATACTCCTCACAGTCAGTTTTTTAATTAAAACTATTGAAATTGTTTATTGGGTTTACTGCAGACTGTGCAAGCAATTTAATATAGGATCTCTTCACTAGTTTATATGCATTATATTGCTTGTATTGAGAAACAGATACTAGTGTGTGCATGGAGCACTGATTTGCCTGAAGTCTTTAAGCAGACATTTCACATATACTACTGTACTTTCACACCTGACAATAACAGCAACATACGGAGTTCTAGTTATCACAGTTTTTTCAACCCATTCGTCCATCCGGTCTGATATTCTGAGAACGAATGTTTCATTCATTCAGTGAAAAAGAAAGAGAATTGTGCCAGTTACAATTCCACAGAAAATTCATATGTATTTCTTAAGTTAGATAATGATCTTGTGTACAACTTTTCTGGATACACTGGGAGAAAAAGGAGTTTTAGCAAATGTTACTTATTACTTTAAAAATAACTGCTATGTGAAATAAAATAATGAAATTTTTGTTCTTACCCCTTCCAGATCCAGCTCCTTGTGGTGCAGAATTTAGAATTGTCAGTGCATAATGCGGTGGCAATGAAGCTTTGCAGATTGCAGTAATGAAAGCATCTCTCGGTATCTGTAAATCCAGCATTCCACACAGACTGGCAAATGTCTGTATCGCTTTTAAGACATTTTCGGAAGCAGATTCATCAGTACTGAAACAACAATTGGAGATAGTTTTCAGTAACAGTCATGTTTAAAAGTGCAATTGTATCACAACAGGACTAGCACTCTAACACCACACCACACACCACACACACCACACACACACACACACACACACACACACACACACACACACACACACACACACACACAGATTTGTCGCTGCACACATACTGCAGCACTGAGCACACCTACTTGTTATCTTAACATTTATGTATTCCTGTCAGCTGGTTGCACTGTTTCTTGTTGGTTATTGTATGCACTACACCTAGCTCCACATTCATGCTGGGATGTTTAAAACATGTTTTCCATAGACCACATGATAATTTGTCACAGATCTTTATCAAATATTCCTCTCTCACATAACTGTATAATTTGTTTGTCATATAGTGTTTCATTTAATGGTATGCAAATATCAAAGCGTCTGCTTCGTACTTCTGCATTTTGATACCTTCATTATATCCTGCTCTATGCAGAGAAACCTTGGACGACAATAATAAGTTCCTTGAATATAACAATGGACTTATGCACCTAAAAATTTGAAAGTTTTTTAATTTTTAAAATGAATGTGTGTAGCAGCAACTTACAACTTACCTAGCATCTATCAGGGGACTGAGTGCCGCTAGCAGACCACACCAACTAGAATTTATAAGCTGGCAATGAAGAACTTTTTCCTCTTCTGACCCACTGTACTTTCCTGGTGCAGGCTGTTCTTCGACTGCAGGTGGTGTACCTTCTATTATGATTGCAACAGAACGGATTATATCCAAGAGGCAAGCAATAGCCACAGATATGCCATACCCATCTGGAATCACTGGTGGTTCTATTTTATCCAGCATTTCAAGGCTGAAAAGTATATTTACAGCTACATGTTAACCACTAGGTTGTATAGAATAATCCACAGTGATTTTTTTTTCCTTTAGAAAAAGGTAAGAGTTAAATCAAAAACAGTGCCACAATCAGGTCCACTGTTAGGTAAAATATGGATACTAACATGAAACAAACAGGCATGCTTTGGAGTACTCACTATGTTGCTCTTGCCTGCCCACTTGAGAAGGTAGCTACGACAGGGAGCCATACTCCTCTAGAGAAGAATCCGG